>NW_023425345.1:9247327-10497327 GCF_014108415.1 Molossus molossus | reverse complement strand
CTTATATTTGTACAAACATAAATTATAACCACGGCAGAAATGAGTTCTGTGCTTTCGTTGAACATGATGTCATAAGCATTTTCTGTGTTGTGACATTGTTTTTGTCACCATCATTTTTAATGCCTATATAATATTTTATTGAGTATATATATCGAATAATTTATTTAGACAGTTACCTATCACTGGACATCTATTTTGTTTGCAAATTTTCACTCTCATTTAGTAGTCCTGTGCACAACTTTTTCTTATTTTGGGTTATTTTCTTGGAATTCATATATCCAAAGTTACGAATATTTTTCATTGTAAACATGCTTTGGGGAAGGGTCGTACTAATAAGCAATGTTATCAGCCACAAATGGGGGGTTCCGTTCTGCCGTGCCCTCGACAGCACTCAATATTATCATTTTCAAACTGTCAGCTAATATCAGAGCATTAAACAGGTACCTTATTGCTGTGCCTATTTGCATAGGAGAAATTTCCCAGACTGAAATATAGGGAACTCTCTGCTTTTCCCTAGCAACTAGTATGCATCCATCTTATAGCTACGTGGACTCTTGGAACTTTAGTTTATTATCTTCTTTGCTTGGGTAAGTAGGAAACTCAGACCCCAAATCATAATCCACTTTTAACCAAAGAGAAGACTCCCCCGGCCCATACGTAGATGCTCTCAGTATTTACTCTGCCTCTGTTGGCGTATCTCTATCTGTGCATCGTTGTAGCTTTGTGAATAGCTGCTGTGAATCTTGGTGCCGAAACCAGTCGCATGATGAAAGTCTGGAGGGCCCGCTTGGCCAGAGGTGAAGAGTGACCATGGTGATGCAGCCACTAGACCCTGGTGTGGTCTTAGATTGCATACTGGGTCTGAGTGCCTGAGTCGTGTCACTGACCCTGGGTCAGACCTCATTCCCAATACACTGCATTTCACTCGGGTCACAATTTGAGAGGGACACAGACAAAGTGGGAAGCCCAGGTCTTTGGCTTCCAGGAGTTAGGGTTAAAGAAACCAGGGATCTGTCGCCCACGAAAGTGACACTGGTCAAGAATTCAGAGAATCATCCACCATTTGGTTCAGTGTCCTCGCCATGAGATAACACTGTAGAAGCCCTTCTTACCGTTCGACGTGGTATCTGATGTTGTTATGTTAGATTCTCTAACCATTGTGGGGAATGCAGATTTTTTTTCACCTGTTATTGAGGCCTTACTAAGTGCCGTGCACTGTTCCAAATTATTTACATACATTTACTTTTTTAGATTTTCACAAAAATTCTCTAAAGTGGTGGTTATTATTCCCATTTTACAAATGAAGACACTGGATGTTACATGGCTTGCCTGAGGGGCGTCCTGCTAACAGAAGGCTGAGCTGGGATCTGATCCAGGTGGCCCCGCCCCAGGGCCTTTGCTCAGGACCTGCACTGTCCTGCCTCCCCACAGACACCAGCGCTGTGAACCCCAAGGATGAGGGCCCTAGCTTGCGTTTTCACCGTGGCAGATGGCCCCTCCCCTCAGGCCCCTGGCAAATCTATGTGGTTGTCCTGGGCCACAGCAGTTACCTTCCTCCACTCTGCCGATGGTAAAGGATACCCTTGAGGGCAGGTGTCATTCTTTCATTCAGCAATAAGGATTGAGCTCTTGGCATGTGCCAAGCCCTACACCAGGTCCCTGCTCTCATGGGGCCTCTGGTCTCCTGGGGTGAGGGTGGGGTGACAAAATGAGCCCTCAGAGGGTAAGTGAGAAGAAGACAAAGCAGGGCCACGTGATGGCCACTCTGCACTGGCTGCTCAGAGAAGGCCTCTGGGCGGAGGGCCCGCAGCCAGAGGCCCACGTGCTGTATGAGAAGGAGCCCGTCTGTGCCGGACAATCCGGGTGAGATCACAGCGCAGGCCGGGGGCCATGGTGCAGGCCCCGGGAGGAGACGAGGACCAGGGGCTGAGCAGGGACCCGGTCACAGAGGCTGGGTGGCTTTTAGTCCCAGGTGTGAGGAAGCCATTTGGAGGGCTTTGAGCAGGGGAGTGACAAGTTCTGGTCCACTGGTCCCCTCTCTACATTGTGAGTAGGAGGCATGAAGCTCAGAGTGGCCAAGTGAGACCCTCAAGAGCCAGACCCCACAGCCACTCCACTGCTCCCCTCTTCCCTCCCCTCCCCTGGTCGCCATCTCGGGGTCCCGGGGGCTCCTAATAAGTTGCTGCAACCAAGGATATGTTTTGCTCCCTCTTTAGATAGTGTCTGTGAAAGGGGCAGGTGCGCCCAGCTCTTCCCGACGGGTAACCGACTCTTGTGTTGACTTACAGATCATAAGGCAGCAGTTTCCTCAGTTAACCACCAGAAGACTCGGGACCCGAGGACAGTCCAAGTGAGCACCGGAGCCCTTCCGCCTGCCGCGGCCCCAGCCCAGGCCTCTTCCCGAGCTCCGTCTGCAGGCCCGGCGGGAAGCCTGTGTCAGGCCAGAGCTCGGAGGAGCCTCCGACGGCCGGGCCTCTCCCCCAGCACCCCTGAGAGAGGCTGATCACAGCCCAGGACCCTCTGGCCCCGCTGCTCTAAGGAATCCAACATTTTGCCACCCTGCCTTTAGGTGTTTTGGTAAAATCCTCCTGAGCATTATTTAAAGGAGCACCTTGTAGCCTGGACGATCTCCAGGTTACTGGGATTGTTTGGCTGAACGAAGTCTCTGCTCTTGTGGCGTCCAGCCGGTCAGAGGAGCAGCCTGTCCTAATAACCCGAGAGGGACACAGGGCGGGAAGGTCACACCGTGGAGCACAGGGCACACTGCTCACCCTCCGTCAGCTCTGTCCACCCACCGACCACTGTTTGCTTCACACGTCCTGTGTGTCAGAAAGATGTCACCAAGTGCCGGGAGCACAGGACAGACAAGTCACTGCCTTCATGGAGCATATATTCCCGTAGGGGAGACAGAGAAAGAGAATTTGATTGTGCAAAGAGGGTTGTCATAGAGAATGACAAAGGGGAGTGACCCAGGACAGCCTTTCCGAGGAGATGACCTGAGGAGTGAGAAGGAGTGGGCGCCTGCCTGCTGGGTGTGAGTCAGGGAGGGGATCTCTGCCTGTCCTGCCCAGACTTTGATACAATCTGGACTTACAAGACTTGCCTCAAAGGGTGTTCAAAAAGTACTGGACTTTAATAGGTGGTCCATGAATTTGATTAGCACTGAGTTTTAAACAGATTCATTGATGCAGGACTTCTCAGAGCCTTTATTATGCTAATGTGAGTGGTGACTCCCCTAGAGGGTGCCTTATTATGCAACATTTCTAAACATTTTGACATGTTAAATAGCAGGACAGCACATACTGATTTATAAAATACTGAAACCTAAAAGCAACAACAACCACATAAGACTTATAAGACTTGGGACTCAGGGTGAGTCAAAAGCAGCGTGTCTAGTACTGTCCCCTCATGCCCCCGACTCTTGTCATTCCTGGGCAGCATGCTCCCCTCTTCCCAGTGTGGGCTTAACTTTGGAGCCAAGTTAAAGAAAGTGGATGATCAAACTGGGAAAAGCTATTTTTTGCTCAAGTTCTGAAAATACTGAGACATTTATTTGTGAGGCTCTGGGGGTGATATTCAAAGAGACATACAGAAAATTTTTTAGCCAGAGACATTTTGGCATAAATTTTTCCTAATCTTCCCAGGTGACCACTCTGGAGAACAAATCTTGCTTATAAATGCGAAATTCCAGTATCTGTTGTAAAATGAGGTTTCAGCCTTGGTAAGGGTATAGGGTACAAAAGCCAGATTCTCCCTTTCTTGTTTGCTGGTAAGCACAGTGATTGGCACCCGAAGGGCAGGCAGTTCATGGTGTTGGCTGAACAGATAGATAAGTGGATGGATGGAAATGAATGCTTTTTCTCCTGCTCGTAGTCTGTGGAGAGTCACTGGCTTCAATACATTGTTGCCCATTTTTAAGAGTAGAAAGAGACAGTAAAGGTAGAACAGAAAGGTTTCACAACCTATGTAAACTTGGAGAACGTTTCCCTCTACCTACATGTGAGAGGTTGGGCTTTTTTGTTTGTTTGTTTGTTTTGTTTTTCTTTAACTTCAAGGTTGGAAAATTGGGCAATAGTTCTTTGAAAATTCCATGTCACAATTTCATTGTTTGTTTGTTTGGTTAATCCTCACCTGAGGATATTTTTCCATTGATTTTTTAGACAGAGTGGAAGGGAGGGAGGGAGGAAGAGAGAGAAAAATCCATGTGAGAGACAGACATCAATTGGTTGCCTCCCACATGACCCTGACCAGGGCCAGGGATTCAACCTGCAACCCAGGTACATACCCATGACCAGGAATCAAACCCAGGACCCTTCTGTCCATGGGCCGATGCTCTAACCGCTGAGCTAAACCGGCCAGGTCAAGTCATTGTTTCTTCTCCATAAGGACCCTCCAAGGTTGCTCCCACCTCCAACCATTTTAAAGGTAATAAGAAGCTCTACTTGGTCGTACAGGGGGAAAAAAATCCCTCAGCACTTTTACCTGGACAGAATAAATGGGGGTGGGGGTGGGGATGGCCAGTGGAGGGTGTGTTGACCTGCCCTACAAAGCTGAAACAGGAAAACTAAGACATGACCAGAGCAATAGCTTTTTCTGCAGCTGTGGATTTTAGCAGTATACATGCTGAAAAACCAAGAATGGCGTGATCTGGATTGTTACTGCTGTCTCCATCTTAAGTTGTGAAAGGGAAGTTGGTAGAGTTCGGGAGGCTGGTCATAACTGCCTTCCCACGGAGGGGGCCTTGGGAGCACTCGGAATCCCCCCCCCCCCCCGGACCAGCTGGGAGCTGGGAGCTGGAAAGGCAGTTATGACAGTTGGGAGGTAGAAGGCGCAGAAGACAGATCGGCTCCACACACAGAGAACTTCCTGAGAACCACACCAACCTAAAATGAACTGGGCCGCCTTGGGCGGGCCTGGGTACTTTGTTCCAGGAGGCATTCAGATAGAGACGAGATGCCCACTGAGCAGAGATACCACAGAATGGTACCCGGAGGCGGGGGAGGGCGGAGGGGAGGCTGTGGGTGCTCATCTCTCCCTCCCTGTGAGGCCTGTCCCTAACTCAGGACGCTCGCCCCTTTGCGCTGTGGCTCTCAGCCACCACCCTCCCGCGAGGAGAAAGGAATAGTTAGCATGCTGTGGTGTTTCCGAAAGCGAGGTGGGTGACGGGCTTAGATTAGTACTGCTGTGTGGTTGTAAAAATTCCCTCTAAATCAGACTCTTTGCGGGTGGGGCCCGGGAGTGTGTATTTTGATGTTCTGTAGGTGATTTCTTACTGTTAGTCAAGTTTGAGAGTCACGGGTGTGGTGCTAACAGCACTTTGGGGGTTCAGATCCTGCCTCTGCCCCTCACTCACTGGGGGCTCTTGGCTGTGTGGTTTAAGTTCTCTGGGCCGTGGTTCCCTAGTCTGTCCAGTGGCGATGATGATCAGTTCCAGCCTCACCGGGTTTTGTGAGATTAAATAAGGCCAGGTGTAAAGCACTTAGCACTTTGTGAGCTGCTGCGACGGGCACCCCCTTTACGGAGCAGGTAACTCTGTCCCTCTGGTGATCAGAGAGCCGAATGTAATGCCATCCACCCAGCAGGCCGATGGATCTCAGACTGGCATCCTCCGTCAGAAGGACCTGTGACGCTTGGGCCCGTTCCCATGCTTTGAATCTGGGAAGGGCCCTAGGAATCTGTGCTTTTCTTATGCTCCATGAATGGCTCTGACAAACACCATATTTTATACCACCGAGCGGTGGTGGTAGCACAGTGGCTTTGCAGTGGAACAGACCTGTGTTCAGGTTCCTGTTCTTCCCCGGAACAGCCGTGCAACCTTGGGCAAACTAAGCTTTCTTGCCTCCATGTTCCCAACTGTAAAAAGACTATAATAATTCCCGTTTTGTAGTATTACTTTACAAATTAATGTGCATAAAGCACTTTGCAAGGTGCCTAGCACAGAGTAAGTAGGATGTAGCTAAAATCTAAAATCCAGACGAAATGCTGCCTCCCTCCCGTAGTCATTTTTTTTAATCCTCACCAGAGGATATTTTTTTTCATTGATTTTTAGAGAGAGTGGAAGGGAGGGAGGGAGGGAGGGAGAGAGAGAGGAAAACATTGATGTGAGAGAGACACATCAATTGATTGCCTCCCACTAGTACCCCGACCGAGGTGAGGATCAGACCTGCAACCCCGGTACATGCCTTTGACCAGGAATTGAACTTGTAACCCTTTGGTGCTTGGGCTGACAGTCTAACCACTGAGCCACGCCAGCCAGAGCCCTCCATTAGTCTAAATCGAAGATACCACCATCATTAAGGCCATTTTGAGTTAATAAAAAGTTCTGGTCTTTGCTTTAAATTCAGTGTCATAGAAACACCGAGTTTTATCTTTTTTAAAATATAGTTCTATAAGACCTCCATTTATTGATGAAGAGAACATACCAAATGAACTTTTGTGGGTGGTTTGCAGTTATAAACGCACCTCCTTCTTGGGTCCTCACAGAGGGGGAGGCCCAAATGCTATGTCCCTGGGATCACATTTGGCTAGATAGAAGAGATTAAGTACAAATGGAAATTTTTTTCATCCCCCTTTTCTGCTTTGCAAAGTATTTGACTTAACATTTTCTGTAGGAGGCAATTTTGGGTTATTTTTGCCTGCATGATTGATGGCTGGCAACAGGGAACTTGGGTTTAACTCTGGATTTCAGAGATGTCAAGCCCAGGGAAGATGGGCCCCGTCACCCTTGGCCTTTGGCACCCCTGCTCAGGAAACCCCACCTGATCACCATGCGTGTGGCCTTCTCTCTCTGTGTGGCCCAGGTACCATTACTATGGCATCGCTGTGAAGGAGAACTCCCAGTATTATGATGTGATGTATTCCAAGAAAGGAGCCGCTTGGGTGAGCGAGACGGGCAAGAAAGAAGTGAGCAAGCAGACGGTGGCGTATTCACCCCGGTCCAAACTTGGAACGTTGCTGCCCGAGTTTCCAAATGTCAAAGATCTAAACTTACCAGCCAGTCTGCCTGAGGAGAAGGTGACCACGTCTGAAGTGTTACTGGGAGAGGGTGGTTTCTCTCTCTTTACACACACACACACACACACACACACACACACACACACAATCTCTTCTCTCTTGTTACAGAGCAGTGAATTTAAAAATACAAAGCTAGAAATCTGAATCAAGTATGGACTTTCACTAATAACAATGTATCAGTTCATTTGTTATGACAAATGTCTCACACTAATGTAAGAGACAATAGAGGTAGCGGGGTGTGGGGTAAATGGGAACTCCCCACACTGTCTTCAGACCTTCGCTACAAATCTAATATTGTTCTGAAATAAAAGTTGATCTACCTATCTCCTTACCCACCTACCAGCCAACCTGCCTGCCCGTCTCCAGTGTCCCACTGCCTCCTTTCACAGAGGAAGGACCCTTCTCTTACAGATTGCTTTCTTATAGGATAAAGCTTATTTTCCAGGTTCTGCAGAGGATGTGGTGAAAATCTTTGTCCCCTAGACAAAGAAGATTTAATAGGTATAGTGACTAAGTCTGGGCCATAAGGTGTCTGGAGGAGAGGATTGCAAACATGAATTTGGGGGCTTTCCCCCGGTCATCACCTCTCTCCCGCACCTGTCCTGAGGCGGCACAGTGCCGATGGGTGTAGAACTGCGCACAGGACGCTGGGAGCTGGGATGCGGTGGGGATGACATGAGTCCTGCCCTCAGGAGGCTGCCAGTCAAGCAGGGAGCCAGGTGCTTGCATACGCAAACTAAGTTTATAGTAAACACATCTCTAGTCTGAAACCAAAGGAATATCTGTGCTAAATGCTGGATACGCAGCACAAATAATGTGCATTATTTTCCCAGAGCCCACAGTTTCAGCGGGTAGTTGATGGGGACAGAGAGAGCAACTTGTTTTCCATACCAAGGGTGAATGTTTTGCTAGAGAAACACTCCAAGGGGCTGTGTGAGCACAGAGGAGGGAGCCGAGGGTCAGCGAGTATCCCCTGGTGACAGCGAGTCTCTCTCGGGTCTTGCGGGAGGAATGGGAGTTAGGTGAACTTCATCCCCTCCACAGGGAGTGAACGAGTTGGAGATTGAAATTCCAAGGGCGGCGGTAACAGGTATTAATGTATTCCCTTATTGTTGCCCCCTCCCCACCCTCACAGGTCTCTACCTTCATTATGATGTACAGAACACACTGTCAGAGAATACTGGACACTGTGATCAGAGCCAACTTTGACGAGGTAGGTAAATACATGTTGAGCTGTGGACACTGAGTGTAAAATAGTGTAAAACTAGCTCCTGTCTGATGAGCTCCAGCAGGTGCCAGGCCTTCTGGGAGCCCCTGATGCACGTTATTCGCTCACTGAATCCTCACAGTGGTCCTAGGAGCTGGGTACCACGCTTACCCATTTTATAGATCTTCCATGTGAACAGCAGTTGGCCTGAGCTTTTCCTTGATTTAACGAACTAGAGGGCTGGATCCTGCCAGGAAGACAGTGTTGTCCAAGTAGTATTACACCCAGAACAGTAGACCCAGAACACCTAGGGGGAAGCTTTCCTGTAGTTTGGGTTTCATTTTCCCTGGGGCTCATCTACTGTGATGCCTTTGGAGCTGGCTGCCCTCCATTCCGAAGGGGTGGTCCACGTGTCTGTCAAGTCCCGACAGTAAGGGACTGAAATAGATAATCCAGGAAATGTACTTTAAATAATCACTTTCAATCATTTGCCTCTGATTATTTCACCACTCACGCTTGCAGAGAGTCAGAACGTCTTCCTTCTGTCTAATAATAAGTTTCCATTTGTCAAATGCCTACATGATGCCAGGCATTTTATATAAGTTATCTGATTTCATCCCACTAGTAGGTAGACATCATTATCTCCATTTTACAGAAGCTGATAACTCGTATGTTTAGTCCTGAGCTCCAGATTCAGGTGACATCTCAGTTAACCACGATGCCAATTTCCTAGCCCAGATCTGTCTTCCAAGTCTTCAGTCACCACCACAGCCCAGCCAGTCGCTCAGGCCACAGACCTCTTTTCTTCGCCTCCCACTTCACATCCAGCCCGCCGGGAGGTCCTGGCTCTCCCCGCAGACTGGAACACTGTCCATTTCACATCTAAATTCAAGTATCAGCTCTTAGCCTTTGCACTGTTCTCCCTCCTTCCTTGTTCTCTCACTCCGAGGAACTGGTTCGGTTGGACACTGATGGTCTAACATGCAGGGAGCAGGAGGGGAGGTCTGGATAATAAAACACCCTCTGCAAAGGCGGCTCAGAGACCGGGGGCTCCCCCGGGCTCCCTGTGCCCCTTGAGCAGATGCCTGCGACAGACAGTTTTTGCACAGACTTGTTTTAACATACACAACCACTGCTCTTTTCCAGGACTTCTGCTAGAAAGGGCCTGCTCATACACTGACAGTAGGGTTGGGGGCAGGGGCAGCTTAGAGCGGCCAATGAGTTCAGAGTCTACTCAATGTTAGGGATCAACTGGGCAGAGCTTTCTCCTCGGAGTTGGAAGGGCAGGCAGGAGTCCCAGGACCAGCCTGATGCCCTTGCCCAGGGACGAGCGGGGATCGGGGGACAGCAGAGGGTCCTCTGGAGGGCAGGCTCCTTGTCCAAGAGATGTGGCCATCTGCAGGCCCAGCCAGACCAACCGTCAGCCACCGGGTGTCTCAATGACAGGTGAGCAGACCACAGTGGGGATTTGGCTGGGTGACATTCAGAACCTAGGCAAGGGTGTGTCAAATGCTTAGGGCATTTGATTTCTTGGGCCTAGTAGTGGTCGTGCCTCCATGATACAGTAGTCATAGCTAACCTTTATTAAGCATCTACTATGTGCCAAGCACTATAATAAGTACTTTTAAGGAATCTTTACCAAAACCTATGCAGTAAATGCTACTTTTATTCCCATTTCACATGGAAGGAAACCGAGGTGTAGAGACATCACACCCTAGTTGGTAGGGGGGCCAAGGCTGGAACCTGGAAGGCAGGCTTCACTCATCTGGATGGTCTTTGTTTTAATTTCCGATCTGGATGAAATCTTTGCTGTGTTCTCACTGATGTGGAAGTAACAGAACTGTGACTTGTTTCACAATTTACAAACCTGACTTCATTCACCACTTTGATCATGTTCTTGGCGATTACAATTTCCCTCTAGGAAATCAAGGGGCATGCTTTTCTTCCGTCCCATCCCCCCACCCCGCTCCCCACAAGCCTCCCATCCAGTGTCTACACTGGGAAGTCCAGGCGGGCCACGGATGTGGAAGGAGTGGGATCGGTCGCCAGGCTGAGGTCGGGGTAGTCTGGAGAAAGGAAAGCCGGGCCCTGCTCCTCAGAGGGGCCTGAAGGACACGCAGGTCCCCAGGGCAGGGGCAGAAAGCTCGAAAGTGAGCCCCAATTCGGTGAGAGACGCTGGTCTCAGGGACGGGGCAGAAGCCCAGTTACCGTGGGAAGAACAAACTAACCATGGGACGGATTGGTGGAGAGACAGGCAGACACGGGCTCTGTGTCATCCATTCCCTGGCTTGCTGTCTGGCTTTGGACAAAAAGGTGATTGTCTCAGCAAAATGGGAGTAATGATTCTCCGCTGTGGTAGCATTATGACTATTAAATGAGAGCACCTATGCAAAGTACCTGGCATGTAGTAGGTGCTCAATAAATAAAGCCGATACCAATCATAGTACCACCTCCAAAGTGTTAGGCTGGGCTACTACATGATCTCCTGCATTGGATCAGGATTGATACGGGGACCCAGGGATGTGATAATGCTTCAGGTGGGAGAGCGCCCATCTGTGCAAGAAAGAAAGACACAGTAGTTCAGGAACCAAAAATTCAGTGATTCCCTACCTTCAGGACGAGCCACTTCTCAGTGTTGGCTGAAATCTAGACACTGTAAAGTGTTGCTATATATACAAGTTAACCATCTTCTTCCTTTTCCCTTTACTTCCCTTATCTTGTCCCGCCCTCTACCCCTTACTGGGCTGCCCCCCTGACCTCCTAGTCACACACTAAAAGACAGAGGTGTTGGGGCCATCATGGGGCTCTGCTTGGGACATTCACCCTACCATTTGTTCATTGACAACGCAGCTTGAGTTCCTGCTGTCATGGTATCAACAGCTCCACGTCTGAGTGCCCGCTCTGTTTCCTGATCTGCGCCAATGGTTGGGGTTGGAGTGCCATGCAGCTCATTGCCCAGACATCACCGGCTAGCGTCCCATAATGGCGCCAAGGGGCCCGGGGTCTTTGGGGAGATGGAGGAGTTTGGATATGAAGAGGGTGTTGCTCCTTGTCCAGTTTTTGGCGTGCAGGTTTGAATCAGATTTTTTTTTAATCCTCACCCGAGGACATTTTTCCATTTTTTGTTCAGATAGAGTGGGAGGGGGAGAGAGAGAGAGAGAAACATTGATGTGAAAGGTACACATCAACTAGCTGCCACCCGCACGACCAACCAGGGCTGGGTACAAATGGCAACCGAGGTACGTGCCCTTAGCGGGCACCAAACCCAGGTCTCTCTGGACCGCAGGCCGAACCGACCAGGGCTGAATCAGGAGATTTTTGTTGGTGGCATCCTCCTATCAGCCACTCACAGCCGGTCCCTTCTTTTCTGGAACCCCCTGGGGGCCCAGGGCACCAGTAGGCCCAGAGAATAGGAGATTCTAGTCATCTGAGCTTTTTAAAAACAACATCCCACCTTCCTTAAACTCTCCCCAGACCACAGGAAGCATACAGGGGCCGATGGGTTACCATGCGAATCCTCTCCCGGGGCAGAGGAGACCCCAGGCTGCCAGGCCACGTCGTTCTCCAGCAGTGGGCACGCCACACACATGGGCAGGGGAAGCGGGGGGCGGGAGGACCTCCCAGGGCCGCCGGAGCCACACCAGGCTGCGGTGGCCTGGGCCCAGTCCCAGGGCTCTGCCGGGAGGGCCCCGGGTGACCTCATGGTTCTTCTCTCTGTGGGTTGCTGCAGGTTCAGAGTTTCCTTCTGCACTTTTGGCAAGGCATGCCACCGCACATGCTGCCCGTGCTGGGCTCCTCCACCGTGGTGAACATCGTCGGTGTGTGCGACTCCATCCTCTACAAAGCGATCTCGGGCGTGCTGATGCCCACCGTGCTGCAGGCATTACCTGACAGGTGCGCCCACTCTGCCCCTCGCGGCCGTCCCCAGCACTCGCTGTCCTGCTCTCTTCCTGACTCGAATCATGCACTGCCTGGGGGTCTCCCTGGGAAAGACCATGAATATTGGACTTCTCAAAATTAATTTTTAAGAACATGGTTCAGAATTCAAAATGTATACTATGGTACACAGTGAAAGTTATCCCTCCCACTTTTTTTCTCTAGACATCCAGGTCCCCTCCCCAGAGCATCAAATATAATCATTTGGTGGGGGGCGGGTGTCTGTCCAGATCTGCTATGCACATTTAACCGAAGCGTATATTTTTTTCTCTTTCTCACTAAGGTGGTGAAACACTGTATACACTGTTCTGTACCTTGCTTTAGAAATAAAAACGTGGAGATCATGTTGGACATGCTCGTCCAGAGGCATTCACCACAGGGCCCCATGCTGCCCTCTGCCCTGGGGGTGGGCCTCGTGGACCACCTCTCGGGCTCCCTTTCCCCAGGCTTCCATCTGGGGTCAGCCAGCGGCGGGGAGGGTGGTCAGGAGGGAGATCAGAGAGAGGGAAGTCGGGATTGGCTGCCTCCTCCTACGTGACGTCACCTCAGGCTGGCCCTGTCCTGTCTCTCCACAGAGCTCTGCTGCCTTCCAGGTTGTCCCTGGGCAGGGGGGGGGTCAGAGCCCGCTAACCCCGGTTGAAGCAGTCTCCCCTATGGCTTCCTCTTTGCCTGCTGGGACTGTTACAGAGAATATCCACATCAGTCCATAAAGCATTTTTTCTTTTTTACACCTGCATACTGTTCCACTGTATTGAATTGAATCAGGTGTCTGATGTTTCCAGGCTTGTCCTACGACAAACAGCGCTGTGATGAATGATGTCTGAAGTACATCCTTTTACATAGTGAAATGCATTCGTTTCCTAGGACTGCAGTGACAAAGTGCCACCAACTGGGTGGCAGAAATTGTTCCCTCGCACTTCTGGAGGGCAGAGGTCTGAAACCTGGGTGTTGACAGGGTTGGTTCTCTCTGGAGACTCGGAGGGAGGATGTGTTCCACGCCTCTGTCCCAGCTCCTGCTGGTTGCTGCCGCCGAGCCTTGGTGCTTTGGCTTGTAGACACATCACTCCTCTGCATGTCCCGCCGTCTCTTGTAAGGACACTTGTCACGGATTTAGGTCCCACCCAATTAATTCAAGGTCTCATCTCATCTGCAAAGGCCCTTTTTCCAAATAAGTGCATTCACAGGTTCTGAGCAGAATATATTTGGGGACCACCATCCTACTACGTGGAGTACATGTGCAGGATGTATTTCTAGAGGGCTGGATCCCTGGCTCCAAGGACATGTGACTTAAACTTTTCTCGGTAAACTTCTAATTTGCATTTCTCTTACGATGAGTGAAGTTGAATATATCTTCATAGCTTCAAGAATGATTTCTATTTTCTCTCCCATGAATTCTCTCTACTTATCCATTGGCTTTTTTAAAATTTGGTAATTGGTGTTTTTCTCATTGATTTTAGGAGTTCTTTATCTATAATAAGGGTTACAAATTTTTTTTTTCATTTTGTCTTTGCTATACAGAAAATATGTTTGTGTAGCTGAACGTGGCAGTCCTTGTTTTGATGCCTTCGGGATTTTGTATCAAAGTCTTCCCCATTCCAGTTACAAAGTAACTTTCCCATGGATTATCCCCTAACTTTGTGGTTTCATTTTGCACTTTTGAATTTGGGGTCTGTGGCTTTATTTCCCCTCCAGCAGCTTATCCCGTTGTCCCCGTACCAGATGTTCCTCATTCCTCCCCTCCCCCACAGATTTGAGATGCTTTCTTTTTCTATAGTAAAAATTATAGGTATTTGGGGCTATTTCTAGACCTCTTATCCTAAACCAATATCAATATATTTCTATATATTTATGTTCCAGGGTCTTTGTTCTTTTAAACCACATAAGTTACTATGTGGTAGGGCAAGCTCCTCATACTTGGCTTTTTTAGAATTTTCCTGGCGCTTGTTTTTCCGTATGAACTACTTTGGCATCAGTTTGTTTATTTAAATACAGAGTGGGGCAAAAGTAGGTTACAGTTGTTCATATGGAAAATAATACAATAATTACTAAATGATGTAAGAATAAACTCTGTTTCATGTAATCACAACTGTAAACCAACTTTTGCCTCACCCTGTGTGTGCGCGCACACACACACAGTTTTATTGGGAATTATGTTACACTTATAGATCAATTTAGGGAGAATTATATCTTTACGATAGTAAGAATTCCTGACAAGAACACAGTTTGCCATTTATTCCGATCTTCAATCCTGTGGCCTTCAGGAATATTATAAAATTTTTAAATAGAAATCTTAGACATTTTTTAAGTTAAATTTATTCTTAGATATATATTTTTGTTATCGTAAATGCAGTCTTTCCTTCACATCTCCTGACTGATGGTGGTTTATATATGTGAAAGCTATTGATATCTGATATCTGTATGTTATATTTGGACCTGACCATGTCAAATTTAATTCTTTTATTGTTCTATTACTTTTTTTTTTGAGGTTCTCTTAAATTTTTCCAGTTTATAATTATATTATCTAAACTATAGAGAATTCTACCTTTGTCTTTCTACTTTTTATACCTCTCATTTATTTCTCTTGTATGATTATGTTGGCTTATGCCTCAACGACTTGTTAAAGCTCTTGACTTTAATGAGAATACATCCAGTGTTTCTCCATTAAACTTGATTGCTGGCTTTTGGATTAAGACTGATATATTTTAGCATGTTAAGCAATGTTTAACTTTTCTTAATTCATTAAACAAAGAATGGTTGTTGAATATTACCCAGTGCTTTTTATCATCTATTGAAATGATCATATTATCCATCTCCTAACATTACACTGTTCTTGCAATCCTAGAATATACCCCACGTACTCAGGTAAATTATTTTCTTTAATGGGTTGCAGAATGTTATTTGCTAATGTTTTATTTAGGTTTGCTGCATCAAAAGTCATAAATGAGATTGGTCTGCAATTTCTTTTGGTGTTTGATCTTTGTCAGTTGGTATCATTATTTGTTTTTTGGTTTTGGTTTTGGTTTTTCTTTTGCTTCACGAAAGAAATCTGGATGCTTCTTGCCCTTTTATTCCTAAGGTCTAAAGCAGTTTAAATAGCATTGAAATTATTTGCTCTTGAAGATTACATAGAATTAATTCCCCTTTGAAGACATACAGGCCTGGTGTATTACCGAGATAAAACTAAAAATTTTCTTCTTTTTTTCAAATATAGTATTTGGTTAGTTTAGATTTTCTATTTTCTCTAAAGTAAGTTTTAGTAAATTATATTTTCCGTTTATTTGAATCTTTAAATTTATTTGCTTAGAGTTGAGCACAATGGGTTTATGCACTCACTGAATTTCCTCTGTGTCTGTGATTATTTCTGCTTCATTATGTCTAGTTTGTGTGGTTGTGCTTTCTATCATTTCTTCATAGTTAGGTTACCTAATTTTTTGTTTGTTTTTTGTTAATCAGCATCTGAAGATATTTTTTCATTGATTTTTAGACAGAGCAGAAGGGAGGGAGGATGGGAGGAAGAGAGAAACATCGATGTGAGAGAGACACAGCAATTGGTTGCCTCCCTCACGACCCCGACCGGGGCCAGGATTGAACCTGCAACCCAGGTACATGCCCTTGACCAGAATCAAACCCTTTGGTCCATGGGGCTGATGCTCTAACCGTGGAGCCAAACAGGCCAGGGCAGGTTACCTAATTTTATTTTTACAAGGAAAAAATCTCTTGGATATACTTATTGATGCTATTATTTTTTCTGATATATTAATAACTGCTTTTATTTAACTAACTCGTTCCTTTTCCTTTCTTAAGTTTACTCTGTTATTCATTTATTCAACGACTGTTTATTGAGTTCTTCCAATGTGCCTGTCCCAATTCTAGGAGCTTGAGTTATATCAGTCACACACACACATACACCAAAAATTAACCAACAAATAGATGCCTGATTTATTTGCACTTTTTACCCTTGTTTAATAGCTTAAGTATTTCAGGCTTAGATTTTCCTTTGAGCACTATTTTAGCTGTGTCCCATAGGTTTTGCTATGTAATATTTTAATGATTTTTATTCTCTAAATATTTTGTAACTTTGGTTTGGAGTTCCTCTTTGTCCTAAGAATTTACAAAGAACATTTAAAAATGTTCTCATTGTTAGGAGCTAGTGTTTTCTGGTTATGTTATTTTACCTTTTATTGCTTTGTGATTAGAGACTGTTTCTGAACTCTTTATTTTTTGAGACTTAATTTAGATTTCCTTGTTGTCTAACATTCGGTCATTTTGTTACACTAGAAAAGAGGCAATGTGTTTCGCTTTAAGGTACTGACTTTGACATATATGGATTTGGACCAACTATGTTGTTGTTTAGTTCTGAGACATCTTCTCACTTAGAAGTTGAATAAAAGTGGTGACAGTCTTGTCTTCTTTCTGATCTTAGAGGGACAGCTTGTAGCTTCTCACCACTGAGTCTGATGTTGGCTGTGGGTTTGTCATAAATGGCCTTTGTTATGTTGAGGTGTGTTCCCTCTATACGCACTTTGTTGAGAGTTCTTATCATAACAGGTATTGAATTTGTCAAATGCTTTTTCTCCATGAAATCGTGATTGTCATCCTTCGTTTTGATGTGGTGTATCACGTTGATTGATTTGTGAGTACTGAAGCCCATCCTTGCATCCCTGGCACTTAATCATGTATGATTCTTTCAATATACTGTTGAATTTGGTGGGCTAATATTTTGTTGAGAATTTTTGCACCGTGTTCATTGGGAATATTGGCCTGTAATTTTTCTTTTTTCGTAGTGCCTTTGTTGAGATTAGGTATCAGAGTAATGTTAGCCTAATAGAATGAGTTTGGAAGCATTCTTTTGTTTTCAATTTTTTTGGAATAACTAGAGAAGAATAGGTATTAATTCTTCCTTAAATATTTGTAGAATTCACCTGTAAAGCCGTCTGGTCCTAGACTTTTGTTTGTTGGCAGTTTTTTTTATTACCGATTAAGTTTTGTTATTAGTAATCGTTCTGTTAAGGTTTTCTGTTTCTTCTTGATTCCGTCTTAGAAGATTGTATATTTCTAGGCATTTGTCCATTTCTAGGTTGTCCAATTGTTGGTGTGTAATGGTTTGTAATATTCTATACTGATTCCTTGTATTTCCATGGTATCAGTTATAACTCCTTTTTCATTTCTAATTTTATTTATTTGGGCCCTTTTTTTCTTGTTGAGCCCAGCTAAAGGTTTATACATTATATTTATCTTTTCGAAGAGCCAGCTCTTAATTTCCTTTTATTTATTTTTAGACTTTATTTCTACTCTGATCTTTATTATTTCCTAACTCTGGGCTTCGTTAGTTCTCCTTTTTTGTGTTTCTTTAGGCATAATCATCTGTTTTATAGTTTGGGTCAGTTGATTGCTGTATCTCTTGAGAGTGGGTTCTTTTTCTTAATTTCCTATGTGTCTTTCAATTTTATATTGACTGCCAAACTATGTTTGGAACAGTTCAGACTGTGGTAAGTAGTATTTATGCCTGGAGATGAGCATGCCATTCCTTCTCTGAGGTTCTCAATGTGAGGACTTGAGTAAGGTTATTCAGGAGTGAATTGGATTTGGGTTTGCTGTTGCTATGGTTACCTGCAGTATACTGACAGATTTAAAGCCTTTTCGGGTACCTTGGGCTTAGTTAGAAGTGTGCTTGTCGAGGGGGTTTTCTCAATGTTACTGCTGCGTCCTCAGCTTTAGGTCTTCCCTGTGCACCTCTACTACCCTTGTTGGCCTGTTTGGGGATGGGGTGGGGCAGGTTCCTGCGATCCTGACTCAGACTGCAGCAAGCCCTGTGGTTTTGGCAATCAGATGCAGGCACCTTCAGTGCTCACGTCCTGCCCTAGAGATCATCTCTCATGCTCTGAGCCCCTGATGGTTTCTACCAAGGTTAGAAAACTTTTCCTTTGTATCCTTCCTTCACCTGCAGTGAGTCTCTCCCTGTGCCCACAGTATTTTCTGCCCTTCCCCTGGCCACTTGAGGCTTTTCTTCCACAAGGGAGAGAGGTTTGGGCAGGGCGTCATGCTTTTCCACAGCAATGGCTGCTCACCTCCTCCAGGAGTGCACCTCAGAGATAGGCTTTCTCTCTTCTCCCGTCCTGTCTCCCGTCTTTCTCGTGAGCTTCTGGCTGGGTCCATGGAGAAGATCTTGTGAATAGATGTGACCTTCCTTTGCATTGGTGGCTCCCAGAGTTCAATGTACTCTCATGCTATTGCATACGTGACCTTTAGCAATTTAAGCGGAATTCTTTCCCCCTGGTTGTGGGATGCCCTGCTTTCCTCCTCTAGCACAGAGGAGCCCCTTCCCAAGTCCACCTCGCTTTGAAGGTCCAGGCTAGGTGGGTGTGGCCTCAGATCTCTGATGGGTTAACAAAAAGTTGTGATTTTATAGATTATCTTGCTTTGTTCTTACTATGGTGGGAGTGATGCTTTTTTCCCATTCTAGTTGGAAACACACCTAAATAGGCCAACAAAGG
The DNA here is from genome assembly GCF_014108415.1 of Molossus molossus. Taxonomy (NCBI): domain Eukaryota; kingdom Metazoa; phylum Chordata; class Mammalia; order Chiroptera; family Molossidae; genus Molossus; species Molossus molossus. The sequence goes on along the minus strand of NW_023425345.1, from coordinate 10,478,676 downwards.
TTGCTTCCAGGTGGTGGGTCCAATTTTAGTGTCATGCTTTCATGCACTTTTCAAGTGTTCTGCATTAAGACTGAATTATTTTTATAACCATATATAAGCATATATGTATACAAAATTATATGTGTGTGTTGAATGAATGAATGAATATTTGAGTCCTATACACACACACACACACACACACACACACACACACACAATGAACCCTTTAGGTTTTGAGTCATTAAATTCTTTCTTGTACATTGATCAAGTAAACTAGATAACAGCTAAATCTCTACCTCCATGTTACTGAGAAGGTACCTCCTGGGGGATCAATAAACACATACACAACTTTATTATTATTTTTTTTGAAGGAGAAAGCACATCTTCATTTTCCCAATAAATGATATATAAAGAGGAATAAAACAATTGGGAAGCAATGTTTCTGATTCAATAAAGAAACAAATCTTAAAAGATTTTTCTCATATAAGATGATACCATAAAAATACAAACCACAAAAGATGATGTTTCCTAGTTCTATAAAGGTAAAGAAATCAAACATTTCAGACTTCTTTAAGGCTGAATTGACTCATTTTGTACAAACAAATTTTCTTTTACTTTTGCGTTATGTTGACAGTGAGGTTCATGTTCATCACTTTTTGCCACAACCTTCAGATTCCTTCAAAGAGAGATTCCTGGTCTCTTCAATAATTGTAGGGTTATCGTCTCGGGAGCTTTCTGGAGATGCATTGTCATTAGCAAGGTATTTCTGTGCGTCAGAGAAAAAGACTCATGTTGGCTTACCCGCCTGGGGGTAACAAACAGGAACTATGTGACACATTGTTTTGAAGTTACTTATGTATGAGTTACTGGAATCCTCTTTCTTACTGTTCTTTTTCTTGCTGTTTTCTTGTCATCTTTGGATGCTTTCCAATTTATTATAAATTGTCTTTCCATATTTTTAATTTCTTTTCCATCAAGACAGTCTTGGGCTCCGGCAGAGGGAGGGCGAACTGGACTGGAACTGTGTGGGGACACTCGGGATTTGGAGGGCGCTCAGAGCTTTTGCTGAGTTGCGGCCACGCAGGACGGTGGTCATCTTGCTCCTTCCCAGGGCCCGTATACACACCTTTATAAGAGAACCTCACATACTGCTAATACTGCCTAGTAGGTGTTCCACACACAAGGCATTGATAATTTATTCTAAAGCAGTTTGTGGGGCACAAAGGAAATACCCCTGCCTTCTTCTCTATAACTGCTTTGTTTTTATAAAGTGGAATTTGAAGCTGAAGAACCGAAATAACTTGTCCATCTTCAGCTGCAAATAAATGAAACAGCCAGGATTCAAATATTCATTCATTCATTAAACAAATGTGTATGGATTACCACACTGTGCTAGGTCCTGGAATAGAGCGTTAAAGAACATAAACATGCACCCTGCCCTCACTGGGCTCTCAGTCTGCCAGAGGAGACAACCCTTTACAATCACATGGTTAATTAATGACCAAAATGAGCTTTGGCTTATAAATCCCGGGCCTTTCCCATTCAATCAAGAAGACAAAGTTATTCAAAGGATCAGGCCTCCTCTGAAAGCTGCCTTCCCAGTTGTTTGTATTCCTTCGCCCCTCAGACTCGTCTGTGTGCCAGGCCCTGTGCTTGGCCAGGGGTGGGAATGGGAATCAGCTCTAGGGCTTCCCACAGTCCTGCAGGCCCAGGCTTGGGCACCGCTTCCAACCCACCAGCTCAGGCCCCCGCCCCTTCCTGTCCCGCTCTGTAAAGCATATTGAAACATGCTTTCTGGTAGATAAGTGTCACTGTGACAGAGATACCAGGAATCATCACTCTTATTCATAAGAAAGGTAGATCATTCTCAGCCTTGGGCTTTCACCTCTTGTGACCTCCCAAGGGAATGCTGACCCAGGGGTTGCTAACAGTGATTGGTTAGGCAGATGTGAGAAGGCCTGTTTGTGCAGAGGGGTTGGGGGATGGGTGAGCAAGGAGGGTAAGATATCGGTGAAGCAAAGAGAAGACTGAGATACTAAAGCAACAGCCAGGCCCCTGACCAAAAAGCACCAGAAGGCCTGGTCTGGACCTGGGAGCCATAGCATCTCAAGTGCACACACAGTGTGGGTACTTCCGTCATCCAGCCTGCAGTAAGGGAACAGTGTCAGCCCAGGCTTCGGAGCCGGCAAGAGCTGGGCTCCCATCTTGGCTCTTACACTTACTTGCTGTATCTCCTTGGGCAAATAAAAGAACGTGTCTGCACCCCAGTTTCTCACCTCTCTGCTGGGAATAACAATAGCACCTACTTGTTAGTGAGGAGTAAATAAGAAAATGTGTGTGAAGTGTTTGGTGCTTGTGGCGTTGCACTCGTGAAAAGGTGGCTGCTCTTATCACCACGTTGCCGCAGTGCCAGCATCAGTGTGGGAGGTCGCTCGCGGAGTGTCAGGTGTGGAATAAAGATGCAGGTCAGTGTGGCTCAGTTGGTTGAATATCGTCCTGTGCACCAAAAGGTCGCTGGTTCAGTTCCCAGTCAGGGCACATGCTCAGGTTGTGGGCTCAATCCCTGGTGTGTGGCGCATGCAGGAGGCGGCCGATTGTTGTTTCTCTTTCACATTGATGTTTCTCTCTCTCTCTGTCTCCCTCTCTCTCTAAAAAAAAAAAAAAATCAATAGAACATATTTTTAAAAGAAGATGCAGGAGAAGGGCAGAAGCTGGCGCCACGGATGTGGGGCTGTCTGCAGGAAAGGGAGGAGCAGGTGTGTGAGCAGGAGAGCCGGGCACGCCCCGGAGTGCTAGCTGGGGAGGCAGGGACGGGAGCGAGAGCCGAGGAGGGAGCAGAGCAGAAGTCAGGAGGGAAAAAGCCAGGCCGCAGGGTGTATACTGTTGGAGGACACTGGGTCATGAAGCTGGGTGTGGCCAGCATCTCCTGATGCTGCAGGAAGGTGGCGTGGGCTCGAAGGCCTCTCTTGGACCAGGTGGTGAGGGAGGCCAGCTCCTGTGACACCCGAGCAGGGCAGCCTGAATGATCAGGTTACTCCTAAAAGCCTGGCAACCCCATGTCTGAGTCCCAAAATAGAATCCTTTCCAGGCTGAATCCCTCTTTGCTTTTCTTCAGCTTAATAACATCGAACAATTGCACCAAGTGAGAGGCCCCAGCAGCCATCCTGCTGCTAACTTCCTGCTCCCCAACAAAGGCCAGCTCCCCCATTCCAGCCCGAGCAATCCCCCCTGGACAAATGTCACGGATGGAGACTGCAAGTCCCCCAACCCTGGCGGCCCAGTAGCCATAGGAGGGTCACTCCAGACACTTCTCTAGACTCTGACGTCTGCTAACAGCAGCCACATGTTCTGAGATGTTGTTTCAGAAGTTGGATCCAATGTGCAACGAGTACCGTCTCTGAACCTGTGCTTTGTGGCCCAGGCAGCGCTTTGGGTTCATCGGTATCAGCACCGATCAAGCACCTATTGGGTCAGGCACTGCGTCGGCACAGGAGCGCATGTCCCTTTTGTTTCAGGAACACACACTTGACTTCTTTTTTCTCTCATACACCCACATCCACCTACTGGAAACCCTGTTGGCTCTGCCTTCGAAATACTTTAACTTGACCACATCACATTATGTCCGTGTTGCCACCCTCGTCCAGGGCACCCTCTTCCCGTCCCATTGCAGTAACTCTGTGCAGACCTCCCTGTTCTGCCCTTGCCCTCCTACAGTTGAGGTTTGTCGCAGAAGCCAAAGTCGTCTTTAAAACATACGGAAGGATCGAGAGTGTGGAGATAGTGGGGGAGCTGGGGGAGTGAGGAGACCAGCAGTTTCAAATACTGGAGTCAACTCTGGAACGAACCTTTGAGTTGGTAAGGACGAAAGCCGGGCTGCTACCTGGGGCAGGAGCTTTCCGGGCAGGAGCAGCAGCAGGTAAAAGGCCCTGGTGAGGCTGAGAAACGGGGGCTGGTGCCGCGGGAACGGAGTGAGCCGGAGTGGGGGTGGGGGTGAGGAGCTGAAATCAGAGAGATAAAGGAGGACATTTGGGCAGGACCTTGTGGGAACGGCCTGAGCTCCGTGCACCTGGGGACTGGGAGCCTTTCCCCCTTCGTTCCACTTAGCAAACGTTTCTTACGTGCCTGCTGACTGTGTGGCACCGTGCCGAGTGCCGAGGGTAGAGGGGCACATGCCGTCTAGTGGGAAAGATGGGTGTCAGGTCATCACACAACCAGCTGCCACAGCTGCGGGGCCCTTCCAGGGAAATGGCTGGGGCTCTGACCTAGCCTAGGGGCTCCGGGGAAGCTGCTTCTGAGGCGGTAACACCGGGCCTGAGACCAGATGGATTAGGAGGCGAGTAGGTGGAGAGAGGTTGCCAAGGGCACAGGCCCTGAGGCAGCAAAGACCTGGGCAGCGGCCGATGGGGCTGAACTGCGAGTGGAGAGAGAAAACGGGGCTGTTTTCTCTGGGGGTCAGGTGAGGATGCTGGCTTCTACCATAAATTAATGAGAGAGCACCGAGGAGTTGTAACCAGAAGTGAAACAGGTCAGAACTGCAAGTGTTTTGTCAAAAGCCCTCTGACGATGTGGAACTTGGGGTGGAGGGGCAAGGCGCGGGGCGGGGAGGCTCCGCGGACGCTGTGGGGGGGCCCAGGTGCAGGATGAAGACAGCGCGAGGCAGGAGCAGGGGGGAAACCGCATGCGGCTGAGAGGTAACTTGTAGATGAAATCTGTGATAGCTGGTAGTGCGAAGAGAGACTGAGTCTCAAACTAGTTGTCCTAAAAGAGGAACAACCAGAAATTCTGGGCTTCATAATTGATGCAGTGGGCAGCCATCTGTGACGTTTTCTTGTCTAAAGAAGAGCCTAACTGAATGTAATCAAGGCCGTGGACCTACCTGCCAGTTTGTAGAAAGCATGTAGGGTAGATGGACAGGTGGATGCACTGGAGGAGGGGCGCAGAATGGGGGGTATTCCAGGAACCAGCGACGCGAGGCACAAATGCCAAGGGCAGGGGATGGGTGTGTAGACAGGCTTAGGACAGAGCGAGGCAACGCCTTGCTTTGTACGGCGTGTGGGCCTGGTTTGGATCCAGATACTCACCAATGGAAGGGTTTCTCTGCGAGAAGTTGGAGTACAGACTGGGCTTGATTTAGTTAGTTAGTTATGTACTTCTATATTTTTAAAGCCTTCCCAGTGTGTGGGGTGCGCATGGCAGACATTGCTGTCTGTGAACCTTCTGCAAATGGCAAATGCGTTACCAGGCTGAGGAAGGCAGAGTTTTTTGTTGTTTTTTAATCCTCACCCAAGGATATTTTTCCGTTGATTTTCAGATAGAGTGGGAGGGGGAGAGAGAGAGAGAGATTGATGCGAGGGAGACACATTGATTGGTTGCCTCCCGAACCACCCTGACCAGGCTGGGGATCGAACTGCAACCAAGGTCCGTGCCCTTGACCGTAATCGAACCTGCAACTCTTTGGTCTGTGGGCTGACACTAACCGCTGAGCCAAACTGGCCAGGGCCAGACTGGGCTTCAGATGATATCGAGGAATCACCGTTCATCCTGTCAGGGACACAAATGGCATGGTGGGGAATTCAAATGGCCGCGCATTGCTGATTCCTGAAGCTGGGTCATGGATAGTTGGAGGTGTATTATACTATTCTCTCTCTCCTGGGGTTGCTTGAAATTTTTCATAACAAAACTTCATGGAAAGTAGAGTGCACACTGTAACAGGAAAAGAGCCAGTTCTGACAGGAAAACAAGGAGCTCAGTTTGTACACGTTACGTTTGATGTGCCTCTGGGACTCTAAATGGGGGGATCCTGGGTGCAGCTGGTCAGGGGCTCTGAAGACCTCTGCTCCGAAGATACAAAAGTGAGTGGAGGTGAGGTGGTGCCTGATGCTGTGGGCATGGGGAAGGTACCCAGGGCAGGAATCAGGAGTGATAAGGGTAGGCCCAGGTCTGGTCTTGAAAGAGCTGGAGGATGTAATGGCCAAGTAGAGGGAACTGAGCTTTGTGACCAAGGAGGACAGAGGGGTCACAAGTGCCCAGTTTCCAACAGGAGGAAGGGCCGACATAGCCGAACACTGTCTAGATGTCAGGCAAGATGAGAACCAAAATGAGTCCACTGGGTTTGTCATGGACGGAGGCTGCTGTCTGGGTTAGAGACAGGAGTGAGGTCAGGAGTTAACGGGAGGTGAAGAAAAGGAGACAGAGAGTCTAGACAACTTCGAAGAAGTACGTCTGTGACGCAGAAGACAGAGGACGGTGGCTTGAGGAGAGAGCAAATGAGAGGAGTCTCCGTTTTGAAGGTGAGCCGTTGTTGGATGCATTAAAGTGAAGAGAGGAATGACGGGAAGAGAGGGACAGGCGGAGTATGTGGTAGAAGGGCCATCAGTAACAGAAGACTCCTGAGAAGGTGGGAGGGCATGAGCTAGGGGGTTGGCGCCTTTACTCTATGGAGAAACAGGAATAAAGTCACCTGCTGGTAGGGAGGGGTGCTGGGGGGTTGGAGGTATGAGTGTCTTGGGAGAAGGTTGGGATTTGTCGTAGAAAAGGAAAGAGTGGGCGAGCGGAGAAACACGGCAGGACTGCCCGGTGGCGTGGAGGTGGGTGATCATAGTGTGACAGGAGAGTTGGTGGGAGACTGAACAGGGGCAGGGTAGGTGGTGTGGGTGGAAGGCAAGGAGGGTGTGGATGTCAGCATGGCCCACCTGACTAAGGAGGACTTCATGGAGGACTCTGGACCTAGGGCTGCGAGCAGGTGATTTTGATGGTGGGACCCTGCAAATGTTGCTCAATGTCTTCTCAACTCCAAATTCCCATCTCATAGTGTAAGCTACTGCCTCCTGACCTTTCACCTCTCTAGCTCCCTCCCACCTCCTGCTCCAAAACTGCCCTTGACTTTCTGAATCTGACATGAGTTCAAGGTTCATGTCAGGCTTGCTTGTAAGTTTAAAAATGCGCTGTTGCTTCCCAGTCCCTGCCTAGCAGCCAGCAGCTCGGTAAGCCTGGGCCCAGGCTGAGTGGGCAGACATGGCCGTGTGCCACCAGGGTTCCTGGCCAGCTGGGGGCTTGGACAAGACTGGGCAGCATGAGAAGGAGAGGCCAACAGCAAATCGGCACCCTAAGGCCCACTGGCTACCTTCTTCACCCGTCACACGAGGCTCTTCAAAAACACAAAGGGTGGTGTTTTGCTCGCAGAGGGTTCTGGGTGCCGCCAGTGGGCTTTGCCCCGCTGTGTCTGCTGGCATCAGAGCACACTCTGTGCCCTGCTCACGCCCACCAGCTCTCTGCGGGGCTGGGCTGCCAGCCTGTCTCTGAGGTCGCTCCTGCGAGTGGCACCTGGTGGCTGCAGCCCGATGGAAGGACTGGGCAACACACGAGGGCCTTAAAATGTGTCCTTTCTCCTCCTAGCTTAACTCAGGTGATTCGGAAGTTTGCCAAGCAGCTGGATGAGTGGCTCAAAGTGGCTCTCCACGACCTCCCAGAAAATCTGCGGAACATCAAGTTTGAGCGTAAGTGCTGAGTTTGGGAGCAGAGGGGAAGGGGGGAAACATTTTTGTGCCAAACCTCTTACATAGGTTGACAAAAGAATAACAATAGCTGCCATTTACTGTTTGCTACTACAAAGCACCAAATATGATGCTTAGCGCTTTCCATATATTAACATATTTAATCCTCACAGAATGTTTATTACGGGTGGCACACCTGCTTTCACAGAAGGAACAGGCTCAGGGACGGAGGAAGGGGCAGAGGCGGACTGCTCTCGGGTCTCTCTGTTGACGCCAGAGTTTCTGCTGGTCACCTCCATGCTCCTGTCTCATCTGGTCCTCATGCCACCTCCACGGTGTAGGACACAGTGTTTCTATGCTACAGATGAGGCTTCAGGAGGCAGAGAAATGTCCCCAAAGCCACACAGCCAGTAACTCGGGGCCAGGAGTCCGACTGCAGCCTGTCTGGCCCCAGCCCCAGAGATTTCCCGGAGCCCCCGACCACAAAATGAAAACGGTGGTGCAGGAGGCAGAAAACAGCTTCAGGGTTTCACAGAGCTAATTCCCTGCCTAATGAGAGAGCCAAATTAATATTTCTCATAAGGGGACGGGGACGGCGAATCTCTCCTGTGCCGCACGGCGCCCGTCATCCCCCGGCGTTCCTTTTGCTGAGAAAACTGGTCCGATTGCTCCCTCTCGACGTGTGCGCTTGTGGGAAGACTCACGTGCTACTAAACAAAGATGAGATGGTTTTAAGCAAATCAAAGTTTTAAGATATGTTTCTTAAAGCCTCATTTGAATAGAGCTTTCCATGCTTGCCCCAAATCAGCGCCCCCAGGAAAATGAAGGAGATCGAATTACCCTCCCGCGGGCCGGGAGGCTTTCAGCGCCGGCCGCCTGCGGCGCCCATCACCTGTGGATAAAGCCCGCTTTATTTCACGGCTCTCGGGCCTTTTCTTTTCACGAGCGCTAAATTCCACATCACAAAGTTAAAGAAAAAGTAATTAAGGAGACGGATTAACGATTGATCAGCCTGGAAAATTAGAAGTTCATCTGTCCCCTCGCCCCCCCCCATCCCTCCACCCCACGCCCTATTCTCCACACCAAGCTGGCTCTGAGCACAAATTACAATAATCCCAGGGCATTTCTGATGGTTTCTTGACCAGTTCAGAAATTAATGAGAGGAATGCCCGCGCCCGTCTCATGTGTGCTGACAAAAACCTGTGCAAAGTCGGCAGTGAGGCCCTTTCTCGGACCTTCCACCTGTAGGCACCTAGAGGGACCTACTTTTCCCAGGGAGCCTTGGGGTGCACCTCAAAAACGGGCAAGGAGTGGAAACAGCGCTCCAGATGACTCTGTAAGAAGGAAGACCCTGGGCAGGCACGTAAATTGTCTGCTTCAAAATCCACGGAAATAAGGTCACCCCACTTCAGATCATCAGCCTCCCGCGTCAGTGTAGGAAACGGAACCATCAAAACACGCGAGAGGCCACGGAGCTCATTTGATGAAACGGACGGAGTGTGAATGCTAAGCCGCATTCAGGGTGCGGCCCGGGGATCCCCCCTCGGAGCGGCCCGGAGCGGCACACAGCGCTGAGGCTCAATCAGGGTTTCCTGTTAGAGAGGCTACTTTCTTAAGGGCCTTCTTCAAAGCTTCCACTTGATTTCTGCAATTATTTATGGGGAGAAGTGATGCAGCTTGCAATTAGCTAAATGAAAGACAAGTAAATAATTGCTTTTACTCACGGTTGATTGACACCACAGTTTCTCACACCTGCTGGTGTGGCTTTGAAACATATGTCCCAAATATCACCACTTTAGGAAATAGTTGTCCAAATGGGAGAACAAGGAATCAAAAGCTGGGTTTTGCCAGTGGGCACCCACGAATGGGCTTGGACAGCCTGCAAATGTTTCAAACGGCATCTTTTCTTCTTTCAGTGTCGAGAAGATTCTCCCAGATCCTGAGGCGGCAAACGTCACTGAATCATCTTTGCCAGGTATGTGTCCCGCATTACATGTCCTAACTGCCGCTAAGTCACTACCAACACGGGCAGATCCACAAAGCAACTCCTTATAGGCTGTCGGGCTTCTACAGGTGAAGAATAATAGCGTTAGCCAATCACTAAATATCTGCGACTAACATACAGAACAAATCCTGACATCAGGCTGGATAATTCTGTGCTGTGGGGAGTTGTTCTGTGCATTGTAGATGTTTAGTAGCTTCCCTGGCCTCCACCCACCTGATGGCAGTAGCACCGCCTACCCCCCAAGTCCCACCTGGGCTGTGACCATCAGGACTGTCTCCAGACACCGCCAGTGTAGCCTGGGGCCCAGTGTGCCCACTGCAGTGAGTGATTCAGACAGCTAATAGAGGATGACTTGTTTGCTGTTTCTGTGTCATCCAAAAGAGTTCAAAGCCAGGAAGCACATTAAATATTTAGTCAATTTTATTTATTCTAGATTTCTGTTCTTTTGAGCACAAAAGTGGCATATGCTTACCATTTGCAAAGTTCAGCCCTGGCCGGTGTGGCTCAGTTGATTGGGCGTCGTTCCATGCACCAGGTGGTTGCAGGTTCGATTCTAGGTCAGGGCACATGCTCAGGTTGTGGGCTTGATCCCCAGTAGGGAGGGTGCAGGAGGCAGCCGATGGATGTTTTGCTCTCGCATTGATGTTTCTCTCCCTCCTTCCCTCTCTAAAAATCAATTTTTAAAAATCTTTTTATCCCTGGCCGGTTTGGCTCAGCGGTTAGAGCGTCGGCCTGCGGTCCAGAGAGACCAGGGTTCGGTTCCCGCTAAGGGCACGTACCTCGGTTGCAGTTTGTCCCCTGCCCTGGATGGGTCATGCGGGTGGCAGCCACTCGATGTGTCCCTTTCATGTCGATGTTTCTCTCTCTCTCTCTCTTCTTCTCTCTCCCTCTCACTCTGTCTGAACAAAAATGTCCTTGGGTGAGGATAAAAATAAATAAATAAAAACCTTTTTAAAAAATTAAATTAAAAGTTCAAAAATAACAAAAGTGTAATGCAATAAAAGTGAAAGATTCTACTATATCTTTGTACTTCTAACTGGATGGTGTAAAGCTTTGCATTTCTATTAATTCTGCCCTGTGAGGAAGGCACCCTTATGTCTGCCCATTAACATTTATTAACATATTAATTATCTAAAACCGGGGGACCGAGCTGGTGGCTGCAGGTCAAATCTGGCCCTCAGAGGTGTGGGGTTGTTTGATTTGCGTATGTTCAATTTTTTTTGTTTTTATTCAGTCACTAATAATTGAAACTTGTAGATGTCAGCTGAATGCCCAATTTTTCTGTAAAAAACTGTTAGGAGCTGGCATCCGGCGCTGCAAGTCCCCAGGGTGATCAGCTGGGCTTCTCCAGGAGCACTGTCCTCGTCTCCCCAGGCCCTTACCTTGGCCCCCCTCACTCATGTGTCCCCTGCCTGCCTGCTTCATGTGTTTGAGTTTGCAGCCTCTCCCTTCTAGTTTTGGTCCTGGGCTGGTGTCCGCTATTGCAGGTCGCGGTGGGAGGGAGGGGCTTCTAGTTAGAGTGGCCTGAGGCAGGCTCCAGGCCAGGAACCAGAAAGTATAAGACGACACCCACACACCTCACTGTTCCTGCCCTGCCCCTGGCATAAAAGCACAGGGAGTGACTTGGAGACCAGAGGGAAACCCTTCACATTCCTGCGGGCAGGGACAGAGGCCACACCTGGCCATTGTTCTGGGCTTGGCAGAGCCTGACAGGTTAATGGGATTCAGTGGAGAGAAGTTATGCTGTTGGCAAATCAGAGAGACACTGCCACATTTCCAAGGGTGCATGCCTTGGGTCATATCAGGGAACTAGACCTGGTTTTGGTGTGTAATTCAGGGCTCAGAAAGCTTGAAGCCTGTGGCCCTTTAATGCACAGGTAGGTAAAGGCATCGCACTTGTGTGTATGAGCGCATGCACACATGCACACACACACACACCTCCACTCTTCATGCAGGCAGTACGTAATTTAATCAGCCAATGCTACCGTTCCATCTTCACTGGACAGCTATCAGACACGGTCCTGGACCAGCCCGAGGACTGGGGTTAGTGTGAAGAGCGTTTGTTTCATGCAATGTCTTAGTAAGCTAGCGAGCTGTCCTAAACACACGCACACACACACACACACACACACAGACACGCACACTAAACGGCACACAGCTAAAAACACACCCCCAAATACTTAAACCTGAGATCTAAATATCCAGGCCCTTTGGGGGACACTAAGCAAGCAACTTGCCATTCACACCTCAGTCGTTCGTTCCACAAACGCTTCTGAGCGCCTTCTGTGTGCCAGACACTGTGTGTGCGCAGTGGTGTTTGCTCTCAGCAGGAAAAAACGTACATCAAAAAATAATCCGAAGTGGTTAAGTGCTACGAAGGAAACACGACGGAAATAGAGAAGAATGGGGCACTGCGGTCCTGCTCAGACAGAGTGATGATGAGAGCAAAGTCTCTCGTGGCAGTGACATGTAATCGGAGCCTACACGACGGAGGATTGCCGGAACGGGCGGGGTGAATCCGGAATCCCAGACCTTTACATTTAGTTGTTTTCATTATCATTAGAGACGGACCCAGTTTGCATCCTCTGTGACCTTCAAAGAGTTCTACAAGGATTTAAGCTAAATTGTACTTGTGTCCAGACAGTCTGGCTGTAGAAGGCATGGTCAGTATTTACCTTCACCTGGAAATTCACAAGCATTAGGAGACATACAATGTCCATGTGTCTTTGAAATCTTTTCATTTTATTCAAGACTTGAAAACATGCAAGTAAAGGAAATGATTCTGGAAATGGGTTTCTCTGATTTTTATCAATATTGTTCCAACGTGGTGGTTCCAAGTATTATTGTTCCAAGTGTTGTTTCAACTTGCAAATTTAAGTTTTACTAATGAGGCTTTGCTGAGACAGCTAAAACTTACACACACACACACCAATCAATAAACTACCGAGTCTCAAGGTACAATTTCCCTCTTACTCCATCTTAATTATTAATATTTGTCCTAATCATTACAGTTACATGAAAAACAAAAAGCAAAAACAGAAAGCTAGACTGCAAACTGCTTCAGAATGCATTTATATGAAAAATATACACCATCAAAGCTATCATAGACCCAGGGGCAGCAGGATCATTCCTAGGTTTGGGACGGTCACTTCTCAGACACAGGGACAGCTTATTAAGCAAGCACAGAACTCCTGTCCCACAGGCTGACATCAGATAGCCGACCGCTCTCTGGGCTGCATCCCACTCTTCACGGGATCAGGACCAGAGGGGCTGGGAACAACCGAGTTTTCTCTGTAAAAAAACAACTTAGACCACCTTGAGGTTGTTTTTTTATAGAGAAAGGGAGGTCAGTGGGAGAGAGCCACAAGAGAAAACAGTGAAGGGACCCACCTGCTTATTTGCTAAAATTGAGTTTTCCTGAATTTCAAAGTAGTTTGCAAAATACCATCGGCAGATTAATTTAAAAGGCGTAAAGGAAATAGAGTGAAGGGGTGCTCACCCAACAACCCCCAAGCTAACGAGCGGGCTGGCTTGGATTGCAGGCCTCTCGGACCGTGATCCACAGTGCGGACATCACGTTCCAGATGCTGGAGGACTGGAGGAACGTGGACCTGGGCAGCATCACCAAGCAAACCCTGTACACGATGGAGGACTCGCACGAGGAGCACCGGAAGCTCATCGTGCAGCGTAAGAGGCGCCACCAGGGCTTGTCTTTTTTATTTTTAAAAAGAAAGTATTTTGGGAGATGCTTGTGGCATCCCCCCCCCCCCCCTCCCTCTCATAATGTTCCTGGTAAATGGGCCGGCCCGATGGCAGGGCTGCCTGAAGAGGCCATGAGTGCTGCTGGGGACGGGGTCCTGGTGCAGCTGGGCAGCGCACCTCCGGGGGGACCCCGTGCCAGCATAGTTCCTGCGGCTGCTTAAAACGAGAGCAGAGCTGTTGCCCTCGGTGTGTTGCTCCGACCCGGCGGCGGGGGAGGGGGGGGTGAGCTGCCCATTTCCCAGTGAGGTCGGGTGAGTCAGCCCACACACGGCAGGTGCACTTTCCGATCACTTGAAATGTGCGAGAAGGGGATGGGTGGTGGTTGACTTCTGCGAACATATGTTCACGCCCCCGTGGACAGAGACTGCAGTAGCTCTGCTCCAGGGTTAGCCTCATGTGGTCAGGTTGTTCTCAGCAGTCAAGGACATGATAGGGCCAGAGAACACGACCGTCATTTGCCCATCCCTGCTGTTCCTCAGGTGCCCCTCACAGCCTGCTGCTCAGGGCACCCACCGCCCGGGAGCCTGGGTCAGGGCCCTCGCTGCTTCCTTGCTGTGCTCTGCTCTGCCTTTCTTTCTCGTGCCTCTGGGGCGAAGGGAGCGTGCGCGTGGGAAGGGAGTCCACACTCCTCCCAGCAGCTCTCAAGAAGCTGGGTGCTGAGAGTATCTGGGTGACGGGGGGATAGAGCTGCTGCTGCACCCTCACCTTCTGAATGGGTGCGGCCCGGGACCCTAATAGTGACCTCGTTCGGGAAGCTGCCGAGGGGTTGTCCTCTGTGAAGGGGGCCTCTTCTTCCAAGAGGCCCAGACCCCTCATTTTCCAGCAGGTGCCTTCTGCGCCGACGTCGTGGGGACGCTTTCTTTACCATCTAAACATGTGTTTATAACCAAAGCTCCCTGGGCGTTCCTAAGAGAGACCTTTTCCCCATTTTGAACACTTTTCAAAAGCAGATGAATAGGTGAAACGGGCCAGGTGGGCCTTCCCCAGGCTTCTCTCCTCATCAACCCCTGAACAATCTCGGGCTCTTCTTATAGAGACAAAATAACAATTCAGCCTACAGACCACCTAATCTGTGCAGGCCCACCACGTGCACGATCTCACGTAATCGCCACATCAGCCCCATGAGGACGTTCCCTTATCATCCCCATTTCACAGATGAGAACACCCAGCCTCTGAGAGCTGGCAAACCTTAGCCAAGGTAGCAGAGCTGGACCTCGACCCCGAGTCTAGACTCAGCCTCCCCAGCAGGCACTAGCGCTGTCAGAGGAGCCGGGGCGACAGGAGGAACGTGACGTGGGCACATCTCGGAGGTTCTGGGCTGTCCCCAAGTTCCCCCAGTCATGCTTCCTCTTCGCTTTTCCATATGCCCTGCTAGAGTGCCCATGGGAAGCATGGCTCTGAGCACCCTAACATAGCCAGCAGCCTCTCTGGTGGCTGTGTCCCCAGGGCCGCCTCCTGGACCAGGCCTGGGGGAGGTGCCAGTAATGTCTGTGCGGGACCAAACAGATGAGTGGGGACCGAGAACATCCAACCTCCCAGCCCTGCTGCCCATTCCTAGGAGCATCGTCCTCAGCCCTCTTCTCCCCTCAGCACCTTTAGTGGGGAAGGACAATGTGACCCAGACTCGGGGAGAAGACAGTCACCATCGTGTGCGTTGGGGACCACCAGGCTCAGAGCCTTTGCTGCAGCCCCGCTGCGGTCCGGGCAGCCTCTGCAGTGAAGAACCCGGCGGGGGGGGGGGGGGGGGGAGCTTTGTCTCCGAGTCCCAGGCCTGTGGTAGAACGTGCCCTGGAAGGGGCGGTCGCACTCTTCTGAAAGACGGGAGTGGTGCCCTTCCGTGCTGCCCAGCCGTGCTCCTGAGTCCCTGCCCCGGGTCAGGCACCGTGTTCGCTGCTGGGCACAGAGCAGCAGTGAGATGGACTCACCTCCCTTCCCATGTGGAGCTCAGAGCTGACGGCAGATTCGAGGCTGGACAAGTAATCGCATGTGTTGACTCTTACCCAGGAGGACTCGCTGTGTGATGCAATGCCGGGGTGGGGGCTGGGAGAGGAAGGGCGCCGAGGCTGAGGGCAGATGGCCTGGCTTGGGGGTGTCATCCCTGACCTCCCAGACAGCTGGGAATAAGTCCCTGAACACAGCGGGCTGGGGCAGCTGGGTGCTGCACACTCCTTTCCTGCCCCAGGCCGCAGACCTGCAGCTTCTTTAGGGGTCACCATCACTCCCGGGATGTCCATCCGCCCGGAACGCTCTGCTTGCCTCCAGCTAAGAGGTGCCCCTGGGCCCTGGCCAGTGTGCACCAAAGGTTGCTGGTTCGATTCCAGCAGGGCACGTGCCCAGGTTGCAGGCTGGATCCCTGGTAGGGGCCGTGCAGGAGGCAGCCCATCAATGTTCTGTTCTCACGTCGATGTTTCTTTCTCTCTTCCCCCTCTCCTTTCCTCTCTCTCTCTAAAAATCAATAAAAGATCTTGAAGGAAGGAAGGAAGATATATGTAAGGGAAAACATGCTTTAAAAATAATTTTTTTTTTAAAGTGCACACTGGGACTTGAGCGTGTCGATGTGGTTAAGAGTATGGGGTTGGGATGCCCTATAGACTTTGATTCAAACCCTGGCTCTCACACAGTGACTTGGCTTCCAAATCTATAAAATGGGTATAATACAGAGGGGTAAATGGGACAGCGTGTGCCCTGTGCCTGGTACACAGTGCAGTGCTAGTACATGAAGTGGTTAGAAAACAAGCACTCAGGTCAGGCCATGTTTCAAACTTGCCTCTGCCATTCACGAGCTGTGCATCCTTTGGAAAGTTACTCAGTTCGTAGTACCTTGGTTTCCTCCTTGGGCTGCTCATTCATTCATTCAACAAACACTTGAGCACCAGGGGCACTTGATCAACCACTACGTACCACGCACTGTTCTGGGCTCTGGTCTCATGGCATCCACATTCTAGGGAGTGTCTCAGGCTAAGTGAAGGTGTCCATGTAAAGCCATCTAGAGGAGTGCCTGGCACATGGCACTTTGACTGCCACCACCACCACCATCACTGATTGAAGCACAGTCGCTCAGATACACAGTCAGTCTCACGAAGACTGAAAGACAACCACCAAGGAACTCGGAGAGCTGAGTCCAGTCCCTGCTCGGTGCCTAACTGGCCCTCTGACTTTGAGTGGATCATTCCACCTCATTAAGACATAGCTTCCTCATCTGTAAAATGAGGCGGTCAACTACACGGGCTTTTAAAACCCCTTCTCATTCTGCAGCATTCGGATCTTCTGATGGTCCTGGGAGCTGACCTCTGAGCAGCTATCAACTAAGTAAAACAGGATGCATTAGCCATTCCCATGAGACGGGGAAGGAAAACTGCTCAGCCCAATGAAAACTAGAGACTCATGTGGATCTTGAGTTGTGGTTTGATTTATTCAGTTCTCCACATACTATATATATATATCATGAATAGAGATGTTTCAAGTTGGAGACCACCACAGCGATGTCTCTCTCCCCCACAGACCTCCACCGATTACAAATACTTTCCAGTTCAGTTATCTGACTGGCAGCTGAAGACAGGTGGGAAGGTAGCATGATTACCCACCTTTTACCAACGTGGAAATTGAGGACACAGAGATTGCTTCCTTCATTCCACAAATATTGAGTAAACACCGGCTACTTAAGCGGTGCTCAGTGCTACTTAAGCCCAGCACTCAGACGCTGGTGAGGCCCCTGCCCAATACAGTTGTGGTTTAGAAACATTTGAATGACCTGTCACGGGCAGAGGGCAAGAGAACGCACGGCAGTGCCTCTGTCTGGTCACACGAGCCGGCACCCACTGATAACAGCCGCATCACAGGTCACACACCAGCCAGTGAAGGCAGCAAAGAACAGGCAGGGAAGGTGCACACACGCGCGCATGCATGCGCACACGCACACTACCACGCAGCATTACGAGTGATACAATAAAGGCAGGATACAGAAAATAAAGTGCTGTGAGTGTATAGAGGGGAGTAATCAATTCTGCTAGTAAGAGCCATGGGGAGGATGGAAAGAATTTCAAGAAGGGTCATTTTGGCTGGACCATTAAGAGTCAAATAGTCCAAGTAGAGGAAAATGCCCGAGGAAAGCAGGACTTGGGGGACTGGCAAGGACAAGGGGTGGCCAGGGTTTAAAGCGCTCACAGGTGAGGGAGATGCACCTGGAAAGGTAAGTCGGGGCGCATTTTCTAAAACCTTGAATGCTCTGCCACGACTTGGAGGTTTCAATCTGTTCAGTTTTACTCCTTTGCCCTTTTTAAGAGGCGTCTCTGTTTAACCCAGTGCAATGATGCGTAGGGCTCTGCTTGTCTGACAGTGTATCAGGAGTTCGACCACCTGCTGGAGGAGCAGTCTCCCATCGAGTCCTACATCGAGTGGCTGGACACCATGGTGGACCGATGTGTTGTGAAGGTCGGTGAGCTGGAGTGGGAGGCACAGCCCGGGGCCCCGCAGCCCATCACACCCCTCTGTGACGAGTGGGTAGTGTACGGCCCAGGGATGAGAGGCGGGGTGGGGCCCCCCGGAGGGGCAGGCTGCAGGTCTCCCTCCCCTGATCCAGCCAGGTCAGCATCTCCCTTATCTGTTATGTGCTCTGGGCCTTGATGGAAGATTGCAGTTGTTAAAGGACATTTTGGCTGACGAAAACAAAAAGTTGAAAACCACTGCTCCATACTTTGAAGTTGGAGACCTTACATTTCCAAAGACAGTCATGAATGAAAACTCACGCCCAGCAGTGTTCAAGTCGCTCCCTTTCTTGTAGGTGGCTGCCAAGAGACAAGGGTCCCTGAGGAAAGTGGCCCAGCAGTTCCTCCTGATGTGGTCCTGCTTCGGCACCAGGGTGATCCGGGACATGACCTTGCACAGTGCCCCCAGCTTTGGTAAGGCCACCCCAGCCCTGCCCACCACCACACGCTGGTTTCTCTGGGCTCTGTGCGTCAAGGGCACCTCTCGGAGTCAGCCACCGTCTTACTTGCTGTCTCTGAGGCCACAAGGATGTGACCCTGAAACGTACCTGTTCTTGGTGGACACCATAGTCTTAGAACTTCATGGAGAAGGTTGACACTGTGAGTGTCCGAGGTGAAGTCTGCAAGTCTGAAATGAGAGGTTTGCACACAGACGGTATTTGAGTTTAGAGAGGAATGAGTAGCCATGGCCATGCTCCCGTGTGCCGGATGGCCCCAGAGATTGCTGCTTCCACAGGGCGATTTTGCAGGACTCCATAGTGTGCACTTCCCAAGACGGTGCCACAAAGAAGTCTCTGAGTTCGAACACTTGCACATGGCTAGATTGGCACTCCAGCGATGGGTAGACGGTCTAAAGTTTTCTTTGGAAACGTGCCCCGGTTCGATCCCTAGAAGAGGACTTCCCATTCATTTTCTTTTGTTTTACTGACCCCTCGGGTTCCCTCACTTCCAGGAGACATCGCTGCCCCCAGTTCTCAGCCACTGTCGTCCAGGGTGTGTGTATGTGTGTGTGTGTGTGTGTGAGGGGGGGAAGGGGAGTTTGAAATCTGCCTCCAGCGCTATAACAGCCTGTGAGGGCAGGAACCAAGTCACCAGCTTGGGGTGGATGCTATGCCACCTCGGGGGACAGTTTTCTGTTTTCCCTCGGGAAGAAGGGAGTATCCTTTGAGTCCAGGTCATCATCAGCAAAGCGAGGTGGAACTTGAAGGCACTGTCCAGACCCTGGAAATCTCAGAACACTTTGGCCTCAGTGTTCCAGGCATTTCAGCAAAGAGCTGTTGGTAACTTTTCTGGGTAATTGCTTCAGCTTTCTATTTTACTTTGCAAGTAGAGATGTGGTGTCGTTTCTCATTATCTCCAATTAAGCCCATCAGCTCTGCGGTTTGCTCGGGGTTTAATTTGACACTTTTCCATCTCGCTTTTTATGGTCTTGTCACCGTTTTCCAGTTGTGCTATACAACCAAGTGCCTATGTGGCGGAACAAAGAGGCGCTATTTTTTCTAAACAGCTCCGTCCATGAAAGACGGTGTTTACCCAGTTGGAGAGGCGTTTTGTGGTGGGTTTCTTTAATCTCAGCCTTGGGAAGGTCTCTGAACCTGCTGCACTGCGGGGACGATGGGAATGCCCTTCGAGCTGTGATGGAAAGGCGCCGGGGCTGCGTCCTGGGCGGTGCCATCCGGCGCGGCCTTCTGATGACTTCCAGTTTGGCGTTGTTAGCGCCAGCACATGTCACCTCTGGCTCTGGGAAAACCGTCCGTGCATAACTGCTTTCAGAGAAGTGCACGGCTGAAAAATATTTGGGATTTTTTCATTGTTTCAAAATCAAAGAATCAACAATATCACACACGCACATCCACACCACAAAGCAAGCCTCTCTTCCTTGCTTCGTCTTTCATTCCTCAGTTTGCTGATTCTTAATCTGTGTGCGTTATCGAATACCCTTCCTTCTTCAGACAGGGACAGCCGTTCACTTGCCAGCATTCTTTGAGGTTCACTTGTTTTTACTAGGTTGACAGTCACTCTGGTAAAGGCCGTTTGGACAGTAGAACAATTAGGGTTTTATGAAGGGGTTGAATTTATCACTAAGAAATATTGTTCCTGAAAATGTGTTTCTTTCTTTCTGACCCACGCACCATTTTAGGCTATTCTGGAAATCCAGGCAAATGGCAAAAACGGTCGCAAATCTTTTAGAAAATGAGAGAGAGAGTAACCCACTATCATTTTTGCGGTATTTTTCGACCCTAAGCAGGTTGAAATACCTGTTTCTAAGGACATTTCACAAACTGTTTGAAATGGTCCCACTCACCCAACTCATTGTTGAGTTTTGCAGCTTGGGGTGACAGGCAAGTTGAAAGAATTTGCGGCAGACAAAAGCCCAGCTCCCCCTTTCTGCCTGTATGTGTCAAAGACACAGTTGGTGGTTGTGTTTGGGTCATGTGTTCCCTGTATAAAAACAGCTAATTAGGAAAAAGAGCCCTCTGTTCCCCGGCCCCCTCCCCCAGCCGAAGGGGCCCGCTCCATATATCTTATAACTCCCACACGATCCTTGTCGTGGTGAATGGTGCGGGGTTCGTGTGTCAGCGTCGCAGGCTGACTGTCACAATGATCGTGTGGGATATGACAATGATCCCGCAGGGGACTCTAGCACCTCGTCCCAGAACAGCCCCTTTCAAAGGTAGTTGATTCCTTTCTTCTCCTTAATTCCTTTTCACTCTCTTCTCCCTAATTCCTTTTCACTGAAAGAGCCGATGCTGTGAACTAAAGTAGCCAGACTTCCTTTCTTTGCCGCAAGCAGCATCTTGGGGCAGAATCCGTCGGCAAAGGTAGGCCAGCAGGCAGCGAGCGGTTCAGCCTAGCGGAGCCGAGGCCATGCGAGTTGTTATTTAGAAACAAACCACCCATCTTTTCAGTTGCCTGCTGGGGTTTTAGTTCGTCAACTACCTGGATCCCGCTCGAGCAGGTGCCCTTGCCCTTTGGCCCTGGGCTTCCACCAGTTGCCTGATCCCAGGGGCACAGCTGGACGGCAACAGGAGCTCCCAGGAGTACTCCGCACAGAACGGCCCGCAGGCGGCCTGGGTTTGGTGGGGAGGGCAGCAGCATCGCATATCACTCACTCCCCAGCTTTTCACTTTCTTACAAGCTTGTTTTCTGGCCTCGCCTCCAAGTTCACTCACCGGGCAGGGCCAGGCAGGCCGCGGGGGAGTGGTTCTGTCCGGGAGCGGCTGCCAGACGGAGGGGCCATGACTGAGCCTTCCAGACTGCCTCTCTGTGCGTAGGTGTCCTGCTGGCTCTTACCCAGGACCTGCTGAATTGCAGGATCTTGACATTAGAAGCGTCACTCAGGCCTCCTCCGAGCACTAGGAGGCAGGGATTGCTTTCCCTGTACGCTGGAGAGGAAGCAGGGACCCAGAGAGGAGAGGGGACTTGCCGGTGGACCACAGCATGTTGAGCGGAGTGGAGCATCTCTGCTATGTTAGCTCTCTCATTCTCTCTGCTAAGCACACTGCCACCACCTCTTCTGACTTTCTGCAGTGAGACACTACTAATAAAAACAAAGGAGCCCTGGCTGGTGTGATTCGGCCGGCCATCGGTCTGTGCACCGAAGGGTTGCTGGTTCGATTCCCCGTCAGGGCACATGCCCAGGTTGCAGGCCCGATTCCTGGTAGGGGGTGTGTAGGAAAGAGGCAGCCGATAGATGTTTTGCTCTCACATTGGTGTTTCTTTCTCTCCCCCCCCCCTCTCAAAATCAATAACAAATCTTTAAAAAATAAAAAGAGGGTAAAACCAAATTCTAGGAAACAATACAACACGGGGTGGTGGGAAGAGAAGCTTGAAGGAGTAGTTAAAGCATGCTAAGGTCTTGGGATACTAAATCCAGCCAGGTGGTGAGTACACCTGTGTTCATTTTTAAATTCTCTATACTGTATAATTTATATGTGTGCAATTTTTCATAAGGAAAAAAAGAAATGCTATGATTCTATAGCATGCAATTAGTTTTGTTATCATATAACAACAACAACAAAGCAACAAATCTCCTTTTGTCTCTATCCTAATACCTTTTTCCATAATAGGCTCTGATGCTCACTAGCTCTGTGACTTGAGGCAAGTTATTTAAATCCTCCGAGCCTTCGTCTCCCCATGTATTAATTGATAATAGTATTGTCTTCATGGTGTTGGAAAATGGTGTTAGAAGAGCTTAGCACAGTGCATATGGTCGGTGGCCAGTGCTTGCCTGTCTGATCCATTCATCCAACAGATATTCACTGAGCCTCTCCTGTGTGCCTGGCACTGTCCTAGTCACTGGGCATAGGGCAGTGCGGGGACAACAATGGATTAAAAATCCCTGCATCTGTGGAGGGAGGCACTGGGTCACAATGAATAAATTACATACAGAGTATAACAAATGGTAAGCGCTAAGGGGAGAAATAAGGCAGGGGGTGTGGGCTGTAACTGCCTGGCTCCTGTCTGTCTCTGTCTTTGATGTTTTTCTCTTCCTGTCCCCTGTCCACATCCTCATGTCCCGCCCTCCCCCACCTCCAGTCTTTCTGTATCTCCTCTTTCACTTTCCTCTCTTCTGTTTGCACTCTCTTGTGGTCACGACGCCCTGGCACCGAACTGTTTGTTGCCCAATAATCTTTTTTTTTTTTAATATGTTATTGTTTTTTTTAGAGAGGAAGGGCGAGGGAAAGGGAGAGAGAGAAATATTGATGTAGAGAAGCATCAATCAGCTGCCTCCTGCATGCACTCTGGCCAGGGATCGAACTGGCAACCTTTTGGTGCACCACGTGATGCTCAACCAACTGAGCTACACCGGCCAGGGCCCAGGAATCATGATAATTCCTGCTCACTTAAGGACACTGTAGCTTTTGTGGAGTCAGGGACTATGGAGCTTTAAGTTTCCTTCCTCCTCAGAACACTTAGCACAATAGTAGACAGGTAGCAGTAGCTCTACAAACTCTTGTTTGAAAGATGACTGAAAAGAATCAGACCAACTGGGCAACCGATCTGAGCCATTGAGGAAGACAGCTCGAGGCCCCAAGTGAACACATCGCCTGGAGTGCTGGTCTCTCAGTCCGGCTCGGAGGTTTTCCAGCAGTGTGGTCCTAGGCAGATTTATTATCCTCGTCAGGTCTTTGTTTCCTTGTCTTACAAAACAGGAGGGTTTTCTAAGGTCCTGCCTGTGTTAAACTACTAGTCTAAACCCATTTTTATCATGTAGAGTTTTCCATTCTAATTCATGTTTCGCGGTATGTTTCTATCCTTGTTGACTCAGAGCAACATCTCAGCAAATATTTCTTCATTTTGGAGATCGTGTTCTTTTAAGCACTTTATGCTATCTCTTGACCTGTTTGACTCTATGAACAAGAGTAATGGGATCTTAGAACATTAGTAGCAAAAGGGACCTTAGACATAATAACGATGGTTAGCATTTATTAAGCACCTGGTGAGTACTTGTCCGCACTGGGGTACTTCTGTAACATAGGTTTTACTCTTCCCCTTTTAGAGGGCCATGTTGGCCCTGGTCCGTTTGGCTCAGCAGTTAGAGCATCGGCCTGCGGACTAGAGAGTCCCGGGTTCAGTTCCCACTCAGGGTACGTACCTCGGTTGCAGTTTGTCTCCGGCCCCTGGTTGGGGTCATGTGGGCGGCAGCCAGTCGATGTGTCTCTCATCAATGTTTCTCTCTCTCTTCCTCCCTCTCTCCCTCCCACTCTATCTGACACTTAATAACTGTATGACATTGGGCAGTTACTTTACCACTCTAACATTCTAAGCTTCAACTTCCTGCTTTTTAAAAGGAGAATATCACTCATCTCCTGCAGTTGCAATGAGGGTTAATTGCAACAATAAATCTACAGTGGTTAAACATAGTAGCTGCCTCAGAGCAAGGGCTCCGTGAATGACTTAATTTGTTTTTAACATTTACAAAGAGTAACTCATCTAAGGTCCCCGTCACTAACCTGGGCAGTTGGATCCAGTGCCCATGCAATTACCCTACTCGGTGGTTCACAAGACCCGCTTGGGGGAAGTGTCTGGAAAGTTTAGTTTAGGAGGCTGCATCTCACAGTGACTCAGCAAAACCTGAACCTTGCTGACTTCTAAATGGCATCAAGACACAGACATAGCCCCCCGGGGATGGAGGAGGAATGCGGAGAAAGTGCAGGATGGGAGACTTTGGCCTGGAGCCCTGTGGGCACAAGGATGGGAGGCTGTGGCAGGCTCCCTAGAGAGGGGTAGAGGAGTAGATGCACATGACCTGCTGGGCATCCACTGGCCTTAGGGTTCAGCCAAAGATGTTTCTCTGTAGCTTACCTAGGCCAAAATAATTAATCTATTTGAGATGAAGGGGGTGGGGGTGGGGGTAGGGTATAGAAACCAGGTACCATTAAGAAGAAAATTGATAAATTCCACCAAGGAGGAGTCATCCCAAAGTTCCCAATTGGCCCCATCACCGTTTTTCTGGAGACTTGAAAGGGCATACAGCTCACAACTCAAATGGCCCTTCCAAGGACCAAGTCCTTTCTGCCATCTGGGTCTTACGGCTGTGAGGAGATCAGCCTGGATGATCTGTTGGGGAATGGAAATAGATTTTAGAACCAGACAGACAGAGGCAAATCCCTCCTCGATTACTGATGGAGAGATTCATTTCCTCATCTATAAGAAAGGATAATATCACTTAACTCAATTTGTTGTAAGGATGAGTCCTGTGTTAAGTATTTAGCAGAGTTCTTGGCACATAGTAAGCACTCAATAAATGGGATGATGATGATGACAATGATAATAGTGGTGGTGATGATAGAATCACAGGAAAAATAAAGCCAGAGAGTCTCATAATGCCTCTAATTAAGCAAACTAAAGGATATAGGGGAAGGAAAAATGTCCCCTCTTTTCCCTCTTAGATCTTCTGGATGGTTTAATAATCAAATTGCCATGAGACAGATTAACAGGAGAAAATAACAAAATTTAATTACGGATCTACATACAGGGTTCCATAAGAGCATAGGACCCAAGGACAAATCAGGCAGTGGAGGCTTGTATGCTGTCCTGAGCTAAGGAGCAAGAAGGGCTTGTGGTTTTCGACTTTAAAGGGCAGGAAGGCAGTTTATATGGAGTTGAAAAAGCAAATGTTTGGTAAAGAAATGTTTGCTTTGTCATCTTTTAACAACGAGTCACAGACTTATTTCACTTTGCACAATACTCTCTAGGTCCATTCATGTTGTGCAAATGGTAAGATTTTATTTTTTTATGGCTGAGTAATATTCCATTGTCTATATATACCACAACTTTTTTAGCCACTGGTCGATTGGTGTGGAATCTGAAAAACAAAATAAACAAACAAACAGAAACAGACTCACAGATACAGAGAACAAGACTGATGGTTGCCAGAGGGGAGAGGGGTCAGAGGACTGGGTAAGGAAGGTGAAGGAATGAAGACGTGCAGATTGGTAGTTACAAAACGGTCTCGGGGATGTAAAGTTCAGCATATGGAATATATAGTCAGTAATGTTATAATAACTACGTATGGTGCCAGGTGGGTACTTAAATAATCAAGGGGATCACTTTGCAAACTACTTATATTTGCCTAACCACTAACTGTACACCTGAAACTAATATAAAATAATATTGAATGTCAACTGTAATTGAAAAATACAAATTTTCTAAAAATTGGGGAAAAAAGAAAACAACAACAATGGGGCACAGAGAGAACCTGATTAAACGTGAGCCTCGCTGGGTCCCTCCCTGTCTATCACATCCTAGTTACCAGAGCACGACAGTTGTCCACAATGATATCGCCCTTCCTGGAGCAGGTCCTGTATCTAAATTCTTTTAGGCAGTTGGAGGAACATCAAAGGTTCTTCCTGAGTTTTTTGTTTCTTAAAAATAACCAGCTTACAACAATCAATACCCCCCCCCCACACACACACACACACACAAAACTTGACTTGCAAGATAGGAATAGGAATAAAAATAAAAATACCTACCTTTCAGGGTGGTTGTAGAGATTAAATAGAGAATATACAGCTTTGAGCACAGAGATTGGCATATTGGAAAATGACTGTTCACATCCCTTTTTATGGAATAACTTACTTTAAATAGAAAACGGAGAACTACTTGAAAATACAGAGCCACGCCAGCCAAGGCCACAGTGCCATTTTTGACGGTGTCATATTAATAGATCGAGCAAGATTGCCACAAAGTGTAAATGACACCTACCTGTGCTGAGCACTCGATTAGGCTGAGGGTACAGTGAAGAAGGGCCACCTCTGACCACGAGGAGACCATCACTGAGCGGGCAATGAGTCTGGAACAGAGCCTTCGGGCACAGTGTAGCTTGTGCTGTTGACCAGGCTGGGAGCATACGTGAGCTGCCGTGACTTACTTTCTGGGACCTCCTCTCACCAGGGTCTTTCCACCTCATCCACCTGATGTTCGATGACTACGTGCTGTACCTGTTAGAGTCGCTGCACTGTCAGGAGCGGGCCAACGAGCTCATGCGAGCCATGAAGGGAGAAGCCAGCACCGGTAAGCCAGCATGGCCCTGGCCTTGCTCTGCTTGGCAGCTCCACGCGCATGCCTACTTCTGCTCTGTTTCTTTAGCTCTGTGTCCCACAGGATGCAGTGTGGCGAGCGGGTCCAGTGGTGCGGAACCAGCCCTGTCTTGTCTTCTATAGAGTGGGCATGGTGTCCGCAGGAATCCAAGGCAGGGTTTTGACACAGATGAGAAAGAATACCTCATTTTTTAAAGCCCCTTAAAGACAGCTCGCCTTGACCGTCGGCTCTAGGAACCCACCCTTTTCTCTCCCCGTAGCGGAAGTCCAAGAAGAGATTATCTTGACGGATGCGGCCCCACCAACCCCTTCTCCAGTGCCGTCGTTTTCTCCGGCGAAGTCTGCCGCGTCCGTGGAGGTGCCACCTCCACCCTCCCCTGTCAGCAACCCGTCCCCTGAGTACACTGGCCTCAGCACCACAGGTAAGGAAGGCCCCTTAAGGCTTTGTGGTGGTGGTCGGGGTTGATGTGTAGAACAAGAGCTTTCTGGGTAAACATTTGTCCCTCCAGCTCCGCCCCCAAACAAGGCCTAACCTGAGTATTTTCCTGGATTTGTAGATGACTGGCAGTTATTCATTTATTTGCTTGTACATATTCTTTATGCTTCTGTTTTCAAGTTGGCAGATTAAGTACGTGAAAAAAGTTCCACACCCCAAACCTAAGCCACTAAAATGATTTAAGTGATGTAAAGCATCAATTAATACACAGCCATTCTTGAAAACAAGAAAGGGAGCTCTCTGTGAACCACAAACAGAGGCAGCTCTGGAAAGGGCGGCAGACAGAAAGCCGTAACTGAGCTATGACAACCCTAATCAAGGCAGGGGATGACGGGGTACAAGCCAGTGCTGCAGGGTCCCCAAGGAAGGAGAGATTCTACCTGCTCAGAGGTATCAAGGGAGACCTCACAAAGGAGGAGGATTTGAGCTGGAACTGGACTTTGACAGAAGCCATCGTGAGCACCCCACAAGAGTGGGGAAGTTGGGGCCTTTCAGAGACTGGTGAGCTCTGGGTGAAAGCTCACAGGTCCACGCAGGAGTCGTACATGGCTGGGGAGGTAGGCTGGAGCCGCGTCCTGGAGGGTCTTGAGCCAAGGCCAGGTTTGGAAAGGAAAAATGATGCGCGTTATGACATACACAGGGCCTTTGCATAACTGTCTCACTTGATATTCACAATAACACTGCAAAGTAGATGTTCCATTTTACAGAGGAAAACTAAAGGGTGAGAACGGTTTTAGTCCTTGTCCTGGGGACCTTAGTCAGTAGTAGACATAAGTGAATTCATTCCCTCAGTTCAGCAAGTGTCCTTGCTCACAAGACTTGTGGAAATGATATATTGTATGTGGACTATTCAGTAAGTGTTAGCTAATATATGTTATAATAGGAGAGAGAGGATGTGTGTGTGTGCATGTGCACACGTGTGTGTGTGTGTATGGTCATGTGTGTGCCTGTGTGCACCTGCCTTCTTCCAGAGTATCTCTTGTGGCTGTGATCAGATGAGGTAAGGAAGGCCAAAGTGCCATCCAGATAGAAGGGGTTACTGTTATTAAGGCCTATAAAACGAGGCCCGCCACTCAGAATATGCAGGAGGTTAGAGGGAGAAGCGGTCCTTCCCTCCCCGTCGGAGCCCTGGCAGGCCGGAGAGGAGCCTCCGGGAGCGAGGTGAGACTCAGAGCAGCCTGAAAGGACACGAGGGGCTCAGCTAACAGGAGAGGAGAGGGTGGGCTCAGAGGAACAAAGGCAGAGACAACCTCTGCTGCATGGGCCCAGGGTGGGGCAGGTGGACAGGCCAGGCTTTGTGGGGTGGAGGGCTTGCTATGACTGATAATTAATTCATCATCTTTCCATCCCAACCTGCTCGACTATTCCCCCAGTTACCCAAGCGCCAACTCTGGGAGTCAGCTTCAAACCCTTCCTCTTCCTCACTCCTGTTCTAGCATCAGCTAAGCTACTGTAACAAACAGCTCCAGACATGGATGGCTGGCGTTCACACAATAGAAATCTATTTCATGTTGCAAACAGTGCTGGCGGGCATCTAGGTCAGAGAGGAGGCACGTGCTCCCTCCATGTTAGGCTCCAGCATGCCCCTCGGCGTTGATTCTCAAAGTGTGGTCCATGGACCCGCAGTATCAGCATCTCCTGGGACGTCACTAGAGATGCTCGTTAATAGGTCCCAATGCACCCACAGAATCAGAAACTGTGGTGGTGGGGCCCAGCGATGGGCTCAGCAAGCCTCCAGGTGAATCGGTGCTCCCTGTTTTGAGGACCTCTGCCTTAGGGCTTTGTCAAGCACTGGCCCGAAGGTGGCTCATGTCACTTCCAGTTATATTCCGTCACCCACGACTTGGTCACGTGGCCTCGTGTCACTGCAGAGAGGCTGGGAAATGTAGGATCGTGTGTTCCCCGCTAGGCGTGGCGTGGGTTGTGAGGCGATGCCGGCGTTTTCACCACACCTCCCAGGGCAGTTGTTCCAGCACCCATCTGGACAAGCCCACCCTCCCCTCCCACCACTGCGCCTGCTGCGGGCCACCCCCAGCTCGCGCGGACTCCACAGTGAGCCTCCAGCTGGTTACTGCCTGCAGAGTCTAGTCCGCCCACTTCCACGCGGCTCGCTGGGTTCTTTCCCTGAAACTCGGGCCTCCTGGACGTGCTGGGCAGAGTCCGCTGCCCCACACTCCACCCTGCAGCACCCCTTCTCCTGTCTCTCCTCGCTCCTCACCTCCAGGCCTGGCCTTCCATCCTCTCGGGAACTTCTGCTCAACTTTGAGGTTTCCCTCACTCTCTGGGTTCAAATCTTCCTCCAGAGCCTCGCAGCACAAGCCTAGTTATAGCCTAGTTCTGCTTAAAATAGACCTGTTTTCAGAATAGACTGGGAACCCCATTTTATTTTATTTATTTATTTTTTTTTCCTTTATTGATTTTTAGAGAGAGAGGAAGTGAGAAAGAGAGAGAGAGAAACATCGATGAGAGAGAACATCGATTGGCCGCCTCCTGCATGCCCCACTGGGGATTGGGCCCACAACCTGGGCCTGTGCCCTGACCGGGAATTGAACCAGCGACCTCTTGGTGCATGGGTCGATGCTCAACCACTGAGCCACACCAGCCGGACCCCAATTTTATTTTTTGAAGACCAAATAAATAGGGTGAGACTGCCCTATTTAGGATGCTGTCTTTTACCCATTCATTCACTCACACATCTATCCATTTATCCAATAAACATTTCTCTCGTGGCTAAACGCTCACAGAGCTGGCTATACAAACAAGAACTAGGCTATAACTCATGGCCCCTGCCCCCTGGGAGTTGACTGGAGAGGTTAGGGCTCTGATGAGTCACAACATAATGTGATGAGTGCTAAGTTGGGAGAAGGTCAGGGTGTTAGAAGAGCACAGAAGGGGGGCCTCCAACCTGTATTTGGAGGGTCTGGGAAGGCAGAATCAAGAGAGAAGGTGTTCCAGGCAGAGGAAGTAAGAGAGCATGCCTTTTTCAGGGAACTTGAAGTGTATATTCCCGTAGTGTTTTGATTAATTCCTTCCCTGGTTTCCTCTCCCTCCAGAACTGGAGCTGCTCAGAGAGGAAATGAGCAGATGCTGAGCAGCCGGTAAGGTGCTGCCTCCTCGGTACTTTGCCAGGGGCAGAAACTTGCCAACAGACTCAGTGGCCCCTTGTCAGGAACTAAGGAGCCTGGAATCTTCGGGTCCTGAAAGCAGGGTTGTCAGTGACGGGCGCCGGGTCTCTCCTGTGGACATTCTGATTAGAACATCACCACATTTTCTCTACATAGGTGCACCTCTGATCATGTTTTGTTCCCTACTTTGAAGAAAAAGAACACAAGCCTCCCCGCCCCTTCCCAGTTTCTCTCCATAGTGGGTGGTTGTAGTTCCTGCTTGGAGGGTTCAGGAAGAGGAGTTAATTATAACGAACAACGTTGTTCGCTGAAAATCAAAAAGGCACAGGAACAGAAGCACTGCTCACAGCTGTTCAGCTGCTCAGGGGCTCTTCCCAGGCTGGCATGACGGGGCAGCCTTGCTGAGTCCTGGCCTCACTGTGAGAGGAAGGAGGGCAGTGCCAACAGCCAGGAGCCACTGACCCGAGTCACCCTGCTCAGACCCTGCCCCCGCCTGGGAGACACACACGCCAGTCAGTCCGGGACAACATCCTTACTAGTAAAATAAACAGGGAAATTATGCAAATACAACAGTTCTGCATTATGAAGCAGAAACAATTTGAGTGGAACCTGTTCTTGCCGTGCAGCAACATAACAAACAGAGACTGTAAGGAAACGGGTGGAGGAGCGGGAAGGAGAGGTTTCTAGGATGCCCCGGAACGCTCGCCCCGCCAGGGAGCCGGCCTGGCTTTCTTCGCGGCGTTTGGAGGCCTCGAGGTATGGCAGGTGTGATAGTCAAAGCCACAGGAAGATCATAAACGTGTTCAGAGGTTTCTGTGCAATGTGTTCAAGAGTCATAAAAGTAGCTTCTTAGAAATACAAATGTGAACCAGGTTCTCTTCAGATGACTGCAACCTTTGAAGATTTTGGCACATTCCAGCTTTGTTCTCGGATATCTCCAGGGGGCATTAAAAATGTCATCCTACATAAAACTATGTGTAATATTTTTGTCAAGTACCACTTTGGAAATACTCCATCGGTAAATTAGACTGGATCTTGGCATGTATTGTGAGTCATGGTCTGGGAGGAAACATAAATATAATTTCCTAACAACATGTATGGTTTTATAGATATTACATTATAAAGCACAAAGTATTTAGTTACAGTATACACCTAAATAGTGGGAACGCTATTGTGGTAGGCCTCTTAAATTGGGGGATTTTTGCGATTTTTCATTAGGCCACATTGCAAATTGGGAGGCAATTACACATCTTATAAAATGCATTTGCCGTGTTGTTTTTTTTTAAAGGTTAACTCAGCGTATGGTTTTCATGCCCAGTTAATTTTTATTTCCATCTTAAAATTATTGCTTGTTTATATACCATTACTTTCCAAAAAGGATCTGAAGTAGTTAACAAAAAATTGAAGCAAAACCAATTTTTTAGCAAGGACCGAAACCAGGAAGCAAGAAATAAAGAAGTGGGTAGAACAAAATAAAACTCTTGGCTAAAACAGTTTATTGACACCTTACATGAAGTTTTATGTTATCAAATCATTTTGTTGGGTCTCCGGCCAACTCTGAATGACATTGCCCGGATGAGGCATGTTATCAAGTTCAACCTACTGAGAGTCAAGGCCAATCGGGGATCTGTGACTCTTCCACAAATCGGTGTCTCGCTTTTGATGGACACTTCATTAGAAACAGAACTGGGTTATGTCTGCTTGGTTGAGCACAAAGAGAAAATTAATTCATTGCACAAAACCCTTTGGCATTCTTTTTTTGTTTTAAATCCTCACCCAAGGGTATGTTTGTTTGTTAATCCTCACCCAAGGATATTTTCCCATTAATTTTTAGATAGAGTGGAAGGGAGGGAGGGAGAGAGAGAGAAACATTGATGTGAGAGCAACACATCAATTGGTTGCCTCTTGCACATGCCCCAGCCTGGGCCAGGGATCCAACCTGCAACCTAGGTACATGCTTTTGACTGGGAATTGAACCCATGACCCTTCCTTCCATAGGCCAGTACTCTAACCACTGAGCAAAACTAACCAGGGCCCAAGAATATGTTTTCACTTATTTTTATTTTTTTATTTTTTATTTTATTTTTTTTATCCTCACCCGAGGATATTTTTCCATTTTTTGTACAGATAGAGTGGCAGGGAGAGAGAAGAAGGGAGAGAGAGAGAGAAACATCGACGTGAAGGGACACATCGAGTGGCTGCCACCCGCACGACCAACCAGGGCCGGGGACAAACTGCAACCGAAGTTCGTGCCCTTAGCGGGAACCGAACCCGGGTCTCTCCGGACCGCAGGCCGACGCTCTAACCGCTGAGCCAAACCGGCCAGGGCTATTTTTATTTTTTTAGAGAGAGAGGAAGGGAGAGAGAGAAGGAAACATTGATGTGAGAGAGAAACATCTATCAATTGCTTCCTGTACACTGGCCAAGGATCGAACCCACAGCTAGGTGTGTGCCCTGACTGAGAATTGAACCCGCAACCTTCTGGTGCATGGGACGACGGCTCCAACCAACTGAGCCATATGGCCAGGGCCCCTTGGCATCCTTTTGCTCCAAGGACTAGTGAATAGAAAGTAGCAGAGATCAGGAGCGTTGACTCATTAGGAATACAGCCACTCTGCTTATCTATATCCAGGTCTGTGTCCACATCTGTAGTTCTAAATGTGTTTTTTCAAGACTGTATTTAGTAACATTTTTTAAAAAGGAGAGAAAAATTAAAGTGAAAGGAAAAGAATATCAGGCACCAAAAATTGAACCTGACGCACGGCCAATTTTGATTGGGCACATTCAAGTGTATGGCAACGCCCTGTAAGAGAATGGTTCAAATGTTCCGTTTCAGCAGATTGCCACGGACAGGTGTCTGTGATTCCCATATACCCCCCTTTTTTTTTTCTCCTAAGCTTGTGAGCTAGCCGCCTCCCTCACGGCCCAGCAAAGAAACCTCAACTTTCTTTAAGGAATGGCTGCCTTCCTCCTCAGGAGCCTGGCAGGTGGTACCAAGCGGGCCTGCCCACTTAACATGACATTGGGCTGTAATTCTTTAGTGTCATTTAAAGCAAAATGTGAAGCTCCCACTCTGTCCGGGTCAGGCCACCAAAGGGTTCTAAGGCCTTGTTTATGATGTCATTTTAAGTATTCCCTCCTTCCACAATGACAATAAAAGTTAACTATTAAACTCATGTTTTCACCTTCCCACCATGGGTTCCCTACAACACAAAACCAGCAAATGAAGTCATTGAGATGCTCGGATGCCTAGAGAAACAAGGCAAATTCCTCGTAAATGGCCCTAACTGGAGAACATCTGGCCTGCCCAGCTGCGTTTTCTCCACATCGGTTGAGGGTGGAGCAGAGATAACTGGCCCCTAGTCTTTCCAAACAACAAAAGCTCAGTTATTCTGAGAGCAGCTAACTGAGTGGGCACGGGGGACACTGCGCCCTGCCCCTGAGCCCGGTGACTCATCGCAGAACTTCCGATTGCCGCCGCCAGTGAACTCCTCCTCCCTCCCGCTGCTTCCTTTCCTCCGAAGCAGCGGAGTCAGGAAATATCCACTGGGACTGAAAACGGACGGTTAATTTGCTCTTGACTTCATCCCATCAAGTTCTTGGCTTGGTGTGGGGACCTTTGCATTTGCTCATTCGTTCGTTCGTTCATCCCGTGTAGTGTGTGTGTAGTCTGTGCCATGTCCTGGGGTATGGAAGTGGGAAGACCAGGCGTGGCCACTGCGCTCATGATACTTACATTCTAGTGGGTAAGAGAATCAACACAGAAGTAAACCACTAGGTAAATATATCATTTCAAATGGTCATAAAGAAAATAATAGTATGCTATGAAATGGTATAAAATGGGGACCCACCTTAGCTGGTGGTCACATAAGGCCTCTCTGAAGAGGTAACATTTTTTTTTTAATCCTCACCCAAGGATATTTTTTCATTTATCTTCAGATAGAGTAGGAGGGGAAGAGAGAGAGAGAGAAACATCAACGTGAGAGAGACACATCAATTGGGTGCCTTCCGCATGACCCCGACCAGGCCAGGGACCGAACCTCAACTGAGGTACATGCCCTTGACCAGAATCGAACCCGCAACTCCTTGGTCCGCAGGCTGATGCTCTAACCACTGAGCCAAACCAGCCAGGGCTGAAGAGGTAACATTTATCTGAGACCTGAAGTATCACAAGGAGTCAAGCACATGAAGGTTGGGGAGAGGGAGAGCAAGTTTTGGGAAGTGGGGAACAGCTTGTGCTCAGGCCTGAGGCAGAAAGGAGCCTAGCAGAGGGAGGGCTGAGGAGTGTGTGAAGGAAGGAGAGACGGCAGAAGAGGACCCCGGGTGTGGGGGGGCAGGCCACCCATCTGCATCTCTCTGGGCACTGATGGATTCGCTGCCCCCACTCAGTTTTGTCAGTTTGGCCATGGAACTATTGATAATGTTTAACTCAAAACAGCTGAGTTTTTCAGCTTCAGTAAGTATTCTCCTTAAGTACAACTATCTTGAGGATAGATGCCAGCCTGTGGGATTTATTTATATGTAAACTATCCTCTTTCCCTTCTCAGTCTTGAAGGTTACATGAAATGTTTGTTTAGTATCAAATATTGTCCAGCAACACTGTTCAGACAGAACTTCTTGTGATGATGGAAACTATTGTTTTATCCAAGCAGTCTAAAATAGCAGACACGAACCACATGTGGCTACTGGGACCTTGAGATGTGGCTAGAGAGACTAGAAAAACTTAATTTTAATTGCATTTCACTTTCGATTTAAATACCCACCTGCGGCGAATGGCTGCCGTTGCAGGGCAGAGCAGCTCTAGAATCTGGACGTACTGAAAGGAGCTTCTTCCTCAGGGAGGCACTAACGAAAGGCCAGGTGAGCTCAGAACCCGAGCAACATCTGGGATGGTTCAGAGTCCTAGTGGGGAAAGGTTCAAACAGTTTAGTCCAAGATCTGAAGGTCTGAAGGATGGCCAGGGGGCCAGGGAACCAGGGAAGCTGTCTACGTTTTCACCTGTATGTACCAGTCTCTGACTTTCCATGGCCCTCAACATGCAGGCCACATGACAGCAGGCCGTGTGTGTGCTCCGCACCTTGCTACTCAGAGTGCAGTCCATGGACCAGCAGCATGGTCATCACTTAGAAGCTTGTTATAAATGCAGACTCAGCCCGGCCAGTGTGGCTCAGTGGTTGAGCATTGACCCACGCACCAAGAGGTCGCCAGTTCGATTTCCGGTCAGGGCATGTGCCCAGGTTGTGGGCTCGATCCCCAGTGGGGGGCGCGCAGGAGGCAGCCAGTTGATGTTCTCTCTCATGGATGTTTCTCTCTCTCCCTCTCTCTTCCTCTCTCTCTAAAATCAATAAAGAAAAAAAATTAAAATAAATAAATAAATACAGGCTCAGTAGTTGGACTCCCCAACCTACTGAATCCGAATCTGCATTTTAACAAGAAGACCAGTGATTCAAATGTACACTCAGCTGTGAGAAGCAGTTGTGGAAAGGCTTGGGAGCTGGGCAGGTCTGGGTTCAAATCCCAACTCTGCCACTTACCAGAGCACGTCTTGGGCCTCAATTTTCTCACCTAAGAAAGAAGGTAATACTACTTACCTCAAAAGGTTATTGTGAAGATGCAGTGAGTCGATGTATAAAAAGAAACTAGCATGAGGTCTGTTTATGTTGGATGATCAGTCATTCATTTATTCAGGGAATCATTCCTGACTGCCTATTATATTCCAAGCCCCCTTCCTGTCCTGTGTTGAAAACTCCTTCGAGGGGCGTGGGGGAAACTCAGGGAAAAAGAAATGTTTTGTTGGGGATGGAAAGGAAAGAAAATGTTCCTCTCTAGCAATTTCAACAGTATCACACGGAAAACTTTTCTTTTCAGGATTCTCAAATTCTACAGGATCTTTATAGGATTCTCAAAAATCAGGGTCTCCCAGGGCTGTCCTCTAACTTTCAAATCGGGAGAGAGGATGGGGAGGAAAGAATGAGAGAAAGTGAGGGACTTAGACAAATAGAAAAGGTTTGCTATGGTTTTACCAACAGATAAAAAGCAATTAGAGCTGTCTTAAAAATTAAGCGCAAACTGTGAACTGCACAGATTTTCTTTTATTAGCTTCCTTCCCAAAGCAGCAGCAGCCCTTCTCAGTGGAGGTCCCCCTGGTAGGAGAGGGAGTGCAAGCGAGGGGTGTTCTTTTCTGCTCCCCCAGCCAAAGGGTTTCTCACCCAAGCCAGTAGGTGTTAATCTGCTTAAGCCTGCCTGAGTGGGTCTGTTAGATTGCTGGCACATGGCCATTTAGGGGTTTTGTTTCCCAGACCACAGGAGCCCATTTTTCTAAGAGTTCCACTAGCTTTTTGTTTGATAACGTCTATTTCCAGCAGCATTTACTCCTTCAACAACAAATTCAATGGAACAGAAATTTACTGAACACCTACTATTAGGCAGATCCCTCTGTTGGGAATACAGAGATGAATAAGAACAGTTGCTGGGCTCCAGGAGCCCACATAAAAGTAACTTCTGCTGCGTTCTCCCAGGTAATGGCTGTTATCACTGCCTCTCCCCGCTGCCTTGGGGGGGGGCGGGGAGAAAATCCTCTGGCTTCCTTAGCTGCCCCCCTTCGATCCCCACTGACCTCGCTGTGCTCTCCCGAGGTCCCAGGGGCTTCAAGGGTTAATTACTTGCTGGCTGTGGCTGGTTCATTGTTCTCTCAAACTTCCTACCCCCCTCCAATTCCATTTCCAATTGTAAAATTTGCCTTAGTTTAATATGTTTCTTTTCACAGAGGCAGTACACATTCATTATAGAAAAATACAGATAAGCAAAATAAGGGAAACTTTAAAAACCATCCTCAATCCCACCACTTAGAGATAACCTGTTTAAATAAAAATTATAACAGTAATTTCATAGGCAGTTCAAAATACAGAAGAGGGTCATCACACAAAATCCAGCCCTCTGGGACACGATCTTTGTGGGGTTTTTTTTTCCCTCCTCCTTACAGGCATTATAAATGATGCCTAACACACAGTCTGCTAAAGTCATCTTTTGGGGGAAAATACAGTGTAGACGTGCAAACTAGAAAGGGGTGCCGTTAGCCATACTGGTGGATGAGGACTCCTGGCATTTTACAGGAAAACCTGTTTAGAAGTTTGCTGTCATTAGCGGAATTACTGTTGCCATTCAAATACTTCATCCCTAGTGACCGAATCAGACCCAAAAATCTTGTCTTTCTTCCCTGGAATCTGAAAAGGGAAACAGGGAAATTTCTACTTTAAGCAAGTCTGATGTAAGAAGACCCGAATTTGTGATGAAGAGTGCTTGACTGTCATGAAGGCCTGCTGTGTGCCAGGCTCTCTGATGGATGTCACCTCACGGGAGTCCTTCAAGATAGATGTTACCGTCTCTATTTCACAGACGATGAAAGAGAGGCATGTCGGGTTTAAGGGGCCTGCCCAGGATCGTAGACAGTCCATGGCAGAGCTGGGACCACAGTAAGACCGTGGGTAGAGTAAGTGGAAAGGGTGTGGCAGACCAGGGTTCAGAGCCCACTGGGCCACCCTCTCACTGTGGGACCTCAGGCAAGTTGTTTAACGTGCTGCGTTGCCCTGAACTGGACTTGTGTGTGACGCCAGGAGCCTGCAGTTAGTGTTGACAGAAGGAATGGTCCCAAGAACCGAGGCATGGAGTCCGCTGTAAGGGTATCTGAAAGAAGTTCCTGTTTGTCCTGAGTTCCAAGGATGGAATACTCCCGAGTGGTGTTTTCTGTCCTATGGCTCCTGACCTGTTGGCTTTCCCTTTAGTGTTGGCTCCCAGCTCAAGGCCCACCGGGAAAGAATTTGGACCTTTGGGATATGCGCGTTTCATCTCATTCCCGATTGTACTTTTTGCTCCAATTTTGTTTTCATTTCTTCTTTCACTACCTGGGGATAATATTTCTTTTAGGGGTGTCTGTAAGGCGAAAGATTTATGCGATCTGAAGAGAAACCAAAGTAAGGCATTTAGTACAGTGTCTGGCCTATATTAGATGCTCAGTAAATGGTGTCTCCTCTCATGCCCTTGGGTTACATCCGCATTACTTCATAGAAAAATAGAAAGACATTATTTGCATTGCAAAAGATTCTCCAATTTACAGGAAGGCTCCATAGAAAGTTCTTTTGATAACAAACACAGGTAGCCCTGGCCGGTGTGGTTCAGCGGTTAGAGCGATGGCTCATGGAGTCGTGTGTTCGATTCAGATCAAAGGCACGTACCTCGCTTGCGGGTTCGCTTCTATGGGAGGCAACCAGTCAATGTGTCCCTCTCACATCGATGTTTCTCCCTCCCTCCCTCCCACTCTACCTGAAGATAAAAGGGAAAATATCCAAGTATTTAAAATCGGGTGCTATTTCACAGACCTTGACGGGCACCCTAACTGGGTCTCTGTCCCATAATCGGCGCCGTGCGGATCCACCAGCTCTTCACGCCTCCTGCTCCGCGTCAGTGCAGCTGCTCCAGTGTGCTATTTGCAAAGTGTTTGGGATGGAAAGGACTGAATTTTTAAAATGAAAACCTTTTCTTTGTCTTTCTAGAGGAATTTTAAGATAGCAATGGCCTGCTGAAGAATATGCAGAATTGGTGAACCAAGTTTGCTCTTTTACCTCTTCTTTAAAAAATATTTTGTCATTTTATTTTTTAGAGAGAGAGGAAAGGGGAGGGAGAGGGAGAGAGAGAAACATTGATATGAGAGTGAAACATTGTTCAACTGCCTCCTGCATGCTCCCTGCCAGGGATGGAGCCCGAAACCTTTCGGTGCACGGAATGAATGACACCCAACCAGCTGAGCCACACCGGCCGGGCTTCTCTTTTACTTCTTAAAACTGGCCTCCCTTAACCAATTCTTTAGTTTTTTGTGTGCCTACAAAGGGGAATTAAATTATAGTCCCTGTACCTTCTGAAATAGGTATTTCTATTAGGTCAACATTCTAGAATTTATAAGAAAGTAAGTTGATGAGTTTATTGTCAAGCTATTATGAGTTTATTAAGTAACATAAGCTTATTTATTATTATTAGTGATTTCCCAAATTACCATTTTTTAATTCTAACTATCTCAAAAAATTCTCAAGCATCTTGAGTGTTTTTTATTTTTTCAGTTTCTATTCAGTTTTTATTTTTTCAGTCCCTAGTACTTTCAAGTTATCCAATTAAAAAGTAAATTAGTGGAATTAATAATATGTATGGAATAGGTCACAGTTAAGGTCACTGTCTAATAATCTTCAAAAAGACCTGGGCAAGCAGAGCTCAATAATCTACTTATGTTTGCTTAAAGCAATTTGCTGGATCCTTAACACCTGTTGAGTTGAGTGTTATTTTGCGAGGCCTGTCCAAGCTGCATTGCCCCAAGCTTGCTTTTGTCCTCTCTCCTTCCCTTCCTCCCTCTTTCTTTCTTCCTATCTTTCCTTTCCCATTTAAAAACTTTATTGAAAGGCTTTTGGCCTCCAGGCTCTGTGCTAAACACTGGGGGTCCCATGGTGGGCAAAATACACACGGGCCCTACCCTCATGGAGTTTATAGGCCGGGTCCAGGGAGGATAAACATTAATCAGATCATATTCATTAACGATGCCAGATGACAAATTGTGGGAGGCACCATCAAGGACTACAGTGCAGCGTGGGATCTGACCCAGTCTGGGGGTAGGAGACAGCTTCTCTATATTGAGGTATGAAGAATGCATGGGTACTAAGGGAAACGTGAGGGTCCCAGGCAGCGGAAACAGCACGGGCCAAGGCCCTGTGGTGCTGGGAATCATGGTACTCCGGAAAAAAAATGAATGAAAGATATGGCTGGATCAGATAGAGCAAGAGCAGGCAGGTAGGGGATGCGTCTGGTGAGGTCAGCAGGGCGAGACTTATGCTTTATGAAGATGTTGGCTTTCAGCTCAAGGTCAGTGGGCAGCCGCTGGAGTGTTCTGAGGAAGAGCTGTGCTGGGACTGAGGCATCTCACTTTGTCGCTGCAGGGCCGATGCAGTCATACACATGGTCTCTGACCTACACGGTGACAACGGCGGGGTCCCCGGCTGAAAACTCCCAGCAGCTGCCCTGCATGAGGAGTACGCATGTGCCTTCCTCCTCGGTCACACACAGGATGCCGGTCTATCCTCATAGGGAGGAGCACGGGTAGGTGACTCTCCTGGGCTGTCGCCTTCCTTTTAAATTTGATTTTAAAGAGCAGGGTTTTCTTGGCAGTTGTTTTCTCAAAGGACAGGAAGAGCGCTGCCCTGTATTGAGGTCGCACAGTGCGTTCAGCACGTGTGGCTGTCTCATGCGGTCCCCACCACGACCAGCTGAGGGGGCTGTTAGGGACCCCACTTGATAGGCGAGGACTTTGAGACTTGGTTGATGAAGTTCAGTTCCTCTGAGCAACACAGCTGGTAAACGTGGGGTCCAGACTGAGCAGCTGTTGCCTCTTGACTCCCACCCAGCAGCCCCTGGGGGACTTTGTGCACTTTGTAGCCTTATGAAGCCTCAAGGTCGGTCCCCGTCTTTATGACTGTTTAGAGGAGGGCTTCCCTCCCTGAGAGCCGGAGGTCCCCAGAGGGAGTAATTCTGAGTGGGGTTCAGGGAATCCCTATGGGCTTCAGGGGTGCTTTGGACCCAGGATGACTCAATCATTCATTTTGCCCATATTATGTAGTGATGTTGCTGTGGTGAATAAACTACACATCCATTGAAAAGTGTGACCTGAATTATAGTAGCTTTCTGCCATTATGCATTGTCTTTATCAAAAGACACTAATCTTACAGTGTCTGATGTGCAGTGCTCTGAAAAACACTCCTGATGTTACAAAGGGCCCGGATTCCCAAGCAGGTGAGGCTCTGCTGTGTGGGTGCAGCAAGCCTTACAAGCCCATCCGGCAGAACAGCTGTGGGGGGTCCCGGACGGGGAGGAGAGCGAGGAGGGCAGATGGAGGCGGGGGCCTCTCGGGTCCCTTCCTCACGGTGGCCCAGCATAATGCTGCAAGGTGGCAGCCCTGAGGGGGGGCGTCCTTGAGTTATTTCCATCGGTTCAGGTGCCCCTGCCCAATCAGCAGGACAGCCGTCATCTTTCAGGGGCTCTTAGAGTATTTCCCCACATTGAGAACAGGCTTTGAAAATTACTTCAGAGAGCTTTTCGATTCTGGAGGAATGGCTGAATAGACACCCATGTCACCACCTGTCAGCACCTTTGCTTAAAGTTGTTAAGAACAGTGATAAGAACATCCCGTGTGTCCATAGGAATGTCTTCTTTATGGACGGTTTTCCTTCACAGTGTGACCCTCAGCATAAGCAGGTGCAGCATTTTTACAGGTGGGAGAAACAAGGCTGCCGGTAGCCCGAGGGACCACGGCAGGAAGGTGGGAGCAGGCTGAGAGCTGGTCTCTGATTCCCGGCTGGCCCTGCCTGTGTTTCCTCCCAGGAGAGACTCACGGGCACTCCTTCCTCCCCCATCACGGAGAAACAGAGGCCTGAACAACACGCAACTCACATCCCCAAGTCCCAAAGTAACTTTTTGTTCTCTCTGACTTGAGGCTGTAATACGGGGCTCTTTGAGACAACAGGAGTAGCGGTTTCCATCACTAATTATGTTTTGCTCAGGGCCAGCTTCTGTCCCCCAAGCACTTGCTGGGCGGTAAGGGAGGTGTGTGCCGAGGGAAGAAGGAAAATCAACCTGGGAGTTGAAACTTACCACAACAAAGCCAGAGTGGAGATGGGAGGACTCAGGGCGGGGTGCAAAAGGGAGAACAAAAAGGAAAGAAACAGATGAGGTTGACTTTTAAAGATGTCAAACGGATTTGTTCTGCCTGCTATTACTCACGATATTCAGTGTGCTTAATGCATTTTAGATACACAGGAAGCTATAACTATGGGAGCTATGGCAACCAGCATCCTCCACCAATGCAGAGCCAGTACCCGGCGCTCCCTCACGAGGCAGCCATCTCTGGACCACTGCACTACGCCCCTTACCACAGGAGCTCTGCACAGGTGAGTCGGCGGTCCCGCTCGCTCGCGTGGGCCAGGTCAAGTCAACGGAACACAGTTACTAAGCACCTTCTGTACTCTGCGTGTGCAGCCAGTGTGTCACCGAGGAACGGATAGTCCTTCCCTCGGTGTCACGTGGGCCCTTGGTGGCTGCCCACAGTGTCAACCACGTTCACCCTCCACTTTCTCTCACACGTGGTGCGAACAGTTGTCTTTAGTTCCGCCCTCTCTGACCTCTCTGATCCCAGGATCCAATCGGCTGTGATGTCTGTTGCCCGTTTTTGGTCAGCCCCCCTCCGAGGGGACCTTGGGTGTTCTTTCCCGTCACACTCTCCTGGTGCAGACCCTCACCGAGTCCTGCCAGGACGGTCACCTCAGCGTCATTCTAACCGGCATCTTGGTCCCCCACACACAATCTTACCAGGAGAAGCCTCCTGAAGTGGACCCTTTATCAGATTGCTCTCGGGCCACACAGTCCCTTTGGCCCTCACTGGCTAACGCACCTGTGGTGAGTGGGCCTGGTGGAGCACCGGTCCTGTCGGAGCTGGGCACTCTACTTGTCCCCGACAATTTCCTGTGCACTGGCCCAGACACAGCTGGTCCCCGGTCCCACTCAACTCGACATCCTCAGTGTCTCTGCACCCCCACTGTCCTTGCTTCAGCATTGTTCTTCATCTGACCTAGATGACAGCAGAGGCCTTCCCACTGTCTCCGTGTCGCTCACCTCGGCCCACCTCTGGTCTGTCCCCTACACTGCAGCTAAGGGGATCATGTGGAAAAAACCCAGTCGGTCCTAATGCCCTCCTTTGCACGTCATCGCCTTCAGAGTCAAGTTCTGTTCCTTAGCTTGTCTCTCAGGACTTACTACCATCTGGCCTCTGCCTGCCTCGCGGGCCTGCAAACGACACCCGCCCCATCTGTGCTCCAGCCACGCCAGCCGTGTGAGGCCCCATGTCTGCGCTGAGGTGGTTTCCTCCGCTCAGCTCTCTTCCCCAGCCTCCTCTGCTTATTGTTCCCAACCAGCACCTCACGGTCTTTGTGGCACTTCCTGACACTCCCCCCTCCCTTCCTCCAGGACTTTATTAGGTCCCACTCCTCTGCACTCGAATAGCACTGGGCTTTCCTCTGCTGGTAACACTGTTATTGCTGACTCTCCTGGCTCCCACAGCAGACCCCACAGCTCCTTGAAGGCAGAAATTAAGTCTAGTGCCCCTGGGTCACAGGACATGCCACCTGTCGGAAAGAGCAGCTTACTCGTATTGAACATGTGCCGAGTGCTCTGCACAGCCTCACGGCAACCCTTGTGGAAAAGAAAGAGCCACTTGCCCGAGGGCTGGAGCCCAGGCAGTGCGGCCCAGCTGTCCAGGCTCTGCAGCACCACCCTCTGCTGTGTTGGCACTCTGAGCGTTTATGGAACAGAGAGTAAACAGGAGGTGGCGTCGGCATAAACAGGAGGCGGGGCGCCAGGGCTTCGCACTCGGTTCTGCAGGTGTGGGAGCCACGGTAGGCCTGGGAGCCTGGGAGCGGCGAGATGCGAGCTGTGCTTAAGAAAGGGAGC
Source organism: Molossus molossus (assembly GCF_014108415.1). Classification (NCBI taxonomy): domain Eukaryota; kingdom Metazoa; phylum Chordata; class Mammalia; order Chiroptera; family Molossidae; genus Molossus; species Molossus molossus. The sequence continues at coordinate 10,435,253 of NW_023425345.1, read as the reverse complement.
TGTCGCAGCACCCACAGCGTGAACCAGAACTTGGGCTGGTAGAGGCAAGGAGCTCCGCGCCCCTGCGCTTGCAGGAGCGGAGAGGAGGGGGTGGCAGGATGCAAGCTGGGGTGGAGGCCGCAGTTGCATCAGCTGGCAGCACCAGGCTTGCCTCCGAGGGAGGGCACGAGGAGAAGGTATCCACAGTACTTGGCTCTCGGGGCCCACAGGCGTCTGTTTTGATTTCCATCCGTAGTACCAAGGGGAGCCCTAGTATAATCCCCAGACAAGCCAAGAAGTTGATTCCACTAAACCACCACCTGGGGCATTCATTATAGGTCTCCAACTGCGTCACACAGCGATGCCAGCTCCTTAGGTACGGCTGCTCTTGGGAGCAGAGTCTGTGCCCCTCTCGGCGATCCGCCAAGTGACTTAGAGCTGCTGCTACCGACTGGGTCACCCTTGACACAGTATCAGCAGCTCGTTCGTTCATTCATTCCTCAAATGATTGCCAGGTGCCTACTATGTAGCAAGCACTGCTCTAGCCTTGAGCACACAGTGCAGAATGGGACAGAGGCGGGCCTCCTGGGACAGCTGGCACTCCGGGAGGAGACACTAGGCTAAGCCACAGTGCTGAGATCCAGCTAACATTCCCAGCTACCTCCTGACACAATCTTCCCTCTTACTTCACCCCCACCCCTCCTCATGAAATGTCTGCAGCTGGTTTTCTGGGGTGATATTTTTAAAGACACTGCTGTAAAGAAAGAAAGAAAAGCCAGGGTGTCCTCAGGGCCCATGTGGTCCCTGGTGGTCAAAGATAGGTCTGCAGCATCCTCTCCAGAAGCCACAGCATCCCCGACTGGAGGATGAGTAGTGGGCCTGGTCGAAGGGCTGAGCGCTACAGGAAAGCCCAGGAGGAGCTCTCTGAACCCTCCATAGGATGTCTGGTGAGAGGTGACAGGTCCTTGGCTGGCCTCTTGACCACCATGCCCTGTGGTCCTCAGACAAAGTCTTTGACAACCTCTGGCCCCACCACACAGCACGCTTTGCACTCCGTGGTTTATGCCTCAGTCTCCATTTAGAAAGTGGGGCTGGGAGAAGTTAATTGTATCGCATTTGTAGCAGGTAGATGAGTGGAAGGTACTCTCCAAAGACAAAGAATCCTTTTTGTTTTTCATGAACATTTGTGCATCAAGCACTGTTTTAGGCACTTTCAAAGACACTCAATTCTCATAGCAGCCTCGGGAAGAAGGCATTTTTCTCCAGCCTTTAAGGATAAGGATACGGCTCCAGGAGGTAGTTTGTCCCAGGTCATGCATCCAGTGACAAAGCAGACCCAAATGTAAATTCTCCACCTCTCAGCCCCAACACCCAGCATTGAACACTGGACTCATGTGTGTTTTGGAGAGATGGAGGTCAATTCAAGAGGTCGCTGCAACTATTCTCAGTAAGATTCAAGTTCCCAAAGAGAAGAATCATACACCCAAGATAACTTATTTCTTTTCTTTCCTGGTACTTTGGATTAAGGTTGAGCATATAGGAGAAAATCCACTGCAGGGCTAAGTAGTTAAAATTTTAAAAACATGTTTTTAGCCCTGGCCTGTTTGGCTTAGCAGTTAGAGCATCAGCCCACGAGCCCATGAGTCATGGGTTCAATTCTGGTCAAGGGCACGTACCGTGGTTTCAGTTTGTCCCCAGCCATGGTCAGGTCATGCTGGAGGCAATCACTTGATGTGTCCCTCTCACGTCAATGCCCTCCCACTTTATCTGAAGATAAATAGAAAAATATCCTCGGGTGAGGATCAAAAACAAACAAACAAACAAACATGTTTTTACTGATTTTAGAGAGAGACATTAATGTGAAAGAGAAACATCAATTGCTTGCCTACCATATGCACCCTGACCAAGACTGAACCCACAACCTGGGTATGTGCCCTGACTGGGAATTGAACCGGTGACCTTTTGGTTCATGAGATGACCCTCCAACCAAGTAAGCTGCACCAGCCAGGGCCAGGGCTAATGAGTTTTAGCTTTCCAGAGCAGAGGTCCAACTGTTCCAATCCTGAGTACTGAATATCACACTTTAGAATATCAGACTCACTGGGGAAAAGATCAGTCTGAATTGAAGAAAAATTGCAGTTATGGACTATGGTTAAAGAATGCTGTTGGTCGTCAGCTCAAGAGTAACTGAAACTAACTACTGCAAATGCGTGCCTGCCAGTTTTGCCTTAAAGAACAGATACAATACCCTTGGGAAGTGCAGTGATTGTCTGCATCCCAGCATTTATCTGCTCGAAGCAATCTGTATTCATGTGTGTGCCCTTGCTCACACTGCGGATTTGTACAACAATCACTTGCTTTCTGGGTAATACCAAGGTAAACCTCCGGCCCCACTTGAATTCCCACACTTTCTGAAGGAGGAGTCCAGGTGAATGAGGCTTCCCAGGGTAAGGTTTAGCTATTTCAAAGGAACACCCTTGTTGCAATGGTGCTGCCCTTGTTCACATCGCGGTGAGTGCACAAGGGAGCTTGCCAGCTGCTCCTTCCCAGGTCCACATTCTCATCCCAGCCCCAAAGAGAAAACAAACCAGGCCCAGTACACGGCTGCAAATAGTTCTGAGCTTCACTCGACACATGTTCATGGAACCTCTACCCATTCCACAGCCATGTAAACTGGGAATGTAAACTTGAGCTCAAACGCCGTTTGATTAATCAGAAGCTCTGTGACTAGAAGTGCACTTAGAGTGGCCTGGAGCGCTGTCCCTTACGTCCCATCGGGATGGCCAAGGCCCAGCTGAGCCCGCCAGCCACACAGCTTTCACAGAACCCAGATCAGCCCAGGGCCAGCGACTGCTGCCGAGTTTGCTTAGGTTGCTCTGCTTTGGGCGAAAGGGAATACAAATCAGCAAATGTGGTGTGAGATCTGACTGCAGAGCCAGACTTCCTGGGTTCAAATCCCAGCTCTGCCTCTGCCGAAATTTCCTCGTGTGAAAACCGGGATAATCACACCTATTCCATAGGGTGCTTGTGAGGTTCCAGTGGGTTATAAAGGTTACACCAGGGTGGTGTGGTTCGCAGCACAATTTGTGTATATTATCATTGCCCTTAGTAACTCCACAGGTATAGTTTGTGTAATTATAGAAGTAATATCTGCCTCCCACACCACACTAGCTCTGTGAAGGCAGGGGCCAGGTCCTTCTTTTCTGCCCAGTATAGTCTCACACCCCTGCACGGGCTTGCCCCTTGGTGGGTGCTCAGGAAATACTTGCAGTGAAATGAATGGATGAAATGAGAGGATCCTGACTCTGCTACTAAGTTGTCGTGTGACCTCAAGCAGGTCATTTCCCCTCTCTTGACCTCACCTTCCTCCTCTAAAAGGGGGGGCAGGACCAGATGGTCAGTCACGCGGGCTCTCCCTATCGCTAACGGACCACAGTGTTATGATCGGAGGAAGGATACTAACACTAGCTAATGCATTCTGAACACTTACTGCATGGGTGTTGTGTTTCACGTGTACTGACTCGATTAATCCTGACCCTGGAAGCCCGGCAGATGGTCTGTCTGGCAAAGATTTGGGGGGCGACGTCCTCTTCCAGAGAGGCCGAGAGGAGGCCTGCGGGGCGGGCCCACGGGCAGAACCTCGGTGCCGTGAGCGCCTTTCATAGGAAAACAGTTTGTGCTCCTGACTGGGCCACCCTTCACCCCGTGCTCAAGTCACAGCCCGTCTGGTAAGGGTCAGGGACAAAGGGCTCATTCTTCCCTCTCCATGTGCAGGAAAGTCAGCCCTTGGTGTGGGGCGTCGTTTCTCAAAATAGAACGTCCTAATATGGTTCCAAGGAGGCCCAGAGTCGGTCACAGAGGAGATGGACTTAGGCCTCGGCCACGTGACTGAACCTTTGACTGCTCATGTACACACGCACGCACGCGGACGCACGCACGCACGCACGCACACGTGCCCAGAGCCGCACCGCACGCACCGCTCCCAGGGTAGGGCTGGTGACAGCTCCGTGTTAACAGCGAGAGCAAGCGCGTGATGTGACCCGGAGAGTGGTGACTTCCTGTTGTGGGCCCGCAACAAAAAGCGCCTTTATTCTGGGCAGAGCGCTCGGGACCCCAGGGTTGGTGCCCAGCCTGCCTGAGGACCCTCGTGAGACCGGATGTGAAGTGTGAAAGGTGAGGCGGGTGCCACGGGCGGACTACATAGAAGCTTCATTGCAGAGGCGGCGGGCGGCAGCCCCTCGCCTGTCAATGGTCCCTTCACCACGGGAAAGCGAGGCACTGACTCACTGCAATTAGCTGACCTGACGGGACAGAATTTTCCGTGCCGGATCCTGTGGTAACAGAATTTTATTGTCACATTGGAGATATTTTGAGCCAGTCTCATTTCCAGGCAATTACTCTTCTGAGTCTGTGACACAACCCCTGGGCACAGCTGCATCGAGGCCCTTGAGTAGGCACAAAAGCCACACTCTCTCGGGTTCTGTGGGAAGGAGGCTCCGAGCCCCGACTGTGACATTTTACCTAACAAGCCAGGGCGGGGAGGACGGTCAGCTGTGGGACGGTGGTGCGCAGGGCGGAGGCCGCCGCAAGGGAAGGTGACGGAGACGTTCAGGCCCACGGCCGCACTTCCACTAAGGCGTGCTCTTCCTCTCCCGTGGATCCAGCCGCGGGCCAGGCAGACTCGCGTGGGGAAAGCACGGGACCCGGTGACTGCGGGCAGGACGCTTCCCCTCCCGCGCACTGTCCTCCTCGTCTGGACAGCAGGAAATTGGACGATGTGACCCCTAAGGCTCTTCCTCGTGGTGACATCCCACCAAATAATCACTTGGCTCCTGCTAGGTGCCAGGCATGATTCTAGATACTGGGAAAATAGTGGCGTCCATGAGAAGGCCCCACCAGGAGCTTATGAATGAGAACCAGTAGGAAGAGATGGCCGTCAAGAAGGGTGCTATTCCGACCTGCGGCAGAGGGGGGGCACGGGCTTCTTGAGACGGGAGGTGGCATTCGAGCTGAGATCTGAAGAAGGATCAAAAGGCAGACATGCAAGGAGATGGGGTAGGCAGGGTAGTGAAGCAGGGTTCCAGGGAGAGGGAACAGGCAGGACACAAGTCCCTGCTGTGGGAACCGGGCTGGCCGGCCACAGGACCAGAGAGCAGGCCTCGGGGCCAGGGAGCGCACTGTGAGGCGAGGCGACGTGTCCAGGGAGCGAGCTTGCGAGAATATCAAGAGGGGGAAGCAACCTTTTTGAAAAAGCTAAGAGACTGTTTTGGAATATTTCTTAATATGAGCTGCTTAATACCTGGGATCTTGCTTTCTTGAGTAGGGCCCGATGTTAATGTGGTCTCTCTGGGAGTTAGTGTGGGTCCTGGGTAGACTCCCTGGCTCGGGCCCGAGGGTCCGCCGTGGCTGCCACCGCCGGTGGCTTCCCACGGGCACGGGAGTGGACCGCAGCGCTGCTGCTCTGACTGGGCATTGGGAAAGCCTTGGTATGCGGTCAGCAGTCACCTTGGCAACAGCCCTTGGTGCCTTCTCCCGTGAGTTCCCAGCCACCACCTGCACCCTTCTCCCTCTTTCCTACTGTTCTTTTGACTGCGGAGGGCTGCACTTTGCTACGTAGAGCACGCTGGCCGGAGCAGGACAGACCCCCTCTATTGGCAATGGGATCCCTCCTCCTCGACCAGTGAACGGCTGGTTCTCTTCCCATGCTTCGGGCCTACCAGCCTCCCCCTGCTTCCCTTGGGCTCCCACTCGGAAGCAGAACGGTTCCCTTTGGCCCCCGAGACTGCGAGCAGCAGCCATTGTTGTCATAACCCCTTCTCCCGGCTGTCCAGGCTTCAGCCTGTCTGGCTCCCTCACAGGAGGCAGCCTCCCACCTAATCCCTCGGGGCTCCACTCTCCAACTGTCAGGGAAGACAGATGGGGAGCAGAAGAATGCTAACATTCACACACACACTGCCCTGCTCGCTGTCCTTGCCATCCTAGTTGACTGCCTCCTGTCCCTGTTGGGGTGGCCCTTAGCACAGCAAGGACATCTTTGTTTACTGGCCCGCAAACTGGGATTCTCAGAGCTCCCCGGCTCCCTTCTGATTGCACTGAGGGGCTCATTTGCATAGCTGTCTTGGGAACTGAAGAAAGAAAGTAAAGAAGCACTTTAGAGACTTTTCTCTTATTTCTAATTCTTTCTTGAACTGCTTCCCCTCTTCTTGTAGCTACGAACACCTGTTCTGACCTGCACAAAAGCACACCTCCCCTCCCCTCTCAGCTGGCTCATCCTGACTCCGTCTTCCACATTCACACACACCAAGCCCAATAATTTGCCACTTCCTGCTTGAGTATCTTCCAGGACTCCAGCGACTCTGCACCAAAAAGATGTTCTTCAAATGATAGGCACTAATAATAACCTTTGAAGCTGTTGACTTGCTTCCTCTTTGAAAGCCTGCTTTTAGGCTGCAAGTTCATAATTGAATTCAACTGTAAAATGCTATTTTTAATAACATCATTGTGTTTTACTTGGCAGTCTTGTTCTCTCGGGTTGACGGAGTGGGCCCTATCACATCTCCATGACTAATGATAAAACTCACCACCATCCAGCCACATCTACCTGGACATCGCTTTCTCTCTCTCTCTCTCTCTCTCCTGTATCACTCTTGTCTTCCCAGTAGGGCCATTCCTCCTCTTGGGTTTGACTTACCAAGACATTCCGGATTAAGAGCACATGTCTGTATCACTGGTTGAGTGAACACCAGTCCAGCTTGGGCTAAGAAGTCCTTTGCATTTCTCCTGTTGGGTACTTCCTAGACCAAGGCTCAGTCTTTCAGAAGTTCACCAATTCTATCCCATCAACTTTCACTAGTAGCATCTTAAGAAATTTAACTTAAACTGTGAATGTGACGGATACTGCTTATATGTAACTTCAGGCTAATTTTAACTTTGTGGAATTTCTTTCCCCTCAACAAGTACCCTTTTAATAGCCCTGCTTCCCGGATGGAACCTTGTTTGATGAGCAGTGCTCCCAGGCTGCATCCTACCCCGGTCACCCCCCGATGGCCAGAGGTGCCCACGGCCAGCACATGCTACACGAGCCCGTCTGTGCATTCCACGAGGTATGGAAACTCTAGTGACATGTACACGCCCCTGACCACGCGCAGGAATTCTGAGTATGAGCACATGCAACACTTTCCTGGCTTTGCTTACATCAACGGAGAGGCCTCCACAGGATGGGCTAAGTGACTGCTCTCATAGGAATCCATATTTAATATTAATAAGTATTAATAATAATAATAAACCCATCCACCCCTTCCCCCCAGAAGACTTTATCTCTCTACATTATAACCCGTGAACCATTATTCCTAGGCGTCCACTTTCCTAAAGAACGTGAGGCTGGGATTCAGTGTGGGATGAATAAACTTTAGTTCAGAAACAGGACCCACTACAAGTCAGTGAGATGGGCTTCCTGCAGCCAAGCCAGACTTGACTTTCTATAGCGCACTATCTCAGACAGGCCAGTCTGTGCCTTTTCCCTTTGTTCCATGACTTTGCTTCGAGTTGCCAACCACTCCCTGTAAGTTACTTGTTTTCCTGTTGACAAAAGCTCTGTAGTCTTGAAGGATGGATACTGGAGACAGAATCTGGTTTGTGTTCTTGGATGGGCACACAGTTTACCAAGAGCATTCACCTTGCCCTCCGTTTGTCACCTTACTGTCCAGTGAACTGCCCTCAGATATGGTCCACGCATCCCTTCCCCGGGGGTGCTTTCTGGTGCACCAGCGCTAAGTGCAGGTGTCTGGAGGCCCTCGATACCCTGGCACGCTCGTGCCTGTCACAGCGCCTGCCCTGGACTGGAAGCCCTGTCTGGAGGGAAGGAAGGGGCCTGTTCCGTATGCCTTACGTTGACTGACGTTTGTAGGGGACCAGTTCTACATACAAGTATTTGTCCTATGTTTGCACAATGGCTAGTGGCAGCAGGAGGCAGGGGAGGGGTCTCTGACGTTCCGTGAGAATGTGATGTACAGCACTGAGCATCACACTCTGCTGCGTTAGCGTGGAGACACTGAGTGGACCAAACATTCACTTACCGAGCACCAAGTGTGAAAACGACTTTCACGGTTCCTTCTTAAGACTATAATAATTTCCGACACTTTGATAGAAAAAAGAAATTTCAAAGCTGTGCCTTTGAGCCTATACTATACTGTGTATGTGTGGAAATAAAAAAAAAATGTATTGTACTTTTGGAAAATTTTTTTGTAGGCATTTTTCTGTCAGATTTGTAGCAATTTGTGAGGTTTGTTAGAGCTTAACATAGGTTTTCTTTCTGTATTATAAAAAGCACCAAGCAATTATGGTGGACCTATTACCCTATGGGTAAGAAATAAATAGAAATATGACATCGGATGTTTTAGCAATTGTTCTGTAAATAAAATCTTTGATTACACCCACTCCGTGTGATAATCATGTCTACAGCTAAAATGGAAATAGTTTTATCTGTACAGTTGTGCAAGATATGAATGGTTTCACACTCAAATAAAACGTATTGAAACAACCAGTTTTCCTCATTTTGCATTTGATATGACCTCTGTGTGTGTGTGTGTGTGTGTGTATGTGTGTAATATAAATACCATTCTGAATACTTGGGGTATAAGTAGACGAAACAAAACTAAGTGGTCTCGCATGGCCATGCTTATCCAGTTCATCACCTTGTCATACAACAATCATTAAAGTTTGGACAGGCCCCGCGTGCAGTCCTTCAGCAACAATTTAGAACCTAGGGCCTGATTAAGTCTACGCACACGGACTTAAGTTTGCCCGATGACTGACGTCAGCAAAGACTAGGGGCCCCTCAGCCCTTAATGGGAATATTGTTCTTCAACACCAGCATCACTGAAACTCGGTCCCCTGGTACTTAGTTCACTGTGCTTTCATGATCATTGGTGTAAAGATATGTCAAGTGCAGTGCTTTAGATGCTAATTAACTTCTGGAACAGACAGTGGCATTATTGAATACTTAATAAGTATCAACAGATTCTCTCCCACCACTAGGGCTGAGCACTGAGGATACAGAGGCAAAGGATGAAATGTTTTGCCCAAACTTTGAGAGAGTCTAGGGCAGCGGTTCTCAACCTGTGGGTCGTGACCCTTTTGGGGGTCGAATGACCCTTTCACAGGGTTCTCCTAAGACATAACAGTAGTAAAATTACCATTATGAAGTAGCAATGAAAATAATTTTATGGTTGGGGGTCACCACAATATGAGGAACTGTATTAAAGGGTCGCGGCATTAAGAAGGCTGAGAACCACTGGTCTAGGGTCTATGAAGAGTCAGAGACAAAGATGTCCAGAAATGGCAGTAGTGATATGTTAACTAAAAGGCATGAGGATTTGACAACTCAATTTGCATTTTGAAGGATTTCTTTTTAAAGCCAAGCTTTTACTTGCTATTACATATCTCTACCTGAAAATGATTTTAAGATGTAAATGATATATTTTACATAGCATCCCCTTTAAAAATTTACCTAAGTTAATGTGCCAAAAGAAAGTAGGTGCTGAATGTCACTCTCTGGCGGTAAATTAACTTGATCTTTGGCCACGATCCATTAGTTGGCTTTATCTGGGGAAAGTAAGGGAGAAGAAGAATGAAATTTCAGATTTAGTCACTGTACAAAAACAAACCCGAGGATGCCCAGACCCATCACGCTCTTACAATCCAAAGCTAGTACTCCAGAAATCAAAGGGTAGGGTATGTTTGCCTTTGACTAACTAATCATAAAAAAATAAAGCAAGTGCCAGGTAGCGGCACTAATAATACCCATAAACAAGTAACAGCCACAGCTCCCTAAATGCATGGATCTTTAGGCACAAAGAGTCACAGCCAACAGGGACCTGAATCCCAGAGAATAAAGTGGTCACTCCAAGAACTCTGCAGGGAGACGACGGGTACCTCCTCCGTGTGCCGCCTCCTCGCAGCACAGCCGAGAGCTGGGAGGCACTGGCGTCCCCTCCAGAGCACAAGGTACTCATCTCTTGGGAGGTAAGCGTTCCCAGTTATTCTCAACCTTCAGCTTCAGAACTGACAATGATCTGATTAGGAAAAGACAACAGCTGCTGTGAGCTCATGACTCAATGCACCTTCTCTCCCTCTCTGATGGTTCCTACCCAGTCACCAGAATGGGAATAGGCAAGGTTGGCGGCTGGGAGTGGGGCCAGTCACTTGTCAGAGGAAGAACAGAGGAGTCTTGGCAATAAAGGGACACTCCCCTCTTTAGGACTCCTTCTGAAAAGGACTCTGCCAGCTTGAAACTGGCTGGAGTCGTGAACAGCAGCCAGGACGGCTCACCCACGTTGCAGGCCTGTGGTGTCCCAGGCATCCAGCCTGCTGTGTCCTTTGTCAGGCCTCTAATGCACCAGGTCTGGAGAGAGAGGGAATCTGTGGCCCCTCTGAGACTGCAGCTCAGTCACAGACCAATCAAAACCATGCCACTGAGTAAGCCCAACCTAAATGGGGAGAGGGACTGGAACCGTGGCACGAGAACTGAGAGGAAGCCTTGGCTTTACCACCATGTGACCTTGGTGGGGTCACCTCCCCACTCTGGACCTCAAGCAGGCATGTTATATGACTATGACATCCCAATTACAGTCTGTGTGCTGACAGACCTGGGCCAGCAGATCTGGGTGAGGAGGGTGGACAGCTTAAGGAAAACAAAGACAGGACTTGGCAGCTGGGCAGTGATTCAGGAAGCCAGCCACAGAGAGAAGGCGACGGCTCCACCAGCTGGTGCTCAAAAAGAGCCTGAGGTTCAGGTCTATCAGCTCAGCCCATATCCCTGCACCCCATCACCCGCCGAGCAACATTCGGCCCCTTCCTCAGGCCATCCCCACCCTCTCCACAGATCTGGGTAGTCTTCTGCCATTTTCCTGTCCTTTCAGATTTGTCCTTAATATCTGCTTTAAAGTGATGTCAATCAATTTGTCTCAAGTAAGTCTGGAGAAGAGCAAAAACGGACAGGATATTTGTCCCTACTTTCTGCATCTCTTAAAGACAAAATCACAGAATTTTTAAAAATTTAAATCCTTGAAGGGGATAATATAAATACTCTCATTGTTACAGGGGAAAGGGTGTGGGGAGGGGTCACCATGGATCTCCTGAGGCATAGAGTTCAGACTCAAGAGCCTAAAGAATGCAAGTCATCATTGGAAGCTTAAAAGAACAAGTGGATGTACTTAGTGCCTTCAAAGTGAGGTGGAACCGAGATTAATTCCTGGTTCCACCAAAGATGCTGTGGAAGGGGCCCTCCTGCTCCAAGGAGGACTGGACTTCAGTGGTTCTCAACCCTGGCTAACCGGCAGAGTTACCCTGTCACCGTTATAAAGCACTGATGTATAAGGTCCCACCCACACTAAATAATTGACCTGGAGGTGGCCCCTGGGCATCAGTAATTTTTTTAAGCTCCCTAGAGGATTCCAACATGAAGCCAAAGTTGAGAAACACGACCCCTTAAACCCTGAAGTTCTAAGATCCACAGAGGACGATTCCCTGCCCGCATACCCAGGTTTCTTTCGCGCGGGGTCCTGTCTGTGCAGAGTGGCAATCCCCAGAAACCTACACCAGGGAAATACCTGACTACTTGGTCAGGGCACTGACCTCTTTTCCCTTAGACTGTCAAATAAAAATTTAAAAAATGACAATACCAACACAACAATTGCCATCCGGTATAAATGAATCAAAATTTTATCTATTTTTTTTTGTCAGATCAGCAAAAAAGATATATTTTTGGTGGGCCACGGAGTGCTAGTAATTAGCTTACGTGTGCCACGAGGTGAAAAGGGTGAAAATCGCTGGCCTGCACCGTTGAGTTCCCCGCAGCCGGCAGACCTTCCCCTGACTGCACTGCTCTGCTGGCCCTCCCTTCAGGCCAGCCCACCTCCTACCACCTTCCAACCTGGCCCTGCTCTGCTTCAGCTCCTTGGCAGCCTCCCAAACTAAGCCAGCTCGGACACGGCCCTTGTGGTTTCCTCTTCTTCCGAGGAGGTCAGAACCTTTTGTGCTCCATCAGCCTCCTCCCTGGAGCTCTTTCCCCGGTCCTCCCCCTGCACCTCAATCTGCCCCAGCCTCTCGCCCCCATATTTTGCTGCTGCTGTGTAGGTGGGCCGGAAGACGTGGTCCCCGAGAGTTGAGCAAAGAGCTGTTGCTAGGAAAGGGGTGTGGGTGCAGAGAGGTGGTGGGCGGGAGGAATAGGGCTCCCGGTTTTATTCCTCCCTTTGTCATCATAAATGCCTCAAGAGCTCGAACCAGTTGTTTGAGAACTATTATGAGAAATAATGAGGTCTGACCGAGACAGCAGGGGTGACAGCAGCAGCCTCGGAGCAGCTGCAGTGCTAATACTGGTATTTATAATCGGCTCCTGATAGATGGGAAGGCGCTGAGTGGAGAAGAGGGAATTCTCAAGGAAATGCCAAACCGCGCCCCCCCCCCCATCCCCCAAATGGCATCCAAAATGTCCTGGTTCGTGCTACACCTCTCAGGAAGGGTAAACTGCAACGCGTCTTCTTCAGAACTGAAATGTAGCCAAAGCCAAGGCCAATCTTTAAAGGAGGAGAATGCGACACACCTGCCTCACCCCACTCCCAGGGCCGCGTGGCACCTTTCTGAAGTAGATCTGCCCCTCCCTGGGGTCTGCTGTGTGCCAGGCACATCAGAGGCATCGGCGCCGCCTCTCACAACCTCCCAGCTCTGTCAATGGCACAAGCGTTTCTGTTTACGGGTGAAGAAACACAGGCTCTGAGTAGTTTAGTGCTTTGCCCAGAGTCACACAGTAAGTGGGAAAGCTGGCGTTTGAAAGCAAAACTACCCTGCTCAGGAGTCTGCTCCTTCTGCTCCAACACACTGCCTTCTTCCTCCTTCCTCCTCTGGTTTCCACCCCACCCCACCCCCATTCCTCTCTCCTAAGCAGCTTGGCAGTTTTTAAATCAACCTTGGCCATGGTCATAGAACCTACTGGGGTTGACGTTTCCCAGGGGCTGGGAAATTCGGGTGTGCTGAATGAAGGCACTTCCTAAGCTGGGAACAGACCATTCCCCCACGCCCAGGTGACAGTCCACTCGCTCAAGTTAACAGCAGACCAGCCTTCCCTCTCTCATTTCCCAGGGTACACACGAACATTATCAAGGACCAAGGTTTGGTCATTCTATAGAGAAAACAGGAACAAAAGAAAATCAATAATAATGTTTAAAAAAAAAACAGGTCACAGGAGGATTTTTATTACCAGGTTGAAAACAAGCTCTGCAGGGGCAGTGCAATGAGCCAAGTATTCACCAGAATGAAGTTGTCTGAGGGGAGTGGGGGCTGGGGGTCCTGGTTACCTCTTGCTGTTCAGGTCACTACCCTTTGACAGTGGTGGCCTCTGACCTCAGCAGCCCCACAATTCTGTTTGGACTGACCCCGAAACCCATGAAATTCAGACGTAGGCACTGCCCAAAAGTTGAGATAAAGCTGACTAATATGGGAAAAGCTCCCGGTATGTGCCCCCAGCTGAAAGGAGCTGGCAGTTCTTTGGCCGTAGAGGCAACTTATTCTGTCCTCCCTTTCAGGGAAATGCTAATCCTTCATAGGCAACTCAAGGGGAAGACTAAACTGTGCTGCTGATGAATGGCAATAATCCTTTGTCCACGGCCACCTCCTTCTAGGGTTGAACCTTAAGAGTTTAATCAAATGTTGGTAAGTAAGTTAATGCTTTACTGCATAAGGAGTTAAAAAGGAGTGGTGGGAAGTAGGGGTGTGAGAATATACTTTCTCGGACATGTGCATCTCAAAAGCTTGATTTTAAAGACATTGATATGCTGTGTGTGTGTGTGTGCGTGTGTGTGTGTGTAAGCTTTATACTACTTATTTACACACACACACACACACACACACACACACCAGTCACTATACCAAAACTGTCTTATGCCAGAGCACGTCAATGTTAAAGACTCCAAGGTTTAAAGAACAAAGCCGTGTGTTGGAATTCCTCTTCTGTTAAAAACAATACCACTAACAACAAAACTTATGCATTTGTACCGCAATAGAAATAACATGACTTTTATCCCCAAACCTTCACAACATCACTGTGAGGAAGGCTGCATTTTTCATTCCAGTCCAGCTAATATTTGAGTGGCCACTCCATGCCAGGTCTGCTGTGCTGGCCACTTTGACAGCCGGCTCTTGTACCCTTTAAAGCGTCCTGCAAAGTAGGTATGATTATGATCATTACACTTGGAAAAAAAATCAATGCTCAAACAGGGCAGGTGACTTATTCCTGGACACCCAGAGACAGAGTTAAAATTTAAACTAGAGTCTTTGGCTTTCAAGTATTTCTGTTAGATTTTTTTTTTTTAATTGGTTGCCAGAAGGGTTTTAAGGAATTTGACAAATGATCGGCTTCTGAGACACACAGTGAGTCACCACCAAAACCAGGTTTTCCAATTCCCAGTCCAGGTTCTTTCTCCACATTACAGCATTGCCACCCAAAGTGTTGGGTTTTCCCAAGAGGTGTTTGGATGGGATTCCAAGCCAGTGAGATGCAAATAGGTCTGACCCACATTCCAGCTCTTGGATAAATAAAAACTCCTAAAGGGCAGAGCCCATTTTGTGTGCTTAGTTTGAGAGTCCCACTGTGAACAGTCAATCACTATTGAACAACTGTAGGTACATTTGCCAAGGACTAACACCGTGAACTCAGTTTTACAATTAGAATACTAGAAATATTCCTGAGGAACCTCAGAAAGGTGCTGAAAGGCTGGATCGAGGAGTTATGAATTTTTAAGAGTTTTTTTTTTTTTAATTCTGAAGTGATTTAATCCAACTCTAATTTTATAAATAAGATCCTGAGAAATTAAATAACGTGCACAAGGATCTGACACACCCTGGCAACAGACCCTCTCCTTTTTCCCAGTTCTAATGAACTTTATGTCACGTGGCATTGTGAGAGAGTGTTTTCAGGAATGTAACTTGTTGGTCTTACACTCATCACTGATTCTGAATATCTCTCAGATTTAACTTTTCCTTATTTCACTGAGTAACTGACCTCTTAAGAAATCTCCATTGCCGTCTTTCTTTTTTATTTCTTTTTGTTTGTTTGTTTGTTACAGATGTTTTTCCTTTTTTATCCCATTGACACCCTCCTCCCCGTCCCCCCCACCCTGTCCCTGGCTTTGTTGTCTGTGTCCATTGGTTATGCATACATGGATATAAGTTCTGTGGTTTATCTCTTCTCTCCCCCCACCACCCCCTCTTCTGAGGTTTGTCAGTCTGCACCCTACTTCCATGTCTCTGGGTCTACCCTATTCCTCAGACTGTTAGGTTCATTATATTCCACAAATAAGTAAGATCATGTGGTATTTGTCTTTTTCTGCTTCGCTTGTTTCACTTAGGATAATACTCTCCAGGTCCCTCCATGTCGTCTCAAAGGATAAGAGATCTTTCTTTCTTACAGCTGCATAGTACTCCATTGTGTATATGTACCACTGCTATTTCATCCATTCATCTACTGATGGACACTTGGGCTGTTTCCAGATCTTAGCTATTGTAAATAGTGCTGCTATGAACATGGGGGTACATATATTCTTTCTGATTAGTGTTTCAGGCTTCTTAGGGTATATTCCTAGAAGTGGGATCACTGGGTCAAATAGAATTTCAATTTTTAATTTTTTGAGGTAACACCATATTGTTTTACATAGTGGCTGCACAGTCTACATTCCCACCAGCAGTGTACTAGAGTCCCCTTTTCTCCACACCCACGCCAACACTTCTTTGATGATTTGTTGATGGAGGCCATTATGACAGGTGTGAGGTGATACCTCATTGTTGTTTTAATTTGCATCTCTCTGATGATTAGTGATGTTGAGCATTTCTTCATATGTCTCTTGGCCATTTGTACGTCTTGTTTGGAGAGGTGTCTGTTCAGCTCCTCTGCCCATTTTTTAATTGGGGTCTTTGTCTTACTTTTGTTGAGTTGTATGAGTACTCTATATATTTTGGAAATTAACCCCTTATCTGATACATCATTGGCAATGATGTTCTCCCATACAGTGGGTTGCCTTACCATTTTGGTGGTTGTTTCTTTTGCTGTGCAGAAGCTTTGGAGTTTGATGTAGTCCCATGTGTTCATTTTTTCCGTTGTTTCTGTTGCCTTAGGTGATGTACCAGTGAAAATTCTGCTGCATATGATGTCCGAAATTTTGTGGCCTACATTTTCTTCTAAAATTTTTATGGATTCACGGGTTACATTTAAGTCTTTTATCCATTTTGAGTTTATTTTTGTTTATGGTGTAAGTTGATGGTCTAGTTTCATTTGTTTGCATGTAGCTGTCCAATTTTCCCAACACCATTTATTAAAGAGGCTGTCTTTACTCCATTGTATGCGCTTGCCTCCTTTGTCAAATATTAATTGAGCATATTGCCTTGGGTCCATTTCTGAGTTCTCTATTCTGTTCCACTGGTCTATATGCCTGTTCTTGTGCCAGTACCAGGCTGCTTTGATTACAATATCTTTGTAATATAACCTGATATCTGGTATTGTGATCCCACCTACTTTGCCCTTCTTTTTCAAGATTGCTGGGGCTATTAGGAGTCTTTTTTGGTTTCATATGAACTTTTGAAGTATTTGTTCTAGTTCTGTGAAATATGTCGTTGGTATTTTGATGGGGATTGCATTGAATCTATAGATTGCTTTGGGTAGTATGGACATTTTAACGATGTTAATTCTTCCAATCCATGAACAGGGTATGTGTTTCCACTTTTTTATATCTTCCTCTATTTCCTTTTTCAATGGCCTGTAGTTTTCTGCAAATAAGTCCTTTACTTCTTTGGTTAAGTTTATTCCTAGGTATCTTAATTTTTTTGCTGCGATGGTAAATGGGATTGTTTTCTCAGTTTATCTTTCTGTGAGTTCATCATTGGCGTATAAGAATGCCGTTGATTTCTTGATGTTAATTTTGTATCGTGCTACTTTGCCAAATTCATTTATTAAGTCTAGTAGATTTTTGATGGTGTCTTTAGGGTTTTCTATGTATAATATCATGTCATCTGCAAATAATGACAGTTTCACTTCCTCCTTTCCAATTTGGATCCCTTTTATTTTTTCTTCCTGTCTGATTGCTGTGGCTAAGACTTCCAGTACTATGTTAAATAAGAGTGGTGAAAGTGGACATCCCTGTCTTGTTCCTGTTCTTAAGGGAAATGCTTTTAGTTTCTGCCCATTGAGTATGATGTTGGCTGTAGGTTTTTTATATATGGCCTTTATTATGTGGAGATATGATCCCTCTATTCCAACATTGCTGAGCGTTTTATCAGAAATGGATGCTGGATTTTGTCTAATACTTTTTCAGCATCTATTGATATGAGCACGTGGTTTTTATTCTTCATTTTATTTATGTGGTGTGTCACATTTATTGATTTGCAAATATTGTATCAGCCTTGCATCCCTGGGATGAATCCCACTTGGTCATGGTGAATAATTTTTTGATGTATTGCTAGATCCGATTTGCTAGTATTTTATTCGGGATTTTGGCGTCTATGTTCATCAGGAATATTGGCCTATAGTTTTCTTTCTTTGTAGGGTCTTTTTCTGGTTTGGGAATTAGAATTATGCTGGCCTCATAAAATGAGTTTGGAAGTCTTCCTTCTTCTTGAATTTGTTGAAATAGTTTGAGGAGAATGAGTGTTCTTTTTTGAATGTTCGGCAAAACTCCCCTGTGAAGCCATTCAGGTCTGGGCTTTTGTTTGCTGGGAGAGTCTTGATTACCTCTTCAATTTCCTTAGTTGTTATTGGTCTGTTCAAATTTTCTATCACTTCCTGGTCCAGTTTTGGGAGGCTATGTGTTTCTAGAAATTTGTCCATTTCGCTTAGATTGTCAAATTTGTTGCGATATAATTGTTCATAGTAGTTGTTAATGATCTTTTGTATTTCTGTGGTGTCAGTTGTTACTTCTCCTCTTTCATTTCTGATTTTGGGTATTTGGGTTCTCTCTCTTTGTTTCTTGGTGAGTCTAGCTAAGGGTCCATCAATCTTGTTTATCTTTTCAAAAAACCAGCTCTTTGTTTCATTGATCCTTTGATTTTTTTTTTTTTTTTTTTTGTCTCTATGTCATTTATTTCTGCTCTGATCTTTACTATTTCCTTCCTTCTACTTGCTCTGGGGTTTTCTTTTTGTTTGCTTTCTAGTTCTTTATGTTGTGAGGTTATATAGTCTATTAGAGATTTTTCTTGTTTCTTGAGGTAGGCTTAGTGCTATGAACTTCCCTCTCAGAACTGCTTTTGCTGCATCCCATAGATTTTGTATTGTTGTGTGTTCATTTTCATTGGTTTCCAGGAAGTTTTTAATTTCTTCCTTGATTTCTTCGGTAACCCATTCATTGTTCAATAACATGCTATTTAGCCTCCATGTGTTCAAATGTCTTTGCATGTTTTTGTTGCAATTGATTTCTAGGTTCATGCCATTGTGATCTGAGAACATGGTTGATATGATTTCAATCTTCTTGAACTTGTAGAGATTTAGTTTGTGTCCTATCATGTGGTCTATCTTTGAGAATGTCCCATGTGCACTTGAGAAGAATGTGAATTCTATAGTTTGGGGATGTAATTCTCTGTAGATATCTATTAAATCCATTTGGTCTAGTGCTTCCTTTAGAGTCTCTGTTTCCTTTATAATTTTTTGTCTAGAGGATCTATCCAGTGATGTCACGGGGTGTTGAAGTGCCCTGCTATGATTGTATTGCTGTCGATTTCTCCTTGGAAGTCCTCCAGAAGATTTTTAATATATTTTGGTGCTCCTATATTGGGTGGATATATGTTTATGAAGGTTATATGTTCCTGTTGAATATATCCTTTTAATATTTTGTAGGGGCATTCTTTGTCTCTAGTTGTGGCCTTCATATTTGAAATCTATATTATCAGATAAGAGAATTGCTACCCCAGCTTTTTTTTTTGCTTTCCATTTGCTTGGAAGATTTTTTTCCATCCCTTCACTTTCAACCTATGTGAGTCTTTTGTGGTGAGGTGGGTCTCTTGTAAACAACATATAGATGAGTCATGCTTTCTTATCCAATCAGCTACTCTGTGTCTTTTTATAGTAGCATTCAGTCCATTTACATTTAAGGTGATTATTGATATATACTTATTTATTGCCATTTTTGTTTAGTGTGGCTATATTTTTCTTCTTATTTTTTCTACTACTTACAGCAGTCCTTTTAACATTTCTTGCAGTGCTGGTTTGGTGCTAATGTATTCCCTTAGCCATTTTTTGTCTGGAAAGCTCTTTATTTGACCTTCTAGTTTGAATGACAGCCTTGCTGGGTAGAGTAGTTTTGGATTCAGATCCTTGTTTTTCATGACCTTGATTACTTCATGCCATTTCCTTCTGGCCTGTAGTGTTTCTGTGGAGAATTCAGCTGAAAGCCTTATGGGGGTTCCTTTGTAGGTAACCTGTTGCTTATCTCTTGTTGCTTTTAGGATTCTCTCTTTGTCTTTCATTTTTGGCATTTTAATTACTATGTGTCTTGGTGTGGGTCTGTTTGCGTTCTACTTACTTGGGGCTCTCTGTGCTTCTTGAACTTGAATGCCTTCTTCCTTCACCAAATTAGGAAAGTTTTCTGTCACAATTTCTTCGAATATATTCTCTAACCCTTACGCATTTTCTTCTTCTTCGGGGACGCCTATGATGCGAATATTATTACGTTTCCAGTTGTCCCACAGTTCTCTTAAGCTGTCTTCCTGTTTTTTCATTGTTTTTTTCCTTTCGGTTTTCTGATTGGTTGATTTTTTTCTACCCTGTCTTCTAATTCACTGATCCGGTCCTCAGCTGCCTCTACTCTGCTGTTTAGACCTTCCGATGTGTTCTTTATTTCTGACATGTCATGTTTGATTTCTTCTTGGGGGTTTTTAATTTCCAATTGGTTGATTTTCAAGATTTCTATGTTCTTATGCTGTTGAGCTTCCTCAAGATCATGGCTCTGAATTCTAGCTCTGTTAACTTGCTTAACTGCTCCATATTTATCTCATCTTCGGTAGAGGTCTCTTGTTCTTTCATTTGGCTTTTGTTTCTTTGTTTCACCATTTTGGCTATCACAGTGGGCTTTGGAGTCTGCCAAATTTTCCCTGTGGGTTTTTGTGTTCTGCTGTTCGTGGCTCCCTCTCCTGGGTTTGGATGAGCGAGGGAGGACCCATGTTAAACACCACTGTCAAGTCTTACTTTCCTGGTTAGAGTTTCCAGCCCAGGAATGGTTTAGTTATCCTCTAGCTTTTTGCTTGGAGGCTATCAGTAGCAGTTACTTGAAGAGCCTTGGGTTCTCAGTTGAATGAAAAGCTCCCCCAGGTGCTCAGCGTAAGGGGATTTCCTGAGGTTGGGGCAGATGCTGGTTGTTAGTGAGCCTCAATTTGCATTTCAGTGGCCCACCTGGAGGGGTTGAATCTCCGAGGGAGGGGCCGCCACCTCTCCCCATAGTCCTGGGAAGGAGTAAGATGGCCACCGTCCTGTGTGGCTGCAACTCAGCAAAATCTCTGAGCCCCCTCCAAATCCTGAGTGTCCCCACAGAGTTCCAGTCCAGTCTGCCTTCCCTCTGCCGTAGCCGAAGGTGAGTGGCTGTGGCTATTTTAGTGTCTGTCCCGGCTCTGCACTATGGAGCCACTTGGGAGTTTAACCCGAGGACACTAAGGCCACTGCTGTCTGTGGGCTCCCAGCCCCCCTCTCACGCCTCCGCAATCCTACCAGGTTCAAGTCAGTGTCCTTGGTTATATGATCCTCGCAAGCTGCTTTTCTTTTGCTTTTTCCCATCAATTTGTCTTTATTTTAGTTGTAATTCCAGTTTGGTCCTGGGAGATGGTCTGTGTAGTTTCCATTCACTCCGCCGCCATTTTGGAATCTCTAGACACCCTACTTTTGTAGATATTTTAATTTTTTATTCTGTAAAAACGCTCTATTCTTGCCTCTCACTTATCTCACATTAACCTTACCTAACACTTCACTCAACTAAGGAAGACTAGCAAACAAGGAAACCCTTTATTTTCCACCCAACTGCACTCAACTGCTCCCTCCTCTCTCTTGTTCTCCATTGCCAGCTTTCAAGTTCAACCAAGTTGGTATCATTTCTCAATAAATGTCTTGTTATTTTGGCCTCCTGAATTTTTCTAATGGCATTTCCCCCTATTTGCTAAGCTCTCTAAAGTTCTCTCCACTACTCTATCTCTCTCTTTTTTTTCCTCTCCTCAAGGGCAGGGACTGTATTTTATTTATTTATTTGTTTATTTTTATTTATTTATTTCTGTTACAGATGTTTCTCCTTTTTCCCCCATTGACACCCCCCCCCCCCGTTCTCTCCCCAGCTTTGTTGTCCATGTCCATTGGTCATGTGTACATGCATATAAGTTCTGTGGTTTATCTCTCCCCCTTCACTCCCTCTTCTGGGGATTGTCAGTCTGTACCCTACTTCAGCCTCACAGCTCACCTTCTCCAAGAAGGCTTCTCTGATTACTCTTCTTCTCATCCATGTTCATCTTGCTTTGATTTGCATAATACTTATATTTAATTAGAAAAGATTTTCTGATTGCCTGGATGTTTCTTATATCCCCAAAGAACAGGATCAGTTGTTTCTACTTTTTTTTCCAGTGGTGCCTAAGATAATTCTGTGCTTCAATAATCACCACATATATGGTGGGACAATAGTAGGATTACAGGTTTTCCTATGGAAAATAAGACAAATAATAATACAAGAATAAACTGTGTTTCCCATACTCACAACTGCAAACTAGCTTTTGTCCCACCCTGTATTTGTTAAATGATCCAACTATAATTTTGTTATTAAAAAGGGAGACTTCATGCTTGGTAGAAATGAAATTAAAATAACTGTCATCTTGCTGGGTCATTCTCATTTCTAACTAATGTATCACATGCACTTGACTTTGGTAGTCTATCAAAAAACGAATTCAGTGGTTGATACTCTATTAACGTATTGGTCCACTGGTTCTCGACCCTGGCTGCTCACTCAGATCAATTGAAAAGGTTTTAAAACCTCCAATACCCAGGCCTAACTACAGATCAGCTGAATCAGAATTTTCATAGGTATGCCCAAGAAATGATTTGCACATATCATATTGATATTAATTTGAACATATTGATTTGTACAACCTCATTCTTAATAGATTCTTCTAAAGAATGAGCATGTTCAAATACAGTTTTGTTGTTCTTAGAATCACAAAATTTTAGAACTGAGAGAGAACTAAAATAGTATCTGACTCAATTCCTTCATTTTCTAGCTGAGGACACTGGCTTATGAAAGACTGAGTGACAGGTCATATCTTGAATTAGTGGAATTCTCTGAATTCCAATTCTGGAGCTGTAGTGACTAGATAAAGCTGTGTAGCTTTTAAATTTCTGCTTCTAAAGAAAAAGTGTAAAAATTATTGCATGTGGAAGATTTGGATTTTCAAAGCTGTTGGCACCAGGTACTCCTTAAAGACCTTTAGTTTGGCACATTCCAACTTACAGATTGTCATGGCAGAGGAAGTGCCACGGCAGGAGACATCAAAGTCCAAAATAAATGACTAGTCTCTATTTGCAGTCTTTTTCATTGGCTCTGACCTGTGAATTCATAACGTTTTATTCTATCAGAACCCAGAGCAGTTCTAGCCCTAAACTATACTACTTATTAGCCAACTTATTGCTTATGAGCAAGCTAATCAACACCCAGAACTTCCCTTTTCTCTATAAAAAGAAAGATAGTGTCTGTCCTATTGACCTTTCATTTTTCCAGCTGTTATAAGGATTAAATCAGATGATCTATGTGGAGATATTTTGAGACTAGTAAAACACTATGATATATATGTATAGAATTATTATATTACTATCTTTCAGAACAATGACTTTTCACTAAGTATTTGTTGCTTTGATTACCAGTCTGTAAGTACTAATTCCTTCATACCATGCCACCCAAGAATCAACAGGAACTGGTGTTAATGCTGAACTAGAGGCTCTAGTCACTGAAAGTATCACATAACTAAATATTCAGGGAGGTAAAGTGACGTAGTGACCCAGGATTTAGCTAGTCTAGGCTTTAGTCCCAGAGTCTGCTTTTAACTATTGACTTTGGACAAGTCACTTAATTTTTCTGGGACCAGAGTCTCGTCAGTGGTCAAAGGATGACTTGAATTAGAGTCAAAGATCCTTTTGATTTATAAAATCAGAATATTAGTGCTTAATTAAAATTACTAAAGTGCAATTTCCCAAGCTGTTAATTCATGTGGTTTCACATTTTTAAATTCTCTTTTTAGAAGTACAGGGTTGGGGCCTAAAATCATAAGCCTATTTCTGTTAAAGAGACATTTCAAACACATGCGTAAGACTCTCTTTGAAAGACACAGCTCTACTCAGATACTTTATACTTGTTAGTATCCTGTCTGGGAGCCCTTGCTCCAAAAATAAATATATGATTACCCAAAAAAGCACAAAATACAGTACTGGACACAGAGTAGGCACCCAAATACTGTTATGTTACAGCTCTCAGTCTGAGTCCCAGTTTGTGTTACTTAACCCATCTGAGCCTGTTTTCTTATCTACCGATGGGAACCATACCTTCCTTAAGAATCCACTGAAATAGTGTATACTAAACTGTTTTGTAAACTGTTCCAAACAATTGCAAGATGTTACTGTTACCTAAGGAATGTAGCTTACTATAGCATGACCTTTCAAAAAAGTGTGCTCTTTCAAGAGATAGATTCAAATCTTTCTGACTTAGTTTATTATGGACATAGTTCCTACCCCAGTGCCCGGCTTAATAAACATTTGCTGCATGGAAAGTATAAATCACAGAAAAACCTAAAGCTCCATGATTTCAGATTCCATATTCGGTTTTATTTTAAAATTCCCAAAGCCTAGCACAATATCTGACACATAGAAAAAACACAATCATTATTAGATGAATAAATTTTTGTCCCCTCTAGTTCCTCTTCGGCACAGCTCAAGAGTTAGAGGTGGGCAAGGGAGGCATTAAAGATGATTTCTGGTAGAGGCTGCTTGGAATGGAAAAGTGAAAATTACTTGGAGAATTCACCTACTTTCTAACAGATAGCTTGGGAGAGAAAAAAAGAACATAGATTCTGAGTTCAAATTCAGTTTCCAAATTCTGCAATCTTGGTAAATTAACTATTAGCCTCCCCAAGACTCAGTTTCTTCATCTTAAAATGACAACAGTGCTTCCCTCATAGGTTAAGCACTAGAACTGAAGCTCCATCAGGGCAGGAACTTCATTTGGGGCCCACTGTCTACGCCATACAGTACCGGACTGTATGGAACAGCACCCCAGCACAGGTTCTCAAATATTTGCTGACTGAATTTGTGAGAAAGCGACTGAGGCAATATAACTAAAGCAACAGAATGCCTGTCTGTAGTAAATACTTAGCAAAGGTGAGCCTCTACCATCACCACCATCACCACCATCGCTACTATTACCAGTAGAGTATACCAGTATTATTACATTACTGGTGGTTGTAGAGCAGCCACCTTTGAGGAAAGGCCCAGATTAAAATGTCAAATTCTCCATTCACGGGCTATGTGACTTAGAACAAACCACTTAACCTAGTCAGGTTCCTTTGGTTCCACAAAAATCTGTCGTGAGAACGAGAGGCTACATGGTACCCACCTAACACTGAGTCAGGCAGCACATAATACATGACAGCGATTATTATTCAGGTAAAAAACCTCTGACTTCCGGTCAAGAATGTAGTGTAAGTAAATGCAGTATGCAGTCTCCCACAACCACATAAAAATTACAACTATAGGACCACCATCATTCAGAACTGCCTGAAATCTAACTGAACAGAAGTCCTACAACTAAGGATATATAGACAAAGCCACGTAGAGACTGGTAGGAGACACAGAGGTGCAGATGGGCTGGTCCCACATCCATGTGTGGTGGATAAAAATCAGGAGGGATATCTTGGCTGCAGAGGAGTGAGGGGTCCCAGCCCCACACCAGGCCCCCCAGCCTAGGGTTCCAGTGCCAGGAAGAGAAGTCCCCATAACTTGTGGCTTTAAAAACCAGCGGTGATTGTGACTGAGGGAGACACAGGGCTTCTGAAGTTCCAGGTGTTCCTCTTAAAAGGGCCCCAAACAGACTTACTTGGACTCACTCCCTCTGAGTTCCAACACTGGGGCAGCAGCTCGAAGGGCACCAGGGACATATAGGGAGGAAGTGAATTGTCTGGCATCTGGGGGAGGGCTGAAGGAGTGGCATTCTCCCAGACAGAAAGGCCGATAGGGGCTAGCGTATCTTGGCTCATGCCACAGACTTGCCTAAAATCTCTCAAAAAAGCAGCATCTGGCCTCCGTGTGCCTGGTACCATTCATTAAGTGGCCCTAGGTCTGGCACTAATGACAGCCAGCCTTCGTTTGCAGGAGGTGTCTTTTAGGGTCCAGTGGCACAGCCTCCGTGTTCACCTGAGCTGAGCGTATTCAAGACGCCAGGAGCAAACAAGGCTTTCGGCGGCCTCGGGCGAGCAGCAACCTTGGCACCTCCAAGCCTGGTACCAGAAGCAGCCATCTGCAGATCACTTTGTAGATCAGGCTGGGAGGCCCCAGGCAGAAAACACAGGCGGCTGCTGACCTTGGCCTATACTTCAAGGGAGGCCCTAGAGCCATCTCACGCAGTGGACAGCTTCAGACCATGTCAAATTACCACCCAACCACCTCCACAAGCAACATACTCAAAGGGCAGACTCAGAGGGCACGAGACCCCTGCTGAAATAAGTCCTGATCCATGGAGTGGCTGGCCGCTGCACAGATGATCCTCCACAGTGGTTGCAGTCAGTCCATGCAGCTGATTAGGCTTGGGGGTAAATCTCTACCACTGATGTGTCAACAACAATCAAGGCTCAACTACAACAGGAGGGTGTACACAGCCTACACAGGGAGGTTGGCGCACCTGAAGTGCTCAGCTCAGGTGAACACAGAGGCTGTGCCACTGGACCCTAAAAGACACCTACTACATTAGGCTACTGTACCAAGCCTGGGAGACCTAGCAGCTTTACCTAATACATAGAAACAAACACAGGAATGCTTCTGAAATGAGGAGACAAACAAACATTTTCCAAATGAAAGAAGAGAACTCCAGAAAAGGAACTAAACAAAATAGAGACAAACAATCTACTAGATGAAGAGTTCAAAACACTGGTTATAAGGATGCTTAATGAACTTAGGGAGTACTTCAACAGCATAAAAAGGATATGGAAACCATAAAAAAGAGCTAGTCAGAAGTAATTTACAGGGAATCAACAGTAAAGTTGATAAAACCGAGAACTAAATTAGTGATTTGAAATATAAGGAAACAAAAAACACCCAATCAGAACAGCAAAAAGAAGAAAAGAATCATTGAAGATAGTATAAGGAGCCTCTGGGACAACTTCAAGCATACCAACATTCACAAGATGGGGGTGCTGAAAAGAGAACAGAGAGAGCAAGAAATTGAAAACCTACTTGAGAAAATAATAATAGAAAACTTCCCTAATCTGGTGAAGGAAATAGACATACAAGTCCAGGAAGCGCAGAGAGTCCCAAACAAGAGGAACCAAAAGAGGCCCACACCAAGACACATTAGAATTAAAATGTAAAAGGTTAAAGACAAAGAGAGAATCTTAAAGCAGCAAGAGAAAAGCAGTTCATTACCTACAAAGAAGCTCCCATTAGACTGTTAGTTGATTTCTCAACAGAAACATGTCAGGCCAAAAGGGATTGGCAAGAAATATTCAAAGTAATAAAAAGCAAGGACCTGCAACCAAGATTATTCTACCCAGCAAAGCTATCACTTAGACTCGAAGGACAGATAAGGAGCTTCCCAGACAAGAAAAAGTCAAAGGAGTTCATCACCACCAAACCAGTATTACATGAAATGTTAAAGGGTCTTCTTTAAGAAGAAGAAGAAAAAATATATATATAAGCACTAAGCCCTGGCCAGTTTGGCTCAGTGATTAAGAGCGTCGGCTCAAGGACTGTAGGGTTCAGGTTCGATTTCTGGTCAAAGGCAGTGCCTGGGTTGCAGGTTCGATTCCCAGCCCCAGTTGGGGTCATGCAGGAGGCAACCAATCGATGTGTCTCTCACACATGGATGTTTCTCCCTCTTTCTCTCTCCCTCCTTCCCCCTCCTTTCCACTCTGTCTAATAATCAATGGAAAATTTTGCTCAGGTGAGGATTAACAACAAATATATATATATATATCCACTAAAATGGCAATATGTATCTCTCAACAATTTAATCTAAAAAAAAAAAAAAACTAAACAAGCAGAACAGAAACAGACTCATAGATACAGAGAACATTTTGACAGTTGCCGATGGGAGGGGGTTGGGGAGATGGGTGAAAAGGGTGAAAGGATTAAGAAGTATAAATTGGTTGTTACAGAATAGTCATAGGAATCGAAAGTACAGCATGGGGAATACAATCGATAATATTCTAATGATTATGTATGATGTCAGGTGGGTGTGAAATGTATCAGGACGATCACTTAGTAAGTTATATAATGTCTAATCACTGGGGCAAACACCTGAAACTAATCTAATATTGTGTGTATGTCAACTTTAATTGAAAAATAAGAAATGATTTTTTAAAACACGTATTTAAAAAAATCACTGTCCCCTTTTATCTAATTAGCTACCTGCAATTTCCCACATTACTGTAGCTGAATACATTACATGACCACAAGCGAGGGAGGAAGGAAAGAATTTGAAAGAGACAGAAACCGCTAAAGGAGAAAAGAGGGAATTAAACCGGTGCTTCACAGTTCCCACCCAAAGGGTGCCACTCTCCGCGAATGTCAACCCGTCCAACCAGCCAAGGCTCCAGCAGGACAGTCTGCTCCGTAAGGAACAAAAAGGAGGCAGAGCCAGCGCTTAGACCCACCCCCTAACGGTTTCTTGGCTGCTGGCCTCAGGGGCCGCCAGACTCCCATTTCCGGCCCTCGCAGGACCACAGTTCCCAGGATGCCTTCGGAGGGAAGTCTTTCCCGCGGGATGACTACTAATCCCGGCATGCTGTTCGGCACTCCAGTATATTAGATGGAATAGTGGAATGACCCCACTGCACGCAGGGAATTGTAGTCCATTTCGCTGCTGTCGCTTAGAGGGGCGGGGAAGAGCCGGGTCGTTCTCGTCAGCTGAGAAGAATGATTCACGGAGGAGGGTCAGGAGAGGAGAGTTCTGTCTTTAAAAGCGCGCTTCAAAGGCTGGACTCTTCTTCGAGGGAAGGAGAGGCAGGAAAGCGAGCAGGACCTCGGGCCTGAGCCCCCGCTCAAGCCAGTCGGCAGGCCTCTGTCGAGTCCCGGGCCTTGTCGGGGGCGGCCGCGAGACGCTGGTTGCTGGGGGACCGGTGACGTCGCGGGGTGAAAGTTGAGGGGCCGTGACGTCGGGCCTGCCCGGGCGGAGGCTGGCGGGTTGGAGGCAGGAGGGAGGGAGGGAAGGAGGGAAGGAAGGAAGCTGGGAAGGAGCGAGCGAGCGGGGGCGCGAGGCGTTTACCTGGAGGCAGCAGCTTGGGCGCGCAGAGCGGCCGCGGCTCCCCCGCACCTGCGGCCATGGATGAGGAGCGCGCCCTGTACATCGTCCGGGCCGGCGAGGCGGGGGCTATCGAGCGGGTCCTGAGGGATTACAGCGACAAGGTAAAAGAGCCCTGGCCCCAGACTTGCAGTATAGCACCCCCGGGCCGCCCTCCGGGCTTGCACGGCGCATCCCTCCCCACCCCCTTCATTCCGGGGATGCGCATTGCTCTCCCCCGAAAATGTTTCCGGCTCGGGCATGCGTGTTGGTGCCCCCAGCCTTTCCCAGCCGTGCATCCTGCATCCCCCTGCCCCCACTCTGGCGCCCACTCCTCTGATTCCGGCCCAGCATCTTGCCCTGCGGTCCTCCTCCCCGCGCGCAAGTCACACCCCCGGAATCCGTGGATGTGCGCCTCTGCCCGGTGCCCCATCTCCGATGCATAAATGCACGCGAGGCTTCCTCACCTGTCTGGTATAAAAATATTTGCTTAAACACGGCCCTTGACATGCATGAAACGTATCAGCCACGATGGTAGTTCTTTATGTACCTATAGCCCTGTCCAGTTTTCAAGGCATGATGTCTCATTTATGGTATAACTTGAATCTCAGAGTGTTTGTAGAGTGGATGGTGCCATCATCCCCATTTTATAGATGAGAAAACCGAGGCGCAAAGAACTGAAGTCATACCAAGGTCATGGACATACTATGTTGTAAGCGGGGTTAGAATCTGACACCTAGCAATACCTGTTATTTGGATTGCATTAACAATTTTCCCATCCCTTATCTCGTTTAATCTTGACAGCAGTCCTGTGAGGTTTTATCAGTGTTTTGCAATTGAGATTCTTGACTAGTTAAGTAACTTGTCCAAGGTCATGGTTGTGAGCTGGAGTTCCAGCCTAGGTCTTCAAACCATTCATTGTTCTTTCCACTGTACAACTCTGCAGTAAAAAGGTATCTTGTTATAAATCCCAGTCACTTCTCTGAATCTCGCTCTTAAAACCGTTAGCTCTCCATTACTTGTCCTTCTAGGAATTTTACATGCTCACTTCAAAAGGTAGCCTTACCACACCTTTGTTCTTTCATTTAGAAGACTACTTTATAGAAATGACTGACTACTCCCTCTGTGAAAATACACCCAACACTAAGTCACACCCTAGATATACCGTTTCTCTGCCTTTCCTTTGCTTCCATTCATAATTTCCTCTTCTGTGTTTGCTATGTGCCCACCACTGCACTTTCATGCACTTTGTATTATTGAGCAGCCAATATGCCATTTCTGCCCTGGGTGGAGAAGATCCAAAAATAAGACCTCTCCATTCCCATGTAATCTTCCCAACAACCCTGTGAAAGTGGTGGTATTTCCCCTTTTCACAAATGATAAAATTTAGGATAATGTTGCCCCAAGTCCGGCCAGCCATTGAGAGATGGGGCTGAGATGTGAATCTAGGTTGGCTGACTGGTGTTTCTACAGGACTACACTGCTTTCTTTGGGAGGATACATGGATTCAATTCTCTTCATATCTTAGGTTCTTCACTTTTTGATATGCTTTACTACTGCCTATATACTTAATTTAGGAGAAATTTAATGCATAGGTGTACATATTGTGGAGGTTTTATTAATTTTACTTGATTTATAGCTGCTTTCCAAAAAAGATTTGAGGCAGCTGCAAACTCATTTTCAAAAGAAAGAAATACAACAGAAACCTTGCCGTTATGTTGAACCGATTAGTATTTATTTAGCATTCAACTATATAACAGATACCTAGCAATAAAGAACTTTCTTCCATAGGGAAGGGAAGAGGAAAACCCTCTAACTGGATCTTATCATCTCCTTTAATATTTTTCCTCCCCATTCATAGCTAAACTAATTAGAACTTCAGATTTGCTTCCTCCAATTTATCTCTGACTCTCCTTGATCTCCCTCCAGGTTGATTACCACTCCTGGCCAAGTGATGTCAGCTTAAGTTCTGGACATCTCCAGCTCTCCTTTCACATTGGGAATATCTTTAAAGTTGTAATACTAAATATGTGTTTTTTTTAAATCTTCACTTGAGGATATGTTTTTATTGATTTGTTGAGAGAGAGAGAGAGAGAGAGAGACAGACATTGATGTGAGAGAAACATCTATCAGTTGCCTCCCATATGCGCCCTGATCTGGGATCCAACCCACAACTTAGGTATGTGTCCTGACCGGGAATTGAATCCTCAACCTTTCTTGGTGTACGGGACGATGCTCCAAACAACTAAGCCCCCTGGCCAGGGCCAAATATGTATTTTTTAAAGGTGATATTCCTGAAGTGTTTGGGAGGATTGAACTTTTTGGGCCAAGCTGAAAATGCTCTGACTTGATCCAAACTGCGTCAGTCAGATCCTTCAGAAAAGAGTTATCATGTTTATTGATGATTATAGTAGGGCCAGAGAGCAGAGAAAATAGCTGAATTTAGTGTTGGCAGTGTGGCTTTGCCCCTCAAGGGGAGAGACATTGGAGGCAGATAAGGAGAAGTATGATTGCTGTGGTCCAGCGATAAGAATGGGGAGGTGGAATTAAATTGTCCAGCTTGATAGGATATGGAGTCTGAAATCCTAAAAAAGTATCTGGATACCATGTGCTTCATTTTCCCCATCTGGAAAAATTGATTTAAAAAATGTTTAGCCCTGGCCAGTTTTCTCAGTGGTTAGAGTGTCGGCCCGCGGCCGGGGAGTCCTGGGTTTGGTTCCTGCTAAGGGCACATACCTCGGTTGCAGTTTGTCCCAGCCCCAGTTGGGGTCGTGTGGGTGGCAACCAGTCGATGTGTCTCTGTCACATCGATGTTTTTCTCTCCCCCTCTCTCCCTCCCACTCTATCTGAGAATAAATGCAAAAATGTCCTCGGGTGAGGATGAAAAAAAAAATGTTTAGAATAAGAGGTGGTTATGGGGCATTGAGGAGTCTAACCAAGAAGGGAAATGAATGATGTAGACAGAGAATGATTGGTTCATTGTTTGGGGGAGGATGTTCTTTATGTTACCTTATTTCTCTAATAAAGCCAGTCCTCAAAAGGAGGCAGTCAAGTATAGTGGAAAGAAGGTGGAATTTGGAATCAGATAAATCTTGTTTCAGATCTGCCATTATTAGCTTCATGACTATGGATAAGTTATTTTAAGCCTGAGTCTCAGTTTTCTTATCTATAAAATAGGAATATCACCTAAGTTATTCTGAGGCTTAAATAAAGTATAATGCCAGAAACTGACCACAATGCACCTAAAGGCATTTACTCATTGAGTTATAGTTCCAGTAATGATCAAAGTACTCAAGAGGTCCTGTGGACCAAGCACAGGCTCTCAAGCCACACTGGACTCTTGATTCTCAATTTATCATCTGTGTGGCATAGGGCAAGTTATTTGACTTTCCTGTGCCTCAGTTTCCTCATCTGCCAAACAGGGATAATAATATACCTACATCATAAGTTTGTTGTCAGGCTTAAATGGTGTGTGTACACACACACACACACACACACACACACACAAATAAAACATTTAGAACAGTGCTTGACTCAGGACGAACCTAAAACTTAGTTTTTTAATTTTAAAAAGGCAGTAATTATGTGCCAGTGAGTTGACATAGTTGACATACAAGAAATTGGGGAATATACTCCATTCATTCTCTTTTTCCTTGACCCTTGTACTTTCTGATGGGTAGCAAAATACCTTGTACCATATTTAGAACAACAGTTACCTGTCTGGCTCCAGGTAATGTCTAATTTCTACTGTGTTACAGAGACTCTGATTTCCAAGCCTTCTTGCTTCACTTACTGACCCTGGTTATCATGGGGAGAGGGAAGATCTATTTATCACAGGAAAAAAAAAAAAAAAGAAAATGAAGCTTGTCTGTTTCTTAAGGACATAATGCATGTTGACTCAGCATAGGAAAGTATTTTTAAAAAGTAGGAAGAGTGGTTGGTTTTTTTCCCCACTCTTCTCAACTTGTTAACATGTATTGAGTGCCTACTATGTATTAGTATTATCCTGACCACTTTTACATGTTATCACATATAATTCTTATACATTAAAACTTATGAGGGAGATGGAAGGTATTCTCTTTTGGGGGGTGTAGGAAATTGAGATTCAGAAAGACAAAGTGACTATCTGCGGGCTGAAGGGTACATGGTTAGAAGTGGCAGACCTAGTCTTCAGGTTACATTTTCAGGGTTCTTTTTGCAAAACCATGTTGCCTTTAGCCTGTCTCTTCTGTGTTTCTGAGCACAGAAGAGAAAAGTTTTTCATTGCCAGTGCACTACTTCCTTTGGCGACTGTTGGACCCTAATCACCTCCACTCCAGTTATAGAACAAGCTATTATGGGAAGTATGTATTATGGTAGTCTAGGCTGTCCAATCTCCTTTTCCTCTTTTAGGGCCTATTCTGATAAAGATTTAGTAGAGAGTGGTTGCCGAAATTATGATTATCAACAAAAATAGTGACCCAGTACCCTGAGATGCATAGTAGTATCATAGTTCCTTGAATCACAGGATATTTAAACTAGATGGAACCTCAAAGATAATTGGGTCCAGCCCCCTCAGTTAATTGGTGAAGAAACTGAGACCTACAGTCATCAACTATGATGATAATCAGAGAGATGGACTGGTAGCCGTAGAAGACACCTGAATATGTGTTACCTCAGAGCAAGTTCCAAAAGGACTCTATGTTAGAAGTGTGGCAAGTTTATG
The DNA here is from genome assembly GCF_014108415.1 of Molossus molossus. Lineage (NCBI taxonomy): Eukaryota > Metazoa > Chordata > Mammalia > Chiroptera > Molossidae > Molossus > Molossus molossus. The sequence continues at coordinate 10,402,034 of NW_023425345.1, read as the reverse complement.
ACCTAATGAAAGGTAAAAGTTATTTAATATATAGGCAAGTAGGTCTCCAAGAGTAGTCCTCATATGAGAAGAAAACCACACTGATAGCAGTGAGGTCTTCATTTATGTTCTAGAAGAACCTGAGTGATAGGACCTAATATTGGGACAGTTCTAGAAATATAGCCTCCACATTTGAATAGGGCATACAAATATCCTGTACCATGTAAGAGGACTTGCTTTCCCTTTGAAATTGAGTTCTGACTCAATCTGATTCTGAGTTCATTGCACAGATTTTTGCAGAAGAGCATTTTAGTGGGCTGTTCCTTTGTAATACTTTGTTCTTATTTCCAGGTTGGGTTGTATAATCTCAATACTGGTGTTCGGTTCTAGAAGTCATCTCTATTCGTGAAACACACAACATACACACCTCACCCCAGTTAGGTTAATTCCCTTGTATCAGTACCATTTGAGTGCATCTTTGGAAATCTATGAAATAACTCCTGCTTCCTTTACCATAAATAGTTCAGTGTTTGGGCACAACATAGGCCATGCAATGATGACAATAGTGGCCATTTATTGAACACCTGCTAGGTGCAAGGTGTTATACATAAAGAAGGACATTCTGACCAGTAGAAAAGTTGACTAACTTGCCCACACTCATACTTTTAGCAAGCTGCAGGACTGGACTCAAAAACAGTGCTGTTAAAATATATTTTTATAGCTTAATGAGGGTCTTTCCAAAAGATTTCCTTATCCTCTCACTGTAAATGCTGAAAAATGTTTACAAGAACCATTATATTGGCAGTTAGATACATTTCAGATAATTTAAGGACTTCACATATAATGGCAAAGAATAAGCTTTTTTGGTTTCTAAGTACAATTATTTATATTTATTTGTATTGGACTTTTACTAAGTTTCAGTTTAAAAGCTTAGCCTGACGTCTGGTGCTTCTATATCTTTTATCTAATGTTGGTTTTTACTAAATCTCAAGTCTATAAATTCCTAAGTTATAGCCTTCAGATTTACTAACTTGTTCTTTCTTCCTTCCTTTTCTTCTTTTCTCATTCATTCATTCATCTTTTATTTTACTTAATTATTCTTTTGTTGTTGCTAATCCTCACACACGGGATATTTTTTCCATTGACTTTTATTTATTTATTTTTTAATTTTATTTTTGTTACAGATGTTTCTCCTTTTTTACCCTGTTGACACCCTCCCCCCCCACACCCTCCATTGACTTTTAGAGAGAGTGGAAGGGAGGGAGGGAGAGAGAGAAAGAGAGAAACATTGATGTGAGAGAGACACATTGATTGGTTGCCTTCTACATTAGCCCCCCACTGGGGCTGGGGTTTGAATCTGCAACAAAGTATGTGCCTTTGACCAGGAATTGAACCTGTGACCCTTTAGTACCTGGGCTGGCACTCTAACCACTGAGACACACTAACCAGGGCCATTCAGCTTTTATTTTTTTATTTTTAATCCTCACCTGAGGATATGCTTACTGGGTTTTTTTTTTTGGTTTTTTTTAGAGAGAGAGAAACATTGATGTGAGAGAGAAACATTGATCAATTTTCTCCTGTATGCACCCCGACTGGGGATTCAACCCACAACCTGGATATGTGCCCTGACCAGGAATCGAACCTGCAGCCTTTTGGTGTATAAGAGGATGCTCTATCCAACTGAGCCACACTGGCCAGGGCTCATCTTTTATTTTTAAAATTTCTCTTTTAATTATAAAAATAATATACCAACAGTGAGTTTTGTAAAAAAAAAATCACCAGAAATTCCACTACCCCTTACAGTTGCTTTTATACTTGCATTTTAACACTCAAACCTTTGTTTGAATGCATCCATATACTTATGTAGATACTTTCACTATAGACATAGAAATATAATTTGATGTTTTTCTCTTTTTCCATGTGATGCCATCATAAGTAATTTTCCATGTTGTTACAGAGCCTTTTAGCCATCTTTCTTAAGTTGCAGCATAATATTCTATTAGGTGGATGCACAGCAATTTATTTCATAAGTCTCATGTTATTGGACATGCAAGGTTGTCGCTTTTTCTTCTGCAATATTAGATGACACTGCAGTGAACATGCTTACATATATAATTTTTCTCTCATTCTGGATGATTTCATTAGGGTAAATTCCTAAGAGTAGAAGTTCTGGGTCAAAGGGTATGACTATTTTTATGGTTTCCAATATGTGTTGCCAAATCACTTTTCCTTTTAAAGTTTGTGTCAGTTTATACTGCCACCAGCAATATCATGCTTGGATTATTGATGACCATTTCTCAGAGAGCTTTATGTCTTTCGTGTTGCTCTCCTTTGACCTAGCCTGTAAGCTACTGCCCAAAATATTGCAGTATGCTCTGCTGTTTGCTTTCTTCAGAGTCTTCTTGATGCCTGCTATCTCTCTTCCAGTTCAGGTATAACTTTTAAAATCCAACACCTACAACTTTACGTCATTCATTTTAATTGGTTTTACATACTATATGTGAAGCAGTCTCTCTTACCTCTAAGTCTTCCCTCTGACCATTTCTTACATTCAGAACTGCTACTCTGTCAACATTTCTTCTCCATCTCATTTAATTTAAAAAATTGCTTCTTCTACAGAGCTGTCAATACAAAACCACCTATAATGGTAGCTTTAGTACTCAGTGTACGTAACTCCTGGTCGGTTGCCAGTAAATGTTTGTTAGTATGTATGGCCAGTGAGGGAACTACAAAGGAAAGGCATAGAGATGTTCAATGGAGATTTTTTTTTAAAGGAAAACTTAGGATTCGTAAAAGCACTTGGTTCTTCTGACTAAAACTTGAGAGGAGAATGAGGAATTTTGTGCTCTAGTTTTTGGGTACCATCACTCTTTCTGTGACAGTAGACAAGTCAGCTTACTCCATCATTGATCTTAGCTACAGAGTGGAAAATACAGTTTTGCCGCCAGTCATTTGCAGAGTCATGACACTCTTGTCTTTCAGTTATTTTTTTCCTCAATATCATTGGCATTGCTATCATAACCCTGATATTTACTGATTACTATGTGCCAGGCACTGAAATGGTGAGTTATATGCAATAGCTGTTTTAACCCTCACAGCAGCTCTGTGAACTAGGTACCCCCTCTTTTCACAGGAGGAATTCAGTTTTGGAGATTTGTTACTTACACAACTAACTAGTAAGTGATGGAGCCATGATTTAAACCCTTATTCTTACAGAATATTTTTCTGAATATTCTCTTCCCTATCTATTCTCCTCTGATGGTTTCTTATTGCATATGTCAAAGAAAGTACAAACTCTGCAGCAACATTGGAAGAAGACCCTTCCAAATCTTTGCCCAGTCTACTTTTCCATTCTTATCTTTCTTCATTCAGCCCATCCCCTAACATGTGTCCTATGTTTCACTTTGACAAAGCTGCCTATTTCACAAATATATCATACTATTTCACACATCTCAGCCTTTGTTTCTATTCCTGCAATGCTTTCCATTTTTCTCCTGGCCAATTTCTATTCATACCCTAAGGTCCAGTTCACTTTCTCTGTACTGCATGCAGAGCAGTCCAGATTTCCCTGGGCAGAGTTAGATGTTTGGTGCTCTCTGCTCCATGGTACATATTACTGCTGTAGTCTTTTTATACTTCTTAAAATTATTTTCTTACATGCCTAGCTTTCTTACTTTAATAAAAATAGTGAGATATGATAAGGGAAGGCAACACTTCTTTTTTTTTAGTCCTCACCCAAGGATATTTTTCCATTCATGTTCAGATAGAGTGGAGGGAGCAAGGGAGGGAGAGAGAGAGAGAAACATCTATGTGAGAGATACACATTGACTCTTTGCCTCCCACACGACCCCAACCAGGGCCGGGAACAAACCGCAACCTAGGTATGTGCCCTTGACTGGAATCGAACCTTTAATCCTTTGGTCCGTGGGCCGACGCTCTAACCACTAAGCAAAACCAGCCAGGGCAGGAAAGCAACATTTTTACAGAGACATATATTTTTAAACATAGCCAAAATTAAAAATATGTGTATTTAAAATGACATTGTTTCCCTTTTCTCCCTCCCTCAGCATAGGGCTACTTTCAAATTTGAACCAACAGATGAAGATAAAAGAAAGGTAAGCCTTAGTGTACTGTGTGTGTGTGTGTGTGTGTGTGTGTGTGTGTGTGTTTCATTCATGGAGTTTCTAAACAATAGACTTGTTTTCATCTGATGGTCATTTAGCTTTTGGTTTCTCTCCGTTTTTTTTTTTTTTTTAGAAACTCTGAGAAGAAAGCAAGTGCCAGATTTAGTACGCATAACTCACTCCTGCTCCATCCGCACAGCATTATTACACTTGGATAAATAAGAGCAGTGTGAAGGGTTCATTTAATAGCAGGACTGCAGGCAGACCATAATGCTTTGCTAATATTGAAAGCTTGGTTTTGGGTTCAGTTTTGGGAAAACAGCTGTTCATGCTGCTGCCCATTAGCCACATATCATTCCCTGTCCACCAGTTTATTCATGTTGTCAGCAATTGTCTTGGTCATTTTATGGGCATAGAGTAAAATGGAGTCAAGAGACTCACCACTAGAGGATTTATAAGAGAAGGTGCATCAGAGATGTGACCATGCAATGTGTGTTTCTCTGGTAGGTTGCTTGTAGTTGTTTACTTAGTTTATTAGAGCATGATTCTAAAGGAGCAGCTCATGAGTTTTATCTCTGTGTTTTGCTGGGCTGCATACATCTATCCCTGGTCTCATAAATATGAAGACCAGGTAAGAGAATATGACTGAATCAGTGTAAACCTATCACTGCTGCTGGAAAAATAGCTTAAATCTAGTGGCCTTCCTGGTAGTGGTTTGACAACACCTTGAAATCATCCTTCTGTTTACCTCCACCCCCAACATCTAATGTCTATGTCCTGCTCATTTTACCTTTTATGATTTCGTTAGTCCATTCTCCTTAACTACTTCTCTAATTCCAGCCTTCATCTGAATTAACTGCACCAGTTTCCTAACTGTCTTTCTTTTCCAGTTATATGCCTTTCCAGTACATTGTCCATAAATCTAGAACAACAGTCTGATCGTGTCAATCCCAGCCTTTAAAACCCCCAAGTGACATTTTCTGCCTATAAAAGAAAGTTTAAGCTTCTTAACATGACATACTAGATGCTTCGTGCTTGATCTCTGCCTACTTTTGCAGCTTACTTCTCTCCCTTGTATTTTTTGCTCTAACAATATGAAATGTTTCCAGTTACATACATATTCCTTCTGTTTCTTATTTTCTACCTTAGCACATGTTTTCTACCCAGAATGGCATTTCCTTTGTGTGTACCTCTCTCCTTTTCATCTGGTTAATCCTACAGAGCTCCAGGAGCACATCCTTCAGGAAGCTGCCTCTGGCATTCCTGTTAGGGTGAAGTATCTCTTTTCAGTATTCCCATAAAATTCTATGTAAATCTCCAACACTATGCTTATACATTGTCTCAATTATATATCTATGTCTCTCATTATTAGACCCTGCAAACTCCCTGATGGCAGATACTATTATTTATCTCTGTGTTCTTGACACCTAGAGTGTCTGGCACATCATAGGCACTCAAAAAGTATTTATTGAATGAGTGACATGGAATATAAACTTTGGAAGTTAAAGATTTAACTCTGAATTTCTTTTGAATTTGAACAGTGTAAATAAGAATAGAATACCTTTTAGAACTCGGGTTCTCAACCAGGAATGTACTGTTGGGGAACTTTTTGATGATAAGCCTGCTCAGGGCTAACCCTTTATCTACCAAGTGAGAATTTGGGGGGTGGGATCCAGGCGTGTGTACAGTGATACCTCGGTTCTCGAACATAATTCGTTCCAGGAGGACGGTCGAGAACCAAATTGTTCGAGAACCGAAGCAATGAAACCCAATAGGAAATAATGGAAACTGGATTAATTCGTTCCAAGCCCCAGAAAATGCCTATTTACTGGCCTAATTTGTATATAATATGTAGAAAAACATAAGTCTCAACAAGAAATAAAAGTGTACAGTATGTCTAAGGGTTAAATTCAGTGTAAAGTGTGACTCTCTCCACAAAGCGTGACTCTCTCTCTGCACTCACACTGATGACGCAAGCAAGGCGCGCTGGGCCGAATGAACGCCATTCGGCTCAACTCGGCTCATCTCGGAAGTTCGAGTTCCAAATATTTGTCCGGATTCCAAGACAAAAGTTTCTCGAATCTCCTGGTCGAATACCGATTTGGTCGAAATCTGAGGCGTTCGAGAACCGAGGTATCACTGTATTTTCATAGGTGGTCTTCAGGAAACAAGTACTCACACAGTTGGTGGGAATGCAAAATGGCACAATCCTGTGGAACAGAAACTGGCAGTATCTACCAAAATTACAGATGCAGTTTGCCCTTGATTAAGCAATGCTACTTTTAGAAATCTATTTTGTGGATAGGTTGAACTCAAGTAAACAGAGTAGTCATTGAAGCATTGTACGTAATAGCAAAAGATTGGAAACAACCAGGTGTCCAGCTTTTAGGGAATATTTGAAGAAATTAGAGTTTATCTATAATGGAATACTACTGTGATGTAAAGAGGGAGGGAGAGGGAGAGATAGACCATTATGTGCTAATGGGAGAGGGGGTTAAGTGGGAAAAAAAAGAAGCATGTTGTTAACAAGAACACATTTTTGACATACTCATAGGTATTCAGACTAGGAAGGCAACTGCTATTCATTTAGTTTAGTTGGGATAATTTATACTACATCTGTATATTTATGGTGCCTTGGGAATCTGGCACCAGAATTTTTAGTAGTGTTTTTACTGGTCAAAGTAAATACATTAAGGCAGAGATTCCCCTACTTCATATAAGTTTCAGTTGAGGAAGAAAAAATTATTTCCTATAGGATAGCAGCAAAACCTAATGTTTTCAAAGTATTTTGTTTTATTGCTTTAAAATCTTTGGAGGCACTAACTACCGTACTGGTGTAATTTTCTGCTTCATGGGAGTTCTGATATAATAAATAAATGTCATTAGGGACTTAGCTAGGTAATCTTCATTAATGGAAAAACAATGACAAACAAAACCATTTCAGTCTCCAGTGGTTAAAACCATTAGTGACTCTTTCATGCCCAAGGACCTAAAAAGTGTTTGAAATCAAAACTGATGCATTGTTCTAAAGGATCTACATCCTAACAGTTTTTTAAGTTCTCAAGGCAAAGAGACATAGAATAGTAGACATGTCTGCACATTAAACCCAATCTGAAAATAAGAGGAATTCAAATTACCATTCAATTTGTTTTGCTACCCTAGTTCTCTTTCTTTTTTCTAAACATGTCTCCGGAGCCTTCATACAGTAGCTCCTAGGTAACCTCAGCACCCCTTTTGATAAACTACTAATGCTGTTTTTGAAAATCACAATACTTATGTAAAACCTTTGTGACAACTTAAAAGTAAATGTAAGGGGCCCTGGCCGGTTTGGCTCAGCGGTTAGAGCGTCAACCTGCGGTCCTGAGAGACCCGGGTTCGGTTCCCGCTAAGGGCCCGTACCTCGGTTGCAGTTTGTCCCCAGCCCTGGTCGGTCGTGCGGGTGGCAGCCACTCGATGTGTTCCTTTCACATCGATGTTTCTCTCTCTCTCTCTCTGTTCCTCTCTCTCCCTCCCACTCTACCTGAACAAAAAAATGGGAAAATGTCCTCGGGTGAGGATAAAAAAAAAAAAAAGTAAATGTAAGGGAACAGCCTTTTGCAAAGTAAAAATTATACTGAGATTCTTGGGAAATAATTAAGGATCCCTAGAGCTAATTTCTAACACTTAGGTAGTGTTTTGCATTTTTACAAAGATGTGCTTTGTAACAGTAATGCACTAATGTTATAAATATGGCAAGAATGTCACTGTCCCTATTTTATTGAAAACTGGATATGAACATATCAGTTATGTCCTCAGATATGAAAACTGAGAATCACATTAATAACAGCTTGCTAACACTAGTCAGTGGTGGAGCCTCAGATAGAGAACAGAGTTTCTGCCCAGTGCTCCCACTCATCACCACTTGAAGTGTATTTCATAAGGTTTGAAATAATTGTTCAATACCTTGTTTTATATCTTATTTCATACCTTGAAACACCATTTAGGCAACTAGACTTAAATTGGAAGATAGCAAAGGCAATTACCAACTAGTAGTGCTTAAATTTTTCCAGATAAAGTAAAGTTAGATACAACTGCTGTTTGTGCATATATGCAAATAATGCTAGGTGCATGTGGATCATTATACATTTGGCTATAAACACCTGTGCATACTGTAGCATTTGCTTTACATTTTCTACCTAAATTGGTAGGCTATGATTATCTACCAGCACATAAACAAATATATCATGCAAATATATAGGTTGGGGGGAGGTATGAATAATTTGAAAATTTACATCTTGAAGAAATGAAAGCTCTTATATTGATTTCTAAAACATAACTGATCTCAAGACCAATAGAGTACTACGTAATTACAATAAATGTTGAAAAATACATGTCATAAAATGAGCAAAGGAATTGCAGCTCTTTCACCTCTAAGGTGAGAATACAACCAGATAAGATGTGGAAAACTTCAGTTGTTGTCCGAGATAAATCTTTGTGTATAGTAATTTTCCTCAAAAGAATGAAGTTTAAAATAACCAAATTTCAAGTATTTATTTTATTTCCTTCAAACTCACTTATCTTTGTATTTCATCCCCCAGTACTGCATGTGGCACAAAATAGGCACCTATAATATAAATACCGGTTGAATGAAGGGAACTTGGAAACTGAATGGAGACCAGAATTCCTATGACTTGTATATATTATTTGGTGTTGAGTTTGATGTTCTCTTAACTATACAGCAGGATCTCAAGCACATTTCATAATGTTGTTTACTGAAAAAGCAGAATACAAAAGTATTCATATAGCATGATCCCAACCATGTAAAACTAATAAAAACTATACATAGAAAAATGACTACAAGAAAAGTCACTAAATGGTGACTCTGAATATTATTACTGTGGATGACATTTTCCTTTCCCTTGTCTGTAATTTAAACTTTTCTATTATAGTAGATTATAATGGTATAAAAATATAATATATAACACACATGTTATATATTATATTCTTTTATAATAGTGTGATTGGAGGCATAAGCAAAGACCAGTACTTTTTGTTTTAGAGAGAGGAAGGGAGAGAGAGATAGAAATATCGATGTGAGAAGATAGAAATATGGATGTGAGAGAGAAACATCGATTGGCTGCCTCCTGCACACCCCCTACTGGGGATCTAGCCTGAAACCCCGGGCATGTGCCCTGACCGGGAATCGAGCCAGGACCTCTCAGTCCATGGGACAATGCTCAATCCACTGAGCCACACTGGCCGGGCAAGACCAGTACTTTTTAAAAAAAATTATTTTCTTTAAAATTGAGCCTTCTTGATTATCTTACACATTCCTTTTAGAGTAGCATAAAAAATATCCTTACATTTAGAGATAGTATTACCTACAGAGTCAATTTATGGAGTGAAATAATTTTATATGAATACAGAGTTCCATCCTACCATTTGAAATATTTCTTTTTTTTTAAACTTCTCTTCTCCTGTCCCCGTGCCCCGACTCGGCATATTAGAGGAGATCTCTGTAGTCCACAAGTCTTTTTTCAGTGATTTCTGTATTCCAGGTCCTGTGTTAGGCTTTGATTCCTAAGTTGGCTATTTGCCTATGTTGTTCGGTTTGTCTCTGTCAGCTACAGGTGCATACTGAGGATTACCATTGTGGACTATAGAAAATGAATGGATAAATTTTCATATTAGATTCCCCCATGAAGAAAGTGCCAACATAGAAACATTAATCTTATAGTGTGGAACCATGCTTAAGAATTCCTTGAGGCGTAGATGTTGGTTCTAAATGCCTTTTACACTTATTTTAGTCATTTGAAGTTGTTAACACTCTAATTTTCACTAAAACAAATGAGCTTCCTATGCCTTGCAAATTGGACTCAAATTTTATTTGGCATCTTTATCTTAAGGAATACTTTGATACATGATGGAAGTAAAAGTTTTCATTTAGAAACCAGTAACTTTAAAGATAATCACTTAAAGAAAAAAAAAAGCCCAGCCTGAGTGGCTTAGTTGGTTGAGCGTTGTCCTGTGCACCAGTAGGTTGCGGTTTGATTCCCGGTCAGGGCACATACCTGGGTTGCAGGTTCAGTCCCCAGTTGGGGCACATGTAGAAGGCAACTGATCAGTGTTTCTCTCTCACATCAATGTCTCTGTCTCTTTCCCTCCCTCTCTCTAACCATGTCCTCGGGTAAAGATTAAAAAAAAATTAAAGATAATCATTTGTAATATCTTGATTTCACACACACACACACACACACAAGCAACCAAAGCATCCTATACCTTTTACTTTTTAAAGTTCCATTCAGCTGGGATCTGGCATAAACCTAAGTAGAAGGAATGAATTGTATCATAGGCCAGGATGAATACCTCACAGTAGTTCAAAATAAAACAATTTAAACTTCCTTTCAGACTGCATTTTTTATTTCAGATGTTTTGCAAAGGCATTGAAGGATAAATGTAGGGAGAGAGAACAGAATAGCTCTACTTAGTAAGCCACATATGTGGTAGCCCATATGTGATCTTTGAATCACTGTTTAGGATTTCTGCCTGGGAATGATAGGAATAGTTTCTCTGATTTGTACTTTAGAGTTTCAGATCCATTTTCTCATACAAAAAAACTCACTAAGAACTTCCTCTCCGGCCATGACAGTGAGAGGAGTTCTATGGATCTGCTTCCCAATTAAACTAGTAAGAGATTATTTTGAAAAACCATTTAGAATCTCTGAAAGTAGTCCTAAGAGCATACAATAAATGAAGAAACACTTATTCAAGCATATCTGCTAAAACTCAGAAGAGTGAAAATCTGTGGTATTTGAGCTGAGACCTGCTTCCTCCCTTCCATTCTCTCAGCTGAGCAAGATGGAAACTCTGCTCTAAATTGGTGCAACCAAGAACACAGAGCTCCTTCTTCCATCAGCTCAGAGTTAGAAGGCTTTCTTCCCAGTAGGCACAGGGGGTAAGCGCAACATTTTTTTCCCTGCCTCAACTACCTGTTGCTGAGACTAAATTCTGAGTGAGTCTAGCTGAGATGTTGGGTCTCCTTCCTTTCAACCAGTCCCTCATTCCTGAGACAGAGGCTCTACCTTGGGTATGGTACTGTTGAGAATAGTAGGGCCCCAACTGCCCTTGGCCCTCTCGCTGGGACACAGGTTCTACCTTGGGAGAGGCAAGCTGCTGCTCCCCCACCCTCCACTTGCTCTCTCAAGGAGGTGTTACCCAGGGAGAAGAAGTATGCCATTGTCTCTACCCTAGCATCAGAACCAGGGCTCAGAATTTTGTCCAGAGGAGCAAGCAGACCTTATAACAGAGCTTGATACCTCTCCCTAAAGGAACTAACTTTATTTGTAACAAAAGTGTTAAGTTTATCACTGAGGGTTCAGGTGGTGGTGAAAGGCAATTGAGAAAAGACTGACAGATTCATTGAAGATGCAGGTAACCAGAAGACTAGCTAGCTGGTTTGCTAGAGAGATGGGAAAGGACAGCTAGGAGGAACCCTCCTGTGGTTAGAACAAATTCTAAATAGTGACCTCAGGAACTCTCCCTTCTAAGAAGCTCTAATAGACTTTAAGTTTGTAGAGCAATGTATGCTCCAGGATATTATTGAAAACAATAGATCAATCAGCCAGGCAGTTAGTGGAGCTTAACAGCAGGGTGTGGTCAGAGAAAGAGAAAGTCTAAGAGGAAGGGCCTACCTAAGCCACTGTTCTTCCAGAATGACTGTGGGCCTACCCAAGGGCAAGCCCCTTTGCAGGGAGGGAGGGGGAGAATATGCTTCACTAAAATAACAATAGCAAGTCTTGGAGGGCAGGGTTATTACCCAATGTTACTACAAAATTTATCTAAAATGTCCAATTTTCCAATTTCAAAAAAAAGACACATGCAAAGAAACAGGAAAGAATAACCTATACACTGGGGGGCTGGAAGGGAGAGGGAGGAAGCAGGCAATGGAAACTGCCTGTGAGAATGACCAGATGTTGGATTTAATAGACAGTTCAAAGTAGCCATTATAAATATATTCAGAGAACTAAAGGAAACCATGATTAAAGAAATAATGCAAGGTTTGATGAAATGTCACATCAAATGGAAAATATAAGTACAAAGATAAAAATTATTAAAAAGAAAAAGAAGAACCAAATAGAAATTTAGGCATTAATAAGTACAATAACTGAAATAGAAATTCACTAAAGGGGCTTAACACTAGGTTCAAACTGGTAGAAAAAAGAATAAACAAGGACATAGACAATAATGCTGCGGGAGAGGTGAGATTGGGAGGAGGGTGTCAATGGGGGAAAAAGGAGAAGCATCTGTAACAAAAATAAATAAACATTTTTAAAAAAGGATAAACAGCCCTGGCCAGTTTTTCTCAGTGGTTAGAGCATCGGCCTGTGGTCCAGAGAGACCCAGGTTTGGTTCCCACTAAGGGCGTGTAACTTGGTTGCAGTTTGTCCCTGGCTCTGGTTGGATCATGCGGGTGGCAGCCACTCAATGTGTCCCTTTCACATCGATGTTTCTCTCTCTCTCTCTTCCTCTCTCTCCCTCCCACTCTATCTGAACAAAAAATGGAAAAATGTCCTCGGGTGAGTATTAAAAAAAAAAGGATAAACAAACTTGAAGATAGATCAATAGAGGGTATACAAACAGAAAAAAATGAAGAAGGCCTTAGAAAATTGTAGGGCAGACTTAATGTACCAAGAGTAGCAGAGGAGAAGAGAGAGAAAAAGAAGAAGAAAATATGAAGAAATAATGGCTAAAGACTTGCTAAATTTATTGGAAAACAGCCTATATATCCAGGAAGATCAGTAATATCTGAGTAGGATATACTCAAAGAAACCAAAAACAGATACATCATAATAAATGCTGAAAGCCAAAGACAGAGAGAAAATCCTAAAAGTAGCAAGAGAAAAATGACTCACTACCTAAAAGAGTACGTCAATGAGATACATAGCTGACTTCTCATCACAAATGTAGGCCAGAGGCAGTGGGATAACATATTCAAGGCGCTCAAAGAAAAAACTTCAACTAAGAATCCTATATCCAGCAGAGTTATCTTTTAACAACGCAGGGGAAATAAAGACACCGAATAGATGAAAAATGGAAAGAATTTGTCTAAGACCCACCTTATATGAAATAGTAAAAGCCAGTGACTCCAAAGATAGTAACTTTGAATCCACATAAAGAGTGCCGGTAGATGTAATTATGTAATTGTGAAAGACAAGTGCATATTTCTTTTCCTTTCTTCTCTTAACTGATTTCAAAAGCATTTGTATAAAACAATATGTATATAACTTACTGAGCCAGTAACCTATAGAAATGTCCCGTATTTGCCAAAAACAGCATAAAGGTAGCTGAGACCAAACCTGTTATTGGATGAAGGAAGTAACTCCAGATAGTAACTTGAATCCTCAAGAACACATCAAGAGAACCAGAAATGATAAATAAGAAAGCTAATATAACAAAAGTTATAAGTATATATACTTGTCCTCCTTTCTCCAGCATTTTTAAAAGACAAAATTGTATAAAGTAATAATTATAATGCATTGTTGGATTCTAAACATTTATAGATGTTTATAACATAATAATGCCACAAAAAGAAGAAAGGAATAGCATCATATAGAAGTAATGATTATACATCTCACTGGAGTTGCGTTAATATAAATCTGGAGCTGATTTTGATAAAGTATATATGCTAAGTAAGCCCTAGAGTAACAACTAAGGAAATAGCTCAGTTTAATAGAGAACTATAAAACATTGTTGAAAGAAATTAAAGAGCTAAATAAATGGGAAAACATCCTATGTTCATGGATTGGAAGATTTACAATGGCTAAGATGGCTGTACCTCCCACACTGATCTACAGATTCAGTGCATTACCTTTTAGAATCTTGGCTAGCTTCTTTGTTGAAATTGACTAGCCAGTTCTGAGATTCATATGGAATGCAGAACAGCCAAAACAATCTTGGAAAGAACAAACTTAGAAGACTCAGAATTCCCAATTTCAAAACTTATATAAAGCAACAATAGTCAAGACAGTGTACTATCATCATCAATACTCTCATGATGATAGAGAAATATAAGTATAAACAATTCTATCAAAGGAATAGTATTGAGTCTAGAAATGAACTCATGTGTCTATCTATGGTCAACTAATTTTTGACAAGAGGGATAAGACCATTCAATGGGGGAAAGAATTGTCTTTTAACAGATGGTGTTCTGACAACTATATAGCCACATATGAAAGAATGTAGTTGAACCTTTATGTCACATCATATATAAAAATTAACTCCAAATGGGTCAGACCCAAATATAGAGCTAAAGCCATAAGACACTTAGAAGAAAACATAGGGATAAATTTTCATGGCTCAAGGTTTGGCAGTGGATTCTTAGATATGATAACAAAAGCACAAGCAGCAAAAGAAGAAATAGATAAATTGGACTTCTTCAAAGTTGACTTTTGTGTTTCAGAGGGCCCTATCAAGAAAGTGAAAAGACAGCCCACAGAATGGGAGACAATATTTGCAAGTCATATATCTGATAAAAAACATATCTAGAATATATAAAGAACTTAAGAAGGCAATTCATTTTTAAAATGGATAAAGGATCTGAATAGACATTTTTCCAAAGAAGATACACAAATGACCAATAAACATGAAAAGATAGGCAACATCATTCATTATCAGGGAAATGCAAATCAAAACCACAGTGAGATACTATTTCACACTGGTGTGGCTAGAATTAAAAAGTCAGAAAATAAGTGTTGAGAAGGATGTGGAGAATTTAGAACCCTCATATGTTATTGGTGGGAATGTAAAATGGTGTAGCCACTTTGAAAAATCGTCTGGCACTTTCTCAGAATGTTAAATAGAGTACCATATGACCTATCAATTGCACTATTATGTATGTACCTCACAGAAATGAAGATATATGTCCACACAAAAGTGTGTACCTGAATATACACAGCAGCATTATTTCTAATAGCCAAAATCTGGAAACAACCCAAATAACCATTAACTTGTGAATGGATTAAAATGTGTCATAGCCATACAATGGAATATTATTCAGCCATAACAAAAGAATAACTGATAATTGCTATAACATGTATGAGTCTTGGGAACACAATAAATGAAAGAAGTCAGACAACGGGCCATATAAAGTATAATTTTATTTATACGAAGTGTCTAAAATAGATATATAGTGACCAGAAGTACATTAGTGGTTGCCCGGGGGCTCTAGGGAGAAGGGAATTGGGGAGTTACTGCTAATGGATATAGGATGTCTTTTGGTGATGATGAAAATGCTCTTAAATTAGATGGTTGCACAAGTGTGTACGAAATACATGTACTAAAACCAATTATTTGTAAACTTTGAGTGAGTTTATGTGAATTATATCAATTCAGTTGTTATTACATAATAGTAAGTAACATACTACATACCCATCATCATTCCAAGTACTGTATGAATACTAACACATTTAATCCTCAAAACAAGGCTATAAAGTAGGTATTGTTATTTTATAGATTAGGAAACTAAGGCACACAGAAATTACAGTAAGTCCTACTTAACGTCCCCTATAGAGTCTGTGACTTTAAGTAAAATGATGTATGACAAAATCAATTTCACCATAGGTTAATTGTTATAAATAGTACTTAAATTTCTAAGGCATCTCATCAACGTACTAATAAAGTGACATAATTCTGCTGTACTTGCCTAAACTAGTGTGGTGAGAGGCCGTGATTCAAGCCTACGCAGTCTGGCTCTACATCCAATGTGCTACACCAAACTGCCATTCATTAATAATTGAATTGACCTGTTGTATAGCATATGAATCGATTCTATTCATTTTCTGATTTTAGGCATCCAAAATTTGAGATTTGATATGGAGCATAAACAGAGCTTTGACATTGAACTAATTATCAGCATTGACAGGAAACAGAAGAGCATGCTTTGCAGTGTAAGTGACGGGATAGGATAACTAGTGAGGATATCTAGTGTCAGCTCTCCCCCTAAGCAGCATGGTGCTTGACATACAAGAGTTAGACATGCTGAAGATTTTTTTTTTCTTTTTAGATTCCTCAGATTATTTTTTTGGCCAGAAATGTAAGGTTTCTTCTTCTCAGCGGTTATAGCTCCTTCCTTACAAAGTTTAATCATGTACTAAGGAAAGTGGAGAACCTGTACATCTTTGACTAATTAAAAACTGTTAGGGACCTGAGAGAGTTCTTGGCTGATCAGACATCCCCATTGTTCCAAACTTCCCGTTTGTAAATGAAAAACTGAGAGACTGACTTGCCTAAGGTTACAATTAGTGAGTGGCAGAGGTCAATTCAGACCAGGTCCTCTGTCTCCTTTTCTGCCTTCAGTGGTCACCTTTGCAGGGTTCCTCCTCAGGGAACTCACAGTTTAATAAGGGACCCACATATCTTCCAGCACAGTAGTTCTTTCTAAGGTGTCTCACACTCTGACCGAAGATGTTAGTAATGAGAAGCTCACAGCAGCCACTCTGCTGTTGGGTAGCTTTGTTAGAAAGCTTTTACTTTATATGAACTTTAAATCTGCTTTGGTTGATCATCCTACTTGCCCACATCCCTCTCTGCCTCTGCCTTTTTCCACCATTTGGCTTGTCTTCCTACTTCTTTCTGCCACTCCATCTCTGTCATCCCCACCCCCTCTCACCCCCACTTACTGCCTAACACTCACATTTATCAAGAAGCTTTCTCTAGCTAAATTCCCTGTAGTTTATTCCTTCAGTCTTAAATATACACTTAAATGTATTGTTATATATTTACATTTCTTATTCATTTAGCATATGTTCAATCCCTCTAATATTATATGTAATTTGAGTCATGTGCTCTTAACTCAAAATAGGCTTCTTATCACTTGGTTAGAATTTATTTCTCTTGAATAATTTGCATGTACTTGAATCTTAAACTGGGAGCATTTTGAGTTTTGTACATAGCTCCTGTATCAGGGCTATGTACACAAGTGTTCAGTAATGGATATTATAGATTCTAAATGGACACTATAGAGTCCATAAAGTTAATATAAAATTGCAGTGTTATAACATCAGCACTTTCCCTTCTCAAGTGGCTTTGTTTTTAAAAGGCAAATACAGATGAAGACTTCCTAGCCATATTGACTGTATAGAGTATGCCTGTTAATGTTTCTTGATCTATTTGTCCATCTGACCATCTTTATAATGTAATGTGCATTAGCCTTTCTTCAATGCCAAGCACTATGCTAGAGAGTTTTTAATATATCATCTCATTTAATATTTATAAGCTTTAGATGTTACCCCTATTTTTAGAGATGAGGAACTGAGGTACAAGTGTTTTTAAGAAATGCCCAAGATTCTGTAACAAAAGTAAATTAATTAAAAAAAGAAAAATGCCCAAGATCAAATGCTCATAAAGGTCAACACTAGTGTTTGAACCCAACTGCTTTATTTACTTCAATTGTACTGTTTCCCAATAAGTAACATATAAGATGATTTATACCCTACAAAATATGTTCTCTCAGATGCTATCTATATTAAATAATTATAGTAACCCTGTGAAATAGATATATTTGTCTTACACATGAGAAAATTTAGCTTCAGATAGATTAAGTAAACCAGTCCAGATTGAAGTTCAGAAAATAGTAGAACTAGGGACTAGAAAGAACCCAAATAATCTTTCTGTGCTTTTTCTGCTATACCACTAGTGTGTTACTATGCCTTTGAAAACCTCTAAAATCTTAGAACTGTCTCATTGAGATAACTTACCTTCCCTCTTGTTTCTGTTTCTGGCTCTTAGTCTGCTCAGGCTACTTGTAACAAAATACCTTAGGCTGGGGAGCTCAAACAACAGAGATGTATTTTTCACAGTATTGGGGGCTAGGAAGTCCAAAATAAAGGTTTTTGGCAAGGTTCATTCTGAGGCCTCTTCCCTTAGCTTGTGGGTGGCTATCATTTCACTGTGCTCACATGACCTCTTTGTGCAGAGAGGGAGGGGGAAGAGTGTGAGTGAGCCGCTCTCTGGTGTCTCTTCTTACAAGGACACTAATTCCATCAGACTAGGGCCCCATCGTCATGATCTCATCTAACCCTAATTACCTTCCAAAAGCCCCATCTCCAAATAATATCACATTAGGATTAACTAGTTCAGAGTGAATAGTTAAGTGTTGGGTAATAGATGGCGTTGGAAACAAAGCCAGGAAATTCCAAAGACACTGTATATAGAAAGTCTTTGATATGCTGAAAAAAAGACAAGGCAAAGGGCTATAGAAATCATTGGAACCAGGATCTATATCAGCCACCAAGGTATGAGGTATATGTTGTGACAGAGCATTCATCTTCCAGCCTATTAATAGACTACATAATCAAACTATAGCTTGTGCTAAGAATTCACTAAGAATTAAATGAGATACTGTTTTATTATTTGGTAAATTCAAATATGCATCAAATGATGATGCTTCTGTATTTGCCAGTGTATTATCTTAAAATACTAAAATATGTTTTGCATAGGTAGTGAGAAAAGGGCTTTCTGGAAAATAAAGACTCCTACTTAAGTAATAAGAGAAACGGAGTTGGCTGGTACTATATTTGAAGAGAAATAAAATTTTGACATGCCCATTTCTGCCCTTAGTCAAGAAAGGAGGGGCAAATGATTGGTTTTGTAAGCTTTCATTTACACCTAAGCTGTCTTCCCCATCTTTTTTTTTTTTTTTTTTTTTTAAGAGAGAGAGAGAGAAACATCAATTTATTGTTCCACTTTTTTACACACTCATTGGTTGATTCTTGTATGTGCCCTAACTGAAATCGAACCTGCAACCTTGGCATATTGGGATGATGCTCTAACCACCTGAGCTACCTGGCCAGGACCTGTCTTTCCTATCTATTAAGTCTTGATGATAAAACATGTCTTTCTCAGGATTACTAATTAGCAAAGAAACTTTACTGAAACTTACATAATTGTCTGAACTGGCTTTTCAATCTTTTTAGCAAGATTACTATGATACAGAACATAGCCAGTGGGATTGTATTATTGAAAGGTGTACATATGCAACAAGGGAAGCTAGAGATGAAATTTAGGAAGAGACTGGAAATCTCTTTCACAGGGACAGTATCCATTAAATTAAAAGTGAGGGTTACCATACCACAAGTAGGAAAAACTGTGAAGTGTAAAGATACAATATTAAGCTAAATAGAACTAGACCCAGGTGCATGAATATTCATTTAGAAAACCTCACCATTAGCTTTTTATAAAAGAAATTCCAAGTTGACATCTAGAATTCTAACTTTTGTTAAAAGCTCATTTTAGAATTCTGGCAGTAAGCCATTAACTATTTAATATTTGTATAAAATCCAGTTTTTTAAATAGTTCTGTCTTGTGGGACCGATAGCATTCTTCCAACTGTTGATTATGGTAAGCTTCTTTTAGAATTTAATACCTCTTTTTCTTTGTTTTGTGTGCACATATGCAAACACTCACACACGTGTGCTGTACACAGAGGGCAAAAGTTTAGAACTATCAGATTTAGGTGGCTGACCTTCAGCTTCAGTTAAGAACTAAAATTAGATTCCTGTGGAATATATATCCAGTGACGTCCATCAGAGGACAGTGTAGGCATAACCTTGAGAGTCCAGGGAGGCATCATCTAAGGGATCCTGCTTTAACTACAAAATTCCTTAAGATACCTGATTTTCTGTCTTAAATAATTATGTGACTTTTTGTATTGTGATTTGTAATACATTTGTTTATTTTCATGTAGAAATTTTACCCCACTCGTAACCCCAATAAATCTTTTAGTAAAATAGAGGTTAAAGAGGATGCACCCGGATTGTCTTGTGACTTTAAGTATCCCTGGCTCTGTGCCACATCTCCTAGTTGAATATGTACAGTCTATTTTAAGATCATGGTTGTATCCCATCACAATAGGAGTACTGTTGATGGAGTGAGAACATAAATCAAGCATGTGGCTAAGATTGTAGACATAATGGGCAAAAGGAGAGAAGGAAAGTCCAATCTTATTAAAGAGAAAGTGGCAGACTGTAAGGCTAGGTAATACACTACTACAATAGAACAGCAACATTAAAAGAAAAACAATAAGTAGAACCATGTTTAATGACTTTGTTTAAGGAGGGAAAAAAATCAGTTTTTAATAATTGCTCTCATGGGCCTAGCTTAACCCAAAATTGCTTTTAATTTTGGAGTACCCATTATGTTTTACTTTTTATATATCACCAGATACCAGTAGAATGAAATGAGAGTAGGACTAAGTCTAATAAGAATCTGAGTCCCCTTTCGCATTGTAGCTTTCTGTGCTACCTTAAGCAAATCATCTAGCCTCTCTGGGAATCAGTTTTTGTATCTGTAAAAGAAATATCCTCTAGTCCTGAGTATGTTATTAGGTATTATTTTTTTTCATAGTACATCTAAGAATCTTTACTATTTTAATAAGCCTTACACGCTTCTTAGACTAATTCTCCCATAAAACCCGTTTGTTTGTTTTTGTAGAACCTTTTGCACGTGTAGTGCTCATTAATATTAAGTAGTCACTATAGCCCCATCTAACTCTTAAGCTCTTTTCTGGCAAGTAGTTATTGTAGGGTTACTGCCAAGTTGAACTCGGTGCCTGTGCTCTGTGTATTCCCTGCCCCTGTTTCCAGCTTGAACTGGAAAGTTTTTGCATTTTCCTGTTTCTTATAAATAAAACAGACATTAGTCCTTGTCTTTTGCAATGTTCACTTTCTCTAGTCACTGTTGTTTCACTTGATTTGATTGTTCAGTTAATGGCCCATTTTTAATCTGTGAATCTTCACCTGAATTTTACCAATAGTAAACACTTGAAAACCTCAGCTCATTAAATTGTTTTGATAAGCACTGATGTTGGAGAGAAAACTAGATGTCAAGTCTACATGTTGGCTTATTATTTCAATCAGAAAAACAAGCCGCCTTCAAAATACTGCTGCTGGCTGAGATCTTTAATTATAGGTCTTGTTCTTGGAAATGTTTAATTTTAACTGTTACTGTATACCATCACCTCATTAATAAAACAACACTATAATACAGAAGGTATTATCTCCATTTTACATATAATGAAACTAAAGCTCCGAAAAACCAAGTAACTTGCCCGGATCTTACAGGTAAAAAATAACAAAATGAAGTATGTCTGGCTGTAACTCTTACACTCTATTATACCATGTAGTCTCTTACTGAAGTATATGATAATACTGTGTATGGCACATGCATTGTAGTTATAATGTTAAGTAACATTTATTATTTATATTTTTCTAGGGCAGCACATACACATTATCTCATTTAATTCCCCCAACAACCCTGTGAAGTAGGTACTATCATACCCATTTTACAGATTAAGAAATTAAAGAAGTTGGCCGATTTGTTCAAAGTCATACAACTAAATAAATGGAACCTGGTAATTAAAACCAGAGCTTTCATGACCTAGTGAATATCTGGACATAATACTTCCTAGCATGCAATGCTTCAAAAATGTTACACTTAGTATATGTGTAAGTATTTATTCAGCGTATTTGACTGCATCTTTGTACCTGTGGAAGAAAAAGAAATATATCAGACAAATCCTGCCCATGCTAAAGCTGATGAGAGAAGAAGTCTCCATAAATATAATTCCAGGTCAGAGGTATTAAGTGCTATAAAAGTGGTAGGGATTAAGCACTCTGGATTTAGAGGTGGAAGAGGTTACTTCCTGCTCAGAGATGACAAAGAAGATAACATTTGCTTTGAGGATAGAAATGATTTGGGAAGGATAGGGTTTGAGAAGACATTCTAAGTACAGGAAATAACATGAGAAAAGCACATAGGTTCACACAGGTAGTAGACAGTAAGTTTTTCTGCCTGGATCAAGGATATTGTGACACAAGTAGTTGAGTGTGAGTTTTGGAAATGTGAGTTATGGGGCATTCTGACCCCTTCCTAGTTAATGACTGTGGATGCATTTTATTTGACCTGTCCACATGGGACAGTTAAAGAGAAATATCTGCCATGCAATAACATTTTCTTTTTGCTGCCGACTTGAGGAAATGAGTCTCATCTCATGAATGAACAATAATACCATCAACCAAGTTAGAAACTTGAGAGGCTCCTTGCCTCCTCTTTCTTCTCTACCCTAGACATCCAATCATTCCACCAATCTTTTAGTCAATGTCACTGTCTTAAAATCTCTTAGCTTTCCACTTCTCTGCCTTATTTTAGACCTCTATCATTTCTCACCTTTTTAAGTGTTTCTGTTCTGTCCCTTTCTTGTCCATGCTCCATATTATCATCAGTGATATTTCCAGAGCACAAGTCTGATGTCATACCCCTGCTTAATACTTTGCAATAAGTTTCCTATTTCCCTGAGGATTAACTCTAAACTCTTCATTCCCTTCATCATACAGATGTGGACTAGTGTATCTTCTCTTTAAAAAGAAAAGTAAAACCTCTCTTGACCTTTATTCCCTCTTGTTACCATCCTATTCCTCTGCTTTCATTATAGCCATGTATCTTGAAAAGTATGTGCTTTTCTTTCAACTTGGCCACATTCCAAATAAATACTGTCAGGAAACTGCTTTTATTAAGGTCATTGGTGATCTAGCCTTGTCAAATCATTGTGCTGCTTGATCTTTTTATATAGTTGAATAGTCAGTCTATAAAATACAGTCCTGTCTTGTCTTCCAAAATATCACACTCCTAGATTTTCTTTTGCTTCTCTGGCTGATACCTCTTAATCTCCAACTTCTCCTCCCCGCCATCTTCTAAGTGTTGGCATTTTTTAGGGCTTTTAGTCCTCCTTTTTTCTGTATATTTTTCTCTAGTTGATCTGATCCATCCTTGTAGCTTAAAATGCCTATACTCATATATATCATCAGGCATAATGTTGATGACTGTTTAGGGTTCCAGCTACATACATTCACCTTCCTACTTGACATCTCTCTAGGTATCACAAACTTAATGTGTCCATACAGAATTTTCCCCCAAATCTGTTCTTCCTCCAGGCATCATTCCCTTCTCAATAAATGGCACTACACTGCTTAAGCCAGAAACCTTCCTCTCCCCAACATATAGCAAGTACTTTCAATTTTTCCTCAAAACTACATATCATATACATCCACCTCTTTCCCTCTCCATTGCTTCCGCTCTGGTAGTAGCTGCTTTTGTTTCCCTTCAATTCATTTGCACATAGTAGCCAGTGTGAATTTTTAAAATTTTAATTGGGCTGTATTTCTCCTTTGCTTAATTTTTTAAAGTGACCTTTCATAGCATTTAAAGTCTAATCTTTTTATCATGGCCTGTAAAATTTCACATGATCTGGTCCCAGCTTATATCTTACAGAACTCTGCCGTTAACATCACCCACACTGGCTTTCAGACCTTAAACACTCCAGGCTCTGCTTGTGTTGCTCTTTCTTCTACTCTTTGCATGTTTAGCAACTTCTCACCATCAAAACTTGGCTTCACTCTGTCTAAAGTTGATCCTTTCTGCACTTAGTTTCTTTTTAACTTACCTTTATTGTTGAATGTATTACAGATGTCCCCTTTTTGTTCTCCCATTGATGCCCTCCTCCCCACTCCCACCGCCCTCCTGCCTTCCCCACACTATTGTCTGTTTATTGATTATGCATATATGCATAGAAGTTCTTCAGTTTATCTCATCCTGCCCTCCCTCCCCCCCTTCCCTTTGAGGTTCATCAGTCTAACAACCAATTTGTACTTCTTAATTCCTTCATCTTTTTCACCCATCCTCAAAGCCCCTTCCCATCTGGCAAGCAACAAAAGTTCTCTGTATCTATGAGTCTGTTTCTGTTCTGCTTGCTCATTCTGCTTGTAGATTCAATTGTTGATAGATATGTATTCATTGCCATTTTATTTATATTTTTGTTTTTCTCCTTCAAGAAGACCCTTCAGCATTTCATATACTGGTTTGGTGGTGATGAACTCCTTTAGCTTTTTATTGTCTGGGAAACTCTTGATATGTCCATTGATTCTAAATGATAGTTTTGCAGGATAGAGTAATCTTGGTTGTAGGTCCTTGTTTTTCATCACTTTGAATCTCTTGCCACTCCTTTCTGGCCTGCAGTTTTTTTGAGAAATCAACTGATAGTCTTGTGGGAGCTCCTTTGTAGGTGATGAACTGCTTTTCTCTTACTGCTTTTAAGATTCTCTCTTTGTCTTTAACCTTTGGCATTTTAGTTATAATGTGTCTTGGTGTGGACTTCTTGGGGTTCCTCTTGTTTGGGACTCTCTGTGCTTCCTGGACTTGTATGTCTGTTTCCTTCACAAAGTTGGGGAAGTTTTCTGTCATTATTTTTTCAAATAGGTTTTCAATTTCTTGCTCTCTCTCTTCCCCTTCTAGCACCCCTGTGATGCAAATGTTGGCATGTTTGAAGTTGACCCAGAGGCTCCTTACACTATCCTCATTTTTTTGGATTATTTTTTCTGATTATTTTTGCTGATCCGATTGCTTCCTTATATTCCCAATCGATGGTTTGCTTCTTGGCTTTACCTACTTTACTGTTGATTCCCTGTAAATTATTCTTTATTTCAGTTTGTGCATCCTTCATTTCTGACTGGTCCTTTTTTATGTTGTTGATGTTCTCACTAAGTTCCTTGAGCATCCTTATAACCAGTGTTTTGAACTCTGCATCTGATTGATTGCTTATCTCCATTTTGTTTAGTTCTTTTCTTGGAATTTTGTTCTTTCATTTGGGACATGTTTCTTTGTCTCCTCATTTTAGCTGCTTCCCTGTGATTTGTTTGTATGTATTAGGAAGAGTTGCTATGTCTCCTAGGCTTCATAGAGTGGTCTATTGTAGTAGGTGTCCTATAGGACACAGTGGCACAGCCTCCCTGATCACCCCAGCTAGGCTCTCAAGGTGCATCCCTAGTGTGGACTGTACATCCTTCTGTTGTAATTGAGTCTTGATTACTGTTGGCATGTCAATGGGAGGGATTGACTCAGGCTGATCAGCTGCAAGGACTGGCTATGCCCACTGACCACTGGCCTCTGACTCCTTTGGAGGATCAGCTGTGTAGGGGCCAACCACACAGAACAAGACTTACTTCAGCAGGATTCTGGTACCCACTGAGTCCACTGCTTAAGTGTGTCACTTGTGGAGGTGGTTGGGTGGTGGTGTTTCAGTGTGGTCTGAAGCTGTCCACTGGGTATACTGGCTCCGGGGCCAGGTCAGCCACTGCCTGCGTTCTATCTGGGGCCCACCCAGCATAAGCTACAAAGTGATCTGCCGATGGCTGCTTCTTGTGCTGGGCTTAAAAGGTGCCCAGGAAAAGCCAAGTTATGAACCAAGGCTGGATGCTCCTTTGCCAGGCCTGGGGCCACTTAACAAGAGGTATGGAGCTCACTGAGACCAGATGCTGCTTGTTTGAGAGATTTTAGGAAAATCTGAAGCAGGATCCAAGACAGGCCAATCCTATTGTAAAGCCATTGGAAACAGCTTGGGTGGGCCAAAAAGTTGGGTGGGGCAAGGCCTCAGGGAATCACTAGGGCGGGGCCAACAGTGTGAGCCAGGTTGGTGGAGTCCCGCCCCGGGGAAGGGCCCACCAAAGGAACTAAGGCCTCTACCAGCACATCTGTCCAGGAGAAAGCTGCCCCTCCAACTCTCGCCCCAATGCCAAACAGCTCATTTCTTCCCCGATGTCTTTGGTGCCTTTCAAGCTGCCAACCCCCATGCTGGAGCCTGAAGGGTTGAGTCAGTAAGTCCATGTACGAGCCCTTTAAGAAGAGCTGCCTGGGGCTCCCTTAGCCTCAGCCTCCCTCAGCCTCAGTTCCCACTGGTTTTTACAGCCAGAAGTGATGGAGACTTCTCTTCCTGGCACTGGAACCTTGAGCTGGGCACCAGGTGTGGGACGGGGACCCCTCACTCCTCAGGGTGGACCTTCACAGCTGAGGTGTCCTCCTGATTTTTATCCGCCACACGTGCGTGTGGGACCAGCCCATCCTCGCCTCCACCCCTCCTATCAGTCTCGATGTGGCTGCTTCTTTAATTTCATAGTTGTAGGACTTCCATTCAGCTTGATTTCAGGTGGTTCTAAATGATAGTTGTTCTGTAGTTTAGTTGTAATTTTGATGTGGTTGTGGGAGGAGGCAATACTGCGTTTATGCCTCCATCTTGACTGGAAGTCTCTGTAGTTATTTTCTATCATAGCATCCTGTTCATTTCCCTATAATATTTAATAATATTTTAATTGTGTACTTTTAATTTGTTTATTATCTATCTTCCTCATTAGACTATGATCTCCATAACACATAACAGAGTCATGTCTGTGGTGTCATTGCTGTACACCTACCATGTAGTACATTGTCTTGAATATAGTAGGCATTCAAAAATTTGTTCAGTGGTCCAATAGAAATTAAACATATACATTTCTGATATCATCTTAGATGCCACTTCCTTAGGATTTTTTTTCCCTAAATTGGTTCATTTACCTCCCATAAGATTGGATTAAGTGCCTTAGATTTGTCATAGTTTTTTATACTTAAGTCAGTGTTTCTAGTTGGGGACGGTTTTTCTCCCCGGTGGACATTTGGCAATTTCTGGAGACATTTTTTGTTTCCATGACTGTTTGGTGGTGGTGGTGGTAGGGTGTTACTGGCATCTAGTGGGTGGAGGCCAGGGATGCTAGTAAATATCCTATAGTGCACAGAACAGTCTCTTACAACAAAAATTATCTATGTAGTCCAAAATGTTAATAGTAATGAGGCTGAGAAACTCTGGTTTAGATTATCAGTGCACTTACCACATTAATCCATAGCCTGTGTTTCTTTGTAATTCTCCCCCCTCAGCTTAAGTTCCTTAGAAGTTCATCATTGTCTCCCTAGTACCAAGGAAATTGCGTTGGATTTATTAAATAGATACTTGGTGAATTTTTGATGAACAGGTGACTAGATGAACAAATGAATATGCTGGTCAGCCATGGTACAATAAGACAAAGTTTGTCTAACTCTTGCTATTAGATACAGAGAATGGTTGCTTAGTCACCAAGGTGAAATATAACTTCTATTATTTATGGAATGATGATACAAGATGTTCTGTAGAGGGCACTGATGGCACACCATATTTCACAGGTGCATTCTATTTAAATTTAAATTTAAATTTAAATTTAACTTGTTGCAACAAAGGGACCCCAAGATAGAAGTGACTTAAGGAATATAGGTGTTTATTACTTTTTCAAGTAACAGTTCTGAGGTGATCAACCAGGCAGGTGGGTGGCTCTGCTCCATAAATTCGATTCATTCGCCCAGTTTCTTTCCAAATTGTCAAGTCATACTTCACCATATAAGCATTGTTCTAGCCTATATTGGGCTGCCATTTCTAAGTTCTGGGTTGCAGAAGGGGATAAGAAAGTGGAGAAGACATACCCACTGTGTTGAAGACCCAAACCTGGAAATGGCATACAATGTGTCCACACACATATCGTTGGCAAGAGCTCAGTTATATGGCCATGGAGAACAGCTGAGGAATGTGATGTAGCTAGACAGGCAAGGGCCTTGCCACAATTCTCTTACCAGATAGAAGAGAATGGATTTAGTGGACAACTACCAGTTTTCATCAGAATGTATCACAATTAAACTAAGTCTTAGATAAGCATATCAATAAGGCTTTATATGATCTTACAATGAAATTTGAGCTAGTTTTACTACCTTGGTTATATAGTTGAAGAAAACATATATAGGATAAATTGCATTCTCTAGAACAGTGCTTCTCAAATTATTTGTGACGAAGGATCAAGTTTTTGTTTTGTTATTATTGTTATTTATTTACTTTCCCCAAATTTGTAGTAGACCAGTACTTTTGTAAAATACAATAAAAATGAATCAGTAAAAGAAATAATCACATACTTGGATGTCACAGCAACATTAAATTACTATAAAGGTTTCTAAATGCATACTCTAAATTTTGTATACCTGCCTCAACTCATGTACCTGTCTCTATGGGGTTTAGTAACAAACAGTTCGTGAACTGGCATCAATCTACAAACATTTTTTAGTAACATTTGTCTCAAAAGTGTTTTCTAACCTCTTTTGGGTTGCCAGAGTGTTGTAGACTATGATGTCTATCTTTAAAGCAAAGATGTTTTTTTAAATGTATAAAACTTAACTTTTGATTTTTAAATATTTTATAAATCACTTTTTAAGACAGTACATATATAAGTCATAATAGATCGTATAAATGTTCACTTATGCTTCAGAGCATGGTTTGTTTGTTTCATAGCAAAGCCAAAGCCGATCCTAGTTTTACAGATTCATAGTGAAAGCCTACTGTTTCGGAGCTGGAAAGTTCCCTCAGAGAGTCTTAATGCATGATATAGATGAAGAAAGAAGTCTAATAAAGTGACAGGCTCAACATCACAGTTAATAAATGAGAGACAGCTATGGTATGATCATTAACTTACAATGGAAATCACACTGGTATCAGATGATCTGGCTTCTTGGCTAAGTGTTTTTAGGCAATTATTTAAAGAATCCTTTAACAAATGTTCAGTAAGCATTTCTTAGATTGAGGAACATATATAAAAGTTTTTGTGAACTGTAAAGTATATAAACAAACAATATTATGATACTTACTAAAATTATGCAGCCATCCCTTCTGATGCTCAGTTCACTGCTCTTTCTGGACTGCTAGAGATTTATTGAGAACAGGAGTCAGTCAGTACTGCATTCATTCAAAATTATGTTTATGCCTGGCCGGTGTGGCTCAGTGGATTGGCATTGTCCCATGGACTGAGAGGTCCCAGTTCGATTCCTACTCAGGGCACATGCCAGGGTTGAGGGCTCGATCCCCAGTGGGGGACGTGCAGGAAGCAGCTGATCGATGTTTCTCTCTCACATCAATGTTTCTATCTCTCTCTCTCTTTCCCCTCCTCTCTCTCGGAAAAATCAATAAAACATTTTTATAAAAATAAAATGTTTATAAGCACTCTAGCAACGTGGGGAAATGCTTGTAATTAAATTAAAAATTATATCCAAAAGAGAACAAAATTACATACACATGATGATTGTAACTCTGTATGTTAAAGTGATATACTATTACTGATAACCAAATAGATTGACTAAGGATAAACCCTTCTGTCCACTGCTAGTATAATTTTTTTTCTATTTAATAGTTTGATACATTTTACTTTAAAAAAAAAATTCTTATCCGAGGATATGTTTTTTATTGATTTTAGAGAAAGGAAGGGAGAGAGAAACAGCGTGAGAGACAAACATCAATCGGTTGCCTCCCGTACATGCCCCAACCGGAGATTGAACCCATAACCTAGGTATGTGCCCTGATCAGAAATTGAACCCACAGCCTTTTGGTGTACCTGACAATGCTCCAATCAATTGAGCCACCCAGCCAGGGCTCATTTTACATTTTAAAGATCATATATATTTAAGTAATTTAAACTCTTCAGAAAAAAATGAAGTTCATATGAAGACACATAATTTCTGTTACTCATATGAAAAGAATTTTTACCCAATGGACCAAACCATCCTACCAATACAATCACAAACATAGCCTTTACTACATCTCTCTTTCCTTCCTAGAAAGGAGAAATGTCAAGACAACATAAATAGAGCTCTACTAGTGCTTTAGATTTGGGGAACTTATTAATGCTAGTTGCTCTGCTGAGGGCTACAAGGTTTAAGAAGAAATAAAACATTATAATAGTCACCATTATAAGAGTGCTTATTGCCTGGCCAGTGTGGTTCGATGGTTGAGTGTCAACCCATGCACCAAGAGGTCACCAGTTCGATTCCCAGTCAGGGCACATGCCGAAGTTGTGGGCTCAGTCCCTAGTGGGGGGCGTGCAGGAGGTAGCCAGTTGATATTCTCTCTCATCCATGTTTCCATCTTTCTTCCTCTCCCTTCCTCTCTCTCAAATCAGTAAAGAAAAAAAAAAAAGAGTGCTTGTTATGCCCCAGAGTCTATTTCACAACAGCCCTCTAAGATATAGCTGATGTTATTACCATTTTACAAATGGGAAAGTGAGGGTCAAAGAAGTTAGCATGTTTGAATTACATAGTGGCAGAACCAAGATTAAACCCAGGTCTTTCTAATTCAAAAGCCACTGCGGTACATTTTCTCTTCTCATTAAAAAAAAAAAAAAAATGTCCTTGTCCTTTCCACCTTCAGTGAGCTTTTAGTAATCGAGGCAGACTTATAAAAAGAAAACTAACAGGAAGACTGTGCTGAGCACCAAATGATTGCTACAAATTGTGGTTTGGGTTTACCTTGGAGAGAAAAAAATGTTGGGGACTGAAGTGGTTAGGGAAAACTTATATCAAAAGTGAATTTTAAGCTTAGCTTTGGGGAATGGTTAAAACTTAAATAATCAAAGAAAGAGAAGGACTGGTGCATGTAGAGGGGAGGCAGAAGAACTCAACATGAGATAATTTGGAAAGGAAAGTTTGATAGGGGAATACTATGAAAGAGAAGACTCAAAAAGCAGGTTGGAGGATCCTAACTGCTAACATTGAAGACATTGAGATTTTATCTTACAACAATATATAAAATTAACCTGTACTGAACACTTATCACATGCCTGGCACTATTCTAAGTGCTTTACATGTGTGATGTCATTTAACTCCTACAGTAAATGAGACCTAGAGAGGTTAAGTAACTTGTCTAGGTCACGCTGTTAGAAGATGGTAGATGAGCCAAGATCTGAACAAAAGCAATTTAAATCTAGAACCTCTTCTCTTAATTGCAACACTGTTCTGGTTCTAGAGTCCATGGTAAGTTGAACAAGTTTCAAACCCAGGATCCCTGACCTTAAACATATAATATGTTTAATACTTCTAGTAGTTTTTAACATTTAAGAAAGGTAATGTGACAGACAATGACATCTCTCTCATTTTTTCTTTTTCTTTTTTGGTACATGCCCCTAGCGGGAACCAAACCCAGGACTCTCTGGTCCACAGGCCGACGCTCCAACTGCTAAGCCAAACCAGCCAGGGCTGTTTCATTTTTTAGCCTTGCCACCCATGTACATCTTCAGCACAGGACACTCTGCTCACTTTCCTGTGCTTATCCAGTCAATTACTCCCAGTTTACCACTACCCCTTAACATCTAAGTTTCATCAGTCCGAGACACTGTTAACTATAGTTCAGTGGTTCTCAGAATGTGGCTCCTAAGCTGGCAGCAGCAGCATCAACTGGGAACTTGTTAAAAGTTTCAGTTCTGGAGCCTCACTCCAGATCTACTGAATCAGAAACTCGGGGTGAGGTGCGACAGCCTGGGCTTTACCAATCCCTTTAGGTGATTATGGTGCATGCTGAAGTTTGAGAACCTCTACTGTAGTATATTCTAGGATTTCAGTTCAGGAGCAAACTACTAAACCTTTTTTAGCAATACCTGGTATTAACACTTGGGATCTTACTCTTGAGTCTAGGCTACTGGTCTTGCATTCTTAACTTTATAGAAATAGCCATGGCTTGCTAAGCTAATGAGCATCTTTAAAGGGCCTTTTCTCAGACTCTGATTTTTAGTAATTATACTTTGTAAGCACACCTAAAACCTTTGCTTTATGACTTTAGTTCATTCCCGAAAACCTGACTTCTGAGTGCAGTTATTAATATCAGAACGAATTTTTATTAATTTTAATAGGAAAAGTATGTGTTTCATGATTATCTGTGATACCAAAATAATTTTTAGATTAAAAAATATATCAGCTGAATGATGAAAACAAGTTTATAGAAATGAATACTTTGAAAGTAAATAAAAATATTTTTACCTAAAATGTAATGATAGTCTGTTGTACATACAAAGGAAGATTTGATAGTGAGTGGTGGTCGGTAACTTTGGGAGTTCATGGTTTTCCTGCACTTAAAAATAGTTATAGTACACCTGAACCTGCCACTGGGTTACAAATGAAACAGAGCCTCTGTTCTCAGGGGGTCTGGAGAAGCAGTGAGATTCCCCAACAGCTCATTCTATAAAGAGGCCAAACTAAGTGCTGTTGCAGGCACAAACAGAAAGAAAGCAAAGGAGGGAGTGGCTGGGGAGGTTTATAGAACCCTCAGGCCTCGAACTAAGTCTTAGAAAAAGAGTGGAGTTCTGACTGGAAGGGCATGCCATGCTGAAGGAGCAGTGGGGGAAATGGCTCAGGACTATGGTTAGGGTACTGGAAGACAGTTTGGAGCACTTGGAAAAGAAAGGGAAGGGGATTGTGACAGACATCAGTAGGAAAGGACGCTGGGTTCATTATAGCTAAATTTTATGGGCAACATTGAGTTATAGAAAGTGTTTGAAGAGAGCAAGGCATGTTTTATGGAGAGTAAAATTAATGAAAAAATAGAGCACAGAAAAATGCTGTTAGGGCAAACCACAAGAAAGAGCACCTTTAAAAGAAGCAGTGCACACACTCAGCAGATGGAGAAACTAAAAACTACTACTTCTTCAGTCCTCTTGCTTGGTCTACATACACAAAGAAAACTTTTCTGATCCATCCAAATGTGGTACATGATTTATTAATTTGTTCTTTATAATATTCTCTAAATAGAATAGATTGTATTGAGTAAAGCAATGAATGTCTATTAAAAATCACCTCTTTTTAAATATTTTGAGTATGCCTTTAATATATTTTATTTTTTTCTAAATTTTTTATTTATTTTTTTGTTACAGATATTTTACCTTTTTTACCCCATTGGCACCCCCCTCCCCACCCCACCCCCGCCCTGTCCACGGCTTAGTTGTCCATGTCCATTGGTCATGCATACATGCATATAAGTTCTGTGGTTTACTCTTCCCACCCACCCCCACCCCCTCTTCTGAGGGATGTCAGTCTATGCCCTACTTACATGTTTCTGGGTCTACTGTATTCCTCAGACTGTTATGTTCATTATATTCCACAAATAAGTGAGATCATGTGGTATTTGTCTTTTTCTGCTTGGCTTCTTTCACTTAGGATAATACTCTCCAGGTCCCTCCATGTGGTCTCAAAGGATAAGAGATCTTTCTTTCTTACTGCTGCATAGTACTTCATTGTGTACATGTACCACAGCTTTTTTATCCATTCGTCTACTGATGGACACTTGGGCTGTTTCTAGATCTTAGCTATTGCAAATAGTGCTGCTATGAATATGGGGGTACATATATTCTTCCTGATTGGTGTTTCAGGCTTCTTAGGGTATATTCCTAGAAGTGGGATCACTGGGTCAAATGGAAGTTCAATTTTTAATTTTTTGAGGTAGCACCATATTGTTTTCCATAGTGGCTGCACCAGTCTGCATTCCCACCAGCAGTGTACTAGAGTCCCCTTTTCTCCACACCCTCGCCAACACTTGTTGTTTGATGATTTGTTGATGGTGGCCATTCTGACAGGTGTGAGGTGATACCTCATTGTTGTTTTAATTTGCATATCTCTGATGATTAGTGATGTTGAGCATTTCTTCATATGTCTTTTGGCCATTTGTAAGTCCTGTTTGGAGAGGTGTCTATTCAGCTCCTCTGCCCATTTTTTAATTGGGTTCTTTGTCTTCCTTTTGTTGAGTTGTATGAGCACTCTCTGTATATTGGAAATTAACCCCTTATCTGATACATCATTGGCATTGATGTTCTCCCATACAGTGGGTTGCCTTTCCATTTTGATGATTGTTTCTTTTGCTGTGCAGAAGCTTTTTAGTTTGATGTAGTCCCATGTGTTCATTTTTTCCTTTGTTTCTGTTGCCTTAGGTGATGTATCAGTGAAAATTCTGCTGCGTATGATGTCCGAAACTTTGTTGCCTACATTTTCTTCTAGAATTTTTATGGATTCGCGTGTCACATTTAAGTCTTTTATCCATTTTGAGTTTATTTCTGTGTATGGTGTAAGTTGATGGTCTAGTTTCTTTTTTTTGCATGTAGCTGTCCAATTTTCCCAACACCATTTATTAAAGAAGCTGTCTTTACTCCACTGTATGCTCTTGCCACCTTTGTCAAATATTAATTGAGCATATTGCCTTGGGTCCATTTCTGGGTTTTCAGTTCTGTTCCACTGGTCTATATGCCTGTTCTTGTGCCAGTACCAGGCTGTTTTGGTTACAGTCGCTTTGTAGTATAACCTGATATCTGGTATTGTGATCCCACCTACTTTGTTCTTCTTTTGCAAGATTGCTGTGGCTATTCGGGGACTTTTTTGGTTCCATATGAACTTTTGAAGTATTTGTTCTAGTTCTATGAAATATGTCGTTGGTATTTTTATGGGGATTGCATTGAATCTATAGATTGCTTTGGGTAGTATGGACATTTTAATGATGTTAATTCTTCCAAACCATGAACAGGGTATGTGCTTCCACTTTTTTATATCTTCCTCTATTTCTTTTTTCAATGTCCTGTAGTTTTCTGGAAATAGGTCCTTTACTTCTTTGGTTAAGTTTATTCCTAGGTATCTTAATTTTTTTGGCGCGATGGTAAATGGGATTGTTTTTTCAGTTTCTCTTTCTGTGAGTCCATCATTGGTGTACAAGAATGCCGTCGATTTCTTGACGTTAATTTTGTATCCTGCTACTTTGCCAAATTCATTTATTAAGTCTAGTAGATTTTTGATGGAGTCTTTAGGGTTTTGTATGTATAATATCATGTCATCTGCAAATAATGACAGTTTCACTTCCTCCTTTCCAATTTGGATCCCTTTTATTTTTTCTTCATGTCTGATTGCTGTGGCTAAGACTTCCAGTACAATGTTAAATAAGAGTGGCGAAAGTGGACATCCCTGTCTTGTTCCTGTTCTTAATGGAATTGTTTTTAGTTTCTGTCCATTGAGTATTATGTTGGCTGTAGGTCTGTCATATATGGCCTTTATTATGTCGAGATATGATCCCTCTATTTCTACATTGCTGAGCGTTTTTATCAGAAATGGATGCTGGATTTTGTTGAATGCTTTTTCAGCATCTATTGATATGATCATGTGGTTTTTATTCTTCATTTTGTTTATGTGGTGTATCACGTTTATTGATTTGCGAATATTGTACCAGCCTTGCATCCCTGGAATGAATCCCACTTGGTCATGGTGAATAATTTCTTTGATGTATTTCTGGATCCGATTTGCTAATATTTTGTTCAGGATTTTGGCGTCTATGTTCATCAGGGATATTGGCCTGTAGTTTTCTTTCTTCGTAGTGTCTTTTTCTGGTTTTGGAATTAGAATTATGCTGGCCTCATAGAACATGTTTGGAAGTCTTCCTTCTTCTTGAATTTGTTGAAATAGTTTGAGGAGAATGGGTGTTAGTTCTTTTTTGAATGTTCGGTAAAACTCCCCCGTGAAGCCATCTGGGCCTGGGCTTTTGTTTGCTGGGAGAGTCTTGATTACCTCTTCAATTTCCTTAGTTGTTATTGGTCTGTTCAAGTTTTCTATCTCTCCGGGAATAGTTTTGGTAGACTGTGTGTTTCTAGAAATTTGTCCATTTCGCTTAGATTGTCAAATTTGTTGCCATATAGTTGTTCATAGTAGTTGTTAATGATCTTTTATATTTCCGTGGTGTTGGTTGTTACTTCTCCTCTTTCATTTCTGATTTTGTGTATTTGGGTTCTCTCTCTTTGTTTCTTGGTGAGTCTAGCTAAGGGGCCATCAATCTTGTTTATCTTTTCGAAAAACCAGCTCTTTGTTTCATTGATCCTTTTTTTTTTTTGGTCTCTATGTCATTTATTTCTGCTCTGATCTTTACTATTTCTTTCCTTCTACTTGCTCTGGGGTTTTCTTTTTGTTTGCTTTCTAATTCTTTAAGTTGTGAGGTTAGACAGTCAATTAGAAATTTTTCTTATTTTTTGAGGTAGGCCTGTAGTGCTATGAACTTGCCTCTCAGAACTGCTTTCGCTGCATCCCATAGATTTTGTGTTGTTGTGTGTTCATTTTCATTGGTTTCCAGGAAGTTTTTAATTTCTTCCTTGATCTCCTCGGTGACCCATTCATTGTTTAATAACATGCTATTTAGCCTCCATGTGTTGAAATGTCTTTGCATGTTCTTGTTGCAATTGATTTCTAGTTTCATGCCATTGTGATCTGAGAAGATGCTTGATATAATTTCAATCTTCTTGAACTTGTAGAGATTTAGTTGTGTCCTATCATGTGGTCTATCTTTGAGAATGTCCCATGTGCACTTGAGAAGAATGTGAATTCTGTAGTTTTGGGGTGTAATTCTCTGTAGATATCTATTAAATCCATTTGGTCTAGTGCTTCATTTAGAGTCTCTGTTTCCTTGCTAATTTTTTGCCTAGAGGATCTATCCAGTGCTGTCAACGGGGTGTTGAAGTCCCTTGCTGTGATTGTATTGTTGTCAATTTCTCCTTGGAAGTCCTCCAGAAGATTTTTAATATATTTTGGTGCTCCTATATTGGGTGCATATATGTTTATCAAGGTTATATCTTCCTGTTGGATAGATCTTTTCAGTATTATGTAGTGGCCTTCTTTGTCTCTAGTTATGGTCTTCATTTTGAAATCTATTTTATCAGATATGAGAATTGCTACCCCAGCTTTTTTTTTTTTGCTTTCCATTTGCTTGGGAAATTTTTTTCCATCCCTTCACTTTCAACCTATGTGAGTGTTTTGTTGTGAGGTGGGTCTCTTGTAAAAACATATAGATGAGTCATGCTTTCTTATCCAATCAGCTACTCTGTGTCTTTTTATGGGAGCATTCAATCCATTTACATTTAAGGTGATTATTGATATGTACTTATTTCTTGCCATTTTTGTTTAGTGTGGTTCTATTTTCCATTTACATTTAAGGTGATTATTGATATGTACTTATTTCTTGCCATTTTTGTTTAGTGTGGTTCTATTTTCCATTTACATTTAAGGTGATTATTGATATGTACTTATTTCTTGCCATTTTTGTTTAGTGTGGTTCTATTTTTCTTCCCATTTCTACTGCTAATTATAGCAGTCCTTTTAACATTTCTTGCAGTGCTGGTTTGGTGCTAATGTATTCCCTTAGCCTTTTTTTGTCTGGGAAGCTCTTTCTTTGATCTTCTATTTTGAATGATAGCCTTGCTGGGTAGAGTAGTCTTGGATTCAGATTCTTGTTTTTCATGACTTTGATTACTTCATGCCACTCCCTTCTGGCCTGTAGTGTTTCTTTTGAGAAGTCATTTGAGAGCCTTATGGGGTTTCCTTTGTAGGTAACCTGTTGCTTATGTCTTGCTGCTTTTAGGATTCTCTCTTTGTCTTTAATTTGTGGCATTTTAATTACTATGTGTCTTGGTGTGGGCTTGTTTGGGTTCTTCTTACTTGGGACTCTCTGTGCTTCTTGAACTTGAATGCCTTCTTCCTTCACCAAATTCGGGAAGTTTTCTGTCACTATATTTTTGAATATATTCTCTATCCCTTGCTCATTTTCTTCTTCTTCAGGGACTCCTATGATGCGAATATTATTACGTTTCCAGTTGTCCCATAGTTCTCTTAAGCTGTCTTCCTGTTTTTTAATAGTTTTTTCCTTTTGTTTTTCTGATTGGTTGATTTTTTCTACCCCGTCTTCTAATTCACTGATCCGGTTTTCAGCTTCCTCTACTCTGCTTTTTAAACCTTCCAATGTGTTTTTCAGTTCTGATATGTCATTTTTTATCTCTTCTTGATGGTTTTTAATTTCCAATTGGCTTATTTTCAGTGT
Source organism: Molossus molossus (assembly GCF_014108415.1). Lineage (NCBI taxonomy): Eukaryota > Metazoa > Chordata > Mammalia > Chiroptera > Molossidae > Molossus > Molossus molossus. The sequence continues at coordinate 10,364,378 of NW_023425345.1, read as the reverse complement.
CTCTATGTCCTTACTCATGCTGTTCAGCTTCCTCAAGATCATGGCTCTGAATTCTAGCTCTGTTAACATGCCTAATTGCTCCACATTGATCTCATCTTCGGTGGAGGTCTCTTGCTCTTTCATTTGGCTTCTGTTTCTGTGTTTCACCATTTTGGCTATCACTGTGGGCTTTGGAGCCTGTCAAGTTTTCCCTGTGGGTGTTGGTGTTCTGCTGTTTGTGGCTCCCTCTCCTGTGTTTTGATGAGCGAGGGAGGACTCACGTTAAACACCACTGTCAAGTCTTACTTTCCTGGTTAAAGTTGCCAGCCCAGGAAAGGTACTGTTATCCTCTAGCTTTTTGCCTGTAGGCTAGCAGTCGAGGTTACTTGATGAGTTTTGGGTTGTCAGTTGATTGAAAAGCTCCCTCAGGTGCTTAGCATAAGGGGTTTCCCGAGGGTGGGGCAGATGCTGGTTGTTAGTGAGCCTCAATTAGCACTTCAATGGCCCACAGGGTGGGGCTGGATCTCCGAGGGAGGGGCTGCTGCCTCTCCTAAGAGCCCTGGGAAGGAGCAATATGCCCACAGTTCTGAGCAAAAGCTCTGAGTGCCCTCCAAATCCCGAGTGTCCCGACACAGTTCCAGTCCAGTCTGCCCTCCCTCTGCGGAGCCCAAGGTGAGTGGCTGTGGCTGTTTCAGCCTCTGTCCCGGCTCTGTGCTGTGGGGCCGCCTGGGAGTGTAACCCGAGGGCGCTGCTCCCAGCTAAGCCCGCTGCCGAGCTGCGGACCATGGGCTCCCAGCCCCCGTCTCGCGCCTTTGCAAGCCTACCAGGATTGAGTCGGTGTCCCTCGTTGTACGGTCCTCGCAAGCTGCTTTTCTGTCGGTTTTTCCCGTCAATTTGTCTGTGTTATAGTTGTAATTCCAGTGTGGTTCTGGGAGACGGTCTGTGTAGCTTCCGTTCACTCCGCAGCCATTTTTCCTCTCCGCCTTTGATATTTTTTTAAGTTGCACTACAAAAAAGGGGGGCGGGGGGTGTCATTGTCCATGAAGTGATATTACTTTTCAAGAGACATCATAACAAAATGCTACCTAACAGTCATTATGTGAGGCAAGTCTGTAATGAGAAATGACACATTTAAGAAAATGGTGCTTTAAAACTAGATTGATTGAAATTGTTTTAAAACTAGAATTCTTGTCTTTGGTTGCTAGTTGATCTCCTGTAAGCCCTTAGATGAGGCAGTTTTTAACTATACATTTTGTAAGCACCTCTAATCTCTTTTCATGTAGCTGTCTTATGTCCCAGAGTTTCACAGTTCATTTGTTTTATAGCCTTGGCTACTCTAATTTATATTCATGCTTTGCTCATTTTATTTATTTTGTTAATCCTTACCCAAGGATATTTTTTCCATTGGTTTTTAGAGAGAGTGGAAGGGAGGGAGGGAGGGAGGAAAAGAGAAAGGAGTGGGGGAGAGAGAGAGACATCAATGTGAGAGAGACACATTGATTTGTCTCCCACACCCACCCTGACCAGGCCAGGGACGAACCTACAACACACAGGTATGTGCCCTTGACTAGGAATTGAACCCAAGACCCTTTGGTACAAGGGCCTCTAACCACTGAGCAACACCAGCCAGGGCTTATTCTTTCTTGAGTCTGAAGGCAGAGGAAGAAAGGAACCATATTGTCCATAGATTTTTTGTTGTTGTTGTTTTTGGTTTAGAAAGGAAAACGTATAGAACTCCAAATTCACATAAATAGTATTTTATAATACTTAATTACATATTTTTTAACCTAAATATGAATATAGATGGTTTCCTTCTTGAGTAAAATTATGTGGGAGCAAAAGTTATTGGAATCTACCCCAGGAATATAACATATATATATATGTAGAATTTTGTATGTAGAATTTGGGGGGCGGGGGGTCTTAGCTATGAAAGATCTGAAATTGGAGAAAATCTTTTCTGTTTTATATATATATTTTTTAAATTAATTTATTTATTTTTGTTACAGATGTTTCTCCTTTTTCCCCCTAGCCTGTTTTATATATTTTTAATAATAGGCATCTTATACTTTATCCTACCCCAAAACTGCATTCATTAAAAAAAAAAGAAAAAGATTTAACAATGATATTAAACATTAAATGAAAGACCCTTCTGGTTATCAGGTATGGCAGGGATAGAGCTAATATTGTTACAAACTTTTTTTTAGCTTGTCAGGTTAATTTTCTTCCTTCCTCATTTTACAGAACTAGTACATTTTAAATTGGCTTCATTTCAATAGCTGTACAACTAGAATCTACTGAGAAGTTGCACGTAAACTGAGGTTCCTGCCAAAATCATGTTTGACCTGTAGAGAGTCTTTTTTAAAGAATTAAAGTCTGATGATGGGTCAAGAATGACTTTATAAAATATGATATTGGCCATAGTTGTTGCTGTTGTTTTTATGAAATGCAATGGGTACAGAAATGGTGAGCGATAGAATGGTTATACCTGCTTGTTCCATATATAAGGCATAAGCTTGAGAGACTGAGACATGCAGTTTATGGAAAAGAACACAATATTGAGTTGTTGTTTTTTTCCTCACCCGAGGACATTTTTCCATTTTTTGTACAGATAGAGTGGGAAGGAGAGAGAGGAAGAGATAGAAACATCAATGTGAAAGGGACACATCGAGTGGCCGCACAGGGCCGGGGACAAACTGTAACCGAAGTACGTGCCCTTAGCGGGAACCGAACCCGGGTCTCTCCGGACCGCAGGCTGACGCTCTAACCGCTGAGCCAAACCGGCCAGGGCGCGATACTGAGTTTTGAGAGACTGATAAGTGGTTCTTAAATTTGGCAATGATAAAAATAACTATTTTTCAAAAAATTCAAGAGAGACTACACTCTGAATTTATCTTAAAAGAATTTTTTCTCATATAGTAGGAGCAAGGTTTGGAACCAGGATTGCTGTGTATGTATGAGTGATCTGTGCTATGCACTAAGAGAACAAAGGGGAACTAAGATCTTGCCCCACACATGTGTGCTGGCACTGGGCTGCCAGAAAAACAGACACCTAGTAGGAACACTCTTTTGCCTGGAGAGAGCCACCTTTTTATGATTGGCCCAGAGGCATCCTATATGCTAGCTAAGACCTCTTTGTAACCCAACTTAGAATAGTTTTTAGCAGTTTTGTCTGCAGAAGATCTTTTGGGTGTCACTTAGTGATTAAATGTTATTACATGTTAGCTAAAGAGAGTTCTAAGGTTTATTAAACATGGGACTACTGACATAGAACTATAAATTCAGAAGAAATATCACAGCTAAAATGCATACTTTTTAAAGTATTTTTATGAGAGCCTGTACTTATGAGAAATTGTGAACCATATCTCAAGACATTAATCTTTACTTCCAGGAAGGGAACAGCTATGATTCAGACTGGTTGCCTTCCATCCCGATATTATGTGTAGTCTGAAGTTAAAAATCCATTGAAAACAAAGCTATTTGAGAAATTTGAAACTAATCAGTTTAAAAGAGAATAAATGATTTTATACAAAGAATGTTGGCTGGCAGTTAGGAAACCTATACTCTAGCTCTTACTACCCCACTAATTCACTCTGGTCCAGTACAAGCATATTAACCTCTCCAGTCCTCAATTTTCTTATCTCTTTCAGTTCTAACATTTTTGTGATTTAAAAATAATAAAAATCTTCTCTAGCCAGATCTTGAACTGCTATTAAATACTTTGGTAGAGAAACATTCTATTTTAAGCCTAATAATGATTTTTGCATTATCATTCTTGTTTTTCAGAAACTCTGTGAAGGCATATTTAAAGTCCTTCTAAAGGACATCCCGACAACATGTCAAGTGTCCTGCCTGGAAGTTCTCCGCATTCTCTCCAGAGACAAAAAGATTTTAGTTCCTGTAACAACCAAGGAAAATATGCAGATACTGCTGCGACTAGCGAAGCTAAATGAGTTGGATGATTCTTTGGAGAAGGTGTCAGAGTTCCCAGTTATTGTGGAGTCATTAAAATGTCTGTGTAACATAGTGTTCAACAGTCAAATGGCACAGCAGCTCAGCCTGGAACTTAATCTTGCTGCAAAGCTCTGTAACCTCCTGAGAAAGTGCAAGGACCGAAAGTTTATCAATGACATTAAGTGCTTTGACTTGCGCTTGCTCTTCCTCCTGTCACTTTTGCACACCGACATCAGATCACAATTGCGCTATGAGCTCCAGGGACTACCGCTGCTAACCCAGATCTTGGAAAGTGCCTTTAGCATCAAGTGGACCGATGAGTATGAATCGGCCATAGACCATAATGGACCTCCTCTCTCACCTCAGGAGACGGACTGTGCCATTGAGGCCCTCAAAGCTCTCTTCAATGTGACTGTAGACAGTTGGAAGGTACATAAAGAGGTAAGGTTAATAAGGGTATTATTTACTGTGGAATTTAATTGGTCTGAGGCATCCCTAGGCTTCCTGCAAGAGAGGAATGCTAAGTTGGGAAATGGAAAAAAATTCCAGTTCCCCCGTTAATCAGTTGTATGACTCAGGATTAATTTCTTAACCATTATAAGTCTTATTCTTTGCATTTGTGTAATACTTATTAGAAGAGTAGGGTGAAGATGGACTACTGCTTTTAAGATGCCAAATATAATTCCTTTTCTGAGTTGTATTATCATGTGTCTTTTTAAGAGTGCCTCTTTCAGAAACAAGGTTTAAATTAATAAAATTTGAAGGGAAATAAAACAGTGTGGCTCATAAAAAAGAGGCATTTTCAGTGGCTGCTGTCTTAAAAGTTAAGACAAATCAAACCAGTTGAAATTGATCCATCAGAATTCATGTCAGCTCAGAAGAGTAAAAGATACTGTATCACGTATCATCCCAGTCTCCCAGACTGTTACTTTGTAGTGTTAGATAACAATCAGATGTGTAGGACTACAACTAGATATCCATGTTTCTACACAGTCCTAGAAATAAGCATAATTACATGAGAGAATGGGAAAGATTATTTTAAACCACTTGACTTATTTCTAGACAAAGATCTTTTTCTGTGGCTTGGACTGTCCAGCAACTCATAGTGAGGCAGATTTGATAGTTTATATTTAAGTACCCATGAGAACAATATGCTAAATGAGAAAATTAGTTTAAGGAAGTCAACAATTTTAAGTGAAGCAGATGTAAACTTTTTTTTGGTCCTTTAATAACTGGTAAAAATTAATCCTCTGCCTTTAAAAAATAAAAGGAAAGAAAGAAAAGAAAAGAAAAGAAAAGCATTTTGGTGCCAGAGCAAATTATCTTTTCTGACAATTGACTTTAGGACTTAGATTAACATTTGCTGTGTCCATTTAAAGCAGTTGTCACCGTGAATAAAGATCTCTTTTTGCCAGCAACCTAACTTTGAAAGTATTATCTCAATGCAGTGCTATAGTGGGAATATGCAGGCATCTGAGTTTTAAAGTGCAAATAGGTCTATATTTTGAGAACAAATATTTGAAGATCAGTCCTAACAGCTATTTTAGATGACCGTACTATGGTCAGTTTTTCCTGAGACTTGGCAGAAAAAGTTGTGGAAAGCCCACATGCTCCATTTATGCTTTGAAACCAAATATTTGGAAGTATTTAAAATGTTATTATGTCTCTGTGCTTATTTGGTACCTTCTATGGTTGTTTTTCTTACACTGTTTGTTTTGGTGTTTTTAAGTTTTCCATTTAGTTGCAAGAGCTCTTCTGAGACTGTTGGTTTGCCATTGTTGGAGCCCCTGTTCTTTAAATTGTGCCCAAAATAGTAGCTCACACTGTTCAGATTCCTGACAAAAGGGTCTATAATTCAGTGGCTGGACATCAGGATATGTATGGGATGACATGTAGTAAAATCAGTAAATTGAGATTAGCTCTCATGAGTAGGGCTGGAAGAAGCTTTAGAAAATGTTAATATGGCAAATAATCATTCTGTGTTATAGAATGTTTATTCTCCAAAAGGTAAGTGAGAGAGAATCAGTAGTTCTGTAGCAGGCATCTCAGCAGACCTAGTGCCTCTTATGAGTTGTGGATCAGATGATACAGCCATTATAAAATGTACCCCATTAATGTGACTCTGGGCTATTATATAGTCTCAGAAATGTAAACAGTATTGAAAATAGCATCTTGCCAACCCATTTAGGCAAGAGAGTGGGAAACGTCATTTTATGCCCCAGATTCAAATTTTAGCTAACATTTAGTCATTCAGTCTGTCAACAAATATTTATGAACAATTGCTAGGTGTTATGCTGGGTCGTATGTAATATAGTGGCAATAATAGGTATAGTCTTTGCCTTCATGAAACTCCAGTTTTGTTGGTGAACAGGTAATAAAATAAGTAAACAAATACATAATTTAAATTATGTTAAGTGCTAGGAGAGGGACAGTACAATGATTGAGAATACTTAGTACGGTCACAGAAGACCCGTGAAGGTCTCTCCTGAGATCTGAAGACTGAGAATGATTCAGCCATTTGAAAAAGGGGGATGAACATTTCCCAGAAATTGAACAGCATGTGAAAAGACACAGAAATCAGCGTAGAGTATTTTTTAGTGAGGTACCCACACTTAATGTAAAGAAAATCTATAAAATAAAAAGAAAGGCCTTGGCAGGTTTGGCTCAGCGGTTGGAGCATTAGCCCACAGACCAAAGAGTCATGGGTTTGATCCTAGTTAAGGGCATGTACCTCGGTTGTGGTTCAGTCCCCAGCCCTAGTCAGTGTTGTATGGGAGATAACCAGTCTCTCTCACATTAATGTTTCTCTCTCTCACTCTATCTGAAGACAAATGGAAAAATATCCTTGGGTGAGGACTGGAAGGAAGGAAGGAAGGAAGGAAGGAAGGAAGGAAGGAAGGAAGGAAGGAAGGAAAGAAGGAAGGAAGGGGAAGGAAGGAAGGAAGGAAGGAAGGAAGGAAGGAAGGAAGGAAGGAAGGAAGGAAGGAAGGAAGGAAAGAAAGAAAGAAAGAAAGAAAGAAAGAAAGAAAGAAAGAAAGAAAGAAAGAAAGAAAGAAAGAGAAAATAAATCTATAATAAGGGTTCAGAGAAACTTGCCAGTATAGTCTATTTACAGTACCTGGGTTTTAATATCTCCTTGACTGTCAAATGAAAGACATCTTTCTCCAATTGAGCAAGTACCTAAAAAATTAATACTTTAAAATGCCAACTGAAATAAGGAGATATGGAAATCTTTTTGTACAGGAAAAAAATCCAACTTTAAAATTGTATTATTTTTCTTTTTACAAAAATAATACATGCTAATTATAGAGCATCCATGGGGAAAAGAGCATATAAGCAATAAGCAAATACAGTTACCTACCACTCAAAGATAAGCACTAGTTGCATTTTGATATATATCTTTCTAACCATTTTCCATTGTATAATATATACATATAAACATATGTATATATATTTTTTACAAAAAATGGAGTCATTTTATAATTTTGATCTCTTTTTTTTTTTTTTTTTTTTAAAACAAATGTTCTTATAAGAGTAGTGGTTTTCAAAATGTGTTCCTTGAAGCCATAAAGTTCCTAGGAGTAACCCCTGGGGATGAGTGGGCAGTGCTCCAGGTTCTTCAGCTTCACTTTAAAAAGAGCACATTTGATTGTTGCTATTGCTGTTTCTCTTTAAATTTAGGCTGTAACTAGATTTCATTTCATGGATAAAAAAAGAGTTCTGCAACCAAAAAAAATTGACAACCACTTTCTTCTCCTGTTTGTTAAAGGTTTATAAATCCTCATGAAGCATGTTATTCTCCTCATAAGGCACTCTTCATAAGGATTTATCAATCTTTAACAAATCCCCTATGTATAGACATTTAAATTATTTGCAATTCTTTGCTATTTTAAATAGTAATACAGTGAATTTTCTTATTGTAAAAGTCTTTGTAGATAAATTCTTAGAATGGATTTTTTTTAAACTTTAATGTTTATTGATATGCATTGTCAAATTGACTTTCAGAATAATAGTGCAAGTTTATATCTTTTCAAACCCAGAGGGCATTTCACTTTTTAAAATCATTACTTTTTTTTAACATAAATACGTTTCAGATTTTTGCTTGGATATATATGTTTTTAAGAAAACTCTATTTTGAAAATGGTTTTTTAATGGAAATATTTTAATAGCTCAACACTTTTTTATTGTATTTTATTTTTTCATTATTGATTTTAGAGAGAAAGGAAGGGAGAGGGAGAGAGAGATAGAAACATCAATGAGAAGGAACATCAATTGGCTGCCTCCTGCATGCCCCTCACAGGGGATTTGGCCCACAACCTCGGCATGTGCCCTGACCAGGAATTGAACTGGTGACCTCTTGGTGCATGGGTCGATGCTCAACCACTAAGCCACACCAGCCAAACTCAACACTATTTTTAAAGTCAATTTGTTGGTCAATAAATAAAGGTTACTGCCCTGGCCGTTTTGGCTGAGCGGTTAGAGCGTCGGCCTGTGGTCCAGAGAGACCCGGGTTCGGTTCCCCCTAAGGACAGGTACCTTGGTTGCAGTTTGTCTCTGACCCTGGTTGGTTGTGCAGGTGGCAGCCACTCGATGTGTCCCTTTCACGTTGATGTTTCTCTCTCTCTCTCTCCCTCCCACTCTATCTGAACAAAAAATGGAAAAATGTCCTTGGGTGAGGATAAATAATAATAAATAAATAAATAAATAAATGTCACTAATTATAATTTTTTCAACATGTCAAAGATAGTTTTATTTATTTTAAGGATTTTTTTGTGCAATTTTTAAAATTTATTTATGTTATAGATGTTTCTCCTTTTTCCTCCTTAGACACCCTCCTCCATTGGTTACACATATGTGCATAAAAGTTCTTTGGTTTATCTCATCCCTCCACCTCGCCCCCCCCTCCTCTGAGGTTTGTCAGTCTGAGCTGTACTCCTTTCTATGTCTCTGGGTCTATTTTGTTCTTAGCGTATTTTGTTCATTATATTCCACAAGTAAGTGAAATAATGTGGTATAAAATCATTACCTATGTTACAGCTCAACCATTACAGAAAATAAAGATGTTTGGTTTTGGTTTTAACTATTTTAGTAGGTATTTTTAATGACTATTCATTTACAGTTCACCATAAACAGAAAATTAATGACTATGTTTTTCTTGAGGTTTAGCAAGTTAGTGCCATTTGTTCATTTTCAGGTTCATGCCTCAGTGTTAAATTCCTGCCTGCTTGGTGATTCCATCAGCAGATGAATATGGAGATTTCTTTCCATTCAGTAGGAAATGTAGCTGGTCTTATTTCCACATGTGGTGTCAGTCTCATTTTTCTCCCTCCCTCCCTCCCTCCCTCCCTCCCTCCTTTTTTCTCTCTCTTCTGAAAGGTAATGTGTTTAAGAGGTCAAACGATTTCCTTAGCAGGACCTGAAGTCAGTTCTAGAAAAATGAATTTAAAAGATCTTGTCTTCCTTCTGCTTTAACCCTTTGTTAAATCTCTCTGTTGATGGAGGAAAGCGTGTTATTCTAGAAATCCCTTACTTAGCACACATTCCCTTCTGCAGTACTTCCCAGGTGTCAAAGCAATATAATGAGACAATACAAGGACCAACAGACACAGTACAGCCAGACAACCAAGTGCAAACAGAAGTAGTTTGAGTACTGAGTAGTCAAAGGATGCTTTTTGAATGAAATAAAACAGTGAGTATTTATGAAAGGTAATTGGGAATGTTACATTGTAACAGACCAGTTTAGTTCCATGGTTATTTTAGAGGCTTTGAAGGAAATGTAAGACAAAGGACATAATATTAATTAAGTAAAAATAAACTTTAAAGCTGTGCCATGTTTTTTGCTGAATCATTTTTCAACAAAAATTTATTGCCCAGTATATGCCAGGTTCTGTGTTAGGCAAACAAGATGCATGATAAAGCACTAACAGCCTAATAGGAAAATCAGACATTACAACTATGTTACATTATTTACTATTCTCTATATTTTCTATATGCTTTAAAATAAAAAAGAATCACCTCAGCAATGCACAGTTGTTTTAAATGCCATATGTTCTAGATCTTTGGGGGTATTATGTCTGACCTCACTTGCATAGCCTTTCTGCTACGCAACATACCTAGCACAAAGTAGGTGTTCAGTAAATATTTTTGTAATGAAAAATAAAATGCGATATAGTTTGATATCTGTATACGAGAAATCACCTGAAGTTGACAGGAAGAAAGAAAAGTTTATGTATGATACCTTTAAAATTTTTAAAGCTAGTAAGAAATTTTCTAAAAGCCTAAAAAAATTTAATTACATTGTTTTTACTAGCAGATTTCTAGCCTTTTGGGAATTATAGCACTCTATATGATATCATTTATATTTCCTTTTGTAAGTTAATTTAAAAAGTATTTATTACTTTATGCCCAGCACCATGATAGATGCTAAAGAGATAAAGTAAATAATTTTGCCTGTAAGGAGACAGAGCTTTTTGAACATACACAGTTTTATTTATTTTTATCCTCACCTGAGGACATTTTTCCATTTTCTATTCAGATAGTAGAGTGGGAGGGAGAGAGAGAAACACTGATGTGAAAGGGACGCATCAAGTGGCTGCCTCCCACACGACCCAACCAGGGCCAGGAACAAACTGCAACCGAGGTACGTGCCCTTAGCGGGAACCGAACCCGGGTCTCTCTGGACCACAGGCTGATGCTCTAACCACTGAGCCAAACCGACCAGGGCTTGAACATATACAGTTTTGTAGGGCAAATAACTATGGTAGGGGTCAGTGAAAGGGCCAAGGTGAAACACAGGATGAAAAGCTACCTGAAATATTTCCAGACAAGAATGCTTACGTGCACCTGTGCGCATGTGTCTGTCTATGTCTGTATGTGTTTCACTTTTTATAGAATTGAAATTGAATTCCTATAGGACAAGTTTCCTAATCTTATCTAAGTAATTAGAACTACCCTCAGATAACAATGAGATTAGTACTCATTGGTGTGAAGTATTCCCCCTTTACACTTTTTCTCCGGCATTGATTACATCAGTTAAAGCTATGAATGAAAAGGTGTGAGGAAATTGATACCGTCACCAAACAAAAATCAAATCTATAATTTGCACAGGAGAAAAAAAGCGACAGTATAGTAGAACCTGTATTTAAGAAATAAAGGCTGTATAAAGAGATCCCAAAGAATTTCCTGAGTTTTGTCATCTCATTTTCATTTTCACTATCACATCAAACCTGTTCCCTTTCTCTCTTTCTCCTCCCTTTGTCCTTAGAGACTTTTCCTTCTCAACCTTTGGAGATAGTATGATTTTAGAGAAGAGAATATTGATGCCCTAAAGATATCAAAACTAAGATCATGAAGCAAGTAAATGACAGTTGTATAAACTGGGTTTGTATAATGCTTTATAAAGTAATTATTTTTAATCCTTCTGTTATCCTTGTGAGGTAGGAGTATTAACCCCATTTGAGAAACGAAGATACTACAGATCAGAGTTTAAATTATTTATGGAAAAATCACACAGCAAAATAACCAACAGTAGCAAATAGTGTTCACTCTAACCTTTGTTAAGTAATACTTCTTTTTTTTCTTGTTAATCCTTACCTGAAGATCTTTTTCTATTGATTTTTTGAGACAATGGAAGGGGGGAAGGGAGAGAAACGTCGATGTGAAAGAGACACATAGACTGGTTGCCTTTCGTACGACCCCCACCAGGGCTGGGCATCGAATATGCAGCCCAGGAAGGTGCCCTTGACCAGAATTGAATCTGTGACCCTTCAGTCTGTAGGCCAATGCTCTAACCAAGGAACCAAACCAGCGAAGGCAAGTAATACTTATTAAATAGTAGCACTCATTCGACAAATATTTGTTGAGACCTAGACTAATGGAGTAGAATAAAGATTCTAGAAATAAACCTACACATATGCAGTCTACTGATTTATTATATAGGTAACACTGAAGTACACTGAGAGAAAAGCGGGCTTTTTAATAAATTGCACTGCATTGTGTGGCTATATGGAAAAAAACAAATCTGAATCTCTACCTTATACCATACACAAAAAATTAATTTGAGATGGATAAAAAATACTAAATATAGCCCTGGCTAGTTTGGCTCAGCAGTTAGAGTGTTGGCCCGCGGATCAGAGAGTTCCGGGTTCGGGTCTCACTAAGGGCATGTACCTCAGTTGCGGTTTGTCCTTCTGCCCCAGTTGGGGTCGTGCGGGTGGCTGCCAGTTGATGTTTCTCTTTCACATCAATGTTTTTCTCCCTCTCTCCTTTCCTCTCTCCTTCCCACTCTATCTGAAGATAAAAATGCAAAAACAAAAACCCTAAATATAAAAGATAAAATAATAAAGCTCTTAAAAGAAAATGTAAGATTATCTTTATGACTTTATCTTAAACAAGTCAAACATTTCTTAAATAGGCAAAAATTTCTAAACCAGGACAAAATAAAAGGTCAAACCGTAGAGGAATATTGACAAATTGGTCTTCATTAAAATGAGTTTATCAAGAGAAGAAAGCAAAAAAGTAGGCTACCAAGTGGGAGAAAATATTTGCAATACATATATGCAATAAAGGGTTTTATCCAGAATATATTAAAAAGTTCTACAATTCCATACAAATAAAGTAAGTCAACCCAATAGAAAAATAGGCAAAAGGTTTGAACAGGCCCTTTACTAAAGAGTTATCCAGATAACCAATAGACATGAAAAGTTGTTCACCCTTATTAGTCATCCAGAAAATACATTCTAAAACCATGAGACCACTGCACACAAGAATAACTAAAATTAAAGAGGCTTATAATACCAAGTGTTGGAGCAGCACTAGAAAACTGGTGGGAGTATAAATTGGTTCAAACACTTTGAAATACTGTTTGGCTGTCAGTACCTTCTAAAGTTTATATGTATATGCCCTCTGACCCAGCATACCAAATGACATGTAAGGAAGTATCATAGCAGCACTCTTCAATGTAACTCCAAACTGGAAATAATCCAAGTGTCCATCAAGAGTAGGACATATAAGTAAATTGTAATGTATTCACTGTATGCAGCAGTGTTTTCTTAACCTAACTGTGGTGAAGAACCAGATTTTTGCCCCCACCCGTCAGAATGAAACTCTTGTATAATATGACATTACACACAATGTCAAACTGCTCGAAAATTTCTAAATGCTCACATTGCAATTATAGCTGTACACTTACAATTTAGCCATTTTGTTTGTTTGTTTTACCATTTATATTAAAAATGATTGAGGCTGCCCTGGCCGGTTTGGCTCAGTAGTTGGAGCGTTGGCCTGTGGACCAGAGAGTCAGGTTCGGTTCCCGCTAGGGGCATGTACCGAAAAAAAAAAAAAATGATTGTGGCTGAGTAGTTGGTTAGAACGTTGACCCAATATACCAAAGTTTTGGGAATAATCCCTGGTCAGGGCTCATACAAGAATCAACCAATGAATGCATAAATAAGTAGAACAATAAATTGATCTTTCTCTCTCAATACCAATAAGTTTAAAAAAAATGATTGAACACCTATTATTTACATGCTCTCTAAACTTGTGAAGGTATTGGTTAGTAAAGAAGACCGTGTATATGCAAGTATATAAACAAATGTGGAATTACAAATTATGATTTCATGAAAAACATACTAACAAGATGTAGTGATAGAGAATAATAAAAGAATCTACTTAGATAAGGTGGTCAAAGAAGGGGCTTCTCTGAGAAGATACTTTAGCTGAGACTTAGAGGATGAAAAGGACTTTGATGCCAAGAATGGAGGCAACCATCAGGGATTTCATTAGTTGTTTTGAGTACAGAAATAGGATTAGTGTATTTATGATAAAAGAGAGCATTTCAAATATAGGGTACAACTTGGGAATTGGTGCTATAAAAATTGGGATAGGAGGATATGGGATGGAAGGAAGTAGAATTTGGGGTTTACAGTCGCAAACAATGGAAAGACCACAGTGAAGGATCATTTAGCAAGAGGCCTGTCAACATCAACATGAGAAGAGAAGGATTGTGATGTCTAGAATAAAGGAAAATCTAGTTTAAAAGGAAGTGCATTCCCAGTTAATTTTCAAAACCGAGGAAAATATGATTAAGAGTTAAGTAATGGATGAGTTTTGCATGCATTTCAGTGTGCTTTGTGTAATTTGGGGTAAATAAATTATATTTACATATTAGAGAATTTTGATTCCAGCATTTGAAGATGGATGGCAAAGGGGACAGCATTCATTTCAACCCTGCCAGCCTTTGTGTCTTTGGCATTCCACTGGTCCCTCTTCTCCTTTACTCTTCCCCGTTCCCCCAGCACACAATTATTTCATTATCACTCGTTTCAGCTCTATCAGTCTCACTTTTTGTGTCCTCTTTCCCCTCATTCTTGCTCCTCACCTTCAAATGTTTCATTGAAAGTACTGAGCACTTGTATATCTTTAATTTAATCCGTTTATGACCCTAATGTTTGTGAAGATGCATATGGGAAAACTTTGGCTCAGAAAAGCTATATGATATGTGCTAAGGTCACAACCTACACTCCTGACTCCAAGTGCAGCGCTTTCCTGTTATGCCCCTGAGGCCTTCATCTCTTCCAAATATACCCATGATGGTGTTAATGTTTAAAATGTCATGTGTATTATGAGTAATGAAAGTGTGCCCTACTGTTTGTTCGATTTTATAAGAGACATCTTCCTAGAAGGACTGAGTTATATATCTGAATATAGGATATATGTGTATAATATGTGAATATATTCCACTTTTATATTAACTTTAAATCATATGTATACTGAAGTTTATTTTTTTTTATAATTTCAATAGCTTTTAAAGTAGAATCTTTCTGAAGTATAACATATCTGGGATCTCTATCATAATTCTCACTAATTTTATGTCTTCTTAATTACTAAAAATCTTGCAAAAGAGAGATATGACCTTACTACAGATAATTAAAGAAATTATAGTGACCCTATCTCACTAAAAATAAGGAGGTGTAAACCAAGTGATTATTCAGAGTTCAGCTTATTTCCTGCTATTTACCTTCTTCCCTCTAACTTTCTCTGTCTTTAATACCACTACCAATGAGTTAACATTGGAAAACTAGATTAAACTCAGATCACTCGTTTTTCATCACTTGCTGGTAACTCTGGGGAAACTTAGCAGCAAAATTGGGAGGAACTGGGAGATTAAGAAGATTCATTAACATGAAGCTGATATATTATAGATTTTAATCCATTTCTTTTGAAAGTTAAGTGACGACAGTTAAGAGAAGACATTTTTATTAAGGATGTACAACCTGTTCCTAAAATATCTGACAGCATTGCATCTGTATGAACATCTGCAACGACTAGTGAACTAGAACAGTATACTATCGAAACAAAAGAATCTGTACTAGATAAAAAAAGATCCCTGGTTGAACTGATCTTAAGGTAAAACACAGCAGGTAACAAATGGATGCTGATCCTGTCTCTCTTTGCCTGACATGCCCTAAGGGAGTGGCTAAATCAGTAACTTCTGGTTTCAGCCACTTCTGGAGGTGGCTGCAAGCTGTTGAAGTGAGACAGTAACTATGACCTCTCCATGTACAGTGTAAGAATGACTATTTTGAAGGGCAGATGGGCCATATGATGACTCCCAGGGATGTAATGATGTACCAGATTCCTTCATTAAGGCATTCAATCTCTAATTTTTCCTTCCCTCATTTTTATTTGCCATAGAGTGATTCTCATCAGTTCCGTGTCATGGCAGCTGTCCTTCGCCATTGTTTACTAATCGTAGGTCCAACTGAAGACAAAACAGAAGAGCTGCATAGGTAAGTAACCTCTCAGTTCTTATTGTTTCTATGCATCTAATTTTAATTGTTATAAGCACAAGAAGGTGAAAATATAGTAAATCAGGTAACTGGTAGGTTAGAAATCATTACTGTGCTCTAATGAGAAATTTTCATTCTGTCCCCTTTGATTTATAAATTGAGCCCCAATAAGAGAAGAGAATTTGACATTTCTTGCATTCGACAAAAAAAACTAGGACAACTATAATATAGCACATAGTTACTGAATAGTGTGTGTGGCATTATATTAAGTTCTTTAGAAAAATTAACTTCTTTTAATCATCACACCAGCCTTATGAGGTAGGTACTACAGTAAAACCTTGATATAATGGACTAATGTGAGTGAAGGGGTGTCCATTAAAGCTGAAAGTCCGTTATATAATAAAGAAGGTTTTCTGAATGCATATGTTAAAAAATTGACAAATTAGTTTACCTCTTTTAACTTATGTGTACATGTTTGTGTAATTAAAATTAAGTATGTATTTAAAGTTTAATTTCACAGAAAAGTTGTCTACATATATTACTGTAATTTTAAATTTATACGAATAGGTCTAGTAAATGTATGCATTCACCAGTCATAGTAAACAAATGCACATGGCTTACTGCATGTGGGAGCACTGCTGGCACTTGTTAAAACTGTTGCAGAGCCCTGGCTGGTTTGGCTCAGCAGTTAGAGCATTGGCCTACAGACCACAGAGTCCCGGGTTCAGGTCCCACTAAGGTCATGTGCCTCGCTGGCCGTTTGTCCCGGCCCCAGTTGGGGTGTCTCTCTCACATGATGTTTCTCTCTCTTTCTCCCTCTCCCCCTCCGGCTTTATCTGAAGATAAATGCAAAAAATATCCTCAGATGTTTCTCTCTGTTCCCCCTTCTCTCCCTCCCGCTCTATCTGAAGATAAATGCAAAGAAAGTCCTCAGGTGAGGATAAAAAAAAATTCTGCTGTAGAAAGTCAGCTAGCTACTCCCTTGTGATCTATGACCACGTGCTAATCATTTGCCGACCATTGTTTATAAGCGGTGACTCTTAGATTTAAATATATAGGCTATAGTTGTAGATATTGTAGTATTTGTCGGCAAAATTACCACTGTTTTTTCCAACATATGGCCTATTTGCTAAAATTAAAAAAAAAAAAACAATGAAGCCCTGGCTGGTTTGACTCAATGGTTAGAGTGTCAGCTTGCAGACCAGAGAGTTGTGGGTTTGATTCCCGGTAGAGCACATACCTCAGTTTTGGGTTCTATCCCAGCCCCAGTCAGGGTCATGCAGGAGGCAACCAATTGATGTGTTGCTCTCACATTAGTGTTTCTGTCTCTCTCTCCTCTCCTTACCACTCTAAGAAAATCAGTGGGAAAAAAAATCCTCAGGTGAGGATAACTAAATAAATAAAAATAACAGTGAATTAATAAAAAAAAACTTGTTAATTTAAGTATAAGCAAATCTTATATTTAATTATAAGCAAATTTTATAAGCATTAAAAAATTAATAGGGTGTTAATTTTTACATATGAAATACAGGCTGGAAACTTTTTCCGTTAAATCAAGGTCCACAAAATCGAGGGTTTAGCCCTGGCCAGTTTTGCTCAGCAGTTAGAGCCTGGGCCCTTGGACCAAAGAGTCAGGCCGGCAAATCACAGGTTTAATTTCCGGTCAAGGGCATGTATCTTGGTTGAGGGTTTGATCCCCAGCCCTAGCCAGGGTCATGTAGGAGACAGCCAATCCATGTCTTTCTCTCACATCCATGTTTCTCTCTCTCTCTCTCTCTCTCTCTCTCTCCCTCTCCCTCTCCCTCTCCCTCTCCCTCCCTGCCTCCCACTCTATCTTAAAAATCAGTGGAAAAATATCAGAATATTCTTGGATGAGGATTAAAAAAAAAATTTGAGGGTTAATGCACTATTTTTTCCTTTCAGTAGATGATGAAATTGAGGCATAGAAAGATCAAGGAATTTCTCCGAGATCATATATAACCCTAATAAGTGAAAGGGCTTGGATTTGAATCCTGCTTTTAATTACTACATTTAAACTAATGTGCTCACTAATTTTACTGTAGGAGTATTTACCAAAAAATATATCTTAAGCAATATTAATTAAATGTTATAAACTTACAAGAATTAGATCACAATCTCTAGTATTAATATACAAAAAATAGTTAATGTAAAGAAAGTTTTTACTTGACAGAGTATTAATGGACTACTGTTAAAATGTATCATTCCCTAAGAACAAAATAAGTATTAATATATTTTTCTAGTTCTCTTACTTTCTATTCGAGATCAGATTTGCAATAACAAGACTTCTGACTTTAACATAAAACTGCTCATGGTGCTTTATAAGAAAGAATACAAGTGGCTTTTTAAACAATTCAAATACATTTTTTTTCAATTTTTTTTATTAATTTATTTTTGTTACAGATATTTCTCCTTTTTCCCCCATTGACACCCTTCTCCTGTTCCCCCATTCCCTGCCCCATCCGCGGCATTGTTGTCTATGTCCATTGGTTATGCATGCATGCATATAAGTTCTGTGGTTTATTTCTTCCCTTCCCCCCAACCCTCTCTTCTGAGGTTTGTCAGTCTGTACCTTACCTCTAAGTCTCTGGGTCTATTTTGTTCATCAGCTTATTTTGTTCATTATATTCCACAAATAAGTGAGATCATATGATATTGGTCTTTCTCTGATTGACTTATTGCGATTAGCGTAATACTCTCCAGGTCCCTCCGTGTTGTCTCAAAGGATAAGAGATCTTTCTTTCTCACAGCTGCATAGTATTCCATTGTATATATGTACCAAAGCTTTTTTATCCACTCATCTATTGATGGACTTTTGGGCTGTTTCCAGATCTTACTGATTGTAAATAGTGCTGCTATGAACATAGGGGTACATATATTCTTTCTGATTGGTGTTTTCAGGCTTCTTAGGATATATTCCTGGAAGTGGGATCACTGGGTCAAATGGCAGATCAGTTTTTAATGATTTGCAGAAACACCATATTTTCCATAGTTGCTGCACCAGTCTGCATTCCCACCAGCAGGGTACTCAAGTCCCCTTTTCTCTACACCCTCACCAGCACTTGTTTGATGATTTGTTGATGGCGGCCATTCTGGAAGGTGTGAGGTGATACCTCATAGTCATTTTAATATGCATCTCTCTGATGATTAGTGACATTGAGCATTTTTTTCATAAGTCTCTTAGCTATTTGTATGTTCTGTTTGGAGAGGTGTCTATTTAGATCCTCTGCCCATTTTTTAATTGGGTTCTTTGTCTTCCTTCTGTTGAGTTGTATGAGTACTCTATGTATTTTGGAGATCAACTCTTTATCAGTTGTATTCTTGGCATTTATGCCCTCCCATATAGGGGGTTCCCTTTCCATTTTGATGCTTGTTTCTTTTGATGTGCAGAAGCTTTTAATTTGAGGTAGTCCCATGTTTTAATTTTTTCCTTTGTTTCTCTTGCCTTAGGCATTATATCAGTGAAAATTCTGTGTGTGATGTCTGAAATTTTGTTGCCTACGTTTTCTTCTAGGATTTTTATGAATTCACAAGTCACATTTAAGTCTTTTACATTTTGAGTTTATTCTTGTGTATGGTTGGTGGTCTAGCTTCATTTTTTTGCATGTAGCTTTTCAATTTTCCCAACACCTTTTATTAAAGAGGCCGTCTGTACTCCATTGTACGCTCTTGCCACCTTTGTCAAATATTAATTGAGGATAATGTCTTGAGTCAATTTCTGGGTTCTCTGTACTGTTCCATTGATGTATATGCCTGCTCTTGTGCCAGTACCAGGCTGTTTTGATTACAATGGCTTTGTAGTGTAACCTGATATCCGGTATTGTGATCCCTCCTACTTTGTCCTTCTTTTTCAAGATTGCTGTGGCTATTTGGGGTCTTTTTTGGTTCCATATAAACTTTTGGAGTATTTGTTCTAGTTCCATGAAATATGTCATTGGTATTTTAATGGAGAGTGCATTGAATCTATAGATTGCTTTGGGTAGTATGGACATTTTAATGTTAAGTCTTCCCATCCATAAACAAGGTATATGCTTCCACTTTTTTATATCTTCCTCTATTTCTTTTTTCAATGTCCTGTATTTTTCTGAGAATAGGTCCTTTACTTTTTTGGTTAAGCTTATTCCTAGGTACCTTAGTTTATTTTTTGCTGCAATGGTAAATGGGATTGTTTTTTTAGTTTCTCTTTCTGAGAGTTCATTATTGGTGTATAAGAATGCCACTGATTTCATGATGTTAATTTTGTATCCTACTACTTTGCCAAATTCATTTATTAGCTCTAGTAGATTTTTGATGGAGTCTTCAGGGTTTTCTATGTATAAAATCATGTCATCTGCAAATAATGACAGTTTCACTTCCACCTTTACAATTTAGATCCCCTTTATTTTTGCTTCATATCTAATTGCTGTGGCTAAGGCTTCCAGAACTATGTTAAATAAGAGTGGTGAAAGTGGATATCCCAGCCTTGTTCCTGTTTTTAAAGGAAATGCTTTTAGTTTCTGCCCATTGAGTATGATGTTGACTGTATGTCTTTCATATATGGCCTTTATTATGTGGAGATATGATCCCTCTATTCCAACATTGCTGAGCGTTTTTATCAGAAATGGATGCTGGATTTTGTTGAATGCTTTTTCAGCATCTATTGATATGATCATGTGGTTTTTAACTTTCATTTTGTTTATGTGGTGTATCACATTTATTGATTTACGAATATTGTACCCACCTTGCATCCCTGGAATGAATCCCGCTTGGTCGTGGTGAATAATTTTTTTAATGTATTGCTGGATCCGATTTGCTAATATTTTGTTCAGGATTTTGGCATCTTATGTTCATTAGGGATATTGGCCTGTAGTTTTCTTTCTTTGTAGTGTTTTTATCTGGTTTTGGAATGAGAATTATGCTGGCCTAATAAAATGAGTTAGAATGTCTTCCTTCTTGGATTTTTTGGAATAGTTGGAGGAGAATGGGTGTTACATCTTCTTTGAATGTTTGGTAAAACTCCCCTGTGAAGCCGTCCAGGCCCGGGCTTTTGTTTGCTGGGAGATTCTTGATTACATCTTCAATTTTCTTAGTTGTTATTGGTCTGTTCAAGTTTTCTATCTCTTCCCAATTCAGTTTTGGGAGACTGTGTGTTTCTAGAAATTTGTCCACTTTGCCTAGATTGTCCAATTTGTTGGCATATAATTGTTCATAGTATTTTCTAATGATCCTTTGTGTTTCTGTGGTGTCAGTTGTTACTTCTCCTCTTTTGTTTCTGATTTTGTTTATTTGGGTCCTCTCTTTTTGTTTCTTGGTGAGTCTGGCTAAGGGTCCATCAATCTTGTTTATCTTTTCAAAGAACCAGCTGTTTAAGTGGTCTTTTAAATAGTGTTTTTTAGTTTCTGTATCATTTATTTCTCCTCTGACCTTTACTATTTCTTTCCTTCTACGTGCTTGGGTTTATCTTTTTGTTTACTTTGTAGTTCTTTAAGTTGTAAGGTTAGAAAGTCAATTAGACATTTTTCTTGTTTCTTTTTTTTTTTTTTTTTTTAATCCTCACCCGAGGACATTTTTCCATTTTTTACTCAGATAGAGCGGGAAGGAGAGAGAGGAAGAGAGAGAAACATCGATGTGAAAGGAACACATCGAGTGGCCGCCACCCACACGACCCAACCAGGGCCGGGGACAAACTGCAGCCAAGGTACATGCCCTTAGCGGGAACCAAACCCGGGTCTCTGTGGACCGCAGGCTGATGCTCTCTAACCGCTGAGCCAAACCGGCCAGGGCTTTTCTTGTTTCTTGAGGTAGGCCTGTAGTGCTATGAACTTCCCTCTCGGGACTGCTTTTGCTGTGTCACATATATTTTTGTGTTGTTTTGTGTTCATTTTCATTGGTTTCCAGGAAGTTTTTAATTTCTTCCTTGATCTCCTTGGTAACCCATTTATTGTTTAATAACATGCTATTTTGCTTCCATGTGTTTGAATGTTTTTGTTGTATTTGATTTCTAGTTTTATGCCACTGTGACCTGAGAAGATACCTGATATAATTTTAATCTTCTTGAACTTGTAGAGACTTAGTTTGTATCTTAACATGTGGTCTATCTTGAGAATGTCCCGTGTGCACTTGAGAACAGTGTGAATTCTGCAGTTCTGGGGTGTAATTCACTGTAGATATCTTTTAAATCTATTTGATCTAGTACATCCTTTAGAGTCTCTGTTTCCTTTTTAATTTTTTTTCTAGAGGCTCTATTCAGTGGGGTGTTGAAGTCTCCTGCTATGAGTGTATTGCTGTTGATTTCACCTTTGAAGTCCTCCAGAAGTTTTTTAATGTATTTTGGTGCTCCTATGTTGGGTAAATATATGTTTACCAAGGTTATATCCTCCTTTTGACTAGATCCTTTCAATATTATGTAGTGGCCTTCTTTGTCTCTAGTTAAGGCCTTCATTTTGAAATCTGTTTTATCAGAGATAAGTATTGCTACCCCAGCTTTTCTTTCCTTTACGTTTGCTTGGAAATTTTTTTCCATCCCTTCACTTTCCACCTATATGAGTCTTTTGTTGTGAGGTGGGTCTCTTGTAAACAATATGTATATGAGTCATGCTTTCTTACCCATTCAGCTACTCTGTGTCTTTTTATTGGAACATTTAATCCATTTTCATTTAAGGTGATTATTGATATGTATTTATTTATTGCCATTTTTGTTTATTATGGTTATGTTTCTCTTCCTGTTCCTTCTGCTTATTACAACAGTCCTTTTAACATTTCTTGGATTGCTGGTTTGGTGCTAATAAGTTCCCTCAGCCTTTTTTTGTCTGGGAAGCTCTTTATCTCATTTTCTATTTTGAATGATAGTCTTGCTGGATAGAGTAGTCTTGGATTCAGATCCTTATTTTTCATGACCTTGATTACTTCATGCCGTTCCCTTCTGGCCTGTAGTGTTTCTTTTGAGAAGTCAGCTGATAGCCTTATGGGGGCTCCTTTGTAGGTAACCTGTTTCTTATCTCTTGCTGCCTTTAGGATTTTCTCTTTGTCTTTAATTTTTGGCATTTTAATTATTATGTATCTTGGTGTGGGCCTCTTTGGGTTGTTCTTACTTGGGGCTCTCTCTGCTTCTTGAACTTGTATGCGTTTTTCCTTCACCAAGTTAGGGAAGTTTTCTGTCACTGTGTCTTCAAATGTAGCCTCTAACCCTTTCTCATTTTCTTCTTCTGGCACTCCTATGATGCAGATATTGTTACATATCATGTTTTCCCACAGTTCTCTTAAGCTGTCTTCCTTTTTTTTAATTGTCTTTCTTTTTGGTTCTCTGATTGGGTGATTCTTTCTACCCTGTCTTTGAATTCACTGCTCTGATCCTCGGTTTCCTCTACTCTGCTGGTTATTCCTTGCAATGTGTTCTTTATTTCTGCTATGTCATTCTTCATTTCCAATTGGTTGATTTTAAATGTGTCTATATCTTTACTCATGCTGTTGAGCTCTTTACTCATGCTATTGAGCTTCCTCATAATTATGACTCTGAACTCTACCTTTGGTATCTTGCTTAATTCTATGTCATTTATTTCTTCTCCTGCAGAATTATCTTGTTCTTTCATTTGGGGTTTGTTTCTTTGTTTCACCATTTTGGCTGTCTCAGTGAATTTTGGAGCCTGCCAAATTTTCCCTGTGGGGGTTGGTGTTCCGCTGGTTGTGGCTTCCTCTATTGGATTTGGATGAGTATGGGTGGATCCACATTAAACACCACTGTCAAGTCTTACTTTCCTGAGTAGATTCGCAAGCCAAGGAAAGGTTCGGTTATCCTCTAGCTTTTGCCTGGAGGCTTCGCAAGCCAAGGAAAGGTTCGGTTATCCTCTAGCTTTTGCCTGGAGGCTATTAGTCTCAGTTACTTGATGAGCCTAGATTCGTAGGCCTCAGCTGAGTGAAAAATCCCTCAGGTGTAAGAGGATTTCCAACAGATGGGGCACTTGCTTGCTATCAGACTCTAGATGTTAATAAGCTTCAATTTGCATTTCTCTGGCCTGGTCTGGTGGTGTTGAGTTCCTGAGGGGGAGGGACCGTTGCTTCTCCCTGGTCCTGTGGGAAGGGGCTCTTTGAGCAAGATGGGTACTGTCCAATGAGGGAGTGATTCAGCAGAAAACCCCTGGTGTTCCCTCCAGTTCTCTCCTGAGCCAGGAGCCTCAGACTCTCTCCATACAGTTCCAGTCCAGTCTGCCCTCCCTCTGCCAGAGCCCAAGGTGAATGGCTGTAGCTGATTTGGTGCTTTTAAAAACCCCCACTTTCTCAGCGGGGACCGCTCACAGCTGAAACAGCCCTCAGCTGCTGTCCATGGGCTCCCAGCCCTCCCTCTTACGCCTCCACAGTTTCTACCAGGTTCGATTTGGTGTTCTCTTTCTGTCCCTGGCTGTCTGGTTCTCTCCCTGGCTATCTGGTTCTCTCCAGCTGCTTTTCAGTTAGTTTTCCCCAATGATTTGTCTTTATTTGAAGTGTAATTCCTGTTTGTTCCTGGGAGACAGTCTGTGTAGCTTCCAGTCACTCCACCACCATTTTTCTAATCCCTAAATGTGTTTTTATTGATTTTTTTTTTTTTTTTGAGAGAGAGAGCAGGGGGAGAGAGAGAAACATTGATGTGAGACATTGATTAGCTGCCTTTTGCATGCCCCCTACTAGTGATCAAGCCTGCAACCTGGGCATGTGCCCTACTGAGAATCAAACTGGGACCTCTCCGTCCATGGGACAATGCTCAAATCACTGAGGCACACCATCGGGGCAAAAATTGGGTTCTTAATAATAGAAATTGTCTTTTGAACATATATAATATTCTGTTTTCCAAAATATGTCTTAAATAAAACTATAGAAACACAATCAGAGTATAAAATGAAACATATTCTTGTTATTTTTCAAGCAAATCCATATTATTTTTGTTATGATTGGCAATTTATTATTTGAAATTGTAATAAGTTTGTTGGTAGGTTATCTTTATGTACTCTATCCTGTGAGTCTTCAAAAGATTGTGGTTTTGTCACAATTAAAAAGTATAATTTTTTATGCAGATCAAAAATTTTTTAATTTTCTTGAGACTGTGACTTTAACAAATAATCAGGTAACTGCAATAAATTATATCCTCTAATAAGATGTTATTGACCATTTTGTTTTACTGTAATTTTTTTCATAATCAAGAGACACTAGAAATCTTGATACTAAAATTTAAAAGAAAAGGGGGTTTATAAGCCCAGGAGTAAATTAATTTTTTTAATCAGATATTATGAGTTAAAGAACATTCATACAAAGATTTGAGAACACTGAATACAAAGTGCATTGAAAGTAATTGTTACACCAGTCACAAAAGCATTGCTAAGGATTTCTCTGAAGAATGAACTTAATATTTTAACATAGTTCCCGGTATCCATCAAATTAGAGAAAAACTAGAGGTTTTAAAAATCAGGTTTTTAAAAAGTAATCATTTCTTTATTTTCCTTTCTGATTTTTACTTTAAATATTATTTTTCTTAAATACAATTAAAAGGTATTTTTCTTCAAATTTGCTTTTATCTTAAAACTCACTTTGATAAACTACACTGTAAATAAAAAGGATTTTCCCTAGAGGCACAGACAGGATTTATGAGTGCAGAAATCTCAGAGGCTTTCCTGAAAGATTGAGGTTGCTGCTTTCTTGACAGTTTCTCTGGAAGAGCCCTGCATACCCCTTTCATCAGAATTAAAGTGTTTAGTATCATTTGAGCAGTAGTGAATCTAGGCTAACTGATTTAATACAGAGAAAACTCAAAGGGCTATTTTAGGAACCTTATTAGAATTCAATATTTACTAAATTCTTCTCATTTGTAGTAACCCTGAAAACATTTGTGTGTATGTGTGTAAGACATAAGTTTAAGGGAAACAGAAACTGTTTCAAAGTAATATCTCACTCCATTTTTAAAGTTATTTTCTAAGGGTGTTTGGGATTTTTTTGACACTGATTTAAGGAAAAATTAAATAGGTAAACCTGGACAGTATAGTGTATGATTATGTATTATGATCAAATTCCAAGGGTTACAGTAATGATTGAATGAGAAATTAATGAAGTACTCCATCCCTGGCACTGAGTAAGCGCTCAGTAACTGGGGGAGCTACTGCTGCCATCACCATGACACTCCTATTACTATTATTATAATAATCACATTGGCTTTTAGATACAGTATTTAATTCCAAATCTCCTTTTTATTTATGTATTTATTTATTTTTAAATCCTTACCTGAGGATATATTTTTCCATTTATCTTCAGATAGAGTGGGAAGGAGAGAGGGAGGGTGGGAGGGGGAGAGAGAGAGAAAGAAACACCGATGTGAGAGAGACACATCAACCAATTGCCTCCTGCATGACCTCAACCAGGGCCAGGGATCAAACCACAACTAAGGTACATGCTCTTGACTCTTTGGTCCATGGGCTGACACTCTAACTGCTGAGCCAAACCATCCAGGGTCCAGATCTCTTTTTAAAAATTGTTTCTTGATTTTTATATTTTATTTTGGAACTTATTTCTGTTTATCCTGGGATTGTATAGAGAAATGTTTTCTGTTTATCTAAGTTTTTCTCAAGTCATGTATATTCTATGATACATGCATGTCAACAGCCTGTTAAGGTGCTCTAGGAGACGAGTGAGTTAGGCTTGGTGGAAGCTTTTTCTGATATGTTGTCTCTGTAAGACAGTGCTTTTTGTCACCCCAGAGAAAACAAGAGGACGTGAACATAGAGGTAGAATGAGTTAGCTCACAATGACAGCTGACATGGTTTTTATTTCCACCAATCTGCATTTAGTTTTTTAAATCTATGTTATATTTTATTTCCTTTTGTCTCTACTATGGTAACAAGTAAATTGTTGGTATGATTCACCTTCTTTGCTATGTTAAAGGACAGCCTAATTCTGTTTATCTCTATTATCTGCCTGAAAGTATTTTTAGCCCTCTTGTCCATAATCAATAAGCTTATGCATTAACACTTAGCCCAAAACGCTTACATGTGGATGTGGTTTTGTTTTGGAGAGAAGAGGTACGAAGGGATGGCCTATACACTGGAGAGGAGAAAAAAGAAGAGAAAAGGACCAGATCTGATTTCATCTCTTTCAGCCTCTCAGTCTGATTTCTTTCACAGTACATTGGCATCTACAAAGCTTTTTTTTTTACCCATATATTGAAGGGGACAATTTAGTACTTAATGATACCTCAGTACAATGCTAATCATAATGTCTTTTTCCCAGCTTTATTAAGATATAATTGATATGTAACATACAAGTTTAAGGTATACACGATATTGATTTGATATCCTTATATACTGCAAAATGATTAGCACTATAGGCTAGCTAAGCATAATAACTTACATATGAAAGACTTAAATGTTTGAAAATTGGGTGATTTCATTTTGGCTTATATTTATTAACTGAGCCCTTACTAAGTGTTAGGTACTATGTTGCGCTCTAGGGCAGCAAACATGAATATAGTAGAGTCTGTGTTCTCCAGGGCTCCCCAACAGACTCATAAGTAAATAAGTCCATGCCCTGGCTGGTGTGGCTCAGTTGGTCGGAGCGTTGTCCCATACACCAGAAGGTGCCGGGTTTGATTCCCAGTCAGGACATGTGTCCAGGTTTCAGTTTGATCCCCAGTTGGGGCACGTGTGAGAAGCAACCAATCCTATGTTTCTCTCTTTCTCCCCTCCACCTCGTCCCTCTCTCAATTCCTCTCTCTCTGGTGACTCCTTTTTCTCCTATAACTCCTGAATAGGTTTACTTTCTTCCCTCTCTATACTAAAACATTGGTTCATTTCATCTTTAAACACCCAAGCCAAGATCACCTTTTTTCTCCACTTTTAAACTCAGGCTGCTCAGTACTGTGGGAAAGTTTTACCTAACCTGTCAGCTTGGTTCATCCTCTTTGCCACACAGAGTCATTTTTCAAAAAGCAAATCTCTGCTTAGAATCCTCTCTGTCTTTACAATTAAGAGCGAATTTCTTTAGTCACTGTGCATTTATTAATGATCTTCAGTTTCATCTGGGAAATCCGTTCCCTTGGCATTTGCACCTATTCCATTGCCAGCACAATTCTGGTGTAAGGTCATCAATAACCCAGATGGCATAACATATATCTCATCATGGCAGTCCCCTTTAAAATCTCTCTACTCCACTTCACATGCACACTTTTCTGCTCTTATTGCTTCCTAAGGTCCCTTATTTAAGGCCTTGTCCTTTGCCTTAGACATAGGGACCTGTTTTCAGCTCCCCACAGATACCATATTCTCTCATTCTTCCAGATTTTGCTGTCTCTCCTATAGTGCAATATATCTACTGTTCAAAAGCTCCTTGATAATTGCAATTTACTGTGTGCCAAGCAGAGTGCATGACATGCCCTTTTTCATTTAATCCTCACATCAACCTGGTGGGATAAATTTATTTCCCTTTACTTTAGAGATAAGGACACCAAGGCCTAGAAGAGGTCATGTAATTTGTGCAAGGCATGTTTTTACTAAGAGCCACCTAGAATTCAGCCCATTGCTCTGCAAATTATGTTATTATGCTGCCTTCTCTTAGGAAAAGGAGTGTATATGTGTGTGTATTTTTTTTTAATCCTCACCTGAGGATATTTTCCACTTATCTTCAGATAGAGTGGGAGGAAGAGAGAGAAAGAGAGAAACATCAATGTGAGAGGGACACACCAATTGGTTGCCTCCCGTACAACCCTGACCAGGGCTGGGGACCCAACTGCAACTGAGGTACATGCCCTTGACCGGAATTGAACCCAATACTCTTTTGGTCCACCGCCGACTCTCTTACTGCTGAACCAAACCAGCCAGGGCAAGGAAAAGGAGTATATTTTATTTATGTTTGTATAATCAGCACCTAGCACAAGGCATAGTGAATATTTGTTGAGAATGAAGTGAGGTTTGAGCTAGTCTTAAAGAATAAGCATGTTCTAGGCAGGAGAAATCATAGACAAATACAGAAATAGAGAACAATGACCAGGTCACTCTGGGTTTAAAAGGTATACTTTGCTGAGAGCAGCATTCAGGGGTCTTTCTAGCCATAACTTATTCAAGTTTTCTTGACACTTTCCTATCTGCTGCTGCTCCGGTCTTCTTTTACCCTTTGCACAAAACTCCTCTAGGTGTTGGCTGATTCTAATGTTGTCCTCTTTTGAATCCTTTGCTCAGGTTTTAGTCCCACTATTGCACCATAATGGCTATTAATGAGGTCACTAGTGACTTCTGTGTTGCTAAATCCAGTGGACATTTCTCAGTTGTCATCTTAATCTGTCCACATCATTTGTCACAGGTGACTCCAGTCTTATTTATACTCTTTTTCCAGGATACCGTACTATCTTGTTTTTCCTCCTAACTTATTAGTTGTAATTTCTTCCTGTACTCCTCAGCCTCTGGATGATAGAGTGCCTGGGCTCAGTCCTCACAGTTTTTTAGTCCACACTCACTCCCTTACTGATACAATCCAATCTTCTGTCTTTAAATACTGTCTACATGCTAATGACTCCTCAGTTTATATCTCTAATCCAGATCTCTCTCTCTCCCTGAACTCGAGACTCTTCAAACCAACTTTCTACCAACACCTCCACTAAGAAATCTGGTAGACAACCCAAATTTAATATATTCAAAATTAAACTCTTAACATTCCCCTAAAAAATGGTGTTTCCCATTTCAATTTATGGTAACTACAGCTTTCCACTTGCTAAAGCTATAATCTTGGATTCCCACACTCTGCATTAGCCTGTCAGGAAATCCTTCAAAATGGATCCAAATCTGACCACCCCACTGCTATCCCCCCGTTTACTCACCTAAATTACTCTAGTAACACCCTAACTGGCCCTCCTCAGCTTTAATGTCCTAACACCTGTTCTCAAAGCAGAAACCAGAGTGGCCCTTTGACATAAGCTAGAGTATATCACTATGCAAACCCCTGCAGTGGCTCCCCATTTCACTAAGAATAAAAACTAAAGTTATAAAAGCCTATAAGATAAATCTGACCTCTATTATGGATGTGATTTTCTGTCCTACTCCTCTTCCTGTGCATGGTGGTTAAACCACACTAATTCTTTGCAGTTCAGACCTGCCACTGCTCCTGCCCTGGGGCCTTTGCTCTTGCTCATCTTCCTGGAAAGCTGTTTCCCCAGAGAGCACATGGCTAACTCCCTAACTTCCTTTAAATCCTTGTTTAAATGACACCATCTCAGTGAAATCTGCCCTAAACACCCTGTTAAAATTATAACCCATATGTGTTGGCTGTCTTACTGTCCTAGATTTTCCTCCCAGACCACTTAATCACTTTTATTCAGTTTACTTACTTGTTTTATTTACTTTTCATGGACTGTTCTCTCCATGCTGGAAAATAAGCTCCATAAGGATAGGGATTTATCTCTGTTTTCTTCATAATACATGCCTGAAGCAATGCCTGGCACAAGTAATTAATAAATAATTCCCAAATTGAGTTAAAATAAACTTAGGTATTTACACCTGAAAATCTTTGAGAAGATCTTAAGGTTCATTTAAGTAGATTTTCCAGCCATGAAAAAAGATCTGTGAGCCCTAAACATAAAGAAGAAACAACTAGCAGGAAGATTTAATAGCTGTAGGTCTACATGGACTGTTATTATGCTTCTTAATGTCATTTGATATTAATTTATGTCTAGTCCAGTGATTGATACAGGACTGGATTTTAGATTGCCTTCCCACTCACACAACTAATAAGGCTTTAATCAGGGCATTAAGAAACTCTAAATAGTCCTTGCTTTTAAATCTGCATATCAGGAGGGGGCTGGGAGTATGAGTGGGAGGATGTCATGTCCCAGTGATTAATGATCTCTAGGAAGCTGAAAAGGGGAGAGTAATATACACAGTATTTCTACCCCCTGGAGTAGGAATGCAAACACCATTGTGTGGATCTGTGCATAGTCACTGACTTCCTGGTAGCTGGAGAATTTCATACACTCTTCTACCACAAATAAAACTGTCAGAGAAGTGACAGAGCTAAAAAAGCTGGCCTTCCTTACTTAAAAAGAATAGCTCAAACACAGTGAGCCAGAAAATTAATTTTGTAGTTGTTTGGGAACCCAGTTTGTTTAATAAGAAATGAGAAAATGGGAACTTTTCTTGAAAAGCCTAAAACCTCCAAATGTTTGTTGAATCAAACTCTACATTTGGTTTCTTAAATTTGCCAAATTCCTAGAACCTGCTTATTTTAAATGAATTTAAAGTGAAACATTCCTTTTTAATGAAATGCACTGTCCTAAACTTTTCAGCATGGTCTCTATGGTAGATTCAGTAAATTACACTATCTGTGGACTCCAGGGCCTATTGCCCTGTGTGTCAAAAAAAAAAATTCCTAACATTTCAGAGTGGCTTGTACAGCTTTAGAAAGTAATTCTAAAGTAGAGTTCTTTTGTTTATTTTAATCCTAGTGAATGTATAATATTTAATAACAGTTTCTAAATGTTTAAGTCAGAAGCGAAACATTTTTAACTATAGATAAAGAACTACAGATGTTTGCAAAAATTTTTAAAAGAAAGTTTGTGGGAAAAGCATTTTATTTCAACCACTTCTGATTATTTACGACTAACCAAAATTGGAGACTTTATTTAACAGTAGTAGTAATAGCAGCAGCAGCAGCAGCTGCAGCTCTAGTGGATTTTTAGTGGGGACAACCAAACAACTTGTATTTTGCCAGGAACCGTTCATTCATTCATAGGACTAGTTAAGTTATTTTTGTTCTTGGTTCAGATTTCTTTGATATCTTTACATTACCACTCATTGCTCTGCATTGTCTAATTTTTAAATTTTGATTTTTCATGAAATTTTTCTGTAATATAAAAAGAAAGAAAAGAAATACTCATTTTGGGGGAAATGGAGCCATACTTCAGGGTAAAGGAGAGGGGGAAAAAACTTGTATTTTATTTCTGTTTTGTTGTTTATTTATTTTTATTCTTGAGAGTGTCACTGTCATCTAAATTAAAAGGAACTACTGTGATTTAAATTAAGACAGCATCAGATAGATTAAACTCTGAATTTGGTTTTCAAGTGGTTAGACTTTTAAATTGCATTTGCAATAGTTTATTTTTAGTCAGGATGTGGTTATTTTTAGATCTGCTTCTCTGTCACTAGGAAATGTAATGCCTGTCTTTCCATTGTTGTTTATCAGGAAGTTCTGAAGCACAGGCTTGTAAGATCCAGTTAGCACAGAACACCGCCTCTCCTTTTAGGAAAGAATATGAAATAGTG
Source organism: Molossus molossus (assembly GCF_014108415.1). Lineage (NCBI taxonomy): Eukaryota > Metazoa > Chordata > Mammalia > Chiroptera > Molossidae > Molossus > Molossus molossus. Next base: position 10,332,403 of record NW_023425345.1, on the reverse strand, counting down.
CGTGAAAGAAAATATGTAAATTGAGAACATGCCTAATTTTTAAATTATTAGTGTCATTTTAATCTCTTATACACTGAGCAACATGCAAGGTGTTTTAGGGAATACCAAAAATATAAGGTTTGGGTTCCCCCTACTGGTGTGCATTCCAGGCTTGTGAATTCATTAACATGTAGCAGAAGGGCCTAGAGGATACAGATAGAAAATTGCTGTGTTAGCCTCTTTTAAAGAGACCTGGTGATGAGAGAGCAAGAAAAAGCACCATAACCCATTTTCTGCAAATGTCTTACAAAAAATGAGATGATCTAAAAATTGTATTTTCTACATCTAGAAAGAACAAAACTTAATCCCACAATATTTGGTTTTTAATGTTTTTGCCTCTGTGATAAGCTGCTTCTCAAATGCTTTATGTTGTAATCTAAGGAATAATAAAACACCAGTGGATCTACATAGGGTTTAAAACCCCGAGGAAAAAATGCAAAACTAGCATTGTGTTGTAATAAAATTAAAGAGCTGGCATTAAAGCTCACTAATTCCTGTTTTAGCATTTCAGATAGTGACATGACAACATGTGATTGTGTTTGTCCATTTAACATCTGTTTTTTCTAATTTGTCTTATGTGTATTTAAAAGAGTTCTCATTATTTTCTATCTCTTAGTCAGTAAATGCCAAGTAATATTAAAGGCTCATTTTGAAAAAGAAAAATTTTAATTGACTCCTAAAAGTCACTTCTGAACTTATTATGTTTGCTTTTTAAAGGACTATTCAATCAAATTAAAATATTGTATTTTTAAATTGCTTTTCAGCAATGCAGTGAACCTTTTAAGCAATGTTCCGGTCTCTTGTTTGGATGTTCTCATTTGTCCATTAACCCACGAAGAAACAGCCCAAGAAGCAACGACTCTAGATGAACTGCCCAGTGATAAAACAACTGCGAAAGACACAGTTTTGAAAAACAATACCATGGTATACAATGGTATGAATATGGAGGCCATTCATGTTTTACTCAGTTTTATGGAGAAGAGAATAGACAAGGTAAGGCTGATGAAATGGAAGCCTTGGGAAAATGCTTAAGAAGAATGTAAATGTGCTATACATATAAACATCACAGGACATTATTTTTAAATGCCTTCTTTTTTAAAATAGCTGACATCTTGCATAGTCATTTGTACTCTGGAAAGCAGTTTAATATAATATATGATACATTGCTGAAACCAAATGAATTTATTTGTTTAAAGCTGAAAATTGTGTTGCTATAATACCAAAATTGTGACTAGTCCCTGAAAACAAAGGAAAAATTACTTTTCCTTGTAAGTATTTTGTAAATCCTAGAAGTAAAAATTATTCCCCCAAAAACTTAATGATAAATCCTTCCTGTAATATCTAAAAGTCATCTTTAAAAGAAAAATCACCAACTTTCCATTTGTTGTCAATTACTTATTTTCTCTCATCTGTCACTTGCTTTGTCAGGTAACTAGATTGAAAGGCAGCAAGGTAGTCTGGGTGGGTCATCAAAACCTTTACCTCACTTAAGCCCATTGGTTAAGCCAGTGAGGACTCTACAAAATTCAGGAAAGATAAAAAAGTAAACCTTAGTAAACAGGAAAATAACAGATGAAATGGAAATATTGTTAGGAAAATAATTTTTTAAAATAGTTTTTAAAGCTTGGGTAACATGAAATGTCTTCCTCTCAGAAAGGGGTATTAATATGCTCAGTTATATGGAAGAAAGTCATACTGTTAGAATCTAAACTAATGTAGCATGTATGGTTTTCTTTGTAGGGAAGCAGCTATAGAGAGGGCCTAACTCCAGTTCTCAGCTTATTAACAGAATGTTCCCGAGCCCATCGAAACATCAGAAAATATCTCAAAGATCAGGTAACTGCTTAATGCATATTACATTGTAAAGTTAATCTTCCATGTTTTTTTTTAAAGCATAGAATTAATGAGTTGAATTCTTTCATAATGTTTTTTTTTTCAGAAAGTCAGAAACTCAGAAAAGTTTGTTTTAATCTTTGAAATCTTCCTAATCGAGAAATAAGTGATCCTGTGTATTTTTGTCAATTATTCAACAAATATTTATTGAAATCTATATGCTGTGCTCTAAGCTTTGTTCTAAGTATTGAAATACAGATGAAGTCTTTGCCTTGTTGAGTTTACCTTATAGTGGGGGACAAAAAGTAAACAAATAAATATATGATGTGCCCTGGCCGGTTTGGCTCAGCGGTTGGAGCGTCGGCCTGCGGTACAGAGAGACCCGGGTTCGGTTCCCGCTAAGGGCACGTACCTTGGTTGCAGTTTGTCCCCAGCCCTGGTTGGTCGTGCGGGTGGCAGCCACTCGATGTGTCCCTTCACATCAATGTTTCTCTCTCTCTCTCTCTCTTCCTCTCTCTCCCTCCCGCTCTATCTGAACAAAAAATGGAAAAATGTCTTCGGTGAGGATAAAAAATAAATAAATCAATAATGTAATAGCAAGGAGTGATAAATTCTCTGAGGATAGACATAGCTAGGGAAGGGGAGACTTAGGGGAATAAGGGAGGGCCTCCCTGAGGAAAGCACATTTAAGAAGAAACTTGAATAGGTAGGAAAAGGATCTCTGAGGATATTCTGGAAGAGGAATGTACCAGAGAGAACAAGTTCAAAGTTCCTGAGAGGAGAGGATGCTTTGGAATGCTTAAGGAAAAGCCAGAAGGCTAGTAACAGTGTGCAAGGGGGAGAGTGGTGGATGAAGTAAAAGAGGTAAACAAGAACTAACTAACATAAAATTATATAGGACTTTTAATTCTCTTTAAGTGAGATGGGAAAGCATTGGACCATTCGGAGTTAAGGGAATGAATGATGTGACCTCATTTATATTTAAAGATAACTCTGGCTACTGTAAGTAGGATAGACTAGAGGAGAGTGAGTAGATATGAGGAGACTAGCCCAAAGAGAACTGATGATGAAGGTTTGAAGTAGGATGGTAGGACTTAGAGGTCATGGTAAGAAATCACCTTTCCATCACTGCATCTGTACCACCATCTCTTTCGATTCCCCCTCTATCACAATAGTTGAATTGTCCTGCTTCCTTCTGTGGCTAGCCTTTGCACTTTTATCCTGGATTCCTTTCCCTCTCAAGAACTTTTCTCCTGCATTTAGTCCCCCCTTTTCTTCTTACATTCATATTTGTTAATGTATTTGATCATTTCGGTTTGCACCCAAACACATCTTCCATTATAAAAGCTATTAAAACCATCCCTTAACTCCACTTCTCAAACTACCTCCCCATTTCTCTGCTCTTCTTTATGCAGTGTTTCTCAGAATAGTTTGCTGTACTTACCCTGTCTTTTTACTCATCTTTGATCTCATTCAGCAGTCATGGTTTTGAAAATCATCTAAATACTGATGACTCCCAAATTTCTGTCTCCAGCCCTGAGCTATCCCTTAAGCTCCAGACTTAAGTAACAAACTGCTTACTCATCTCCTCCTATTGGATATATAGTAAGTATCTTGTTTAACATATCCCAAACTGATCTCTTGATTTCCTATCCCCTCCACCCTGTTTCTTCTCTTTCTTTACACATTCCAATACATGGTACCACCATTCACTTCACTGTTCATTTATTGCCAGGTAGAATTTCTCCTACTAAATGAACCAGGTTCATTTCCCCCTTTATGTTTATGATCAAGATTTAGTAAGCACTTTACTATGTGTAGAGCCAATTAATAGATATTGCTGATGATTAGAGATTAGAAAGTAGAGAGTCTGTCTTTGAGGAATTTACAGTCTGTTGGAGAAAGAGAGAGGTATCATGAAAGCATGACTAATCATTTAAGCAAAATAAACTAGTTAATTAATGAATTAAGGTCATTTCCAAGTTTGACTGTATTAAGACATTCTACTGTGACTAGGAGGACTTGATGAAGAATAATAAATGAAATGCTTTAATTTTTGTACATTCTAGATTTTTCACATAGGAAAACCAGGTACAACTAAACTGTTTATATTTTGCTGTCTCTAATCAAGACAGCCAAAACAATCTGTTAAGTAGCATCTTTATATGAAGGCCTTGGGTCACACATGTAAGTACAAAAGATTATGAGACCTACTCCCTGTTCTCAAAGAAACACTACAGTATAGATAAAGAGATGAGACATGACAAGTAAAAGATAACTAAAGATACAAGGCATAATATAAAAGTCTACTTTCCTTCTGAGGAGGATGCACTCTAGTCTCTGGTAATCAAGAAAGGCAGAGCTTAAAGTAACAGATGATTAGCTTTGGTAATCGTGTAAATAGAATATTGCCTAATAAATTATTATGCCCTACAGTTAATCCCTGATTACATCCTACTCATGCATATCCAAAGGGAATTGATTTTAAGTATTCTGTATTTGGACAGATAAAAAGAGAACAACAGGTGGTAGAAAGTACTTATCCAAGTTGGATTAGTCTGGAGAAGCTTATAGAAGAGATAAGGATGCTGTGGGTCTGAAAGAGAAGCTGGACAAGATTTGTCAAAGAAAAGAAAAATTTTTAGAGGGTGGTATTTGGTAGATAATAGAAAGTTTCTGTACCTATTCATAGTATTTGGTAGATAATAGAAAGTTTCCATACCTATTCAGTTCGGGAGTGATATATAGCAATATAAACAACAAAATTTCACTTTAAAAATTTGTTTTGAGCCCAAAATATAGCTAACAACATTTTTGTGTGATAACTTTTGTTAATAGAGTCTGTATTCTGGAACTATAGGCACACACTACATGAAATCACTTGTTATGTGTTCCATTCTTCTAGAAATAGGAGGTAAACTAATGTGGTTGGCTGAATCAAATAATAAGAATTTACTATGCAATTACTTTGTGCTAAGGAGCACTGTGCTCTACCCTTCCAGAGAGATTAAAATATGGGTCCTGTAAATTCTTTGGGTAGATTACTCAATTTTCTGAGACTTAGTTTCCATTTTTATTCATAGTTATATCTCCATTGCCTCTAGTACCTCCTGATACATGGTAGGCACTTTAAATATAGAGAGTGAGGGAAGGAAGAAAATAAATTGAATAGATTAAATAAAATAATATACACATACACATAAAGGGTCTGGCACAGTAAATTATTATTTGACTTTGTGTCTATCCTCATTTGTTAGCATAGTGCCAACTTATAGAAGGCACTTTTTAAAAGTTATTTTAATTAATTTATTCTTCCTTCAGTCAGGAAATATTGCCTATAATATGCCAGGCTCTGAGAACAGTAAACATAACAGAAATATCTGCTCCCATGCCCCACTGACTCTTATGGAAGAAGGCAGGCAGTAAAGAAATAAATATATATGGTGTCAGGTGGTGGTAAGTGCTATGAGGAAAATTAAAGGGGAGGGTGTAAAAAAAAGAGAATGTCAAAGGTTAGTTAAGTAGGTGCTCAAGAAATGTCTTCCTATAAGTGGCATTTGAACAGAGACCTAAGGAAGTAAGGGAATAAGCCATGCAGGTTTCTAGAAAAAGAGTTTCTGGGCAGAGGGAGCAGCAAATACAAAGATCACAAAGCAGTAAAGTACTTGGTGTATTTAAGAAGTTCCATGGAAGTTTGTGTGTCAGAAGAGTAACGAGAAGCTGGATTATGTGAAACCTAAGGGAGTTGTAAGGACCTCATCTTTTATTAGGAGTAAGATGAGAAGCATGGGAACTTTGAGAAGAGGAATGACATGATCTGACTTTCAGAGAATCATCCTGGCTGCTATATAGAGAATAAATCATAGAAGGACCAGGATAGAAGCAGGGACCACTTAGAAGGCTGTGGCAATAGTCCATGCTAGAAGTATTGATAGCTTGGTTTGGTAATACTAGAGGAGGGAGAGAGAAGTGGTTGGATTGTGGGTGTATTTGATGGTAGAGCCAAAATAATTTGCTGATGGATTTGATGTAGGTGTGAAAGAGAGGAGTCAAGGATATTTCCAAGGTTGGAAGAATGGACTTGCCATTCAATGAGAAAGAAAACTAGAAGGAACAGCTTTGCTGGGAGCATCAAGAGTTCTATTTAGGTCCCTGGCCAGTTTGGCTCAGCAGTTAGAGTGTCGGCCTGCAGACTGAAGGGTCGCAGATTCCTGATCAAGGGGCACGTACCTGGATTGTAGGTTCGATCCGCGGCCCAGGTCATAGTTATGCAGGAGGCAACCAATCGATGTGTCTTTCTCACATCGATGTTTCTCTCTCCCTCCCTCTCTCTCTCTCCCCCCTTTATCTGAAAATCAATGAAAAAATATCCTCGGATGAGGATTAACCCTCCCCCCCCAAAAAATGAATGAAAGGAGGAAAATAAATAATTTTTTAAATAAGAGTTCTGTTTAGGACATGCTAAATTTGAGAGGCCCATAAAAGTCTGGAGGTCAGGGAAGACATCAAGATAGAATTGTAATTTAGGGAGCTATCAGTATATAGAGATCATATAATGCCATAAAACTGAATGAGATCACCAATAGAGTGAGTGAAAATAGTGAAGAAATGTTGCCCAAGAACTCAGCCTTTGAATATTATCACACTCAGAAAACAGGAAAGAAGAGAATCAGTAGAAGAGACTGAGCTAAAGCAACCAGGGAGATAAGAGGAGAACCGGAAGAGGAGGGGTCTGGGTAGGTGGATGGGTGACAGAGTCAGCAAATGAACAGATAAACCAAGCAAGTTATGTAACCCTTCCGAGGCTCAGTCTATAAAATAGAGATGATGGTGAAGATTGATTATAGAGAATATATTTATATCATCTGCTACAGCAACTAGCACATAGGAAGTAATGATTAGTATACATTTTTAACATAAAATAAAACAACTAGAAAACATAAGTACAATTTTTTTTATTTATTTATTTTAGTAAATAGAAAATGTGGCAGGAATTTAAAAAAGGGAAAAGTCATTATGTGTCAGGGTATTAAGGAAGCCTCCATGGAGAAAGAAAAACTTGACCCAGACTTTAAATGGAGTTCGATAGAGGCAAGCAGAGGCATTCCTGGTGCTGTGATGAGTAGAGACTCAGAAATGGGTGTGAGTAGATCATGCTGATACAGTGAAGAGATGTTTCTCTTCAAACGAAATTTCATTACAAGCATCAACTTATTTGAGATTTGTTTTTGTTGTCGTTGTTCAGTTTTAGTTGGAAACAAGCCTATTTATTTTTTTAATATTTCTTCTACTCTTATAAAACTGAGCTCAGTAGACATTACAAGACTGACCAATTTCATGGTGTCATCCTCGCTTGCTCCAGTACCCATGATTGATGATGGTTTTTGCATTTGTACCATTAGGTTTTACCACCACTGAGGGATGTGACAAATCGACCTGAAGTTGGCTCAACTGTGAGAAATAAACTGGTGCGCCTCATGACACATGTTGACCTTGGAGTCAAACAAATTGCTGCTGAATTCCTTTTTGTCCTTTGCAAGGAGAGAGGTAGGTTAACTCTCCTTGCCCTCTACTTTTTAATTTTTTCTGAGGAAGTTTGAGAAATCTTTCTCAATAGTAGCCATATCATCCCATTCTTTTCAGAGGCTACCTGTTCTATTAGAGACCTAAGGAGGTAGTAAAAGTAATACTTTAAAAACATTTCCTGCATGCTCTGAATTCATTGAGACATGCAGATACACTACCAAACATACTCACATTTACACTCTGCCTTCTGTGTCCTTAACCCAGACTTCTTAATCTTATTGAGTCAGGACATGGATCCATTATGAAAAATCTGCTTTTAACTGATTCAGGTGCTACAATTTTTGATAACCAGACAAAGGCCTGAGTTAGTTCCCCTTTTAATTCCTTTTGGAATTAAAGATCTAGGAGTTTGTTTTTTTTCTTTTTCCACTAAGTTCTTTAGTCAATAAATTGCTATAGAATGTAAGCTATCTAACATACTAGATCAGCGATTTTCAACCGGTGTGCCACGGCACATACAGAGTTTTTAAGACATGCAATACCTAACTATTTAGTCAAGGGCACTGACCTCTTTTCCCTTAGATTGTCAAATAAAAAAATGACAACAGCCGACAATAACCTCCTGATGAGAATGAATCAAAATTATACTTATTTTGTTACCAGATTGGCAAAAAAAATTGTTTTTTGGTGTGCTGTAGAATTTTAGTAATTAATTTATGCCATGAAATGAAAAAGGTTGATGATCACTGTACTAGATTGAAGTACAAAAATGCATAAGATATAACTTTTATCCTTGAGATAAAGTAAGATAGAAGTAGAGAGAAATTTTAAAATAACTATATAACTATACTACAATGTAGTAAATACTATTTTATAAGTTTATATAAAGTGATTGTCTTCTGAAATACATGTAACAATTTACTATGTTTCCTAAAACTGCATGGATTATTTGTTCTGCAAAAGGCAAGTTCTGTTTCTTTTTTTTTTAATCCTCACCCGAGGACATTTTTGTTTAGATAGAGTGTGAGGGAGAGAGAGGAAGAGAGAGAGAAACATCGACATGAAAGGAACACATCGAATGGCTGCCTCCCGCACAGCCCCAACCAGGGCCGGGGCCAAACTGCAACCAAGGCACGTGCCCTTAGCGGAAACTGAACCCAGGTCTCTCTGGACCACAGGCTGATGCTCTAACTACTGAACCAAACCAGCCAGGGCTCTATTTCTGATTTTTTGAGAAACTTCCATACTATCTTCCATAGTGGCTGCACCTATTTACATTCCCACCAACAGTGTACAAGGAATCCCTTTTCGCCACATCCTTGCCAAAACTTATCATCTCTTGTCTTTTTGATAAAAGCCATCCTAACAGGTGTGAGGTGATCTCTCATTGTGGTTTTAATATGCATTTCCCTAATAATTAGGGATGTTGAACTCCTATTGAATGCCTGTTGTCCATTTCTGTCTTCCTTGCAAAAATGCCTATTCAGGTCCTTTGCCCACTTACAATTAAATTACAGTTAACCCTCAAACAACATGGGGATTTAGGGGTGCCAATCCCCCGCACAGTTGAAAACCCACATATAACTGACTCCAAAAAAACTTAACTATTAATAACTTACTGTTAATGGGAACATAAACAGTTAACACATATTTTGTATATATATTATATAATATCGTACAGTAAAGTAAGCTAAGGAAAAGAAGATGTTAAGAAAATCATAAGAGAAAACATATAGCACTGTATGTATTTATTGACAAAAATCTGCATATAAATGAACCCACAAGCACAGTTCAGAACTATGTTGTTCAAGGGTCAGCTGTATTCATTTTTTTGCTATTGTGTTGTATCCATTGAATTCTTAAACTGCATTTCCAACTGATTGATCCATCCAATTCAGTTCCTATTAAGATGGTATATTAGCAACATGATTTTATCAATATTAAATGATGATAATAGCAGCTGTGTTGAGGTATCACGTGCCAAATATCTTATGCCATAATCCCATTTAACTCTCATAAGAACCTACTAACATAAATATTATTATTATTTCAATGTCACAAAGGAGGTAACCTGGCATTTGAGAGCGTTTCAGTAACTTATCCAAGGTTATATAGTTGCTTAGGGCTGAAGCCCAAATTTGGGTCTTATCATTCAGTTCTGTCATATTTCCTCTCATAATAATCATCTTCAATTATTATCATAGACTAGTTTTTTAACATCTGCTCTTTTTAAACAATTCAATTATTTCAAGACTTTGAAAAAGAATTGATATAGCATCTTGGAATTAAGTGACAGATATAGTGCCTTGCATATAATCTGCAAATACTGGCTGAACTGAATCAATTTTTCTGAGATCAGAAGTTAGCTGTTTTTTAAAGTATAATTATATGTACACACACACAAATCTAAACCACACACATATGTATCCATTAAAAAAAGTTTATCAAAATATACACCAAAATATTATCTATAGTTACCTCTGAGTGGTAGGATAACTGTTAAATTTTTTTTTTTTTTGGTTCTTTGTTTTGTAATGTTTTTCTACAATGAGTATGCATTTCTTGTATTACTTCTACAAAATGCTATTAAATGAGGGAAAATAAAATTTATTTCTACTATAATTACATATCTGGATACATAAATTACATATGTAAATGTGGTCATCTTATGACTTAATGAATGTCATAACAGAGATAGTATAGACATTTATAAAGGCATTTATTAATTCTTTTTCACTTGAAATGGTTAGCTTTATTCCCCTTTGGGCCCAATATTTGTTTTTCATAGTTCTAACTTTGAGCCCAAAGCCAACCCATATTAGCAAAATTGTATCTTTTTCATTTGACCTTTTACAGTTCATATATACTTAACAGCTTTTCCTTCCAATTTGATTTTAAGTTCAGTAGATGTATTCATCTGTAATAAAAAATGTTTTCATTTAACAAATATTTTTGAGCTAGACCTTGGGAATACAGAGGTGTATATACAAGATAAATAAAGTATCTGCCCTCATATTTACTTTCTTATCAAGGGTTATAACACAAATGCCTACTGGTGCCAGGCTGGTAATAAAAGTAAGTCAAATGGACTGGACATAAGATGATAAATGAAAACTGACACTTAGTTCATTGTTGGGAAGATAGTGAGTTGGGACTGGAGAACAAGGGGACAGGGGTTAGGGGTCTAGAAAGAAGACACTGCTGCTGTTTGGCTCCCAACTGATTATTACCACAAAGGAATGTGTAGCCAGTGTTACCAGATCTTACAGATTTTAAAAGAGAAGCCAGGACTCTGGAGTTTTACATAAAATCTTCCATTTTTTAAATGCTGTCAGCTAATTCGAATTTTTAAATTTTCTAGGGGGTGCCCTGGCCGGTTTGGCTCAGCGGTTAGAGTGTCGGCCTGTAGTCCAGAGAGACCCATGTTTCCACTAAGGGCATGTATCTCAGTTGCAGTTTGTCCCCGGCACTGGTTGGGTCGTGCGGGTGGCAACCACTCGATGTGTCCCTTTCACATCAATGTTTCTCTCTCTCTCTCCCCCTTCCTCCCACTCTATCTGAACAAAAAATGAAAAAATGTGCTCAGGTGAGGATAAAAAAAATAAAATAAAATTTTCTGGGGGAAAAAAGTTTTTAGTCGACATTCAACTTATAAAAGTCATCAGATTTTGGAATTAGGATTGGTTTTGGAGGCAGACTCTATCAAAATGAAATAAATTTCAAATAATTTATGAGTAGCTGAACTTCCCTCTTAAGAACATTGAAAGCCCTTTGAAAGTGAAGGTACCATGATCAAGGCCTAAAAGTCAGATCACTAGGTACAGACAACAAGCAGCTGTCAAATTGGATTAGTAACACAGAGACTAGATTAAGTAGGAAAATTGAAATGGGGTAAGATACAAAAGACAAAATTTTATGGACGACTCGGCACAGAAAGAACTATTCAAGTGTTTTCAGTACCCATCTGTGCTGGGCTAAACTGTATCTCCAACTGATGGTGGCCCACAAGTTAGCTTGGGCTCATGCTACTAACTTGTTTTGTGGGTCCTTGACAAAGCTAAACTTTTAATACCTGTTCTGCAAATTATGTACTTTCTAAAGGGGGTCTAAAGTTAGGCCTTACACAGTTTAATAAAAGAAAATAATTTGTAAAACTCTCTGCCTCTGTAGGGTTTCCCCCCTTTTAACACGTTCATTACTTCCTAGTATGTGCTAGGCATTGTGGTAGGGACTGAATTGCAGAGATAAATAAGGCTTGAAATTCCTCCACACCTTTATAAACTTCCTTTTGTCTCCTTTCTCTCTCAGAGGAACAGTTGTCTCTTTATCTCAGAGCTAAACAGTCCTTTCCTATTGATCTTTTCTCTTCCTTTCGTCTCAGAAGGCTTGCTCCATCGGTTGTTACCCTCTATTTTTTTTTTAACTCTCCCTATATTTTTCTCAACCTATATGCATCTTCATGTCACTGTTCTTCACATCTCAGCATCTTGAAAAATTAACCTGCTTTTCAGTACCTTACTACCTACTCAGGGTTCGACTTGCTGCCAGTCAGACTCTCCACTACCATTCCCTACCCTCCAGAGTCCATTGAAAATGCACTCAGTCAGTTCACAAGTTAGCTAACAAATTATGCAGTAGATATTTTTTAGTCTTTATCTTACTACATCTCTCATAACAGTTGACACTATTGACCACTCTGTTTATGGGCTACACACACTCCTGGATTTCCTTTGATCTTTGATCTGCTGCTCTGTCTCTTTCAGTCTCATGTGCTAACTCCTATCTTTGTCCACATTTCATTGCCACTGTTCTTAGAGTTCTCTTCTGGCCCTTGTTCTTACTTTGCATTGCTCCCTGAGTGATTGCATTCTCTCCCTTGAACTTCTGCTTCAGCCTGTTGCTGGGCATTCCCAAATCTAAGTGTCATTTAATAAACTATTAAAGTAGTCATCTCTATCCATGTCTGGGAAAGTTTTCTTTAGTTTGTCTTCCACATGGCTAACAGAGGGATTGTTCTAAAAATACAACTTTATCATTCCCCCTTGTAAAAAGTTTTAATGACTCCTTGTTACCTACATGGTAAAATCCAAATTTTCCCTCCATGCCTACCTCTGTAGTGTATTCTTAATCATATTAAGTCATTTATTCCTGCTTGATTATACTGCACTGTTTTTGGCATATCCTCATGGCTTAGCATATGCTGTTCCTTTTGCACGGAATACCTTTCCCTGTCTTTGTTAGCACAGTGAGCTTTATCCTTGAAGATCAGGTTAAGTATCATGTCTGTGAAGATATCTCTAACTAACAACAGCAGTGTTACTCATTCTCTGCCTTGTATCATTTTTACTTACCTGTTTTTAATATTTTCTGCATTTGCTGTGTTGTAACTCTTCTTTATTTGTTGAACTTTCATTCTAGACATTAGTTTTTTTAGGTCAGAGATCACGTCTTCTTCATCTTTGGATCCCTCATATTTAACAAAGTACCTTACAGATAGTAGATGCCCCGTAAGTGTTTATGAAAGAGCAAACATTTGTGTTCTCTATGAATTTACCATGGTGAATATAGGGTGCACAAAAGTAGCGTTACAGTTGTGAGTACAGGAAACAGTTTATTCTGGTATTATTATTTATTAATTATTGTATTATTTTCCATATGAACAGCTGTAAGCCTACTTTTGCCCCACCCTGTACATTGTCTTGTGGATTTCTCCATATAAAGGAATAATTTCAGTGTACTGTGGTAAGTACCATAAGAGAGGAATGTGCAAGGTTCTTGGCCTCCTGAAAGAGGGAATGATTTGGTGGTGTGGAGAAGGTCAAAGAAAGTCTTCACAGAAGAGGACAGAGAAATGGGAAACAGCCTTGGTATGTACAGAAAAGAAACTAGCTCAAGGTGTGAGGAATCCATAATGTATAGGAGTAATTAGGAGATGAGTTTGGAAAAGAAGGCAGAGGTCAGAAAATGAAGAACCTGTTTGGCCCTGTTTTAGAACTTGAGCATTAGCCTTAGGGAAGAAATTAGAAGATTTATACAGGAAGGTGGTACTGTCATATTTTTGCTTCACAAACATACACCAGACGATTATAGAGGAATGTGAAACTGGAAATAAGGAGAGTAGTTAGAGGAAGCTAGTATAGGATTTCTAAAAGTTGCAGTATTTGAAAGGAAAGGATTATAAATCCTTTTCTGTGTGAAAGAGAAGTGGAAGGGTCTCTGGGTAGAATGTGGCTCTGCCATTCTTGTTCTTGATGGAAGAGCGAAACCTCGTTTTTGTTTTCATGGTAGAGTGTAATAAAACGCATGTTTGTGTACACAGTAATACCATGTCGACCAGTGCAGTTCTGACTTCGCAGTGTGCTGCTGTTCATGCTCTATTCGTGTTGCCCGCTAGCATCTTGATAAAATAATGGTGAAATATTTCTTGCAACTTTCTGACTGAATGCTGTGTGTTTCATTTTTACAGTTTCACCTAACTGTATGGATGGTTACCATGACAAAGAACACATGTATTTGTGTGTTTCTTTTTCTTTTAAGGACCACAGAATATCCTTTCTTTGCCTTAAGCAGGTCACCATGATCTCTCATTAAAATCTAATATGATTTTATTGAACACACTGAGAATTATTACCAAAGAAACCACAGTTACCAATATTTTTTAAGGTAACAAATGGTTGAAACTTACAGTGTAAACTTTATTTAATCTACCTGTATTATCAATCCATGTTTCTTTTTGCACAAATTTCACCAGCTTGCTATATTCTTTGAAAGCAGGACTACCTTTTATTTTTGGTGTCAAGGGAGGTACCTTGTAGTTCAAATACTTCAAAATGTAATGAACAACTCTATCCTGGATTATTCATCCTATCCACACCCTTCATGATTTCATACTCTTATCATATTTATCCTCTGTCCTTACCTGTCTATTTCCCTATCCACTGTCCCTTTCTAGTTCCCAAAGTCATTTTAATTACCCTTCTCTGAATCTTCTCCAGTTTATTTTGTCTTTTTTGAGGTAAGTGATCTGAATTACAATGTATTTCAGATGTATATTTTACTAAGGCTTTACACATGGATAAGATAGTGTTACATTTTGTTTCCTGCAGTTGTCTTTAGGTTGCCATTTTTTTGAAGGCCTTAAGCAAATTTTGCCAATTTTTATCTTTTGATTGAATATTTTAGTGTTCACCTTCAAATTGTACCTGAAAAAAAGAAGGTGCTCCTAAACAAAGCTGCTTAGTGATTGATTGCTCAGTATCTTTGTTAAAGGTACTTAGAAATCATATACACATGTCCATGAGTTCTTTCTCTTCTTTTTTCTTTTTTGCTCAATCTCTCCTTCTTCTCCAGTACCCTCAGCTCCAGAGCTGTGGTGATTGTGTGTGTTGGGGGTGGGGGAGCGGTGAAAGAGGGCATAGAGGGGATAAATGGTGATGAATAAAAGAGAGATACTGTGGCATTATAGAAAATAAAATAGAAATGTATTTGTATTTTTGAAAAAAAGAAGGAAATCATACACACAAAGAAAAATCCTATAGTTCAGGGTTTTCCTGCAAAAATTCTACCTGTCTGATTCTCTTAGAGAGAATCACCTCACACTGGTGATGAGCAAGGTAATACTTGAAGAGGACCTGCACCAAACACTTCATTGGGGCTTGTTTGTTTTGTTTGGGTTGACTATAAGATAAGTAAAAAAATGATCAATGATCATTTTACCTAATATTACCAAGGGAAATTTTTGTGCCAGACACTTTTTTAAGCATGTTGTATATATTACCCTGTGAGGTAGATATTATTATTCCAATTCTCCAGATCAGAAAATTGGGGTACAGAGCTGTAAAATAATGTACCCAGGGTCAGCCAGCTAGTATGTGTTCATGATTGAAATCCAGCCAGTCTAACTTGTAGGCCTGTCTCAGTAGATTCCATGTGCTTTCATACATATTGCTAAACTGACTTTTTTTTTCAGCAGTAACTTAGCCCATCCTGTTTACCAATATCCTTAAGTTTTCTTATTTTTTTTCTCTCCAGTTCCTATAGAGGGTATAAGAAAAATTTTGTATGATGTGCTATATTGGTAAAATTCCATCTGACCTTTATTAACTCCAGTTTCTAATCATTTCTCTATAACCGGATCAAGAATTTTGTGAACAAAGACATAAAACACCACCCTTACTAATGGCCTGGTGGTCACAGAGCCCACACTTCTGCTGCAAAGTATATCCAGATCAACTCCATTATAATTTCAGAAACCTGAAAAAAGACTTGGTCCTCAGAGCACGTAGAATTTGCAAGTAGTCCAGTATAACCACTACCACACTTTGAAAAATTCTCAGTTTTAAGATTCACTGCCATGGCATATATCTCCCGCCTCCCTGTGTTGTTGGTGGTCAGTGATGCTATTGCATACCCAAGGATTCCTGTCTAAAAACCTATTCTGTTTTTGCAGTCGATAGCCTGCTGAAGTACACTGGCTATGGGAATGCTGCAGGACTGTTGGCTGCCAGGGGCCTCTTGGCTGGAGGAAGAGGAGATAATTGGTACTCAGAGGACGAGGACACAGACACTGAAGAATACAAAAACGCAAAACCAAAGTTAGTATCACGTTTCTTTTCACCTAACTCTGTCTGTGCCTTTCAGTGGGTTATTTGCCTTCACTTCCTTTGTCTCTCATTTTCCAAGAGTTTTTTATTCTGTGGATTTGGAAACTTTCTGTTTAATAGTGTTTTTAGAGGCAGTTTCATAGCTCATGCTTTAGAGAGTGACTTCAAGTGAGTAAGGAAGGATAATTGCAAGAAATGTTATGCTGCATGCTTTTTTTCAACATGCTCATTATCCTGTCACAAGAATCAAGAGAGATGGTGCTTTTATATATCTACTGTCATATACTTAAAAGTGTTGTTGCTTCCTTTTTGTTTTCCTTTCCATAGGTTGAGATTTTAGAAGGTTTAACCAAGACCAAGTATTTAAGTTGGTTATTTGATACTCCAGTCCTTCTCAGAAAGCTAAATGTAGGTTCCATGCATTGTGATCTTCCCTCTTGTATAAAAGCCCTTCTGAGTCAGTAAATCAACAAGGCACATGACTAGCAAAAGGGAAGAACTTTGGCTCCATAGTAAATTTTACTGAAACTGAGGGAATTACCTTTGAACACATGCATAGGTGCATTGAATAGGCAAACCAGAGACTCTGTCAAGTCTTCCCTGAGTCCCTGCTTACAAATCAGACACTAATTCTTTTCTGTCCCAAAACAAACCACCTATACTTCCTTCTGTTTCCTCCCCATCCTTTTTATCTTCCTCTGAGCCCCCATCCTGGGTAAATTTCTTAGTTTCCATTTATTAGGAGTTGTTTGAGCTCAGTTTTCTGGTTCCATTACTGAATATTAAAAAGGGGGAACTGCCTTTTAGCATTGATAATGTTGACATGCTATATTTTCTACCAACACTCTTCTAAGAGTGCAATGTGGGTCATGTAATAGTTGGTCAAAGATAGAAAATAATTATCAGCAAAATTAGGGACCCCCCCCCCTTTAAAAATTGTTTTTAAATGTTTTTATTGACTTTTAGAGAGAGGGTGGGAGAAGGAGAGAGAGAGAGAGAAAAATGGATCAGTTTCCTCCTGCATACCCCACACTGGGGATTGAGCCCACAACCCTGGCATGTGCCCTGACCGGGAATTGAACCTGCAATCTCTCGGTCTATAGGATGATGCTCAACCAACTGAGCCACACTAGCCAGACTTGGCCCCACCTTTTTTTTTTTTTTTTTTTTTTTAGTATAGATTATGCCCTGTTGACATGAAAATAATGGCTTGTCAGAAGTTAAAATAAAATATCATTCCTTATTTAGACAGATATTATATTGCCTTATCCTTAACAAATTAGGTCTGAGTAGGTAGCATTGCTTTTAGCATCCCCAGTGCTATCAGCCTCAGTAGATCTTATATCAGAAAAAAAGGCTTTGTGGGGAAAATGCTAGCAGTGACTTTAAGTATTAAGTTCTTAAGACTGCCACCATTTAGATGTTATAAACTGGGCATCTTTATCAAGTATTTGAAGACAAGATAGCTGAATCATACTTCAATCTTTTCCCTAATTATATATAATTTAATTATAAATTAGTTTTGCTCACTCTTGTTTTTTTCATTCCATAAATTGTATTTCCATATCAGTTTAATATTTTATATGTCTCCATTTGAGACATTAAAATATACCAGTGGAGAAGTCTCATATTAAAGGTAGAAATTACATTTGGTATTCTTTGTGCCCCATGGATGTGGACACAGTCAACTTGGATAACTCTTGAGTATTTTTGGATGGTCAATAATGTTGCAACTCAGTGTGTATTGTTGCTTTTGTTTGGTAGATGACTTCTGTAATGGTAATGGTCATATATCATCTAGCAAGCACCAGAATGCTACTGTAATAAGAAAGAACTCAGAGAAAATAAAAGAACACTGGGTCTCTCCCTATGGTATGGGAAATAGACATGCTAGATGTCAAGAGAGCACTGTTTGTTTAAATCAAGGACCATGTTGTTTGATATTGTTATTGTCTTGGCTTTGTGTCATAGGAAGATTCTGTACTTGGGCCTAACTTCCCCAATCTTCTTTAGCCTTTGGACTTAGCCTAAACTGTTCATAGGAGTGGTATGTTATGGTCAGAATAGTCACCATTGTGAAATCTTGTGTTTCTTAAACATTACTTACTACAAGTATAAATATGTGTTACCCATCTTTTTTTTTTTTCTTATATCTTCCCTACTTTTAGGTGAAACAGGGTAGTGAGATGTTTGACTTATTAAATTAAAACACTTGTTTAGATGGTCCTTGTGGAAGTAGTGGTGATTAAAGCACTTTGCAAGCAAGATAATCCTTTGTGTTTTAGGGAGTGACCCACAGAGCTCGAAGAACTTTTTCCCCAAAAATTATTATGAAAATTTTTACCAGTCTAGTGAAGCTTATAAAATCAGTGTCTGAAAGGATTGTTTACTCTCTTACCCCCTGATTATCCTTCACCAGTCAGTGTTTCCAGGATCAGGGTCTGCATTTCTTATGATGCATTTATTCACAAGAGTTGCTAGTGTTGGCAGAAGCAGAGAAATTACCCTTCATCCAGTTGGCCCTTGTCCTTTATAAAAAATGTAAGTGGATTCTGATAAATGCACCAAGGTAACCTGTAATCCTTTAGTGGAATCTGAAACCAAGAATTGTATGGAGCTTACATTCAAGCTATGGGAGACAGTTAATATCACAACAGTCCTTTTTGTGTCAAAATAAATGTATTTAATGGACTGGAAATGGCTTTCTGTAATTAGCACACTTAGACCGAATATACTCATAGAATCAAGTTGCATGCCACACAGGTTTTTGGTGTATGGCTAGCCATGTTTGTTAAAAGTTTTCAGATAAACTTTGGTATTATATCAAAGGGAAACCAAGTTTCTAAATTCTAATTTTTATACCTGTTTCTCTTATGCCTTTGAGCATAGAGACCGCTAAACTGTTTATGTGGTGTGGTATGACTGACTGATATGGTGTATACATCATTCCAAACATCAATTGAAAGATGTGTATCTAATAGCATTTGGCTCGTTTTAGACCAGTGGCTTTCATGCTGGGTCTAGGAGCCTAGGGTTCCAAATAGGTGTCTTGAAAGAACTGCTAAACAGGAGGGGATGGCCAAAGTGGGCAGAACTTTAAGATACTTCCTTACACCCTAAATAACCCCACTAATTCAAATCACATTCAAAAGCTTAAAATCCTTATACTAAGCTACTTGGGTATTGCCTTATTGATTATATTTCTCTCAGCAGTAGCTGTGGCAGCAGCTGTATTGATAGTTTCTTTAGCACAAGACAAAAGACTTTTTTTTTTATTTGTCAAGGTTCATTATGCTGTTTTAAGTCAGGTCCCATTATAACTGTCTCCATATACAAATGAAAGGTCTTTGTTTTTAATAGTTCTTGAAGTAAATGAGCCAGAAACCAGGACTTAAAGATTTTCCCTTTGCCTAGTTTGGGCTGTGATGGTATATTTGTGTATGATAGAATTTAAGTAGCATTTCTAGGAACTAGAAGTTATTTACTCTAAGCCGGCATGAAATACAATCTAAATTCAGATCTCTAAAAGGTCAGAACTGAATATAAAACCATTGCCACTTCTGCCACATACACTGAAGTTTACCAGCCTTTGTAATATTTGCAACCACACCAGTTTTGTACTTTGAAAATTGAGTTCTCTATTTTTTATTTTTTGTGTTATAATTTGGGTAAATGGCCAGCAAGAGGTCAGTTGTATTAGATGAACTACAGTGTAGCTCCAGGTTTCATTTCCTATAGATTTACAACTAGTTTCTATATCCTTTATAATCAAGGATATCAGTCTTAATCCAAAAAGCCCCAACATAGGAAACACTTAGAAAACACTATAATTTAAAAAGACATTTGGAGTTTTTTGTTTTGTTCTTATTTTGGGGTTTTTTTAATACTCACCCAAGGATATTTTTCCATTTATCTTCAGATAGAGTGGGAGGGAGGGAAAGAGAGAAACATCAATATGAGAGGGACACATCGACTGGTTGCATCCTGCACAACCCCAACCAGGGCTGGTGATGAACCACAACCGAGGTACGTGCCCTTGACCAGAATCGAACCCATGATTCATTGGTCTGTGGGCTGACACTCCAACCACTGAGCCAAACCAGCCAGGGCTGGAGTTTTTTTAATTGCCTAGATGCAATATGGTATTTATATATGTATATGTGTGTGTGTATATATATATATATGATACACGAGAGACACTTACTAAATATTTGATAAACAAATGAAAGAGTGACACCACACACCCTAGTTCTTTGCACTGCTAATGGAATGCAGAAACTTGGATTAAGATGTTTCATAATTTACCATCTTGTTTAATGTGGAATCACATTTTTATGGTAATTACCAAACTACTTGAGACATTTTCAGCCTCAGTCAACATTAACTGATGTCTCTTCAAATTATTTTCTATCTGGATTTATCTATAAGAAACTGCTCAAAATGCCTAGTTGTTGCATGGTTAATGAAGACAGCACAGGCTGCTCCTGAGTGACGATTTAATTGAATAGAGTAAGCTCGCTGCTGATCATCAGCCAAGGTCTTCTGACTTGCTTATTTCTTAGCAAGTGGCACATAATAATAGCTGGTATTTATTTAGTGTCTAATATGTGCCAGGTACTGTTCTAAGAACTTTCCTGATATTGTCTCATTTAATCTTCATAGCAACCCTTTGGTATAGGTCTATCCCCATTGTACAGAAGAAGAAACTAAAGCTCATTGATGTCAAGTATTTGTGTAGGGCATATTGTTCATGAGTGGTCAGATGGCCTGACTCCAGAGCCATGTTTTGTTATTGTTGTTGTTTTGAGGTAGGCAAAGCAAGTTTTATTGTGCTCTTCACTTTGCCTTCTTATTTAGGGGTAATATTTACATAATATGAAATTTGCCATTTTAAGAATCACATATGGGTGAAATTATATAATATACAATATTTGTCCTTTTGTGACTAGCTAATTTCACTTAGAATAATGTCTTTAAGATTCACCCATGTTGTAGCATGTGTCAAAATGTCCTTCCTTCTTAAGGCTGAATGACATTCCATTGTATGTATATACCACATTTTGTTTATTTGTTCTTCTGTCAATGGACACTTAGGTTGTGTACACCTTTTGGCTGTTGTGAATAATGCTGCTGCTGAAATGGGTGGACAAAGCTCTGTTCAAGCCCTTGCTTTCAATTCTTTGGGGTATGTACCCAGAGGCAGAATTGCTGATTGTGTGGTAGTTCTGTGTATAATTTTTTGAGGAACCGCAATACCGTTGACATACTCTCTCACCTTTTTCAAGTCTTTACTCAATACCATCATCTTAGTGAAGCCTGTTCTGTACCCTGATTAAAAACTGCAGCACTCCTACTGTCACCCCTCCACCTTGTACCTCCTTACATTGCTCTTTTGTTCATAGCACTTCTAACACACCATATGACTGACTTATTAAGTGTGGTTTCCCCAGTGGAAGATAAGCTCCAGGAGAGAAGAGATTGGGGGGGGGGGCACTGTCTTGTTCATTGATATGTCCCCAGAATAGTGCCTCACACACGATAGGCACTCAGTAAATTTTTGTTGAATAAATTAATTGTTTGAGTTGTTAAATAAATGTTTTCAGTCATTCAGCCTCTCTCCGCATTGGGATACCAAATCCTGCCCTCATCAAGCTCAACTTGTAGTTAGAGAGTGGAAGCCAGGGAATGGAATCAAGAAAATCAGGGTGTGGTGAAGTTCTCCTCTGCTTTTGTTGTTTTGTGGGGAACAAGTATTCAGGGGAGTTTTTTCCTAGAAAGACATGTCTAGCTTCATTTGTAGACGATGTCTCCTTTCCCAGTCCACCTGTCAGGGCTCACAAATGCCTTTTCCTAAAACCCTGATTTCTTTCCTAGAAGTTGCAAATTGTAAGCCCATAGGTTAGATTTAGCCCACAAGTAGGGAAGTCTGCTTGACTTCCCACATGTTGCATTGGTTATTTGGGTTTTGTGTTTTTATTTTTTCATTTTACATAATACTGCTTAAAATAATTACTTGCCAGCATTTAAAATTAAGATATATCATGTGAAAATTTAGATTTTCAGTTCATTTTTAAAAAGTGGAAGTCCTGATAACATTCTCACATGGCAACCTACTAATGGGGTTGAGTTACAATATGGTCTCCTTCATACCAGGCATAAGCTCCCTTGGTTTGACAGCATACCCTTTTTGTTCATCTTACCTGCCTAGCTCTGTAGGGATTGGACTTTATAGCCCCTTCTTCAGCCAGAATGCTTTGAGTAAAATTTAATCCACACTTTTTAGAGATTGAAGTCAACTTTCATATAGCTCAGGAAACTTTTAATGGCTCTTTTTTGTTAAGTGACCTGGTGCTGTTCCCTATACTTTGTTGATGGCCAAAGGTAACAATTTTAAGAAAGAGCAAACATCTTGAAATGTATTTCAGCTTTTATGTATATGTACATTTGCTCATACCTTTTTAGTATGTTTTAATCATTTCATCTAGGCCCATAGCTGTTGTCAGCTCATATAGTGGCCTAATATAATATAAAATTCTCAATGAAATTGCATAGATAAGAGTTTAAATACGTCTTGTCACCTAACTGGAAGACAAACATAATCATAGGATTAGAATGCTGGAAAGAGGAGGGAAGGGAACAGAAACAAGATGGGGGGAATCATGATAAATGAAGCCTTCACTCACGAGACAAAATGAGCTTATACAGTTAATAACATCTACTACTTTCCCTATACTTTGTTCTAAGACCTGATTTCTTTGGTCTATAAATTACCCAATAAAATACCCACCACAATTAATGTACTTAAAGCATCTTAAGACTCAGCATCTTGGAACAAAATAACTTTGTCCAGAATTTCATAGGTTCAAGATTCTGAAACCTGGCAAGTTAAGTCTCATACTTTACTGTTTGAGGTTATAAAGGTGGCAAGTGTTTGTTCAGCCAAAAAGAACTTATTTTATGGAAACTCACATCATGTTGTGGTGACTATTATATGTTTTCTCTTCTTCTTTGGGTAAAGAAACTACATGTGACTGGTTTGAAGTGGGGAGCAAGAGAGGAGACAGTGTCCCAGTCTGCTTCGTGCCCCCAACACATCAGATTTTCCCCTTGAGAGAGTTCAGGCCCCCAACCTGTGGTTTCTGTAGTATTGTTTACATTGTTCTGAGTATTGGGGTAGGGGAAGGGGTTGTTTTTGTAAAGTTAAAAATGAAACCTGTATCCTTGGAGTGACTTTGGGGGATTGGAATGTTTTACTCCATAAATGAAGGATGGTAAATTCCTACTCCATAAAAATGGATTTCTGGCTACTGCTTTTATGTTCAATGAGCAAAGGATTTTGTGAATTTAGTACCTAATTTCAGAGCCAGCCATTAAATCCTTTTGGTAGCAGAGGACTTGACGTCAGCTTATGGAAAACGGACATCATTTCCATTAAACCCTTAAAAGAACCAAGAAAAGAATCAAATGTGTCCTGACCCAGGAATACATGTCCTGACCTTTGTGTGCTATGGTGTTGACAATACCACAGAGCTTACCAGTGTATCCTCCTGACACATTTTCCCCCTGAGGCACATGGTGGCTTATATAATATCATCATAATCTAAAATAGCCTGTGGGTCTGATTTTTAAAATCACCCTTCTATAGACCTTTAGGAAAGAAGCTTTCACTCAAAAGACAAAATGAGCATATGTGGTTAATACATCTACCTTCCCTTGTACTTTGTTCTAAGACCTGATTTCTTTTGTCTTTTTGAGAAGTGGTATGTGTCTATAATAAGTACTTTTACTTATTATTTATAAGACTAGTTGTTTTTCTAATTTAGCAGGCAGCAGTAGAGAAACCACCAAAAGTATGTCTCGTTTTTACATGCCTGAGCAAATAATAGATGGGTGGTGGAATTACATTTTCAGTGTGGAATCTGGATATATCTTAAGAACTCTGTAGTTCTCAGAAGACTTGTCTGGGTCCTCTTTGTTCTTGACGTTTGGGAAGTATGATGACCCCATTCAGTGTTTTTGTTAATGGCCACTAACTAGAGGCCTTTTTCTCTTCTTTTATGAGCACCTGAAAAAAAAGGAGAGAAAATAGTGGCACACAGTGAGTGTCTGAAGTAGATACTCTCGCTCAGTGGTTCTTAACTAATTATGTATCTGGAAAACTAAAAATGTGCGTGTGTGTGTGTATGTATATATACACACACACACATACATACACACAGATTTAGTTGGCCTCATGTGAGGCCCACACCTTTTCTCTAGTTACCCAAGTGATTCTGAGGTACATCCAAGGTTAAAAACCACTGACAAGCCTATGGGTTTCACACTGTTTACCCTGAGCACCAGAGTTCCTGAAAGTGCTTTAGGGGCTTCCTAGTGAGTGCAGACAAATAGAAGGGTTCTTGGCCATCCCTATCTCTTTTGCCTGAGCAGCTCCAACTTTTGTCTGTTTTATATATCAGCCCTGCACACAGGATTTCATTTGTTAACTAAGAAGTGGAGGATGGTTTTCACTGCTTTGAAGGAAAAAAATGTTTTTTAGTTCAGCCAGTGTGCTCAGTGGATTGAGCATCATCCCATGGACTGAGAGGTCCCGGTTCAATTCCCAGTCAGGGCACATGCCTGGGTTGTGGACTCAATCCCCAGTAGGGGGCGTGCAGGAGGTAGCCGATCGATGTTTCTCTCTTACATCAGTGTTTCTCTCTCTCTTTCCCTTCCTCTCTCTCTAAAAATATATATATATTTTTTTGAGAAAAGAAAGAATTATTTTCACCCATGGCTCTAGACATAGGTCTTATGCAAGAATGGCAAAACAAATGCTTTAGATCCAGTGTTTGAGGATGGTGAGCACTGCATCCTTTCACAAGAATCTGAATGTCGTGTAGCCTCTGAGGAATTCAGCAAAAGAAAAGGAAATCTTCTAGTAATAGATGATAGTACCTAGTGGCCTAGCCCTTACTGCAAATGAGAAAAGCCCAGGTCAGTAAAGAAAGTAAACTTCCCCAAGTAAAAGTCTAAAACTCACCACCAGAGGACCTAAGTGATCACAATGTCTTTGTTTTGGCCCACATGATTTTTTTTTTTTTTTCTGTTTAGACTAGCATTCTAGTCTCCAGTTTACTCCAGTTCCAACACTCCACATGGTTTATACTCGACCAGTTCACTCATTTGCTTATCCTGAAGGCCTGGCCCTTGAACACATTTGTGTTTGTAGACCCTGCAGAGCAACTTACTAGCAACTTGCTGTTTGCAGGGATATTTTATTTGATCATTAAAAACAAACTATCTGTACTTGGCTGGTACAAAATGCTATAATTGCTTGTCTTTTTCTCCAGAAACATGTTTAACTTATAGATATTTGGCAGCCATTGGAAGAATTGTCTTTTATTTCACTTTCTAAAAAAAATAGTGTGGTTTTATCTAAGAGGATAGCTTGTTTGGTATTAGAACTTCATACAAAGTTTATGGAACATATTCATTTTAAGTATTTTATTAAATCTATTTCCAGAAAGCCAGATGGTGCACCTGTCTCTTGGTAGGCTAGATTTCATTCCTTTTTTATCTAGGTCAGATCAAATCTAATTAAAATTGTTCTTCTACTTTATCTTTTATTATTTAAACACTCATTGCCTTCTGTGGTCTCACTAATGGACTAATTTCCTGAGATTATAAATTGGCATGCTTTCATTTTCAGATTCCAGCATCTCAGTCATCATGTTTCCAATTTTTTTTATATATTTGTTTTATGCTGTATCACATAATGAATTTCTACCCCTCTGAAATCATTTGTCCCTTATAATTAATGAATAAGGTGTGCATCCAAGGATATTTACCCCAACTGCACCAATATTTTTAAAAAGCAGCCATGCCTTTTAAACAAAAGGCAAAAACAGTAGTTAATAACCATTTCCCCAAGCAAATCACTAGGAAAGTAAATTTTTAAAAATTCCTATAGTAGTTCTATACCATAAAATTGCTATTATTGCCAATTTTTTGGCAATTATACTCTTTTTTATTATAACTTACAACTTGGACCAGCAAAGTATAGAAAGAGCATAATTTTAAAACATACAGCATAACTTTTTTTTCTTTTTGTAGCATTAATCTTATCACTGGTCATTTAGAGGAACCAATGCCAAACCTTATAGATGAAATGACAGAAGAACAAAAAGAATATGAAGCCATGAAACTTGTCAACATGCTTGATAAACTTTCCAGGTATTGTATTCCCATCCATTTTTTGCTTGGTTTCTACAAATGTTCTATTTCTTTGTCTCTCTTGCTGAGAGTTACCATGGAACAGCAGCTCTGGATATCCATGCTGGCTGGCACAGGGTGGCCCCGGCAGCAGCAGGTAACTCTCAGCTCCCGTGGCTTCCTACCTGTGCGGCTCTGGATGTGCACTCTGAAATATGCAGACTCTCAAAGCTGGGACAACAGCTGCTAGGTCACTGTGACCTTTAACCAACTAACCTCCCTGTCTTCAAAAAGATGCTGAGTTAGGTTCAGTGATTTTGCTGCTGCTTGTATTTTTTTGTTTTAGTCTGTTTTGGTTTTTGTTTCAAATCATGATGCTTTTTTTTTTTTTTTCTTCTTGATGTGCAAGTTTGAAATTCTATCTTTTTGGGTTGCTGCTGAAACCAAGAATTCTCAATTGTTATGCGCCAACAGGAAAAAGTGAAAAGGAATAGCGCAAATGAAATTTTCTGAAAGCAGGCGCTTATATTAATTAGGGATTCTAAAAACAATCTCCCCTCTTGCTTCACACCTCCTTCCTCTCTAAAAATAGTCAGTTTTGGAAATAATTAAATCAAATATATACTAATCAGCAACTAGTCATCTTGGAGGAGTTATTAGAAAATATTAATTCCTTTCACACTTGTCTGAATTGCTCTATTTTCCAGTCATACATTGAGTCATTGTCTCCTTTAAGCCATCTTGAGTGAGTGCTTCTGTGTGTTGGTGGCAGCTGTCACTTACAGGTGAATTTCTTCTGTTTATCTCCTTTTTTACAACTATGTAAAGGATAGTATACCTCAGTCAAGAGAAGTAGCAACTGGAATAGGAACCAACCATTAAAGGGAAAAGTATAACAAAGAAACAAGCAGAGGCTAAGAGCACAACAGGAGGCTTGGAGTAGAAATGTTTGAAACATGGGGAGTGTTACAAGTATGAATGGGTATTGAGACACTCCACAGAATCTGAGCTTCTTTCTGATGGTGATGGTAATGTGGTATAAGTTATTTAGAAGTGAGTAGTTTCATAATCTACAAAGCTAGCATGACTAGAACTTAGTTACTTCCAGATAGTCTTTTTAAACTTTCATCCTTTCCCAAGGTTAGAATTTATAGCCAACTAACAATGCTCACAATCTTCAAAAGACATTGTCATCTATTTGCAGATGACATTCTCCATACGTTTGATAAAACATACATGTTCCATCCCTGAAGGAATCACAAAGATACAATACTGATATGGTAAACCTATAGGAGGCAGAATAACAAGTTTAGAATGAATATATAAAAGTCAATTTGTGTTTAACTGTTTCCAAAAGAACCTGATGAAACACAGTGGTATAACAGTTAGGACAAGAACCAATAGAGTCCCTCTGGTAGGAGGAAGTGTTAACAGAACCTGAGTGGAGCATATTAGTGTATTAGGGCAGCAAACCAGTCAATTATATAATTATCATTTCCGTAAATTATTTCAATAACATGAGTTCTTAAAAGATAACACAGATGTTAGTCAACTGGCCCATATATCCAGGATGCGTAAACTCCAAGCTAGGAAAGTGGGAGATGGGGGATAGAGCTACATAAGATAAAACAGTATAATTCAGATACTTGACTTACTGAAAGAGGCAAAACCATTTCATAAGGCATCCCTATAACAGAAACAGAAAACAGTGCCATGTCCTTCTCCCTGTAATCTCAAGGATATCCACATACTCTAGAAGCTGCCAACGAATAAATAAACGTCAAGTCTGACGTACGAAACTTCCACTTTTAAACCATGCCTCAAAGAAAATACTACTCACCCAGAACACCTAGCTGATATTTGAAGGTGGCACTGATGTTGTATTTATAAAGCAGAGCAAATATATCTTGTGTTGGCTTTGATGGTTTCGATTTTACTATTAAGGTTGAAGCTAAAAACAACTTTGAGAGTAGTCCCACATCACAGACTTTATGCATGGCGTGTGCTGGGTTTTTTACAGTTTGCTTTTATGTGCTTTCTAACATTTGTTCTCACTAATAACAGTCGATGACAAAGCTGTATGGCGGTCAGCAGAGGGCATTCCAAGCAGGAATGCAAAGAATGAAGCCATTCTTTATGCATCTTACATGTTTGTCTTAAGTTTCTTCTCTCTTTTCACTGTTGTTGGTTTTGTTTTTGTTGTTGTTGTTGTTGTTTTGAGGTAAACAAGAAGCCATAAAGCCAAAGTAGATGAATGCAATACAATTCAGGGTACATTTATTAAGCAGTTACTCTGTGCAAGACACTGTGCTGGAAGATGAGAGAGATTGGTGAACATGACAATCTCGGCCTTTGGAAAACTCACATTCTAGTGAAGGAAATGACTTTATTCTAGAATACAAGGTAGAAAAAAATAATGACAAAATAAGGTCTGTGTTGAACTGTAAGCACCCAGGAAAAGGAGCAGTTCATTCTGTCTGATGGATCAGGGACTGTTTCACAGGGAAGGTAGCATTCGTGCTGATCCTGGAAGTGTAAGGGGTGTTTGATAGACAAATGGAGAAGTGACCGTGCATTCCAAGTGCAGGGAAACTCACTCTTGTTAATAAATCTTTGGTATTCACATACTACTACTTTCTTCCAAAGAGCTCAAGTTGTTTTATCGTTATCTGATCACTATAATACATTATCAGATTTATCACTGGGGGAAGCAAGGCCCAAAGGATTGCCCCAAACATTTCCAAACTAATGTCTGGTTATAATCCATTTTCTTTAACAGTGTACAAAATACTTCACATACATTCTCTTTCTAGCTTTATAATAAAGTGAGAATAGGAACTTCATTTTCCAGAACTCAAGCCTTTTGCTCTGTCTCCTGTGCTGTGTCTGTCTGTGAGAGTCAGTGTTGCCAGAACACTTCCTGATCATCCTCTTCAGCATTGTGCTGCTGGTTAGTTCCCTAAGGATGTTCTGCATCCCACCAAGTCTTTATTGCACTAAAAGTGTACTGTAGCTTTGTCTGATTAACTTTCCTTCTCAAAAATGAAATCATTTTCTCCTGGGCCTGAATTGAAGGGCATGTGAGTAAAGGTTAGGGTTGGAGGTGATGTGGCCAATGAATGGACACTAGACACTTCCTTTTTTCCATCCATAGGGGAGCAGATGTGAAGGACCTGCACCAGGATGGTGGTTAGCAACAGTGGCCCGTGCCAAAGCACTTACCAAAGTGATGACTAAGGTTGGTCATGCCAAATACTGTTACTGAGCCTGGTGTAGGGTATAGGTGATATTCACTACCAAAACTGTAAATCCACCAATACAAAAATTAAAAGGACATTTCCATTTTGCCTCCATGATGGACATAGCCACTGCCTCAGTCTTACCAGCTTTATCTCACCTAGATCTCCAAGGACACTGGAGAGATCAGTGCTCAGACTTTTTTTTCCATCTAATACCAACTGACTTAGTAGTGTTCCAAGTGGTTTGGATGTTTATTTTTAAGTATAAGGATTCTATTTGTGACAGATGTGGATAAAGGGATTGGAGTGGACCTGGAGGTCTTAAGAGTTTGAAAATAATCTGAGCCCTATTAATCCCATCAGGTGAAGCTAGTACAGTGCCTTGTACCCTGTGGTTTTCCCAGTGTGTGAGAAAATAACACAGCTGATCCCCAAATCTGAAGGTCCGTTTTCTGCTCTGTAAATGAGCCTATATGGTGTAAGACTTTAAAATATACTTTTGGTCATTCCATTTCTTGGCCAAATGTTATGAAATTGAGGGCTAGAAAAGAATTCCATAAAGGTTCTTTGGCCCATGACTGACTAATTTAAATAACAGTGTATATAATTCCTTTGATATAGAAAGATAATTATAATATTTATCAAACATAAGCATTAAGGCTAGAGGCATGAGATTATAGAAAGCTTCATTTGACATTTTTAATGTGAGAGCAGAGATGGAAAAGGGGATGAAATTTGTCTGCCTCTCTATCTCCTCTTTCTCTGAATTGGGAGAAAAAAATAAGCCTCTGCAATTTAAGCGGGAGACTAGAATGGGGATTGTGTGTGGTTAAGCAAGTCCAGTGTGGCTAATACAATTGCATTCACCTTAGCTACAGCACACAACTCGTATGTAATAATGCAGCCTCCTCCAGAAACGAGGAGAGAGGGTTGATTGGCTTAAGCTTAAACTAACCAAGGGAAATAATATTTCAAGTTTGTTTTGACTTTTCTAATCCCCTTTAGTTCCTTAGTTGGAACCAGGACTGATTAATCTTATACTCCACCCTTACCTATCACTGTTTAACAAGGTACATTGCCTTTTTGCTATATATGCTATCAAAATCCTCTCAATTTTATATTTATATAAATAAATAAGTTATAATTGTTTTCCCATTTCTTCTCTTATCACTCCTTACCTAATAATTTATTCATTTATTCATTTATTTATTGCCAGTCATTGTGTAGTATTTGGGACATGGCTTTCTCAATAAATGCAGGTAAATATGGAATAGTTTCTTTTAATCCATAGATTATCTTTAAACTTAGCTAAAGCTGGGACAGATGATTTTTGACTGAAAAGCAAAAAATACGTAATTTTTTCCTTACATATAAGTTAGTTACTTTACTCAGCTTACAAAATAACAACTGTGATTACACCCACCTTTTTGATGAGTGAGTCAAGGGAGTGCTTTTCAGGTACATTTCAGAAGTGTGGTCCAATTTTTAAAGCATAGTGAGATCTATTATAGGAACTAAAATATAAAGATCGGAAAATCCTTTAGATCTCCTCTGTCCAACATGGTAACCACCAGCCATATATGACTGTTGAGCACTTGAACTGCAGTTAGTCTAAATTGTTAAATACTCAGGCTTTCAAAGACTCAGTACAAGAAGAGAATGTAAAGTTTGATATAGATTTTATATTGAAATAATATTTTTGACATACTGAGTTAAACAAAATATACCAAAAGCAATTTACCTATCTCTTCTTACGTTTTCAGTGTGGCTACTAGAACATTCAAGATTACATATATGGATTACATTATGTTTTTATTAGTGCTGTTTCATGTCATTAACATATACTGTAAGATTGCTTGGAAGGTCAATTAAAGGAACTTGAATCCAGTTAAATTAATGTACCTTTAAAGTGGCAGGTGAGAATTAATTTGAGAAACTTGATATTGTGTATTATTAGGTTACAGAGGGCCCTTCCTTTGGCTAGACAACTCTTAAGGAGGATGCCATGCTGCCTATTGGTAATCATTGTCCTTTGACCTGATAGGAATGACTACTTTGAGCTCTTGGTTGAAGTTTAAATGGCTTCTTCTGTCTATTAGAGAAACATCAAATAAGAATAACCTCCATGGCTATTTGCTCTCTTAGTTATCCTCCATGTTTAACTTTTAAGTCTTTCTACTTGGGAAGAACAAGGAAGAATTTCATTTTCTACTGCTTCATTCAACAGTGTCAGCTGGTATGCTGACCTCTTACTAATATTTATTTTGCTAATTTGGACAACAGGATAGAAAAATTCTGTAAAGAAATTACCAAGAAATAATAAGGAAAAAAACCTGAATTTTATTCTTCTAGCAGTATACCTAACCTCATTTTCTGTATTTTAACCATGCTGTTCAATGTAAGGTAGGGAGCAAATTTTTAGAAGTTTTGCATGTGATCTAACAGAATTGAGAACAATAATAAAAGACTAATATTTATGTAGTGCTTTAAAGTTTTAAAAAAGTGCTTCCATATATATTATCTCCATTGATCATTAAAACAGCTTTGTGACTTAGATAGGAAAAGAAGTATTTTACTGAAGAGTAAATGGGACTAATGATTCCATGACTGACCCAGATCAGGCATCTAGTTAATGACATAGATGGGACCTTCATAATTTAGGACTCAGCTCTCAGTCTTCAGACTCCAGATCGTATGTTATCTTGGAAATTACCAACACCTCTTAAAAATTTGTCAGTCTGATTATTTTAATAGACATTCAAAGTTTTAAACAAGTGCAAAGCATAAAGACAGATAGTAAGGATATTTCCCTGAAAAGAGAATTAAGATTTGTAGGACATATATTCCTGCTTTTTCATTCCATAATTGTTTTGGGCTCTTTTCAAATATCAGGTCAGGAGCTAAGTAAATAGCCTATGTTTAAAAAACAAAACAAAAAAAGCCAGCTTTATATAGAGGAAACCAGTAAAATCGCTATGATTCTATGCTAATATAAGGTCTCTTTTTTTAATGTAAGGTCTCAGTTTTGGAAAAAGAATGTTTATAGGACCTCTAACAAATTCTTATATTTAAGAAAACTTAACCTTAAAAAGGCTTCTCTTTGCAACTGTAGGCAACTCCCAACTGCCTTGACAAAACGGAAGAACTTGGTGTAGACAATATGCCATATCCATTTGTCTTGGGAATGATGTTTTTATGCTACATGTTTAACCTTCCCAATTGTACCCAGTCCCAAAGCATGATAGTGAGGCCTGAGGGAAGGTCCTCAGAATCATTTTTGAAACATGTAGCCTGCACACCTAGAATTTGCTGTGGAAAAGCTACCATGTACCTCCTACCTACTGGGTTGGTGGCTTAGTGAAAAATCAGTTTAACCAGTCAGCACCAGGAAACCATTAGACAAAAGATAAAATGAAAGATGAAGCATCAAGGTCCAAATGACACTTTCACAATATGTAACAGAAGAACATGTTAACCAAGGCCAAAGGTTATAATGTTATTTCTGTGAAAAAAAAAAAAAGGGTTCAAATCGCTTGTAAGAATATCACAAGTTATTGGGAAATCCATTGTATTTCAGTGAATTATGGACTATTCTAGTGATGCTGAAATCTTGAAATAAGATGCGCTCTCAGACTTGGAATCGTAGCAGAGATTAGAGCTGCTTTCTCCAGGCTATCAGAGGCTCCATTCTTGCAGGCATTTTTGGAAAACCTCTGTGTTAATTAAAAGGCTTTATTTATATACTAGTTTCTTATTCTATCTTTCAAATGTGAAAAGGAATTAAATATGAAATGGCTAATTTAAAATGTCAGGGTTCTTTTTTCCAAGCCAACCTTGCATTAAGAGCAGGAATCCCTGTGCCAAAGAAATGGTTCCCAATTATCCCATCCTGGGTTTTGTTATACATTGTACAAAAGTCAACAAAACAAGTATGTAACAGAACCTGCCTAAATAACAGCCACCCTCATTATAAACAAGAATTAATCAGGGGGTGATTGAAGGAAGCAATGCCTCATAGCTTCCCCCCTTTTCTTCCTTTCTAATCATAGAACAAAATATGTTACATAAAAGGATCGGAACTATTATGCAGTACTCAATTAGAGGGAGGTGAATAGGTCTCTAACATGCTGTTTTATCAAAAGAGCAGACCGGTGTTTGCATGACTGTTGTTTCATTACAGACCCTGTCATTAATTCCATGTGTCAATACTGCCCTGTAGTACACAGAGCAGACAAGAAAGAAGAGCCCTTGAAAACAAGGGAATGATTTTTGAGTCGTTATCAAGCTAAGTGGCAAGCGGGAAGCTGAAACTCGTATAGGTAAATTCGAAGGGACTCTTGGGAGATCTGCAAGTGGGAAACAAGAATGCATTTTACCAACTGCTTAATTATGTCCTGTTTTTCAACAAGTACACTTGAACTGAATGCTTTGTTTGTATTGCACAAAAACATGTGCTGTGGGCAAGAGTATTCTCTTGCTTTCAGGTCAAGTAAGGTGTTTTATACACATACACATCTGGCCTCTCTATAATGTGCAATTGGGTATGTTAATATCTGAACCCCAATATTGCACTGTCATTTCTGGGGGAAGGAGTTACATAGGAACCATAAGCCCTAAAAAGTGGAACCTTCTCTAAGGTTCTGAGAAGTTCTGTAAGCCCAGGCATTCCAGAAGACCACAAGGAAGCGAGCAGAGGCTCAGGAAAATGTTAAAATATATCTGGAAAAAAAGAGACATACCAGAAAATTTTAAATATGCTATGAATCCCATAATCTCCCACCCCTAAATCTTTAAGAAAGTGTTTTTTGGTTTCAATGAGCAGTCCCAAGGGTGTTAGGCTGGGGCAAAATAGGGTTTCCTTTCTTGGACGTGCTTTATCTGTATCCTCATGCCTGGCCAAACCCTTATAGATTATGGTTCCTTATCGTTTAGTAAGATCAAATTTCTAAATGATGTTTCGTTCCAGTTGAACATTCTTGGAGGCTTATCTCTTCCCTGGCCAGATGCCTGATCAGATGAGAAGCCCGCCATGATACTGTCACAGTGCCTAGAATGGGCTCTTTATCCAGTAGACATCACTGTACTTTTTGATGATAACGAGGGCAGTCTTAACTTATGTTAAGGCCTGTGTATAGCATTGAAGGTAAGTATGAAGGAGTTGTTGCTATATGAATATCTTAATCCTGATGCACATTTCAGTATACAGTATCTCTGTTTAACCATAATGTACATATATCTGACATCTTTAGATGGGACCTTCATAATTTAGGACCAGTAACTCTTCATGAAATGGCCTATTTATTGAGGGCCATGATTGAATTTAGATCCTTCCTTGTAACCCTTGCCATTACTTTGATTTACTTTTGTAATCATTCGAATCATCTGCTGATAGTTTTGCAGAATGATTTCCATTCTTGAAGTATGTCAGTGACAATTAGGTAGGATGCTGTATTTGACTCTTAGGCTTAGAATATAATATATTGATTAAAAACAAAGGCTTAGCCATGTTGAATTTTAGTGTCTTAAAACCTAGCAGTTTTTTAAATAGTTCAAAATTATTTAGTAACCTAATATTTTGACTCAGAATAGAATCTTGGGGATCATCTTGTCCAACTCCTTTATTTTATAGATGGGGAGACTCAAGCCTAGAGAAGGCAATGACTTGCCCAAGGACACCCAACAAGTTAGTGGAAGACCTGAGATTAGAATCTAGACCTCCTGAAGCTCCATATGTAAGAAGCTGAATGTACATCATTCAGTGGTTGGGAGTTTCAGGCTGGACGGTGCGTAGGGGGCTTGACTTCTGCTGGACATCATGATGTCTCATCAGGGAAATAATTAACTACAATTAAAATAATATGAGAATAATTTCTGACCAATTCTCCATTCTCCATTTATGCGATGACCCATGTATTATATTCTTTCAGTAAACATTTACTGAGCACCTACTGTGTGCTCCATCCTATACTGGATATACAAATTATAGCCAGGGAAGACATGGACTCTGCCCTCAAGTTGCTCACAGTCTAGTAGAGAACGAGAAATCCCTGGAAAGAATTTTCTGTAGAATGCTAATAATACCTTTTCTAACTCGGTGGATCTTGATGATGAAAGTGGATCTTCTACCCAGAGATCTAGCTTTTCTACTGGTCATGGTTTATTTATTAGGAGGCCCATAGAACAGCATACCTCTCCTTCCTGTGTAAGTATAAGATGATATCAACTGCAACTAAATTTAGTTATAAACACTTATTGAGGATCTGCGTCTGCAAGGCACTGTGCTAGACACATAGGGATATGAAAATTAAAGCGTACAACATTTCTTAATATGTTAGTGATGCTGTTTCATAGCTTTCAAACATTGTAATGAGAATTATTATAATTTTTTTTTAGAGAGAGAGTGGAAGGGATGAGGAGAAAGACACACCAATCGGTTGCCTCCTGCACATGCCCCACTGGGGCCAGGGATCGGACGCGTGACCCTTCAGTCTGCGGGCCAGTACTCTAACCATTGAACCACACTGGCCAAGGAGAGAATTATTTTTAATAAAAAATATTCTTAAATGTAGGGCCTTTGACATAGAAGACAAAAATACCTCTGTACTATAATCCAGACTTGTCAGCCTAGGATTTAAAAGTCTCCTTTGAGATTCTCTGTCGTACCCCATATCTGTTTTGAGCTTCTTTTTTTCTTTTACCGCAGTCAAGCCAGCCTGTTTGCCAATCCCTGCACACAACTAACTCTTGCTTCTGTGCCTTTGCTTGACTAATTCTTCTGTTTCTGGGATGCCTTTCTCCCCATGAATCCATATTCATCATTGCCATTACAGTCTGGCCCTGAGTCCATCACCTGCAAGGACCCTGTGATCAGCCTCCCGTCTCCTGTGTCCTTCCCACGTGTACATATGATTGGTGGAGCAACATTTCTGTGGTATTCATTAATGCCTCCCATTCTCTGTCCACATCTTGCTGATCGAGAATCAACAGAGCTGATGAAATGAAACAGTCTAGTATAACCAGGTTATTTATCAGACCTCTTAGGAGTGAGTCTCTGTATCAAAGATGTCATTTGGCTGTGGGCTGTTAGTTGTATGATAGAGAGGAATAATGTCAGATATGTTAAGGTGGAGGTTTGAAAAGTAAGCCTGGGGTCTATAAGAAAAAGTCACATGTCTGTAAATGAACCTCACTCTTTCTGCTCCCAACAGGACAGGAAATCTCCTTTGAACAAACTTCAGTTGCAGTAAGGCTATGTCAGTGACCTGTAAAGCTAGGGAAAGCAGGGCTCTGCCTGTTAATCATCCTGAGCTTGTTGATCTGCTGTTCTGTAATTCTCTTACTATTGTTTAATGTGTGTATGTTTTATCTTCTGAACTGACTAAAAGCTTCTTGAGGACAGGGACCATGTCTTTTATTTGCTTCTGCATATTCTTCTCCCACTTAATTTCCAAAGAGTGTCCTAATAAACTTGGGGAGACTTTCCATAAGCATATGACAGGAAATGCAACTGTGGGTTCCAGCCACAGTCCAGCCATTGCACCTCGCACTTTAGATGTATGGTGACCTTTTGCTCTCAAGACAGCTCAGTGAGGTCGGTATTCCTATCCCAGTTCTACAGATAAGGGATTGAAATTCAGAGAGTTCAGTGTCTTATTGCTCATGAGGGGTGGATCCAGGATTAGAACCTAGGGCTGTCTGACTCTCAAACCTGTGTGTGCCTTTCATTATACCACAATGATAACTAATATTTAAGGCTCCTTTACAGTTCATAGAAGTCTTTCATCTGTATTGTAATTACTACTGCTACTCCACTATTAGTACTATTACTGCTATTCCTTACATCATCACTAGGAAATAGAGCTAGTATCATCATTATTCCCATTTCACAGATGGGGAAACAGACTCAGAGACTTGCCCACGATCACACAACTGGTAAGTGGAAGAGCCAGGACTTCAAACAGACCTCCTGGCTCCAGATCTTTTTGTTCCACTCTATCACGTTGCTGCCTTCATTCATTTGCACGAATGTATGACTCTGTGGCCAGTTATCACTGACACCTCTCCTGCAGAAGTGTCAGCAAGTCCAAGCGTCACATGGAGCCACGTGGAAAAGAAATAGTTCATACCCTCAGAGGAGCTTTCGTGCTAGTGAAGGGGTGAGACAAAGAGCCCAAAAATAAATGCTTGTGAAGAATAGTTCACAAGTGGAAATTAAAATATGGGGCCCTTTATTCTGTAGACGAATTATTGGCCATAAAACTTTTGAATTGTTCTTAATTATTTCCACTGTAAAATTGGATTAAGGAGCAGAGATGAAACTGGTGGGCTTGATCTGAACACCCTCCTGGGCTTGAATGAGAAAGCAGCTGCTCTGCGCAGGTGCAGCCTGCCCTGCATCGTCCAGGAGATGCAGCCGTGTCCGTGGTGTTAGGGTGATGACATCCCCCAGCAACGTATCACTGTCTTGGTAGAATTTCTCTAGTCTCCTCTACATCACCCACCCCAGCCCTTTAACCCAGCCCCACTTACAGTACCCTCGAGTCCACCAGCCTCCACAGACCATTGAACTTTCTTATGCCTTAATGTTCCATTCCCAGCAGATTGACCCCTTTTTCTTTTGTACCAGTTATTAGTAAGTAGTGCCCACTGTCAGAGTCCCCCAGCAGACAGGGAGGAGACTGTTAGGAAATACAGCTATGCATCGTGTACATCCTTGAAGGAGGAAGTTTTGATGGAAACAGATGATTTCTACCTGGTTGTCATGCAAGGACCACAAGCTCTTCGTGTCATAAAGACACCAGCATCTCCCCACACCTGCCACCACTGTGCTCTTGCTGCAGTGAACAGTGTGACCATCCACCTGGTTAGCAGAGCTGGAGGCACAGGACACAACTCTTTACCCACCTTCACCAGCCAGCCCCCCACCCTTCCGGTGGATCCCAGATCTGCCTCAGAAACGTAGCCCTTCCTCCATACCACAGCTTTCTGTGTCCTCACACACTCTTACAGTGCTACCCTGAGGATGCCTCTGCCACCAGTGTTGCCATTCCAGCGTGCCCACCGCACTGCACAGAGACAGCTCCCCGAGGATAAGCGTGATGGGCGTGTTGATGGTGAAATCCGAGCTCCTTCCTTTGGCATTTAGGACACTTGACTCCTAGATCCCACACTACCTTTGCAGCCTTAGCTCCTCCACTCCTTCACGGGCCCTCGCCACTGCCAGCACTGGGGCCTCAGCTCTGGAGAGCAGAGACGGAATAGAAATGACACAGCCCCAAAAGGTCTACAAAGTCATGCAGGTAGATGGGACCTCCAGAGCCCTGCACGCACCTCCTGTGCCCGAAATGCTCCGCACCTGCTCTGCCAGGCAAGGACAGCTCCTGGTGGTGCCATCCCCCTCTGCTGGCAGTCTGGGCTTCTCAGGGGCTGCAGTTCCTTTCCGAGGTTCTCCCAGCACTTACCGTGGTTCTAGGTCACTGCTCAGTGTGTGAAAGGAGCTGCTCAAGGGCAGCCGCTGGGCCCCGTCCTGTCTCCCCAGTGTAGTTCCTGGCGCAGTTACGGAGCAGCTGGACGCAGTGCTGTCCGTGCAGTTAGAGCAGCGCGCCCGGGCGTGTGTGCCGCACAGAGCACTGGGCTGGGGTCCAGGGTCCTGTATCCCAGGTCCAACTTTGCCACTAGATATGGGACCTTGGGTAAGTCACTCAGTCTCTTCTTAAAGGAGGGGGTTGGACTAAATGATCTCTAAGGCCCCTTTGGCCTCTTCAATGTAAACTTCTATGATTCTGACCCAATTTTTTGGATCAGGAAACCTGTTTCCTACTTTATACTGTTCACATTACTGATTTTTCAAACTCTCAGAAATTAGTCTTCGGTGCTGGCAGAGCCGCCTGACTAGGCTGCTGCTGGCCTCCAGGGACCCGCGCTGCCCTTGCGCAGGCTGGCACTGCGCGAGCACTGCTGTCGGCGGCCCCCCTTCCCAGGAGGGAGCCTCCGTGCTGGCCTGAGGCACAGCCGCAGGAGAGGGTTTACGATTTGCCTTCACTCCGGATCTCACCAACATCAAGCTGCTGCCATGTGGGTTTTTGGTTGTAGACATGTTTTCAGGAGGTGATGCCCGTTTCCATGAGAAATCAGTTATGAGCAGCTCATGCGCCAGTTCCAGGCTCCACTTAAAGTACCTGCTGACCCCTGGGGGTAGGAGGACTAGAGTCAGCCACTCCACAGGTACATTCCCCATAATCTCCATGTAATAAGAGCCAATGAAAAGATTACGTAAGTCTTTCCTAATGCTTTTTGATTGGCTTAATCAATAATTAATCATCTTTAGATGAGGCTATAACTTTCGGAGTAGATATAATTGGATTAGATGGAGGGGGACAGTTGGGGAGCTTTGAAGAGATTAAAATGGCTGTCAGTCCCATAATTAAACTGCCACAGACAAAAGCAATGGTGTTTTTACAAACGAGAGAGAGAGAGAGAAAGAAGGAAAGAAAAGGGAGGGAGAAAGTTGGGGAAGGCCAACTGATATGAAATGAATCAGTAAGTACCTATGATCACTAGAGACTGGACAGGCAAAATCAGATCTGACCAATTTATTCCACTGAGTGAAATCCACACATATCACATCAGCCATGCAGTTGTATGCCTGGCCCACTGGGACAGGTGGAACTTCGGCAGCTTCAAAGTCGCTAAAACAAAACAAATCCAGAAAAGGAAAAATATATATATGTATCTATATATTATTTATTAAAAACAGAAGAGACCTGCTCCTTGTCCTGAGCCCATTTAGACCTTGACTTTTCATACTTTTAATTGGCTTAGTAGGTTTGGCCTGTGTGAATGGAGTCTTTTATCTCCTTCTTTTTCTTTCCGTGCCCCTTTCATCTGTCCTGTTACAAACACACAGAGAAAGCTTGAGGAAAATACTTTGGTTTTTAAAGACTTCTTTATAAAAGACTGGATCGGGGCGGGAGGGAGGGTTGTGTGTGATGCTGGTGAATACTTTTTTTCTTTCTTTTATCTCTTTTTCCAGGGAGGAGTTGCTAAAACCAATGGGACTAAAACCTGATGGGACAATAACTCCCTTGGAGGAAGCACTCAGCCAGTACTCTGTCATCGAAGAGACCAGCTCCGACACAGACTAAAAGCATCACCTGCTCAACTCTCATACTGCTTTTATCAGCATCTTTTCTCTGTAGCTCCAGGGGAATCTTTTCTCTAAAACATTTATGCCCTTGCTTTGGCTAGAAACACATTAACTGGTTTACTCATTGAGAATCCAGCATATTTAAGAGGTGATCCTGTGTTTTTGCGACACTGAGGCATTCGCAGAGCTGCAGCTGGATGGAGTTGCGGGGCTGGAAGCAGGAAGACAGAGCCGCGTCACCACGACGGAACCGACAGACTTCACTCTGCAGCCCTGGGTGAACCTGGCAGATCCGAATGTTTGCCAAGATTCTTAGCAGAAGATTCGCCGTGTCCTTCCTCTCACTGTGGGAGCTGCCACTTCTGAGTCTCCAGCAGACGGAGGCGCGTGAGAAGCAGAAGGAGCTGCTGACCAAGGGCTGAGGCAAGTGACTTGTTCGATCAGGACGGACTACATGGACGCCAAGCAGCTGCTCCATCAGCCTCGCCCCACTCTCATTTCAATTTTGTATAATTATGTAGAAATGCACACACAAATACACACACGGCCCGGACCTGCAAACTGATCGCACTCTGAGAGTTTGCATGTCACTTATGTAGAACTTCAGAATACATTTCTCCCTGTGAAGAGTTATCAATGACGGTTTAGTTCTGAGGCAGCTACAAATGCCTATTTATTCCCTCACGTACCTGAACACTAGTACCATAGAACTGGACCCTATCTGTATCACTGCATGGGGAGCGTGCATTCTGAGGTCTCACTCGGGTGCCAGCAGAGGGGACGGGGACTCCTGAGTCCTGGGAGTTCTTATGTGGCCTCTTCTGGGGCTGGGGCCAACAGCAGCACCCTTTTGTACATATAGGTCATTCATACATCACATGTTTTAAATCGGGGACTGTGTGTGTGCTGGTGTGTGTGTGTGTTCTACCTTTCTACATACGATCAGTTCAACGGTAACCTTATTTATTTAAAAAAAAAGAAACACAAATAGTTACTGTTAAACTGATGAAGGCTGTTTATTTTTACTTTTAAATTGGTCATATGAAGAAGTAGAAAATGAATCCATGAGCCTAGTTAATCAGTGGCTAAAGTTGAAAAGGGGTTGGTTTCCTTTTATATATGTATGTATGTTTGTATACATACATATATATATACACACATAGATAATGTGCTTAACCACTGCCTTTTAAAACTTTAAATTAAATAAAACATTGGGGTTGATTCAATTTAGCCATCTGTGTGTGTTTCTTTACAGATACATGGGATAAATAATTCTAGTTCACAGTTCATGCTTTTTTTCAAAGTGCTTTTATATCCATTGTCTCACTTATCATAATGGCCTTTTTAAGGATAGGTGCATGGAATATAAATGAAAATGTCGTTTATCCAGAAGTCACTTATCTGGCAAAACAAATCAGGAATTGAGTTTTTAAATGCCTTTGAGCCACCAAGGGAGAGGTCAAAAATGGCTTGCAGTTTACTCACAGGAGAGAGCCTTGAGAATCTCACTTTTTGCCTCTTTACTAAAATTTACATACATTTTTAACGTGTTTAGTTATCTAGCTCTTAGGCCCACGGAGGAATCACGAAGGAGGAGAGCCAGGTGGAAGGCAGGCCCGTGCAAAGCAGAGAAGGCCGACCGCGGCCGGCAGCAGCAGACGTGAGCGCGCCGCTCCAGGTGCTGCCGGCCGGGGCTCTTTCCCTTGGGACACGCTAGCTGACCCAGCAAGTATCGTATAACATTCTGGCCCATAGGCTAATTCTCATAATGATGATCCCGAGTTTCCTTTAAAAAAAAGAATAAATCCAGAATACGCTATAAAAAAATCTAGGAATAGTACAATATATTTTAGGATTTTCATCCAAAAATGGTTTGGAAGTAGAAGTTGTTGGTGACTTGGTTTAACAACAGTAA
Organism: Molossus molossus; assembly: GCF_014108415.1. NCBI lineage: Eukaryota > Metazoa > Chordata > Mammalia > Chiroptera > Molossidae > Molossus > Molossus molossus. The sequence continues at coordinate 10,289,908 of NW_023425345.1, read as the reverse complement.
ATAGAATGAAACTTGGCAATTCATAATTTTAGATTAAGTGAAAAAAGCCTAGAAAAGAAGAATCTTAAGTATTTTTGTTACTTCATTCTACAGATGCATTTTGAAAGTATTTTTCTAATTTCTACAATCCAATAGCTTTGGCATGTGTGTCGGCTTCCCTAGTGAAGACGTGCGATGAGCTAGCATCTCTGCAGCCTTGTGCAGGGTTAGTGCTGAACCTGTTGGAGGAGCTGGCTCTTCTGCCCTGAGTTCTGCTTCGTCTTCCGTTCCCCTGCGCTGGGCTCTAAGCTCTTGTTGTGAAGAAAGAATTTGCAGGGAGGGTGGTTGAGCATGACCTCACCCTGCACGTGGGAGAGAACTGACACCTGTTACCTGCTACTCTGCGCTGTTTTCTAGCTGTGTCATGTCATGTAACATCGCGTCCATCTCATATTCGAGATCATCTCCAGAAAGCCTGTTCCTCAGCTCCCGGCCCGACCTCTAGCCCGTCTCCTTCCCTCCACCACACTGCCCACCTGGGTCCACGTTGTGCCTCCTTTTGACTCTGGAATGCTGGGAGAGTGGTAATTCTCAGGCCATTTTAAGCAATAACTATTTCAGCAGAACCAGATTCAAGAACTTTTTAAGTGGGGAGGTGACCTGGCGTTGACGTGTGAGTGGGGAATGTGCTTCATTAGGGCATCGCCAACGAGGACCCGGAGTCCTCCAGGGCAGAGCAGGGCCGCAGGCTTCTCAGACACCGGCCTGCGTGCTGGCCTGCGGCGGGGCCACAGCACTCGGCCGGCCACTCCACAGGCCGTCTGCATCCCTCCCGACCTTTGCACTGGTCTGGAGGAATGTGCCTCAAATAATGCACTTAAGCTGCTGCTGTACAGTAACAATCAACAGACACTTGAGACCCTCTTCCATGCCCCGTGGCCCTGGGAGGCGGGCAGGACAGAGGTTATCCCTCCTTTGTAACGAGGACACGGCTGACAAGGTCCAGGTACTAAGAATCCCGACTGCCACATCAGTCTTGCCACCTCCCAGCACTGGGTGTCACCTGTACTGACTTCCTCCCCAACCCCACCCCAGTTATGAAAGTAATATATGTTCATTGTGGAAAGTTTGAAAAATGCAGAAAATAATTTAAAAAAATAATTCACCCCAAATCCCACCACCCTGAGATAAATCACTGTTGACGTTTTAGTGTATTTCTGTCTTGTGTTTTTTCTATGCATATATAATTTATTTTACTACAAGATTGGGATCATGCTGTATTTACAGATTTGTATCCTGCTTTAAGATATTGTGAGCATTTTCCCATGTCAATAAATATTCTTCAAAAATTGATGGCTATATGATATTCCATTATGTGAACTGCGGTAAACACCCTGATTGCCTCCCCGTGTTGTTCTTCCTGCCTGACGGAGGGCGTCATGACCCACCCTCCCAAGACAAGGAAGGTGCCGGCAGGAGAGGCAGCACGAGTCCTGCCAGCTCTGAGGGGCCACAGGAAACGGGTCACACAGGAAGAGCAGGTTTGGGGTGCAGCACCAGCCTCCGTAGCACGAACCCTGGAGCAGGTGAAGTGCCAGGTGATTCTGTAGTTTTTGTCAAGGAGAGAGACTTGAAAAAGGCAAGAGATCCAGGTGACTTTAAAAAGTCTGCATGTGAGAAAAAAGGACAAGCGATCAATCATGTTGACTGCTGTGTGGTCTGGTTACTGGCAGAAGTTGTCTTGGGGGTTCTCTTTGCTGATTCCAGAGGGAGTGATGGTTACCCTTCAGGACCAGAGTGGTCAGAACAGTCGAGCGTGGGGCGAGAGCACTATGGGGAAGGAACAAATGAATGGTGTTCTAGGAACAAGTCATGGGTGCGGGAGGCAGAGAAGGTTCAGGAAAGGAAGCTTCTAGAGAGGACTTGGGAGGGTGTGGCTTTGATGTACTATGCTGAGCCCCTGCACCAAGACGGCAAGAAGCATCAGAGCAGCCTTTCTTAAAGGAGGGAGGAGAGATTAAGCCTCAGTGTCCCCAAATGTGCATTGTATATAGTGAGTCAACTTCCCTGTGCATCTAGCGAGGTGTTCGTTATGTAGCATCCCAAGGGAGAGAAAAACCGTCACCCCATCGTTTTCTGAGTTCTGTGCTTCAGATGAGCCCTGGCTGAGAAGGCTGTCCTGACGAGAAAAGCACAGCTCTTCTCCAAGGCTTCCGCGGTCACATCAGTGTTTCCTCTTCACTGCAGCACCGAGAGGGTGCTGGGCCACGGGCTCCGGGGCATCCAGGTCTGAGACCACCTTTCTGCACGGCACCTAGCGGGCACGCTGTGTGTGTTCATTGTGCAGTTTCTGTGCCAGGCACTGTACTAAGCACTGCACATGCACTTTCTAATTTTATCTTCATGACAGTCATAATAATTCCCACTTCTCTGCCCGGCCAGTGTAGCTCACAGGTTGAGCATCGGCCCATGCACCAAGAGGTCACTGGTTTGATCCCCAGGCAGGGCACATGCCCAGGTTGTGGGCCAAATCCCCAGTGGGGGGACATGCAGGAGGCAGCCAATCAATGTTCTCTCTCATCAGTGTTTCTATCTCTCCCTCTCCCTTCCTCACTCTCTAAAATCAATAAAGAAAAAAAAATTGTTTAAATAACAATAATTATTCCCACTTTTCCAATGAGAAAACAAAGGCATGAAGATGTTAAGTACTACGTGCAAGGCGCACAGCCAGTAGATAGCAAAATTCAAACGTAACCCTGCTTTACCTACTATGCTATGTGTTGCTTTGGTAATCAGAAAAATGTAATCAAGAATTATGTGGGAGGAGAAAATTTCAGAAGGGATTAAAATGGAAAAAATAGACTTGGGAAAATAATTGCAATACATTTCCCCCCCACTCCATTTCCATCTCTCTACGACACAGAGAATCCACGCAGGAGCGGGCACCACCCTCACCAGCACACCGACCCTCGTGAGTCTGTCCAGGAAACACTAAGCAGCATCCACTCTGAACCGGGCACTGTTCCAGATGCTTGGAGACACGAACATCACCAGAAGTCCCCAGAGTGTCCGCTGCGGGAGAAGTCCGTTACCAGAGCCTGTCACGAAGTGCTGCAGGACACCAGGAGGACTTCAGGTTGAACGACACGGTTTCACCGGCGACACACGACACAGTTCCTCCCGCCTGAGGAACTGGCCCAAACAAAAGCTGTGGGGCAAGGTTCTTTTTTTTTTAATTAAATATATTTTTTATTTTTATTGATTTTTAGAGAGAGAGGAGGGGAGAGGGAGAGAGAGAGAACATCAATGAGAGAGAACATCAGTTGGCCGCCCCCTGCATGCCTTGCACTGGGATGGGGCCCACAGCCTGGGCAGGTGTGCTGACCGGGAATAGAACCAGCGACCTCTTGCTGCATGGGTCGATGCTCAACCACTGAGCCACACCAGTTTGGCAAAAGGTTATTTTTTTTTTTTAATCCTCACCCAGGGATATTTTTTCCACTGATCTTTAGAGAAAGTAAAGGGAGGGAGGGAGGTTTGGCGGGGAGAGAGACAAACATCAATGCGAGACACACACATTGATTGGGTACCAACTGGGGATCCAACCTGCAGCCCAGGTAGGTGCCCTTGACAGGACTTGAACTCGTGACACTTCAGCACTTGGGCCAACACTAACCACTGAGCAACACCAGCCAGGCCCCCTTTTTTTTTTTAATCCTCACTTGAGGATATGGGGTTTTTTGTTTGTTTGTATTGATTTCAGAGAAAGAGAGAAACATTCTTCGATTGTGTCTAGGACACACCAGATCCAGGGATCAAACCCGAAACCTAGGTATGTTCCCTGATGAGGAATCAAACCCACAACCCTTTTTTTTTGGTATATGGGATGACACTCCAGCCAACCGAGCCACCTGGCCGGGGCAGGGGCAAAGGGTCTTGATGTGTTTCCAGAACACAGGCAGGTGAGTGTGATGGAAACGGGTATCCCGTGTCTCAGGATGAGCGCGTGAGTAGCAGCATGTCAGGCGAGGAGAGGACCCCCCCCCCAGAAAGACCCTCCAGCTGCAGCACAGAGAACAGATTGGAGGAGGGGCAGCCAGGAAGAAGAGACCAGTAGAAAGCTGTTGCATGGGGACACTGAGGGGCCGGCGGGCCGGACTGAACAGTGGCAGCAGGTATAGGAAAGGGGGTGGAGTCAAGAAACGTTTCAACGTTGGCAAAACCACAACTAGGCTTTGGAGAAAGGAAAGGAAGAGCTCGTTTACACTCAGATGACAATGGATTTGTGGAAAAGATACATACTCTAAAACGCTGCTTCCCAGCCTGTGAGCTAAGCCACTTTGGGTCTGGGAGCAAGAGGGTGGAGCTATGGGTTATTTCAAGGAAACTGCAAATGTGTACGGTCACCAAACACCACGTGCGCAGTGAGTAAATGTCTTGGACATTAGCTACTCCGATTTGACAAACACTGCACATGTACATGTTGATACGAAAGCATTACTCGATTCAGAGTATCCTTTTCTCACTCAAAATATACTAATGATGAGGAGCTATCTGGTGGAAAGAACCACAAAGTTCAGGCTTCAAAAACTCTCACAGGCAGCATCTCGCGCGCTTTCTTTCCAGCGTGGGCCTGGCATGCGGCTGCCGGCGAGGAACGGTGGTGGGGAAGGAAGGCTGTTGTACCATCAGCACCACCAGCACATCCAAGGAGCGGGCGTCAGGAAGCGTGCCCTGGGCACTCAGAGCTCTGGACATTTGCCATGAGGGAGGTGGGCTGCAGAGCCCACTGACAGCCTCGGCAGGGCTGCTGGCCAGAGAGGAGCGCCCTGTGCCCTCTCCCCCGCAAAACAGCGAGGGCGAAGATTCACCACACTAGCTTAGGTCGGTCCCCTACGTACCTGTCGCCACTTTCAAAAGTCTACAAGCAAGGTGGTCAGAACTGATGGTTGAATAAAGTTATAAAACTGCCAAAGAACTCTCATAATTGAAAAGACAGGGCCCTAACTAACGAGTATCGGAGACTGAAGTTGAACTAGCACAGCGGTGGGAACACTGGGCGTTTTTTCTGTAGGAAGAAGGTGAACAGCCAAGCTGTGGAAAGGATGGAGATAGAGTGGGGTCTCAGTCACAACCACACCTAGGTCTTTTTATATCACACAGGGAGGTAACAGGATCTATAAAACCCTTTTATCACAAGAAATTAGAACTTTCAAGCCTATTATGTTGTCTTCAAAGTGTAAAAGAGAATCTGGCCAATGTGGCTCAGTAGTTGAGCGTCCTCCCATGGACTGAGGGGTCCCAGTTCCATTCCTGGTCAGGGCACCTGCCCGGGTTGCAGGCTCGATCCCCAGTAGGGGGCGTGCAGGAGGCAGCCGATCAGTGTTCTCTCTCACATCAATGTTTCTATCTCTCTTTCTCTCTCCTAAAAATAAACATAAACAAATACACAAGTGTAAAAAAGAACCAAACAATTTGTCTTACATTTGTTTTCCTTCTGTAACATTCTAATTCCCTCCTCCTTTGCCCTCCTACCTCAAGACAGGATAAGCTCACTAGGAATAAAGTCATGGACTCAGGAAAGGAAAATACATATTGATAGATTTAAAACACCACGAACTCATTTTACCCAAAACAAACACTCTTGAAAGTAAAAATTTTACTATCGCTGAATGTCTGTGATTTCTATGTGGTTAAAAAAAAAGAGTTACTACTGTAGTATTAAATGACTCAATTTTCATACCAAAAGCACATTAAGCAGTGGAAACTAATGAAGTAAATTTCATACTAAAAATGTACGTGAGCCACACAAGGTCACCAACTATGCAACAGTGAAAATGGAGAGAGAGAACGAGAAAGGGAGGGAGGGAGGGAAAGGAAGAGAGGGAGAGAGAGAGGCAGTTGGACTCACTATGAGCCAAACAATGTCTCCATGAACTGCATTTTTAAGTACGTATATGCAAGAAGAAATGAAAAGTAACTTTAACTGGAGACACTCCTGGTTAAATAGAGCGGTTTGAACACCTGCTGAAAACCCAGTAAATCGGCAGTAAGCTGCTGTTTTCGGTAAGGCTTAAGCCCAGCAGGACAAGGAGAATGAGAAAGGACATGACAGCAGAAAAGAAGGATGACAACATTCTGGAAACTGGAAATCAGATGAGCGAGGGGTAACGACAGGGCACGAAGACACCAGACACTGCAAAGTTAAAGCCCACAGGAAAGAGCAATTCTCTGACTAGTCGGGTGTCCTACAACTCAGCTCCGTTCTGACACCTGGAGACAGCTCAGGTCCCACAGGTTAAGGGCTCAGTCCTACGATACTGTCCTCTGCCCCCATTTCAGACACCAGTCACACGTCCAGGTTGTCATTTGTGCTGCTGACCAACCAACTACAGATAGGAGGTTCCAACAACCCTCTCCTTGAGGTCAGTTAATGTGCTGGCGCAGCTCACAGAACTGAGAAACGTTCTACTTACGAGAGATCCCTTGTTTGTTATCAAAGGACACAGCTCAGGACGGGCGGGACAGAAGAGACGCACAGGGTGGGTGTGGGGACGGGCCCGGGGCTCCCAGCCCTCTCCAGGGGCACCCCTCCCAGCACCTCCCCGTGTTCACCACCCTGGAAGCTCTTTGAACCCAGCTCTTTTGGGTTTTATAGACATAGCACAGGCATGATTGATCAATCACTGGTTGATTCAACGCAACCCTCCTCCTCACACGCAGGCCGAGGGGTGGGACTTTAAGTTCCAATCGTCTAATCACCTGGTTGGTTGTCCTGGCAACCAGCCCCCTTCCTTAGGTGCTTTCCACAAGTCACCCCAGTGCAGACACCTTTATCACTTTCATCACTTAGGACACCCCAAGGGTCTGGGGAACTCTGTGCAAGAAATGGAGACAAAGATCAATACATATCTATGTATTATAAAGAGCGATATGACAGCTCGCTGTGGTCGTCGTCATCCAGCAGAGCGCCAACAGCAGGGACCGAGTTGCGAGAACCCCGGTGAGGGCAAGCGCAGGACAGCATCGTCAGCACGTGGGCCGGAAGCCTGCCGTCTGTCTCGGGGAAGAAGTCTGGCCTTCCTCCCACTGCCTGCGCGTGCCAGGGGCCTGTTTCACCGCACGCTGTCGCTTTCTCCAGGCAAAACACAAGGGGGAAAGGAGACAGGTGTGCAGACTACGGACACCGTCTCGCTGACGCTCACACCAGACGGTAAGGATTCTTACTCCTCTTCACTGATGAGAACATTGAGACTCAGAAAGATAAAGCATCCTGCCCAACGTCACGAAGCTGGAGTTGGCAGACCAGGAATGCCTTGCCTGTCTGTATGGCCCCAAATTATGGGCTACGTCCCCACACTGTCTAAGGAACTGAGCTACAGCGGATTCTTGAGGCGCCTATGCTAACCCCTTGCTCTCCCCTGTGTCTGGCAAGCAGGCAAGCAGGAAGGGAGGGAAGGAAAGCCTTCATCAACCAGTCTCCTCTTCTCTCCTCCGAGTTTTCAGGAATAATGAGAATAATTAAATGAGGTAAGTATGGACTCTGCGACCCTAGGGCTTTGTGCGAGGAGTCTCACTTTGGTCCTCACAGCCATCTGAAGGCATCGCCACTGTGTCATTCCTGAGCAACAGCGGGCAGTGGAGGCCTGCCCGTCAGGGCACCTGGTCAGCACTGAGCCGGTCTCAACCGGCCCATGGAAGGGGCCTTGCTGGGCTCAGCAGCGGAGTCAGCATGCTTCCCTGCCTCTCGTCTCGGGAGCTTTTCTGAGCATCCCTTGCTACCATTTCCGCTTCCGTTTTGGAAACCTTGGCAAACCGTCTAGCCATCCCTGTAGCCCGGACACCCTGTCCTGGGCCTCCTCTTCCTGATTCAGATCCAGTTGCACAAACATTTTCACTGGCCGGCGGTGCCTGTCCGTTTGCGGCTCCCAGCAGTGCTGTGGGCGGGTTTTCCAGCATCGCCCTCCGGTCGCCCACGGGCCCTGTGGCTCGGGAGGCCTGTTAACAGACCGGGATCAGCAAAGCCAGGGCCCGCCAGCTCCCGCCCCACCTGCTCCCCCCGCCAGCCACACCCAGGTTCTGATCACAAGAGGAGGCGGGTGGGAAGGGGCATCGTGTCCTTGGGCCATCTTCCGCGAACATGTGTGCTTCCTTCTTTACTCTCTCATCGTCACACTAACAATCACCACCTCAGTATCATACCTTTAAGATTGCTGAGTGGGCACCACTCCGGGAGAGTGACCGCTCCCGGGCCCAGTGCCCCCTTCACTCGCCCCTGCTGCCCTCTGAGTTCTCGCCCTGGCCGGCCCGGCGCACACAGGAAGCCAGCAGGCTGGCACACACAGTAAGATTTGCCCCCCATCCTGAAAGACCAGACCACAAGCCTCCTAGTGTCAATGCTTCTGAAACAGAAGCACAAGGAAAAAGGCCGCGCCAGCCCGCAGGCCGCCATTCCCGGGCTGGCCAACTGGTCTCCCAGGCTCTTCACTGGAGGAGAGGAGGGGGTTGGAAGTAAAGGGGTGGGTTGGGGGAGATACCCCGCCCCGTTTTCCTTGGTGTCAATTAGCATAATTTAAAAGGCGGGGGGTGGGGTGGGGCTGGGTATCTGTGGGACTCTTTTCACGCTTTGAACTTTTCCGTCCTGGGGGCTGAGGATGGCCAAGTGACCCATATTTAAAAAGCATTTACAATAAAATGATGCACTTTCTTTTGTACCATCAGCTTCTCCGATGAAAAGCAAAAATGTTTTAAAATTGTCCCTTTTTGTCAGCGGTAATGGCTGTGCTATATTTCAGCTCGTCCCCCTTGTGGGCACAGAAAGGGAAGAGTAATAAAGGGCACAGCTGTGGACACTTTACGGCCTGCGTGCAGGGGGGGTGGCTGGGGGAGCCGGGTGGGAGCAGGAGGCAGATTGACTGCCTGTCAACAAATGCAGCTGGGAAAAGAGAAAGCTCTTAAAGACCTCTGCAACTTCAAGTCCAAGATAAATGATGTTCCTATTTGGAAAGAAGAAAAAATGGAGGTGGAATTCAATAAAGGCTGGCTTAAAAGAGGAGGGTTCCAAAGGCCTTTCTCTGCAGCTAGGCAGCTCCGAGAGAAATGAGCAAAAGTGGCCCTAGGAGGGGTGTGTGTGTGTGTGTGTGTGTGTGTGTGCAGCCCAGAGACACAACAAAGCCACATCCCGGCCAACGTGCTTTGCAGGCCAGCAAAGCCGGGCTGGAGCGAGCCAGGTAGGGGATGGGGCGTCTGGTGGGGAGAAATGCCCAGGAGACTCACACGGCTGCCTCAGGGCCACCTGGGCTGTGCCTTCACGGGAAAGCAGAAAAGCCCGAGACGACCTCCGGTGCGATGGAGGGAAGGGCAGTGGGGATCTGGAGGCCAGATGAAGGGCCGGCTCCGAACCCACCAGCTCTCCCAGCAGCGTCTCTGCGCCCTGGGCTGCTGATGAAAACCTCCCCTTCCATCATCGCATTTCAATCTCACCGATACCCCGCAGGCAAGTTGGGATGTGTGACCCCTGTACTACAGACAGAAGCCTAAGGTTCCAGGACGTGAATGAGTCACCTCCAGGAGTGGCTGTCAGTGAAGCCCACGCTGTCCTTACCTACCCCGTGCGCTCCGGGGCCGTCTGCCCGGGAGAGTGCAGACAGCTCTCTGTCACAGGAGCCCCGTGGAGGAGGCCTCCAGGCAGGAGTAGCTGAGTTTTCTGACCACATGCTACCCCAAGATGTTGGTGGACACCAACTTTAAAGCAAGTTGAATCCATGAGTTTGCGAGGAACAGAAGCCTCCACTCTATCTGGCTCCAGGAGAAGGGAATGTATTATCTCACAGAAGCCAGAAGTCCAAGGGGGTGACTCCGCAGTTCTATGATGACCAAAGAGACCATCCTGTAATCTCATTGCATTTGTAGGAAGTACAAAACAGGCAACCCATCTGACAGGCAGAAGTCAGGGTAGAAATGACCCTTGGGAGGTTAGAGCCTGGAAGGGAGCAGGAAGAGGGCTCGAGGGGCACCCCACATTCACGAGAGGTGCTCTTGCCCGAATGTAGGTTCTCTTTGTGTTTTAGAAATACAGGCTCTGGCCTGGCCAGTGTGGCTCAGTGGATTGAGTGTCATCCCATGCACCGAGAGGTCACCAATTTGATTCCTGATCAGGGTACATGCCTGGGTTGCGGGTTCGATCCCCAGTCGGGAGTGTGAAGAGGCAGCCAATCAATATTTCTCTCTGACATCGATGTTTCTGTCTCTCTCTCCCTTCCTCTCTCTGAAATCGATAAAAATATATTTTAAAAAAATACAATCTCTGGAATCATACAAGCTTGGATTTGACTCTTGCAGTGTGACTTTGGGCAAGTGACTTCTCCTTGAACCTCATTTTTCACCTACATTTTGGGGATAATTATAATACTGCAATAGAGGCTTGTTGTGAGCATGAAATGAGACAACGCACACAGAGTGCTGAGCACAATAGCAAGCACATAGTAAGTGGTCAATAAATAGTATCTATTCTTGTTATTAATTGTTGCTAACAACAATGACAGCGCCTTCTCCGGCACTGAGAGTATTAGCTCTGAAGGGCCTGGAGGGTAACGTTTGCAGCTTTGGGGGCGTTGGTGACAGGAGATGTCATTGCAGTGAGCTGGAATAGACCAGGTGGAAAACGGTGGGCTCCACAGGTGGCCCGGACAGGGCCTCCGGAACTTCACTGGCCGCCCTGGGGATCGGGCTAAAATGCAGATTCTGACTCACGGCGGCTGGGTGGGCTGAGATTCTGCATTTTTAACAAAGGTCCCAAGTGAAGCCAAAGATGCAAGTCTGCCGACCACACTGAGTAGCAAGACTGCGTGTCTTAGAGAATGCACGAGTCAGAGGAATTTGCGAGAAGTTTGGGGCGAGGGGTAGTTTTCTCATGCACAGTGGTGACAGACATACACATGGAATGTGGTGTAGCTCCCGGAATACACCCCGTCCCCCGCCCCCGGATTTAACCCTGACCCCCACACCTGCCGTGGGGAACAATTTTCTTTTTAAATTGAAAATATAAGACAGGCCGCCCTGGCCGGTTTGGCTCAGCGGTTAGAGCGTCGGCCTGCGGTCCCAAGAGACCCGGGTTCGGTTCCCTCTAAGGGCATGTACCTCGGTTGCAGTTTGTCCCCGGCCCTGGTTGGTCGTGCGGGTGGCAGCCACTCGATGTGTCCCTTCACGTCGATGTTTCTCTCTCTCTCTCTTCCTCTCTCTCCCTCCCTCTCTATCTGAACAAAAAATGTCCTCGGGTGAGGATAAAAAAAAAAAAGAAAATATAAGACAGGCCAATCATGTAAGAAAAAAAAAAAAGAAAAAAAAGCAATTGGAAACTGCAGGAAATAAAAAGCTATGCACACAAAAAAAGTTATCAAAAGCAAAGGCTTGACTCTGTGATGAAGACTAGCTATTGATTTTCAGTTTTTAGAATCAATAAATAGACAAAAATAAGGAAGGCTTAAATATCATTATTGAGCCGAATTTAAATGTATCAATCTCGGCAGTGCAAAAATAAAAGTTTGAAAAGAGGAAGTGAGGAGAAAAGAGTCAAAAGGAGGCTTATTTTAGAAAGTGATGAGTCAAAAATGCTGCTGAAACTCCGCTCCAGTTTGCAGAGGTTACTAGAAAGAGGACGCAGTTTCCTGGTTCCCTCTTCACTCCTGGTGTCGAGTGTCTGATAGAGTTTTCAAGAAATACTGGCTCAATGAAAGGAGACCAGAGGATGTTGAAGCCTGAAGGTCCACTCCCCTTTCTTTACAGATGACGGCACTGAGGTCCAGAGGGGTACGGGAACTTGCCCAGAGTCACCCCGCTGCCTTGTGGCCAAGCCAAGGGTTACATTGAGACTCTCCAGCTCTCAAGTCCTACCCTTCCCCCCACGCTGCCATCTCAGCGAGAGTCTTCCAAATCCACTCACGGGTAGAGGAGTCACACTGAGGCTTAGAGGAAGACCCATCCGTCTCAAGAGGGCGTCTCGGTGCTAACGCTCGGGGTGATCGGGTGACTGCCTGGAGCTCCCGGAGGACAGTGGCCTTTGAAGCCATCGTGGCTGAACTGCACCAAGGAATGAAGGCCAGTGATGGGAATATCAGTGGGCAGACCTGTGTGTCACTGATAATCACAGCTAAGAGTTGAGTGTGTCTTTCTATTAAAAACGTATTTTACAATTGTGATCATCACATATAGAATGTTGCATACTCTACCCCTATCATCATAACACGAGCATCTTCCCCTTCTACCGTGTTCTGAGACAGCCGGGTCTGAGTCGGAGTAGGGCAGTACTATAAGGCATCAGTGACTAGCTCTGTAGGTAAATCTTGGCCTCTTATTACTTGCTTCATGTGGATCCCTTGTGGTGGAAATACTGAATAATTCCACTTCTGCTCTGCAGTAGCTAACCCTACACTTTCTAAGGGACAGCTCAATGCATCACATTTTCATGTGATGAGTCATATGTGAGGCTCTAACGATGTGTTTCATCCAAGAACATCATCCTTTTATTCTACAACTGTTTTCCCACCCTGGGGCACAGTTTCAGTCATTCATTCAATAAATACCGAACATAAGCGCTCTATGTGGTGTCTGTACTGTGTAGTGTATAGTCTAGGCACAGTCTATGCACTAGTTCTTACTTTACATATTTTAAATACATCATATTCTTTAATCCAACTAACTACTCTATGAAATGGTGGTGTTGTTTTCCTCATTTGGGCCGAGGAAACTACTTACAGAAGTGGAATCAATTATCTGAGATAAGTGGCAGAACTGGAACTCCGATCAGGCCCATGTGACTTCAAAGCGCCTTGGGTTTCTATCATCAGCCAACACTTACTGACCATGTTCTAGGCTGCCGGGCTGGGCCCATGGCTCCAACTGCTCAGAGAGGCCTGAAGGCCTCTACCAAGCCCTCACCCCGCCTCCCAATATCTGTTTAGCCAGAGTTCTCATTATTCCCAGTGTGAGCACCCCCCCCCCCACCCCAACCATTTACTAAGCACACAATTTGGAGCGCTGACTGTACCAGGCCCAGGGGTGCCGTCTGCAGAGAGCTTACAGGCTAGTTGTTAGGAGGAGACAGACAATAAACAAGTGAACAAATAAGCGTGTCATCATAAAGTGGAAAAGTGCTGGAGAGACAGTAATCGGTGAGGGGGCAGGAGGTTACACAGAAAGGCTGGTCAGGGAAGGCCTGTCTGCAGAAGTAAGACTTACGCTGTGAGTTCCAGTCTCTGCCCTCTTGGTCCAAGGCTTACTTTTTAAAAGAAAACTAAGAACCTACAAGACCCCTTCCAATCTTGAGATTTTTTTGTTTTTTAATTCTAAGACATCTCTGACTCATCCCCCAGGGCTACCTCACCTCTGCAATTTTCGAGGACTGGGCTCCAGCTCTATACTTCAATTTTGCTCTGTGGACCAGTGGTCTGCAAACATTTTAAATTGCCTATGTCATCAGTAACAGCCCTAGCTGCACATACATAGTTTTTCATGTATGTATTAATTTAGACACATAATCTACAGTCTAAACTCGTGCTATCTGAGAGCGTGGTCACTAGCCACATATGGCTATTTAAATTTAATGTAAATGGAAAAAAAATTCAGTCCCTCAGCTACATTTTAAGTGTTGATATAAAACATTTCCAGCCCTGGCCGGTTTGGCTCAGCAGTTAGAGCGTCGGCCTGCGGTCCAGAGAGACCCGGGTTCGGTTCCCACTAAGGGTACATACCTCGGTTGCAATTTGTCCCCGGCCCTGGTTGGGTCGTGTGGGTGGCAACCACTCGATGTGTCCCCTTCACGTTGATGTTTCTCTCTCTCTCTCCCCCTCCCACTCTAGCTGAACAAAAAAAAAAAAAGGAAAAATGTCCTCGGATGAGGATTTAAAAATAAAATAAAACATTTCCATTATCGCCCAGTCAGTGTGGCTCAGTGGTTGAGCGTTGACCCATGCACCGAAAGGTTGCCAGTTGGACTCCTGGTCAAGGTACATGCCCAGGTTGTGAGCCAAATCTCCAGTGGGGGGCATGCAGGAGGTGGCCAATCATTGTTTTCTCTCATTGAGGTTTCTATCTCTCTCCCTCTCCCTTCTTCTCTCTCTAAAATCAATAAAGAAAAAAAAAAGATGAGTGCACATTAAAAAAAAAAACGCTTTCATCATCCCAAAAGTTCTACTGGACAGAACTGTTCTAAATATTATAGCAAAATAGAAATGCTTAAAGGGTACCTGGAAGACATACAAGTCATGACCTTCTTTAGAGATCACTACCTTAGACATCTGATGCTCATAGTGAATTCAAAAAACAAAACAAAACAAAAAGCCCTTCCTTTTTAACAAGGGTGCCTAAAGTTATTCAGATCCAAGTAAGTGTTGTTCCAGTCCTAATATTTCTCCACCCATGTCCTCACCCCTACACCCAATATCTAGCCACACTCACCTAATCGCCTTTCCCTGGTGCTCCTTTATTCCTGCCCAAGCTACTCCAGAATGATGAATCCCCACTTCTCTGCTTAGTGAACTCAGCTTTCAAAATCCATCTCAAGCTTTCCAAGACATCCTAGAAAAAAATCAGTGATTTTCTCCTTCTATTGTGCTTATTTAGTTGTTCACTCAACACTTCCTTAAGTTGCTACAATGAGCCAGAGTATGAAGACTGAAATGAATGACTATATGTAAAGGAGTTAGAACAGTGCAGAGCACAATGAGAGCCCTGCCCAAGTTTTTGCTATGATGATGGCTATGACGATGTTGATGCTGCTGATGAAGCTGCTGCTGGTGGAGGTCAGAAAGAGAGATGGCTGATAGCAAGCAAAATAGAGATAGGCACATAGAGAGGAGGCTGACCGCTGGGGTGGGGATGGGGGGTTGTGGGGTTAGGCGGGTAGAGAGATTGAGCAAAAGAGGAAAAACTCATGGACACAGACAACATTGTGGTGACTGCTGAGGGGAGGGTTTGGGGGAGGTGGAGGAGGGTACAGGGCGGATAACTGGTGATGGATGGAGACTTGACTTGTGGTGGTGACACACAATACAGTGGGCTGATGATATGTTGTGGAATTGTGCACCTGAAACCTGTATAATTTTGTTAACCAGTGTCACCCCAATAAATTCAATAAAAAGGAGAAAAGATGATTGAAACACAATTTGTGATTCAAGAAGCCTAGAGCTGTTGAGAAGGGCCCACAAGAAATCACAAGGCAGTGCCACGTGTACTTTGTAATGAAACACAGGCCCTGTGGGATCACTTAGCCAGTATTTTAATCCAGTTTAGGTTCTGGACAAGGTCAGAAAAGTTCCTCCAAGGAGGATGTCTTAGTCTGTTCATGCTGCCATAACAAAATACCACGAGCTGGGTGGCTTATAAACAACAGGCACTTATTTCTCATAGTTCTGAAGCTGGAGGTCCTGCAATAGGGTGCCAGCATGGATGGGTGAGGACCCTTTTGGGGGTTGCAAACATCTTGTTGTACCCTTGCATGGTGAAAGGGGACAGAATGCCCTCTCTCGCCTCCTTTGTAAAGGTGCTAACCCTTCATGAGGCTGCTGGCCTCAGGACCTGATCATCTCCCAAACGCCCCACCTCAGAATACAATCACCTTGGGCATTAGGATTTCAACACAGGAATTTGGGGACAACGCAAGCATTCAGACCACAGTAGAGTGGGCATAGAATGGAGCTGCATAAGTAAATATAAACACATATTCCAAGAAGCTGCCAAGGCACTACCCTTCGGAAGTCCTTGAGAGCAAGTTTACACAAGGCTTGGGTCAAGCCTCATTTCTGACCCAAGAGTTCATGACCCAGCCTGACCACCCGTGTTGCTCAGGACATCCAGCTCGTAAGTGGCAGTGGCAGGATTCGGGTCTGTATCGAGTCGGAAGCTTCCGGAAGGATGTCTACCCGAGAGACCCACATAGTCCCCTGTATTTCCCTTTCACAACACCCAGCTTGTAAGTACAAGGTTGTGTATCTGTGAGCGTGTGTACTGTCTCCCGCACTGGGCTGTCAGCATTTTGCTCACTACTGAAGTCTCAGGGCCAGGGCGCAGGCAAGGTTCGCCCAGCTGTTTCCGGGGGACCACACGCCCTGCGCACAGGCCCCGCCCACTCCACGCGAGTCCCGCCCGAGGCCCCGCCCACCGCGCCAGGCCCCGCCCCACCCCTCCGGCCCGGGGCGAGGGCGCGGTGCTGCAGCGGAGCTCACCGGGTGCCCGGCAGCTCGGCCAGGCTGCCCGGGCGGACTCTCCCGCCATCCCCGCCCAGGGCCCGGCCCCCTCTGCCACTCTCGGGCCCCGAGGGCCCAGGCTCGGCGCGTGTAGTCGGAGAGGAGCTGGAGGTCCGGGGCTGCCGGGAATCTGTCACCCAGGAGACCTCTGACCCGGCGGCTCCCCCGGGTTCAGCCCTGTCGAGTGAGGAGAGAACCCAGTCCCGGCCAATGAAAGGCAACAGCCCCGGCGGTCCCCTCGCTAAAGATCCGTCAGACGGCAGGGGCAGGAGGACAGCCGCCTGCCTGCCGACCGCCCTTGGACGACGGAGCTTACAGGCTTCCTTAAGGACTCGGGGCTCTGCTTTCCAGAAATCCCCAAGTTGGTGGACCTGGGCCTAGTGAGGAGCAACTGGGCTCGGCTGAGGAGGGGCCGGGGACGTGGGCGGGGCCTGAGTAAGAGGGAGGGGCTCGGGGCCAGAGGACAGGATCAGGACAAGGAGAGGGCGGAGCCTGACGGCTGATGGGCGGGCCCGTGGACAGAGGGCGGGGCCTATATGACGGCGGCGGCTTGGGCAGGCGTCTCCTCCCGGGCCTCTGCCCAGACATTACTGGATGAAATTGCTTGGAACTAAATACACACGAGCGAAATCTGTGTAAGTTCAGTGGATTGTATCAATAACAATTTCCTGCCTGTGATATTGGATTACAGTCATGCAAACGTTTTATTTCTAACAACTACATGTGAAACTACAATAAAGTTGTTTTTTCAAAAAGCAATTCGGATTGGATACATAACAGAAAATAGTTTCTAATATGCTATTTTAAAGTATATTTTTATGTATACCTTGGGTCCCCTGAAAGGTGCTTGAGGGCCAAAATGAGTTCTTTTTAATTTTTGTAGTAGTAATAGTAGTTTGCAATTAGGCCAGGGCTTTGTACATAGTACATTTGAATTTCAATGAATTCCCAGGTCCTAACTTAATAAACAGTGTTAGGCTCTGGGGAGGCAAAGGTCCTTGCCTTCAGGGAGCTAAAGGAGGACACAGAGGAATAAACTCACAAATATCATATGATCAGTGAAGTGAGAGAGGGTAACAGTGAGTTCATTGAGAGCATTCAGAGAAGACTTCCTGGAGGAGGTGGAGATGTAGTTGATATATGATAGAGGTGAACTTGCCTTGAACTCAAAGAAGATTAAGCTTCTGGACCCCTTTTAGGCCCTGTGAGAGACCTTACCTAGCAAAGGGTCACATGAACATTTATTTTTGTAAAATTTGAAAAATTAAGATATTTTAATGACCATCTTTAAACTCACTTTTTTTTTTCACTCCATCTTTCCTTCACCACACTTCCCTTCCATCAGATGGCATTGTCCTGGCCGAGGGTATTTTGGAGTCTTGCTCGGAGGAGGCTGGATTGGAAATACTCCGTTTTAACCACAATTTGGAAAGATGCTTTAAGAAATTTTAAATAAAACTAGAGTAATATACAAAACCACCCCTTCCTCTTTTGTCCTCCTATCTATAAAAATTGCATGATGGATGTTTTTATTTCCTAGTTCTCCCAAAAGCCTAGCCAGAGTCTCTGGGGCTTCAAGCAGGGGAAGAAAGCCATTCTGGTAAAGAGAAGATAGTACATATAGATTCCTACCCTGGGCAAGTATCACCCCCACCGGTTACACTGGGTCACCCCTTCAGTCTCACACATTGAGAACGCCTCGGTGATGATACTCCTCGGGGGTTCCCCAGCAGATGCCACTCGCATCTCGGGAAGAGATGAACTTGGTGTCCAGTTCTGGTCCTTTTTGGGCAGTGCCTGCCCTTGGAGGCCATGAGATGCCCCCAGATCCGTCCCATACACTGATCTCTTTGATTAAGCAAGAAGGCTAGGTTTTTGTTTCTGGTGATCACATGAATCCCAATTAAGATAGAAACAAATCCATCCAGGTCTCTCCTCTCTCAGTTTTCTAAACCCTTCCTGGAAGCCTCGGCGATATTTATGAGGTCTCTAGACCCCAAAAATGTCTCCATATCTGGTCAAGTTGAGGAACACAAACAAGTCTTCTGCCTTTGTCTTCCTTTAGTAACAACTCTTCCCTGTGTATGTTGCACTTTCTCCCAGTTGCTTCCCGGACTGGGTTTTGGTAGAGCAGAGTCTGGATCTTAGCTCTACAGACTTGAGCAAGCCTGCTCGTTCCCGAGCCTTGGCATTGCCCGAGCTGTAAAGTGGGAACAGTATCTCCATCTGCAGTAGTGTGTTAGGGCTGCTGAAACAGATACCACAGCCTGGGTGGATTAAACAACAGAAATTTATTTTTACACAGTACGGAGGCTGGACGTCCAAGAGCAAGGTGTCAGCAGGGTTGGTTTCTTCTGAGGCCTCTCTCCTTGGCCAGCAGATGGCTGTCTTCTCCTTGTGTCTTCACATGGTTGTCCCTCTGTCTGTGTTGTTTATGCCCTAATCTCATCTTCGTACAAGGACACCAGTCATTGGATTAGAGCCCACTCTAACAGCCTCATTTTAACTCGCCTCTTGAAAGGCCCTGTCTGCAAATACAGTCACATCCTGAGACATTGGGTTAGAACTTGAACATAAAAGTTTTTTGGGAAACAACTCAGCCCCTAACAATATTGCAGGTTTTTTTAAGGATCTTAGTTAGAAAATGAACCAGCACAGAAAAGGTATAAATAAGAGATGAAGGCCTCACGGCTGAACCCACCCCAGTTCACCCCCACTGGGAGCCTGGCTCAAACTGGAGGCAGTGTGGAGGGGATCAAGGTCTCGGCAGCGGCAGAGTTGCAATAGTACTGCATGCAGAATGCCTGCAAGGGTGCCCTGCTGGGCCAAGTTCCAGCCCAAAGCAGCCCCTTCTCAGAGCCCAGATCTTGGGCTTGGCTCTGAAGACTGTGGGGAAGTTCTCGGAGGAGTACCTCCAAGCACAGCGATGAATGACTGTCTCCACGGCTCAGGAAAACATTTCTATAGCCAGATGACTTTAGGTATTTCAGACCTTTCCTATGGCCTGGTCCTATAGCCAAAATTCTACAGAAATCAATGAGTCAATTAAAATGAGAAAACAGGATAAAGGAGTACATTTTTAAATAGTAATGACCTGGTTCTTTTGGTAAAATGCTCTAAGACAACAACCTTATCATCAAATCTATTCAAATACATCTCTTTCGCCCTGGCTGGTTTGGCTCAGCGGTTGGAGCATCAGCCCGCGGACTCAGAGAATCCCAGGTTCGGTTCCCACTAAGGGCACGTACCTTGGTTACAGTTTGTCCCCGGCCCCGGTTGGGGTCCTGTGGGTGGCAACCAGTCGATGTGTCTGTCTCACGTGGATGTTTCTCTGTTCCTCCTTCCTCCTCTCTCCCTTCTGCTCTATCTGAAAATAAATGCAAAAATGTCCTCGGGTGAGGATAAAAATAAATAAATAAAATACATCTTTTTCATAAGTGAACTACTGGTGTTTCTATACCTGGAATATTATGTATATTTTATTTACTGGATGTTTACATTTTTGGAAGAAAAATATTCTTTTATTTTTATTTTTATTTTTATTTTTTGGTTAATCCTCACCCGAGGACATGTTTATTGATTTTGAGAGAGAGGAAGGGAGAGAGAGAGAGAGAGAAACACCAATATGAGAGAGATCGGTTGGTTACTTCTTGTACGTGCCCTGACCAGAATCGAACCTGAAACGTTTTGATGGATGGGACAACACTCCAAACAACTGAGCTACCTGGCCAGTGCTATTGTGATTGTACTTTTAAAAAATACTACATTATTTTATACCTTTAAAAAATGTTTAAAATGTGACACATAGAACATTGCAAATGGTTAAAAACAAAATGTGAAAATATTACAACCTAAAAGAATTCTTATTGCCACAAATGCTTTTGATGTAATTTGGGACACTTTTGAAAGGATACTTTATATTTGTAATAGTATTTGAAGAGCTCGGAAATTAAATTTCTGCCTCATTCACCAAAAAAAATAAAATGGTACATATGACTGACTCGGACCTCAGATTTCCAAGGACAGCCCTTCTCACAGCATCTCTCCTGTTGCTCACACAAACCTCGGGGTGTCCTGGACATTCCGATACTTTGGTGTCCAATCTCCAAAACGGAGATTTCCTGTCCCAGAGTCTTGTGTGCAGTCTGGTCCTTGCCCCTGAGGCCTGGGCTCCAGGAAGGGTGGCAGGTGGCAAAGGCGGCTCGCTGGTCCCTGACACATCCTCCTTCCTTCCAGGCTTGAGAACCCTGCTCGGCGATGACTTCTCGGCGCAGGCGGCGTTGTCCCTGCTGCCCACAGAGCCGCAATTCAGGGCCCCGCTCGGCCCTGCCAAGCTCCTGGAGAGCTCTGGATCCTGCCCGAGCGGTCATCAGCCTCCAGTGCCAGCCGTGTGAAAAGAGGCCACTTTACATCTGATACAAAGCGTCAGCCGGTCCCATTCACGGTGCCCAGAACATGCTAAGCTCCGGACGTAGGGCTAGAAAGTGGCACTTGAACACAAACTCCCTTTCCTGCCTCCCCAGCAGGGCTTCCACAGGCCGAGATGTCAAGAGATGTTGTTCTGGGGAGCAGCGCGAGAAAAGCCCTATTCTCCTGGCTCCTCCTCACCTGCCAAGCCGCCTGGAGCCCCAGGTGCCTGGCGGGGGCGCCGAGGAGATGCCCGGAAACATCAACACATTTACGCGGCTTGAGAAGTGGCTTCCTCTGTGCCAATCCCAACCGGGCCCTCCACGCAGGGGCCTGGTGCTCAGGGGCGGGCGGCCCCTGTCCGCCCAGGCTTGGAGCCCCAGCTCCCACGGGCCACTTCACGAATGCAGGTGACCCCATGACCAGGGCCTCCCTCGGAGCCTGGTCCCTCCTCCGACAAAGCCCTGCTTGTTTGAATCATGGAGTCTAGGGCAGGTCGGAGGCTCAGAAATAAGAGAAGCCAGGAGCTGATACCGCCCAAAGTGTCCTTTTCGCAGATGGAAAATTTCCAGTGCAGGTGGGAGAGGAACATTGGAGAGATCAGAGAGCCCCAACCCTGGCTGCAGTTAGGATCACCTGGAGGAAATGTACAAAGTGAGGCCTTCACTGAACTGGCGGGGGAGGGGTGGGAGGCAAGACCCCTCATTGGAGCGCATGTGGGGAGCGCTTGATCCGGCTCAGCCCACTTACTTCATAGACAAGAAAAACTGGCCTGTGACAGTAGGGACTCTTGAGATTGTTAATCTTGTTCAATCCACCTATTTCACAGGTGGGAAAACTGAGGCCCAGAGAGATTAAGTAGAATCACCCAAGGTCCCATAGCTAGTAAGTACCTCTTTTTTTTTTTTTAGTATTTTGGGCAGTTTGACCTTTGTCTCAAAGTGGTTATAATGCTATCATGTCTAGTTTTATTATCATAAAGCTTTGCTTTGAACCCATCAAGTATCCCTGCTGCCTAAGAAATCAAGTCTCCCTACGTTCCGTAACAGTCTCCAAGGCCCCAGAGCAACCTGGCTTCACTTAGCTTTTCAAAAGCACCACCTTTATATGCAGGCAGGAGGCCTGTGCTCTGTCCTCTCACCTTAGAGGACTCTACTCTGGCCGGGTCACACCTCATGGGACAAAGAGTGCACAGGGTCAAGGAGACGTGCTCCCCCGGGTACTCTGGACCGCAGAATATTTCAAGTTCGCCTATAGGGCTTGTGCAGGCCTCTTCTTTAGGTCTTTCTAAAAAAATAACAATTGAGGGGTGGGAGTATGGCTGGAGCTCGACATGCAGACTGGGTGTCCCCCCACGTGCATGTAGGTCTCCGCCCAGTGCGAGCAGGAGGCCAGGGGGGGTAGGCCAGCGGGGCAGGCTCTGGCTGGGAACTGACTCCTCTGTGTTCTGGGGAATCCCCAAATTCTAAGTTCAAAGGCTGCCTTCCAGGTTGTCAAGAAGGTGTGTTTGTCAGGATATACATCAAAGAGTTAGAGATGTTCTAAGTTTTAAATATTTAGGTATATAGGCATCTAGGCCTCCGCGTGTGCCCTGGCCTTGGCCCTGCACATGCTGGGGAGGTGGGTTGACTTCTGAGGGACTTGGGGACGGAGGGGTGGCTGTCAACCGTTGGCAGGTAAGTGTCCCCGTCCAGGATGTACGAGCTCCGCACTGGCAGTTTCCGGAGGGCCTGCAGGCTGTACTTACGGTGAAAAAGGACACACGCAGAGTCGCTGTGACACGGAACCAGGCTGGTGAGCGGTGCGTCCTATTTTTAAATTCCTAGGCTGTGGTCTTTTTTCCCAAACAGAATTTCCACGGAATATATAAATCCTAGGACCAGGACTGCTAGGTCATTGGCTAGCTCAGATATTTAATTTGCCTAATTAATTCTGGACTTATTTTTTGAACGGCTGTACCTGTCTGCCATCGCGCCAGCTGTGCATGGAGGCCCCACCGTCCCCGTGTCTCTGCCGACACTTGGCATTATACAGCTTTCTGATTGTTGCCAGGTCACTGGTAGAAAAGTTAAACCTCATTGTCACTTTAATTTACAAGTTGTAAACATCAACGTCTTGGCCTGCTCAGGCTGCTACAACAGAACAGCACAGACTGGGTGGCTCATAGGCGATGGGCATTTCTCACAGCTCTGGAGGCTGGAGTCTGAGATCAGGGTGCCAGCAGGGTGGGGTTCTGGTGAGGGTCCTCTTCTGGGCTCCAGATGGCTGTTTTCCCCTTGTGTCCTCACATGATGGAGACAGCAAGAAAGCTCCCTAGAGTCCCTTTTCTAAGGGCACTGAGCCCGTTCAAGAGGTTCCACCTCATCACCTAATTACCTCACACGGGGGGTTAGGATTTCAACATATGGATTTGGGGGAACATATGCAGTGCATAACAATTACTGATGATTTCGAGCAGCTCATCATAGGTCTGTCAGCTTCAATCAGCTCCAAACCCTCCCACTGACCCATCAGCCAGCCCACCTTTCTCTAGGTTTGCGGCAAGGAATCAGTTGGCCGATCTCTAGACTCGCCAACACCGAGTAGTGGAGAGACCCTCGATCAGAGGCATTGGCCCTTCCTCTTCATTCTCGTCTTCTGGGACCCCATCTCCTCCTTCCTTGTCCCTACAGATCCCCATTCTCCAGCTGCACTGACTATGCACACCCAAAGCCATGCCTGTCTCGGGGACTGGGCTCCGCTGTTCCCTCTGCCTGGGCCACTGACGTTCTCGAGGCTCGTTCCCTCCCTCCTTTGAGTTTTCGTTCAAATGACATGGAAGGGACACATCGAGTGGTCGCCACCCGCATGACCCAACCAGGGCCGGGGACAAACTGCAACCGAGGTACGTGCCCTTAGTGGGAACCGAACCCGGGTCTCTCTGGATCGCAGGCCGACACTCCAACTGCTGAGCCAAACCAGCCAGAGCTCTTTTCTTTGTTTCTAAAGTGGCTCTTCTTCTCACCTCCCATCACCTGGCATCCCCATTGCCTGTCGTGACTCGTATTCGCTGGTCTGTTATTCAGTGTCTGTTTCCAGGGGCCACAATAGGAAGGACTGTGTCCTGGCACCTGGCACCGGCCACCTGGAAGGGAGCTGGGCAAATACGAGGCACTCATAATCAGTTGTCGAATAAATCATTATCTATTTTTCCTCCTCAGACATATTGTCACAGTACTTAACTACAAACATTTGGACATTTATCCATTTTCTCAGGGTAGTTTTTAGATCATTAATGGATTAATGTAGGGAGAAACATTATAAAAATGACAAACAGGCAAGTAAACCATGGACTAAGTGGGAGACTCAGTTAGGTCCCCTGGGATCTCTGGTGCATTTCCCAAACTGGCTGGATCTATGTATTTCTAGATCTGGCCTTGACAAAAAGGAAGTTTCTTCTAAATGTGCGAATATGTAGCACATATGGTTGTCTTGTATTGCTTCTACTGTCTTTAGTCCTAAATGTCATTTTCTTATTTACCAAAAATATATCTTTCCATAAAAATTGATCACTTTTTAGGCTTAATATTTTAGTTCAACACAATGACAGATGAGCAGAAAAGCACCTGGTCACAGTTGCACAAACTCTTCCTAAAAAAATCTTAATTCCACTTTCTTTCTCTGAAATGTGCAAAAAAAAAAAAAGTGGTTAGGAAACACTGGGGCTAGAATTCAGCCACAGCCATGGCTTAAAAAAAAAAAAAAAAAAAAAAGTCTGTTGGAGTGCCAGTTGTATAGCGCTGCCCATTGTTTAAGGGAAAAAAAGTTTTAACCCCAGGGTGGAAAAACCAACATTGTCACTAGGATATGAAGAAACCATGGTGAAGAACTAGAGCAGCGAGGCCCCGCAGAATGGCTGGCGGCATCTGCTCCGAGGGCCTTTATCAGCAGCCTTGTATGTTCTATTCAAGACTCTCACAACGATTGTTGGCATGATGTAGACAAATTGACGCAAATTAGTTTAGCACGGGCTATGCAAAGTTTAAGCTTGTTGAGCAACACACGTGGACCACATAGCAACAGCTCCCAACACTATGCAAAAGGTGTCGGATGCAAAGTGCCGAGTCCCCAGACTCTGCTCTTCCAGATGGGAAGCAGAGTCCCAGGATCACCAGTGGAGACTGGGAAGGGGAGGGGGGAGCAGGGAGCTGGCAGCAGAGGCCAGAACCCCCACACTGACCCTGAAGGCCAGTGATAGTTGAGAAAAATATCTCCTGAAAGTACAGCTTGTGCTAAAACTGACTGCCTGTTATTTCATGGCCAGAAATCCTCAAAGGATCGGCCCCCAAAGATTAAGGGGATTCCGCCACTTTGCTCTTTACTTTTGGTTCAAATATCTTAAGACAATTCCTTGGGGGCTGGTGTCACCCAGACCACCTAGAGGGGCCTTCTAATTGTATTTACAGTAATTTAATTACATCGGGGAGAGCTTCTGAAGGCAGGATTTACCCAGATTGACACTCTAGGTGCCGCTGGCAGAGTTTTAATCTGTTAAATCAACAGAGAATTGGTCAAAATAAAGCCACTCCAGAGTTTGGAAACCACTTCACAGCCTTTTTTTTTTTCAGGGGAGGTTGGGAGGGTGAAGGAGACGTTTTCCTGAGGTCCGCAGCTTTCTCACTTCTGTGCATATTATTTTATACTCCATGCACACATCACATCCGTCTGATCACACACACACACACACACACACACACACACGTGGCTGTGGTGCATTTATAATATCCAAACTGCGTGCGTGTGTTTAACTTAATATATCTCTGGGTAGTTAGTGAAGAACTTGGTAGCAGTGGATCTGAGGAAGATCCCTGGGGGAGGGAATAAGGGGTCAGGGGAGGAGGCAGATTAACTTTTAACCTTATTCCCTTTCTTTTGTATCGCTGCTTTGGTGGGGTGGGGGTGGGGTGTTACACCAAACATTTAAAGAAGTTTTTCCAATGAATCCATAAGGAAAATTTCCTGCAACTATTAAATCACCAAAGTCAGCAACCTGTATACAAGTCTGTCCATTTTGATTGTTTCGCCAACGAAGCTACCTGGCCTTGGCTGGCATCTTTCCCTTGGGGGGCCTCGGCTCTCCTGTCTGTGACACGGGAAGGAACCCACCAGCTGCTCCTGAAGGCCCTTCCCCTCTAAATGTGCGATGACCGAAGGCTAGGCATGGCGTGTGCTGCTACTGCCACCTAGCAGTGCAGCCGCGGGCATTCTGAAAGAGGTCTGGGGGCTATAAATCAAAACAGAAAGACTTCGCTGGATATGTGAACATCCTGCAGCCCCTAAGTGCTTTCTGGAGCAGGAGGGAGTATAAGTATGTCAACAAATCCTTAGATATTAATAAAATAGTACTGAGCCTTTGATGTTTGACGAACAGTAAAAACCCTCATTGCAATTCAGTGGCCTCAGGGCCTTTGGGGGTGTGCTCAGGCTGCTCAATGTAACAGATATTTGCTGGGTACCCCTCTGCGTGCGGGGCACTGTGCCAATGCCCGAGTCATGCAGTTCAGACACTGCAGCCCTAGAAGGACAGACACTAAGACATTAGGGAGGTGTATCCTCCATTACCTGTGCAGCTGCAGGAGTTGGTGTGGACTGGCACATTCTGGGAACTTGATAAAGGCTTGTTTTCAATGAATGGGCAGAGAATGAACAGATGACCGGGATCTGAGACCACACTCCCTGCTTGTGAGGGTGTTTTCTTCCCCGAGCCTCCCTGGCCTGGTCTGTACAATAGAAATGATAGCATTGCCCCTGATTGTGGGGACCTAGTGACATAACAAAGGGTAATGCCTTTGTCAACTGGAAAATAGTTTAAAAAAAAACAAAGATGAGGGAGGAGAATCTCCTTATTTTGAGGTTCATCAACCATTTACTTTGCATGAATAAGAAATATATTCCTTATCCCCAAAATTGATATTTCCATTTGAGAACTAGAAAATATTTCCTGCCACATAGTCTAAGTTTACCTGACTAGCCAGCAGGGATCATGGAGAAATAACCTGAATTCAGTGTGAAGTACACACAGAGATGCTTCTCCCCACCCCTTCCTCCCAGCCCCGCCCTTTCCTGGCAGATGAATAAATTGTGCTTTGTTTTTACTTCATCTCCAGGTTCCCATGAGTGTAAATTGAAAGAATTGAATTAGACAAACTCTAAAATTTCTTCCTTCATTTGAAAACAGATTCTATCTAACAAGTTGCCCAGCAAGAACTCCATGACCCGTCCAGTGTGGTGAAGAAACTGTGATATGCTGCCACCTGTCGGTGATTCACTAATTCATTTTAAATTTTAAGCAAAGCTGAAGTTTAGCATTTCAATATCAACTACAACCTGATGAATTTATACACATATCTTCAGTAGAAAATCATTACAGGGCTAAGAGAAAGTGCTATTTCCCCCCCAAAGTAATAGCAATAGCTGAAGTGTCCAGTGCTGGTGCTACATGTCTTCTCCCACTTAAATCCTCACCACCACCTTATGCTGAGGTTCCCTGAGTATCCCCACATCACAGGTGAGGAAACTATGGTCAATGAGGTAATAATGTGCCCTAGGTCACACAGGTGGTAAGTAGCAGAGGCAAAGCCCAAGGCTAATCCTTTCTGAGCTCGGGACCCAAATACTAACATATGCCCCCAGCAGGTATATTGTACATTGTTGATTTCCTTGCTTCTGAATGAATAGAAAAGTACTTTGACATGTTGGTAGAAATGTTATAAATTACAAAGGAAATAAAAAGAACTTGAAATCCTATGATTAAAATGAAATCAATGTTAAGATTTTGTGCATATCTCCAGTTTTTAATGGTTATACTCTCCATATATTTGTACTTTTATATATAATTTTTTTTGTCAAAACAAAAGAACTTTTCTTTTTAAAAATCATTCCTTTATTTAATTAAAGTTAGCACATGCTTACTTTGGGCCAGGTAAAGTTACAATGAATGAAATTAAAAAACAGAAACAAAAAACGACATGATCACCACCCTTGTGAAGCTATTGGTCTAGAAGAAGAAATGGACAAATAATCACAATGAGATTCAGGAGAACAGGGGACAAGGGGCTCACCTACACTGGGGAACCACAAAAAGCTTCCTTGAGGAGGTGATGCTTAGAAAGATATGGTTGATTCATGAATCTCTTCTCCCCCACCCCCATCACCAAATTTCCAAGCAAGTTTTGGCTACATGGGTGAAAAGGCTGCCCTCTCTCCCTGGCCAGTTTGGCTCAGCGGTTAGAGCATCAGCCTGCGGTCCGGAGAGACCTGGGTTCGGTTCCCGCTAAGGGCATGTACCTCAGTTGCAGTTTTTCCCCGGCCCTGGTTGGCCAGGGCGTGCGGGTGGCAACTACTGGATGTGTCCCTTTCACGTTGATGTTTCTCTCTCTCTCTCTCTCTCTCTCTCTCTCTCTCTCTCTCTCTCTCTCCCCCTCTCTCCCCCTCCCACTCTACCTGAACAAAAAATGGAAAAATGTCCTCGGGTGAGGATAAAAAAAATAAGTAAAATTTAAAAAGGCTGCCCTCTCCCTTCTCTTCCCATTGCTCATTGGTAAGTCCTTCCTAAGCCAATGAAAGAGTGGGAATAAGATACTCTTCTCTTATTGCAAGCTCCCTATATTTACAAGTGATTGTTTAAAAAAATGTTTTTATTGATTTTTTTAAGAGAGAGAGAGGAAGGGAGAGAGAGACAGAAACATCGATGTGAGAGAGAGAGACCAATCCGCTGCCTCCTGCACGCCCCCCACTGGGGATCGAGCCCGCAACCCTGGCATGTGCCCTGCCTGGGAATTGAACCGGGACCTCTCAGTCCACAGCATGACGCTCAATGCACTGAGCCACGTTCCCGGACAACAAGGGATTCTTTTGGGACCTCCCCTCTCTTGGCTTCAGGTAGAGGAGAACTTCTCCCCTCAAACACCGCACTTCCACTCCCACCACGAATGGATGGGTGTCTAGGCTCAGATGTTGGGACCTCTCTTGGGGGAGAACTGGAGCCCACAGTTTTCAGCTGAGGTCCTAGTGTTAGTACCTGGATGGCAGGAAAAGGCCTGCTCACTGACTGCACCACTGGTTCTCATTCCTCACTGCACCTGAAAATCACCTGGGTTTTGGTCCTCAGTCTGAGATTCTGATTTAAGTGATCTGGCATAGGGCTGGCTGGGGATGAGGGTAAGGTGGGGCGGTGTTTAAAAGCCACCGATGTGCAAAGCAAGCAGACAATTGTCTTATTTATTTATTTTTTAAAAATTTCTGTAGCATTTAAAACTATTATATGCTTCCTTCTCCCACACTCTTAAAACTTTCCTTCCTTGGTTCTGATGGATGGTTCTGATGGATGGTTCTGATGGATGGTTCTGATGACCAGGACCGCTCTTGTCACTCCATCTCTTCGGATGTCGACGGGGCTCCTTTCTCCTCTTGGCCCCCAAACGTAGGTGTTCCCTGTGGTTCTTCCTTCACCTCACCTGTTTTCATACTTGTCTCCTGGGCTTCACCTTCAGCTGTTTCTTTCCCGTTCGTCTCTTTCCCCAGACCCAGCTCACAGCTTATTCCCCCCCCTGGGTATATATTCCTGGACCTCTAATAAGATTTCCAGAATCATTACTTTTTTTTTTTTTTTTATCCTCACCTGAGGACATTTTTTCCATGTTTTTTTGTTCAGATAGAATGGGAGAGAGAGAAACATCGACGTGAAAGGGACACATCGAGCGGCTGCCACCCGCACAACCCAACCAGGGCCGGGGACAAACTGCAACCGAGGTACATGCCCTTAGCAGGAACCGAACCCGGGTCTCTCTGGACCCCAGGCTGACGCTCTAACCACTGAGCCAAACCGGCCAGGGCCAGACTCATTACTTCTTTTTTTTTAATCCTCACTCGAGGACATTTTCCCATTTTTTTGTTCAGGTAGAGTGGGAGGGAGAGAGAGGAACAGAGAGAGAGAGAGAAACATCGAAGTGAAGGGACACATCGAGTGGCTGCCACCCGCACAACCCAACCAGGGCCGGGGACAAACTGCAACCGAGGTACGCGCCCTTAGCGGGAACCGAACCCGGGTCTCTCTGGACCGCAGGCCGACGCTCTAACCACTGAGCCAAACCGGCCAGGGCCAGACTCATTACTTCTGACGATAAAATGCCTTTGTCCAACATAGACAAAACAAATGGCCACAAACTTATTTGCCTGAAACAGCCCAGATTCGTGATCTTACAGTTCTAAAGGTCGGGAATCTAAAACCGGTCTCGCCGGAATGAAAGCCAAGGTATCAGCAGGCCTGCGCCCCTCCTGGAGGCTCTAGGGCAGAACTTGCCTTCTTGTCTTTTCCAGCTCCTGGAGGCCGCTGCTTTCCTGGGCTCCTGGCTCCCTCCCAAAAGCCAGCAGCGGTCTTGTTGCGTCTCTTCTGTCTACATTGGGCTCACCCACTGATTTCAAGATCAGCTGATTAGCACCTTAATTCCATCTGCAAATAACTCCCCTTTGTCATGTAACAGAACATATTCCAGCCTCTGAAGCTTAGGGTGTGGACTTCTTGGGAGGCTACAATTATGCCGACCACAGATTTCGCTCCCACTCTCGCGCACTGCTTCATTATTTCTCATCCGCAGCACTGGATCAGTCTCCTAGTCCCTACCTCTCGTTTCCGTTTCTCCTCACTTTACCCAGAAAGTAGTGGGCTAGAACATCGGTCTTCCCCAGGACAGTTCAAATAATGCTATTCTTTGGCTCAAAAACTTCCAGCATATCCCTAAATAATTGCTTCAGTAATATTTCGTAAAATAACTAACATTTACTGATACTTTCCCTTTGTCTTCTTCCCCAATTCCAACGTCTTCCCTTGTTTCCCAGGGATAGCCATACCCAGAAATTCATACAAACGTTAGAGTGCATGACTTGATATGTATACATCCTACATATAAATGCATCTATAGAAATATATAGGATGTTTTGGATATGTTTAATTTTTGTACATAAATAATACACCATTCTTTGTATCTCTTTGCAAGTTGCTTTTTTTTTTACTACCCATTGCTTTTGAAATTTCCACTGGTTCATACATATACATCTAGTTTATCCTTTTAACTGCTGTACAGATTCAATATGACGAACATGTTACATTCTAATTTTCCAGTGTTTTCAATGGATAATTCATTTACATGGTTCGAAAATGGAAATTACGTAAAATGGTACACACTGAGGTCTTGCTCCAGCTTTGTTCCTGCCTACCTATTTCCACTCATTATAAATGAGTTTCTTGTATATCATTCCAGCATTTCAGTATGCAAATACAAGTATACACTCTTATTTTCAACTGCTTTATTTTGCGAAAGCTAGCACATTATATTCACCCTTCATAATTTTGCTTTTCACTTAACAGTGTATCCTGGAATCACTAGGAAGCTATGAGTGCACCGCTCTGTGGGAGGTGCAGAAACCTAAGCCCTTTCAAATACGGAGTCTCTGGGCTGCAAGACTCACTGGGAATGGTTGCGTATGGAAAGGTTGTGTACAAAATGGTTGTGTACATACACTAGGAGCCTTGGCAGTGGTCCATATGGCCTATCTTGTCGTGGTGAGAGATGAGCTGCCTGTTTTCAAATGGAACAATGGCAATGGTGACCCCCATGGGCCAGCACCTTCCACGTTTCTCTAGACAACACTGTCCAAGAGCAAGGAAATGGACACGGAACGACAGCAAGCATCACATGTAGAAATCAACAATGACCACACTTACCAAGAGATGGAAGCAGTTCTGGCTTGAAGCAGGCCTTCACAGCTCACCCCATGAAGCAAAACCAACATCCAGAAGATTGTCGGAGGTCAAAGACCAGAACCCCCACAAGAAAGATGTTTAAGTGAATCGAACAGTGAACTAACAAGCAAAGAATCTGAATCACGTTTGAGAACTGGAAGAGTACCTGTGGACTTAGGCTGAGAGCAAGAGAGATTTAATTCTGAGTCAATGATTGGCAGTATCTAGTTTTGCCTCTTAGAAAAAATGCAGAAAATCTTACTAAGTTTATGCTTCTGTGAATATCATCTATTAATATGTGCTGTTAGCAAGAAAACAAAAAGAAGCCCAACTATGTGGATGGTATAAAAACTCCTTCCCGCCCTGGCCAGTTTGGCTCAGCAGCTGGAGCATCGGCCTGCGGACCAGAGAGTCCCGGGTTCAGTTCCTGCTAGGGGCACGTACCAAAAAAAAAAAAAAAAATTCCTCTAGTGAACACGTTGTGCTAATACCTCACTTCAGCTTATTAGAGCTTCATTATTTCTGGCTAGCTGCTTTTCTTGTGTGTTTTTGTTTGTTTGTTTGTTTTACCTTAACTGTAATTTAGTGGTTTCCTAATTCTTCTTCTTTCCTTATGCAATCCACCTTGCAGCAGCAGACTTGATGCACTGTGCTAGAACAATCAAGAACTCAAAAGAAAGTTTAAATTATATATAACTGACAAACTCTGTGTAAGTCTAAAATCAACATTAAATCTAATTGAAAAAAAAAAAAAACTATAAAAATCCCAACAATGTATCTTGGAGATCTTTCCAAATGGGTTCAGAGTTTGCTCGTTGTTTAAACGAGTGCATAGTATTGCATTGTGTGGATGGATCATAGTTGGTTTCATCACTTCCCTATTGAAATAATGCTGTAATGAATAACATACATTCAGCATTTTATCCATTTGCAAGTGGATCATTAAGATAAATTCCCAAAAGTGGGATTGCTGAGTCAAAGGGTAAATGTGCTTGTGACTGTGTTAGATGTTACCAAGTTGCCTTTTAGAAGAGTTCATCATTTGGCATCCCATCAGTACAGGGCAAGTCAGTGAATATTTCCACAAGCCTCTCCAAGAGCAGGTGTTGCTGAACGACTGTATCTTTGCCAGTCTGATAGAGGAGAAAGTATCTCAGTATAGTATACAGTTGCATTTCTCTCAGAATGAAGGCAGAGTGAAGGTCAGCATCTTTTCACATTTAAGAGGCATTTGTCTTCTTCCTTTCCTTTTCTCTTTCTTTAGGAACTTTGTTCTTGTACTTTGTCCATTTTTCTATTGTGGTGTTGTTTCATTTCAACTTAATTTCTTTACATAGTGAGTTGATTAGTACAGGGATTAAACCTCTTCTCTCTGTAATATGGGATGCAAATATTTTCCCCAGTTTACTATTTGTCCTTGATCATGGTTTCTTTCTTTCTTTTTTTTTTCTTTTTTGTTTTTGTGGTATGTGCCCCTAGAGGGAATCGAACCCAGGACTCTCTGGTCTGCAGGCTGACGCTCAACCGCTGAGCCAAACTGGCCAGGGTGATCATGGTTTCTTTTACTTGAAGAGGTTTTAGATTTTATTTTTGTTACAGATGTTTCTCCTTTTTTACCCCATTGACCCCCTCCTCCCCGTCCCCCCCCCCCCAAAATCTCATCCCCGGCTTTGTTGTCCATGTCCATTGGTTATGCGTACATGCATATAAGTTCTGTGGTTTATCTCTTCCCTCCCCCCATGACTCCCTCTTCTGAGGGTTGTCAGTCTGTATCCCACTTCCACGTCTCTGGGTCTACCCCATTCCTCAGACTGTTAGGTTCATGATATTCCACAAATAAGTGAGATCATGTCGTATTTGTCTTTTTCTGCTTGGCTTGTTATGCTTAGGATAATACTTTCCGGTCCTTCCATGTCGTCTCAAAGGATAAGAGATCTTTCTTTCTTACAGCTGCATAGTACTCCATTGTGTATATGTACCACTGCTTTTTTTATCCATTCGTCTACTAATGGACATTTGGGCTGTTTCCAGATCTTAGCTATTGTGAATAGTGCTGCTATGAACATGGGGGTACATATATTCTTTCTGATTGGTGTTTTAGGCTTCTTAGGGTATATTCCTAGAAGTGGGATCACTGGGTCAAATGGAAGTTCAATTTTTAATTTTTTGAGGTAACACCATATTGTTTTCCATAGTGGCTGCACCAGTCTGCATTTCCACCAGCAGGGTACTCAAGTCCCCTTTTCTCCACACCCTCGCCAACACTTGTTTGATAATTTGTTGATGGTGGCCATTCTGACAGGTGTGAGGTGATACCTAATTGTTGTTTTAATTTGCATCTCTCTGATGATTAGTGACGTTGAGCATTTCTTCATGTCTCTTGGCCATTTGTATGTACTGTTTGGAGAGGAGTCTATACAGCTCCTCTGCCCATTTTTTAATTGGGATCTTTGTCTTCCTTTTGTTGAGTTGTATGAGTACTCTATATATTTTGGAAATTAACCCCTTATCTGATGTATCATTGACAATGATGCTCTCCCATACAGTGGGTTGCCTTTCCATTTTGATGCTTGTTTCTTTTGCTGTGCAGAAGCTTTTCAGTTTGATGTAGTCCCATGTGTTCATTTTTTTCCTTTGTTTCTGTTGCCTTAGGTGATGTACCAGTGAAAATTCTGCTGTGTATGATGTCTAAAATTTTGTTCCCTACATTTTCTTCTAGAATTTTTATGGATTCACTGGTCATTTAAGTCTTTTATCCATTTTGAGTTTATTCTTGTGTATGGTGTAAGTTGATGGTTTAGTTTCATTTTTTTGCATGTAGCTGTCCAATTTTTTCAACACCATTTATTAAAGAGGCCGTCTTTACTCCACTGTATGCTCTTGCCTCCTTTGTCAAATATTAATTGAGCATAATGTCTAGGGTCCATTTCTGAGTTCTCTATTCTGTTCCACTGGTCTATATGCCTGTTCTTGTGCCAGTACCAGGCTGTTTTGATTACAGTAGCTTTATAGTATAACCTGATATCTGGTATTGTGATCCCACCTACTTTGTTCTTCTTTTTCAAGATCGCTGTGGCTATTCGGGGTCTTTTTTCAATTCATATGAACTTTTGAAGTATTTGTTCTAGTTCTGTGAAACATGTCGTTGGTATTTTGATGGGGATTGCATTGAATCTATAGATTGATTTTGGTAATATGGACATTTTGATGATGGCAATTCTTCCAATCCATGAACAAGGTATGTGCTTCCACTTTTTTATATCTTCCTCTATTTCTTTTTTCAATGTCCTGTAGTTTTCTGCAAATAGGTCCTTTACTTCTTTGGTTAAGTTTATTCCTAGGTCTCTTAATTTTTTTGCCATGATGGTAAATGGGATTGTCTTTTTAGTTTCTCTTTCTGTGGGTTCATCATTGGTGTATAAGAATGCCATTGATTTCTTGATGTTAATTTTGTATTCTGCTACTTTGTCAAATTCATTTCTTAAGTCTAGTAGATTTTTGATGGAGTCTTTAGGGTTTTCTATGTATAATATCATGTCATCTGCAAATAATGACAGTTTCACTTTCTCCTTTCCAATTTGGATCCCTTTTATTTTTTCTTCCTGTCTGATTGCTGTGGCTAAGACTTCCAGTACTATGTTAAATAAGAGTGGTGAAAGTGGGCATCCCTGTCTTGTTCCTGTTCTTAAGGGAAATGCTTTTAGTTTCTGCCCATTGAGTATGATGTTGGCTGTAGGTTTTTTATATATGGCCTTTATTATGTGGAGATATGATCCCTCTATTCCAACATTGCTGAGCGTTTTATCAGAAATGGATGCTGGATTTTGTCTAATACTTTTTCAGCATCTATTGATATGAGCACGTGGTTTTTATTCTTCATTTTATTTATGTGGTGTGTCACATTTATTGATTTGCAAATATTGTATCAGCCTTGCATCCCTGGGATGAATCCCACTTTTCATGGTGAATAATTTTTGGATGTATTGCTAGATCCGATTTGCTAGTATTTTGTTCAGGATTTTGGTGTCTATATTCATCAGGAATATTGGCCTATAGTTTTCTTTCTTTGTAGGGTCTTTTTCTGGTTTGGGAATTAGAATTATGCTGGCCTCATAAAATGAGTTTGGAAGTCTTCCTTCTTCTTGAATTTGTTGAAATAGTTTGAGGAGAATGGGTGTTCTTTTTTGAATGTTCGGTAAAACTCCCCTATGAAGCCATCCAGGTCTGGGCTTTTGTTTGCTGGGAGAGTCTTGATTACCTCTTCAATTTCCTTAGTTGTTATTGGTCTGTTCAAATTTTCTCTCACTTCCTGGTCCAGTTTTGGGCGGCTATGTGTTTCTAGAAATTTGTCCATTTCGCTTAGATTGTCAAATTTGTTGCGATATAATTGTTCATAGTAGTTGTTAATGATCTTTTGTATTTCTGTGGTGTCAGTTGTTACTTCTCCTCTTTCATTTCTGATTTTGGGTATTTGGGTTCTCTCTCTTTGTTTCTTGGTGAGTCTAGCTAAGGGGCCATCAATCTTGTTTATCTTTTCGAAAAACCAGCTCTTTGTTTCATTGATCCTTTGATTTTTTTTTTTTTTTTTTTGTCTCTATGTCATTTATTTCTGCTCTGATCTTTACTATTTCCTTCCTTCTACTTGCTCTGGGGTTTTCTTTTTGTTTGCTTTCTAGTTCTTTAAGTTGTGAGGTTATATAGTCTATTAGAGATTTTTCTTGTTTCTTGAGGTAGGCTTAGTACTATGAACTTCCCTCTCAGAACTGCTTTTGCTGCATCCCATAGATTTTGTATTGTTGTGTGTTCATTTTCATTGGTTTCCAGGAAGTTTTTAATTTCTTCCTTGATTTCTTCGGTAACCCATTCATTGTTCAATAACATGCTATTTAGCCTCCATGTGTTGAAATGTCTTTGCATGTTTCTGTTGCAATTGATTTCTAGTTTCATGCCATTGTGATCTGAGAACATGGTTGATATTTCAATCTTCTTGAACTTGTAGAGATTTCGTTTGTGTCCTATCATGTGGTCTATCTTTGAGAATGTCCCATGTGCACTTGAGAAGAATGTGAAATCTATAGTTTTGGGGTGTAATTCTCTGTAGATATCTATTAAATCCATTTGGTCTAGTGCTTCCTTTAGAGTCTCTGTTTCCTTTATAATTTTTTGTCTAGAGGATCTATCCAGTGATGTCAGCGGGGTGTTGAAGTGCCCTGCTATGATTGTATTGCTGTCGATTTCTCCTTTGAAGTCCTCCAGAAGATTTTTAATATATTTTGGTGCTTCTACATTGGCTGCATATATGTTTATCAAGGTTATATCTTCCTGTTGGATAGATCCTTTTAATATTATGTAGTGGCCTTCTTTGTCTCTAGTTATGGCCTTCATTTTGAAATCTGTTTTATCAGAGATGAGTATTGCTACCCCAGCCTTTTTTTTTTCTTTCTATTTGATTGGAAGATTTTTTTCCATCCCTTCACTTTCAACCTATGTGAGTCTTTTGTGGTGAGGTGGGTCTCTTGTAAACAACATATATGTGAATCATGCTTTCTTATCCAATCAGCTACTCTGTGTCTTTTTATGGGAGCATTCAGTCCATTTACATTTAAGGTGAATATTGATATGTACTTATTTATTGCCATTTTTGTTTAGTGTGGTTATATTTTTCTTCCTATTTTTTCTACTACTAACAGCAGTCCTTTTAACATTTCTTGTAGTGCTGGTTTGGTGCTAATGTATTCCCTTAGCCTTTTTTTTTTTGTCTGGGAAGCTCTTTATTTGACCTATTTTGAATGATAGCCTTGCTCGGTAAAGTAGTCTTGGATTCAGATCCTTGTTTTTCATGACCTTGATTACTTCATGCCATTTCCTTCTGGCCTGTAGTTTCTGTTGAGAAGTCAGCTGAGAGCCTTATGGGGGTTCCTTTGTAGGTAACCTGTTACTTATCTCTTGCTGCCTTTAGGATTCTCTCTTTGTTTTTAATTTTTGGCATTTTAATTACTATGTGTCTTGGTGTGGGCTTGTTTGGGTTCTTCTTTCTTGGGGCTCTCTGTGCTTCTTG
The DNA here is from genome assembly GCF_014108415.1 of Molossus molossus. NCBI lineage: Eukaryota > Metazoa > Chordata > Mammalia > Chiroptera > Molossidae > Molossus > Molossus molossus. The sequence continues at coordinate 10,252,443 of NW_023425345.1, read as the reverse complement.
AACTTGAATGCCTTCTTCCTTCACCAAATTAGGGAAGTTTTCTGTCACTATTTCTTCAAATATATTCTCTAACCTTGCTCATTTTCTTCTTCTTCGGGGACCCCTATGATGCAAATATTATTACGTTTCCAGTTGTCCCACAGTTCTCTTAAGCTGTCTTCCTGATTTTGAAAGGTTTTATTCCTTTTGTTTTTCTGATTGGTTGATTTTTTTCTAGCCCGACTGATCACTCTCCTAATTCACTGATCCGGTCCTCAGCTTCTTCTACTCTGCTGTTTAGACCTTCCAATGTGTTCTTTATTTTTAATATGTCATTCTTCATTTCTTCTTGGTGGTTTTTAATTTCCAATTAGTTGATTTTCAACATTTCTATGTCTTTACTCATGGTGTTGATGTCCTTACTCATGCTGTTGAGCTTCCTCAAGATCATGGCTCTGAATTCTAGCTCTGTTAACTTGCTTAACTGCTCCTCATTTATCTCATCTTTGGTAGAGGTCTCTTGTTCTTTCATTTGGCATTTGTTTCTTTGTTTCACCATTTTGTCTATCAGAGTGGGCTTTGGAGCCTGACAAATTTTCCCTGTGGGTGTTGGTGTTCTGCTGTTTGTGGCTCCCTCTCTCGGGTTTGGATGAGCGAGGGAGGACTCACGTTAAATACCACTGTCAAGTCTTACCTTCCTGGTTAGAGTTGCTAGCCAAGATTGGTTAAGTTATCCTCCAGCTTTTTGCCTGGAGGCTATCAGTAGCAATTACTTGAAGAGCCTTGGGTTCTCAGTTGAATGAAAAACTCCCTCAGGTGCTCAGTGTAAGGGGATTTCTCGAGGGTGGGGCAGATGCTGGTTGTTAATGAGCCTCAATTTGCATTTCAATGACCCACCTAGGTGGGGTTGAATCTCTGAGGGAGGGGCTGCTGTCTCTCCCCAGAACCCTGGGAAGGAGTAAGATGGCCACCGTCCTGTGTCGCTGCAACTCAGCAAAAGCTCTGAGCCCCCTCCAAATCTCAAGTGTCTCCACACAGTTCTAGTCCAGTCTGCCCTCCCTCTGCCAGAGCCCAAGGTGAGTGGCTGTAGCTATTTTAGCATCTGTCCCAGCTCTGCATTGTGGAGCCACTTGGGAGTTTAACCCGAGGGTGCTGCTCACAGCCAAGGCCGCTGCTATCTGTGGGCTCCCAGCCCCCCTCTCGCACCTCCGCAATCCTACCAGGATCAAGTCAGTGTCCCTCGTATATGATCCTCGCAAGTTGCTTTTCCCCGATGATTGGTCTTTATTTTAGTTGTAATTCCAGTTTGGTCCTGGGAGATGGTCTGTGTAGCTTCCATTCACTCTGCTACCATTTTGGAATCTCCGGTTTTAGATTTTTATATAGCCAAATTTATCACTCTTTTTAGTGGCATCTGAATTTTAAGTCATAGTTAGAAAGACCTTCCCAAGTCCAAGGCTATAAAAAAATTTACCCATGTTTTTTATCTTTTAATCCTCAACCAAGGTTATGTTTTCCATTGATCCTAGAGAGGGAGGAAGGGAGAAGGAGAGAGAGAGAGAGAGAGAGAGAAACATTGATGTATTGCCTCCCATACCCACCTTAACCAGGGATTGAACCCACAACCTGGATATATGCCCTGACTGGGAATCGAACCCGTCACCCTTTCTTGCATGGGATGATGCTCCAACCATCTGAGCCACACCAGCCAGGGCACCCATGTTTTCATTTAGTACCATTGTAAAGAAAATGTCCATTTTTTACCCCAAGTGGAAACTACTTACTTAAAAAATTATTTTTACTCCACCAAATGGAGATGCTACCTTTATCATACAGAAGATTCCAATACATATTTGGACCTTCTTCTGAATTTTCCATAATGTTTCACTGGTCTGTTGTCCATTCATGCACATTGTTTTAATTATTGATACTTCATTGTGTGTTTCATATTGGATAGGACTACTTTCCTCTCATTGTTTTCTTTTTTAGAGTTTTCTTGGCAACTTTTGCTTGTTCATTTTTTTCATTTTAACCTCATATTCAACTTGCCTAGATTTTTTTAAAAGTTGACATTTTTATTGGAATCAAGTTAAATATATAAACAGTTACAATCTTTTGATATTCAACTGTCCTATCTTTGCCAGTGAGAATCACTTTAAGTTGGCTTCAAATTCTTCTTAAATTGATAACATTGGTTATAAAAACTTTCAAACATACACAGAATTGGAGAAGATAGAAAACCAAATCCTCCCAAGTCCACATCACCCATCTTTAACGACGCATCTAACAATGGCCAGTCTTGCATCATCATCACCCACGTCTACTCCCCCTACCCACAGATTACCTCTAGGCAAATTGCAGATATTATTTGCATTATTTAATTCATAAATAGGGGCCCAGATAAGGCAACCTGCCAGAGACCAACTGAGTCAAGGGAACTGTGGGTCACATCTTCCAGAAGCATAAAGACACTGACAACTATATCTCACTCAAAATTTGTCACTCCTGTAATCTGTCCTCTTAAGACGCAATGGGCAGTGGGACGAGTGGTCTATTTTGGGACTATTAACTAGCACAGAGGCTCTGAAAAGCTAATTAATCTCTTGGCGAATAGATCCCATGCAAAGATGTGCCCTCAAAGCAAGGAAGGAAAAGTAGGTCAAGCAGCCACTGATAACAAATTTTAGCTTGGCAGTTTTTATTCTGGGGAGAGGTTAATGCTAGCTCCTTCATACTTTGGTGAAGGCTTTCTGGCTGTCACCCTCATGTTCACTGTGAGTATAAAGGACAGTAGCAAAGGTGCTCTAAAGCAGCTTTTCCCTCCCAGAATTCATTTGTCTTTTCACGTTATTCAATATCAGTGTTTCACTTAGTTACCCTGGTTACAGACGACTTGATTTAGGATGCTAGATTCTCTCAGGCTTTTTTTTTCACCTGTACAAGAAGGACCATGCCCCTCAGGTGGTCAATTGTTCCCAAACACAGGTCAAACTGAGTGGTTCTCTTACCACAGTTTGTACAAAATCCCAGACCAACCATATTGTGTCCTGGCGTCACGTGGGAAACATTAACTCAGTGAGTCGGCCATCCCCTGGTAGACATTCTCAACTATGGTAGATGACAATAACGACCCTATGGCTCAACCCCGGGCTGCTCTACTTTGTAATTATTGTTTTCTTAATATTTCTCACCTGAGATATATTTTTATTGCTTTTCTTTATTGATTTCAGAGAGAGAGAGGAATAGAGAGATAGAAACATCAGTGAGAGAGAAACATTGATTGGCTGCCTCCTGCATGCCCCCCACTGGGGATTGGGCCCACAACCTGGGCATGTGCCCTGACCAGGAATTGAACCAGCGACCTCCTGGTGCCATGGGTCAACGCTCAACCACTGAGCCACACTGGCTGGACTACTCTGTAATTTTTTAAAGCTCCACCTTGCTCATCGTTGCCAATCCCTGTTTAAGTCTTTACCATTGAAAAGGTTATTGCTAGGTAAGCTCTGCTACCATTTTGAGTGCTTTGCCCCAAGGCAAAGTAGTTTAGGTTTATTACCAGTCCTCTGCATGGGTCTCACATCTACACTGCATGTGGTGGAAAATAGTAACTATTCCACTCTGCCTATTTATAGGTATGTAGCTCAAGTCCTTATAAAAGCAGGCACTTGATACTTATTAAAAGATAACTTCTGCCCTGGCTGGTTTGGCTCAGCAGTGAGAGCGTCGGCCCACAGACCAGAGAGTCCCAGGTTCGGTTCCTGCTAAGGGCACGTACCTCGGTTGCAGTTTGTCCCTGCCCCAGTTGGGGTTTTGTGGGTGGCAACCACTCGATGTGTCTCTCTCAAATCTATGTTTCTCTCTCTTTCTCTTCCCCACTCTCTCCCTCCCCCTCTATCTGAAGATAAATGCAAAAATGTCCTTGGGTGGGGAAAAAACAAAGAAAGATAACTTCCTTCCCCTCTCTGTTCCAGGAGCTCTCTGCAACCCACATCCCTATCTTTCTTTTCTGCATCCATTCAGTCCTCTTTTTCTGACCACTCATTTTGGCATTTATTTGTGTTATCGTTTAATGCTTTATAAATACTGAATGTGCATATGTCTTGCCTTTATTAAGAGTGTAAACTTCCTAATGATACGAGTTAATACCATCTTTTAGTGCCAAACAAAAAGCTGGTATATAAGAAGTGCCCAATGTTTCGGTTAGATTCTCCGGACTACAAGAAACAGGCTATAGTAACCGCAAGTAATGAGGGAGACTATTGAGAGAAACGAGGCCAAGACAATAAATAGCCCATATAGGAAGCACAGGGTGTGCAGCAGTATCAGACTATGGTCTGTTTAGTGTTCTGCCAGTCTATAGGGTAGAACCAAGGGTAGAGCAGATCCAAATTGGGGTACTCAGATTATTTTCTCCCAGGCAAATAGACTCGGGTACCAGTGATTCTAGTAAGAACGCTGGTGTGAAGCTGATCTGGGAAGGAACATGGAAAGATAATGCCAACGGGAATAAGGAAATTCTCAAAAGAGAAGCGAGGGGTAAGAGTGAGAAAAGCAGCCTCCTTGGCCATAGCGTCTACCACAGAGTTCACGGCGAGGCCTCCTCCTGAGGTCTGGTTGCTCTCAGTGCCCTTGTCTTCCACGAGACGTCTACACACTCACCTCAATGCCGCCTCCTTTTTTCACTGTAGCTCAAGTGGTTTTCTTTCTTACAAGAAAATAACCCCTACTAAAACACCCACGTTACTTCAACCCAAACACAGATTTTATTACTATTGGTTAATGATTTACCTTTCGCACGTGAAGTCCCTCCTTTTTGAAACTATTGGGAAGAGAGAACATCACCTCCAGTGTGCACATGAGAAAATGCTGAGTCACAGGGAGAGATGAGTCAGACAAGGCTTCAATGACTGAAAAAAAGAGGAGAGCAAATTTAGCAACTGACAGAAACAATAAGAGAGAATCTGCAATAACTACTGACTCTCACCCTGGCCATTTTGGCTCAGAGGTTAGAGCATAGGGTTGTGGATTTAATTCTGGTCAAGTGCATGTATCTGGGTTGCAGGTTCCATCCCTGGCCCCAGTCGGGGTCCTGTGGAGGCAACCAATCGATCTCTCTCTCTCTCTCTCCTTCCCTCCCTCCCACTCTGTCTAAAAATCAATAAAAAAATGTCCTCAGGTGTGGATTAACAAACAAAAAAATTACTGACTCTGTCCCAGGTTCAACTTAGGAGACTTGGAGAGAATTCCTTACTAGAAACAGAACTAATGCCAAAGAGGAACTTGAACTAACTAGGGGAAAAGTCAGCTGGTTTCTTCTGTACAATTCACTGTGGCTGAGTAGGAGGAAGAGATGCTAGGGTAGGCTGGTATATACAAATTAAAGATGGTTCTATGAAACATCTGAAAGTGCAACTGGTTGACTCCAAAGACATGCCAGATACGAAGTGCTTGACCCAAAAGTTTTCTCCTTTAGGAAGTTATCTTGGCAGAGTCCCAAAGTCAAGAAATTCCTGAAAACCAAGACAACGGTAGCTACCAATGCTGGAAGAGTTGGTAGATAAAACCAAGCTGGCTCACTGAGACCCGTTAAGCAGAGAACAGCTCTATAGCAGTCTGATGAAGTTTTATACTCAACCAGGACACTATGAGACTGAATTCTGTGAAACTGCAAGGTTCCCAGGTACTAATCAGTCTTCTTTAAGGGCTTCTTTAAAGGCGCCTGGAGGACGTAAGCAGAATGAAGACTCTGGCCTCCAGTGCCATTTGAGAAAAGCAAAATTAGGAAATCAGTCAAAGATAGACCTGAGCACTGGTAGGGGAGGCCCAGGATGGACATTTTTTTCCACACTAGAGAAAACCTTGTCCACTGTGGCAGAGATTATTGGTGACTTCTAATAGCAGAACTATTAGCATGAACTGTGACATTAATCTCGAATTAATCCACCTGTATCTCTGCTAGATCTCTAAACCACATGAGGTTACACAATGTATTTGCACATTTTAAATCATTCCAGTTTATTCCCTTCCCTAAATCTCAAGGAGGGCAGCCATTCATGCTCCTACAGGTCCGCACTTCATGGTCATTTCAGTAATACAGCTTGAGCTTGAAAATGCTCAATTTGCTTTTATGTTTTTGCTTAATTGCTTACCACACTTGAGCACCGTTGGCTACTTTCTGCTTTCAAATGCTCCTTACCTCTGCTGTACAGCATCAGGGACCACATTTGTGCAATGAACATGTTCCTGAAAAACTGTAAATCAAGCCCTGGCCAGCGTTTGGCTCAGCGGTTAGAGCGTCGGCCTGCAGTCCGGAGAGACCAGGGTTCGGTTCCCGCTAAGGGCCCGTACTTCGGTTGTGGTTCGTCCCCGTCTCTGGTTGGGTTGTGTGGGTGGTAGCCACTCGATGTGTCTCTTTCACGTTGATGTTTCTCTCTCTCTTTCTCTTCCTCTCTCTCCCTCCCACTCTATCTGAACAAAAAATGGGAAAATGTCCTCAGGTGAGGATAAAAAAAAAAATTAAAACAAAAAACTATAAATCAGAGCTTTTAAAATCCAGTTATATTTTTCCATAGTTCCAATAGCTTCAGAGATGCTTAATCTTCATCTGTGACTGCTCAGCCGCTGGCAGTGACTTCAGTTTTAGGTTACTCCCCTATAAACCAAGGAGTTCCTCATCGTAAAAAGAAAAACATTTCGACTTACTATGAATTGCTACTCTACAAGAAAAAAAGCACAAGTTCTTTCATAATATGGATTATCCACTAATAATTCATCTTTTTGTTTTAATTTAGAATTTAATATCAGGTGTGCTACTTCACAGTCTTCATATTGGCCCTGCTTCATCCCAACTTTTTTCCATTTCAACGTCTTTTGTTTTTGTCAAACTTATTGAGATATAATTTACATACAATGAAATTACTTTTTCAGTGTATAGTTCTGAGTTTTGAAAGATGCACGCCTACATTGTGTATCCCACATCACACTTGAGATATGGAACTGTTCCATCACCTTCCCAAATTCCCTCAAGCCCTCCCAACTCCCAACTACTTTTGAGTTTGCATCTTTTATGTAGAATGCCTTTGAGATTCATTTATATTGTATGTTCCTTTTGAAATTTCATAGTATATATATACCACCATTTGCTTATCCATTCACCAATTAAAGGGCACTTAGATTGCCTCGTGTTTGGCTATCATAAAATGTGTGTCCGGGTTTTTGTGTGAACAGATTTTCATTTCTCTTGGGTAAATATCTCGGTGTGGGATTGCTGGGTCATATAGTTGGTGTGTGTTTACCTTTATAAGATACCACCAAACTGTTTTCCCACGTGTTTCTACCATTCTGCACTTCTGTCACCAATGTTTGGCAGTTCTCATTGCTCCACATCCTCAACAGCACTTGCAATTATTTTATTTTTACCAAGTAGTGATAGACATTGTGGTTTTGATCTGCATTTCCCCAATGACTAATGTTGAGCCTCTTGTACCATTCATTTATCTTCTATGGTTATCATTCAATTCTGTCAATGCTTTTAAAAATTGGTTTGTCTTGTTGAGTTGTAGTTCTTCATGTATTCTGAACTCAGAATATGTATTTATCAGATATGTAACTTGCAAATATTTTCTTCCAGTCCATTGCTTATCCTTTCATTTTCTTAACTGTCACCCAAAGAACATATGTTTTCGATAAAAAAAAAATTCTTTTATGGATTGTGCTTTAGGTATTGTATCTAAGAAATTTTTTTTGCCTCACCCAAGGTTACAAAGATTTTCTCCTAAAAGCTTTATAAGTTTGCATTTAGATTTATGATCCACTTTGAATTATTTTACATGTGGTTCAAGGTGTGGGTTGACAGGTTAAAGTTCTTTTTTTTTTTTTTCCTTTGCAAAATGATGTCCAGTTTCCCCAGCATCATTTGTTTCTTTTCACTATCTTTTGGTAAGTTTGTAGTTAGTAACCTTAGAATCTACAAAAAGTAAGGAAACCCACCAGCTTTGGGGTGAGAATCCAATGGCTGGAGCTAGGAGGGCAGTTCCGTTTCTCTGATTGGCAAGACATGCCTAAGTAGTATGCTTTTCACATATAGACCTGCACAGTATAGGACAGTCCAAACTGTCAATGCTTTCTAGCCAAAAGTCACCAGGAACACACCTGTGTCTGAACAAGTTGAGCCCGTTACTCGTTGCAGCCAGGGAAAACACACAGTATGGGGAACGTTGAGGCATCTTAGTAAGAGGGTGCTATAAAAGATTTACATTAAGCTTTGAGTTTGTGTTAGGTGATTTGGGGGACTTTGCTCTAAAATTAGATGCTGTTAGGAGTAGGGGTAATTCTATGACTGGGTAGCTTAATAAATCTTATGTAGAAAGAGGGAAGACTAGAATGAGGCTAAAGCTGTCATTGGTAAAGAAGTAACAGCCATTCATATTAGTTTGATATTTTCAGTTTGTATATTCCATTTGGAGGTTTGAATAAGGCTTATGTTTTTGTCTGTGTTTGGACATGATTATGGAGTAGTCTTATTTTTGTCCTGATCCATCATGCTCATGGAGTGACCTTTTCTGATGTTGATGTTCTTTGAAACTGTTTATGTTCAACAGGAGACACCAAGGCCTTGCTGTGCCAGGCCAGCTCCTTGCATCACCAAGACCCAGCTGATAGCACCAGACCATCTACTTGGTATCAGGGACATCTTTTTTCTTTTTCAGAATATAGTAGCTAAGAACTGAGGCCCTAGGACATGAAGGTTCTAATTGAAAATAAAAACATGGTGGGGTAGGTGGGATAGGGAGGAGGGTGTCTACAGGGAAAAAGGAGAAATATCTGTAACAAAAATAAATAGATAAATAAATAAATAAATAAGAAAAGAAAAACATAACCTGTTAGGCTACACAACAGGTTGATCTATATACACACACACATATACACACACACACACACACACACAGAGGCCCTAGAACAGAAAAAAAAATGTGTTCAATTCCTAGGTCTGCTCTTCACTAGCTGTGGGCCCTTGGGTAAATTGTTTAACTTCTTTATGCCTCATTTTCCTTATATGAATATGGGGATAATAATACTTGCCTCATTGGATTGTTGGAAGAAATGAGATGATACATACTAAAAACTTGTATCAAATAAATCTTAGTTATTATTATTATTATTATTATATCACATAAAAGACTATGTAGGATATTGAAAGGAAAACCAAGAATAGTCCAGGTAATTATGCCAGGTAAGTCAGAGTAGTAAACAAGTGAGAATAGAAAATTAAAATAATTTAATTTTTTTAAATTAACAGGTGGTAGTCTATATAAACCTGTTAATTTTTCAGTTTATGTCAAAATGCCAGGATATTCACTGAATTAATAAAAACATGGTGAAACATAAATGTGTGGACCTTACACCAAGTGATTTGTCCTTTAAATGGGTTCACCTAGAAACATTGCGAAGAGTGGTTGACAACTCAACAATGAACACTTATCATGCATATGCTAGGAGGTGGATTCCTGTGTCGGACAGACGGTTGGATTGGCTTTTCTTTCATTTATTCCTTTTTTTGTTAATCCTCACCCAAAGATATTTTTTCCATTGATTTTGAGAGAGAGAAATATCGGTGACAGACACATCAATTGGTTGCCTCCCAAATGCACCCACCACAGCAAGGATCAACCCAGGGACATGACCCTGACCAGAAATCGAACTCATGACCCTTCAGATGCAGGTATGGGCACTCTAACCACTGAGCCACACTGACCAGGGCATATTGGCTTCCCTTTCAATTTCAATATTTTATCAGCCTACAAATAACTGATTTCTTGCTTTAATGTTTCTGGCTTCCAGCTTGCTTCTTTCTGCTCTTACTTTTTGAACTACTCCACCTTATTAAGCATGCAGTGTAACATCTAATTAAACTAGTCTTTCAATAATGCAAAAGGCTCTGTGTAACCAACTAGAGGAAAACCCAGCCATTTAAGAGATTGGATAATTGATATAGGCTGTATTAAGAATTTGTAATATTAAGACTGCCTGGTCAAGATGGCGATGTAGATAAATGCGGTCTTGCCTCTTCCCACAACCACATCAAAATTACAACTAAACTACAGCACAACCATCATCCAGAACCACCTGAAATCGAGCTGAATGGAAGTCTTACAACTATGAAATTAAAGAAGCAGCCACATTGTGACTGGTAAGAGGGGCGGAGGTGCAAACAGGCTGGCCCCACACCCACGGTGGCGGATAAAAATCAGGAGGACACCTCGGCTGGGAAGGTCCTCCCTGAGGAGTGAGGGGTCCCCGACCCACACCAGGTGCCCAGCTCAGGATTCCAGTGCCAGGAAGAGAAGTCCCCATCACTTTTGGCTGTAAAACCAGCAGGAACTGAGGCTGAAGGAGGCTGAGGCTGCTGGAGCCCCAGACAGCTCCTCTTAAAGGGCCTGCGCAGGGACTTACTCAGACTTGCTTCCACTAAGCTCAGAGGGGAAGCAGCTTGAAAGGCACCAGACCTGCAGGGAAGAGCTGAACTGTTTGGCTTCAGGACGAGGGTTAGAGAGGCTGCTTTCTTTCAGACAGACATGCCGGTGGATGCCTTAGTTCCTTTGGTGAGCCCTTCCCCGGGGTGGCAGACGTGTGCCGTATCTGGGACTCCACCAACCTGGCTCACACTGTTGGCCCCGCCCTGGTGATTCTCTGAAGCCCCGCCCCTCCCAACTTTTAGGCCCACCCAAGCTGTTTCCAAAGGCTTTACCATAGGATTGGCCTGTCTTGGATCCTGCTTCAGTTTCCTAAAATTTCTCAAACAAGCAGCATCTGGCCTCAGTGAGCCCCATACCTCCCACTAAGTGGCCCCAGCCTTGGTTCACAACTTTGGCTTTTCCTGGGCACCTCCAAGCCCAGTACAAGAAGCAGCCATTGGCAGATCACTTTGTAGCTTATGCCGAGTGGCCCCGGGTAGAACACAGGCAGTGGCTGACCTTGCCCCAGAGCCAGCACACCCAGTGGACAGCTTCAAACCATGATGAAGCACTACCACCCAACCACCTCCACAAGTGACACACTCAATGAGTGGACTCAGTAGGTACCAGAGCCCTGATGAAGTAAGTCTTTCTTTGTGTGGTAGGCCCCTACACAGCTGATCCTCCAAGGCAGTCAGAGGCCAGAGGTCAGCAGGTACAGCCAGTCCTTGCAGCTGATCAGTCTGATTAAATCCTTCCTATTGATGTGCCAACAGCAATCAAGACTCAATTAAAACAGAAGGGTGTACGGTCCACACTAGGGATGCACCTTGAGGCCCAGCTGGGGTGGTCAGGGAGGCTGTACAACTGGATCCTACAGGACACCTACAATAATAGGCCACCCTATGAAGCCTAAGAGACATAGCAACTCTACCGAATACATAGAAACAATCACAGGGAAGCAGCCAAAACGAGGAGACAAAGAAACATGTCCCAAATGAAGGAACAGAACAAAACTCCAGGAAAAGAACTAAACAAAATGGAGATAAGCAGTCAATCAGATGCAGAGCTCAAAACACTGGTTATAAGGTTGTTCAAGAAATTTGGTGAGACATTCAAGGAACTTAGTGAAACCTCCAAGGAACTTAGTGAGAACATCAACAACATAAAAAAGGACCAGTCAGAAATGAAGGATGCACTAACTGAAATAAAGAAGTTACAGGGAATCAATAGTAAAGTAGGTAAACCCAAGAAGCAAACCATCAATTTGGAATATAAGGAAGCAAAAAATACCCAAGCAGATCAGCAAAAAGAAAAAAGAATCCAAAAAAATGAGGATAGTATAAGGAGCCTCTGGGACAATTCAAGCGTGCCAACATTCACATCATAGGGGTGCCAGAAGGAGAAGAGAGAGAGCAAGAAATTGAAAATATATTTGAAACAATAATGACAGAAAACTTCCCTAACTTGGTGAAGGAAACAGACATACAAGTCCAGGAAGCACAGAGTCCCAAACAAAATGAACCCGAAGAGGTCCACACTAAGACACATCATCATCAAAATGCCAAAGGTTAAAGACAAAGAGAGAATCTGAAAAGCAGTCTGTTACATACAAAGGAGCTCCCATAAGACTGTCAGATGATTTCTCAAAAGAACCTTCGCAGGCCAGAAAGGAGTGGCAAGAGATATTCAAGGTGATGAAAAGCAACGACCTACAACCAAGATTACTCTATCCTGTAAAGCTATCATTTAGAATAGATGGACATATCAAGAGTTTCCCAGACAAGAAAAAGCTAAAGGAGTTCATCACCACCAAACCAGTATTACATGAAATGTTGAAGGATCTTCTTGAAGGAGAAGAACAAAACTATGAACAATAAAATGGCAATTAATACATATCAACAATAGAATCTACAAACAAAATGAGCAAGCAGAACAGAAACAGACTCATAGATACAGAGAACTTTTTGTTGCTTGCCAAATGGATGGCAAAGATGGATGAAAAAGATGAAGAAATTAAGAAGTACAAATTTGTTGTTAGACTGATGAACCTCAAAGGGAAGGGGGGAAAGAGGGTGGGATGAGATAAACTGAAGAACATCTACATATATATGCATAACCAATGGACATTGACAATAGTGTGGGGATGGCAGGAGGGGGGTGGGATTGGGGAGGATGGGGTCAATGGGGAAATAAAGGGGGGACATCTGTAATACAGTCAACAATAAAGATGAGTTTTAAAAAAAAATAAAACATTTTTAAAAAAGAATTTGTTCTTTTAGAAGAAAGTTATTGCCTAAAGGCACTAAGGATTCATTAAGACTCACGGAGTAGGCAGACAACTCTGGTGGGGAGGGTAATGGTGGGATGGAGGGATTAAGCAAAAAAGAAAGAGAAAGAAAGAACTCATAAACATGGACAACATGGGGTGATTGAGGTGGGGTGGATAGAGGTGGAGGAGGTTACAGGGGGGATAAATGGTGATGGAAAAAAATTAAAGAGAAAAAAAGATATCATACAGTCTTTTAACAATAACATCCAGAAATAACAGTTTCATTTTAATAATCTAAGAATGGGATTTCAGACCAGGAATCAAGAGCTGAGTAGATTCAATCTATAAAATGAATAGGGCCTCACTTCCTTAAGGCTCTTTCTGCTGCAGCAAGATACCCCAAATAAAGATAGCATCCCTCTGTAGAAGCCATTTCATCAAGACTGCAATATTTATTTTCATTTAGATCTAGGGGTGGGTGGGTACTGAGTGGTGCTCTTCATTTTTGTAGGTAAGAAAATTGAGGCAATAAGGAATGACTGGCGTCAGACTTACTAAGAAATATGTGACCTTCCTAGACTTGCAATTTCACAACCTCCTCAAAAAGCTCCCCTACATCTCGGTTGGTTTATGAGATGGTTTCAAACACTGCTGGGGATTATGGCTGTAATAACTGTAAAAATGCAAAATCTCTCAGGAAAGCTACAATTTTATCAATCATTCTCTTATAGAGTGAAAGAAGTGCAAGGGGAAGGAAGGAACAGTGTAAGTGTACACTTCATAATTTCTAAGTTCACCCTGGAAAGATCACATATGGAGAAAGGTTTGGGTGATAACAAGAAAAGAGTAGGTATCCACCTCTTCACATGCTGGGTAAACCCGACAAATCCACAGATCCTCCTAGCCATCCAAACGGCATTTTATTTTTTATTTTTATTTTTTAATCCTCACCCGAGGACATTTTTCGATATTTTGTTCAGATAGAGTGGGAGGGAGAGAGAGCGATAGAAGCATCCATGTGAAAGGGACACATCGAGTGGTCGCCACCCACATGACCCAACCAGGGCAGGGACAAACGGAAACCGAGGTACATGCCCTTAGAGGGAACTGAACCTGAGTCTCTCCAGACTGCAGGCCTATGCTCTAACCGCTGAGCAAACCGGCCAGGGCCCAAACGGTATTTTAAAATGACAAGATTATTTAATGTCTTCTTTAAGTTCTGGAAAACTAAAATATCTTCATAGTCTTAGCACCAGGGTCTAAGTGGATTTGATTCACTGCTTTGAGAAATCAATGACTAGGTTGAAACCGTAAAACTACATTTAGTCCACGCCATTGAAGACCTGGCTCAAAGTTGGCTTCTTCCAGGCTGCTTTCCGGGGTTGTCCTCTTCTGAGCCTTGTCAAAGGTTACTCAGCGGCACCACCCTGCTTAATTTGCATGAGGAAAACCATGATGTGAGGTCATTGACTGGTGCTTCACGTGCATGTTCTGTCTTCCTAACTCGATTGTGAGGGAAGGCCTCCCACTATCTAGGAATTCAGTTTATAACCCTTTCAACCCCACCACCTGTTGCTTCTCTCAAAAAACCTATACTTGACTTATTGTCGTCTTCATTTCATAGGTGTGGAAAGAAGCAAACAAAAGAGCAAATTCCATTCGACTAGTTCAGCAGCCTTTGCACAACGAATCTTGTTAAGTCCTCGCAAGAACCTGTGGAGTGGACATCACAACCCCACTTGGAAGCGGAGGTCCCGGCTGTCTCCTCCCAGCATTGTGGGCGAGCGGAGCCCGCGGCCAGGCCCAAAGACGGGTCCGAACGTCTCTCCTCTTCCCGCAGCTGAACACCGGCCTCCGCGGCGGGCTTCGGGCACGGCGAGCCCTTGGCACTGCGGTCGTGACTGGGCTGGGCGACGGCGGTGCCTGGAGGGGCTGCTCCCAAGCAGCTCAATTCAAGGCCTGGGGAGATTTGCGGTAATGATAATAATGAGCACGCCCCCTCGTCACCCCGTCACCTCGACAGTCCAGGCGTGCAGACCCCGAGTCAAGGGCTGAGAGAAGGCCCAGAAGGCTGAGACCCCAGGGCACAGAGCCCAGGAAACTGGAGACCGTCCCACCTTCCCAGGGCGAAGGTTCTGAATTCCGAGCGACCGTTATCATAACGGAACGACGGCTCCAGGTAGCCACCGAGGATGGAGCTAGAGACCAGGGCGGCGCCTCCGCGCTCCCAGGGTTCTGCGCCCCTCGCCAGATCTGATTGGCTGGCGGAGAAAAAGGGCGGGGAGACCCCTGAAGGAGGCGCGCGCAGGCCGGCCAGGGTTTCCCGCGGAGGCACCCAGGGGGCGAAGGGGCGGGAGCAGAAATTGGGGGCGTCGCGCGTGCGCACGTCAGCAGGCGGCGGCTGGGGGCTGCTGGGAGGGCTGGGCAGTTCGAGAAACTGGTGGGCGCCGGAGAGGCCCGCGGTGCGCGTGCGCGTCGGAGTCCGAGCCGCGGGAGGAGGCGGGAGCTGAGGAGGCGGTGGCAGAGGGGGCGGGTCGCGTCGGGCGCCACGTCCGCAGCCAGAGGCCGCTGCCGCCGTCACCGGAGTCTCCCGGCTCCACAGCTTGAGGAGGCGCCCCGCAATCGCCTGGGGCAGTGCCAGCCGATCAGGCCTCCTCAGCTCTTCTTGGTTCTGCTTGCTCCCTCTGCCCAGCCAGGAGGCAGCCCCCAATCCCGGCGGTAAGTCGACCTGGGAGGGTGGGGGACACCGTCCCGGCTTCCTGCCCCCCTCTCTGTCGCCTTCTTCCGTTAGCTCTCCTGCACCTCACCGCCTGCCCCTGCGGGCCTGGCTGCCGCGAGAGGGGCCTTTGGGAGCGCTGAGCAGGAAAGGGGGAGGGGCTGGATGCTGTGGGGCCGACGGAGGTTCGCTGGCGGAGCCCCTCTTCACCTGTCCCTGACTCCTCCGCCGCGCGTTGAGAGTGGGGACTCCCCTCGGGAGCCTCCGCCTGACTTCCCAGCTCCTTGGGTGTGATGCTGGGAGAACGGGGGAGTCATCAGCCTGGGCGAGGAGAGGGATGCAGCAGAGAGGCTGTGTGCTGGGCCCCCGCCCCGCTGACTCCTGACCTGTTGATAAAGCGCCCTGGGGTTCGGGCACACGAGCCGTGGTCTCCAGTGGACATTGCCAGCGCTTTTCCCAGGTAGGAAAGCTCTTACCTCCACGCCTAACCTAAACCTGAAAGTGTGGGGTTGGAGAGAGGCGCTGGCGGCGCTAGGGGGTGACTGGGGACCATTGGAGAACCCATCGGTGGCATCACTGCCTCCCGAGTCTGAATTAAAACCGTGCCTGCTAAGCACACGCAGCTTCGAGACTGGTCCCCAGCTCCCACTTCCAATCAGATGCCCTCTTCTATGTAAGAAGACAGCAGTGTTGGAATCCTATGGGAGTGGGGGTGTCCTGGGTGTACAACGTGGAGCCGAGGGAGGTGCTGAGCGCAGCCGTGGCCACGGTCCTCCAGGGTCATTTTCTGCCTCTCCTGCCACGTCACTCCCTCTGCTAAAGGGGAAAAAAAAAAACCAACTTGCTAGTACCTAAAGGGAACATCAGTGTGGGGAGAAGCGGCCGCCGGGAAATGTTTACTTACACACACCTACAGAAAGGAAAATTTTTATGTGATCTATTACACTGTGCTAATTCCAAATGAAAATATTTACTACCTGTGATTATATGCTATTGTTTAGCCTTTAAAACTTCAAGTGGTGTGGGTGATCTAAAGAACTCCCTAGAAATATTGATGCATCAACAAATACATGCCTGTGTGTGTCCATACCTGTTTTTTGTTTTTAAAGAGGGGGGTGACCTTTAATAAACCCATATGTCTCCTGTTTTTATTTTTTTTACACTTTCATTTCTGTAGTCATTGTTAGAACATGTATCAGAAACCATGTTCATTAAAAATTTGTCTACAGGTAGGCACATCGTTAGAAAAACTTAAAGTAGTTCTATGTGTGTGTTAGATTTTTTTTTAACTACAGGAAAATCTTTACCTTTCTTTGTTTCAGTTTTTGAGTATTTGCTGTTTTGCTACTTCCTGAAGATAGCTCACTGAGTTTTATATATATAAACATTTTCAGAGTAGGGCTTTACATGCTCATTCAGGCTGAAACCCCAGTACCTAATACAGTGTCTGACACACAGTAGGCACACAAGTATCTGTTGAACTAATGAGGTAATAACTTAGTGAAGACGGGTGATATACTGGCTCTCTGGTTTGATAGTGTACTACTGTATTTCTGGTTAAGGGCAACACTTATAAATTGCCATTTTGATACTGTCAGTTGTTACTTGTCACTAGGTAATCACAAGTTTTACTGGCAGATTATTTTTTCTTTCTGGCCAGATTCAGTACATTTCTTGTAGTCTATTTGCTGTTGATTTAATAGGCAAGGCCCATCTTTAAAAGCAGCCTGTGCAGGATAGGTGGTTAGCTAGAGAAGCCTAAAAACAGTAAGCTGGTGTTTTACCAGACACTGCTTGTTGGTGTATGTGTGTTAAAGCTCTGTATAAATCTATATTTGAAACTCCTTATAGTTGTTTGGCAAAGAACTCACCCTCACATGGTAGTGAGGATGTGGCAAAGTTCCTATATATAGACTATGTAGAAGAATTTGGCTAATTCATTTATATTCTTTTTCATATAAGGAAATTAGCACTTACTGTTTAATAATAGGTTTTTGAAGAGGCATTGAAGGTAAACTGTTGTACACTGTATTTTGTAGTAGGCTTTATACAACTTGTTAGTGCTGTTTAGCTTCCTTTGGTGGAGGGGAGGGGTTAGCCACAGGCAAAGTTATGTACTATTTTCAGACTTTGTTCTCATTATTAATGAAAACTTTACATATATGTAAAGTGTTACAGATATCCACAAACAATATTGATTCATCTGTTTTCCTTTAAAAAAGAAAGCTTCGTAAGAGGCATTGTTTACTTATTTCTATTATTGGAAGAAATTATCCTCTAGGGAATAGTGTTATTAATCATTACTCAATATATTTGTAGGCTGCTATAACTATGATACTACTGTACTGGACAAGTCCTTCATATTTCAATTTCTTAAGAAAGCACACACTTATAACCAGTTTTAAGTTGGTATAGTTTGTTCACATGTGAAGACCAAATGGTAAAACTGGTTTGTCCATAAAATACGTTAAATTTTTGTTCTGCCCTAAAGGCTGTTTTCTGTCTTAACTTTCTTTAGAAAAGTACATTTTTAAAAATAGAAACTTTTTTCATTATGGATTCCTAGAGAGCAGATATTTTTTTTTGGATGAAACTAAATTGATAAATTCAGGGAAAGTGTATCCAGACTGGATTGTAAACTCTGGTTGAGAGGATTCCTGTGTGTCCTTAATCACTGAAATCTTCAGTGCCTAAGAGGGTGCCTAGCACATAGTTGGGACTCAAGTGTATGTTGAAGTATGTTTCTGTATAATACTATCTAGATTCCTATATTTCAAACTCTTCTGCCAAAAATACTCCCAACTTAAGAGCAAAGTCATGGGGGAGGTGGGAATGTGGTTGGGCTGGAAGAAAAGAACTAGTAAATCTGAGTATACCCAGCTTTGCTGGCAAGAATGAAATTTCTTGAAAGTCTAGTAATCTTTAAAGATTCCTAAATACTTTTAACTTTTTAATTAGTATATATTAAAAACAAAATAGTATTTTCAGTTACTGTGTAGTAAAATGCATGCATCAGGTCTCTCGGTGTTTCTTGAAGCCCCTGGCATACCATTGCCTAATCTTAAAGATGTGCATTTGAAAAGCATGATTCTAGCTTAAAGTGTTTTGTTTTTTTTTTTTTTAGTAAAAAATCTGGACCATATTTTGGTATGTATTTTCTTTTGTGGTGCTTAAAATGAATGTGGATACAGTCCTGGCTAGTGGGGCTCAGTGGTTGAGCGTTGGCCCTCAAAGGGTCTCTGGTTCAGTTCCCGGTCAAGGGCACGTACCTGGGTTGCAGATTCAATCCCTGGCCCTGGTCAGGGTCTTATCGGAGGCAGTGTTTCTCTCTCTCTCCCTCCCACTCTGTCTAAAAATCAATGGAAAAATATCCTCCGGTGAGGATTAACAACAAGAACAACAAAAGAATGTGGATACAGATGATATTTTTATCCCACTTATTCCACAAATACTTTGTGTCACTTTACAGCAAAAACATGTACTAATAAAATGGTAAGAATATAAGTAAAATATTCAAATTGAAGACCAGGGAAAATAGCAATAAGAGTGAAGTCTCCAGGAGGTGTGGAGTTGGGGGTGGGGAGAATAGGACACAACTATGCAGGCCACAGGAACTTACCTACTTGAGCAGGAATTTTAGCTAGAAGCTTCCTGGAAGCCAAAGGGAAAAGGAGACAACACATCTTTGTATCTTTGTTCAGGAAAGTACATAGATCTCAAAGAGAAGAAAACATGCTAAATATTTTGGGGAAACAAAAGGTTTTATGAATACCTCTAAATAAATTTCTTCTGTAGAGCTCCATGTCAAAGCTAGTGATGTAGGTTAATTCCTTAACAGTGTGGTATAGTTAATGTAGTGATAGCCCACATAAAGCTGTCAGTCAGGGTTTCCTTCCCAAGGACAACCGTGAATAAAACTCGGTGATGTCACTTTCCCCAAATCAGCTTTTTGTGATTGAAGTACATTGTTTTCAGATGATCAACTTGATCTGAGGATGAAAACCTAGAATAACTAAGTAGATGAACTGTATAAGCTTTAAAAATACCTTTATATATATCATTGATTTCTAAGGCTTAAAAATATGTTGTTTTTTTTTGTTTTTTTTTAGTTACAAAAGCAATACCGGTTTATGGGAGAAAATTTAAATATAGGTGTTAAATATGTATTTCTCTCTCTCTAGAAATACTTTGTAGACCTCCATATATATGTGTATGTATGTATGTTTGTGTGTATATGTGTGTGTGTGTGTATAATATTTTCCCCACCCCTTAGTGGCAGTCTGTCAACTCTGGTATACTTCCTTCCAGTCTTTTTATGTGCATTTTTTAAGAAGTTGGATCAATGATGTAGGCCTTTTATATTCTCTAAATGTAACATTAGCATTTCCCCATAGTATTTAATCTTCATAAATTATTTTAATGTCTGCACTGTGTATGTTTTTAGGAAGCTTATAAATTCAACTTTTGCCTTCCATGAGGCTGTACTCATTTGACTATTCATTTTCAGATGTATTTTGTTTTTGTTGGCTTCTCTTTCACTCATCTCTTAAATATGAGCAGTTCAATTACCAGTCTACTTCTGTCTCTTATAACTCTTTTCCTTGATCATATCCACCCCCATCCCCAGCTTCAGCTATCACTTCAAACCACTCTCAAGATCTCAATTTAAACTTCATGCTGAGTTTCAAGCCCTTTAAATCCAATGCCCGCTAAACATCTGTGGATGCCCTGAAGGCATCTCATACACAACTGTTCAAAAACAAATCCTTTCATTATACCTGTAGTCAATAATAATGTATTGTACACTTATTTTTTAGAGGATAGATCTTACGTTAAGTGTTTTTACCACAGTAAAATGCAATTTTAAAAGTCCATCTTTTCTCAGAAATAAATTGTTTCTCCTTGTCTGTCTCATGTCTTTATCACCTGTCTGTTTAGCTGCTCATACTAGAAAAATTACAACATATATTCTTCTTTTATATAACATTAATATTCCAAGTTATGTTCTACTTCATACAATAAAATTCAAGTGCTTGCATGTCCCTGTATCAGGCATTGATTATGGCTCGGGATGGAACAGTGAACAAAATCAAGCCTTGTTCTCATGGTGCTTACCTTCTAATTGGGAGAGACACAAAGTGAACAGATACATATATCAAGTGACAATAAGCACAATGAAGAAGATAGAGCAGGTTTAGGTGATAATGATAGGGAGAGGGGTAGGAGCCTGCTTACCTAGTATAAGGTGGTCAGGGAAGACCTTTGATAAAGGGACATTTGCACAAAGACCGGAAGGAGGTAACTGAGTAAGCCATGCATATATTTTGGCCAAGAGCCTTTCAGGAGAAGGTGAGTAAGGAAGCCCCTGTGTTGCTAGACTGGAATGAGCCTGAGGCAGAATGGTAGGAAATGATATCGGAGTGTTAGAGGAGGGTTAGATATCGGGCCTCAGAGGTGAAGGGATGGGCTCTGGATTTCATTCTAAGAAAAATAGGCAGCAGCAGGAGAGGTTTAAGCAATGTATGACAGGGCTAGACCGAAAGATCTAGCCTTCCAAGGGTGGAGGCTTGGAGACCAGTTAAGAGATTTGTAGTCCAAGTAAGAAAGATTATGATGGCTTAACTGATATTGGTAGCAGTAGAGGTGATGAGTAGTCTTATGCTAGATTTATTTAGGCAACAATATTCAGTGATTAGGTGGGAATGTTAAAAAAGAGGAAATCAAGGGTAACTTCTAAGGTTTTGGACTAAACATTTATTTAGACAGGAAAAACTGGTAGAGTTCAGACTGTTATTCCGTCTCACTGGACTACTAAATTAGTCACTTACTGTATTTAATCTCTTTGTCCTTATCTGTTGTTGCTTCATTTACCTTTTTTTTAAAAAATCCTCACCCAAGGATATTTTTCCATTTATCTTCAGACAGACTGAGAGAGGGAGGGAAGGAGAGAAAGAGAGAGGGGGGGGGAGAGAGAGCGAGAAACATTGATGTGAGAGAGAGACACCGATTGGTTGACTCTCCCACAACCCTGACCAAGGTTGGGATCTAATTGCAACTGAGGTACATGCATTGACCAGAATCAAACCTGCGACTCTTTGGTCAGTGGGCCAATGCTCTAACCACTGAGCAAACCGGCCAGGGCTTCAGTTCGCTTATTAAACCACAGGTCTGACAGTGTTACTCTGCTTATTGCTCCACACTGCCTACCTACAGGAGGATAAAGTCAGTCCATTTGTTATTTAGATGAATTTTCACGTCTTTTATGTCATCATAGTATAAAGCCGTTCTTATCTTTTAAGTGGTGGTCTTTTTCTTTTTTAAATTTAGAAGATCTATGAGGAAAAATTAAGAATATTTAAAAAAGGGATTCTTTATTAGGAAAATGTAAGACTCTTAGTAGGGATTTGTGGGATATATACAGAGGGTAGTTTTGAAATGCATGCAATTACTATCACAACTGTTTTGAAACTCCTGCTAAAATATGTAAGATGTATAATGTGTGTATAATTTCCCCATATTTCTGTACAGGGTATAGTAGCCTCTATTGATTGGTGATCAGGTAATCTGGATTTGTATGTGTATGGTATGCAGATACTGGGATTACAGCAATGAGCAAGCTAGATAAAGTTTCTCTCCTAGGAAAGAATTAAATCTAGTGGGAAGAAGGTAGCTCCAAAATAGTTGTTCTTAGGAAGGGACACATAGATTCTGCCAGGAATTTCTGTGTGCTTTGTTTTGAATTTGTTAAATAGTATTCTAGTAGGGCTAGAATATCTTTAATTTCTATTTTATATTTCCTGAACAAGGATCTGTGAAGTTATTTGTCCTTAGCCATACAGTTTATTGGCAAGTTGGGATTCAGACTCCAGCTCTCAGATCCCAGAACCTTAAATACTGTGCTATATAACTCCTCGTGACCTTACCATGAAGATAAATGAAAGAAATATGAATATGAATGAAAACAAATTTAACATTCTGGTTTAAGAGGGTTTTAAAATTAAGGCAACTCAGCCAAGAACTCCTCCCAGTAATGCAGCTCCTGCTATTCTTTCATTTTTTGTTTTTTTGTCAGAGATTACATGTCTTTACTATTACTTTAAATCTCAAGTGTGTAGAGGATGATGTGCTAAATTCACAAACCAGACCAGCATAAGATTAGGTGTTCTTGATAAGTGACCTGAATCACTACAGCAACTAAAAGATATTTATTTAAGCACTTGACATGCTCCTTGACTCTGTGGGTATTGTGAAGTCCCATCTTACATGGGATTTGGGGTTTAAGGGCACTGCAAGTTGAATTACACAAAGTTAAAATTACCTTTGAAAAATCTCACTTCTCACAACCACTACCTCTACCAGACTCATTTACCACCAACATTTTTGGCCTTAATTATTGAACTATCGAAGGAAATATGGATGAATTTTGATCTGATCATCTGGTGCTTCAAAAACATTAGGAATCATTAAGGAAAAGGAAACTTCCCTGACTTTCCTTTGACCACTTAAAATAAACCACTTTGTTCTGAAACATGCTGCAATATGTTTGAACCTTGAAAATGTTATGCCAAGTCTCCTAATAGGTCTTTCTGCCTATTCTTGCTCTCCTGTTGCATATTC
This sequence comes from Molossus molossus, assembly GCF_014108415.1. Lineage (NCBI taxonomy): Eukaryota > Metazoa > Chordata > Mammalia > Chiroptera > Molossidae > Molossus > Molossus molossus. Next base: position 10,229,405 of record NW_023425345.1, on the reverse strand, counting down.
TGTCCACAGCAGCCAGCATTTTCTTTTAAAAGTATGCCTCAGAACACATCACTCCTCTCTGTTCAGTGCCTTTCACTGGCTTTCATTCCACTTGGAGTTAAAAGCTAACCACCACCATAGCCTGTTAGGGCCTAGGCAATCCAGACCTCACTCTGTGACCTCCTCTCCTGCTGTCTCCTTTGACAAGACCTCTGCCATACTTTTCTGGCTGTTCTTTGACTTATTGTACTTAGCATAATGCCCTTAAGGTTCATCCATGTTGTCACAAATAGCAGGATTTCACAGTATCCTTTTAATCTTTGTTGTATATGCACAGATACAATAATTTAGGCTCCGTGATTTTATAGCTAGGAAATACATAGTTGACTTCTGGGACCACCACCCTTGTTTTAGACCAGTCTTGACTTGTTTTTATCTTTACTTAGTCAAGTTACTATAAAAGCAACTATTTTAAAATAGTAAAGGAAAAAGAAAGTTTATGTTTTCTTCATCCTAGCATAGCTTTATTTTATTGATTAGGTTCTTTTACTACTTGTATTTAGAGGTAATCATGGTACATATGGTTTTTTTTTTCAAAGTAGATTTTGAATTCTTTTGCTACCTATTCATAAGAGCTCTAAAAACAACAATGAAAATGTAATCAAAATCCATGTTAGTGATTCAGACTGATGGTGTCATCTCTGTAGAAGGATGTCATGTCTTTTTAGAAAAATTTCAGATAAAACATATTTTGGTCATAGTATAGGTTTTTCTCTATGTTGTGAAATAAATTACAGTTAAGTTAGCCAATATTCTGTAGTAAGAAGCAGTTAAAATGTTTGTATGATAACCCTCACCTTCCAACTTCCTTTCAGTTAATCATCCTCAATTTAAGTTTAAGCAGCAGTAACAACAAAGGATAGCTTGTACTATACTAAGCTTACCACTCTTTGGTTGGTGTTTGAGATAAGATTTATATTGCCCACTAGTGTAATTAAAAGTATGTCTTAGTCCGGCTGGCATGGCATGGGTTGAGCGTTGACCCATGCACCAAGAGGTCACCATTTTGATTCCTGGTCAGGACACATGCCCAGGCTGTGGGCCCAATCTCCAGTAGGGGGCATGCAGGAGGTGGCCAATCGATGTTCTCTCTCATCGATGTTTCTCTTTCTTTCTCTCTCCCCCTTCCTTTCTCTCTAAAATCAACAAGGGGTGGGGGGTGGGGGGAAGTACATCTTAAATACCACAGTGTAGGAGAGAAACAAGAGGAAGTAGTCTTGTGATGGGTGTTTTCAAATGTTGTTTATCCTAATAAAGTTGACTAAATCTTTTTTGTTTTTAATCCTCACCAAAGGATATTTTTCTATTAATCTCCAGATAGAGTGGGAGGGAGGGAGAGAGAGAAGAACATTGATGTGAGAGAGACACATTGACTGGTTGCCTCCCATAGGACCCGTCAGAGCTGAGGACTGAACCACAACTGAGGTACGTGCCCTTGACCAGAATCGAACCCATGACTCTTTGGTGCATGGGCCAATGCTCTAACTTCTGAGCCAAACCAGCCAGGGCAAAGTTGATTAAGTCTTTTTATTTATTTATTTTTTGGTAGCTTAATAGTATTCAGCATTTTTTTTCTTTTTTCTTCAATTTTTATTAATTTACTTTTGTTACAGATGTTTCTCCTCCCCCCCAGACATCCTCCTCCCCATCCTGCTCCCCCACCCCCCAATATTGTTGTCTCTGTCCATTGGGTATGCATACATGCATATAAGTTCTCTTGAGCATCTGACAATCAGCAGTCTCACATGTTGAAGTTAAAATGAAATGTGTGTGTTTTTTAGATCATGAATCAGGCAGATAAAAATCAACAAGAAATCCCATCTTACCTTAGTGATGAACCACCAGAAGGTAAGTATTCATCTGTAACATTAAGAATGGAAAAAATGTCCTACTGAATCAAAGTTCTGGTTGTTTTCATTAAATTTAAAGTAATATAACCTGTTTACCTTGCTAGTAAATATGTTCTAAAAATAACTGATGAAAACCTTTTTTTTAGCCTCAAAAACACTGATTTGGTGAATGGGGACATAAAGTAACTGTTTTATTATATAAGATCTAGCTCTGTCTTCCTATACTATATATTGTCTTAGAGTCTGCTTTATTTAAATTATCTTTTAATTTGAAAATTGTTATATCATGAATCATTCTATTCTTACCTTTACTTGAAAAATCCTTGGAAACACTAACTGTGCAGCTAAATGCCTCAACTGTATACAGAAAATGCCCATAAGCATTTTTTATTTATGGTTTTGGTGCAGAGTATTATTATACTTAATTCAAATAGTGATCTCCTTGGACAACTGCATATTTGTACAGGACAGTCATAATAGGTAAGAAAGGGAATTGAATTGGAGAATGAGGAATGAAGTAATGACAGACCAGACAGACTACAGTAGAAGACAGACAAGGGTGTCGCTGGGAGGAGGCTAGGGCTGAATTTCTAGCCCTAGGTATTGTATTTTGCTCCCAGTTTCATTATCCACTGTCCAAAACTTTCTTCCTATATTTGTGTTGATAGACAAAAAGGAAGTCATTAGAAAATAATCACAATGAAAAGTTCATACTTAAGCCTAAAAGAGGATGGAGGTAACCAGCTTGAGTTTAGTTTGGTGGAGAAATAGCCTAGAAAATTATTAGCTCACCTGTTTTCCTTGCTTTATTTTTTAGGACTAGAACCCTGAGTTTTGAAAAGAAGTTAGGGCTCAATGGGAAAATGATAAGGACTTTGTGAGCAAATCTCCAGGAAAGAGACAGATAAAGGCTCTCCAGGAGCATGACTGTCAGGGAAGAGAACAAGCCTCAGGAGTGGCTGTGTATGGCAACCTGCTAAACAGAAGTAGTCTGCAAAGCAGATCATTTATATGGTGGTAGTTAAGCACGCTGTAATTAAAGAGATCAACAGCATTAATATTTATCTGATTTGACTAAGAAACATTATCTTCTACTAAAATTTAAAACTTAGAAAATGTTTTAAAGAAAAATTGTCTTCATTAAATGCCGGTGCATCAAATGTAGCATAGCAGCATTAACCCACATGAGGTATTCAGCATGAAGCAGTCGTCTGTTTTATCATCAAATCAGGATTTCCCCTTTTCCTAGTGCAATGACCTTGACCTTAATTATAAAAGAATGACCAGTTATGTAATTTTTTCCATCATAATTTTATCATTAATGCAGTAGTTCCCCTTACGCACAGGGGATACATTCAAAGACCCCCAAGTGGATCCCTGAAACCTTGGATAGTATCGAACCTTATAAACACTGTTTTATTCCTGTTAATCTCTTACTTTGTCTGATTTATCAAGTGAGCTTTATCACAGCCATATATATATGTTCTAAAAATAACTGATGATATGGCTGTGATAAAGCTCACTTGATAAATCAGACAAGGTAAGAGATTAGCAGGAATAACTAATAATAACATAGAACGAGTATGACGATATACTGTAAAAGAAGTTATGTGAACATGGTCTCCCTCTTCAAACTCTCTTATTGTACTGGACACTGATATTATTCACCTCCTCAGCGGGATGGAGAGGGATGGCTCGAAATTTAATCGTATCACTCAGAATGGCACACAGTTTAAAGCTTATGAATTATTTCTGAAATCTGCCATTTAATGTTTTCAGACCATGGTTGGCTGTGGGTAAATAAAACTGCTTAAGTGAAACTATAGATAAGGGATGACTACTGTATATTCAAATGTACATCTATGTCTTAAGCCTTTTATTTCAGCTATTTTAATATTTGTATTAACTAGGCTTATTATTCAAATAGTTTCAATAAAAAAAATTTGTTTTTATAAATTTAACCATTGCCGAACATGAGAATTTGTAATGTGATTGATCTTCTCAAAACAACCTCCTGATTGTTAGGGAGTTTTAGGTTACTTAATGATTTCTACTGTTCTTGTAAAGACTTGTATTTAACTGTCTCATTATATTTTCTCATTAGGTTCAATGAAAGATCACCCACAGCAGCAACCAGGCATGTTGTCCCGTGTGACTGGGGGTATCTTCAGTGTTACAAAGGGAGCTGTTGGTGCCACCATTGGTGGTGTGGCTTGGATTGGTGGAAAGAGTCTGGAGGTGACCAAAACAGCTGTTACAACTGTGCCTTCCATGGGAATAGGGCTGGTGAAAGGGGGTGTGTCCGCCGTGGCTGGAGGTGTTACAGCTGTTGGGTCTGCTGTTGTAAACAAAGTGCCCTTAACAGGAAAGAAGAAAGACAAATCTGACTAAGACACGGAGATACGTTTGCTCTCTACAGCATTATGATGCCAGTGGCATTGAATTGCTAAATTTTGGACTACAACTAAGTCAACTGTTTTGGACATTCTTCTTCTTAAACTGCTGTGTTGAAAGTATTGATGACTGGCTTTCGTCTAAAAAGAAGAGACCAATACTAGCACAGTGTATGAAGGTTTCTCATACTTAAATTCCAGCTTTTTATCTGGTAAAATGTTACACTTATCAGTTGTAACTGAAGATCTATTTGAATATTTACTATAAGTCTTTTAGTTTAACTAAAAATGTGAATGTTGAATTTCGTGGATGATCTTTACAGTTCCATATGTATAATGTGCCAGGTAACTCATCTGTCCCTTAAAAAGGGAACCTTGAACTACATAAACTGTAATTTTGACGTGCCTATAGTTTCAGATGTCTTAGTTTTTTTTTTATAATGATAGTTGATTAGGCCAAGAGTTATTCTTTTCTTATTTAAGCCAGGAAAAGTAGCAGGATTTAGAGAAATTTAAAACAAAAGACAAATGGTTTTATGATCCTGAGTATTAATCATCTTTTGTTAGATATGCATTATAATTTAATCATCAATGCCTTACAAAAGAAAACATCTTTTCCTAATACCCTAAATATGTGCAGTTCTTAGAATTATATATGGATTCTCTTAACAGTTGTTTGTGAAATCAGTTTTCCCTCTTGAAGAATCTCAGGAGTTGTGGGGTAAAGGCATTTCTTGCTCTTAGCAGATAAGAAAATGATTAACTTTTTGTTAACTGTCAGTAGTTGTAACCAAACTGTATGCTTCAACCTGGGTTCATGTTCCATCATCAGTACACCTCACAGTGCCTAAGGAATATTTCTTTGCTGGTCAGAAGCTATGTTGGAAGAGTTTCAGATAAAAGGAGTTATCTGAACAAATAAGTTTAAGTTTTTAAAAAATTACCTAGCACATCTAAGATATAAAAAGAATTTTTCATACCTGTTGTATCTTTAGGATGGCTTAAATTAAAAGCAATACTTGGTAAAAGAACCACAACTATGTGGGGACTGACTTTTAAATGGAATGAAATGGGCTCCATGGATTAGTTTTGAATGTAAAATATATATAAGTGCTTTCATTGGTTTATAGGCTTTTAAAATATGTTATCTCATCATCCTTTAAAGCAGCTGTAGACTTTTTACCATTTTCCAGGTCAACTTCAGGCAGGGACTTGAAGTTTTTGATTGTGGATGATAAGTGTCTCATGTCTTAACATATCTCATCATGTCTCACTCATTCTCAAAGAATATGACTTAGCTGAAATTCATTGTTTTGTTTTTCGTTTCATAAAAAATTTTAAAGTGGCACATATATATTTGGCATTCTTTTAACTGAGTTATAATCCCAGCCTGAAAAATATCTTAGTTTTCTTTATACTTAAGCCTGGAAATTTGCCTCCATTCCGCAGTTTTGTTTTGTTTTTGCCTTGCAGGGGAGGGGAGGAAAGGTATGATGCCGTGGAGTGAGTAAGTCAAATAGCATTCCTGAGAATTTGAAACAGATAATTCCAGCACCCAAGGTTTAAATGTCTATCTGTAAACGACAGAGAGTTTTACATTAATAATGTGGATTAACAAATGGATAAGAACATAACTTTTAAAAGCTTTCATAAATACCAGCAGGGATTTTAAGCAAATCTACAAAGGTTCTGGGCCTTTCTACAGTATACAAAACTGAAAAGTCGTTAAGGAGTTCAATTCATCAGAAATTAAATGGCTGTTTATTTCATGCCATATTATTTAAGGTATATTTGTCAGTATATCTGGTCAGATGTCATAAAGAGCAAAGGTTTTTTTCTTAATCCAAAATTAATAGATGAATAAAAATAAAGATCTAAATAATGGTATTAGAGAACTTGTTTCCTGCTATTTGAAAGAAGTTATTGCTTCATTGCTAGTTTATATTTCTAATTCATCTTCTCTAGTCGTAGGCTCTGCTTTGTACCTGAATTTCTAAATATAGACTTTATTTTATGCTTGCATATTTATTTTTAACTTTGCTTGTGTTTAAAACTGCTTGAGGAAAATGGTTGTAATTAATTTCTGCTACAGAAAAGCCACCTGATACATTTTATCTTACCGAGTTTAAATTCTAAACTGTAACTTTGTTCAGGAGCAGCTTTTGCAGTGATAGCAGAGAACTGTACAAATGGAGTTATGGAAGTTCTTGTTGAAATGAACTTGCCATTTGATAATGTATAGCTGTACACTTGAGTCTTTTTTGGTTTATTTTTGTAGATTAGCAATTTGACCTGTTAAATAGTACTAGTTCACTTCAAGAAACTAAGGTTGTATATACCTGGAGGTATCTGTTATTCAGCTTATCTTTTGAGTGGATATTTGGCACAATGAGGACAAACTTGTGTGGCCCATTGAATGACTGATCTAATAATGTTGATATTATGAGTCCTGCACTTAGTGAAAGACATTTCAGATGAAAATAACTGATGATTGATTTTTTTTTGTATTAAAGGAATGGGAAAAGAATACATGAATCTGTTAATAAAGCACTATGATCTACAAAATATGAAATGTTTCATAAAGATCTAAGGAAATAAATTTTAAAACAGAATATTCTTAAAAATTTTAGTTACATAGCAATTCAGAAAGTACTGTAGCCTGTTTTCATGTAAATGAAGAAATGATAAAACATCTCTGAATATGTATTTTGATGCCAACACAATAGATGAAATGCAAATATATATATTTTAATACTTTATTGATTTGAGGGAGAGAGGTATAGAAACATGGATGAGAACATCGATCAGCCGCTTCCTGAACGCCACCTAAGGGATCGAGCCCACAATCTGGGCATGTGCCCTGACCGGAAACCAAGGCCCTCTTGCTGCATGGGTCAACCACTGAGCCACACCAGCCGGGCAAATGCAAATATATTTTAAACAACTCTAATAAAGATTAAAAATGTAGATTTCTAGGTTTTACCCCAACTTGTTGAATCCCTGCCGAGTGGGCCCAGGGCTGCAGTTTAACAACCTCTGCAGGTGATTCCTATGCAGTCTGAAATTTGGGGAACTGATGAAGTTACAAAGTAGTGAGCACCTCCCTCTGTCCTAGATAGCTGTGGGACCAACTTCGACATCTCATTGGATAGAAGTGACGCAGAGGGACAGGAACCAGTTGGAGGAAGGTAGAAAATGGATACATACTGGCCATCTGCTTACACACCAGATGCTGTCCATACATTATCTACTTTAATCTCAATGAGGGAAGTATCTTTATTTTCTTTGTACAGATATGGAACCGGCTAACTCAATGTTAGCTGACTTTCCAGTATCACTTTTGAATTAGTGTAAGCCACAACTTCTCCAGCTTAGGTCCAGAAACAAATGGGGCTGCTCAGTAACGAGTCCCTCATTCTGCTGTTGGCATTCAGTGCTGCCTGTGTGCTAGATTTACCAGGCTGTCTACTGGAACTCGCTGGAGTCTTCCTGGGACCATATTTATTTTGGCAGCTAATTACATTTTGCCACCGAAATTAGTTTAGTGTAATTACATATACATTACTTGCAGGAATCATTTAATTTTGTTACCGGAGCCTTTATTCACACAGGAAATAAAGTTTGACTCGTGTTTTTTATTTTATCCTCACCCGAGGACATTTTTCCATTTTTTGTTCAGATAGAGTGGGAGGGAGAGGAGAGAGAGAGAAATATCGATGTGCAGGGACACATCGAGTGGCTGCCACCCGCACGACCCAACCAGGGCCGGGGCAAACTGCAACCGAGGTACATGCCCTTAGCGGGAACCGAACCCGGGTCTCTCTGGACCGCAGGCCAATACTCCAACCGCTGAGCCAAACTGGCCAGGGCTGACTCTAGTGTTTTATGTACGAGTGGCCCCCTGCTACATTGTTGGTTTTGAATATGTTAAATTTTATTTATATATTCGAATAAGAATGCAAGAATGGAAAAAGGGAGAGATTCAAAGGCTTACAGAAGAAAACATGTAACAAGATTTAGTCTATGGGAATATAAAGTCAACATACTGGAATTTTTTTTTTGGTTCGTGCCCCTAGCGGGAACCGAACCTGGGACTCTGGTCTGCAGGCCCATGCTCCAACTGCTGAGCCAAACCTGCCAGAGCAACATACTGGAATTTTGACCACAAATGGAGATTTAAAAAAAAACACTTAATCTTTTCAAGTTAGAGTAAGTGACAAATGTTATTCCTAAAACCCAGAGTGCCTCTGGTTCTCTGGGCCTGGGCCTACACCCCTAAATTTTGCTGCTGTACTGACTAGGCTCTTTGTAAATTAATGGCCACTAAGCACACATGGCCACTCAGTTCTGCCAAACTTTGTTCTATACCCTCTTGTATGTTCACTTTCCCACTCCTCAAGATGACTATTTCCTCCTTCCAACCCTCCTGCTATATGTACTCCCCATTCCCCCTTCTACTGTCCTCTGACAGCAACTCCCCTGCCTTATACCACCCACTGCATCAGCCTGCCCACACCTGTTCCCACACTCCATGGACCAGGACTAGTATCTCTGCTCTTATCCAAAGTCTGCCCACCTTCACTTCCTCAAGGATATGAATCCTGCAGTTTTTCATCTCTCACCCATCTCTCTTGGGTCATACCCATCAATATATAAACAAATATATAGTATTTGCTTTCTTAAAAAAAAAAAAAAAATTTGCAGTAAAATTTCTTGAAGAATCGCAGTTTCTTCCTCTTCATCTTTCAACCCACTCCAGTTGCCTTACCGTTCTCAGTCTATCAGAATCACTCCTAGTAGGGACAGCTAATGATTTCCTGTTTGCCAAACCCATTAGTCACTTGTCTGTATCTTAGTTGGCATCTCCACAGCATTCAACCTTACTGACCATGCCCTCTTTCCTTGGCAGACTTCTTCCTCTGGTCACCCCTTTCCAGGATAGGCCAGCCACTACTACAAATCTGTACTTTGTTCCTGGGTAAGCTCATCATGAGTCATAGCTTTAAATTATATAGATATGCAGATAACCAGATGACTGCAGGATAGCAATCTCCAGTCCTGACTTCTCACAACTCTGGACTTTGCCATTTGCCTCTTTGACATTTCTGCTCAGATATCTACTAGACATTTCAAAATTGACATCTAAAAGGTGACCACATAATGTATAATGTATTTGAAAACTCAGTTGACAGAGCACCACTGATAATTGTATCAGGTCAACAAGCATAAGCTAGTTTCTCTAAGGGTTTCCCATCACACTGGAGTAAGAGATTGCACCTTCGGTGGACCTGTAATGCTCGTCTTACCTGCCCCACTCCCCCTGCCCCCACCGCACTGACTGCCTTTCTTGAACAGAATTCCTGGGACTTTGGGTGATTGAGTAACCCTCTGTGTGCCTGAGGCTCCTCATCTGTAGACCAGTAAACAATGGTACCTAACTCTTAGGGTTGCAAAGCAGTGTGTCTGGCACTTGGTGCTGCAGAGAGATTGCCTTCACTCTCCTAAGGAACTGAACAGATTTGGGCAGTGGGGGCTACTTGCATTTGCTGAATGACGACATAGCCTGCATTTTTCATAATATGTTCCTGAAGAAACGGCCATGCCCATCAGTGTACAGATGTTTATCAGTCAACTGTTTGGTTGTGTATTTGTTAAAAAGTACAAACTCCACAGCTGAAAGTGGGCCAGTCTTTATCTGGGTAGTGTTTATCTTGGAACAAGATTTAGAAATAGAAACGTGAAATGGTACTAAATTCAGGACCAACCATCACACACTTTCCCTTTTATGGGCAGACCTGGATATTCAAAGTTCTTGAAAATGGTCCATTTACTTCAAATGTCTATAAACTGCATCATTTCAAATTTAAGGAATTTTACAGAGAAGTTTTTTATAAAAATCCCTAAATTTGTTGGTACTCACTCTTTTGGCAGGTCAGGTAGGGGTGACTTTTCTCATGCCAACTCATAAGCTATCCCTTTTCTATTTACGAGGTTTGAAAAGAAGTCAGATCATAGTAAATCTGGGCTGTCACCTGGCAGCTGAAGGGCCTCTCTAAGCTTCAGTTTCCTCATCTGTAAAACGGGGGAAGTAATGAATGCACTTAAAAGCATTTCATGAGAGAAAACTAGTCAAATTTTAAAAAGCTGACCTTACAAGTAAGTTCTAATTGTTCTTTTTGGATGAGTAATACTTGGCTCTGAAAGATACTCATTTATTCCAACCAGGAGATAAAATCAGCTTTCTCTAAAAAATGTATTACAAGTTTGCTGATGTTTCACTCACACTAAGCTACAGAATTCAGACCATAGTGGTGATGTTTCAGAGCTGGTGGTGAGGAAGAAGGCTGGGTCTGAATCCCAAATGAAATGTGCTATATGAATAAAAAAATGTATCCATACTTTGAGTTAAGCGAGTGCACTTGTCAGTTTCTTAGAAATGATTCACTTATATCACACCAATGTGCCATTTAATAGTATAGGATTTTTAAAAAATAGCTTAAGGTCAAAATGACCAATTTCATTTAAAATAAATGCAATTTATATATTAAAATACAGCATATGAGTTGGAGATTATTTACTTAGAGATATTTTACACACAACTGAGAAGCTAAGTAAGTTCTTAAAATTACTGGTGCAGCCCTGGCCAGTTTGGCTCAGCAGTTGGAGCGTTGGCTTGCGGACCAGGGAGTCCCGGGTTCGGTTCCCGCTAGGGGCATATACAAAAAAAAATTACTGGTGCCTACAAACTGCCTGAATAGTGTTTCTTTGGTACCAAATTTCACTCTGCAGGGCCAGAAAGAAGCAATGTCAGCCAGCAAGTTACTCATCAACATGTAATGGTGCCACAGGATTAAATAATGGCCTTCCCTTTTTGGTCTGAATTTTACCAAAGTTAGCTTCAAACTCTTTTTTCGTTCCATTTAGATTTGCTAGATGTCCATCCTTGATTTTGTAGCCTAAGGAATTTAGTTTCCTTATCCTGTACTGTACTATCTGTGGTGTTAATTCAAGAACCATGGGCGTCTCTCTTATCTGAGCTATGGAAATTCCTTCTTTCAATAATCCCTGAATTCTCTCTTCTAAAACAGAGACGGGATAATATAAAAGGGCAGGACATTTCAAAACTAACTGCTTCAGATCATGATCTGTGCATTTAAAAGCATTTTTAGAGAAGGAAATACTGTTCTGTATGCTTCTTGGGCCAAGTTGAAAAAGAAACCCTTTCAGTTTGGACAGAAGCTGGAGAATTTCAAAGTTTGTGAAACCTTGCTCCTGGAGAAATTCCAGTGTTTCTTTTATAGCTGCAGAAGAATTTAACAAAATAAATGGGTTTTGGCTTAATAACTTCAGTAGCCAAACTTTCATGTTAGCCTCGGAGCCACCTAAATTTAGATAATTCTCTTGGAGAACCCTTATCATTTGCTTATTCTTCTCAACGGGATTATGAAAAATACTAGATGCAGTTGTCAAAAATCTGCTAATGACCACATTTCTGAGTCCCAACTCTTGAAAGAACTGAATGTTCAGTTTCTGGTTCTTCTGGTCTTTAACATTAAAGAAAGATTCTGGAAACTGTTCTATTAACTTGACTAACTCTTCCTGGTTTTTGCAGACTGATTGCCAGAGTTCTCTCTGGGTGTTAACAGCAGTTGGACTGCAGACGATGGCTTCTGGGCAGAGTTCCAAAATACTGGCTACAGCAGTCTCATCGGCACCTAGTTGTTGTAAAATATTTGCAATTTCTTCAACATAGGTTTCATCCTCCAAAAGGACCCACCCTTTATATCTGCGAATTTTCCTGATGTCAACTGAAAATTTATGGAACTTTTCCACTGTTCTTTTATTTTCTTTGTTCGACTGACTGTTAGTTGTATAGGTGAAGCACACTAAAAAAGGTCTGTATTTGGGAGCTGATAGCATCTTTCTGCAAGTACAAAGCCTGCAAGGCTGGGATCTCATCAGCAACTTCCACAACATGCCTGGAATCCACGGGCTGATCCCCACCGTCCTGTGACTCAGAATGTACTCAGGGTGCCTGCAAGCAAGAAAAGACAGATTTTAGCATAAGGGGTGTTAACCTGTAGAACACAAACACAAATTTGAGCTGTAAGAAGCAAGCATGGAAATAACACGGATTTTAATTAGACAGGAAAACTACTAGTGAAATATTAAATATATCCTCTTAAATAATTGATAAAATAATTATACCTCTTCACAACTTAGCCATACTTTATAAATACACTGTCCATTTCAGCGTTGCAGCAACCTTGTTAAGTAGTTATTTCTATTTTATAGATCAGTAGCAAGTCCACAAAAAGTTCAAAGATTCACAGACCACAGATATTATTTTGACACAAATCCCTCCTACAACTCTAATATATTTCTCTTCAGGAGACATATATTACTTACACACACACACACACACACACACTTTTTTTGTTTTTAACTTACATTTTCAAGGTGATGTTTAGCTGAAGCAAATACTAATTAAGAAAGGGGGGGTCTTCATCTCCAATTTTATGTTTCAGGGTAAATATTTTTGCTGAATATTACCCAAAATAAGTCAGTTAATTTGTTTTATTTAAAACAAGTAAATAAATGTACGTGTTCTATGAGAATTGTGTGAAAATTTTCTATAAACCCAGAATTAAAATAAGTTTTAGCAGGTACAATGAAGGAGGCCTGGCCTAAGGGACTGTCCCAGTGGAGCCACGGGAATGCGTGTCGGCGGAGGAACGGGGGCCATGCATTTACAGCAGTCTAACCAGCTGTCCCCACTTGACAGCTTGGGCTACCTAGACATGGCTGTACTGTGCCTGATGCACTACTTTCTCATATTTCTGGTAATGAAAACATACCTAGTTTGTGGTTTTAACTGTTAGTACCTGAGAATGAAATGTCTCGGCTCTATCATGAAAATGTAGTACTGAGTTATCGGCTAGTTAGCAGCCTTCCCTTAGTCTTCATAGGAAAACTGAAAAAAGCCATTTCCAACCCCTGCCCTTAATAATGCCTTTGCCTTGTATGCCAAGGACTCTTCACTGTCAAGCCCGTCCTAACTAACCCAAATAAATGACCATTCTCTAAGGAAAAATAATAGGGAACAATGTTCTCGTTTTGGTTTACTTTTTGTTAAAATAGCTCAGTTAGTGCCTATGATGTCCAAAATTAATGTGGGCATTGCTTCTGTTTTACTTCTAGTGGTTCAACCAGAGTTTTCTTCAGATAATTCCTAATACCAATTTCCTTCAAGTGACTCTCCGACAGCCAAGATATAAATAATAAAGCATTTTTTAAATTTCTGAGAAGACCTCAGATTTTCAACAGCAAGGAGGTACGAGTAAGAGGAAGGGCAGGGGCACACCCAGGCCGGAGCCCCGGGCTCGGGCCTCACTCCTGCACCACCGCCAGAAGGGGCACAGCTCTGCAGCTGAACTGCCCAGGCCCTGCCCCGGCTCTAATTAGGGTTCATCTTGGGAAAGTTACTTGGCCTCAGATTAAACAAGTAAACAAGTAGTAATTACCACATAGCCTCAATGTTCAATAAGTATTAGTCATAACAACAATAGTGTCATCTGTAAAATAGAGCAGCAGGTAAATCTTACAGGAATAGTGTGACGGTTAAAATGCACGTCAAGTATTTTGTACAGAACCTGGTATGCAGTAAATACTCAATAAATGGTAGCCATTACTAGGAAACATCCAGAACTAAAATTCTTGTAGAAATGTGACTTTAAATAGTATTTTAGACTGAAGTACATTATTTACAAAGAATATCTAAAAGTTGTAAAAATTGTATTTTAAATGCTTTTATAAGCAAAATAACTGTTTATAAAAGTAGTTATAAATACAATCTCACTATCGAGAATCTGCCAAATTCTGAAAGTAGAAAAAATATATTTCATAATCCCATCACCTATAGACAACTATTCACATTTTGACATCTAAGTCCAGTTTTCCCTATGCTTCTAATCCCCTTTATTATAATTTTTAAACATACAAATCTGCCTTATACATAAGTTAGTTTCTAAACTCAGTCTATAAAGTGAAAATTGCAGAAACTCAAAAATTTGCTTGAAAACCCCTTAAGCAGGCACCACCCTGGATACCAACACACCGTCTCCCAGTAAGTCCCGTGCAGCCAGGGTTCTTCCAGGCCTGGAACAGATCCCGGTGTTTGGCCAGATGAAGTAGTTGGCTTACTCTGGGGGTTACGTCATAGAAAATGACAGATCATTAAATATTAGAACCACAATGACCACGCATGATGCTCCTGCCCAGTGAGGCTAAGGGAAAAGTGGGTTGGCTCCCATTTCCTGCTTATTCCAGGAGGAACTATCTTGTGTCCAGGTGAGTTGTCCGAACAATTAAAGCAGTCTTGCTCTATCTAGTTCACACTCCCTGATAAACAAACACAGTTGACTAACAAAGTGGAAAGTACAAAAGTTTTGGCTCCTCTACAATCAATACATGTTATAAAAGTAAGTTTACAGTTGTAGTAGTAATACAGTAATTAATAAATAAGAATAAACTCTCATGGACTCACAACTGTAAACCTACTTTTGCCTGTATACATACATTATTCTTTTTTTTTAATGATTTTTTTATCCTCACCTGAGGACATTTTTTTGCATTTATCTTCAGATACAGTGGGAGGGAAGAGAGGAAGAGAGAGAGAGAGAGAGAGAGAGAGAGAGAGAGAGACATTGATGCGAAAGAGACATATCAAGTGGCTGCCACCCACACGACCCCAAATGGGGCTGGGGACAAACTGCAGCCAAGGTACGTGCCCTTAGCGGGAACCGAACCAACTCTCTGGTCCACGGGCCGACGCTCCAACCGCTGAGCAAAACCGGCCAGGGCCATATGTTATTCTTTTATCTACTATATCTAACCTTGGAATAAAAAATGCTCTAAATATTTAAAATGCGTGCATGATATATGGGATGAATATACTATCATTTTGTAATTTATTTCCTAGTATTGAGCAGTGGAGCTATTTGTAACTTTTTGCTATATGTTGAATATCTCTCCACATTTCATATTTTTTTCCTTTAGGATGAATTCCCAAGAGTAGAATTACTGAAGAGGTTTACGTGAAATTCAGCTGTTAATTTACTACCCAGAAAAACTATCTCAACTGACATTCTAACAAGCAGTATGAGTGATTCTCTCATCAGTTATACTTTTCATATGTGAAAATGGATACAACACTACTTAAACATTTTTATTTTATTATTAGTGAGGCTGAACTTTTCTTAATAAATTGTTTTGATAACCTGTATTGCCTTTTTCATGAATTAACTATTCCTGCCTTTTGCCTTTTTTATCAGTGGCATTAAGTAAATTCACAATGTTCTACAACCACTTTTTCATCATCCTAAGCACAAACTTTGTACCCATTAAACAATAATTCTGCACTCCTTTCTCCACTTAGCCCCTGGTAATTTCTATTCTACTTTCTGTCTGTCTCTATGAATTTGCCTGTTCGTGGTATTTCATATAAGTGGGATCATACAATATCTGTCCTGTTGTGTCTGGTTAGTTTAACTTAGCATAATGTCCTCAAGACTCGTGTCCAGTAGAACATGAGTCAGAACAAAGTGATTCATTTTAAGTAGTCAGGGCAGTTCCCCTTCCTTTACGATTCCTACTGCTTTTAAACACCAGACGATCAGATAAAAATTCACCCAGATGTCCCTGTGTAGTTTTGAATTTTAAAGGTTAGCTCCTTTAATTCACTTGATATTACTGTGAGTTGAGAATCAAAATAGATTTTATCAGTTTACCTCCAAGCACCATTTTTAAACAATCTTTTCCTTCCCCATGATCTGCAATGCCTCCTTTATTATACAGTAAATGTAGCTTCTGTTTCTCCGTAGCTTTCATCCGTACCCCTCTATTATTTTGCAATTCCCTGAATGAGCGAGGAGGCTAATTTCTGGCCTTGCCAGACCATCCCAAAACAATCTCTGGTCAACTATTCCTGCACATGCCCCACCAAATTTGTCAAATTTTCTCAAGTCGGACCTACAGCTTCCCTCCAACCCTGTTTCCTACTTCACTCTTACCCAATACCCTTGCCTTTCACCTCTACAAAGAAAGGAGAGCAACCCGTCACACCATACATAATCCTTCTGCCATCTCCGCTCTCTGCACTTACACCTTTCATTACCCAGGGTAATCCCGGCTCTGGTGCTGACTCCAACCCACCTGGCCCAAGAGCCCTGGAGCCCCCTTCTCACAAATTCACTCCTTTCAGCTGCATCCTCTCTGAGGCTCCCACCCTCACTGCCATGGCTCTTCCTCTAGCTAAACCCGTTTTCCCGTCCCCTTGGTGAATTCTTGCAGATCCTTCTTTCTCTCCATTTCCTCTGCTCCTACTTCCACTAAAAACAACTTCCATGTATGGAGCCAACGAGCGGCTTTAGTCCCTCTCTCTCGAGCTCTGCAGCTCTCGGCACAGCTGACCACTTTCTCCATAAAATACTCACTTGACTTGAAGGACTCCCCACTCTCCGGGTTCTCCCTCTTCCTTCCCCCACGTCAGACCTCCCTTTAACTGTCTCCTTTGCAGGCTCATCTTCAGGGATTGATTCTAGACTCTTCTTCTTACACTTTTTCCCCCAGAGAGCCTGTCCTTGTCTGGAGCTTCAGTTAATCCACTTGGGCTTCTCTCCAGCTTCCTCTCAAAATGTGATCTTGTCACCTCCCTGCAATAAACTTTTCAATGGCACCTTAGGATAAAGACATAAAACAAAATAAAAATGCCTCACCATGGCCTACAAAGCCTCTTCGGGTTTTGCTGCCACCCAAATCTACTCCCCCGCCCTCCATCTCCTCACCTTATCCAGCTACACCTGCTTCCCTTCAGTCGGTCCCTGGTGCTCTACTACACAGATTTTCAACCAGTGTGATGCAAGAATTTTAGAAACATGCAATACCTGACTATTTAGTCAGGCGCACTGGCCTCTTTTCCCTTAGATTGTCAAATTAAAAAATGACACCAGCCAACAAAACAATAGCTATCCGGAGTGAATGAATCAAAAGTCATACCTATTTTTTTGTCAGATTGGCAAAACAATACATTTTTTGGTGTGCCACAGAATTATATATATTTTTTCTCATTTTATTTTATTAATTTATTTTTGTTACAGATGTTTCTCCTCCCCCCCCACTGATTTTCCCCTCCCCCTCCCTCCCAGCCCTGTCCCCAGCTTTGATGTCCATGTTCATTGTTCATGCACACATGCATATAAATTTTGTAGTTTATCTCTCCCCCACCACCCCTTCTTCTGGGGATTGTCAGTCTGTACCCCACTTCCACATCTCTGGGACTACCCCATTCCTCAGACGGTTATGTTCATTATATTCCACAAATAAGTGAGATCATATGATACTTGTCTTTCTCTGTTTGGCTTGTTTTGCTTAGGATAATAATTTCCAGGTCCCCCCATGTCGTCTCAAAGGATAAGAGATCTTTCTTTCTTACAGCTGCACAGTACTCCATTGTGTATATGTACCACTGCTTTTTTATCCATTTGTCTACTGATGGACATTTGGGCTGTTTCCAGATCTTAGCTATTGTTAAATAGTGCTGCTACGAAGATGGGGGTACATATATTCTTTCTGATTGGTGTTTCAGGCTTCTTAGGGTATATTCCTAGAAGTGGGATCACTGGGTCAAATGGAAATTCAATTTTTAATTTTTTGAGGTAACACCATATTGTTTTCCATAGTGGCTGCACCAGTCTGCATTCCCACCAGCAGTGTACTAAAGTCCCCTTTTCTCCACACCCTCACCAACACTTGTTGTTTGATGATTTGTTGATAGTGGCCATTCTGACAGGTGTGAGGTGATAGCTCATTGTTGTTTTAAGTTGCATCTCTCTGATGATTAGTGATGTTGAGCATTTCTTCATATGTCTCTTAGCCATTTGTATGTCCTGTTTGGAGAGGTGTCTATTTAGTTCCTCTGCCCAATTTTTAACTGGGTTCTTTGTCTTCCTTTTGTTCAGTTGTATGAGCACTCTATATATACACCGGAAATTAACCCCTTATCTTATATATCATTGGCAATTATGCTCTCCCATACAGGTGTGCCACAGAATTTTAGTAATTAGTTTATGTGTGCCATGAGATGAAAAATGTTGAAAATTGCTGCTCTGCCTGTTCCCACCACAGGGTCTTTGAAGACAGAGGACTGTTCCCATGCCCTAAATGCCCCTAACTCCTAGGTTAGTGTCACTTTCTCAGGTAAACTTCCCAGACCTGAATGAATAGAGGAAGCCTCCTGTCCCCATTCTAGGCTATCATGAAACCATGGATGGTTCCTTTGTGCCACTTGTCACAGCTGCAGCTGTTCATGTGTTGTTTCTGTCTCACCCTCCATGAGGGCAGAGACTGGTCACCATGTTCCAGTGAACTGCTTCCCCACCCTTCACCTGGCTGACGTGGGTGAGTCTAGGAGGCATTCCTGGTCAGGTGACCTTTGTGTGTGCTCCTCTAGAGCAACGGCTCTTGATGCTGTAGCATTACGGATCCTCCTAAGTTTGTCATTTATTCAACCAGTGGTTTTTTGGCTTTATTTTAAGCTCACACAATGTGTCAGGCATTATGCTAACACTAGCTCTTCTACTAAAATGTTTCTTCATACCTCTGGATCACAGACCCACTGGAGAACCTGATGATAGCCACAGACTCTCTTTCAAAAATCCAACATTATTTTCCAAAAGATTTTAGCAAATTCGTTTTAGCAGGATTCAGACCCTGAGCCCAAATAGGAACAACCTGCAAGAGACTGCAAGCACTAGGGCCGGGTGGGGGGTGGGGTGGGGGTGGGGGGATCCTGACTGCTCTTCTACTTTATCCCTGTACCCAGCAAAGAACTTGGTCCACAGAGGAATAAAATCAATGTTTGTCAACTGAAACTGAATAAACAAACCAAGTTCATGAGGGAACTTAGTGTAGTGGCTAGAACTGTGGGCTGCCTGGGCTTAATTCCTGGCCATGCTGTATTGTGACCTGAAGTCATGTCACCTCTCTGCGCCTTGGCTTGAGCTGAGGAAAATGGGATACTACATCCTGGGTGACTGCGAAGATGAAATGATTTAATACCATAAATCACAGGGTATTCAGAAAACTCATTAAGTCATACAACCCATTCTAAACATGAGAAAACTGGACAGTCTGTCCAAGGTTGCTAGCGAATACAGGGCAGACCTGGTATTCCCATGTAGACCCAACCGCGTGGCTCCAGAGTCCAGCCCTCAGCCTGGGCCCTGCACACAACCATGCTCTTGCTGTGTTTGTTCAAAGGCAACGTGCGTTAGTCTCTGAAACTTCATGTTTCCTAGACATTTCTGAGTAGCGACATCCACTCGGTAACATGCACCCTTTTCATAACACGGGCCCCTCTAGAACACCGGTAACTTCATTAAGTTCTACTTCTACAACATGTACCAACTGCTGGGTTTCAAATAAAACCCAATGGGAAAAAACGAAGGCCACGGAAGGGAATCTCGGGGAGCGATCGAAAGCCACACCTGCGTCGTGTGGGGCCTGCGCTTTCCCCGAGGAGCTTCGACCTGCAGCGCCCGGTGTCCGCCCGCCCAGGCGGCGGCGCTGACGGCCCTCGACCCCCACGCGCTGCCGGGCGTGGGGCGCCCACCCCCAAGGGCGGGGAAATGGTGCGACTCACCTGTCGGCGTCTGCTCCTCGCTGAGCGCAGGGAGTCTCGGTTCCGGTGCGGTCCTTCCTCCCTCACCGGCTGAAGTTTCCCGAGGCTGGGAACCCGAAGACCAGGAACCGGGCCCAGGGCCTTGAGCGGCTGGCGCATTTCCCTCAGCTGCGCCAACTAGGCCACCAGCCACTTTACCGCAGCCAATCGGAGCACGGGAGACCGCTGCCCTCAGCGCAGCCAATCAGGGCGCGGCGCACGGGCCACGTGACCATCCAGGGGCGGGGCAGCGTGGGAACCAGCTTTCTGTGGGACTTCGCTGGAGCAGACAATGTTTGCCTCTGGCATTTTCACACCCTTTCCTTCCCAGCGTTTTAGAAAAGCTGGACTTTCGGTCATTCTGTCCCTTGGGGAATGTCACTGGCCCGAAATTAACAACGTAGAATTAACTCAGAAATCACCATCTTTAGGCTAGAGCCATTCAGAATTCCCTAACTCAATAGGCAAATAACCAATTTACAAAAGAAATGTTTTAAAAAGCCCAAATCTCCTTCCTACTACCACTGTCCCAGTCAGTCCTGCACTCAGCAGAGAAGGTAGGTGTCTGATTCGTCTTTAAAAACCTCCCTCCTGCCACCTTCACCTAAATATTTGTGGTTTACATTCCAATTACTGCTTGTAATGGCAACTTTATAAATTAATTTCTCCTTAAAGTCAGGCTTAATGTCTGTCCCATTTACTCTCACGTTAATCCATCCAAATAAAAAAATATTTATGGCCTGCCTATGAAGAAGGGTCAAGCATAGGAAACAGCAATGAGAAGATGGACCGCAGTGGACAAGACAAAGGGGAATAAAGTACATTTCTTGTTCTGGGCGTTTACATGCTAGTGGAGGGCGAAGACATTAACAACCAATAACATGGTTAATGGCAACTAAATTTAAATGTTTCCAAGGACAGGATGCCCTGACCCTACCTGTCCTATGCTCATGTGTGGAGCTGGAGTCAGGAGAGCTGTAAGATTTTCCTAGTGTTTCCATAGCACACTGTGCACAATTCTAACACAGCCTAACACACAGCACTGCAATTCATCTAGGCTGCCCTCTCTCTCACCTTGTGGAGCAAACTTCTGGTGGATACTGATGAATTACTTTCCTATGAACTATGCTTGGCACAAAGTAGGGACTGAGAAAACGCTAACTATATCTTTGAGTATAGCCTTAGTACCCAATTTGTGTTCAATAGACTTTGTTGAGAAGGACTGACACTTGACTTTAATTCCAGAGTAGCAGCAAGAATCCTGGGCTCCTTGTCTTAAGGTCTCCCGGATATTCTAGAATGAACTGAGTAGCTTTTGTATACCATAAAGTAATGCGGTGCTTGTCCAGTAACCCTTTTCCCTTCAAGTTACCCTTATACAAAAACCTTATTGTTTGTGGTTTTATTAAACACTTTTTCCCAAAATACAGGGACTTTGGGTCCAGACTAAACAAAGTACTTCACATACATTTATGAAAAGGGAATTAGAGTGTGATACTGGAGTCAAAGAGAAAGAAATTAAGGCATATAAACTCAGACCTTAGAACTGTACGGTCAGGAGGGAGGGAGCGGAGATGTGCACTAGGGTGCTGGCAGCTTATTCCAGGACAAGAATGATAATACACATGACCCTGTGAATTGTAATCAAAACTGAAACTGACCAACACAGCAATACCAACTGTATTAAATGTTACCCAAAGCCTTTTCCATCCTAAATATTTAAACAGTGCATTTCTAGGACCATAAAATTGGAGGGGGGGGGGGGCTTGGATGGAGAAATGGGGGGAAGGCACCTACTATTATTCATATTATCTATAAGAAGATCACAAACATGTCTGAAATTGTGAGAAGACCCTGATGTTTCTAGTATGCAAGAGATGCATTAAAAATGATACTGTTATCAGTCTTTTATATTCCAAAATTATTCATTTATTTTAAGTGAATGTGAAAGATATAAGGGCTTTGCATTGGTTGATTCAAAAGCTTGGTTCTCTCAACTCAATTCTTCCAGGTTGCCAGCACAGTTTTTGGTAGTAAGAGTTCAAGAAGTATTTGCTGAATGAGTAAAAGGTCTTGAATCCCTCAACCACCAACAGGCAGGGATGTTAGAACACTAACCCTTCTAGTGAGGGGAGAACATTATATTCAAACATAGTGCATCTTCTCAGTTGGAGCACACTGATACTACTCTTTCTCTTTCAGTGATTCTTGTTAGTCACAATTTAGACCAAACTGAAAAAGTTTTCCCTAAAAAACCCTAAAAAAATAAAAAGAGATATTCCTACATATCAGTGTGAAACATCAGTGCCTTTGCTAAATAGCATTCTTTTACTAAAATACTTACTTATTCACATTAAAACTGAATCTTTTATTCCCTTGGATGGTGATGGCAAATCCTAGGTCTATGAATTTCTCAGTTTTGTACAGTGTAATCAGGTCTAAAGAGTATGATGTGAAGTATGGATATTATGAGAAACAATTAAAATATTACTCATTAACAGTGGTGAAAGAAGAAAAGGCACATTTTTTTCTTTTCTCAGTAACAGAATTTATTGATGAGTATTATTAATTCATTATCCAGGATACTGTTAAAATGCCTATCACATAAAATGTATTGTTGTTTCTGGATTTCTGACTCAAATTTATCTTGCATTACCTCTAAATATGACTATCACATTGAACATCTACCATTACTAAAGATAAGAAAACAAAAACTCACTTGTTATATGGCAAGAATTAGCTACCAGAGACAGGAAAACGATAATAATACTAAAACAATAATGGCAGCTAACCAGAACTGCAGCATACAGTTGCACAATCCAGTGAGCTACACCGCTTGGCAACACTGTAGCTAACTTTTATATAGTATATCATACCATATGCCAGGCACTGTCATAAGCATTTCAGATGCAGTATGAAGCAGATACCACTCTCATCCCCATTTTATAGATGAGAAAAGAGAAGGCACAGGTTAATAACTTGTCTAAGATCTCAAAGCTAATGAGGGGCAGAGTCAGGTATTTGACTCCAGAGCCCAATACATTCTTAACTTATTATCCTGTACTAATTCATAACTACAATCCCTATTACTTGTAAAAAAACTCTCTGGTTTTACCTCTTTCTTGCAGATGACTTTATTTTTAAAAGTATAAAGTATTTGGAAGACAATACTCTTATGGAATAATTTTGAAAAATAACATTTTACTAAATACATGGGTAGGCAAAAGTAGATTTACAGTTGTTTGTGTGGAAAACACAATAATTAATAAATAATAACACAAGAATAAACTCTGTGCTTCAAGTACTCACAACTGTAAACCTACTTACCCCACTCCTGTATATGGTAGCTGTTCCTTCATTCAGAATGGTGACATGTGGTTTATAGACTCTCCTTAATTTATAATTATATCTCACAAACCAATGTTCTCCGTCTTTCCTAAACCAAACAAACAGTAAAAAAAAAAGGAAAGCGACCACCAAATACACAAGATTCCATATATGTATATACTTTAATAACAAAGGTCACTTTAGCTATAAATGAACAAAGAAAGGGAGACAAAGAGAACTTAATACATGGTACTTCCACAAGTTTGGTCAAACAGGCATACATAAAGCTTTAAAACGTAAACTGTCTGTGTTAACAAAGGCTATAACTACCAATTTTTGATTACACACATTTCTTAAAACATTATTATCAAAGAACACAAAGTTAGAGCAAACAATGTCAAGAAAATTTTAACAAAGTCTTTTAAGAAAGTCTAAAAACTTCCTATTTTCCCACATTGACTCTCAAAACTTTGATTTTTTTAAAATATCAGAATATCAGTTTGCCACTTTAACTTTTACCATACATGAAAAATTATCAAAAATATATTGATGGGTCTATACTAATTGTGCTATTTATATTTACATTAAGCAAATTCTTTTACCAAGTTCTTTATATACAAATGACCATGTGTCCTATGTGAAATTCATTAAAAAGTTAAAAACCACAGAAATTTCATTAGAAACAACTGCTTTCCATCAATGAAGAACATTTTAAAATAATTTAACTGAAAAATGTATTGAACTCCCCAACAATTTCAGCTGCAACAGTATTCTTCCTGAATGTTTTCTGTGATTTAAGGGGAAAGAAAAAACTAGGTAAAGCTTGATTGCAAGGAATTAAATGATAAAAATTTGATGAGCATTTACTGATCTTCAAAAAATTTACAGCCTAATTAGGTTGGCAATAAAAAACAGCAATAATTTTTATTTCATTTTTAATAAATTAATTTTGTTAATCCTCATTCGAGGATATTTTTTCCATTGATTTTTCGAGAGAGTGGAAAGGAGGGAGGGTGGAGGGGTAGAGAGAGAGAAAAAAAGAAATATCGATGTGTCTCTCTCACATTGAATGGTTGTCTCCAGAATGAGCCCTGACCAGGGTTGGGAACTTGAACCTGCAACCCAGGTATGTGCCCTTAACTGGGAGTCAAACCCAAGACCCTTCGGTGTGTGGGTTGACACTCTAACCACTGAACCACACTGGTCAGGGTGAAACGGCAATAATTTTAAAACTAAAATAGTTTAAGATAATTGAAAAAACAAGTTTTTAAAAACTGTCAAATGCACTATATAAATACTTTTCCTATAAATTTAAATCACAAAATAATATCCTATAGCAAAGTGAATTGAAAGCAGCATGACCTGTTGATACTTCCAAAAAGGGCCAACGTTTAAAAAAAATTAAACTATTTCCAAACTAGAAATAATTTAGATTTAAAAAGTATCACATGGGTAAAATAAATTTATAAAGACTTAAGAGGCAAAGATTTGGGGAAAAGTTCATAACAGGATTTCATTAATAACACTAAAATTAAAAAGTCACTTTGTTTTAGACTTATGGTCACATAGGAAGGAAATGAAAAGATGTCTTTTTCTGAGAAAAAACCTTGAGCAAATTCATAAGCTTTTCACATTTAAATATCATTGATTAAGAGGACTATAAAACTGAGTGCAGCACTTTGTTAAGTACAAACACATTTGTCTTGTCTAAGAAGTAGTGATTTTGTAATAATCACTGAAAAATTTATGCCTCTCTAGTCTGAAAATAGAGATTAGTTCCATTTTGGAAATTACCTTGATTTATGTTGATTACACACTCCACTAAAGCAAGAAATAAGGCTGTTAAATATTTACCTAATTAGTGCTCTGTCGCTGGACTTTAGGACCGATACTCTGTGTGTCTTCCTCCTGACTAGGACGTTTCCCACTGCTGAGACCAGTGCCCATGGAGCTTCTTCCTACACATTCAAAAAATATGTGTTTAAAATAGGAAAGGTGAAAAGAACAGTATACTCAAATGCTTTATTCCTTTTTAATCCTCACCTGAGGATAACCTCCGTTGATTTGAGAGAGAGAGAAAGGTAGAGAGAGAGAGAGAAACATCCATCAGCTGCCTCCTATATTTGCCCTGACTGGTATCAAACCCACAACCAGATATGTGCCTTGACCAGGAATTGAACCTTCTTGGTGCATGGGATGACAACCAACTGAGCCACCTGGCTGGGCTCAAATGCTTTATTCTTACCTTGCTTTAATAAGTGAGTTTGCTGACTGTCTCCATAAGCACAATGTAAAATACCACTCCCTTGAGTGCAACCTGTTAGTATTTAGAACACAGTAAATTACTTCAAATAAATTCTAAGTTGTATGTATTAAGACTACAAATCCAATTCTTAGTTTTTGTATTTGAGGTCATGTATGCTTTTGAAGACTAAACCTCAACCCTTCACATGATCCAAAAATCACAAGACCAATCAGGAAAATTTAAACTTAGGGTCATAAAAATATTAACTGTCCAAAGGCAAAATCACAGATAATCATTTTTGAAGAAACATTTCTTCACTGGATGACAACAGAAACTTGACCATAAAAGCAAAACAGGGCAGCAGTGAGACAGATATACATCCTTCCTTCACTTCTTGACCCTCTATTCCACACTCCTCCCTCAGTTACTGTCTAAATCATGTGTTCTCAGAGACCCTTCCTTATAAGGGCCTGTCAGATGACAGTTAGACAATTCAAATCACACAAGGAGGGGACACAGACAATGTGGCAGTTACTTAGCTTGAGCAATTATATTAACCCCTCTAAAAAGAAACAAAGTTACAGGATAATAGATTTGACTCAGAAAAGTAGTTTCTACAGAAAGATTTTTGTGTGTCCAGATTATGGAAAAATACAAGCACTCTAGTCCCTAAAGAGGTCACTTTATGGCCTGAACAAGACAATCTACTACTTTTTATTATAACTTCATGCTCATCAAGTTCTTCTGAATAAAAAAAATTGGCTTTTTAGGTATTCAAAATTGGAAAAGTAGATGCCCTGATCAGAGATGAGGCCTTCTATCACTGAAAACTGGTATCTCCACCATAAATTAATAATGTAGTGTTCCCTGTTGATATTTTAATTTACATGATTTAAAAATTTCTAGTCTGTCATTCACAAAATGGTGACTTCTACACTGAAAGCATTCAGTTTTTGAACTTGTAAGGCTGAAAGTTAGACTTTAGACTATAGCAAATTCACCCTAAATGGTGCTACTCCTGGTCTTACCATCAGCAGGGGTTCCCCTAATGGTGATGCTCATTGTCGAGCATTACTGTACAACACTATTTAAAACTTCACACAATATGAAAGTACTTAATTCCAGTGAACTGTATACTAAAACGGTTAAAATGCTATATTATGTTATGTAAATTTACAATTAAAAAAGCTTTAACCAATACATTTTTAATTGTCATATTTACTCATACATTATACATGTGTTAAGGGTCCATTCATGCTAGAGACTATACCAGGTACTAGGACTACAAATATTACTAAGACATGAGTGAGGTCTGTCTTCAAGGGGTTCACAGTCAAGTAGGAGGAGATAGATACATAAAATCACTAAGTACAAAGAGTGTTATTTAGGTTGGGATGGAAGTTGGTTCAGGATACTGTGGGGATACTGAGGAAGAAAAGGTCAATTTTACTGAAAGATTCACAGAGGTGGCCTGTAGGCAAAGTCATAAACTAGTCACCTTGGTTTCATTTTCTCAACTTCATCAATTTTATTCCTCTTGCAGTACTAAGATAAATGAAAATAATCTCATTAACAAAATATTGAGTGAAAGCAGCCAGACACAAAAAGGAATACAAACTATAATTCTATCAAGTTAAAAAAAATGGGCAAAACTAGTATTAGAAATCAGGAAAGTGATTACCTTTTGGGAAGAGGGGGTAAATTAATATTACTCAATAAATATATTAGAATTTTTCTTAACATGGGATTTTATTTCCTTAGAGAGCTAAGTGATGAGCAGGCACTTAGTATCTTCCTGAGTCTCTACGTTCAAGAATACCTCTGTTGCCTATAACTTCCCCATAAAAATATAGTAAATTATATTTTCATGAGAATAGCTGTATAAGAGACAATGACTAGAGAACAGAGCTTTGCTGATCAACTGGCTAGGACTAGTACAGTCACTTACAAATATCACAAATCCCCATATTTGTGTATCTTCAGACATTATAGCAGTTTAATTTCAAATGCCAAGATTATACAAGATGAAAATCTTATAGTGAAAGGAACTTTTTAAAAAAACGTATTTCTTGTTTTAAAAAAATGTTTCAGCACTGGCCAGTTTGGCTCAGCAGTTGCAGCGGTTCTCAACATGTGGGTCACGACCCCTTTGGGGGTCGAACGACCCTTTCAGAGGGGTCGCCTAAGACATTACAGTAGCAAAATTAGTTATGAAGTAGCAACGAAAATAATTTTATGGTTGGGGTCACCACAACATGAGGAACTGTATTAAAGGGTCACGGCACTAGGAAGGTTGAGAACCAGTGGTAAGAGCATTGGCCCGCAAACCAGAGCCGAGGGTTCGATTCCAGTCAAGGGCACATACCTTTGTTGCGATTCAGTCCCTGGCTCTGGTCGGGGTCATGTGGGAGGCAACCAATCGATGTCTCTCTCTCACACTGATGTCGTCCCCCCTCCCCTGCCCCACTTTATCTGAAGATAAATGGAAAAAGATCCTCAGGTGAGGACTAAAAAAAAAAAAGTTTCCTAAGGGCAAAAAGTTTATATAATCACTATCAATAGGACCAAAAGGATTTACCACTTATAAAATTCTAAAATAAACATACTAGGGGAGAAAACTGCATAGAAAAGATATTCAAAGGAAATACACCAAAATTTTAATTACTGTCTCTATTGGATAGAATTGTAATTTTATTGTTCTTTTCTACTTTTCCGAATTTTCTAAATTCTCTATATTAAATAGTGGTTTTTAAGCAGTTTTGAAGTGTAACTGATATACCATAAAACTCACCTGTTTTATGTGTACGATTCAATAATTTTTAGTAAATTTACAGAGCTGTGTAACCATTACCCTGAAGAGATCCCTCATGCCAATTTGCATTCGTTCTCCATTCCTACCTCTAAACTAAAGTAACCACTAATCTACCTGGTCTCTTTTAAAGACATGCCTTTTCTGGATAGTTAATATAAATGGAATTAGGCAATATGTGGTCTTTTGTGTCTGGCTTCTTTTCTTTAACTCAACATAATATTTTTGAGGTTTAAGTTGCAGTATGTATCAGCATTTTGTTTCTTTTTATGAATTAATATTCCATTGTATGGGTGTACCACATGTTGACTATCATGAATAAGGCTATCATAAGCATTGACATATAAGTCTTTGTGTAGACATATATTTTCATTTCTTTTGGATACTTAGGAATGGAATTTCTGGGTTGTATGTTAAATTTATGTTTAGTTTTTAAGAAACTGCCAAAACTGTTTTTCAAAATGGCTGTACCATTTTATACCCCACCTCTCAGCAATGCATGAGGGTTCTACTCTCTTCATATCCTCTACAACACTTGTTACTGTCTTTTTCATTCTAACCACTTCAATGGGCACAGGGTGACCAACTCATCTCAGTTTGTCCAGGATTCTTGAAGTGTTAGCAATGAAAGTCCTGTGCCCCTCAAAACCCCTCAATCCCAGGCAATCAGTGATAACCCTAAGTGGGTATGAAGTACTAGCTATTAGTACATTTTAATTTGAACTTCTCCTATGACTAATAATGCCAAACAGGTATTCTATAATAAAAAATAAATAAACTAAAAGTTAAATAAAAACTGTGATTTATTTTATTAAGAAAAATACTTAAAGACATATATGTATGTATAGTTTATTCATTTCATTAGCACAAAAAATATATATATAAAGAGGAGAAAGAAAATGCAATTTTTGCTGCAGAGATTAAGAATTTCCCAGTCATGTAAAAATCTAAGAATATTTATAAAAATCTTGCCCTTTGATATGCCTTGTGAGACACTGTAAAATAAAAGTCTACAAACAGTATAAGTATAGGACATAAAGTGATATGCTTCAGAAGTATGTAAGTCCTTTCAAATGGAGCAGAAGCCTGAGGGGAGAAATGCTTAACAACATAGTCCAAGTCCTAGGGATATTTCCACAACCGTTCCTGCTTCCAGATCTGCAGTGCTCTCCTCCATCTGCCTACTCAAATGCTACCCACCCATCATCTTCCTAGAAAACTTTCTTATTTCCAGCATTTCTCAATAATCTCTCCCTTTTGGTGGAGGCAGCATCGTACAATTTATCACTTTTTTTTTCATTTGTTTTTTCTTCCCTTCAATACCCCTATTTAGACTGTAAGCTCACTGGAGCTTTTATGTCTTCCATGTCTTTTGAAAATCTCACAGCACCTAGCTACAAAGTGTATTACAGGCAAATACCAGATTAGAGTACATTTAAGATTTGTTAATCTTTTTATGTCTTAAAATATGTTTTTATATATTTGGGAAGCAAAATTATTCCAATTTACCTTGTTACCATGATTTGTTTTTGTAGGTAACTCCAAATAATAAATATAGATTTGAGTTGACTAAGAAACAGTATGCACCATCATAATTACCCATTAGCCAGGCACCTGGGGCTGTTGCTTCCCACCCCTCTGCTACCTGCCTGTTATCTTAGTGCTTCCCAGAACTTGTGTCCCTCAGCCTCATGCCTGGGCAGAAAAGCAGGCTATGAACCAAACAAAAGATCCCACAGAACTTTTGATGATACTTTATTGACACCTTATCAGTTTATTTCAAATTGTTAGGAGACTCTAAGAAAGAACATATCTGAAGTATACTGTCATTGGCAATTATTTGACTGCCAAGTAAAACACATTCCAGTAATACGGTATTTTATCTTATAAACACTACATATGGCATTACATTTGCAGCAGAGGCCCAGTGATACAGGAAAGAGTAAGAACTTTAGGATTAATCAGACTTGGATCTGAATCTTAGCTCAACTACTTACTAACTGTGGGATCTTGGTTAAATGATCAAACCTTCTAGGCTTATTTCCCCAGTCATAAAATAAGAATCCCATCGCCACCTCCCTGGGTTACCATGAGAATGTGGCAAAAAATTCCTTGTTCGGAAACAAAGTAGGTAGTTAAAATGTGAGTGCCTTTGTCCTTTCTCCCCAAGCTAATTGTTGGAGAATAAAATAAATGCTTTCTCTCAAAAGGATGTAGGATCTTTCAGAATTCAGAAAGGTTCAATTAAAAAAAAAAAAGTTTTACTTTTAATAACAATTTTGAACATCTGAATTAAAAAAAAAAAAGATCATTTCTCAAATGCTGCCTTGTTTTTAGTAAAATTAAGCAGCTTCATGCTATTTTTGGTTCGAACCTTTGAAAACTGATATAATGATTCAAACTGCAAATACATACTGACGTCCTGACATTATTAACATTACCTATATTAAGAATATATGTGGCACCCTAGCTGGGTGGCTCAGTTGGTAAGAGTATCATCCCATACACCAAAAGATATTTCTCTCTCACATTGATGTTTCTCTTTCTCTCCCTTCCTCTCTCTCTAAAAATCAATAAATGTCTCAAGTGAGGATTAAAAAAAAAAAAAAAAAAGAATATATGTGGCAACTAAATATATATCATACCAGAAATCCATTACAGACCAGACTTTGTCAGGAAAAACTCATGTGCAAAGAACTAAAGGTCTATGATAAATTTTTTGGCCATGTTCACAGGGCCACTAGCCTTATAGCTTATATATACCTAAAGTTAGTGAAAAATGAGCTTTCTGAAAATATGATATTTGAGTTTTATTCTATTCTTAAATTGCTCTCCTTATTCAGTTTGCAAGAAGATCTTTACTTTGACCCAAACTCTACTACATGTAAGGATGCTTTTTATCTCTTAAATGTCACTAATAGAGTTAGGGTGTGTATTGCATGTATGTGTATACATATGTATGCATATGTACACAAAACTATATGCATTTTAAAGAAAGATTTTAAAATATTATAGTGAGGTTTAATAAACAATATATTTGATTATTAATCTCTTAATATTAAGTACAGACATTTCCTTTTCACTTACTTCCACTGTTGCTACAGCCTGCGATATTTTCTCCAGGAGAATACCCCATGAGGCCTCCATTCCCATTAGGATTAGAAGGCACTGATGCAAGAAGACCTACAGAGAAAAAATTTCTTATTAAATTATGATCAAGATCAATCAAGGATAGGTACATAAATAGCTGCCAAAGAAGCAAACCAGAGGCAGTTACTGACATACCTAGTCCTCTATATCGTGAAAGCTGCTGGTAGATCTGTTTCATCCTCTCAATATTCAAACGGCTCGCCTCAGCATGGTTCACCATTGGTTTAGGATAATTAACTCCTATCAAACATTTGGCTACCTTTTGGATACCTTCTGGTGCATTCCAGGGATCATAGATATATTTTGCAGGGAAGCCCCTTAGGACAGGCAAATATCGCCTTTTGGGAGAAGGGAGACAAATTATTAATAAAATTAACCATAAGCATATTGTAACAAATTATTTATTAGCTATGAATGACCAATATCCAATTAGCACCATTTAAATGATTTGTTTACCCTTTTCCTCATCATGAGTGAGGTAAACTTAAAGTGTTGATTAAAAATGAAAAGCTCTTCCTGGATTAGTTATTCCAAACTGAATAATAATCGATCACCCTTGATTTACCTGATATAGTCTCCATTGGGATCTGTTCGCCTACCAAAACCAACAGGGCAATAGCAGTGAAAAAACTGTTGAAAAAAGGAACTACAAGACAGCCACATCCAACTTCCAGCATTTATGCTCCAATCTGCATCAAGCAATAATTCTTCAAATACCTTCAGAAGTAATAGTAAGCAATTAGTTTGCATACACATACTTCTAAAAAGCAAGCATTTTCCAGGTCTCTACAGATCAAAAGTCAAGACAAAAAAAATCTAGCACAGAACTGTAAAATTAAACATTCCAAAGTTAGCTTCTTTGTCTCTGTTTTGTTCCACAGTGAGTTATTTTAGGAAAAGTAGCATATCAGTAATATAAGTGGATTTCTGAATAGAATTTACCTTTCTAGTCTTTGCAGTGTTACGTGAAAGAAGGGTGAAAAATTATTCAAGTCACTGATTTAAAAGGAATATGAGATTAAAAAATGGAAGAAAAATAAAAGCAGTAAACATTTTCAGGAAAACAAAAATGCTACCAAATACATCCCCAACAGAGACTTAGAAGCTTGGTACACTGGCCTACCTAAAGAGAGTATCCAAATATAAACGACCTTTGAAAATGCACTGGCATTATAGAGTTTAAATTTGAAATTTCTTGACCCAAGAGGAAAACAGAATTAAAATAAATTATTTTAAATACATTCATGAAGTATGTGCTACAGATCTACCTCATGTAAACTTTGTACTAGGAAATATAACAGATGCAAAAAAAGGATTAGAAATGGTCCTTGGAGAGGGGAAATTATGATATAAGTAGGAAGGTAAAACATATACATAAGTCCTGTTATGTATAACCCCAAGATAATGCTACAAAATATAGTATGTTTCATTTTACATAATAAATGTATTACTAAATAGCTGTAATGTTGAAGTAAAGTGATATATACTTTTAAATGTATACTATGAATTATTTCTAAAAACTTTTGGGTGAATACTTTCTGTGACAGAAATGATCACCTATAAGTATGTGGATGCAATGAAGTCCAGAGTGTTAAATTTTATACTTCCCTTGATGGCTAGGCTGGTTTAGCCAAAGAAATGATGTGAAATTAACTGAACCAGTTTTTGCCATATCTCCTGTCTCATTACACCATTCAGGTCTCCAAAAGTATGACTGTACTGTGGGAATTAAATTATGTGACCACTGAAAAACTAGACTATAAATGAATAAACGTAATAGACAACATCTAGAAAATGTTTTAGTAAAGTCTAGAGTCCTACAAAATAAGACATGCTATATTAGAGCACTCACCTTCATTCCTTCTTCCCAACTAATCCACAGGTCACCTCGTGTAACGAAGCAAGCAACTGCATGTCTGGCCAAATGGTGAATCCATCCCTCCTGACGAAGCTGTGTCATGATGGCATCAATCCATGGAAAACCTGTCCGGCCTTCTGCCCATTTTGCTAAAGCCTCAGGATTCTTATCCCAAGGAATCTGAACACAGATGGGGTTTCCTTCCATTTTATCAAAGCGAGGATTATTTGTTGCTGCTGTATAGAAAAATTCACGCCATAGTAGTTGCCCATAAAGAGAAAGGGGAGGGGAACTGTTCTTTTTTACCTAAGATTAAATAGTAAAGATGTATTATAAGCAATTTTTTTAAAAAGGACTTTGAAAAATAAAAAATCCAATTTTAGTTAATACCTTTTTGTAGAGATCTGTTAGTTTGAAGTAAAACAGTCGACATGACAAACAACCAAATCGGAGGTAAGGACTGAGTCCAGTAGGGCTAGCAAGAAGGGAATTGGCATTCATCCGAGGTCTTTCAAAGTTAGCCACCCAAGCCTGAAAACACAGAGAGAATTACCCTAACTTTTCCATTTTAAAGAAGTGTTTAAGATTTAGATTTTTAAAAATTGTTACATAGTGCTTGGGGAATAACATCTTATTATTCCAGCCATAAATAACATGTTTTAATAGAAAACAAGGAATAATAAAAGTAAGCTTTTTTTTCATCCTCACCTGAGGATATTTTTTTCATTGATATTTACAGAGAGTATAAGAGAAGGAGGGAGAGAGGGAGAGAGAGAAACATCAATGTGAGAGCAACACTTCGACTGGTTGCCCCAGGGATCAAACCTGCAACCCTTTGGTCAGCAAGCCGATGTTCTAACCACTGACCCACACTGGCCAGGGCTAAGCAGCATTTTGTTGTTGTTTCTGCCATCCTCATGTAGCATATACTCACATGAAATAAATTACCTTCAAATTCCTAAAACAAAGCTGAGAGCACCTTCCACCTGTCTCTTTGACACTGAAGTAAAGATGAAATAGAAGAACTCTACCCTAGCTTCAAAGTTATGGTCACCAGATACCAACTTATAAAAAAAATAGAAGAGGTAGTGTTGATAATAGCTAAAGAAGAAATAAACCAAAGAGGGAAAAGCTATTTAAATAAAGAAATAGCTGTTAATTTTCAATTAGGTTTATGCTACTTCAAATATTTCTCTTAATCCTTTTTCAATAGTCTATGTTTTGTTTTTAAGAAAGAGTGAAATTATTTTTAAAATGCCAGTTTGAAAATATGTGCATGATCTATATTATCATACTTTTCTTTCCAGATGCCTTTCCAAACGTGTAAGTGCTTCAGTTTCTCCACCTGGCCATACTGCAGAGGATAAGCCATCTGTATCAAAACCTAAAAAAAAAAATTCTTCTGTAACATAAGTAATTTTTATTTAACCACAACAATTACAAGAAAAAAATTACTTTGCAGAAAAATTATGATAGCAGCATAAAAATAAATTGATGACCCTGGATAGATCTTCACATATAGAAGATATAACGTTCTCTATTCCTTAAAATGCATATTTTAAGGTGATAACAGATAGGTCACATATTTTATTTTTATTTATATATTTTTAAATATTTGTATTGATTTTGAGAGAGAGAGGAAAGGAAAGAGAGAGAAATAATTATTGGCTGCCTCCCTCCTGCATGCCCCCTACTGGGGATCAAGCCCAGAACCCGGGCATGTGCCCTGAACTGGCAATCGTTCAGTGCACGGACAGTGCTCAACCAACTGAGTCACACTGGCCAAGGTGATCACATCTTTTAGAACACAAAAATAATGCACAGATTTATCACTTCTTAGTTTGAGTTTCTTTTATTTTTTTCTCCTATCTTTCTTTCTCTCCTAGTGCAAAATACATGTCAAATCAGAAACAGGATTTTCTGAGTGATTTATTAGCTTGTACATTCCACCTTCTTACCATTTGTACTCACCTAGTTCTTCTAGTGAAGGGACTCCATATTTCTCATCATGGTCATCAGACAGAGGAGTTGTGCACTTTTCTATCACGTCTGAAGTAATTGTTTCTACTGGTATCTCTAGTGGCTCCATTTTGCTGACGAGAGTCTGGAATCTTTTATAAGTAAGAGGTGGTTGTCCACCATTGAGTTCTATGATCCTATTATAAAAGTTAGTAAAATCCAGTTAGTATAAAAAAATGACAATCTATTTTGATTGATAAGTTCTGAAAAAGCTTAAAATCAGAAAATAGATAAAGTTAATTACTTGAATTCTAGGAGAATGACTAGAAAACGTGTAAAAAAATGGATAATGAATCACCCTGGCCGGTTTGGCTCAGCGGTTAGAATGTTGGCCTGTGGACCAATGAGTTGCAGGTTCGATTCTGATCAAGGGCACGTACCTCGGTTGAGGTTCGTCCCTGGCCCTGGTCAGGGTCACACAGGAGGCAACCAGTCAACGTGTCCCTCCCATGTTGTTTCTCTCTCTCCCTCCCTCCAACTCTATCTGAAGATAAATGGGAAAATGTCCTTGGGTGAGGATTAAAGAAAAAAAAAAGGTTACTGAATTTAAAAATAATAGTTTTCATTTTCTAGACATCTGCTAGTTGTCAAGAATATACAGCATGCAAGTACCAAAACGTTTAAGACAAAGGGTATTAAGCACCTATGAGTGAAAAAAAAAAAAGAGGCTAAATTAGCCTGAAGGCAATAACATAAAAATATAAAATTGTAAAAACATATTTTAACTCAGCTCCAAGAAGAAATGTAAAAACATTTAACTCAGCTCAAGGAATCTCTTAACCATCAAAAAAAATTAAACCAGGCCAATATTTTATCAGGGAGCAAACAAGTCTCATTAATTAGGATTTTATATTACTGTAGTGACAATCACTTGCTATTTTTTGTTCTCATGCTTTGATTAAAAATGTTACCATATCTATTTTATGTACATATTTTATGTATCTTTATGTAGTAAACATAAAGTATACTTCTGATCACTAATTGCTTCAATCAAATTGTACTAAAAGGAAAGATTAGGCTTTGCCAATGGTAGTTTGAACTAGACACTATTTGGGAATAACTTTTTTTTCTTTTTCATTATGGCCATTTGCTTAGCATTTAGCCTTAATAAAGAATTACTGATAAAATCCAATTCCATCATTTTATGGCCAGAAACTGAAGCCTACCAAGAGAGTCAAATTAGTCAAGGTCACATAGCTAATAAATAGCAAATCAAGGTTTTCTTAATCCAAATACAGTACATTTTTCATTATGCCACATAGTATGTATCAATTATATATACAAGACATAATCACACAAAAAAAACAAAACTATCCTCTCTGAATTTAGTAATTTTGCTTTGCTGTAATACTTTGAGTTTGTACTTAAGGTTGTAATAAAATGTGTCCATTATAATGATACAGCAATAGCACTACTGTTAATTATATAATAGAAACAAAGTAAAAACTTTAGAAAAATGTTTTCTATATGTTACGTTGTTTTATGATGAATTATACATAATTAATATTCACATTCAATCCGATAAACAATTCAATTTTATGTATAACACTGAGTCTTCCACTTAGAAGCAACTGTTCTTATCCTGTTTTGCCTCTTTCTTGTATCAGCTTCCTAACATTAAGAAAATTGGTAAATTAGAAGGCAAGTTTATTATCAGAGGATATATGACTTCTGGCTAAATATCAAATAAGACCCTTGCTGAATCAAGTCACAATTTTTATACACTTGGAAAAAGTAGAATAAAATGAACTAGTTTGTACTTATAAGTTAACTTAAAAAGTAAAATAATTTAAAACGTAAATTATGAAAATTTAATACTTGTAAGTATGTATAACAGTATGCCAAAGGTTCATTAAGTTAATGAATCTTATGAACCTTCAAAACTCATAGCATATGACACTTCCTAAATTTAAACTTGACCATGGACTCTTTGTTCGACAAAGCATCACTAAAGACTGGTTATTTCAAAAAACACACTTTGAGAAATATAATACTATGACATTGTTCAGAGGACTAGAGCTACATGAAATAGTAATTTGCATCTAGATTTAAAATCTAGATAGACAAGATATACACACATGAAGTGTGTATAACTTAAGATAATCATACAAAATATATCAAAATAGTTTATGCCTATGTTATCAAATAAACTATAAAATGAATATTGCTAAGAGTCCAGAAAGATAAGACTAACAAACAGTAGGCTGAGTTATAACAGTCAAGGGGAATTTTTATACTCTTAATATTTTGAAACTAAAATTCTGAGTATTTTGATTTTAAGCACTATGACTAAGTCTGGTATCTGTCACTGGGTAAGTAAATCACAGCAGTTTTGCTAAGGGTTTAATATATATTTATTTAGTTCTCCCACAATTCTATTATATATATGTTATTTCCATATATATACCCCACAGGTTAAAATTTGTCTGTGTACTTACTAATACTTAACTGTACATTTAAAAATGGTTAAGATAACAAATATTATATTATGTATATTTTACTATAATAAAAAAAGAAAAAATTACTTACTTGTCTAGGTCATATAATGTATGTGAAATTCGTACAATTACTTCTACTCCGGCTTCAGTAGCCAGTTTTTTAATAGCTGCATCTCGTTCCTTTCCAAAGGGCTCAGAATCATATTCAATTGAAAGTTTAGTAATGTTCCATTCCTAAAATAAGATAAAGAAGCAAAATTTACACAAATTTTAAAATAGTTTTTCTATTATAACAATGGAGGCTGGGAAAAAGTGTAAAGCTCATGATTTGCATATCAAATGATTCAACATACATTAAACTTTAAATATGCAGCAAGAAAATGTATAATTTATAAATTCAAAAATATATAAATAAGAAATGTATGTTCCCTGGACATCAAGCATTGTGCTAGGTATCAGACAATATAGCAATATGCTTAAAACCAGCTTCCTAAATGTGTTTGTATAGTACTTTACTTTTTCAAGTAATTTATACTTTATCTCACTTGTTACTCCAAACAACCCCTCAGGGTTTGGCACTTTGGTTAGTATATCCATTTTGCAGACATGGTTATTTTAATAATTAAGGGACTTGCTCAACTTCACAGAGCACAAGAATGCCTATTACTTCTATGAGTTGGTCTTTAATAAACCTTTGATACCTAATATGGTATAAGCTGCTTTGCTGAGGTACTCTGTTAACTGGAAAATATGGAGAGAATAATAATAGCAGCTATTTATTGAATATCAAGTGCTATATTAAAAAGTTCTGCACATCTCCTTATGGTGATTCTCACTGAGGAGACTGAGACTTCAGGGAATTAAGTGATTTCCCAGAGGGGTAGTAAAGTTGTGGTTTTTTTTTTAATTCTAAAATTTACTCTGATATACCTTACAAAGAAAAAAAATCATCTCTAATTCTACCATTATTTAACTGACTATACAGTAACATACTGTAATTCTCCAAACCTGTACAGATTAGACAAGGGCTGTCATCAATGGTGTGCTTTTTTTTTTTTTTTAATTGTTATTATAAACCTTGCATTGCACATCTTGATCTTTATATATACAACTTTAAAAAAACATTTTTTTTCTTGCATTTATTTTCAGAGAGAGAGAGAGGGAGAGAGAGAGAAACATCGACATGAGAGAGACACATCGAGTGGCTGCCACCCACACAACCCTAACCAGGGCCGGGGACAAACTGCAGGTATGTGCCCTTAGCGGGAACCGAACCCTGGTCTCTCTGGACCACAAGCCAACGCTCTAGCTGCTGAGCCAAACCAGCCAGGGCTTTATGCATACATCTTAAACACTTTGGGGCATCTGTTCTACTTTTTCTAGAAATAATTCCTTGAAAAACAATTAATGGATAAGATATTCACACTTAAATATTCAATACATACTGTCAAACTGTTAACCAGTTATACTGTACCAAGTTATACTTTCATCAGTAGTAAACCAGTGTTTACTCCCCATACATACCATAGTGGTGCAACTAATACATACACACAGTATACAAAGAAAAATAATATCTCATTTAAAATATTTTCCTTTCTTGAAAGTCTTGAAGAATTCCTACTAACCTTTCAATAGCTGCTCCCTTTGAAGTGTAGAATTTAGGGAGTGTAAATAATATAATTATTTTTATTTTACAGACTGTTGTATTGTTCAGGTTTGTTAGTACAATCATGTACTGCTTTTGAAATTTAAAAATCAAATTAAAATAAGGCCCTGATGGTTTAGTTCAGCAGTTAGAGCGTCTGCCCAAGGACCGAAGGGTTGCAAGTTTGATCCCTGGCCCCGCTCAGGGTCCTGTGGGAGGCAACCAATCTATATGTCTCTCTCACATTGACGTCCCCCCCTTCACTCTACCTAAAAATCAATGGAAAAATAGCCTCAGGTGAGGATTACCATAAAAACAAACAAAAAATTAAAATAAGAAAAGGAAAACATTACATTTGTTTTACAATACAGTAGTAGTCAGAAAACACAGAATCGAAAGTCCTGAGTTCAAAGAATGATTCTACTAATTGGGCAAACTGCTAAACTCTCCACATCTGCTTCCTTATCTAAAAAGTAAATAAGCCCTGGCCGGTTTGGCTCAGCAGTTAGAGTGCTGGCCCATGGACCAGAGAGTCCCAGGTTCAGTTCTGACTAAGGGCACATACCTCGGTTGCGGTTTGTTCCCGGCCCCGGTTGGGGTCGTGTGGGTGGCAGCCAGTCGATGTATCTCTCTCACATTGATGTTTCTCTCTCTCTCTTCTTCCCTCTCTATCTGAAGATAAATGCAAAAGTGTCCTCAGGTGAGGATAAAAAATAAAATAAAAAGTGAATAAAATGTAAGCAAAGTATTTAAAGTGTACTTAGCACATAAGCACTGTGTGTTTGCTATAGTAAAATGAAAAAAAACAACAAAAAAAATGTTATGAGGTTGCTGAAAGATTAAATGAGATGATGTCTGCAAACTGTTTAGCACACAGAGTATATAGTAAGACCTTAATGAATAATAGTTATTATTATTACTAGCCATTTGTATATTTCTCTTTCTGCAAGTAGCAGCTTATGTTTGCTTGGTTTTCCATTGTAGTTAATTTTTCTCTTATGGATTTTTAAGAGTTCCTTACATTTTAATGACAGCAACCTTTCTGTCACATATATTTTATAAATAATAGTTTGCACTTTATTCTATAATTTTTTTTGACAAAAGTCTTTTAATTTCTAGAAAGTAAATGTTGAGTGTGAGATGAGTCAATAACATCCCCTCGCTTCTATCCCTTTTTGATAAAGGAAGGGAACATAAGTCAGAGAGCTAGAGATTAAAATATAGACCAGCCCTGGCCAGTTTGGCTCAGCAACTGGAGCGTTGGCCAGTGGACCAAAGAGTTGTGGGTACGATTTCAGTCAGGGCACGTGCCTTGGCTGCAGTTCATCCCTGGTCCTGGTCTGGGTCATGTGGGAGGCAACCAGTCAATGTGTCTCTCTTACATCTATGTTTCTCTCTCTCTCTCTCTACCTGAAGATAAATAGAAAAATATCCTTGGGTAAGGATTAATAAAAATAAAAATAAAAAATAAAATAAAATATATACCATATTTCTAGTAAAGGTGAACTGGAGAAAAGATATTAGGTGTAAGGGTAGGTAAGCCTGTTAATATTTGACCCCTGAATTAAACAGATTTATCTACTCAATGATAAGCAGCACCTTCCCTGCAGTATGGGTTGCCCCTATAAAATTTATCACATGGAAGAATAGAACAGGATGTGCTCTCTGCAACTGAAGAGGAAAAAAGGTGTAATCTGAGCTATACTAGTCCTGGTCCTTCTACTAAACTCAACAATGAAATCATTCAATTCTTCCCTGGGGAAACAATAGTGAACAACATCTCTCCACCAAAAAAAAAAAAAAGTTAGGAAAGAAAAGGTTCCCAAACATCAAATGTATTCATTCATATGCCAAATATTTACTATAATTCTTATTACAGGCCAGATACTATGCTAGGTCCTACTATAATTCTTATTACAGGCCAGATACTATGCTAGGTCCCTCCCTCGTAGAGCTTACTGAGGAAGAATGGTAATACAGAGTTAAATAAATAAGTTAATATATAATTACCACTAGGAAAAAATGAAATGCTATGATAGAGTATATGGGGATGAGGGTGACCTGCTAAACTCATTCTACTTTTTTTCTTTCCTAATTATAGTGGCTAGACGTTCAGTGACTGATGGGAACGAGTATCTGTACTTTGTTCCCTATCGTAGGTGGAAAGCATTCAGTGTTCCATCATTAAGTATGATGTAAAAGGGGTGTTGAATTCTGTAAGATACTTTTTCTTCATCTATTGAGATAATCACAATGTATTTTCCTTTATTCTATTAAGAGGATGGATTATGTTGATTTTTATGATATTGAACCAACTTTGTATTCCTGGGATAAACCTCATTGATCAAGATGATGTATTATTTAAAAGTACTGCTAAAATCAATTTGGTAATATTGTTAAGGATATCTGAGTATATGTTTATGGGGGACACTCGGCTATACTTTTTCTTAAAATTTCTTCATCAGGTTTTGGTATCAGTTATGTTGGCCTTATGAACCAAGTTGGGAAGTGTTCCCAACATTGTCCTCTATTTTCTGAAACAGTGTTATAATACTGGTATTACTGTATTTCTTCATGTGATAGAATTCACAAGTAAAGTTATCTTGGGCCTAAAGTTTTATTTATGGGAAGGTTTTTAAATTACAAATTCAATATTGTGTTTCCATTATAATTCAGTTATAAATATTTGCTGTTCTCTTGCTATTCATTTCAATTTAATTCTATTGGAGTCAGAGAATATATTCGGTAAGATTTCAATCTTCTGAAATTTATTGATACTTGTTTTGTGGCTGAGTGCATGGTCTATCTTAGTGAATGTTTCATATACACTAGAAAAGAATATGTATTCCTCTGTTCTTGGGCATAGTGTTCTACAAGTATTAGTTATAGCAAACTGATTGATAGTGTTATTCATATCATCTATATCTTCATTAATTTTTGTATCTTTTTTTTTTAACCCTCACCCGAGGATATTTTTCCATTGATTTTCAGATAGAGTGGGAGGGCGGGAGGGAGAGAGACAGAAACATCGATGTGAGAGAGACATATTGATTAGTTGCATCCCACATGAGCCCAAACAAGGCTGGGGATCAAACCGCAGCCGAGGTACATGCCCTTGACTGGAATTGAACCCATGACTCTGGTTCACAAGCTGACACTCTAACTGTTGAGCCAAACCAGCCAGGGCAATTTTTGTATCTTCTATCAATAACTGAGAGGTGTAAAAATCACTAACTTTGGATTATGAATATATCTGTTTCTCCCTAGAGTTTTTACCAGTTTGAGATTCATGTATCTTTTTGCTGTTAGTAGGTACATACACATTTATGATGGTTATATCTTCTTGAAGTGAGACTTTACTCTGCATCTCTGATAATTTTGTCTTGCATTCTACTTCTCTATGCTTACTGTTTACAAAGTACATATTTTTCAGTATTTTTTATTCAAAATATATTTCTTTATATTTCCTAAGTGTCTTCTCTAATTAACATATAGGTGATTCTTGCTTATTTTTTATCCAGTCAACCTGTGTCTTTTAAATGGAGAGCTTAAAGTAGACCATTTACATTTAATATAATTATTGATATAGCTGGGTTTAAATTTACCATCTTGGTAAGTTTTCTTTTTGCCTATCTCTTCTGTGTTCCTACCTGCCTTCATTTGAATGAGTCAAATATTTTTAATATTTCATTTTAAACTCCTTCATTAACTTTTTAAAAATAGCTCCTTGTGTTATTTTATTTTCATTATTGTTTTTTTTTAATCCTCACCTGAGGATATTTTCCTATTTGTCTTCAGATAGAGTAGGAATGAAAGAGAGGGAGAGAAAAGGAGAGAGAGAGAAACATAATGTGAGAGATATATCAACTAGTTGTCTCCAGCACAACCCAGACCAGGGCCAGGGACAAACCGCAACCGAGGTACATGCCCTTGGCTGGAATCGAACCCACGACTCATTGGTCTGTGGGTCGAAGCTCTACCGCTGAGCCAAACCGGCCAGGGCTCCTTGTGTTATTTTAGATCACAACAGGCATTTTTATCACAGTCTATATTCCAATCATATATTGTGTGATCTTGTTATAGATTATGTTACAACCCCATAATATTGGTATTATCCCCTACAATTCATCACTATTAGTTAGATTTAACCTGTCAATAGTCTTTTAAAGAAAATAGGACATATAAATATACATAACTAAAATAATGAAAAAGGTGGTTTTTAAAATATTTTTCCATATACTTAGTGCTCTTCCTTCTTTGCCACAGATCTTGTCTTTCATCTACAATTATTTTCTTTCACCTAGAAGAACTTCCTTTAGTATTTCTTATAGTACAGAGCTACTGGGAATAAACGATCTCTGCATTTGTCTGCTTAAAAATGCCTTTATTTACTTTTTTTTTTTTAAAGAATAGTTTTGCTAAGTTAACATGGTTGCTTATAGTTCTTTAAAGATGTCATTCCATTGTCTTCTGGACTGTATTGCTTCTAATAAGAAACTACCTATCATTTTTTTTTTTTTATCTTCACTCAAGGATATGTTTATTGATTTTTAGAAAGAGAGGGAGGGAGGGAGAGAGAGAGAAACATCAATCAGATGTCTCCTGTGTGCACCCTGCCTGGGAATTGAACCCACAACCTAGGTATGTGCCCTGACTGGGAATCAAACCTGCAACCTTTATGGTGTATGGAATGATGCTTCAATCAATAGCTACCCAGCCAGGATTTACCTACCATTCTTATTGTGGTTCCACTAAGTATGTCTTTACTCCTCCAGCTGCTCATAAAATTTTCTATCTTTCAGTTAATTGACTATTACGTGGCAAGATGTGGTTTTCTTTATATTTATACCATTTGATATTTGTTTAGTTACTTGGCATTGTGGGTTGATATCTTTCATCAATTTAGGAAAATTCTCAATCATTATATCATCAAATATACATATTTTTGTGTTCTAATCTCTCCTCTTTTGTCTAAGTCTACAGTTAGACATATGTCAGGCCATTTATTATTGTTCCACAAGTCTCAGACACTCTATTCCGCCCCTCCCCCGCCTTTTAAAACTCTTCCTTCTCTTTCTGTTTCAGTTGGGATAATTCCTATTGATTGTCTTCAAGTTCACTGATCCTTTGTGCTGCTTTGTCCAGTCTG
Organism: Molossus molossus; assembly: GCF_014108415.1. Classification (NCBI taxonomy): domain Eukaryota; kingdom Metazoa; phylum Chordata; class Mammalia; order Chiroptera; family Molossidae; genus Molossus; species Molossus molossus. Next base: position 10,184,765 of record NW_023425345.1, on the reverse strand, counting down.
GATAAGCCCACTGAAGGAATGAGTTTATTTCTGGGATTGTATGTTCTAGCATTTTCATCTGTTTTTTTTTTTTTTAATCTTCACTCGAGGACATTTTTCCATTTTTTGTTCAGGTAGAGTGGGAGGGAGAGAGAGAGAGAAAAAAACACTGACGTGAAAGGGTCACATTGAGTAGCTGCCACCCGCATGACCAACCAGAGCTGGGGAGAAACTGCAACCCAGGTACGCGCCGTTAGCGGAAACCGAACCCGGGTCTCTCTGGACTGCAGGCCGACGCTCTAACCGCTGAGCCAAACCGACCAGGGCTCATTTGGTTTATTTTAATACTTTCCATTTTCATATATCTTTCACCTTTCAACTAGATCCTTTAATATTGATAACATAAGTATTGTAAAGTCCTTTATAATCCCAACATTTGAAACAACTGTGAGACTATTTCTATTGACTGTTTTTTTACTTAATTGCAAGTCACATTTCCCTGTTTCTTCATGTGTCTCATAATTTTTTATTGTATGCCCCAAAATGGTATAAAATAATGATGAACTAAATAATACTTGTCTCTAAAAAAGTACATATAGTCTTTGCTCTCTCTGACCGCTAGAAGTTATATTAATGTAGTCTGTGATTGAGTTGGGTCTGGGCTTTGTTGCTGCTTTGGTTAAATTCCATTCACCACTGGCTTCAAATATTTGGAGGGCAGGATCCAGATTTTTTCTTCAACAGGGCTTGGGATTTGAGCACTGACAAGACATATTCCTCTGCTTTACAGCAGAGTCACTAGCTTTACAAACTGTAGGGCATCTCTCTTTACTTTGCTGTCTACCCATCAGTTTTATGTTTGCTTTGTTACCATAAAATTCTCTTTGTTTTCCAGTACTGTCCCATAATTTTCTGCAACTCAGGAGACATCTTTCTACCCTACTGTCCTGTCCCCAGCTTCAGTGGACTACTGTTGCACTAAGTGAATGCACAGTGCAGGTCAATGAGGGATCTTACGCAGTTCTTCTCCCTGCCTAGCCTTTGGCACACTGCCACTGACTGGTACTCTATGGAGGCACTGTAGGACAGAACTATTATTGTCTCTTTCCCACTATAGTGCAAACTCCATGAAGGTAGAAACTTCTCTGTGACAAGGGCTTCTTGGGATTCTAACCTGTCATGTCAACCCACATATGACCACAAAAAGCTCTGTAAAATTTCAACTGAATTTCTCTTTACTCTCAACTATCCTGGATTCTTTTCTCTTCCTGCTGTGCTCTCGGGGATGTAGCCATGAGTCTTTTCTTTCCTATGAAAGGCCCATTCCTTTATGGAATTTAGTTTATTTAGGTTTCTTTGTGTCCTCAACTCTTTGGTAGGATAAAAAAGGTATGATTTTGTGACTATTTACTTCTCATTGTTAAGATGGCAATAATGGCCTGTTGCAACTTTGTACAACTTCATCACAGGTGGAAGTCCCTATCTGCTCTTCAGCACAGGTCTTTATCTTAAACAATGTGGTTACCTTTGAATTTCAGTATCTGAATATAACAATAAGACTGCATGTAGTATTAAAATATTTTCATGTGAGTAAGTGAATATTCACTCTGTATTTTTAAACACTAAGATTTATATTCATTTTTGTGTATAACAATTACGTGTTAACCATTCAGAGGCATAATATGAACAACTAAATGGATGTAAAGTTCTAAAATGGTCATGATTAATACTGTGAAAATAATTAGGAAATGTAATATTTTAATAGAAAATCTAAAGTTATAAATCTCAGAGTTCTTAGGGAAAAGCATTTAAAGTAGTATAATTACATAAAAAAAATGTTATCTCACAAAATAACCCAAATATAAAGAAGGTGAAGCTCTAAACATTTCTATCCATCCATCTATCCATTACCCCTTCTTTTATCCCATAAATCAACTTTCAAGGTTTTAAATACTATTTATATACTGAAGATTCTTAAACTTAGTCCAGATTTCTCCCAAGTACTTGGGCAGGACCTGAATACTTAGGCAACAAGTACACTTAGATGTCTAAAAGGCATCTCAAACTTAAAATATTAAAAAAATAAACTCCTGATTTTTCCCTAAACTTTTTCTTCCCATAGTATTCCTCATCTCACTAAATGGCAATCCATTGTTATCATTTTTCCAGACTATAAACCTAAAAATCATCCTTGACTCTCATATACCACATATATTTTTAAAACATATACAAAATCCTACCACTTTCCAACACCTCTACTATTACTCTAGTCCCAGTCTTTCCATCATCTTGTCCTGAATAACTGCCTCCTAACTGACCTTTCTGCTTCTGCCTTTAAAACACCTTCCACTCTCCCATGTCCACTCTCTACAAGCAGCCAGAGTGATTCTTCTAAAACTTGAGTGAAATCAGGTCACTCCTCTACTGAAAAAAATCTGATGACCTCCCATTTCACACAGAGTAAAAGTCAAAGTCCTTAGCATGGTCTCTTCAGGCCTATGAATTGGCTCCCTGTAACCTCTGACCCTATGTCTTCTTTTCACTCACTGTGCTCTAGCTATGCTGGCCTTTTGCTTTTCATAAGTAAGTCATGGCACATTTCCACATCAGGGTCTTTGTAACTGTGTTCCTCCCACCTGCAATACTCCATCCCTATCTTAGCAGCTCAAAACAAATTTTTAATTCTCACAAGTCTGTCAACTAACTAGATGGTTCATCTATTAGTCTAAATTGAGCTCAAGTACAAGCCTGCAATCAGTTGGCAGCGTGGCTGGGGCTGGAGAACCTAAGATGATCTCTCTTCCACATCTCAGACCTTGGTGTTAGCTGTTGGTTGGCCTTCTCTCTCTACTCATAGTCTCCTATAATTTGATATTTTAACCCAGGTTTTCTTGCATGGTACAAGGTGCATTCCAAAAGAGCAAAGAGTCATTTGAGACCTAGGATCTGGAACTCAATGTCTCCTTTGGCACTTGGTCAAGACAAGTTATAAGGTCAACCCAGGTTTAAGGCCATAGGAAAATAAACTCCACCTTTTGATTAAACAAGCTGCAAAATATCACATCCCACATATTTGCATGGCTCAGTTCCTTCATGTTTGCTCAAATATCACCTTATCAATGAGGCCATGATTACATATTAAGTAACTACCCTTCCCTCATCTTGGCACTTAAATATCCCACACTTTATTTTAGAACCTCTCACCACCTGGCATTGCATATTTACTTGTTTCTTTGTTATTGTCTCTTTCCCACTATAGTGCAAACTCCATGAAGGTAGAAACTTCTGTTCGGTTCACTACTATACCCTGGCATCTTGAACACTGCCTTGTACATAGTAGGCACTCAATCAATATCTGTTGAATGAATTATCTTATTCAAATAAGCATGTACCATAAAATAATAAAGAATCTGAAATATCTAAAAAAGGATAACAAATTTATGCACTTAAGTGCTAGTAACTTTATATATTCGATTTATTCTGTGATTTTAAACAAAACATTTTCTTACACTTCAGTGTGTCCATCAATAAAGACTTTAGTCACATGTCTCTGTTTCTTGGTTATAATGAGGATGTTTTAAAACAGTACTTTAAATTCCTTATGCATAAAAAGTTTCTGCAGGGTCTGGAATATGCACAGTCTTGGTAGCTTACCAGCCTGGTACCAAATATGAAAATGCAAGATTTAACTGCATAATAATAATGTAAGATAGTTATGATTAATAGTGTCATCCAAGTTTTGCCTAGGCTAGTGTCTGCTAAGCTTCTTTATCATTTCTTCAGTAGAATGTAGGGGAAAAAACGTTTTTTTATTTGTTATTTATTTTTATCCTTACCCGAGGACATTTTTGCATTTATCTTCAGATAGAGCAGGAGGGAGGGAGGGAGGAAGAGAGAGAGAAAAACACCAATGCGAGAGACACACATCGACTGGTTGCCACCCACATGACCCCAACCTGGGCCGGGGACAAACTGCAACCAAGTTACGTGCCCTTAGAGGGAACCGAACCTGGGTCTCTCTGGTCCAAGGGTCGATGCTCTAACTGCTGAGCCAAACCGGGCAGGGCAAAAAAAAGTTTTTTTAAAAAGCTATCTTGTCAACCTATATTAAGTCTGAATTGAATTGAGAAAAATTCTAAATTCAAAACACATCAGAAAAAACAATTTATCAGACATGTGTGTATAAAAATGCTCTGACTCCATTCCTAAATCTACTCAACAGAAACGGAATGAATGAATGCTATAGAGAGAAGATACATGCTGGAGGAGACATCAGTACTGGAACCACTGTCACCATCCCAATAAACTCAAGGCACTGTTATCAGGTCTAAACTATTTTTACCTCTAATGTGGGGAATGTGATTACTTACCTATTAAAAATTCTCACTATTTTATGTACTAGAATAATAAAACCAGAGGTGTCTGGCCAGATGGCTTGGTTAGAGCATTGTCTAACCAAAAAAAAAAAGGTTGTGGGTTCAATTCCCAGTCCAGGAGCACAGGGGAGGCAACAATCGATGTTTCTCTCTCACATCAATGTTTCTTTCTCTCTCTTTCTAAAAAAAGTAAATAAATAAACTTTTTATAAAAATAAAAAATAAAGCCAGAGGCAATAATGTAAATGAGTCAGCTAGTTCAAACAAAAATATTTTTTCTCAGAGAAACTGGGGGGGGGGGGGGGGTGAAGGTTAGGAATGGAAAGGAGACCACTTTTAGGATTTTTTTTTTAAACACATGCACGTAATACCTCTAAAGAAAAATTAAAAAACAAAAACATCAATACAATAAAAAAAATAAGATTTTAATTCCCTCTATGCTCTAGACAGAGTAAATAAATATGAAAGGCAGTTTTCATAAATGCACTTTATATAAACTGGTACATGTAACCAAAGGAAAAATGAGAATAAAATAATAAATATTTTATGTGTATGTGCTTGTGCTTATGTATCTGTATGTTATGGTCCATGTGGAAACTACTGCCTCTCTGCAGACTGACAAGACAGGAGGATATCATCTAATTTCAGAAGACAGTTTGATTTAATAATACATTATTTTAGGCAGAAGAAAGTAGAAAATAGCACACAAAACTTGCTGACTTAAAACAAGTTTTTAAAAAACAAGTAAATAAAAGTTTTGTTATTTTTAAAACAAATAAAACCCCCAGGATTCATTTTACTTATACCACATGAATTCAGAGATAAGACTGAAGCAATTACTCACACATACTTTTTACTCATGAGTTTTTGATAAACTTTTTTTTTAAACCCTCACCTGAGGATATTTTTCCATTTATCTTCAGATAGAGTGGGAGGGAGGGAGACAGTGAGAGAGGGAAGGGGAGAGAGACAGAGAGAAGGAGAGGGAGAGAGAGAGACACATCAACTGGCTGCCTCCCGTATGACCCAGACCAGAGCCAGGGACCAAGCCACAACTGAGGTACATGCCCTTGACCAAATCGAACCTATGACTCTTTGGTCTTAAGGCCAATGCTCTAACCGCTGAGCCAAACCGGCCAGGGCAGTTGTTGATAAACTATTACCGTTGTTTCTGATATACTTCCTACTCGGATCTCTTCCATGTACCTGAGTTAAATTCTGACTCTAAGCCACTAGAGTGGTGAACAAACTTTAGTGTAATAAATGTTAACTAATCAAAATTGTTGCAATAGCCAAACCCTAAACATTAAAGATTTCTTTCATACAACAGAAAAAGACTAGGTAGTTTTGATTTGACTCCCAGCATTGGGAAAATTCTCATTCAAGGAAAGGAATTGTTCTCTTCTGCATTTGAAATAGAAACATTGCTATTATAAAATTTTGATGAATCAAATAGCTGCAAGAAAGAAAAAGATATACATTCAGAATTCTAATGGTAGTAAATAGGAAGGGATTAATTTAAAAAGCCAGGAAACTCAACTTCTCGTCTGAGCACTTCCACGAGCTAGTTGTATGACCCTGGTCAACTCATTCAATCTCTCTAGTACAAATTCTTTCATTTGGAAAACAAGAGGGAAATTAGATGAGGAGATTTTTAAGATTCTACCAAGTTAAAATAAAAAAAAAACACCCACAATTTTATATTATTGGTAGCATGTCAATCATTACAGGCCTTTGACCCTGAAAGTTTTCTTCTAAGAATTATCCCATAAATGTAGTGGCACATGTGATCAAAAATATGTGTATCTGGTCAAGAATGTTCACTGACAGCATTATTTGTATTAGCAAAAGGCCTGTGGAAAAATAGTTCAATGTTCAATAGAAAGCTAGTTAAAGAAACTGTAGCATATCTACACAATGGAATACTATGAAGCCATTTAAAAAACTGGGCAAGTAATATAAAACAATCTCCAAAATACATGGTTATGTAAATAAAGCATTGCACAGAATGATGTAATAGTGTTTTCATTTTGGTATTTAAAAAGGGGGATAATAACATACGCACAAACACACAGATATATATGTGTATATATATATATATAATATGTGTATATGTACATAAGCATATACACATATACATTTTTATTTATTCAAAGAATATTTCTAATGAGTACTCAAGAAACTGGTAGTTGTTACTTCTGGGAAGGGAACTAGCAGTTTAAGGCAGAAAAAAGATTTTTTTCATTATAAGCCATATCTTTTACTGTCTGATTTTATCATATGTAACGTTTTTACTAAATAAAGGAAAAATATCCACAAAATTTTTGTTTAAAAACTTATATTTCCCACACTTTAAATTTCCCAAATCACATTATTTACCAAATATGTGTCTTCTCTGACAAGAGATTATTATTTACTCATAATTACCTTGAAAAGCCTAGGAAACACATCTGCTGGTTGTCCACGAATCACAAACAGACGAGAGTTTAATTTTCGCAGATTAGCATCGAGGTCTTCAAGACATTGAAGCAAAAATCTAGGGAGAGGATAATATATTAAAATTATTCAAAATATATATTTAGAAGATATAAAATATTAAAAAATCATGTTATTATAAAAGTTGAAATGCAAAATCCATCATCTAATTATTACTTATCATCTTATTATCTCTAATTGACATATAAATTACTATTTCTAGAAGCTCTGGCTGGTTTGACTCAGTGGTTAGAGCATTGGCCTGTGGACCAAAGGGTCTTGAATTTGATTTCCAGTCAAGGAAATGTACCTGGGGTGCAGGTTCAATCCCCCCGGGGTCATGCAGGAGGCAACCAATCAGTGTGTCTCTCTGACATTGATCTTTCTTTTCCCCCACCTTCCCCTATCTAAAAATCAATGGAAGAATATTCTGGGGTGAAGATTAACCAAAAAATAAAAATAAATAAATAATCACACAAATTTCTTAGTATTTTAATGAAGTTCCTAAATTAAATCACTATCTTTCATTAAATAACAGTGACCGTTAGCAAAAATTTAATTTGTAAATATAAAGATTATATAAAGAAATTAATTGATTTCATTGTTTAAATTTGATGAAATGAATTCAAGTTCACATAGAAAAATCAACCTGAAAAACCTAGAGCATCTTCTCCTGGAAGAAAATGGCAACATCCTATTTAATCACTCTGAAGAAAATGATAATTTAAGAATTTGAGCATGTTATTGGGGGATAGTGTAATTACCTAAGAGAGAAATAACAATGCTCATTTTCAAGTTTCTAATCTAATTATGAAAAAATTAGAGACACACCAACTGGTTCCTACCCACATGACCCAGGGCGAGGACAGACTGCAACCGAGGTACGTGGCCTTAGTAGGAACCGAACCCAGGTCTCTCTGGTCCACAGGTCGATGCTCTAACCACTGAGCAAAACCGGCCAGGGCTCTTGAGTCATTCTTAAACAAATAGGAAACAAACCTTTGTATCCTCACATTTATATTGCACCATACCTCTTTTCTGTCTTGGTTTATAGTTACCTCCCTAACACCCATCTCCACTCTATCCCACCCCACCACTACCAATGTGAAAATACTTTGCAGGGAAAGATTACTGTTGTTATAGCAATATAAAAGTACTTGAGTTTTGTAAAATTATCTGTTACTATAAATAACTTACAATGTTTGGTGATAAATGTTTTTTGGGAAACATCTAGTTTGTGCATTTGCATGGCAAAAGAGTTTTTAGACACCAACAATCAGATCAAAATTAGAAAGTTGAAGGAACTAGCAATGTTTTTTTTTTTTTATCCTCACCTGAGGACATTTTTTTTTGATATTGTGTTCAGATACAGTGGGAGGGAGGGAGAGAGAGAGAGAATCATCGACATGAAAGGGACACATCGAGTGGTTGCCACCCACACGACCCAACCAGGGCCGGGGACAAACTGCAACCGAGATACGTGCCCTTAGCAGGAACGGAACCCGGGTCTCTCCAGACCTCAGGCCAACACTTTATCCGCTGAGCCAAACCGGGCAGGGCATGTTAAGTTTTCTTAAATTTAAATGGTACAAGACTAAAATGTCCTGGGAGGATAATTCAAGGCAGAGATAATTCTTAAATCTCTTTTGTACCATTAGTTTTCAGTATCTTCTCTACCAGAGCTGGTAGTATATAGCAAGAGTTCTCCTTATTCAACTTTTTGGTGGAAATATTTCTATGTGGTATAAGCAGATCAATGATAGACTGTAAGATGAGAAAAGAAAAGAAAAAGGATCTGATTAATTTATAAAATGAATGTCTCAATTAATAATTAGCCCTTTATTTTTCCTTTCTTGTTCAGAATCTGAATAATCATTGTTAATGTTTTTCAATAAACACCCTATGAAACAAACACTGTACAAAATGACCTGGACGACCCAATGAGTTATAATAGAAAAAGTTTCACAACCAAAGAAATAATTTTGTTTTGACACTTCATAAAACAAAGGAATAGAAAGGTATTTAAGTATGGTGTTTTTCTTCCACAAATGTTATTTTTAAAATTTTTATTTTCAATTACAGTTGACATTTAATACTATTTTGTATTAGTTTAAGGCCAATAGCACAGTTATTAAACAATTGTATAATTGATGAAGTAATTCCCCTGATAATTCAAGTACCCATATGGCATCATACATAGTGATTACAATATTATTGACTATAGTCTCAATGCTGTACTTTACATCCCCTCCACAGATGTTATTGATGGTGCTTTTCTTCTATGTATATTATCATTTACCTCACTGTAGTTTCACATAAAAATTGCAGAGGTACACTGCACTCAAATATAGATACTTTAAAAAAGAATATAATGCTTACTTTATACTCAAATATTTTAAATAAAAAAGACTTATGAAAAAAAGAAAAAGAACAGGATGTAGAATATTCAGTGATGCTGTCCTCTGTTATAAGGCTTTTTGCACTATGACTTTTAACACTATATGCAGATATCATTTTGATATAATAAAATTACATTGCATGTATCTGCTTATGTTATATGTACATAAGAAAAATAAATGGAAGTATCCTTATTCCAAGCTATTAACAATAGCTACTGTTGGGGAATGGGAGTTTGGGGGTGGGGTTGAAGAAAAAACATACTTTATTCCCACTGCACAGATTTCCCATAATTTAACAGGTCTAGCAATAAATTACTATCCTTTAATGTAACCTGGAAAGTTCTAATTTCCTCATCTGTAAAACTGGGATAGTAATAGGACTCATATCATACAGCACTGCTGTGAGACTTAAATAAATTAACATATGTGAAGCTCTTAGAACAGTGTTTGACCCATAGTAAACATGATTATATGTAATATCTATTATTTTTTGTTCTTTCCTTCCTACTACTTCTAATTTTGCTACAATAATTCTAGACATTGTTATCTCTTGCTGGTGTTATTTACTGCAATGCTTTAAAATAGATCTGCCTTCCAACAATCTCTCCACTCTAATCCGTTTTATACTCAACAGCAAATATTCCCGAGGCACACTTTCCTGTACAAAGATCATCGAAGAATCATTCCTATAGAATAAAGAACAACTTCTTTTCCTTGGCCACTAACAGGGTCCCAGGTTCATTTCCTACCACCCCTCTTTCCCTCCCACCAAACCAAACTACATCTCTTTTCAATCTCCTGGAATTTGCTCCATGCTTTTTTTTTTGACCTGGAATACCTTCCCCAATTCCCATTTCTTCAAGTTCATATCCTACTAATCTTCAGTCTTTCAGCTGCAAGTAATTTCTCTAGTCTCTAAACTGTCAAAGGACATAATGTACCTCATCCTAAAGAAACTTTCAGATTATACCTTATATTATAGCGCGCGCGTGCGCGCGCACACACACACACAACCACCTTCTCCTCATGAATTTCAAATAAAGTATCTGTGTCTCATTCCTAATTACAGTTTGCTAACATGTGTTTTGGTTTCTACATTTGGCAAACAAATCTCATCATGTGCCTTATACAATTGTTGAAAAGATTAGAAATAGGATAAAATGACCTATAGCGTTGTCTTGTACACTGTTGAGGATTATAAACAGCATAAAAATCTCACCAATCACCAGTACTTGGCAGAAATACATTAAGCAGATATGAAAATTATTCTCCTTTGATAATAATTTGTGTGTGTGTGTGTGTGTGTGTGTGTGTGTGTATTTTAGAGAAAGGGAGGGAGAGAGAGAAACATAGATGTGAGAAAAAAACAACCATCAGCTGCCTCCTGTACTCCTTCTGACTGGGTATTGAACCTGCCACCTTTGAGTGTACAGGACGGCGCTCCAACCAACTGGGCTACATTGGTCAGGACCATAATTTATAATTTTGAAAAAGGAACACGTATTTCTATATGCAAACGCTGGAAATGACAACAGAAGACAATGAATTAGTTTATATACATCTACATACAGAATCATCTTAAACTTATAACTTCCCCTGAATGTGACTTTGGACAAAGGTTCAATGAAAATCTTCCCAGTGACAAGGCAAATGTGAATATGAATATATATATAGCAAGACACAGTATAATTAAGATCCTGAATTAACTAATCTCTAAGCATATAATTCTTCCTTGATAATACCATAAAACAAAATCTCAAATATCTCAGGTTCAAAGTATCAACTTATAGACCGATAAGATTTCTTTTTCGTGCTGAACGAATGTTACTTGAAAGGGTGCTACATAAGTTTAAACTTTCATCCTCTATCCTCAGTTGGGAAGGGAGTGAGTTCTGTTAGAGTTCGGATTCAATGTGTTCCAGAGAATACACCAATTTACACCTTTATATATTATAAATGCATATGCCTTAGAACAGGCATCCAATATTGAATGCAATGATTTAATATACTGTATGTTGAAAATACAAAGGGCACACTTTTAACATGAATATTTTCAGACCTCCAATTTGGCACATTTACTGTTCTCTTGAAACTATAAACCTTTGAAGGCTCAGTTAATAATGCTATTAACTACATGCAAGAGGTTAGTTTTTAAATAGGCCTCAGGGTAGTAAAACTCACTTACATCCCTTTACATAATTGTATTGCCTACACAGAAGCACAGTTTTTATGTTATTTAATTATAACACTAACTGTACTACTTCAAAATAAATTGCAGAGGTGCTACGTGAGAAAATATTTCTTTACTTTCAACATTTTAAGGATTGTTTTTAACCTCCAGAGATCACAAGCTTACTGCTATTAGAAAAAAATACATGCAGTGAGTTTCCTTATACCATTTCCAAAAGATGATTTCAACATGAATCAACAGAAATTGTTTCTTAAAGTAGGTCACTGCTATAGCAACCAGTGGCGGTTTGGTAAACTCCCCGTCACAATGACCTACTTTCCAGCCTGAGATAGAACGGCTTTATATAACTAGAATTTCTAGTTCTGTCTATAAAACAATCTAAAAAAGGCAATAGTAGGATATAACACAATCTTTATGCTGTTCAAAATAAGGCATTATGAATTAACATGTATCATACCAGAATAAAGCCATCTGGTTCTGCACTTTAGTTTATAAAATAATAACTTTTATGCTTAACAATGAAAACTATACTTTGAATATCTAAACCAAAACAATTCATTACTGACTCTAGAGAACTGATTTAAAGAATATAAATTAAGATAATTAAAATCCCATACAAGCCCTGGCCAGTTTGGCTCAGCGGTTAGAGCGTCGGACTGCGGTCCAGAGAGACCCGGGTTCGGTTCCCGCTAAGGGCACGTACTTCGGTTGCAGTTTGTCCCTGGCCCTGGTTGGTCGTGCGGGTGGCAGCCACTCGATGTGTCCCTTCACGTCAATGTTTCTCTCTCTCTCTCCCTTCCTCTCTCTCCCTCCCACTCTATCTGTACAAAAAATGGAAAAATATCCTTGGGTGAGGATAAAAAAAAAAAAAAACAAAAAAAAAACATCCCATACAAAATACCCTCTCTTATCCTCTGCATGAAACAACAGAATTAAAGTTCTAGACACATTAACTATAATAAAGAAAAAAATGGCCCTGGCTGGTTTGGCTCAGCGGTTAGAGCATCGGCCTGCGGTCCAGAGAGACCTGGGTTCAGTTCCCGCTAAGGATACGTACCTCGGTTGCAGTTTGTCCCCGGCCCTGATTGGTCGTGTGGGTGGCAGCCACTTGATGTGTCCCTTTCACGTCGATGTTTCTCTCTTTCTCTCTCTCTGTTCCTCTCTCTCTCTCCCACTCTACCTGAACAAATAATGGAAAAAAATCCTTGGGGGAGGATATAAAAAAAAAAAAAATGGCCCTGGCCGGTTTGGCTCAGCGGTTAGAGCATCGTCCTGTGGTCCAGATAGACCCGGGTTCGTTTCCCGCTAAGGGCATGTACCTCGGTTGCAGTTTGTCCCCGGCCCTGGTTGGTCGTGCGGGTGGCAGCCACTCGATGTGTCCCTTTCACATCAATGTTTCTCTCCTCTCTCTCTCTTCCTCTCTCTCCCTCCCACTCTATCTGTGCAAAAAATGGAAAAATGTCCTTGGGTGAGGATAAAAAATAAATAAAAAATGGAGTTTCAGTCATTAACCAAAGTCAACGGTGTTTTATTAGAAATTAAAAAATTATAAATAGAAATTTGTTTCTCTATAAATGGCATAAAGTTTACTTTTTTTTTTTCTCATTTGCAACAAATGTTTAGTGCTTTGATCTAAATTAACCATTATTTGTCACATACATTTTCTATGGAGAATAGCTTAATGTTCAATAAAGATTAAATATGTATTTTAAAAACAAATTTTGTAAGGCTCTACTAGTAATATATTAATCAGTGAACCTATACCATGACACAATGTCCCTTTTTATAACAAATATTTTGCAATGCCCTCTTTTAAATTATGAAATGAAATTCATGGATAATACAGTATATCTATGTACATGGGAGAGGTCAGTTAAAGGAAGGTGATTTATATTTTAAAAAGAAGTAACATGTGCCCTGGCTGTGTGGCTCAATTGGTTGGAGTATCATCCCGTACATCAAAGGCTGCAGGTTCAATCCCCAGTCAGGAGGCAACCAATTGATGTTTCTTTCTCTCTCCCGCCCCCCTCCTCTACCCCTTCTCTCTTCCTTTCATTCTAAAATCAATAAAAACATATCCTCGGGTGAGGATTTTTAAAAAAGTAGTATGTACTTCTATATGTAAACACCTGGGCACGGCACAAGAAGACAATGAATTAGTTGGATGCCTACATGTACATACAGAATTTTTTTTTTTTTTTTAATCCTCACCTGAGGACATTTTTCAATATTTTGTTCAGATAGAGTGAGAGTGAGAGAGAGAGAGAGAGAAACATCGACGTGAAAGCTACACATCGAGTGGTTGCCACCCACACGACCCAACCAGGGCTGGGGACAAATTGCAACCAAGGTACGTGCCCTTAGCGGGAACCGAACCCGGGTCTCTCCGGACCGCAGGCCGACGCTCTAACCGCTGAGCAAAACCAGCCAGGGCCAGAATTATTTTTTTAAATCCAACAGCTACAAAACAAACTGACTGATACAACTTTATTATTGGCAACAAACACCATGAGTGGTATTGCCCTTGGTGACATGTTTTTCTGTAATGTTGAGCAAGACTTAGTAAAGTTCTAGACAAAATAAAGTATAATCTTTCCTTTATTTTACATAGGTGATCAATATATTTCAAGAATACTCAGTATATATTAAAATTGCATAAAAATCCTAGTTCTAACATATAAAATGGGTTTAAACTCTAGATAAGAAAAATATGAATATGTTTTTCACTTACATGAAACATCTTGTAGAATATTTAAAAGATATGTGGGACTTAAGACAACTATTTATTTGAGAAACTATCCTGAGCATTGCAAGAAATTTTTCATTTTTGGCCTCTCCTAATACCGCTAGTTCCCTCCAATCATTGTGACAAACAAAAAATGTCCCCACAAATTCCTATAACACTCTCTAAGAAGTGATAATGTTTATTATATCATTTCATTTATTTGAGGGGTACACGATAAATGAGATTCCAATACTCAAGGATCTTAAAATCTAGAAAAGAAACTTGAAAATGTACATGATGTACATATGAATATAACAGAACCTGTTATGACAGAATGTAATATATAGTGTAAGAGATACATATGGATACCATTAATATGCTTTGAAAAATCAGGAGGGAGAAATCACTTCTGAAAATGTTTCTTTTTTAAAATGGGGGAAAATTTCGGCAAAAATTTCAAGGATGTGGTGATGGTAGAGAGAGGCCTTACAGCATTAACATGATTTCAATAGATGGGGATAGAGAGGAAGAATTATTGGCCACTTGACTATAACTTCCTTAAAGACTGGGACTAGGTCTTGTTCACCACTTGCCAGTGCATAGACAATGCTTGACATATAGAAGTTAAAAAAATATTTAACAACGAACCAAATAAAAAAGTTAGCCCTGGCCGGTTTGGCTCAGTGGTTAGAGCGTCGGCCTGCGGTCCTGAGAGACCCAGTTCGGTTCCCGCTAAGGGCGCGTACCTCGGTTGCAGTTTGTACCCGGCTCTGGTTGGGTCGTGCGGATGGCAGCCACTCGATGTGTTCCTTTCGCATCGATGTTTCTCTCTCTCTCTCTGTTCCTCTCTCTCCCTCCCACTCTACCTGAACAAAAAATGGAAAAATGTCCTCGGGTGAGGATTAAAAAAAAAAAAAAAAAAGTTAATAAAGGCAGATTAAAGGGACTTTACAAATTTGATTCAATAGTCAATGTAGAATAAGAAAAATAAAATTCTCTGAATGTCTATTGCACTAGGTATTTTATGTATAGTATACTCCTGACAACTTTATAAGATGTATCATTTTTAAAATGATGAATCTGAAACTAATCAAGGACATTTTCCAAAGTAACTCAGCCAGGCAATGAAGTAAAAATTTTCATTTGGATATGTCTGGCTCCAAACCCATGCCTTTTGCACTATACAATGCTACATTCCTACACTACAGGATATATGATAATGCAAAATGTTTTAGGAAAATTAGTCTGATAGCTTTAAGGGCATAAAGGTGACCAGAATATAGTTTTTGCCTTCCAGATAGAGGACAAGCATGTGTGTCAATGAAGATACAGTATGTTAGGTTACACTGAGGTAGCAAACAATCCCCAAAGCTCCGTGTCTTAAAATATCTAAAATTGATTTCTCACTCATGCTGTATATCCATCTATTGCTGGTCAGCCAAGGCACTTTTGCTCACATTTAATTGGTTAAAGCAAGTCAAAATGGCCAAACCAGACTTCAGGAAGGCAGAAGGCAGAAGCTTCCTGCAGGAAATGACATTGAATAATGGTGAAGAGTAATAATATCTACCGTAATATCTAAACCAACATTGTTATATATGTCCCATATGATGAATTTCTTAATGAAGGGTATATTATGGAAGCACAGATGAAATCTAGCTCTGTATGGAGGGGCAGAAGAAAGAGAACAGGGGAAAACATGAGGAAAAAAACAGTTAAGCAGTTTTGAATGAATAAGTGTTGATCAAGAGGATAAAGGAGAAAAGGGCAATTAAAGCAGAGGAAACAGTGTCCTTAAGTCTAGGAATTCATAAAGACTGTGTGTGGGAGTAGGGAGAGGGAGGACTGGGAGAATGACTATAAGTATCACACTAATACAAAGATGTAAATTTCCCCTAACCCAAGTGTTAACATTTCAAAATGTAGTTAAAATCAATGTCAAAAATACTTACCAACTTCTACTACTGATAGTGCATTAGATTAAAAATACCCTAATAGAAACAACTAATAACAAACAACAACAAAAGGGAACTTTAAACATAATTCACTGGACTGCCCCCATAGTAAGGAATTTTAAGAGGTTAATCAGGGGGCTGAAGTCAGCTTTAGCCTAGAGGATTTCCATAGGGCCCAGGAAACCATGAACATAATCCAGGTTGAGGAGAACAGGAGATAAGACCCAAGGCCCATCCAAAGTGAGGAAGCTAATAATTGA
This sequence comes from Molossus molossus, assembly GCF_014108415.1. Taxonomy (NCBI): domain Eukaryota; kingdom Metazoa; phylum Chordata; class Mammalia; order Chiroptera; family Molossidae; genus Molossus; species Molossus molossus. The sequence goes on along the minus strand of NW_023425345.1, from coordinate 10,168,405 downwards.
ACCTCAATATAAAATCTGAGCTTCAAAAAGCTCTACCTACAATTCAAGTGTCATTTAGATATAATTCTTAAGTCACAGAATAGGACAGCAAGGAAACTTGCCTGTTACTACTCAGTTACCTATTTCTCAATGAAAAGGAAAAAAAATAATAAATTTACAATGAAGAAACCTGGCAATCCCTCAACCACACTATCAGAATAAACATCACCTATGTAAGTCAATCATGTTGATATCATGTACATTCTGATATGATGATGATGAGAACAACATTTCACCTCTGTGGTATTTTCCATAAAACCCATAACCCCAGTCTAATCATGAGAAAAACATCAGACAAACCTAACTTGAGGGCCAGTCTATAAAATACATGACCAGTATTCAAAATCGTAAAGGTCATAAAAAACAAAGAAAGCCTGAGATACTGTCAAAGATGGAGGAGACTCAGAAGACATGTGACTAAATGCAATGTGGTATCATGGATGGGATTCTGGAACAGAAAAAGAACATTAGTGGAAATCTGAATAAAGTGTGGGAATTTAGTTAGTGCTATGGTTTCTTAGTTTTAACTCAAGTACAGTGGTAATGTAACATGTTGATTTAGGGGAAACTAGGTACAGAGGACATAGGAACTCTTTGTACTATCTTTGCACATTTTGTATAAATAATTATTTATTTGAAAAATTCTGTCACCCAAACCATAATTCAATGCAAATTCATGGAATTTAAGTGGTCCCAAGCACCTCAAGCATAATATTGCATTTAAAGTGGTCCCAGGTTGGCTGTGATCTAAAATAACTTAAATGTTCTCTGGATTCTCGACTTCAACTTATGCCTCAATTTCCACAAAAAAATTCTGCCCCAACTCAACCAATCACATAATATACAAGGAAACAAGAACTTAAATCTGAATTGCCTGAGAATGAGAGGCCTGAAAATAAGAATTTTTTTGGAACTGTTGAAAGATGCCAATTCAAGGAGCTCATTAAAAACAAAAAACAAAAAAAACAGCCGATGAATCCCAAGCAGGGTAAAAAAGAGCAGGACTCAGAGCAGGGGACAGGGAATGGAATGAAGGGGGAGGGAAATGAAGAGAGACATAAAGAACAGATAGAAATGGGAAGAGATATAAAGAAAAAGAAGACAGAGACGGAGAGAGGACCTACATAGAGACACATCATACTGAAATTACTCAAAACCAAAAATAAAATATATAAAGCAGCCCAAGATTATACTAAATGGAGAGTATAATGTAATACATATTCAAGTATACATGGAATATTTATGAAAAGTGGCTACTAGGTCATAACACTGTATTAAACAAATTTAAAGGAAATGGTATCGTTCATATATTTTGAAGTTAAAAAATACTTTTCTAGCCCTGGCCGGTTTGGCTCAGCAGTTAGAGCATTGGCCTGCGGTCCAGAGAGACCCGGGTTCGGTTCCCGCTAAGGGCACGTACCTCGGCTGCAGTTTGTCCCAGGCCCTGGTTGGGTCGTGCGGTAGCAACCACTCGATGTGTCCCTTTCACGTCGATGTTTCTCTCTTTCTCTGCCCCCCCTACTCTATCTGAACAAAAAATGGAAAAGTGTTCTCGGGTGAGGATAAAAAAAACAAAACAAAAAACTTTTCTAAACAATTTATGGGACAAATAACATAATAATGGATTTTAGAAAATATCTGGAATTGAATGATAATGAAAATACATCTAAAATGTGCAGAATGCAAAACAAAAAAGTGGTATTAGAAGAAAATGTATAGGCTTACATGGTTATATTAGAAAAGAAGATGTGGAATTGAGTTAGGAAAACAGCAGAATAGATTAAAAAATAAAAAGGAAAGGAAATGCTAGAGTAAAAATTAGTGAAAACATAACACAAATACATAACAGAAAAAAAGCCAAGAATAATAATATTCTGAAGAGACAATAATATAAACCTCTTTTATATTTGAAGAGACAATAATATAAACCTCTGACAAGATAAATTAAAGAAGAAATGGGAGAAGAAAAAAATGAGCAATATTAAAAATAAAAAGGGGATATAATCTTAGATACTGCAGGGATTAAACAGAAAATAAGACATTATAAACAATTTTATGCAAATAAATTTGAACACTTAGATGAAATGCATAAATTCCTTAACAAAACTGACTCAAAAAGAAATTTATAATTTACCAAAATTAACTCAAGAGCAAAAACAAGGACATAAACGGTCCCATAGCCATTAAAGAAACTGAATCAGTGGTTAAAATTATTGCAAGGAAAATAATAGCCAGAAGGCTTTACAGATGAAGTCTATCAAACATTCATGGAATAAAAAATTCTAATTTTATAGCGTATTCTAATCTTATACAGAGGACAGGAAAAAAAAAGGAACACTCCTCAACTCATTTCATAAGGTTAGATTTGACACCAAATTACACAAGGACAGCACAAAAGGAAAATTGCAAGTTAATCTCACTCACAATAATATCATTTTAGCAAAACAAATCTAGCAATATATAAAAAAGATTATACATCATGATCAAATTGGGTTTACTCTCAGAAAGTTGATTAGTTTAATGTAATTCAACTTCATTTACATAATAAAGAGGGAAAAAAAATCATGATCAACTGAACAGATGCAGAACAAGTAGCCACTAAAATTCAATTTTCATTTAGCTTCAACAAACTAGGATTAGAAGATAACTTCCCCTAATGTGAAAAAGAGCAGCCACAAAAATACTTATGGAGCCCTGGCCATTTTGGCTCAGCGGTTAGAGCATCGGCCTGCGGTCCTGAGAGAACCAGGTTTGATTCCTGCTAAGGGCATGTACCTCGGTTGCAGTTTGTCCCTGGCCCTGGTTGGGTCGTGCGGGTGGCAGCCACTTGATGTGTCCCTTTCACGTCGATGTTTCTCTCTCTCCCCCTCCCACTCTATCTGAACAAAAAATGAAAAAAATGTCCTCGGGTGAGGATAAAAAAAACACAAACTTGTAGAAACATCATATTTAATGGTAAAATATTGAAAGCATTTCTTTTAGGATTGGGAAGAAGACAAGATGCCTGTTATCCACAACTTCTATTCAACCTAGTACCAGTAGGCCTAACCAGTGTAGTAATATTATTATTATATTTTCTTATTTATTGATTTTAGAGAGAAGAAGGGAGAGGGAGAGAAAGATAGAAACATCAATAAGAGAGAACATCAATTGGTCACCTCCTGCATGCCCCCCCACTGGGGATTTGGCCCACAACCTGGGCATGTGCCTTGAGTGGGAATCAAACAGGCGACTTCCTGGTGCGTGGGTGAAGGCTTAATCACTGAGCCATACTGGCCAGGCCAGTGTAGTAGTAGAACAAAAAATAAAAGGGGTAACAATGGGTAAGGAAGAAATAAGAACATGATTATTTACACACGAGTATTGATTGACACTATCGATATATTTTTTAAAGAAATACAGAAAAATTATTAAAATTTATAATAGAACTTAAAAGGGTTGAAATCATTTAATTTCTGGAACCAATTTACACTAATACAATTTATGTAACTTATGCCTATCTGATCTAAAAATAAGTCACACAAAGCTATTTATAACCTAGACCTATTATTCCTTGTCTAATTTTAGAAACCACTGTATTGTGGCTCTAACAGATTAGGCCAAAATCAAGTATAAGGTATTTCCAGGCTTTAAAGGATTTACATACAACTAAATAAAATCTGTCCAACATGTGGTCAAAAGCATGCTGTCCCAGATCTATGTATAATGCTTTTCTATAGTCTATGAGTCCTACTGAAATTTTTCTCCTTCAAAAAGACTAGTTATATGTCAATTCTATCCCAATAAACCTGAAAACATAATTTAATAAAATTTCAATTTTCATCTGTAAAAAAAAAAAAGACGTTAGCTAATGCTGAAAATTTCTTCTTCTTTTTTTAAATCTATGATCTAGCACATGTCACACAGGTCTGTCTGAAGTTTGGCCAAAGGTAAAAATCTTCCCCATACTGATACTGCTGCAAAAAGTGATAGTCACATAATGTAATACAGCCATCCATCTAGCCATCAAAAATTTGTTGAGATCCTACTTACATTGTTGTGGTCCCTAGGGTAAAGGTGAGAACCAAGTTAAGTGCCTGGAGTCATGAGTTTGCATGTTTGATGACAATGATAATGACTTTGACCACAACCATGGTGACAACAGCTGCAAACGTTTAGAAAGTGTGCATTATACACTGCTCTAAGTCTTTTACATGCATAAACACAACCCTTTGATATAGGTATTTCCCTCACTTGCAAATGAAGAAAATGAAGCATAGAAAGGTTAAGTAATTTTCCCAAGGACCCACAAAGAGAAAAGTAGCAAAACCAAGATTTTTTTTTTTTTATCCTAACCCAAGGACATTTTTTTCGTTTTTTGTTCAGAAGGAGAGGGAAGGAGGGAGGGAGGGAGGGAGGGAGGGAGAGGGAGAGGGGGAGGGGGAGGGAGAGAGAGAGAAACATTGATGTGAAAGGGACACATCAAGTGGTTGCCACCCACAGGGCCCAGGACAAACTGCAACCAAGGTACATGCCCTTAGTGGGAACCAAACCTGGGTCTTTCTGGACCGCAGGCCGACGCTCTAACCGCTGAGCCAAACCGGCCAGTGCACAAAGCCAAGATTTTAAACCCATTCAATCTGGCTGGCACCAGATGCTAAGCTCTTGAACCACTACACTGAATTTCTGTTATGAGCATTTCTATGGAGAAAACTAAAATAGGGTAGACGAATATTGGAGGAGAGGATAATTTCCGAGTGGCCAGAGAAGGATTTTTTTTTATACCATACCGCCTATTCAACATCTTCCTTTAAAATTGCCTCAAATCTTCTCTTTCCATGTCTTCCAATCTTAGTTAATAATGATCCCATAATTCAAGTTACTCAGGCCAAATATCACCTGATTGATCAGAATAGAATAGGATATGTTTATGTTGGATAACAAACAACCCCCAAATAAGTAGCTTGACAAAACAAAAGTTTTCATCTTGCTCATGCTGAATTCACTGCAGCTCTAGGTAGTTATTCTCCAAATGGTGACTTTACCATTCCAGATGCTTTGATCTTGTGGCTCTATAATTTGAACAAAAGGGCTCCTTCACAGCAAGGAAAAAAAACTGGAGAAGCATACAGGGACCTCACATTGCCTTAGCTGAGCACTTTCTTACAAAATTCACTGGCCATACTGGTTATGCTTCTCTCTCCCATGTCATTGCTCTTTATCCCATTTATCTGTCCTTACTTCCTCCCTTCCTTCCATTAGTCATTCCATCCATCTTTCCTTCCAGAAATACATACATCTATTCTTTGCTTTTATCCAAACTTCATTCCATCCTTACTTTCCTTTCTCCTCTCTCCCCAGTCTTCTTTGTAGGATTCTGTCTAGCATTCCTTCTGTTCAAAGTGAAGGTCGTTCCTTCCATCAGTCCCTTTCCTTTATCTAGTCTTAGGAATACCATATACATGCTGATGACTCCCAATTTTATATTTTCAGCCTACACTTTTACTTTGAACTCCAGATTGAGTAATCCCACTTTGCTATACTACCTCTTAAATTTCAATCCAGATTCCAAGTGTTCCTATAATTTTCACCATTACCACTCATATCCGTATCACCACCATCTCTCTTCAAGGTTAAGTATAATAGCCTCCTAAGTGTCTTCCCATTATGCCCTTTGCCTGATACCCATTTTCTACCCAGTCCAAGTGATTATTTTAAAAGTTAACTCACATCATTAGTTCCATATAACTAATAAGTAAGTTATGAACCAGTCATGGGCCTCAAGCATATATCATATATACTTGATTTCATAGTTAAAAATAAGAAATGTCTTTATGGATGCTATCTAACAGAACTTGTTCTATGCTTAGAGAGAGAAATATAAGAAGTGAAATTAAGTGAACCCAAAGTATTATCCCATTATTTCTCATTTGGTAAAGAGATTCATTTAGATTCACATTAACTTTTAATCTCTTCGGAGACATTTGAATTAATTATTAGTAATCTAATTAAATGCAGAATCACATATTCTTAGGTATGTCCTTCCATTTATACAACCAACATTTGGGCATCTACATAGGACACACACAATACACACAAAAATGACTCTAGAATTCTAGTCCTCGGAGCCTCAAAGTTTAATGAGAATAGATGTGTAAATTTATTATTATAGTAATTAATACACTGTATTACCGAAGTCCCTATTTTTAAAAGATGTATAAAAGCAAGACAATTATGCCGAGGAAGATCTCTAAAGTTTTAGAAAGATATGACTAATCGGGATCTTTTAGTATCTATTACAGCACTTAGTGAACAGCAGTTTAAATTAGACTTTACTTGAAGTATCTTTTAACTTCTGAGGTTGACTTGCACTAGTATAAGGCTATGTAATTTATACCTCCTTAATCCCCAAATCGCATAAAGGTATTTCAAATCTAGGACTTTTACTATTCCGTGTGTATTTTTAGAAACCACTACATGTGACACTATAATAATAGGCAAAATATCACATTTAAAATCTACTTCTAGGCTTTACAGTATTAAAATGGAACTAAATAAAATCTGTTCAATACAAGTACAAGAGCAAATGACAGAGCCGCACATATTGGTTTTCTGATATTCCAATAGAAAATTCTCTTCTCCTAATAATGCTAATTTTACTCTAGATGTAATTCAAGTTTTTCAGAGGTTTTTCATAGTGGCAGGACTATGAAACAAAACTAGACAAAACAACAGGTGTGTCAGGAAATAAGTCTATGAGTGAGTGATGAAACAAGCACCTACTTCTTGGTTTCTAAACCTCCTTCTCAAAAAGGGTTCTATAGAGCAGTGGCTGATTCAGGGCTGAGCAAGTAAAGTACATGATGAGCTGGAGCGACTCATGATGCCACAAAGTAAGGAAGAGCTCCAGAGAAATAAGATGGGTGTATATCAAAATACAGATGGGTACCAAAGCTGGAACAATTTAAACAACAAAATAAATAGTAAAAGTAATAGATTTTAACCCAAAGAATAAAACAAATACTCATGAGCCCGTATTTTTATAAACTATTGAATAATTAAATAAATGGAGGGGGGGAAGGACCAACTCTTCATTACAGAAGAATTCCAACTAATAAATATAGAAGGAATGAAAACATCATGATTAGAATAGCACATAATAAATGTTTCAGGCAAAATCCACTAATGAATACTAAAATTAATGAAGAGAAAGGATATTTACATAGCATCAAAGTATCCCCAAATATTTATTAATTATAAAGGAAAAATAGTAATTTTATAGTGGAGAAATGTGGCTGGCAGACACTATCTTAACCATATGATCAAGGTTAATATCACCATTAATAAGACACTGATACCAGTCCCCTGATAGAAGAAGGCTATATCACCTCTATAATTTCTCAAAAATGAAGAACCTCAATCTAATCATAAGAAAAAATCATTTAAATTCAAATTGAGGGACATCCTACAAAATATCTGACCAGTACTTTTAAAGTCTCAAGGTCATGAAACACCAGGAAAGACTGAGAAATTGTTATTGGTCAGAGGAAACTAAGAACATATGACAACTAAATGCAATGTGGAGTTCTGGATTGAACTCTTAAACAGAAAAAGAGATCAGTGGAAAAACTGGTGAAATCCAAATAAAGTGTGTAGTTTAGTTAACAGTATTATACCAATGCTAATTTCTTAATTTTGATCACTTTACTATGGCTATATAAGGTATTAACATTAAGAGATGCTGGGTGAAGGGTATATGGTAACTATTATATTTGCAACTCTTCTGCAATAAAAACAAGTCAAAACAAAAATAGATGAATCAGAACATCACATAATGAAGTAAACAAGTTTGGAAGTTCTTTCCCACATCAATATTATTTCCACCTTTCCACCATGGTAGTAACCACTTGAATAAATCCATTCATGGCATTTATTCATTTAACAAATAGACACCTGAGTGCCTACTATTTGCCAGGAATATATTACAGAGAAAAATAAAGCAAGGAATGCCAAGTATAGGGGATGGAGATTGCTGTTTTATGGGCTGATTAAAGATGATTTCATTAATAAGGTAATATTTAGAAAGGTTCTGAAGTGAGGAAGTAAGCCATGTAGATATTTGGAGAAAGGAACAGCAAGCACAAAGGCCCAGATACTCAACGTCATGTTTGAGGAACAGCAAGATGGCCAGTGTGGTTGCAGTGCAGTGAGGGACAGGCAGAAGGCAAAAAAAGATGAGGTAAGCAAATTATTTAGGGTCTCCTTGGCCATTATAAAGGCTTTTTTTTTTTTTTCTTTTCTATGCCAAGAGAAATGGAAAGCAACTGTAAAGTTGTGAGCAGAAGAGTGACATGAAGGTTTTAAAGAGTAATTTTGACTACTTCTGAAGAACTGGGTTAAGAATGGGGACAGCGAGACCAATTAAGAAATTACAAGTTATCCAGGTGAGAGAGGATTGATGGCTTAGGCCCGGCTGTAGTCAATGAAGGGGATGAGATGGGACTGGATTCTGGATATATTTTTAAGGTAAAGCCTATAGGATCACCTGATAGGTTAAATGTGAGGTATGAGAGAAAGAGAGGAGTCAAGGTTGATTCTAAATTCAAAGCATGTGATAGGATAAAATTTCTATTTATTGAGATGGAAGCCCAGTTTGAAGAACTTCTGAGATTTTGTTTCATTCCTTTTGTTTCAAGGAGTGCAAATAAGGTGTTCAGGTTTAATTTTTGTTCACATTTATTATTTCCTTCTTGTCACTTTATATATTTTTCTGATATTTTGTTCAACTTCTTGGACATGAACTCTCAGGTCATAGGTTTTTCTATCTTTCTTCTCTTACCTAAAACTATATGCTTTTAGAGGCATAAATTTCTTTCTAAACACTGCTTTAGATGTCCATAAATTTTGATACATCAATATCATTATCCCTTAATTAAAAATATTTTCAGATTTCCACCGTAATTTGTTCTTCGGCCCATAAGTTATTTATAAGAATATTGCTTAATTTTCAGCAGGGGATTTTCTAATCATCTTTTTGTTATTAATTTCTAACTTATTTTATTGTAGTCACAGAACATATTCTGTTATTTTAATGTTTTGAAATATGTGACTTACTTTATGACCCAAGATACAATTAACTTTGTTAAACCTGCAATGTGCACTTGAAAAGAATGTGTATCCTATAAATGTTGGATAAAATGCTCTATATATGTTATATAAGACAGGGTTATTAATCATATTGTTCCAATCTTTTATAATTGCTGATTTTTGGTCTGCTTGTTCTATTAGTTACTGAAATAAATGTATTAATATTTCCCTGTGATTATGAATATATCTATTTCTCCTTTTAGTTCTATCAGTTTGAGCTTTCTATATTTTGAGGCTATATTTTACACATACAAATTTAGAATTGTTGTATCTTCCAGGAAGATTGTTCATTTTAATAACAGGAAAACATCCCTCTTTATCTCTAATAATGATTTCTTGCTTTAGACTCTACTTTATCTAATATAAGAAAAGCTATACTACCAGCTTTCTTTCTACTAGTGTTTGCATGATTTAACTTTTTCCATACTACTAACTTCAGCCATCTCAAACCCCATATTTAAAATGCATTTCTTGCCCTGGCCAGTTTGGCTCAGCAGTTGGAGCGTCGGCCTGCAGACCAGGGAGTCCCAGGTATGGTTCCCGCTGGGGGCACGTGCCTTGGTTGTTGTTTGTCCCCAGCCCTGGTTGGGGTCGTGTGGGTGGCAGCCACTAGGTGTGTCTCTCTCACATCGATGTTTCTCTCTCTCTCTCCTTCCCACTCTATCTAAAGTTGAATGCAAAAATGTCCTCGGTGAGGATAAAAAAAAAATTAAAAAATAAAATGGATTTCTTATAAGCAGCATATTTTAGGTTATACAGTGTTTTTAATCTATAAAACAGAAATTTCATATAACTCAATCTAATAGGTTATATTTTTATTTATTAAATATTTTTTACTGGCTTTTTAGAGAGAGAGGAAGGGTGAGAGAGGAAGAAACATCAATGTGAGAGAGAAACATCAATCAGCTACCTCCTGCACATCCCTACTGGGGATCAAGCCCGAAACCTGGCCATGTGCCCTGATTAGGAATGGAACTAGGACCTCTCAGTCAATGGGATGACACTCAATCCACTGAGCCACACCAGCTGCACATGGTTAGTTATATTTTAAAATTCAAACAATCTTTGTTAACTGGAGAATGTGATCCACTTATAATTAATAGAACTGGTGACATACATAGTTAAATTTGTCATCTTAATATTTATGCCACTTGTTCTATCTTCTTTCTTGCCTTTTTTGTTGCTGTTAAGCCTCACCAGAGGATATTTTTCCATTACTTTTTAGATAGAGTGGAAGGGAGGGAGTGGGAGACAGAGAGAAGGAAACATCAATGTGAGAGAGACACACTGACTGGTTACCTCCTGCGCAACTTTGAATAGGGATCGAACTCACAACCCAGGTATGTGCCTTCAACCAGGAATCAAACATGTGATCCCTCGGTCCATGGGCCAATGCTCTAACTGCTGAGCCAAACTGACCAGGGCTCTTGCCTTTTTTTAAATTAAGTTTTTTTTGTAATTTTTATTATACCATTTTCCTCAATTCTTAAGATCATTGGTTATAACTTCTTTAACTGTTATTATAGAGGTTACCTAGAAATCAAAACATACATCCCTAACTTCTTAAAGTACAATATAAATGAGTATTTTTATTGCTTAACAATGCAAAGATCTTAGAATACACTGATTCCATTTAATATATATGTATATATATGTATAAGGTATTATATATAATACCTGAATGGAACAACCAGCCTTTGGAAGGGCAAACTAACCAATCTGAAGACAGACAGATGTCTGGATGCCAATTAGGAATGGAGGAGGAGGAAGGATGAAGAGAAAGAAAAAAAAAGGAAGGGCCCAGCCAGTGTGGACTGAGTGTTGTCTCATGGACTGAGAGGTCCTGGTTCCATTCCTGGTCAGGGCACATACCCAGGTTTCAGGCTTGATCCCCAGTAGGGGATGTGCAAGAGGCAGTTGATTAATGTTTCTCTTTCACATTGATGTGTCTATCTCTCTCTAAAAAAACAGGAAGAGTAGAATGGAAAGACAGACATTTGGATGAGCAGGAGGGCCAACAGGAGGTTAATATGAAGATTCTTAAGAAAAAAAGCAAAATGAAAGAATAAAGAAAATCCAATTAAGACACCCACTAATATGTCGTTTTCAGTGATTGGGAGAGAGAGAACATTGCTTAAATTTCAAACAAGAGGGTCTAGATCTGTCATGGACCACAAATTCCAATTGTATTTGCATGTCTAAAAATAAGAAATGTTGCCCTGGCTGGTTTGCTCAGTGGTTAGGGTCAGCCCGCAAACCAAAGAGTTGCGGGTTCGATTCCAGTCAAGGGCACATACCTCAGTTGTGGTTCGGTCCCTGGCCCTGGTCAGGGTCGTGCGGGAGGCAACCAGTCAAAGTGTCCCTCTCACTCTCTCTCCATCTCTCTTCCTCTCTCTCCCTCCCTCCCACTCTATCTGAAGAAGAAGAAAAAATTATCGGGTGAGTATTAAAAAGATAAAATAAAATAAAAATAAAAATAAGAAATGTTTCTTGACCATACAGATGTCAAATAATTATATGAAAAAAAGATTCTGAGTGGAAGAAATAAATAATAGAAGTGTACTTAATAAACTAATTGTGTGAACTACATCATCTTATTTAGGTAAAAAGTCACACTTAGGTTTGTATTAACTTCTACTATCTTTATGGTCCACTGGTGGTATGGTTCAAACCACTTTTATGATTTTTTATAGTAAATTACTAATGACTAATAAAATGTAGAAAAACATATCTGAAGCATATTCATTCATTCTTTAAATTAATACTTGGGCATTTTCTTGAGATACAAAAATAAACATAGAATTCCCATCCTGATGCCTCTCAAATTTAATGAAAAGAAGGTAAAAAAAACTATTATATTACTTAATAAATTGTATTATAAAAGTTCATGACACTAAGGAAACAAAGAGGAATCAAATCTGTCATGGAGGGCCATAAGATTTAACAAAGATGATGTCTGATATGGGTCTTTTCACAGCATTTTATTTTTTGATAACAGTGTAAGATGATCTTCAACAGAAATATCAGGTAATCTTCTGAAACTGAATTACACTAATATAAGTATATGTAACTTATGCCACCCTCATTTCAAAAATCACACAGAAATTAATTGTAATCTAGGCTTCCTACTAATCTTAGTCTATTTTTAGACAAGACTGCACTGTGACCTCAAAAGGATAGTCAAAATCAGGTAGGACATCTTTTCGGGGGCTTTAGGGTACACACATAGAATTAAATAAAATCTATTAAACATTTATAAAAGGCAAATTAGAGAGCTACATATAGGGTGGGGCAAAAGTAGGTTTGCAGTTGTGAGTACGCGAAACAGTTGATTCTTTTATTATTTATTAATTATTGTATTATTTGCATTACAATTGCAAACCTACTTTTGCCCCACCCTGTATAATGGTTTTGTGTAGGTAGTTGATTTATTGAAGTGTCAAACATTCTAATTAATAACGATAGTTTCCTACCACTAAGAGGATGTTATTGTTTGCAATATTTTATCAAGGTCTCTTTACCTTACTTTAGTAATGGTAACTAATTTAAGCACTCAGTAACTAATTCAATGAACCCCCTCCAAAAAGTGACAATTGAATGTTTCAATTTGGGAAAGAGTAACAAATGGATTTCTAATTCACCCTTTTCAAGTTGCATTTGAAAAAGAAAACATTTCTTCAAATTTTATTGCTATACACAAACATATACTTTTTTTTAATCCTTACCTGAGGACATTTTTCCATTCTTGTTCAGATAGAGTGGGAGGGAGAGAGAGGAAGAGAAAGAGAGAGACAGAAAGACAGACAGAGACATTGACATGAAAAGGACACATTGAGTGGCTGCCTCCCGCATGACCCTAACCAGGGCCGGGGACAAATTGCAACCTAGGCACATTACCTTAGTGAGAACGAACCCAGGTCTCTCTCGACCACAGGCCAACGCTCTAACCGCTGAGCCAAACCAGCCAGGGCACAAACATATACTTTTTATTGTTGTTAATCCTCACCTGAGGATATTTTTTCTATGTAATTTTAGATAGAGTAGAAGGGAGGGAGAAGGGGAAGGCTGGAGGGGGGAAAAGCCTATGAGTAATGAAATAAGCACCCAGCAGGATGTTTTTGTAAATATTCATAAATTATAAAATTCACATGGAAAGGCAATGGAAGAACAGACGAAACAATTATAAAAAAAGAACAAATTTGGAAGACTCACACTAGCTGATTTCAAGACAGTATGCTGTTGGTGAAAGGACAGATACATAGATCAATAGAACAGAAAAGAGAGACCACAAATAAATTCATACACACACACACACACACTGACCTTGGACAAAGGTGCAAAAGCAATTCAATGGAGAAGTGTCTTTTAAACATATGGTGCTGCAAACACTTGATATCCATATACAACAAAATAAAACTTGACATATTCCACATACCTTACACAAAAATTAACTAAAAACAAAGACCAAAATGTAAAACTATGAAACACAGGAGAAATCTTTGTTACTTTGGATTAGACAAATAGTTATTACATATGGCACCAAAACCACAATCCACACAAGAAAGAAAATTTTTTTGAAAGACACTGTTAAGAGAATGAAAAGATGAGAAAATTTATCACACATCTGATAACTTGCACCCAGAGAGTATACAAAGAACTCTCAAAACTCAACAAAATAAACCCAATAAAAAATCAGCAAAAGATTAGAATATATACTTCACCAAAGAAGATACACAGATGGAAAATAAGTACATAAAAATTAAAACTACAATGAGATGACATTATGTACTTACTGAAATGGGAGGAAAAAACACCTAACAATACCAAATGCTGGCAAGGATGAGGAGCAACTTGAACTTTTATACATTGCCAGTGGGAGTGCAAAATGGTACAGCCACTTTGGAAAACAATTTGGCAGTTTTTAATAAAGGTAAAACATATACTTACTAGAAGACCCAGCAATCTCATGCCTGGATATCTGCCTAAGTAAAATCAAAATTCATGTTTCACACGAAAACCTATATATGAATGTTTACAGAAGTTGTATTTGAGGTCCTAAAGACAATACCTGGGTTCACGATTCACTTGAAGAACTCACAGGACTCAGCATACAGTCATATTTACAGCTAAGATTTATTACAAAAAAAAGATACAAAGCAAAATCAGCAAAGGAAAAAGGTACAGAGAGAAAAGTTGGAAGCTTGGTGTAAGCTTTCAAGAGTCCTCTTCCAGCAGGATGCACTTAATCCTTCCAGCAATGAATTGTGACAGCTCATATCTACCTGGGAAACTTGTCTGCGCCTAGGAGTACAGGTGTTACTGGGGACTGGCCACACAGTCATCTTAGTTTAACACATATCAAAATTCCATACTTCCGCGCTGGCTGGTGTGGCTCAGATGATTGGGCAACATCCTGTGCATTGAAAGGTTGCTGATTTGATTCCCAGTTGAGGCATACTTCCAGGGGTTTCAGGCTTGATCCCAGTAGGGGGCTTGTAGGAGGCAGCCAACTGACATTCTGCTCTCACACTGATGTTTCTCTTTCTCCCCCTCCCCTTTCCTCTCTCTCTAAAATTCAATAAAAATATATATTTTTTAAGTTCCATACTTTCAAAAGGAAAGGTGTTCAGCATAAACAGTTTAGGCACATAAAACACCCTTATCAACCAACCAGGTGGGAATATTTTCAAAATCTAAATTCCAGACAATAGCCAAGAGCCAAACTTGCAATCAGGACTTTCTAAAAACAACAATCTCAGGTCTGCTGTGTTAACTTTCTTCATGGCAGCTTTACTTATAATTGTCAAAAACTAGAAACAATTCAATATTCCTTGAACTAGGGAATTGATAAACAAATTGTAGTATATCCATATAACAGAATATTACTCAGTAATGAAAAGAAATGAACTACTATCTATAATAACATGAATGAATGTCAAATGCATTATTTTAAGTAAAAGAAGCCAAATTCAGCCCAGCCGAGGTGGCTCAGTGGTTGAGCGTCAACCCATGCACCAAGAGGTCGCCAGTTCGATTCCCAGTCAGGATACATGCCCAGGTTGTGGACCAAATCCCCAGTGGGGGGCATGCAGGAGGCAGTCAATCGATGTTCTCTCTTATCGATGTTTCTATCTTTTTCTCCCTCTCCCTTCCTCTCTCTCTAAAATCAATAAAGAAAAAAAATTTTTTTTTAAAAGAAGCCAAATTCAAAAGGCACACTATGACATTCTGAAAAATGCAAAATAGAACAATAGTTGCCAGGAGATAAAGGGTGAAAGAGAGTTTAAATACAAAGGGATGGCATTAGGGAATTTTTCTGGAATGATGAAACCATTCTGTATCTTGATATTGGTGGTGGTCATAATGCTCTATGCATTAATCAAAACTCGTAAAGTTATTCCCAAAAAGGATACATTTTATTATATGTTAATTTAATTTTTTTAAAACTTCCTGACACTAAACATAAGATGAAAAGAAATAACATGACGTTAATGTATTAAAGACAAAAATAATTCCACAGCAGGTAAGAAAACAAACAATCCAGTATAGAAGAAAAAAAGAACACAAGAAAAAGAGGAAAACTCTGCCAAAAAGATATGCAGCTTCAGATGAACTTAAAAAGAACATCAAATCAATTAAACAAGTGTCCAAAGACAAAAATAATAAAAGAGCAGAATAAGATAAAAAAGATTACAGAACTAAGAAAAATCAAAATCAAAATCAAAATGTCACCATTAGGAAATAATTAAATTAGAAATAGAAAAGGGCAGAATCCATACAGTATAACTGAATGACAATAACATGTAGGAATTGTAGATAACAAGTAGATCACAACAATTTGAGAGAAAAACAATGAAATAACTGAAATCATAAAAGATAGGAAAGTCAAAACCAATCTAACTTAATTAGTAAACTTCAAGTACTGAATACAATAAATGGATTAGAAATATTAAAAAATATGTTACAAGAAAATGTCCCTGTACTGGGGAACTGAACCTGTCAAATGTGAATGAATCATATTTAGCTATTGAAGATTAAAACTTCTAATCAGATTAAAATATTCAGCTACATTCTGTTTATGAGACATACAAAAAAAATAAAAGCAAATATATAGCAAACAAATGAAAAAAGAAAGTATGAATATCAACAATAACATCATACAAAGGCAAAAAAAAGAAAAGTTAAATGTAAGGAAAAATGAATAATCAACAATAGGGGTCAACCAACTATGGTCCGTGGGACAAATCTGACCCATGGCTTGTTTTTGTATGGCCCATTAGCTAAGAATGATTTTTACATTTTTTAAAAATATTTATTGTTGAATGTATTACAGATGTTCCTCATTTCTCCCCCACAGACCCCCTCCTCCTCCTTTTCCCACACTGTTTTCTGTGTCCATTGGTTGTGCATATAAGTTCTTTGGTTTATTTCTTCCCACCCTCCAACCCCCTTCTCTTTGAGGTTTGTCAGTCTAGCAACCAATTTGTTCTTCTTAATCCCTTCACCTTTTCACCCATTCCCCCAACCCCCCTCCCATCTGGAAACCAACAAAATGTTCTCTGTATCTATGAGAATGTTTCCGTTCTGCCTGTTCATTTTGTTTGTTAGATTCCATTGCCGACAGATATGTATTCATTGCCATTTTGTTTGTTCATATATTTTATCTTTTTCTTCAAAAAGACCCTTCAACATTTCATATAATAACGATTTGGTGGTGATGAACTCCTTTAGCTTTTTCTTGTCTGGGAAAGTCTTTATATGGCCATTGATTCTAAATGATAGCTTGGCAGGATAGAGTAATCTTGGTTGTAGGTTCTTGCTTTTCATCACTCTGAATATTTCTTGCCACTCCCTTCTGGCCTGCAAAGTTTCTGTTCAGAAATCAGCTGACAGTCTATGGGAGCTCCCTTGTAGGTAACTAGCTGCCTTTCTCTTGCTGCTTTTAAGATTCTCTCTTTGTCTTGAACCTTTCGCATTTTGATGATGATGCGTCTTGGTGTGGGCCTCTTGGGGTTCACCTTGTTTGGGACTCTCTGTGCTTCCTGGACTTGTATGTCTGTTTCCTTCACCAAATTAGGGAAGTTTTCTGCCATTATTGTTTCAAATAGCTTTTTGATTTCTTGTTCTCTGTCTTCTCCTTCTGGCACCCCCAAGATGCGAATGTTGGCACGCTTGAAGTTGTCCCAGAGGCTCCTTACACTATCCTCATTTTTTCGGGTTCTTTTTTCTTTTTGCTGTTCCGATCGGGTGTTTTTTGCTTCCTTGTATTCCAAATCGATGGTTTGCTTCTTGGCTTGACCTACTCTACTATTGAATCTGTGTAAATTATTCTTTATTTCAGTTAGTGCCTCCTTCATTTATGACTGGTCCTTTTTAATGCTCTTGAGGCCCTCACTAAGATCATTGAGCATTCTTATAAGCAGTATTTTGAACTCAGCATCTGTTAGGTTGCTTATCTCCATTTCACTTAGTTCTTTTCTTGGGGTTTTGTTCTGTTCTTTCATTTGGGACCTGTTTCTTTGTCTCCTCATTTTGGCTGCCTCTCTGTGTTTGTTTCTGTGTATTACTGAATGAGAGGTATGGGGCTATCTGAGACCAGATGCTGCTTGTTTGAAAGAATTTAGGAAAACCTGAAGCAGGATCCAAGACAGGCCAATCCTATGGTTAATCCTATGGTTAAGCAACAGCTTGGGTGGGCCTGAAAGTTGGGTGGGGCGGGGCCTCAGGGAATCACCAGGGCGGGGCAACCAGTGTGAGCCAGGTTGCTGGAGTCCCAGATATGGCGACTGTCTGCTGCCCCAGGGAAGGGCTCACCAAAGGAACAAAGGCCTCTGACAGCACGTTTGTCCTGGAGAAAGCTCCCTCTCCAGCCCCCACTCCAATGCCAAACAGCTCACTTCTTCCCTGTATGTCTCTGGCGCCCCTCGAGCTGCCTCCCCTCCAAGCTTAGAGGGAGTGAGTCCGATAAGTCTGTGCGCAGGGCCTTTAAGGAGCTGCCTGGGGCTCCAGCCGCTTCAGCCTCCCTGAGCCTCAGTTCCGGCTGGTTTTCCAGCCAGAAGTTATGGGGATTCTCTTCCTGGTACTGGAACCCTGAGTGGGGTGCCTCAGTCCTCAGGGAAGAACTTCACATCCTGATTTTCATCTGCCACACATGGGTGTGGGACCAGCCCTTCCACCTCCACCCCTCCTACCAGTCTGGATGTGGCTGCTGCTTTAATTCTATAGTTGTAGGACTTCCATTCAGCTGGATTTCAGGCGGTTCTGAATGATGGTTGTTCTATAGTTTAGCTGTAACTTTGATGTGGTTGTGGGAGGATGCAATACTGCATTTACCTACCTGCCATCTTGACCGGAAGTCGGCTTTTACATTTTTGAAGGGTTGTTTTTAAAAAAATAAGAATATAAGGGACTTAAATTATGGCTCACAAAACCTAAAACATTTACTATCTAGTCCTTTAAATTGCTAACACTAGGTACAATTTACCACAATTCATAATTCATTTATATATAGGTGGTCTCAATATATTAAGAAAACCAGACTTTTATCACATATATACAGACTTTTTTCCCTTAGCATGCTGTCTTCAGACTTTCTTTATGGTGATATCAGAATGTACAACTTTTATATGATTATCTAATGGAATTTACCACTCTTTACTTTTTGGTTTCTGGATTGCATGCTAAAAACACTTACTTTACTTAAATGGTATTTTAAAAAATTCCTCCCAAGTTTTCTTTTATAAGTTTCATAGTTTTGTTTTTTATATTTTAAATTACCGAGATACTTGGAATTTACTGCGGTTTTACTGAGGCCTTTTTAGGATAAGAGGAGACTGGACTGCATACTAAATGGGGAAGGGAGGTGTTAGAAGTTTAGGGAAGAGAAGGAGGGAGATACAGCAGGAGTCTATAATAAGGTTTAAACCTTGAAACTGACTGAATGATAACTAATATCATAGGTTTGCTGCCTCTTCTCACTGGAAAGCTTCAAACTATATTCTTTGTTGAGTCTTGAAAAAATGTTCTCAATTGAGGAAGTCTCTTGGGTCATGAAGCAATAAATTCCAAACTTCTACACTTCCCACATTGTTACTGCAAAACAAGAATCTAGGTAGAGAATAAGAAAACACCAATCTCTTTGTATCTAAATTCAGATTATCACTGGGTGTTATTACCTCTGTGTTGCTATAGTAAATAGGATTTTTCTTTTTATGATACTTTTTTATTGTTTTTATATATGTAGCAGGTGGTCAGCAAACTATGGCCCATGGGTCAATTCAGCCCACTGTCCCCTTTGTAAATAAAATGTTATTGGAACACAAGACATGCTCATATGTTTACATATTGTCTGTGGCTGATTTCACACTCCAACAGGAGAGTTGAGTAGCTGTGACAGAGATTGCATAGCCCACAAAGATAAAATATTTATCATCTGGCCACCATCTGGCCACATGAAAAGTTTGCCAATCTCTGATATATAGGAAAGCTATTTGTAAATTTTTGAGGAAACATAATTACATAATATTAACCATTTTAAACTGTCCAATTCAGTGGCATTTAGTTCAATTCATAATGTTTTTTAATCATTACTTCTAATTCCAAAACATTTTCACCATCCTACCCACTAAGCAATCATTCTCCATTTCTCTGTCCCCCTGCCCCTAGCTACCACTAATTTGCTTTCTGTCTCTATGGGTTTACCTATTTTGGATATTGCATATAAATGGAATTATATGTGATCTTTCGTGTCTGGCTTCTTTCATTAGGATAAATTTAGTACTTCATTTCTTTTTATGAATAAATAATATTCTATTCTATACATACACTACATTTTTTTATCCATTCATCAGTTAATAAACATCTGAATTGTTGCTACCTTTCAGTGACTATGAATAGAGCTGCTATGGACATTTATGGACAAGTTTTTGTATCAATGCCTGCTTTCAATTCTTCTGGAATTCTTAAAGTGGAGCTGCTGGGTCATATGGTAATTCTGTTTAACTTTTTGTGGAAATATCAAATTGTTTTTCCACGGTGGCTGTACCTTTCCATCAACAATGTATGAGGAGGGTTAAGATTTTTCCACATCCTCACCAACCTTTACTTTTCTTTTAAATTTTTGTTATTTTAGCCATCTTCGTGGGCATAAAGTGATATTATACTATGGCTTTGCTTTGCACTTCCCTAATGACTAATCATGTTGAATATCTTTTCCTTTGCTTGTTGGTCATTGTTTGTATTTTAATATATATTTTAAAACGCCTACAAATAAAATTTATTTATTTTTTTAATCCTCACCCGAGGACATTTTTTTGATATTTTGTTCATATAGAGTGGGAAGGAGAGAGAGAGAGAAACATCAACGTGAAAGGTACACATCGAGTGGTCGCCACCCACACAACCCAATCAGGCCGGGGACAAACTGCAACCGAGGTACGTGCCCTTAGCGGGAACCGAACCTGGGTCTCTCCAGACCGCCGCAGGCCAACGCTCTAAACGCTGAGCCAAACCAGCCAGGGCTACAAATAAAAATTTTTAAAGACAACAATATCAATAGAAAAATGGGCAAGACAATTAAAAGGAAATTTATAGACACAAAAATCTCCAAAACTAATATAACAAGAAAGGTTCAAATCTATTAGCAACCAGAAAAGCATAAATTAAAATAATCAGATATCACTTTACACTTATTAGACTGGTAAAATTAGGAAGTCGATACTTCTTGAATGTTGGGATATTAGAATATATAAACATTCAGGCATTGCTAGTGGGAATATAGGCTGGTTTGACTATTGTGGATGGCAATTTGGCATTTCTTAGTCAAAGCAAGTATAGGGCTATCTTAAGACCCAGCAATTCTATTCATCTGTTTATATGAAATCATTACACAGAATTATGTATAAGGATATTTACTGCAACTAATTTGTGGTGTTACGAAACTGGAAGATAAGGTAGATAAAATGAGGTAAATGTGTCCAACAGAATATTTTGCAGTTATTAGAACAAGTACCAACATGAGTAGATATTAAAATTGTATTGCTTATGGAAAAAAATAACAGAGTAAAGTATACAGCACAATAACTTTTATGTAAATTAAAAATAAATGCACCCATTTTGCAAGACAGTTACAAAAAGATAAATATATTAAAATATAAGTAATACAACATATGCTATATAATTTTATTTAAAATACTATAAACAAAGGGACATTCAAATAGATATATAAAAAGACTGCAGAAAGAAAACAAGTGAAGACCAATGATAACAATGTGCCTTCAACTAAGGATTACCCAGCCATATCACTAAAATTATTATATTATTAATAGCACTTTTCAGTTGATTCTCCTAGGTATTTCAGGTATACAATCATATCATCTAAACACAGCAATAATTTTACCTTCTCTACCATTTTTATACTTCTTAGATTGCATCAGTTAGTATCTCTAGCACAATGATAGTAACAGTGATAGCAAACATTTGTTTCTTGTTCTCAGTTTCACAGAAATTCTTCTAAAGTTACTCATTAAGCATAATGCTGGCTTTTGATATAACCTAATTAAAGAGATAGCCTTCTATTTCTGGTTTAGTGCTAGTTTTTATTAGAATGGATGTTGAGCCCTGGCCAGATTGTTCAGTGGTTAGAGCAGTGGTCTGTGGACCAAAGGGTCAAGGATTCAATTCTGGTCAAGGGTACATACCTGGGTTGCAGGTTCGATCCCTGGCCCTGGTTGGGGTCATGAAGGAGGCAACCAATCAATGTGCCTCTCTCACTCCCTTCCTTCCACTCTCTCTAAAAAATCAATAGAAAAATATCCTCGGGTAAGGATTAACAACAACAAAAAGTAGATGTTGAACTTTACCAAAAGTCTTTTCAGCATCTATGAAGATGATCTTATAGTTTTTATTTGACCTAGTAATATAGAGATTTATATTAATATACATATTTCCAATACAGAATTATCCTTGCACTTTCAATGTAAATGTAGAATATACTTTTAAAATGTGATTTTTGTATCCTATTTGATAAATTTGTACATTTTATTCCTAAATAATATTGTATTGTAGTTTTTTCTTTTATTATGCTCTACAACAATGCTTCTTATAGCACTGAAGTTACATGTTCTTAAAAGTTTGGTAGAACCCAACTATAAAACTATCTGAGCCTGATGCTTTTTATGGAGGTAACTCATTAATAATATTCTTTATTCCTTCTGTTAGAGCTCTGCTTTCAAAAGATCAATACAATGGAAAAGCATCTGGCAAGTTTAACCAAGAAACAAAAAAAGAAAGAAAAATAAATACCTATTAGTAATGTGAGAAACCTACTATAACAAGTTTGACAATACATAGGAAAATGTCAAACTAGGTTAAATGGTAGACATGTTAGTAAAATAAGAATTATCAAATTCAATTATCCAGCTGACTGAAAAGAAAACCTAAGAAAGTTAATAAACGCTAATGGAATTGAAAAGTATGACAAAAATGACCCACATCAGTAATTGTTTCAAAACAGAAATCTAATCAAATTAGGTAGATTTTAAAAAATCTGGGTAGAAAAATTTAGGTAGAAAAAAAGGAAAAGAAAAAGTTTTGAATGAATACTGGAGCCCGGCTGGTGTGACTCACTGGTTAAGCGCCGACCCATGCACCAAGAGGTCGCCAGTTCAATTCCTGGTCAGGGCACATGCCCAGGCTGTGGGCCAAATCCCCAGTGGGGACATGCAGGAGGCCGTCAATCAACATTCTCTCTCATCAATGTTTCTATCTCTCTCTTCCTCTCTTTTCCTCTCTCTAAAACCAATAAAGAAAAAGAAAAAAAGAATACTGGAGTATCTCATGGAATCTGTGCTCAGGAAGTATAATCAAGTAAAAGGATTCTAGAATGTTATAAACCAGGACACATGCTTCTTTTTGGAACTGAATGGTCCTGTTTGTTCCTTTCTGCACAAGTTCATTTTTTTTCTTTCTACATCACTTTCTATGCTAAGATACTTAGTTTTTTATAACTGCTCAGTGTCAAGGCCCAATATCAAGCAACTGGAATCTCTGTATCTCTTTTCCAAACCTCCAACTTCCAAATTGGTACAGTATGGGTCAGGTATTGATTCTAGATCCAATAGACAAACTGTCCACAGGAGAAAGAGGAAAAGTAGATTACAGATTATAAGCTACTAAAATGGAAGCTAAATTTATCCTTTCAGTAAAGGTTTTAATGTGGGCAGTTTAATGGACTGTGCAGGTACCATAAGATAGCAACAAAAAGAATCTGCCTCCTCCCAAAAACCCCTAATCCAAAAGACTTTATAGTTGAATTCTAACAAATCTTTATGGAACACAGAATTCCTGTTATGTATAATGTTAGGGAGCATACGCGGGATATAAAATTACCAATTTATCTTACAAGGTTAACACGATCCTATTATCAAAACCTAAAAAAATTAATGCCCAAAGCAATGCTCAATGAATCACACATTTTTTTCCCTTTCATCCGCACCCAATGATATGTTTTTATTGATTTGAGAGGGGACGAGAGAGAAAGGGAGGGAGAGGAGGGAAAAGAGAGAGAGAGAGAAAGAGAAACATTGATATGAGAAATATCAATTGGCTGCCTCCCAGTATGCACCCGACCAGGGATCAAAACTGCAATCTAGGTATATGCCCTGAACGGAAATCAAACTCACAAGCTTTTAGTGTATGGGATAATGCTCCAACCAAATGAGCTACTCAGCCAGGGCGAATTACTCACATTTTTTTAATAAGATGCCGAAGTTTATGGATAAATATGCAACATATCCATATGCATTTATATTTTCAATGTTTGAAACTATTACGAATAGTATACTTTTCAGGAGTGATGTAGGTGCTTTCTTCAGCCCTCGCAGTTCTGTTCAGTGGTTAGAGCAGTGGCCCATGGACCAAAGGGTCTCAGGTTCAATTCCAGTCAAGGGCCTGTACCTCGATTGCAGTTCCGTCCCTGGCACTGGTTGGGGCCATGTGGAAGGCAACCAATCGATGCTTTTCTCTCACATA
This sequence comes from Molossus molossus, assembly GCF_014108415.1. Lineage (NCBI taxonomy): Eukaryota > Metazoa > Chordata > Mammalia > Chiroptera > Molossidae > Molossus > Molossus molossus. The sequence continues at coordinate 10,144,210 of NW_023425345.1, read as the reverse complement.
GATGTTTCTCTCTCTCCCTCCCTCCCTCCCTTCCACATCATCTGAAAATAAATGGAAAAATGTCCTCAGGTGAGGATTAAAAGAAAAAAAAAGATAATTTCTTCATATTGCTTTATTTATAATTATATTTTTCATTAGAAAAAATTCACATTTTAAACATTAAACAGCCTAGAAATAGACCTCAAAATATTAAAATTTTACTGTATGAATAACATTTCAGTGGGGCTATTATTCAATTAATAGTGTCATTTTGGGGGAAAATGTTAGAGCTCAACTGCAGTGTCAATATAACTTCTAGATATAATGCAAGTTTTTATGTATAAAAATATAAATGTCTCAAAATGGATAAAAGACTTAAATGTGACTCATGAATCCATAAAAATCCCAGAAGAAACTGTAGGCAACAAAATTTCAGACATCATACGCAGCAGAATTTTCACCGATACATCACCTAAGGCATCAGAAACAAAGGAGAAAATGAACACAAGGGACTACATCAAACTCAAAAGCTTCTGCACAGCAAAAAGATACAATCATCAAAATGGAAAGGCTACCCACTGTATGGGAGAGCATAATTGCCGATGATATATCAGGTAAGGGGTTAATTTCCAATATATAGAGAGTGCTCACACAACTCAACAAAAGGAAAACAAAGAACCCAATTAAAAAATGGGCAGAGGAACTAAATAGACACTTCTCCAAACAGGACATACAAATGGCTAAGAGACATATGAAGAAATGCTCAACATCACTAATCATTAGGAGATGCAAATTAAAACAACAATGAGCTATCACCTCACACCTGTCAGAATGGCCGCCATCAACAAATCATCAAACAACAAGTGTTGGCGAGGGTGTGGAGAAAAGGGGACTCTGGTACACTGCTGGTGGGAATGCAGACTGGTGCAGCCACTATGGAAAACAATATAGTGTTACCGCAAAAAATTAAAAATTGAACTTCCATTTGACCCAGTGATCCCACCACTGCTAGGAATATACCCTAAGAAGCCTGAAACACCAATCAGAAAGAATATTTGTATCCCCATGTTCGTAGCAGCACTATTAACAATAACTAAGATCTGGAAACAGCCCAAATGTCTGTCAGTAGATGAATGGATAAAAAAGCAGTGGTACATATACACAATGGAGTACTATGCAGCTGTAAGAAAGAAAGATCTCTTATCCTTTGAGATGACATGGAGGGACCTGGAAATTATTATCCTAAGAGAAACAAGCCAAACAGAGAAAGACAAGTATCATATGATCTCACTTATTTGTGGAATATAATGAACATAACAGTCTGAGGAATGGGGTAGTCCCAGAGACGTGGAAGTGGGGTACAGACTGACAATCCCCAGAAGAGGGGATGAGGGAAAGAGATAAACCACAGAACTTATATGCATGTGTGCATGAACAATGGACATGGACAACAAAGCTGAGGACAGGGTGGGGAGGGACGAGGAGGGGGTAATCAGTGGGGGGAAAAGGAGAAACATCTGTAACAAAAATAATTAATTAATAAAAAATAAAATAAATGTATTAGAAAACCATATAAACATTTAAGTCATATTTCAGTAGAAAAGGCCCTTTGAAGCTTATCATTAATGATATAAGCCATAAAAATTTGAGTACAAAAAGTTTAACATGCATATTTTTTCAAAGATCAGACTGCCATTCCTTTTTCCCCATATGTCCCTATTTCAGTGTTTTCATAATTTTCCTACTTTTAATTATCACCTCAGAAAGGATTATTTCCAATTACATACACACATCTATCCCTACTTCCCTTCTTAGCTTTCAGTCCTGTTAACCAATTGTACCTGGATACCCTGCTGTTACCCTAACTTTGATACACCTTAAAAACAAACTTATCATCCTAACCTCCAAACTAACCCCTTCTGACTTTATAGCTCCCTCTCTGGGGTCTCAAACTTGGAATCATCATTGTCTCCTCCTTTTCTAAAATCTCCCATATAGCCCTGGCCCTTGTGGCCCAGTGGTTAAAGCATTAGCCCCCACACAAAAGGTCCATTGGATCAATTCCAGTTAAGGGCTATACCTGGGTTGCATGCGGGAGGCAAACCAATTGATGTGTCATTTGACATTTCTCTGTTTCTTTCTCTCTCTCTCTCTCCCCCCTCCCCTTCCCTCCCTCCCTTTCATTCTCTAAAAATCAATGAAAAAAATATCCTCTGGTGAGGATTAACTAACTAAATAAAATAAAATCTCTCATATATGTCACCAAATCATATTTAGTATTTCCCTTTAATTCACTCTTTCCTTTCTATTTCCATTATATAACCCAAGATTGTAACTCAATACAAAAGTTACACTAAACCCTGTAATAAAAAGGTATTTTAGCCCTGGCCTGTTTGGCTCAACAGTTGGAGCGTCGGCCAACAGCTGGACCCATGGACCAAAGGGTCACGGGTTTAATTCCAGTCAAGGGCATGTACCTCAGTTGTGGTTCGGTCCCTGTCCCTGGTCAGGGTCAGGGGGGAGGCAACCAATTGATGTGTCTCTCTTACATCGATGTTTTTCTCTCTATCTCTCCCTCCCACTCTGTCTGAAAATGAATGGAAAAATATCCTTGAGTGAGGATTAAAAAAAAAAGCTATTTTAACCCGAAAATTAGAGTAAGACAACCCATTATATGTTAATATCTATATAAAGACTGGGCATGTACATTCTCTAGTACACAGACATTACAGGACAGTAATTTAATATTGTCATCCTATTTATAGACTTTTAATTTCTGCTGGTCCATATCACTTAAAACAGCAAAATAAGAAAACCCACAAGCATCATTAAGATATTTAGTTTGTTGTTAATGTTGCTATTGAGGAGACAGAGCTGGGATTACATAAGAATGGCAAAAATAACTAGTCAATAGAATTCCATTTATAAAATAACATTTTTTTCTTTATCTCTAGGAAACACTAATATCTAATTAAAACAAATATGCAATCCAAACCAAATAAAATTATGTAAGAATCTATTTTAAAATGTCAAAATTTGAGAACCTGTAGTTACATCTTTTGTATTACTAATAATTATTTTTGCTATTATCATCACGGAAACTATGCAATCCCTCTATATCCTTTGTAAAACATATACAAGCCATATTGACTGATGGCCATGGTTAATTTTAGCTTGAGAACAGCAGGCTATTGTTTTCTAGTACACCTGATTCCTGTTCCAATTAGTGAAAGTACTAGCTATGACGAGTAAATTGCATTACTCAAACCTGTTTATGCCAGCTGAACTTCTTACTGTAACCACATAATTTAATTAAATTTTATATACCCTAATTAAATGAGTGTAAAAAAAAAAAAAGCCATTTTATTGAAAACTAAATTGAATGCTTCAAAAAGGCTTGATAAAAGGAGAATCACCAAAAAAATAACTGTGATAAGATAGTTATAATAGATCAGAAAAAAAATACTAAAGAAATTTGGTACTCAAGTATACTTCTCAAGGGTATTTAAGGTTTTAACCAATTTTAAAGAAAATGATAGGCAACATCAGGCTCTGGGTGTAACTTATGCATGAAAGCCAACATGAAACTCCATCAACAAAATCAGAAAAATATTAATTTATACATTCAATCCACAAGTACATATTGAACACCTACCTATCATATGCCAGGTGTTATTCTAGGGCAGCAGTTTTCAAACTTTTTGGTCTCAGGACCCTTTATAGTCTTAAAAATTACTCAGTAACCCCAAAGAGCTTTGTCATATAGGTAATATTTATCAACATGTTTGTGAGAAATTAAAGCTAAAAAAATTTTAAATATAAGAATACACCAGCATACACTCCATTAGCCATCACAGCAATAATGTGATCCCTTATCATGCAGCTTCTGGAAAATAATACTGTACACATGTGAGAGAATAACAGAAAATCAAATAATGTCTCAGTGTTATTATGAAAATTGTTCTGACTTCACAGATACCCGGAGTCTCAGGAACCAGTGAGTGTCCCTGGACCTTCCACTGAGAAGGACTATTATAGGGCTGAGGAACCAATAATAAATCAATCCCTCTTTTGTGTAATTTAAGGAAGGAGTAAGACAATAAAGAAGTAAATCAATTAACATATAAATTTAGGTGGTGATAAATGTCATTAAAAAAAAAAAAAAACAAAGCAAAGAGATAAAAGTGGAAAATGGGAAGTTTGGGGAAGGAGTAGGGACAATTACTTGACAGTCTCTGAGGAGGGATACTGAAGGAATGATCCCTGCTAAGGGCTGAGGCATAGGAATGACCTGATCTGATTAAGGTTTTAAAAATATTACTCTGACTTCCACATAGAACAGACTGGGAAGGCGGGTATAAAAATGGAAGTAGAGAAGTTAAGAGGCTATTGCAGTAGTCCTGCCAGAAACGCTGGTGACTTGGGTAACATGACAGCAGTGGAAGGGTGAAATCTGAATGGATAGTGAAGTTATTTTGAAGGAAAAGCCATAATAATTGCTGAAAGACTAGACATGAGGTTGTGAGGGAAAAAAGAAATGAAGGAAAGATGGCTACTAGGTTTTTACAGAGCAACAAGGTGAATGTTGCTATTTATTATGATTTAGAGCAGCAGTTCTCAACCTGTGGGTCGCGATGCCTTTGGGGGTAGAACGACCCTTTCATAGGGGTTGCCTAAGATATAACAGTAGCAAAATTACAGTTATGAAGTAGCAACGAAAATAATTTTATGGTTGGGGGGTCACCACAACATGAGGAACTGTATTAAAGGGTCACGGCATTAGGAAGGTTGAGAATCAATGATTTAGAGAAACCATGGAAGATGGGGGAGTGAGAGCAAGACTTAGCTTAAGATGCTTAATTCAAATCTGAGTAAAAACACTGGATATGGCCTGGCCAGTTTAGCTCAGCAGTTAGAGCTCTGGCCCTAGAACCAAAGTTGAGTTGCAGGTTCCATCCCTGGCCCCAGTAAGGGTTGTGTGGGAGGCAACCAATGGATGTGTTTCTCTCACATTGATATTTCTCTCTCTCTCTCTCTCTCACTCTCTCTCTCTCTCATTGATATTTCTCTCTCTCTTGCTCTCTCTCTCATATTGATATTTCTGTCTCTCTCTCCTCTCTCTCTCTCTCTACCTCCCTCCTTCCTTCCCTTCCACTCTATCTAAAATTCAATGGGAAAATATCCTCAGGTAAGGATTAACAAAAGAAAAAAATACTGGATATGAGGGTCTGGAACTCAAGACAGAGGTCAGAGCAGGAGATGGAAGATACAAAATCATGAGGAATTCAAGTATGTGCCTAGATGAGAAGACCTAAGGCATAAAAGAAGTGAGCAGGAAAATTTAGGTGTGGAATTTTGCCCTACATCAAGGCTGTCAAATTAAAATACACTTTAAAATGTGTTATTTTTTAAGCTCGCCTCTTTAAAATAATCAATGGTATGAGTACCTTGCTTTTCATATTAGGTCACTAAATCAAGGATCCCCTTCATCAAGAACTTGGAAGTAGGGAACAGACTAACAAACCTCAGAGGGAAGGGGGTGTGGCGTGGGAAGAGATAAACCAAAGAACTTATATGCATAATCAATGGACACAGACAACAGTGTAGTGAAGGAGGGGTGGGGGGGCCACGGGAGGAGCAGGGAGGAGGGGGTCATTGGGGGAAAACGGGGAGACATCTATAACACTTTCAACAATAAAGATAAATTTTTTTAAGAAGTATTCTAAAACTTTCTTGAACTCATCCTCTCAAACTCATCCCCTTCCCTTTCCCTCTAACCCCCAACACACTCACCACCACCACCCTACTCCTAATTCCTCCTTCTCTCCCCCAGGGTTGTCTCTTCTCTGTGCTCCCATGATTATCTTTCCATATTTCTACAGAGGTCCTATTTAACATTCTATATTCTAATTATTAGTCCTTTAGTGGTGTAAAAGTTTCCTTATGAGCAAAAACCAAGACTTTCATCTTTGTATCCCCAATGCCTTACAAAGTGCCTGGCGGGTAACAGGCTCTTAATGAACGTTTTCTGAATTAATAAAATGAAGGGGGAGTGACTTACCCAAGGTTAGTCCTACTTAAAGCAGGGATTTAAATTTAGGTTTTGGGACAGCCAAATATTTTACACCCCAGTTTGTCATTCAAAGAACTCCACAGTGGGGGCTTCACCATCTATATATTGTATTTTCTGTCATTGTATCTTGACCAAAAGCCTGGTAATTTTATTGTCCTGGCTTTAAGTCTGATGATCTGCCCCAAATTAATTTTCCCTCAGCCTGTTCAGAACTAGTGCATTCAAACTTATGTCTTACTTCTCCCTCTTCACTAAGCCCTCAATCATTGCCCTTCTCCCCCACACCGGCCACACACACATTCAGTAACACCCTATACAACCTGACTTCAGTCTTTACAATTACATTAAAGCTACTCTCTCAGTTTACCAAAGACCTTTGTAACAGTTAAAGTATAATTTTCAAAATGGAAAAACCATAACTCTCATGCAAATATGAAATTAATATATGGCAAAGATTTTATTTAACTCATTAGTGAATGAAGGAATCAGTAAGATGTTAAGACTGGTTTATGTAAGAATGTGACTTAGAGCCCAGCCAGAGTGGCTCAGTGGACTGAGCATCAGCCCCAAGGACTGACAGGTCCCAGTTCCATTCCAGCTTAGGGCACACACTCAGGTGGCAGGCTCGATCCCCAGTAGGGGCATGCAGAAGGCAGCCAATCTATATTTCTATCTCGTTCTCCCCTCCTCTTTCTTTCTCTAAAAAAAACAACAACAACAATAAAAAAGAAAAAAAAAACAAGAATGTGACTTAGAGATTTATAGTGTCCACTCTACAAATTCATTTGCATAGCATAACAGGAGTAATTTGTATGGGCATGAAACATTTGTTCTGTTAATCAGTTTTCTACAACTTAACTTTTATCTCTTTTTATAGAGTTGTAAAACAGTCTAGTGAACCAAGGATGAAGGTGCATATCTCTAGCTCAGAATAATATAATTTGCGGAGGGTCCTCTAAGTTCCTGGAGGGTCCAATGCCCAGCATTCAAGATTCACAATAATTTCTTGTGCCCATTTCCAAATCTGACGATTTTTCCGAATAACTGTCAAAACTCATCCTACCTAACCTGCCTTCTTTAGCACAAATAATAAAACTCTTGCCACCTTTGGTTTCCATGACACAATACTCTCCTGGCCCCTCTTCAACCTCTCTGATTCTCCTCACTCTCCTTCTCCAGTTCCCTACATCTTAACTATAGTATTCACCAAGGTTTTGATGGATCTTATTCTATCCAATATCATCAGTCATGTTTCACCTTTTATATAGGAATTATTCCCATATCCACAGCTCTAACATCTATAACCCCCAAACTTGAACTCTCCTTATCTCCATTTCCCATGTTGCTATCTTAGCAGTACCTCACATTTATCAATGACCAAAATAAATATACTAATTTCCTCTTCTAAATATGGTTTATTCAAAAGCATGAGAATCTTACATTTTACTCTCGCCCTCACATCCTCCTTTATGAAACTGCCTTGTCCAGGCAGTCACAAACTGGCCATTGCACCTCTATAATCACTCTCTTGTTTCTTCCCTTTCCTTTTAGCCTTTTCCCTAATTCAGCCTGTATTATCTTTCAACTTAACTGTTGATGAAGCCTCCACATTATTATATTGTCTCTTTCCTCTATCATTTTACTCAGCTGCCAAAGTTATATTTCCTCAAACAGGAACCAAAGTTTTTCTGACTTGGTCCCACCTTCTGATCTGAGTTCTTATATAATAGGCATCTGTTGTTTTAGGATATCCACCCACTTCCTACTCATTCTACTTTAGTTACTTCAGTCCAGTAGAGCTGATTCCACCCATGAGGAACACAATTCCAGATCAGACAATCAGAGGTGTACAATAATTGGTTCCGAAATGGGCCCAAGCCCTGGCCAGTGTCTCAGTTGATTAGAGTGCCCCGTGTACCAAATGATTGCACATACTCAGGTTGGGGGTTTAATTCCTGGTTGAGGTATATATGGCAAGCAAATGACCAATGTTTCTCTCTCTCTCTCTCTCTCTCTCTCTCTCTCTCTCTCTCTCTCTCTTTCTCTCTCTCTCTCCTCCCCCTTCCTCTCTCTCTACTAGGATCAATGAAAAACATATCCTCAGGTGAGGATTAAAAAAAAAAAGAAGAAAGAAAGAAAAGAAAAGAAAAGAAAAGAAATGAAACTGACCTAAACAGAGCTACTGAAGTGCCACAGAGCACTGCTGAGACTTCTGGGGCCAAGGCTTATGCTTTTTAACCGCTACGGTTATTGTTACATTTTACCACCAGAGGACAGCCTGCCTGAAAAGCCAATGCAGTATAAGTGAAGTTTGGAGATACAAAGAAAGAAATATGGTCCTAGAGATTGTCTTGTCTGAATCCAGTTTCCCTTGGATTGTTCCATTATACTTGCCAATCAACTCTCTCTCTGCATAAGGCTCTTTGACTCGCAACCAAATGGAGTACTAGACCAAAAAAATACTAAACAGCACCTCCTGTCTTTCATGCACCATATGATTCAGTCATACCAGCCTCCTCATCAGTATCAGAATACTGTGCCTTCCCTCATATTATTTCCTCAGTCTGGAATTTTCTTCCCTTTGCCTGGAATTCTCTTCCCTCCATTCTGTTTATTAAGATCCATCTCACTCTTCAAGGTTCAGCTCAAATGCCTCAGTGAAGCAATCTCCAAGACTAGAAAAAGAAGCAGAAGACGAATACACAGGGACTTTAAACCACACTCTATGGTTTTTTGAACTTGAACCTAAGGGTAAGAAAATGTCATTGAAAGATTTTAAAGAATAAAGGGCATGATCATATTTGCAATTTTATTATTATTATTATTTATCCTCACCCGAGGACATTTTTCCATTTTTTGTTCAGATAGAGTGGGAGGGAGAGAGGGAAAGAGAGAGAGAAACTTCGACATGAAAGGGACACATCGAGTGGCTGCCACTCACACGACCCATTCAGGGCCGGGGACAAACTGCAACCGAGGTACATGCCCTTAGCAGGAACTGAACCCGGGTCTCTCTGGATGGCAGGCTGACACTCCAACGGCTGGGCCAAACCGGCCAGGGCTGTCCCTGACTTTTTATAACTTAGTCTACAGTAGAAGAAAACAGTCTGTCTCTATTCATTATTTACATCTTTACCTATCATTTTAAAAAGGAAAATGTGAGACTACTCCTATTGTGCTTACCAGTTTTATTTCACTCGTTATTTGACAATGTGAGTTGCTGGGTATCCAAAGTTAAACGATATACAACTGCTCTAGAAGAAACTTACTATAGACATTTAATTAGATATTATTTACCTAGGGCTTCCAATTTAATAGTAAATGACAAGCATTCACTACTACCACTCACATTTTGAGCATTTTACATTTGTTAAGTAATTTAATCCTTCTAACAATCTTATGAAAAGGGAATTATTACTCTGTTACTGTAAGATATTATTAATACATTAAAATATATTACCTTTACCATCTTTTCCCAGAATCAGTGTTAAGTTAATGACACTAATTCTGCTAATGAGTGTTTTATATACAGTTGCTGTATCATTCCCATCAACGTGCAAACATACTGTAATTTCTTCCATCTTAAAAAAAAAAATCCTCTCTTGACTTTACATCCCACAATTTCTCTGATCCCCTTACACCAAAACTCCCTAAAAGAGCTGTCTATGTGAGTTGTCTCCCAGCTTTCTCCTGTGAGCTTCTCTTGAGCCATTCCAAAAAGGTTTTTGCCTCTACACTACTGAAACCACTCTATTCAAGATTATGAATGGCCTCAAAATGCTATATATACAATTTAAAATTTTTCATCCTCATCTCACCTGACCTGTCAACAGCACTTGACATAGGTAAAACACTCTATTCAAAATACTTTCTTTACTTAGCTTCTTAGACATTATACTCTTCTGGGTTTTCTTCATATCTTACTAGATGTTCTTTCTCAATATCTACACATTAGAATACCCAAGGCTCAGTCCATGGACCTCCTTTCTCTTTCTTAAAAAATTTATTTTTCAATTACAGTTGAAAAACTCTCTCTCTCTGTTAATCCTCACTCAAGGATATCTTCTATTGATTTTTAGATAGAATGGAAGAGAGGAGTGGGAGGGAGGGGAGAGAGAAACATCAATGTGAGAGAAACACATGCACTGGTTTCCTCCGGCACAACCCCAACCAGGGCTGGGGATCAAATCTGCAACCCAGGTATGTGCCCTTGACTGGGAATTGAACCTGCGACCCTTCCGTCGGAGGGCCGACCTTCTAACTGCTGAACCAAACTAGCCAGGGGGATACTTCCTTTCTTAAAGTTCTCATATACAGCAATTTCATGGCTTCACTAGAATGTAGCTTCAAAGGGTACGGATTTTTTTTTTAAGTTATTTTGTTTAAGCTGAATGCCCTGCACCTAAAACAGTGCCTGATATATATTAAATGCATGATAAATATATGTTCAATGAATGGATGGATGAATAGCTTTAAATAGTATATATAAACTGATGACTTTCCAATTTATACCTCCTGCTGGGATTTCTGCCCTGAACTCCAACTGCCTATCTGCTATCTCCACTTGGATGTGTAATAAACATCTCAAACTTAATCAAGTTCAAAAGAGAATTCCAAACACCCTTCCAAAGGGTTCTATGACTAACTTCACTTTCTTAGCAAAGTACAGTTCCATCGTTCCAGTTCCTCAAGCCAAATATTTTGAAAGTATTCCTAATTCCTCTTTCTCTCACACCACATATCAAACCTCCCAACACTGTGGATTCTGCCTTCAAAATATATTCAACGTTTGACTACTCACCACATCCACCACTATCACTATGGTCCAAGCCATTATCACCTGTCACCTAGATGAACACAGCCTCCTAATTGATCTTCCTGCTTCTTGTCCACCTGCACACTCCCACCTCCTCCAATTCAGTCTGTTCTCAGAACCACAGCCACAGAAATTTTTCCAAACTTAAGTCAGATCATGTCACTTCTCTGCTCATAATCCTGCAATTATTCCCCCTCTTTTCTCATTCAAAGAGAAAAGCCCAAATCTTGACTACCTATAAAGCTCTACCCAATATGGCCCTGTTACATCTCTGACCTCGTCTACTACTTTCCCTCTCACCTGTTCTGCTTCAGTCACAGCGGCTTCTGCTGTTTCTTCCCAAGGCCTTTCCCTGCTGTGCCCACCGCCTGGAACGCCTCGCTCTAGACAGCGCATATGTGCTTCATCACCTTGTTCACTGCCACCTTCTCTGAGTTTTCCCCAATCACCCCATGTAAAATTGCAACTCTAATCCCACCCTCTTGTCTTCTTGTTCTCCTTTCTCCGCTCTATATTTCTCCAAAGCATTTATCACCACCAAACACGATATTATCTTACTTTCTGAAGCATATGCTCGAAAAGGAGAAGAATTTTGGTCTGTTTTACTCAAGGCTATATCCCTGGTGTTTAAAGCAATGCCTGGTATACAGTAGGCGATCAACCATCTGTTCATTGAACACTTTCATTTCCACCAGAGGGCCTGACAGCCAACTAGCCTGGCGTTTCAGGAAAAGATCATCAAGCGACTCTAAGGTTTCCTCCAGTCCTCTGATCCCTAGAAGGATTATACTTTGCCTAGAAAGAAAAGAAAAAAAAAAAACCTGTGCTTTGTCCAGCCAACCATGAGGGGGAGTCCGAGAGGAAGGGCTGAGCAAAGGGAAACCAGATAAGGTTATTTCCCTTGCTTTCCCTTCGTCAACCTCAAGGTGGAAGAAAACTGGGTTTGGAGGCGACTGCACTGAATGAATAATTTTCTCCATACTATGAATTACCGGGGCACAACCGTAAACATTAAAAACCGCAATCCTCTCGAATGCCACAGAGAGGCCAAGAAAATCAACCCACGGGCCACTGATAAGTGGGAGGGTGTGTCTTTGATTCCGCCACGGAGAATTCCCCACCAACCCGGGCAAGAGTCCCCATTAGCGTCGAGACACGTAACTCGCACACCGCGGCCGGGGTGTCCCAAGCTGCCAGCACCCTCCGGCCGAGACCCGGCCGGTCCTTCCACCAGCACGCAGAGCAGCACTGACGCTGGAAACAGCACGAGCAGGGCGGCCCCGCGTGGAAGTCGGGCTGGGCTGACCGTCAAGCCCCGCTCCCCTGACACCGAAACCAGTTCCCCCCGCGATTCGGACTCACCGCCACCTGTTGATGCCCACGCTGGAGGAGCCCGCGAACCAGGGGTCGAGGATGTAGACGCAGCGGATCGTGTCGGCGCCCTGAATGCACTCCTTCAGGGCGGGGTTGTCGTGGAGCCGGAGCCCCTTGCGGAACCAGTGCACCGCGTTCACCCCCATCCCGGGCCGCGGCGGGGCCGCCCGAGGTCCTCCGCCGAGATTCAGGCGGCGAGGGTCCGGCTCATCGCCGACCCCGCCGCTTCCAGGAGAATCGCCGCGCCCCAGGAGTGAGGTCAGGGCGGCCCGGAGGGCAGAGGAAGAAATGAGTCCGAGGAGGGGGAGGGAGAGGGCGCTGGAGGCGCAGCTGGAAGCTGAATGGAGGTTGCCCGGTGCGCGGAGTCCGGGGGTGACGCCCGTTAGGAGCCAGCGCCTGCCGCAGTCGCCTGGACGACACGCATAACTTCGAGGGCCTCGGACGCCCGGAGGGTGAGCAAGTTGTAGGAGCTCGAGCCGCCACGACAGCCCGAGCCGGCACCCGCAGCCCCAGGAGGTTCGTCACGGAAACCTCGCCCCACCGCGGCGGTCCCCGGGGAAAAGCGGCCCGCCCGAGGCGAGCCACCCGGCGGGATGAGCACGGATTCGGCCTCTGTCGGCCAGGCTGCCGCTCGGCCCAGGAGTGAGGACGGAGCACGGAGGCGGTAGTCGAGGCCGCTGGACGGTTGCCGGCCGGTGACCGGTCTCGAGCCGGCCCGGGTGACTCCGCCACCACCGCCGCGTCAGCGGCCTCGGCCCCGCCCCCGGCTCCTCATTGGAAGGCGCGCTGCCCACGTGACCACCGGCACCTCACGTTTCTGAAGTGTGTTTACTACAGCGGCTCGTACTGGGGAATGTGCCCGCGCTTCAGTCGCTCTTAGGGGGCGGCAGCCATGCGGTCTCAAAACCGTCGGCCCTCTCCCAGACGCTGGGCTCCTCTAGCTCAGTCCCTTTTTTTCCGCCGGCCGGTCGCGATTGCCTGCAAGCGCCCCGGGTGATCACAGGCCCCACGTGAGGGAAGGCTTAGCTCCGCCTCCGCTGGCCAGGAGCACCCACATTGGCTGAGGCTCGCCGAGACCCGGATGAGCACGGGGCTGCGGGAAGCTCACGGGCGCGCGCTCTGCTTGAGGAGGTGCGCGTGCACTTCCCCTGCGTTCCCGAGGGAAGTCGGGCGGGGCGGGCAGGCGGGCGCGCTGGGGCGCTGCGCTGCTGGGGCTCCCTGGAAGGCCGGTGGATGGCTTTGTACCCTCCGAGAGTCAGCGAGGGGTCGCGGCGGGGGGTGAGGAGCAGGGTGGGCTGGATGCAGCAAAGTAGGAGGCTCCACGTCGACTTTGATGCCCAAACCACGTGCTTCAATCCAGCTTTGTGCAAAGAACCGTCCCTTGGAGTGTGCAGCGCCATTTCTTATGGACCCCGCGATGCTGTACCCTCGTACGTGCTCTGGGGAAGAAGGGTAATTGGCAGGACGGTTGCCACGCGTTCCTGGACTTCTTGTCATTCCTTGCTATCAGCAACATATCAACAGTATGTCAGCCCTACTCTTAACGTTTAGTGCGGCCTTGGCCCATCTTACCAAGGAGAACGACCTGCAGGCCCTGCCACCCCTTATTCATGTGATGACCTTATATTCATCCAAGGATTACTGATTGAAGCCCACACTGCTCACGGTGCTGGAGATACAGGAGAGAAGAAAACAGGCTAAAATCCCAGCCCTCTGTAGAGTATACAATCTGTATCTCTTAACTTTTACTCTTTGTTATTTTTTCTCTATAAAATGCTCTCCTTTGGAATCTGCTGCTCACTACAACCACCTTTGCCCTACCTAGTATATTTCCACACAGTCCTTTAGATTCAGGTGAAGTGCAACTTTAATTTGTGAAAATACTCCTGTCCCCACTCCCCAGCAGATTTAGGATCTCCCCCAGCCCACCAGGTATCTGATACACCACTTTTCACGCTGTTGAGAAGACTGAATGAAAAGTGCCTGTGTTAACACCAGCACAAAGTAGGTGCTCAATAATTGCAGTTACTACTGTGGTAGGGAGCTAGACGTGAGCAGAACAAGGATAATGGTACCAGGTGCAGAAGGTCACCAGGGTGGAAAGCCCTGGGTGCCTAGCAAAGGACAATTGTAGGGCGACCTTTCCTCCCCTAGCATATTGCTGGTCACACAGTTTGGACCCCCTGAACTTTCCTCCCCAAAGATAACATCTAGGCTTTAGTTGTATTTCAACTCCAGGCCCATAAAAGCAGCAAAACCGACCAACCACACCAAGGCTGATCTCAGGACCAGCTTCATTGAAGAATGACCTTCCTTCCCTAGCACTGACCAATCAATCAGTGGAAACCACAACCCTGAAAGGACACAGCTGGAAAGCTACTGAATAGTAGCTTGGACCTCCCCTAAAATCTCCACCCTTAAAAAACGAGGATGGAAGACCCAGTGCACCTCTCCCTCCCAGGAGCATGCCTGCGCCTTTCCCTTCCCCCTCCTCACTTGTTACCATTACCTTCCTTACTCCCAAGCACCAGGGGCCCCTTCCTTTACCTCTATAACTTCTTTTCTAAGCCTATTTCTTCTATAAATTACTTCTTCTATCTCTGTGATTTTCCAAATAAATGTTCTCTTCTAGGTTGAGTCTTGACTCTGAATTCTTTCCTAGCCAGAACTCAAGTACTGAGGTTGCTGAACCCAGTGACTCCACTGGTCTAACATTTGGTGCTGTTCTGCCACCCCCAACATTGCTACAATAACGTGTGTCTGATTCCTTTGGAAGTGTGACTTCTTAAAGACCAGAGCTCCATCCAGTTCTTTTTTTTTTGCATTAAATCCCACTCAGTACAGAACGTGATAGATAAGCATTCAAATGTTTATTGAATGACTGAATTAATGAATGCTGTTTGCCACCAGTGTTTGGCAAGGTTAGGAGGAGGAAGGATATGGCAATTGTTACTGATTGAAATGTGTCACTCTAAATTCATAGAAACCCTAGTACCTGTGACTGTGACCTTATTTGAAAATAAAATCAAGATGAGGTCCTTCAGAGTGATTGAGGTCCTTTAAAAAAGGGTAAATTTGCACACAGACCCACACACAAGGAGAATGCCATGTGAAGACTGGAGTTATGCTGTGTGGGGAAGGGTACAAGGTTCAGAGCTAGTCACCCCAAGTGGTATGCCTCAGTGGTACGCAGATTATTTTGAGCTAAAGGCAACAAAGAGTAACTTCTGCCTGCCACCTTCACTACCTAGATTCTAGGTCCTAGAAGAATTTAAATGAGGAGCCTGGCTTATGATAAGAGTTATCACCAGAAATGAGTTTTTAAGTATCTATATGGTAGGGCAAACGAATAAATTACTGAACATTTGCTCTCCTCCCTGCCGTGACCTTCTGAAGCCCCAAGGTGCATTACCTCATCTAAGCTCAGAATATCTTATATACCCATGTTCCCTTTCTGTCTCTGAACCTCTTGTTCATGTGGGGTCTCTGGCTCTCTCATGTATGTGGGGTTTCCATACATCTGGATGTATTAAATGTGGTTATTTTCTCTGCTAATCTGTCTCATGTCTATTTGATTATTAGAACCTTGAAGGTAGAGGAAAGTGTTTTCCTCCCCCACAGCTGCAATGAGGCAAGGAACTATGTGCACAAAGCTGAGAGTGGCTAGAACAGACCCTTCCCTAGTGCTTACAGAGGGAGAGAGCATGGCCCTGCCAACAGGTTGATTTCCGACTTCTGACCTCCTGTGCCAGGAGACAGTAAATGCCTGTTGTTCTAAACTACTCATTTTGTGGTACTTTGTTACTAGCAAACTAATAACAGTAATATAAAACCAGTCACCTAGTGAGCCAGTATGTCTGGATAGTATTCCCTACCCCTGCTTTTGTTGCCACACAGAGGACATAGCATCCTTTCCTTGGATTCCTAAGAACATTTAAAATTATATATATGAAAACTTTTTGTTCACTATAAAGTATTAGACAAATAGTTATTTTTATCAATGGGATGAGCCTTGGGTAACTACCACTCTGAAGGTTCTATCACCTATGCAGAGGATGTTGCATACAGAGCTGTGCCCTTACTTGGATTGTCTCATACTCCAGGTACTATTTTAAAATACTATTATACTTTAAAAATACAGTGTTTTGCCCTGGTCAGTTTGGCTCGGCAGTTGGAGCATCGGCTGGTGGACCAAAGAGTTGCGAGTTAGATTCCAGTCAAGGGCATGTACCTCATTTGCAGTTCAGTCCCCAGACCTGGTCAGGGTTGTGCGGGAGGTGGCCAGTTGATGTGTCTCTCTTATGTCGATGTTTCTCTCTCTCCCCGACTCTATCCGAAGATAAAAATGGAAAAATTGAGTGAGGATTTAAAAAAAAGAGAGAATTGTTTTCAAGCATCCAAATGAAACAGAGGGAGGTAGAGGAAGAGAATATTGATTTGTGTAGAGTTGACTTATGATTGCAGATTGTTCATTCAATAAAGATGGATTTTTTAAACAGACAGCTGCATGTGGGTGGGTGTGTAACTTTTATTTACACATAAAAGTACTAATTTATTATAAAAGTGTCAGTATTGTCAACTGCATTTCTCAAAGACTGAAGAGTTTTTATGACATATATGGATGGTTACTTTAATATATCTGTTATGGGGGAGAAGTAATCATTTAATAATAGGTATAACTTATTGAGCACCTACTGTGTGCCAGGCATTTTTTTTTTTTTTTTGTGTGTGTGTGTGTGTGTGTGTGTGTGGTACGTACCCCTAGCAGGAACTGAACCTGGGACTCTCTGGTCCACAGGCCGACGCTCCAACTGCTGAGCTAAACCAGCCAGGACGTGCCAGGCACTTTATATGTTATTATTAACCCTTGTAATAACCTTTTGAGGCAGCTTATTATTATTTAATAATAATTTATGCCCACATTGCTGAAGACATTAAACCTCAGAAATACAGATAAGTAGTAAAACTATTGAAAAAACAAGACAATTTCTGAACCTAAACTCTTTCCTCATCATATACTATCCCTCACTGACACCACCATTCCCCTTCTTTTTCAGAGTAAGTATTTACATATAAAGGGGGGAAGAGGAAAAGGGGAGCATTGTCAGGAATCTTGGGAAATTCTGGTTGGCTCCAACATCATGGTACTAGAAAGCGTATGGGACTGGGTTATATCTCAGTTTGCCATTGATAAGTTCAGCGATTTTCAGCCTTTTTCATCTCATGGTACATATGAACTAATTACTAGAATTCTGCAGCACACAACAAAATATATTTTTGCCGATCTGACAGCAGCATTCACACGGGACAGCTCTTGTTGTGTTGGCTGTTGTCATTTTTTTTTATTTGACAATCTAAGGGAAAAGAGGTCAGTGCCCCTGACTAAATAGGTATTGCATGTTTTTAAAATTCTTGTGGCACACCAGTTGAAAATCACTGGATTACGTGATGATCTTTAACAAGTCACCTGGGCTTTCTCGACTTGATTAATTCATCTGTAAAATGAGGAGTCTGAACTAGATAACTTCTAAGTTTTCCATGCTCTTTTAAAATTCTAGGATTCTGTGACTACAGCCCTGCCATGGGCTCAAAAATATCTAAGGAGAGATCTGTTAAACATTATTTTAACTGCCAACAATGTTAGGAACATCAATATTTCTTTGATTTCATGAGCACCCTTGATAAAAGTGTGTCAGCCTCTAAATTGAAAGCCTGAATTCTCTCTTGACCCTGTCTTGCAGAGGTGATTATTGGAATGTGTTATTGACACACAAATAATGAAGGAGTAGACCGTGTGATCAGCTCATTCAGTCTTGATGTAATGTGAATGTTAGGCTGGTAGTCCTTGGCTGAGGGACCCCCTAACACTAGAGTTTTGGGGGGATTTAATTTAAATGTGTTAAAGGATCACTATTTTTTTAAAAGGTAAGTTATGAGTCTCATAGGAATATAAAATGAACACACATCAAAGATTTCACTTCATTTGTTAACTAATAATGGAATCAGTAAGATATTGCAATGGAATAAAAGAAGATTCCAAAGAGTAGTTACATGTATAAGTTATCAGGAATGTTAAATATTAATTTGCTGCCCTGGCCGGTTTGGCTCAGTGGTCAGAGAGTCAGCCTGCGATCCAGAGAGACTCAGGTTCGATTCTCACTAAGGGCGCATACCTTGGTTGCGGTTTGTCCCCCGCCCCGGTTGGGGTCGTGTAGTAGGCAGCCACATGATGTGTCCCTTTCACGTCCATGTTTCTCTCTCTGTCTCTTCCTCTCTCTCCCTCCCACTCTACCTGAACAAAAATGTCCTCAGGAGAGGATAAAAAAATAATAATAATTTGTTTAATATATGCAAAACTGGCTTCTCCCTGCTGGCTTCTCCCACTACGGGGTGTGTGGAGGGAAGTCAATTGCACTTTCATGGGACAAAATATATTTGCATGTCCATGGACAAGACTCATCTGCATTGCTCTCAATTATCTACAATTTGCAGAGTTGTAAAATAGTCCAAAGATGAAGACAGGCAGAGAATAACTTGAAGGGTGCACTAGACTAGAGATCCAGTAATCTTTTTTTTGCCTGTTTCGAAGTCATTCATAATTTCACCTTTTCCTCAGACAGGTCTTCCCATCTGCCCATTCTAAAAACGGCCCCTTCTTTGTCTCTGTCATAGTTCCTTGTTTACTTTCATCATAGCGCTAATTAGGATATGTATTTTCTTGGTTGTTTACTTATTTATTATCAGTAAGTTGATGCCTGCCTCCACCCTAAATGCAAGTTCCAGGAGGGCAGAGATTTGGGTCTATCATGCTCTTCATTACGTCATTAGCACTGTGCCATAGTACCTAGTACGCAACAGACTCTCAGTGTTCTTCCAGGTGCCATGGTAACACCCAATTGATCACATGGACACGGTACTGCATCCACATGTCAGTTATCAACTTACTGTCTCTCAGCTCCAAATTTACCTTTCATGCCTTCTGTTAATAGATGTAGACCTGTAAGGATTTCTCCTTTGCCACTGGCACCACGCTAAATGCTGTCTGTAGAGAGCACTGGAAGGACACTGCAGGAGGAAAGGACCTCCCTTCCTGGTGCCCTTATGCTTGTTTTCTTTTCTTGCTCCTTCTCCACTGCCGCCAGAGGCCCTCGGGTGTGGACACACTATGGTGCTCGCTTCTATCAAGTTCCAGTGGCAGCCTTGCTGGTGGATTCCCAGTGACTCGTGCGGGCATCCTAGCAGACAGCTACCCTGCCTCAGCACCTGCATTCTGACCAGGTATTTCTTTTCCTATGGCCATTCCCAGGCATGGTTTTCTTCCCTCCAGCCTTGGCTTCAAGACTGTAGATCAGCTCTAACCCAGGTCAACTTCTTACCATCCGGTAGCCAGCTCAGATCCCAGTGAGATCCGAACCCATTCTTGAAGATGACCCCTGGCACTCCCCTTCCAAGTTTGTCTTTCCTTGGGGACTGTTCTGCAGTTCTGGGGTACTCTTCATAGTTTCCTTTCCTCTTTTATAATCAGTCCCTGTGTTAATGAATAATTTTTTAATGAAATATTCCCTGTGGGGCTTGCTGTATGGTTTCTCTCTCCTCAGTGGACACTGAAGTTACAATTCATTAACAAAGATGTGGTTGTGAACACTTTTCTTGCTTGTTCTTACCCTGTTTCTTGACCATGTGCATGTAGAACGTGTAAATAGTTACAAATGTGGCAACATGACATTGTGAAATATTAGCCAATGTTTTCCCCTACAGCTCTTTTTTTGTTCTGTGACCATTCCCATTCAGGTCATTGGATGTGAGTCCCTTGTTGCCTCAGAGGGACAGAACTAAAGGACAAAGGTAGTCCAACATTTTTGTCCTAAATTCAAGAGCCTCGATCCAGTTGTAAATCAGGAAAGATTTGCTGCGCCCCACCTGCTTCCACCAACATTATACAAAAATGTTCTAAGCTGGCGTGGAATATGAGTGCAAGGAAAATAAGACAGATAGGCATCGGTCTTTTCTAAAATAAGAAGATAGCATTTCACCTGCTCTTATGCAGGACTAGCTCCAGATTCTTACATAAACTCGGGGTGTTCTGAGAGTAGAAGAGACTTGTGTCAATTTCCCATCTGAAATCTGGACGCTGACTCTCATGGAAGTCCCCATACCACTTTCCTGTGGCCCAGACTGTGAAGGTGCCATCAGATAGAGAGGGCCTGGGAAGTCCTGCCAAGCCTCCTGCTGGCTGTGAGAACTGCTGGACTTTCCTAAATGTCCCCTGTTCCTTAGAGGGCTGTAAAAGTCAACTAATGGGGAAAACCGGAAACAGAATCCAGGGAGGGAGGGAGAAATGGAGGGAGGTGTCTCTTTTTATAAGGACACTAATCTTATTAGATTAGGGCCCCACCTTCATGACCTCATTTACTCCTGACTACTTTTATAAAGGCCCTATTCCAAATACAGTCACATTGGAGGTTAAGGCCTCAACACTTGCATTTGGGGTGGGGGGTTGGACGCAATTTAGTCCATAACAATATGTTTTTCCCTACTTTCTATAGTAAATCCCAGGCTATGGGCTGAATGTTTGTGTCCCCACACAATTCATATGTTGAAATCCTAACCCCCAAAGGTGATGGTATTAGTATGTGGGGCCTTTGGGGGGTGCTCAAGTCATGAGGATGGAACCCTCAGGAACAGGATCACTGCTTTATAAAGGAGGCTCCAGAGAGATCCCTGGACCCTTCCACCATGTGAGGATACGACAAGAAGTCGGCAGTCTACAATCCAGAACAGGGCCTTCACCAGAACCAGATCATGCTGGCGCCCTGATCTGGGATTTTCAGCCTCTAGAATTGTGAAGGATACATTTTTGTTGTGTATAAGCCATGCCAGTCTGTGGTATTTTGTTATAGCAGTCTGAACAGACCAAGACACCCCACACTATGTATTGAATGGATGTATGGATAAATACCCAAAATACTATGAGTAATACCCATACCCATTGAGTCCTTGATATGTACCAGACACAGAGCTACTACATTAGGAACTATGACACAAGATTTCATGTAATTTTCACTACAGCCACATAAGATAGATAGTACTATTCCTGCTTTATAGATAAGAGAATTGGGAAGCAGAAGTCCTTGTAATTTGCCCTGAGAAGTGGAAAACCCAGGTGCTCCCCACTCCAAAGGCTGTGGGTTGCCCAGCACACCTGACCGTCTTCACGTGTGGGTGCTTTTATACAGATGCAAAATATGGGCTGTCAGAACATGGGGAAGGCTGAGTTCTGGTTACCATGAGTCTGGGTTGCTTTTTGTAGAAAGTAGCACTTTGCACTAGAAAAATACCTTTTTTAAAAAAAAAAAAAAAAGGAATAAAGGGAAGGATTCCAAAGGAGTAGATGATGGTGCAACATAAAGCAATGTATTTATTTTAAAATGTTCATGGAATAAAACACTAGAAAAAAGCTGAAGTATGAATTGAAAACCTAGTGAAGAGTGACAGAAACCTTGAGGGGTATTTGTTACAACGGCAACATCGGCACAGCCTGTTAGCGTGACAGAGGCAGGAGGGGAAAGGGCAGAGGGGCCCTGCGTGCGTGCTGCTCAGAGCCGCCCATGTGCTTCTGAAGAGCTCATCTCTGGCACCTGAACGTTCAGCGAGCAGAGCAGCCTCGCCGGGGTTGCCGCATGAAGACGGTAGCATTTGGAGAAGGATCCGGTAGAGAGTGGATGTAGGAGTTAATTTATAAGGTGAGCAAGCCCAAAAGGACTGCTAGGAGCTCTCTAAAGAAAATACAAATGGCAAGTATATGAATTCAAGGCAGAAGAAAGAACAGTTCTGTACGTACAGCTAGATTTTTAAGTAACAATATTTGCCAGTCAAGACTGAGGCAAGTTAGAAGAGCCAAGGTATACAGTATATACAGGGTGGGGCAAACGTAGGTTTACAGGCCTGAATACATGAAACACGGTTCTTGTGTTATTCTTTATTAATTATTGTATTATTTTCCATACAAACAATGTTAACTTAATTTTGCTCCACCCTGTATATGCTGTGTGCCTACAGGCACTACCCAAACCACTGCTTCCCTGGCTCCCCACCTCTCAGAATCCCTGGGAAACAAAGTTGTCTGGGGCTAGTGATACCACCTGGTGGCTAATGCAAGAAATATAAGCAGTTCTACAATAATCCATACATGTGTTCAGAGAAATCTCCATTCTGCAAAAGAGCATAGTTAAAACAATAAAGCTATAGAAATTATTCGGTAGAGACAGACCACCTAAAATGTATGCAACTTCATAACTATACCACTAGCAAAAAAAAAAGAACCTAATAAAGTAATAGTACATTTTTTTAAAAAGTTTAATCCCTAATATAGAAATAAGTAATGAAATATAGGGCTCTACCTTAAAAAAGTGAAGCTAGCTTGGTGTAAATGGATACAAGAACAGATTGAGGCTACTAATTGATGGAGACAGAACTCAATAAACAAAGATCTAGTAGAAATCTCACCTATAAGACAGAAGACTAGCTATATCAAGATCAGGGCCCTGGCCGGCTTGGCTCAGTGGTTAGAGCGTCGGCCTGCGGTCTGGAGAGACCCGGGTTCAGTTCCCACTAAGGGTGCGTACCTCGGTTGCAGTTTGTCCCCGGCCCTGGTCGGTTGTGTGGGTGGCAGCCACTCGATGTGTTCCTTTCACATCGATGTTTCTCTCTCTCTCTGTTCCTCTCTCTCCCTCCCACTCTACCTGAACAAAAAAATGGAAAAATGTCCTCGGGTGAGGATAAAAATAATAATAATAATAATAATAAAAGATCAGGGAATAACGAGATGACTCGTGGATATTCAATAACTGGACTGTATTTCTCTGTGGCTTGCTGTGTTCAGCTGTTGTTACTTAATAGACCAAAGTGGAACAAATTTGTGGAGCAAATCATTGACCTATTGGTAAAATTGCTTATGAATCAACACAATTTTTGCCTTTTACATTTCTTTATTAACCAATCACATACAGATAATTTGCATATCAGAAACTCCTGTTGTCATAGAAGAGCTTGCAAATCACTTTCCATCCCCTAACACTCAAGGGGATCTTGACCTACTGAGCATTCTGCATCCAATCGCCACCAACCCTCCCCAGCTCTCCCCTGCTCACACTTTTTCCAGTCTCGAAATTTAATTCCACCTCAAGCAAGCTCTTTACCACTCTTATTTAGCTGATATGAATCTTAGTCCACAAAGCTAGGTGTAGAGAAAAATGATTTTCTACAAATCAACTTAATTTCTCATTTCATGCTCCAGATTGGCATGAGGTTCATCTCAGTCATTCATGAAGCTTTCTTCTCCCTTCCTCACAGAGTCATGCAGCCTCACCCAGTGCCTACATTTGCGGGGCCCTCCGTGGTCTGACCATAGTGGCCGCTAGAAAGATGGCTATTGTCTCTTTCACACGGTCCTTTCAGAACTGGGTACTGTCTGCTCACTTTTGTGCCTCACATACAGAATGAGGGTTTGGTTTTTGCTACTGGGATCTCCCCCAACCCCAATCAAGCCTTCCTAAGTCACCACTCCATTCCACTGGGGCCTTGTCATCTCTGTGGGGCATTGTCACCAAGAAGTGAGTGGGACCCCTGCCCCTCCCCCACTGTTAGGGAACATCTCTTCTTTGTCCCTGGTCATCTGAATCCCTCTTGCTTCTCCAAGATACTTTATTTCACCCTCACATTCTAATCTCCCTCTTATCAGTTAAGAATATTTTAGTTGTAAGCAACAGAAAATACAGCTCCAACTGACTTAAAAAAAAATACAGTATTGGTTTAAATAACTGAAAATCTAGACATAGGGTTTGTTTTAGGTTGGAATTTATTTGGTTAGTCAAAAAAAGAAAAAAGAAAGAAAGAAATTGAAATCTATCCCCATGTTCCAGGTCCTGTTCTAAGCAGAGGTGAGCAAGGGGTCCTCTGCCCCAGGCGAGCTGCCGTGTGGTACGGTGAGAACCTTTGCTCACATTGCGTACTTGTGAGCAAATTAACGATTATTGCTGTCTTAAGTGACTAGGGTTTGGAGTTGTTTGTTACACAGCAATGGTAACTGAAATACCACTTGTTAGCCCCCCAAAAACACTAGCATTTATTGATAAATGTAAGATTGATGCTGATGAGACACTTTTATCAAGGATAAGGAAAGGTACACATTTTGTAACTAGAAAATCATCGCAACAACAACAGTAATGATGTGTGTACCTATCAACTGCCTATTTCCTTTCCGATCCACATGAGCTCTATCTGTTCTGCTCTGAATTCAGTGACCTGCGCTTCTCAGGCCCTCGGCCTCCGGTGTCCAGGTAGGTTTGACCACCCCGCCCAGCCACCACTATTTCTTGTGCTTTCATTTCTGATAGTGGCACTGATTTCTCATTGTCCTACTATGGGCTGGACAGTCCCTCTCTCAGAGATGCTGCTTTTTGCCCAGTAGCCCCCACTGTGGTTCTGGCTCCCCTCACAGCCTGTCTTCTGGGCTCTGACAAGATTTTTTCTTCATTTGCCCCTGCAGGCCCAGGGGTGATACCACTTACCCTGTTACTGACCTCTGGGTTGTCTCACCAGATTGCTTGTCTTCCTAGCTTTTCCAACACTAGTTCCCTTTGTTTGAAAGACTTAAAGTCTTTCCCTTGCTGGACCTTGACTGATACAATCACCCACATTTACTGGTATATTCTAGGAACGAGCCTATTCGGAAGCTACTATCAGCTCGATGTTGCAGATGAGGTAACCAAGACTCAGAAATGAAGGTGCCCGAGATCCCACATTCATACTCAGTGCTGTTGATGTCCACAAACAGTGAAGGGCAATCAGAAATTATTTTCTTAATTAAATATGAGGGAAATTAAATATCATGTTAGCGGACTCAAAAGGGTCTTCAGGGTGCTGGAAACATTCTGTTATTTGACCTGGGGCTGGTACATGAGTGCTCACTCTGAACACCCATTGAGCTGTACATGGATTGGGGCACTTTTCCCCAATGTTATTCTTCAATAAAATGTATACTCTTTTGCCCTGGCCAGTTTGGCTCAGCAGTTACAGCGTCAGCCCACGGACCAGAGATACCTGGGTTCGGTTCCCACTAAGGGTATGTCCTCGGTTGAAGTTTGTCCCCAGCCCTGGTTGGGGTCGTGTGGGTAGCAACCAGTGTCTCTCACATCGATGTTTCTCTCTCTCTCTCGCTCCTTCTCCCTCTCCTGCTCTGTCTGAAGATAAATGCAAAAACGTCCTTGGGTGAGGATAAAAAAAAAAATGTGTGCTCTTTCTCTAGATATATATCAATTTTGAATTCTTCAGAAATCTTCATTTAACTCCTCATTAAACTTGTTTTTCTCAAATGCTAAATTTCAAGATACATTGTTTCTTCTTTCATTTTAGACATGAGGGTTCCAATTTCAATTCAAGTCTATGTTATAAGTAGTTTTGTGGAACAGCTATGTGCCAGGCATGTGCTAGGTTTGGGGACTAGAACTAAACGCAAACACAGCCCTTGCCCCAGCGGGGAGCCCAGCACTGGGGACCACAGTGAAAAGCTGTCACAGTGTGGATGTGTGTCCTGCCCAGCAGGAAGTTCATTAGACTATGGAAGCGCGTCAGGGAGTTAACTAAGTGGAATGGAAACGAAGACCTGCAGGCTGAAGGGGGAGGGAAGGGCCTGCACTGGCAGAAAGCAGAAGGGAAGGGCTACTGAGGAGGGGCCAGAGCAGGGGATGGTGGACCAAACAAAGGCTACAGTCAGGTAAGGCAGGCCGCAAAGGCATATCAGAAGTGGATTTTCTGGTAGAAGAATGTTATCCATGGCTATCACTGGTTCTCAGGCCTGCCTGCAAAGAAGTAGGTTACAAAATCTACCTTCAGGGGGTCCCCTTGGAATATCAGGATGTCAGTGAGACAGGACCCTTCTGATTTCCCCACTACTGCCACTGGCTCATGGGCAGAGGTGACAGCGAATCCAGGGCAGGGTCTGAGATGGAGAGGTGGGAAGTTATGGAGCAGAGGTTCCCTGTCTTGGGCCGCTGGTCCCATTATGCCTCTCCTCCCAAGCATGTACTTCTTGATGTCCAGCCAGCTCCTTCCCTCTCCCATTAATACACAGATGGCCACCGTCTTGCTGTCCCAGCCTAGCTCTCTCCTTCTCCATTCCTTCTGCAAACAATGCAATCTGCCCTGGCCAGTTTGTCGCAGCAGTTAGAGTGTCAGCCCGCAGACCGGAGAGACCCGGGTTCAGTTTCTGCTGAGGGCACGGACCTCGGTTGCAGTTTGTCCCTGGCCCTGGTTGGGGTTGTGTGGGTGGCAGCTGGTCGAGGTGTCTCTCTCACATTGATGTTTCTCCCTCTCTCTTCCTCCTTCTCTCCCTCCCGCTCTATCTGAAGATAAATGCAAAAAATAAATAAATAAGTAAATAAAAAGTCCTAGGGTGAGGATTAAAAACAATAAATAAAACAATGCAATCTCGCAGCATTCCCAGGCTCCGTCCTTCCTTGAAGCAAATCACTAAGGCTTGAAGATTGTACAGACAGCAGACAAACATGTCAAAATAATGCCCAATTCAATTAAGCAGTAAAAAGCGAGTTGAATCCAATTAAAGTGATGGGGGATGGGGTGGGTTGTAGACTCAAATAGGAGCAAAGAATTAGATCATGGTGTAATTTATACCCAGAAGGTGGGTTCAGCGAAACTAACCATTTCCATTGGAGAAGGTTTGGATTTGAAGTACCCAGATGGAATAAGTGACTAATTTTTAAAAAGGCGAATGTGTCTATTTTTGATGCTGGAAAAATAACCCTGGAATTTAGATTCTGCCTTGGGCCAAAAATCTCTGGCAAGAAATCAATGCAACTTGCTTGGGATGGGAACACCAACTCATTTTGAGATGCTATAAACTGTTCTCTTCGTCATAGTGTGTGCATGTATTTTAGCCTTGGGAAGATTTACAATTAAATATAGAAAAATCTGGAGAGCAAATCCACAGTATTAACACTTTTGTATTAAAGAACAACAACTTCTATGTATTTAGTATTCACAGTATTTATAATGTTTAAAATAATTGGGTGTATGAGAATATCTGAGAGATTAGCCTTCTGATTTCAAATTGAAATGTGTAATGGAGTAATTGACTTTAGATTTATAATTTGTTGATGAAAGGTGTAAGAGGATATTATGGTTTGCAAGCAGTATAATATTGGACTGTTTCAGAGATTCATTATATTAAAAAAAAGAGAGATTCATTATATTTATAAATTTAATTTAGTCTGTAAGTACTTGAGAATGTTTTGCTTGTCAGGGTAGGTGATTAATGTGCTTTTAAAAAGAAAATTGAATATGTTAAATTTATTAACGCAGTTTCAAACATTTAAGGGACATTTAATTAAACCAAGCTTATAAACATAACCGGTTGAAGGGAGTTTAGTTTGTTCAATTTGAGAATATTAATCAAAGCCTCCTTTTAATATGTACTGGACTTATTAATAGAATAATATGATTTACATATTAACTTAAAGGTTTAAGGGAAACTAGACTTTAAATTTTATCATTTAAAAAAATTGAATATAAGTTTAAAAATAATCTCTTCTGTGCACATCACCAAACTTCCACTTTAGTTCTTCCATGGAGACCAAGATGAAAGAACAGTCTTCATTTTTTTCTTCCCTAAGAGCTTTTACTATTAGCAAGATTAGTGAAAAGGAAAAAGGAGGGTTACACTTCCTGGCTGCAATGAAGCCTCAAGAATTCAGAAGAAAATTGGGAAATCTAAGAGGGAAGGTGAGCTGTTGAGACCATGAGACCAATTTAGCTGAATCAGCTTTTCCTACAGGCTATTTATGTATAGGAAACCGTACTTGTTGCTGTCTATGCACAGAGCTCCCTTAAATAATGTAACAGTATTGTTTCCGACAATTTTGAGTTCAAATGTAACTTATTTCAGTTACAATGTGAATAAAATAGGCCTGGGGAACTAGCCTGGAAACTAACTGTTGACAAAATCGTGTTTTTTTGTTTTGTTTTTTTTTATCCTCACCCGAGGACATTTTTCCATTTTTTGTTCAGGTAGAGTGGGAGGGAGAGAGGAACACAGAGAGAGAGAAAAACATGGACGTGAAAGGGACACATCGAGTGGTTGCCACCCGCACAACCGACCAGGGCCGGGGACAAACTGCAACCGAGGTACGTGCCCTTAGCGGGAACTGAACCCGGGTCTCTCAGGACCGCAGGCCGACGCTCCAACCGCTGAGCCTAACCGGCCAGGGTGACAAAATCGTTTTTGATTGAAACAGATTTCTGTAACATTTTAGAACTTTAAAAATATTTATTTATTTATTTTATTGACTTTAGAGAGAGAGGAATAGAGATAGAAACATCAATGAGAGAGAAATACCAGCATCTATTGGCTGCCCCCTGCCCAGCCCACTTGCTTGGAATGGAGCCCACAACCCCGGCATGTGCCCTGACCGGAAATCAAACCGGGAACTCTTTTTTTAAATTTTTTTATCCTCACCCGAGGACACTTTTCCATTCAGATAGAGTGGGAGGGAGAGAGAGGAAGAGAGAGAAACATCTACGCGAAAGGGACACATTGAGTGGTTGCCACCCGTACAACCAGCCAGGGCCGGGGACAAACTGCAACCAAGGCACACGCCCTTAGCAGGAACCGAACCCTGGGTCTCTCTGGACTGCAGGCCGATGCTCTAACTGCTGAGCCAAACCGGCCAGGGCCAAACTGGGAACTCTTGATGCATGGACTGACCCACGCTCAACCACTGAGCCACACTGGCCAGGCACATTTTAGAACTTTTAAAACATGAAACAATTTGAATTTTGAAGTCAAATGTTGACTTTCACAAATGAGAGAAAGAGTCAAAAATATGCATGGGGGGGGGGCATATTAGCTACAAATGACTTTCCTGAAAAATAATGTATACTTTTGTATATGTCCCACTTTAGAGTCATGAGCTCCAGTGTTACCTTGTTGCTTTTATTATACCTTTTAAGAGATTAGAACTAATTTTAAAGGTTATTAATGGGAGTGACAAAGTGATATTGTGAAGTACTTACTACAGTGTTCTCTCTCCTCCCTTCACCCAACACATGCTTTGAATTTCTGCATATTTAGCAGGCAGTCAACCCTCAACCAGACAAGACGGCTTCAGCTGCCCCAAAGGAAAGGAGGCTCAGCAGGGCCAATGGGTACAGCCTTCAAATTCTTGGGTTTTAGGAAAAAAACAAAATAAACAAGCATATAAAAACCAAACAAACCAAAAACCCAAACAGGGTTTCAGGAGTAAAGTTAAAAGATTCGGATAATTTCTGCTGAGTCACTTGGCAACTGCCCACTGCCCCAATTTTGCAAAGCTCCCACGGGAAGGGGGCTATAGGCGCAGAGAGGAGAGAGTTGGGTAAGAAACCAGAGTGTTGCTATGGCCGGGTGTCTCTGTCATTAGAACGTCGTCCTATACACCAGAAGGTTGTGGGCTTGATTCCTGGTCAGGGCACATGCTTAGGTTTGGGGTTTGGTTCCCTGTCAGGGCACCTATGGGAAGCAGTTGATTGACGTTTCTCTCTCACATTGACCTCTCTCTCTCTTTCTCTCTCTCTTCCGTCTCTTTCTCTAAAATCAATACAAAGTATCTTCGGGTGAGGATTTAAAAAAAAAAAGAAAATTAGAAAATAAACCAGAGTGTTAACCTCTGCTAGGGTCTCTGAGATTAGCTAAGAACATGGGGGGGGGGGAGGGGAAGTTATGGTCGAACCCCTAGATATACTTGGGGAATTCAAGAAGAGGGACCTAGCACCTCCCTTCCTGCCTGGACCCCAGGGAGACAGAAGTCTCCTGGAACTGCACTGCCTAATATGGTAACCACTAGCCGTGTGGCTGTCAAAGCCTGGAAAAGTGCCTAATCCAAACTGAGATGTGTCTCAGTGTAAAACACACCGAATTTTAACATCCTAGTCTAAAAAAGAATGTAAAATACCTCACTAATAATGTTTATATTGATTGCATGGCAAAATGATAATATTTTGGATGTACTGGATCAAATAAAATACATTATTAGAATTAATTTCACCTTCAGTCAGGTGCTCAAGGTCAACATCCACAGTCTCAAACCAAGTTGATAGTGTGTATCCTTCATGTGTTGTGATACAAATGGCACTTTGCCTCTGTGCTCTTCCTCACGAAGACCTATAATCTAAATTTAATCATGAGAAAATGTCAGACAAATTCTGGCAAAGGAACATCCTACAAGGTACCCCATGAGCAATCCTCAAAACTCTCAAGGTCATCAAAAACAAGATACATCTGAGAAATTGTCTCAGCCGACAGGCACCCAAGAGGACATCACAACTAAATGTCACGTGGTTTCCTGGATTGGAATCTGGAACAGAAAAAGGACATTAAGTAAAAGCTAAGGAAATCTGAATTAATTTCGGATTTTAGTTGATAATAATGTGTCAATATTGGTTCATTATTTGTAACAAATATACCTGACTAACAGAAGATGTTAATAATAGGAGAAACTGGGTGTGTCTGTGGAGGCAGGTAGGAACTCTCCCTACTGGCTGCTCATTTTTTCTGTATACTTAAAACTGTTCTAAAAGTTATGCCTCTGAATTTAAAATGAAAAAGGCAGGAGACTGGTAATACTGGTAACATAAGAGAAGCAGGAACGAGTTGAGATTGAGCCAGGACTCATGACAAGCCGCCTGCACGAGCCAGCAAAGTCCTGTTTCTGACCTTGGGCGGTAGTAACACAGGTGCTCACCTTATAATAACTCATGAAGCTATACTTTTGTTCTGTGCAGTTCTCATTGGCTATGGTTTTATTTTTCTGACAATATAAAAGTTGAAAACAAATAAACCAGAAATGAACTTCACCTGTTTCTTTTTACCTTTATAAAAAATAAATGCGACTCCTAGAATTTTTTAAAATATGTTTTTATTGATTTTAGAGAGTGGGAGGGAGATGGAGAGAGACACAGAAACATCGATAAGAGAGAAACATGGATAGGCTGCTTCCTGCACGCCCCCTACTGGGGTTTGAGCCTGTCAACCTGGTATGTGCCTGGATCAGAATGGAACCAACAACTTCCTGGTGCATGGGACCACACTCACCCAACTGAGCCACACCAGCCAGGCATCCTAGAAAAATTTAAACTACATTTGTGAATCACATTATATTGTTATTGGCAAGTTCTGCCTTAGGAGCTCCCAGGGTCAGAATATCATTGCACTGTGCCTTTGCATGAATCTGTCCTGCAAGATGCTTGTCAGGCTCCAGAAGGGCAGTGAGTGAGCCACTGAAATGACACTGAATGCATGGTCTTTTGCACCCACTTGTCAATAAATGTCTGTACATGTTGCTTTCATTGTATGATACCCTCAGGTAGTGAGGTTGTACAGAGAACCATATTAGTCCCTCTAATCAGGGGACATCCCTGATCCTTACCAAAGAAGCCTGGCAATAATAGGACAGACACGTGAACTTAGGTCAGTTTGCAAGAAAGAACAAGCAGTTTCCAAAGTCTCCATGAAGGGCTTAGAAACAAGCTGAGAGAGAGTGTGAGCACAGAAAAATCCTCAGCTCCAGGGAGAGGTGGCTGCAGAAAGCAACGTAGAGGATGGCACCTGGGACGCAGCTGCTTCAACAGGAGCCAGCCTGGAAGAATGCCTGTGCCCAAAGTTCAGCTGGGATTTACCTTTCTAACCAACGTCAGTGCAGGGCCAAGGACAGTTGCAAATCAGACAGTTCCCTGCCTTGCTTCCGAGCTGCCTGGAATTTAAATCAGTCCTGGGGAAAGGGGGTGGGGTAAAAAAAGAAGAGGGAAAATTTTAAATCAAATGAATTTAAAC
Organism: Molossus molossus; assembly: GCF_014108415.1. Lineage (NCBI taxonomy): Eukaryota > Metazoa > Chordata > Mammalia > Chiroptera > Molossidae > Molossus > Molossus molossus. The sequence goes on along the minus strand of NW_023425345.1, from coordinate 10,112,086 downwards.
CTAAGGTGACTGAGAAAAATGGAAAACTTCCAGACTAAGATTTCTGCCCTCAGGTAGATTGGGAGCTCAGCTAGAAACAAAGTTTGGCAATTGAGAAATAAGCTTGATACTGTATCTGTTTGCTTGTTTATTTAAATGGCTGAGTTTTGTGGCATAAGAAACTTATACCCAATACATAGGCTAATAAGCCACAGCTTTTTAGTTCATCTACAAGATACAAAACGCTTGTTCCTATTGGTCATGATGACCAAATACCTGAGTGCTGAGTGTTATAATCAGGTTGAAAACTGAACATTACCACCAAAGGATGAATTTTTGGTGGACAAAAATGTGGTAGATCATTGGGAAAACGGCCTTAATTATACCCTTTCCTGTATTCATGCTTGTTTAATAGCGAGGATACAATTTTTTTGAGTTAATTCCATACAAATAAAAGCTCTGTGCACTATTTAAAGAAGAAGGTATTTTCTCAAGCAGACAAAATTATTGCCATCACTTTCATTTTTTTATCCCTAATATTTCTATATATACTTGCTGCCTTACACCATCACTTGAGAAAAAATGTGTTCTTAATTCTTATCCAGAACTGTGGCCATAGACCAATTTAATTGGCTTCCAAGGTAACACAGACCCCAGCATTTTCATGTGCAGCTCGGGTGTGTGGCATGCACACCACTTCTACCATCTTCCCTGGCCCAGAATGATAAGAGCATCTTTACAGATAAGAAATACTTGCTCTTTTCAGGAACATTGCTTTCGGTACTGCTTCTGCGGGTTCTGGCACATGAACCACTTTCTCTGCAGGCAACCTTTGGTGGTGAGTAAGCCCTGCTATATTTGTATTTCAATCTGCAAAGTACTGCATTAAAGGCTTTCTTTTGTTCAAGCTGCCTTTTAAGACGCTAATCGCTGCTATTTCATCTTGTTTGAACATCTTGTATAAGTACACGACAAGGCAATTCCCAAGTCTCTCATCTGCCTTGTGGTTTGCCGCTACTTGAAAAGATGATGAAAATGGCCTGTTATCTTTCTGTTTAAAGTCAGGAATTCTGCTTGGTTAGACTGCATGCTAATCACTTTCAGAAAACAAATGGAAGACTCTTGGCCCAAATGGAATAAATAACTATAAGCCAAATACAGTTTGAGGGGTTATTTTATTTAATGTTATGAATCCTACAACGCCAAACAGTTCTACAGATATCAGAATTATGATATAATATCATCTCTACTGTTCTATCTTGTATTATTTAAATTTTTATGAAGCTTTGTGGATTCAAAAAAGATATGTTCTTTCTAAAGTTTTCTAGTTAATGCTGTTTTTATTAATATATTAGAAATGTCTTAATATATTTTTCATAACATGAACAGATTTCACAATCCTTATTATTTATTTTATTTTTGTATTTTATTAAATTTATTGGGGTGTCATTGGTTAGTAAGATTATATAAGTTTCAAGTGTACAATATTATAATACATTATCTGTATACTGCATTGTGTACTCATCATCCCAAATTTACCCTCTCTCATTAATTATTCTAACATTTCACTCTTGCAACTAAAAATACAAAGTTAGACTTCAACTAAGTGATGGTAATTCAAAACCCAAAGCACATAAATATGTCTTTTTTGCTGTGTTACCTCTAAAATGCTTACCTAATTTGAAAGCAAATGTTCAGATAGTAATGACTCTGAGTAATAGGTCTTATTGACATTGTTATGTTGATTATATTTAATGGTAACTGTGCAGTTACTTGCATATTTATCAAGCAACTTCAGGGAGGCCAGAAATGACATTAAAGTTGCCATTCTACTACTCATTATATCAGAAGGCTTTTGACCTTCCAAAGATCAAAGTCAGTGCCAAAAACAGATGTTGGCCAAATATTGTGGCTGAAGCCAAGCTTTGATACAACCCTCATCCCCAGGAAACAGTGAATGAAATGAAGTACGGGCATTTAGGCAAGAACCAAAGAGTACCTACCACTGAAAATGGCAGCTACAATAGGCAGAAGCAACTTATTGCCCAAATTAACAGGGAGGGAATGTAGAGTTAGGCTAGGAGTAGGATTTGGCTATAGGGCATTGCTGTCAATTAAGGTAAGTTTAAATTAGACCGATCCTCTATGTAAAGCCTGCTAAATACCACACCGATGCTAAGTATTTTCCATGTGTAGCCCAGATGTCTGCTAGCTTGATGGGCCCAGCTAGTTAGTAGCTATACTGCAGCCTGCCCCTACCTCTTTTGGCAACCTCAGATATTTCCAGAAGACACCCAAAGGTGTGACTCACATCTTCCTTCTGTCTGTTGGTTATGCTTGTGGACACTGTCTATACAGTTGCTTGGAGAAGGCCCACCGTCCAGCTTGGATGTGGGAAGAACAGTCCAGGCAGAGGCAACAGCATGTGCAAAGGCCCTGAGCTTGGAAAATGGAGAGCATGAGAGAAAGAGGAAGGAGATTTGCTAAAGGCAGTCAAAGCATCCTGTATGTCAAAGTCAGGACTATGGACACTTCCTGGGCATTTATCATTCATTATATTCCATGTGTTTGTTTTCTAAGACTTTATATTTTTATTGTTTCTACTGGATACTGAATATGTAAAAACTAATGACTATAACATACATGTAAGGCTTAAGAAATAACAATACCTGCCCTGCCAGTTTGGCTCCGCAGTTGGAGCATCAACCTCTGAATCAAAAAGAGTCATTGGTTCAATTCTGGTCAAGGGCACTTACCTTGGTTGTGGTTCAGTCCCCAGCCCTGGTCGGGGTCATGCAGGAGGCAACCAGTCAATGTATCTCTCTCACACTGATGTTTCTCTCTTTCTCTCTCTCTCCCTCTCCCTCCCACTCTATCTGAAAATCAATGGAAAAATATCCTCAGGTGAAGATTTAAAAAAAATGACAATATTATGAGCACCCACATATTCAAAATCTACATTTGAGATAGACCAGTGTCCTTGGAGCCAAGTCCATTCTGTGTGCCTCCCTACCCCTTCTTCCCAGAGGTGACCACAGGCCTCAGTTTTATCTTTTGCTTATTTTTCTTTATGCTTTGATCACACATCATTGTGTAATCAAGACAGTGTTTAGTTTTCTGTATGTTTGAACTTTCTGTAAGTTGGATTATATGAACTCCAGTCTCCTATGACTTGTTTTTGTTGCTCACCTTATGCTTTTGAAACACAGCCAAGTTCACTCAATTTCATTCATTGCTGCATAGTATTTCCATTTAAAGAAGTCACAGTCTACCTGTTTTCTTATCCATGGATATGTGTGAATTTCATCTTTTGGTTATTACAAACATTGCTTCTATAAACATGTCTTCTGGTTTATTTATTTTATTTATTCTATTTTTTTATCCTCATCCGAGGACAGATTTTCATTTTTTGTTCAGATAGAGTGGGAAGGAGAGAGAGGGGGAGAGAGGGAGAAACATCTATGTGAAAGGGACACATCGCGTGGCTGCCACCCGCACAACCCAACCAGGGCCGGGGACAAACTGCAACGGAGGTACATGCCCTTAGCAGGAACCAAACCCGGGTCTTTCTGGACTGCAGGCCGACGCTCTAACCGCTGAGCCAAACTGGCCAGGGATGTCTTCTGATTTTTTTAATGTACAGGAGTTTGTTTAGGAAATCAGCCTGAATGTGGAATTTTAGAAAATTGCTGGATCATAGGGTATGTGCACCCTCAAAATTATTAATTAATATTGAATTGTTTTCCAACCAGAGAGTGTTGACTTCTACTTTCAGTAGCAGAGTATGTGAGTATCTCTTGTTTCCAATCAATTTTGACTTTTTAAAAAATTTTTTACCCATCAGGTGTATGTAAAATATCTCATTTCAGTTTTGATTTGCAGTTCCCTGCATAATAATAGGGAGTCATTTCATGTTTATTTGCCATTGGTTACAATGTTTTCCTCTCTGATGGTCCCATTCAAGTCTTTTGCCCATTTAAATATTCTGTGGTCCTTTTTTTATTGACATTTTGGAATTCTTCATATATTCTGGAGAATAGTCCTCTGTCATTTGTATGTATTTCTAATCTCTTTTCCCAGTATGTAGTGTGTCTTTTAATTTTTCCTCACGATACTCTGATAAATACAAATTCTGCATTTTAATGTAATCAACCTTTTTCTTTTATGGTTTATGTCTTGATTCCAAAATCTTTTCTTCATCCAATGTCTTAAACATATTCTCCTGTTTGTTTCCTAAAATTTTTATAATTCTACTTTCTACATTTAAGCCTTTAATCCATCTGGCACTTATTTATTTATTTTTATTTTATTTTATTATAGCCATCTTTTTTTTAAATTTATTTTTTTATTAATTTTTGTTACAGATGTTTCTCCTTTTTCCTCCACTGATTCCCCCCTCCTCCTCCCTCCCTGCCCTGTCCCCAGTTTGTTGTCCATGTCCACTGTTCATGCATACATGCATATAAGTTCTGTGGTTTATCTCTCCCCCACCACCCCCTCTTCTGGGGATTGTCAGTCTGTACCCCACTTCCATGTCTCTGGGACTACCCCATTCCTCAGACTGTTATGTTCATTATATTCCACAAATAAGTGAGATCATATGATACTTGTTTTTCTCAGTTTGGCTTGTTTCACTTAGGATAGTACTTTCCAGGTCCCTCCATGTAGTCTCAAAGGATAAGAGATCTTTCTTTCTTACAGCTGCGTAGTATTCCATTGTGCATATGTACCACAGCATTTTTATCCATTCGTCTACTGATGGACACTTGGGCTGTTTCCAGATCTTAGCTATTGTAAATAGTGGCACTTATTTTTGTGTATTAATGAGGTAGGGGTCTAATTATATTTTATTCAATACAGACAAGTTATTGTATAGCTCCCCCCCCCCCACACCATTTCTCACTAGCCTATAATTCCAGCTATTAGATAATCTCTAAGGATGATGGCTACCATTAGTTTCTTCCCTTTCTATATGTATGCCACTCCATCCATCAAGAGGCTTGTTTGTTTGTTTGTTTGTTTGTTTATTTGTTTTTTCGCTTGAATCTGGGCTGGTCTAGATGCTACTTTGGACAAATAGAGAGAAGTCACCTGGAAGAGAATTGGATGCCAGCCAGCAGTCAGCACCAAGCCTCCAGCCACGTGACCATGTTTTTGGGGTTTCCAGCAGGGCCCAGAGACAGGCCGAGTGCAGCTGCATGGCTGGGTAGAGGTGAGACCTACAGGGGAACTGGCCAGTCGATCCACAGAATTGTAGGAAATCATAAAACTGTTGCTGTTTTAAGACATGAAGTTTTGAGGCAGTTTGTGATTTTCTCTGTAACAAATCCAGTTTCTATACATGTTAGAGTGTGTTTCACGGATGTTTACTCTGTTTCATTGGTAAGCTAGTGGTCACTACTCTCTAATCAGGCAAGTACTATAAACATCCATCCAAAATACTCTCTCTGCTACATTGCATTAATCTGGACAAGTAGCATTTTTGTTCAGTTCCAAATATTTTCCAATTTTGCTATGATTTCTTTGTTCCATGAGCTGTTTAGAAGTACATTTTTCCTGCCCTGGCCGGTTTGGCTCAGCGGTTAGAGCGTCGGCCTGCAGTCCTGAGAGACCCGGGTTCGGTTCCCGCTAAGGGCACGTACCTCGGTTGCAGTTTGTCCCCGGCCCTGGCCGGTTGTGCGGGTGGCAACCACTCGATGTGTCCCTTCACATCGATGTTTCTCTCTCTCTGTTCCTCTCTCTCTCTCCCACTCTACCTGAACAAAAAATGGAAAAATGTCCTCGGGTGAGGATAAAAAAAAAAAAAGAAGTTTAAAAAAAAAAAAAAGAAGTACATATTTCCATTTCCAAATGTGTGTTTGTTTATTATAAAATTTTCAGTTTTAAATGAATTGCAATGCAATCAGAGATTGTGCATGCAAATTATCTGGAATTTGTAAAAACTATCTCATGGTCAGTACACAAGTCATTTTTCATAAATTATTCCACAGGGCTTGTTAAGAAAACATATTTTCCTGTTCTTGGGCTCAATGTACTATAAATAGAGATTATATCAAGCTTGTTTGTGGTTCTTCTCATTATCTTTATCTTCACCGACTTCTTTGTCTGCTTGACTATACAATTCTTTATATTTTTATGTTCAATTTCTTGTCTTGCTCTAGGAAGTTGTACCTATTCTGTTTGCATAGCGCCTCCTTTCAAGCCTCTGTTTGTATCCCACTGGGTGACTCTGAAACTTGATCTAGTCTACCTTTGCGAGGTTATGTGAAATAACAAACAACCCCCAAATCTCTGTGGCTTACAACCACAAAGTACTTCTTTTCATCTTACATGCTGTTCACTGGCTGGCTCTGCTCTCCATCTTCCTTCTGGGACCCAGGTGGGAGGAGGAGCCCATCCCAGGGACTGGCTGTTTTGTGTCAGAGGCAAAAGAGCACTTGGATGAGGCACCCAGTAGGGCCATGCACTTGGCCAGGCCTGAGGTCGTCGGGGTGGGCACATCACAGGGAGGAGCACAGAAGGATAGAGAACAAGCTACAGCACCTGCCTCTTTTGTTCTCTTTGAACAGTCTCTACATAGAATTTCTAAAGAAGATCTTTCGGCAACTCCTTCAGAGCTGCCCCTGCCTGGTCCCAATTATATGGTCCATCCAGTTCAAAATAGCTGGATGATGTTTATGCTTTGGTTTTATATGTTCTTGTACCATTTGCACGTAGTTTTGTCTCACCGCAACCATTAGACTGAAGATGGTTAAGAATCTGCTGAAAACAATGAAAAAAACACAAACACATGTGTCCTGTTTTGCTTACTATTTAGGGGATTTAAAAACCTCTTTGAATTTCATGCATGAACCATAGGTCCCTATTTTACAATTGCCTGTTAACATGTCAGTGTATACACTGGTCTGCACTCTGAGGTCGGGTTGCATCTGTTTTGTTCACTATCGTGTCCCTGTGACTACCACTACATTTGGCATATAATAAACCTTGGATAAAAATGTGTGAAATGAATAAACCAACTAAACTGAAATTAGAATACAAGGCTAGGGTCCCAAATAGAATGACCAAGATCAAGTTAGTAAAGATAAACTATTGTCATTAAAAGCCCATGATCAAATGAAGATAATATTTACACTAAATCAGCAAAGTCTTTGGGGATTGTCTGTCTCTTTTTGTGTCAAGTCTAACGAACAACAAAAAGCCTGGCTACATGGAAGCAAGCTTTCAAGTCGGTGCAAAAGAATTGGTTTTTTGCCCCTTTTTTTTTTGTTCAAGGGTCCACAGCCAGAGCATGTCAGGATGGTGATAGTTTTTTCGATTTTATGTCATGCCCCTCTGAGAACAGCATCATGTGAGAGCCTCATACAGGCAGAGAGCCTGGATGAATGAATGGGTCCCGGGCGCAAGTGAGTGGGTCATGTCTGGAGTTTTCTGTGAGTGAACCAGCCTCCCTGTATACCCAGAACCGCCAGCAGATGTCCTGCCTGGTCTCTGTGATGAGCCTGCTGTTTGCTTTTGGTTAACTGCTTTCATCACACAACGTTTTCCCACGTGTGCCCGCTTCACACCCTGCAGGGCACATTTTCTCTGCACATCCATGATTCAGGACAGCTGTGATGTGCTCATTTATTTATTCTTTCAATAAAGATCTGTCATGCGCCTAGTCTGAGCCCTGTACAGAGACCGCAGTGGTGAGCAAAACAAGCACTTCCCTGGAAGTATTCTTCTGGGGAGGACAGTTAATTCAATGAGTAATCTCCCAAAATTAGGATTTGGGCTATGCTGGACAAAGTGCACAGTACTAGGAGGGCAAGTGAAAGGAAAAAGACCAAATGTAGCCTAAGGAAGCAAGGTTTCCACTCGTTTTGAAAGATGACTGAGTTAAGTAGACCAAGAACCACAGAGAGAGCTTGTAATTTACCTTAAGTGAATCTTTGTTCTTTTAATTAGAAGAGAGACCAGAGAGCATCTTGTTAAACTCATAGACTCTGGGCTATGCTTCCTGGGGTCTAATCCTCACCACCATTTATTAGCTATGATCTAGTTTTTTCTTCTGTAGAATCAGAAAAGTAACAGTACTTACTTCACGGGGTTATTGTCAGGATTAAATGAATTCATGTGAATGCCTGGCATAAAGTAAGCACTCAATGCATGTCAGCCCTTACTGTTATTTACTGGAATAGTCAGCAATATCTATGGCACCTCAATTCTTTTTCAGATTCAAAAATTCTCTGTGAATTAGAACCATGCCAACCCAATGGGCTCCAGTCTGCTAAGTTTTTTTCTGAGGCACAGCCACCTTTGACTTTGATCATTGCACACGTGCCTTGTGTGGATGGCACGCAAGAACCTGGCGAGTTTCACATGACAACATGAGATGTGCAGCTCCAAGCCACACAACATAGTTATGAGTTGTATAATGTGCGAGAGTCCCCCTAATCTGTGGTTTCGCTTTCCCTAGTTTCAGTTACCCTTGGGCAACTGTGGTTCAAAAATGTTAAATGGAAAATTCCAGAAATAAGCAATTCATAAGTTTTAAATTGTACGCTGTTCTGAGTAGCATGAAAAACCTCTCGCCATCTAGCTCCTTTCCACCTGGCACATCCATCATCCATTGCCCGGTGTCTCCACGCTGTGCGGGCTCCCTGCACCGTAGTCCCTCAGTAACCACCTTGGTTACCAGATCCATTGCTATGGTATGTATCTCAGTGCTTGTGTTCAAGTAACCCTTGTTTTACTGTTATCATTGTTCCATTTGATAATTAGTGACTGGCGTTAATCTCTTTTTTTTTTGCCTAATTTATAAATGAAACTGGATCATAGGTATGTAAGTATAGAGACTTTGCCTAATTTATAAATGAAACTGGATCATAGGTATGTACGTATAGGAAAAAACGTAGTATAAACAGGACTTGGTACTATTCGTGGTTTCCGGCATCCACTGAGGGATCTTGGAATGTATCCCCCCAAGGATAAGGAGGAACTACTGTAATTTTTCCCCCTAATCCCATAAGAGACCCCATAGATAACACGACCACATTGATAGGAATAGAGACCTTGAATCTTAAGAAAGCAAATTACAGGCTCATTTAGAAGCTGACACACAGATCGTTGCAGTGTCTTCTACCCAATCCGTTTAAATTGCACATTCTCCTCTCACTTGACAATATAACCCCTTCAGTCTCAGGGCTGCACAGCATCTCAAGTCATTTAACTTTACTGTTTAACGAGGATCTTTGTGATTAGATTTTGGGGAATGCTTTGAAGTTTCTTTTTAATAAAAGGAGCACTAAAAATGATGTGCAGGGCATAATTAAATGGTCTCAGGTTGCTGTAGAGAGTAGAAGCAAAATATACAAATAGACCTGACAGAAAAAAACAAACCTCTGAAAAGAAGAGCACTCTTTTTAAATTGCAAATCATTTTTGTTTTCAGAAATTACACTGTAGTACTGCAGAATATCAGCCAAATATCCTTGAGTTTTAAATGTTTCAAGTTTTTGTTTTCTAACTGCCATCATCCTCTCCTGGTCAATCTTTTTGTTGTTCAAAGTATGCCAGAACTTTCTTTATAGCTATTTATATTTATTTACTTTTAAATTTTTTGTCTTTATTGATTTTAGAGAGGAAGGGAGAGGGATAGAGAAATAGAAACATCTATGAGAGAGAACATTGATTGGCTGCCTCCTGCATGCCCCCCACTGGGGATTGGGCCCACAACTTGGGCATGTGACCTGACCAGGAATCGAACCAGTGATCGCCTGGTACATGGGCTGACGTTCAACCATCAAGCCACACCGGCCAGGCTTTATAGCTATTATTATTATTTTTAAATCCTCACCCAAGGACACTTTTCCATTTATCTTCAGATAGAGTGGGAGGGGAAAAGAGAGCGAGCGAGAGAGAAACATCGATGCAAGAGAGATACATCGCTTGTCTGCCCCCCGCATGACCCCAACGGAGGCTGGGGACCAAGGCATGTGCCCTTGACTAGAATTGAACCTGAGACTCTTCTGTCCGCAGGCTGAGCCAAACTGGCTAGGGCTATAGCTATTTTTAAAAAATGCACAAAGCCATAGGTTCTCTACCAATTTTATTTACATCTACATCTGCATCTACATATATAGAAAAAAACACTCTAAAATATTACTCTTGGGTCTCTTTGGGTTCTGGGATTAAGAGAAGACTTTGTTTTTGTTCTAGTTTTTCTGTTTATAATTTTAGTTTTGTAATAAAAAGTGTGGTGTTGGTTTTCTAAGTGGACCTAGAACATAGTTCAGTCCTAAGCAATTCCATTTGAATATAATTTATCTATTTTAAAACAAGACAAAACCGCCCTGGCCGGTTTGGCTCAGTGGTTAGAGCGTCGGCCTGCGGTACAGAGGGACCCGGGTTCGGTTCCCGCTAAGGGCACGTACCTCGGTTGCAGTTTGTCCCCGGCCCTGGTTGGTCGAGCAGGTGGCAACCACTCGATGTGTCCCTTCACAACGATGTTTCTCTCTCTCTCTTCCTCTCTCTCTCTCCCGCTCTGTCTGAACAAAAAATGCAAAAATGTCCTCGGGTGAGGATAAAAAAATAAATAAATAAATAAATAAATAAATAAATAAATAAATAAAACAAGACAAAACCAATAAAAAAAATAGCTGGTAAAAGAAATGCTAGTTTTTACTGGAAAACTCCCCAGTTCCAATATGCTTTGTTTGACAAGGGTTAACATATAACCTCTACAACTTGCCTTTATATGCTTCTTAAGGGTCTTACCCTTGGGTTGATTCATTAGTGAGACCAAGTTAAAATTTCTCTGGAAAAGAGAATTCCACTGCTCAGCAGGCTAGCTGCCTTCAGACTGGTTACACTGACTACCCAGCCCCAACCTAGCCAAAGAGTCCATAAAAGATGGTGGAGTAAGACAAGTCATAAATTTGACTTCTATTTCCAAAATCACTTCCATTCTGGGCTGACCTCACATTGGCGGTCTGATTTGATTACAAGGTCATTTCCCCACATGTTGTACTCAGCAGTTTGAAAGGTACAATGTGTTGGTTAAAATCTGATCCTTGGGGTATATTTGCTCATTTTACAAGCAGCTCCTCAATTTGACATAATTCAATCCAGTGGGAACCCAACACACTAAACCTCAGAGCTGTCCCGGCCCTGCTCACGTGGTGCCCCACTCAGAGATGCTATTGGTGCTGAGGCTCGCTCCCACCCCCTGCCCACCCCCGACCTCGTTTCCACTCAAACCTTTAATAACAATCTACAAGGAAGTCTTTGTGTTCCAGAGTGCTCTCATATTTATGAGAGCTCTAATGTGGAGGAAAATACTCAACCTAAAGATTTGATGGAGAAATGTTTTTGTAGCCTCTGAATAGTCATTTTCATAATAATAGCATTATTTCCATTACGCAGAACTTTAAAACCACTTAAAAAATTTTTTTTCTTTATTGATTTTTAGAAAGAGAGGAAGGGAGAGAGAGAACATTGATTGGTCGCCTCCTGCATGCCCCGCCCTGGGAATTGGGCCCACAACCCGGGCCTGTGCCTTAATCGGGAATCGAACCAACGACCTCTTGGTGCATGGGTCGATGCTCAACTACGGAGCCACACCAGCTGGGCTAAAACCACTTTAAAAGCAACAGATCTCATTGAGTTTAATTCCAGAGTGGAAACGGACCAGGTACACTAGGGATTTTATCTAGAAAATGAAGAGATGGAGGCCCAAAGAGGTCCAGTTGGATTGGTCCCAAGTCACACGGGTAGTTCCTAAAGGAACTGAAATAAAAACTTTAGGTCTTCTGCCTGGTTGGTGTGGCTCAGTGGTTGAGCATGGACACATGCACCAAGAGGTTGCTGGTTTGACTCCGGTCAGGGCACATGCCCAGGTTGTGGGCCTGATCCCCAGTGAGGAGGCATGCAGGAGGCGGCCAGTTGATGTTCTCTGTCATTGATGTTTCTATCTCCTCCTTTCTCTCTCTAAATCAATAAAGAAAAAAAAAAGTTTAGGTCTGATGTTCAACTCTGTGCCCTTTCCACTGCCTCATTCTGCCCTTTTAATCCCCTTATTAATGTTGGCTGAGAGGCTTTTGCATTCCCTGTTATTAATAATGATCACTATTGCCCTGGCTGGTTTGGTTCAGTGGTTAGAGGATCGGCCTGTGGACCGGAGAGTCCCAGGTTCGGTTCCCGATAAGGGCATGTGCCTCAATTGCAGTTTGTCCCTGGACCTGGTTGGGGTCATATGGGTGGCAGCCAGTTGATGTGTCTCTCTCACATCGATGTTTCTCTCTCTCTCTTCCTCCCCTTCTCCCTCCTGCTCTATCTGAAGATAAATGCAAAAAATGTCCTCGGGTGAGGATAAAAAAATAATAATGATCACTACCATTTTTTGAGCCCTGTTCAGTGCCTGACACTGTGTATCACACTCAATCTTGACAACAGCCTAATGAAGTAGGTCTTCTTACCCATTTCCTAGCTGAGAAAATTGAGTCCCAGAGAGGATAAGTAACTGACCCAGCATTTTAAATGACAACGAGTACAAAGCAGGACTGAGATTTAAATCATGTTCTTTCTGACCTCAGAACTCAAGCTTTTAACTATTTAGCACCACGACTATACTTCTCAGAACCGTATTTTCTTGGCAAAAGATATAAAGAAAGCCTTTTTCTCTCTAGGTCTAGAGTGATTCTTGCTACAGACAACATTTAACAAGCCAGGGGTGGCTGGGCAAAGGCCTCTTGTCTGGGAAAGACAAGAGTGTGGGACCCACGTGGCCCGCCCACCGGATCCAGGCAGGCATAGCACGTCGTAAATAACCTCTTACACAGGCCTCGCTGCCAGCTCAAAGTGGGTTTTGAGTGTATTTGGTTTGTTTTTAAAGAGAGTGTGAGCGAAGGGCTGTCATTTAAAATTGCCCAGAACTCACGTCACGAAAACAGGTGGGCTGAGATTGAAAACAATATAAAGGAGAGGCTGAACTTCCCAAAGCAGACATTTTGAAGTGATGATTTTGCTTTGGAACAGGGTTACACTTGAGGTATTTCAAAGCAGTAATGCCCCCTAAATGCAATTAAAATGTAAATTTTTCTACTCAAATTTGGTTAACACTCGACTTTTCAGAAAATGCTTGTTTTATTAAGCAATGGATCCTTTGCACAGGAGAAGAGCACATTAAAGGTTTGGTTCTTCTGCATCCTGGAGAAGGCCTGCAAAACTCTATTTCCTTTTCCTTTATAAATGCTAAAGCTGTTATAGAAGCCCTTTATGGGAGAATTTTTGTTTTGAAACATTATGTGACATTCTTTCCTGAAATTTACTTATTAAAACCCCAAATTAAGAAGAGATTATAAACCCCTTTGAGAGCACGTTTATCTGCTGTAGGAAAGCCCTTCATCAGTAGGTGGCGCTCTGAGAATGAGATTACTATACTGTGGAGACAAGGAATTCAAGCAAGGCAACATTCCACCCTTTCCTGGGTATCTTCCTAAAGGAAACAGCTTTGCCCTGACCCCTTGAGCGCCGGTCTTCCGGAGCTGTCCAGCTCCGCACCTGCTGTTTGAGCACATGGACGCTCACCTTGTATCCTTCTTAGATCACAGACTGTGAAGGCTAGAAAGGGCCTCTTATGTAATGGCTTAGCTTGCAGCCTCTGGGTCTTGGAAACACAGGATCTCTAAAGCTTGGAGGATCTGAAGTGGACTGAAATAAAGTTGAGATCTGAAATGAAGAACTGATCACCCAAGGTCACCTAGCTAGCTCTTAGCTCAGCCAGGACAAGAGCCCTACCGGGCGTTCTACCTGTCCGGTGCTTGTCAGCTTATTGGTGATCATTTTGGGGGCATGGTGGGGAGGGAAGAGACACCAGCTGGGTGCATGGAGACAGTGGCCTGCTTGGTGGGGGACAGGGTGCAGGCAGAGCTCACTGACCAGGGGTGGGAACATTACACATCTAGGATTTTCTTCCTCGACTCTTTACACTCCTGCCTGCCACTCTAGAAGGAGTTATTACAAATGTCAAGTGCTGATTTTTTCTGTCCAAGCTAATTTTCTCAGGTGTCTATTGTACACCAACCCAACCACCATTTCCCCATCACCCAGAGGTATTCAAAACTCTAGAGGTTTATTTATTTATTTATTTATTTATTTTAGAGAGGGAGGAAGGAGACAGAGAGAAAGAGAAACATTGATGTAAGATAGATACATGGAGCAGTTGCCTCCTATATGCGCCCCATCAAACCTGCAACCTAGGTATGTGCTCTGACCGGAATCAAACCCGCAACTTTTTGGTGTATGGGACAGTGGTCCAACCAACTGGGCCAGAACAAAAGCCTAAAGCTTCTATTGGCTACTCCGTTTAGCATGGATTCAACATGAGCTTGGAAATATTCTGGGGTCCAAGATATAGAAGTGAAGAAAACAGACAAAAATCCCTGCTCTTGTGAAGGAAACAGAAAATAAATAGAACAAATAAGGCAGTTATATAGCATGTTAGTGATGAGTGCTAAGGAAGAAAAAAAGAGAGATAAGGAGTATTAGGGAGGGACTGGAAATTGGGTCAGGGAAAGCATCACAGAGAATGTCACTTTAAAGCTAAGACTGAAGGGTGGGGGGAGGAGATAGGTGTAAAGCTGTGGAGGAAGGACATTTGAGGCAAAGGGAACAGCAGACGTAAAGACCTTGAGTCAGAGGCCGGCTTGGAATCTTAGGAACGTCCAAAAGACCAATAGATTATTTTTAAATTCTTACTGTGCAGATGTTCTTTATGAATATGTTTTTCCATTCCCTCGTTCATTTCTGTTGTCATCTCCTTAGGCTAACCAGATCCCTATACCTGGATTCTTACAATTCTCATCTAACTGGTCTCTTCACCCTAAATCTCTTTCCCAGGCTACCATATCTTTAACTAAAGGCTGTTTGAGACATGAAAACCAAATGCAATGTGACACCCTGGATTAGATCCTGGAAAAGATGTAAGACATTAATGAAAAAACTGTGGCAATCCCAATCGTGTCTGGAGTTTAGTTAACAATAATGTAGCAATGTTGTTTTTTAGTTGTGATAAATATAGGATGTCAACAATAGAAAACACCAGGTGAGGCGTATATGGAGACTCTATGTACTATCTTTACAATTTTCCTGTAAATTTAAATCTATTCCAAAATAATTTATTTTAAAAAGATTCTATTTTTTATACATCACTCCTCTGTTCTAGAATTTTTAATCACTTCTTATTATTGAGTTTTAAGAGTTCTTTGCACATTAGAATAATGGTCCTTCATCAGATGTATCTTTTGCGAAGATTTTCTCCCAGGCCATAGCTTGTCTTCTCATTCCTTTGACTTTTTTTTTTTTTTTTTCTGGAGCAGAGTTTTTCATTTTAATGAAGCTTCTTGCCAGTTATTTCTTTCATGAACTGTATCTTTGGTGTTGTGTATAAAAAGACATCATCACCATACACAAACTCATCTAGGTTTTTTTCTTATGTTATCTTCTAGGAGTTTTCTAGTTTGGAGTTTACATTTGAGTCTGTGATTCATTTTGAGTTAGTTTTTGTGAAGGGTGTAACGTCTGTATCTAGCTAGATTCATGTTTATTTGTCTGTGATGTCAGTTGTTGGCACCATTTGTTGAAAAGACTATTTTTGCTCCATTGTATCCATTGTATCGCCTTCACTCCTTTGTGAAAGATTAGTTGACTCTATTTAGGTGTGCAGGGGAGCTATTATTTTCATTATCGCTTTACAGACAAGAAAACTGAACTCGAGAGAGGTTAAGTAACTTTCCCAATGTCACACAGCTAATAAGTAGCAGAGCCAAGATTTAATAACAAGAGTTAATAAGAGTGAATAAGTAGCAGCCTGGTGCCAATATCCCTGTACTTAACCACTGTGCAAAACTGCTTGTCTAGATAGAGACCCAGTCTGGGTCCTGGTTTCATTTTTGAGTAGTTGCACCTTCTTTGGACTGCCTATATTTATATTTCTGTGTATAGAAAATAAATCTCTATTTGCTTGTATTTCTCATTACATGTGAAAAATAAACCTCTATTTGTTTAAGTTACTATTATTCAGGTTTTCTGCCATGGGTAGCAGATTACAGTCCTGATACACAGGCTACAGGGTAGCTAATACCCCCAAATCACTTTCACGTGCCTTTGTAGAACATCACTTTCTCCCCCTTTTAGGGTGTTAGCTCAAGGAGGACAGAAACTTTAGTACAGTGCCTGGTATATATCAGATGCTCGATAAATATGTTTGAATAACTGAATACGTCAATAAATGATTGATGACTAAGAGTGCAATGCATTTTATCTCCTGCTCATGCTTTGCTTGACATCACACTAATTACCATTCTCTGTGTGTTGGTGAGCAAAGAGAGAGGGCAGAGATTCTGTACTTCACTGTCCTGTCATTCTAGCCTGACATTCAAAAATATACTATGAATAAATCATCGAGTCCATGAACTGTTGAGAGGTAAGTGTACTTCTGGGTTTTTTGTTTCCCTTGCCTTTTTTTTTTTTTTTTCCTGTCCCCTTCCAGCCCTGTCTTTTGCTATCAGTTTCTTACTTCCTTTTAATTCCAGACTGTGTCTAACATCAATTTATCCTTTTGATTTATGTATCTCATATATGCTCTTTTTTTCTTTCTTGTCTCTCCTTATTTCCCTGGACATACTGCACGTTTCCTCTCCACTTAGAGTGATTTCTCTAAGGTATAGAGAACTGTTTGCTGCTCTATAATGTGCCTGCTTGTGCCGTCCTCGCCACTCATTTCAATTTCCTGGTGTGATTTATCCAGCAATCAGACCATTGCCCAAAACTGGCTTTGCAGAAAAGCTTAATGCATTTGTCTTGCCCCTTCAGGGACTGCTCCTGATTATCATCCAGAGAAACTCCCGTCTCCATTTTGCTGATCCTTGGGCCACATTAGCCACATGAGCCATTTTGTGTAATACCGGACTGAGCTATTAATTCCCAGAATAACGTGCAATGTGTGGAAGGAGTCACATGCCTCTGCCAGCAGGAAGGGCTGCTGCTTCTTTTTCATAGTACAGCTTGCTTGTTCTCCTGTGCTGCAGGGGAGGGAGCACTGGAGGGCAGGTGAGCTGGGGCCTTGGGCTCATCTCATCGAGATGCTGGTCTTGAGCACGTCATTGGGCCTCTTTGGACCTCAGTTTCCTAACCCCTGGAGAGTTTAACTGAATGGGCCCTAACATATCACCCAGCCTTGTAATTTATGATTTTATAAATAAGAAATAGCATCATAGCTTTTAAAAATCAATATTACAAAGGCAACCTCAATCAAATGTCAGGAAAAAGGCTCAGATTCTGCCCATAAACATTTATTATAAAATTAATCATAATCTATCTCAGAGGTCAAGCTCAGAAAAGTAGACTACAAGAATCAGATAACAGGTAACGCCAGAATCCAGGATTCGAGCCTAGATTCATGGCAGGCAGCAAGAACAAAGGGATCGAGGCCAGCAGAGACTTAGGTGAGGCACAGGGGGAATAGCTTCTAAAAGGTGAAATGAGGTTTTATGTCTTTCCTTGTTCTGCTGTTTGAGCCCTCTTATTTGCTCACCCCTAATCTCTGATCGCCTTCCTTTTGCCCAGCACACACACACACACACACACACACATACACACACACACCTACGGTTAATCCTCTCCTACGGATATTTTTCCATTGATTTTTAGATAGAATAGAAGGGAGGGAGGGAAAGAGAGGGGGAGTGTGAGAGAGAAACATAGATGTGAGAGAGACACATTGATTGGTTGCCTCCTGCACAACCCCAACCAGGGCCAGGGATTGAACCTGTAACCTAGGTACATGCCCTTGACTGGGAATCTAATCCATAACCATTTGGTCTGAAGCCTAATACTCTAACTACTGAGCCAAACCAGCCAGGGCCCAAAAAGTATACTTTTATATTTGTTATTGTTGTTCTACAAATATATGTTTTAAATTTTTTTGTAGGAAATTCAAAAAATAAGAAAGCATGCATTGTTTTCTTGTTTTTCTCCCATGCATATTCAGGTATGTTCAGCCTTCCTGGGCTGTAGCCTTCTAATCAGTGGGTAGCTGCAAATTCTGTGGTCCTAGGTCAACAAGTGAGTGAGCTCCCGACACCCTCTACTTCATGGTTTCTTCCAGGCAGTGATGTCAGCGGGTGGAGCAGGAGGAGCATCACAGATATGCTACCGCATGACCTGTCTTCATGGACCCCGTCAGAAGTGAGTAAGAGAATGAGAACATCATTTGGAACCTAGAAGCTCTAAAGTGCACAGGCTCATTTTAGGTCATTTACACATAACTCACATGTGTTCCCTTTACTACCCAAACTCTCCCGGACCCCTCCCCGGCCTTCTCCAGTGAGACCACATGTGACCCTTTGACTTCATGTGCATGGAGTTGCCTCATTATGAAGCAAGGATCCCTTAACTGAAGTGAGGCTGTTGTGATGGTTAATTTCATGGGCCATGGTGCCCAGATAGTTGGCCAACATTATTCTGGATGTTTCTGTGAAGATTTTTTTTGAACAGATTAATGTTTGTTTGTTTGTTTATTTATTTATTTATTTTGGTACATGACCCTAGCAGGAACCAAACCCGGGACTCTCTGGTCCACAGGCCAACACTCCAACCACTGAGCCAAAACGACCAGGATGAGATTAACGTTTAAATTGATGGACTTTGAGTAAAGCAGATTACTCTCCATAATGTGGTGGGCCTCATCCAATCAGTTGAAAGCTTTAATTGAACAAAGACTGGCCTCCCTCCACCTCCATTCAGCAAGAGGGAATTCTGCCATCAGACAGGCTTCAGTCTCAAACTGCAGCTCTTTCTTGAGTCTCCATGCCTGCTGGCCTACTCCACCAGATTTTGGATTTGCCAAGCCTCCATAACCGTGTGAGCCAATTCCTTAACATAAATCTCTCTCTCTCTCTCTGTATATACATACCTTGTTGATTCTGTTTCTCTAGAGAGTCCTGAACACAGATTTCTGTGGCCAGCCTTGCACAGGGAAAGCCCCTAGGCAAACAGAAACAGAAAGTGCCCGGCCTTGAAGTGCAGGTGCAGATCATGGAAGATGACCTCGGTGCAGAATTTCAAGGCTTGGAACCAAGACCCTAAGCTTAGATGACCTGACTGGCTGAAGAAGCAGAGTTGTTGCCTTGTATGGTAATATCAGCTTCTAGCTGATGCTGTCGAATCTGTGATCCCGCACTCCTCTGACCTGCAGACGTTTCCCTCGGCTCAGTTTGGGTGCACCGCTCTGAGATAAAGGAGAATGGGGCCAGGTCCATTCATGTGTACCCTTGTCCTAGTCATACTCTTTGTGCGACTTCAGGAGTGATCCCAAGGAGAAGGAGTTTTGAGCTGAGTTTCAGCCATTGTTCCCTAGTCTAGAACCCAGACCAAATGTTACGGTCTGGCCCAGCACACGTGGTAATGCCAAGTTCTGCACACGTCGGTCTCACATGCACCTGCTGCTCTGTTGGGTCAAACTCCAGCTGCGTTTGGCCACCTTGCCCACTTGGTCACAAAGATGCGAACATTTCACAGTTTCCAGTTTCCATTTCCTCATTTTACCTGTTCGTCTACCAGGTCTTTGTGTCTTGTACCCATTGCCTTAAATTCACAGACTCCATATCTACTTTTTATTTCTGAATCCGTTCCCTTCTCTAATATGACTGATTCCTACTCTGAACGACGCTGTTCATTCAACAGGGCAAAGAAAAACCGAAAAATCACCTGTAATTCTACTGTATATGGGGCTCCTATTAATAAGTGGACTGGGGCAACAGGTAAATGGCAGTGCTCATTTATTGAGGTGGGAAGATTGAAGGAAGAGCACATTTCAGAGACGGCTATCCGAGTGTAGGGGAAATTAAGAATTCTATTTTGGACAGGTTAGAAATGCCTACTAGATATCCAAGTGTAGAAGTGAAGTAAGCCATTTGATAAAGGAGACTGGAGTTTAGGGGAGAAATCCAAATCGGAGTGAGAACTTAAAAGTCATTAGGATGTAGATAAAATTAAAACCATGGGCAGGATGAGGTCATCAAGTGAGTATAAAAAGAAAAGAATAGAGACCAGAGGACTGAGTTCTGGGTCACTGCAATGCCTAGAAGTGGAGAGAATAAAGAGGAACCGGCAAAAAATAAATTAAAAAAAAAATACTAAGAGTGAACAGGGAGGTAGAGCGAGAAAGAGTTGCCAAGTGAAGGAAGAATTTCAAGAAGATGTAAGCTGTTAACTATGTCAAATGCTGCTGAGAAGGTCTAGAAAGATGAGGACTGAGAATTAGCCAATGGACCTGGCAACGTGAAAATCATAGGTGACATTGACAAGTGTGATTTTGGTGGAGCAGATTCTAATTAGAGGGGCTTCCAGAAAGAATGGGAAGAGAGACTGTGAATTGAGGTAAGTCTTTCTAGGAGTTTTGCAGAAAAGGCAGGAAAAAGATGGGATGTGGAGTGGAGGAGGATATGTCGGGTCCAGGAAGGATACATTTTTATTTATTTATTATTATTTTTTATTTTATTTTATTATTTTTTAAACTCATCTTTATTGTTGAATGGATTACAGATGTTTCTCCCTTTTTGCCCCATTGACCCCCTCCTCCTCATTCCCGCCCCCTCCTGCCTTCCCCACACTGTTGTCAGTGTCCATTGGTTGTGCATATATGCATAGAAGTTCTTTGGTTTATCTCATCCCACCCTCCTTCCCCCTTCCCTTTGAGGATATCTTTTTAAATGGAAGGTATTTGAACGCAGGTGGTCATGATCATAATACATTATAGGTATATCATAGTTTATTTAGCCAGTCCTGCATTATTATGTTTCAAACTTTTGCTATTATAACGGACACTGCAATAAACATCTGTACTATTTCAGATGCTAGTGAAACTCAGCTTGAAAAATAACTGGCCAACGCTGGACCTATAAATGATGATCAGTCAAGGGGGTAGGAATTCTCCTGGCCCAGTTTAGATAAGGTGGCCAGTCCTGCTTTCTCCAATCAGTGCTGGCCAGGGGGCTGGAGGAGTAAGAAGATGGCATTCCAACCACAGAAGAGGGGAGTTTACAAAGGTGGGTGTGTGGGGTGGTTGCTCTGAACAGATTTCAAAAAAGGTTTTTATAACAATATCCTTCTATACCAATTCTTGTTTGCATTTCTAAACATTTCCTTAGGTTGCCTGGCTAGTGTGGCTCATTGCACTGAGCATCATCCCATAGACGGAGAGGTCCTGGTTCAATTCCAGGTCAGGGCACATGCTCAGGTTGCAGGCTCGATCCCCAGTAGGGGGCGTGCAGGAGGCGGCCAATCGATGTTCTCTCTCACATTGATGTTTCTAGTTCTCTCTCTCCCTTTCTCTCTAAAAAGTCAATAAAAACATACATTTTCTTAGGTTAAAACCTTGAGTAAAATTAGTGGATCAGCCCTGGCTGGTTTGGCTCAGCAGTTAGAGCGTCGGCCTGCGGTCCAGACCCGGGTTCGGTTCCCACTAAGGGCACATGTCTTTGTTGCAGTTTGTCCCTGGTCCTGGTTGGGTCGTGCGGGTGGCGGCCATTCAATGTGTACCTTTCACATCGATGTTGTTTTCTCTCTCTCTCTTCCTCTCTCTCCCTCCCACTCTATCTGGACAAAAAATGGAAAAATGTCCTCGAGTGAGGATAAAAAAAATAAATAAATAAATGAAAAAAAAAGAATAAAAAAAAATTAGTGGATCAAAGACTAGGAACTTTTGTAAGGCTGCTGCCAAGCTGTTTGCTCATCTTCGTTTCCACCTGCTGAGTATTAGAAAATCATTGTGTGTCCCTTCCCATCTTGGCATTGACAGCTATAAACACTTTTCAAGTGGAATTTGAAAAGTGGAAAATCGTCTCTCATTGTTGTTTTGAATTGGTTTTTAAAAAAATTATTAGTGAGCCTGAATCCAAGCGAAAAATGAGCATTGAGCAGCGCGTGCTGTCTGTCCACTCGCTGGGCCGTTCAGCATGGTGGAGCTCCCGGGTGCTGACCCCTCAGGGTGGCACTGCCAGGACCTCTTTCCAAACCTGTCTCCCTTCCAGAACCTTCCAGCTTGAATGCTTGGAGACTCAACCCGTGCACCTCAAGGTGTCAGCGAAGAGACGAGGTCAAGGACATGTTCCTGGAGCCTGCCCCAATGCACCAGCAAGTGAATTCCAGCCTCGCTCAGAATCCCTCCTGCTCCCTCCATTAACCTCAGTGACTTTTCCTGTCAGCTGAAGAACTTGCCCGAGGCCACAGGAAGCAGCAGCTGATGGTGGCAGCTTGTCCCAGCCCAGCCCCTTCTCCTTTTTCCGAGACGTTGTTCAGATGTCAGCATGATCCATGGCGCCGCTGTCGTGCCCAAGCACCTCCAGCCCCAGCCCCTGAGTTCCTAACACGTGAACATTGTTCCAGACTATCCCGAATTCCTCAGGAGAGAAAATGAACCTCGTTCCAAAGGAGGGAGAGGAGGAGGAGAACTAAAGTTTCATCTTTATGATTTCCTTTTCAAGCCTGAGGTCTGTGGGACCGGCATACGCAGAGTGACATCTTTGACCTCATCACCACACTGCCGGGACTGGGGTCCTGTGGCACCCCACCAGAATGTATTTTGATCCTTCCATTGTATTTGGTAAGTTGTGTGACCTCTGAGCTTCCAAATTTGTAAAATAAGGAGAATAATGGGTATCATTGTTTCTCGGGTGTCTTCCTCGCCTGTCTGAGTGGATTTCTATAGTGTTTGCTTTTCACTGGGGCTAGAGCTTCGGATAACTAAGTTGTACTGCACAATGTGTTCATTTTCTGGCTTTTATAGTGGGTTAAAAATTGGCCTTGAAAAGGTTTAGAAAAAAATAAATGTCTCTCCTCAATATTTATCAGTTCTGGAGTGAGGCAAACTTGGGTTTACTCATTTTTTTAGCCACATTGACCAAGGACACATTTCTTAATCTCTC
The DNA here is from genome assembly GCF_014108415.1 of Molossus molossus. Taxonomy (NCBI): domain Eukaryota; kingdom Metazoa; phylum Chordata; class Mammalia; order Chiroptera; family Molossidae; genus Molossus; species Molossus molossus. Next base: position 10,089,138 of record NW_023425345.1, on the reverse strand, counting down.
TGCCTCAGTTTCCTCATTGATTGGGATGGGAGTTTGGCCTCTTGAGGTTGTTTAAGTTAAGATGTAAAATGTTTGGCACATAATAAATGCTTGATATAGGTTGGCTATGATGATGATGATGATGATGATGATGATGATGACAGCTAAGTCTGTGTCATGAGACTAGACCTTGGTTCAAATGTCAGGTCTTCTGTTTATTTACCTCTCTGTGCCTCAGTCTTTTCATTTTCATCTGTAAAATGGGTGTAATAACAATACCACCTAACCTACAGGGATGTTGTAAGATTAAATGAAATAATATAAATAAAATGCATGGTACAGAATAAGTGCTCTATAAACATTAGTTATTTCATTACTAGTTCCTCACCTAGGCTTACCCTAAGGCAAACTTAAGCAGCGGGTGAAATATGTCATCTGAGACTTGTGCCTATCAACCTGGCTCTGCCATGAGTTCCTCTCCCTTGGATACCCCTCTCTCCCAGGGATTCATGCATGTCATGCTCCTTCCCCACCCTGATCAAAACTCAGAACAAGCTCAGAGAATACATTTTATCATGTTTGCAACATAAGTCTTATCTCGAGTGGTAAAACAAGGCTCTGGCCATGATCTCAGGAATTTTAGGCACCAGCAACCAGGTGAGTGTGTTTCTCAAGCAGCTGGCTCTTTTGGTGCTCTTAATATTGCAGTGGTTTCGTGACAGCTCCTGGAGAAGGCCAGACCCGAACAGAATAGCAATTCAAAGTCGTGTGCATAGGGTGACAGTTAGGAATTGTGTCCAGCTGCTAATAGCAGACACCTAACTAAAACCAAGTAGGGGTGATTCTCTCACAAACAAGAAGCCCAGAAGCAAACATTTTAGAGAACGGATGTTATCTCTGATAGCATTAGGGACCCGAGTGTCTATTTTCTGCTATTCCATGCTCGGTATGTTACTTCCATCCTCAAGTAGCTCCATGGGCCCAATATGGCGACTGGAGGTCCAGCCATCACATCTTTCCAGAAACTAAGAAGAGGAAGGGTGAGGGTCAAAAGAGAGGCTCTGAGTTAGTCTTCTTTAAGGAGCTTTCCTGAAAGCCCCATCCAAGATCTGCACTTACATCTCCCTAGCTGCAGGAGAAGATGGGAGAAGGAGACTTTTAATCGACAATATTGCTATCCTGAATCAAATCAGAGTTCTGTTCCTGATAAAGAAGATGAGAGCGGATGATGGGTAGATACGAGCTGTCTCTACCATAGATAATATTTCTCTGAAACCAGCTACCTTCATTATTTTGTTTTGGTTTTCAGTGCTGAGTAGGTGGACGTAGGCTCACTCACAGGGCACATAACGGTGGCTCGGACAGGATGGTTGCAATGGGGATGGTGAGAAGTGGTCAGATTCTGGGTGCAGTCTAAAGATAGAGTTGACAGGAATGTTGAGGAGCTGAATGTGGGATGTGAGAAGAAAGGAGGGATAACTCCAAATTTGTGGCATATCAGCCAAATAGAATAATATGACACCATATGTATGAAGACTATTGAAATATAGACAAATATTTGTGATAAAATGTTAAGTGAAACAGAATCCAAAATAGTGTGTTTCTAATTATTGCAAGTCTGTAAATTGCCAACAAATGGTAATATGCCAAAAGAATAATAATAATGCCATGATAAATAAAAAATTTAAATTTATCAGCCTTCCATTCGAGGGTAACACCAGCAAAAGGTTAGCATGCCCTTTTCAGATTTGGCCATTATGTAACCTCACATGGTAGCTCTCTTAATCTCAGTGCATAAGAAATGGAATCACGGAATTTAGACATACACAGAGCCTGAAAGATCACCTGGTACAATCCTCTTCTCTTAAAGACAACAGAACAGAGGCTCCTAAATGTTAAGGGTTCTATAAGGTCACACCACGAATTACAGGCAGAGCCCTACCTAAAGTGCAGCCAACTAACTCATGATCCACTAGTCCATGTAAATCCTTCCATCTAACTGTGTTTCCTTCCATCTAATTTTATTTTCTGCTTTTACAATGATCCTGAAATATATTTCTTATAGTTTACTGAAACCTTGTTTCTTGGCGATTTATTCACAATTGCTATACTCACATAGGCTTGTTTGCATGCAAAGTATAGCCTATTTTCAAAGTCGAAAAGATTTGAAATGTCTTTTCCTCTGCAAAGCCTTGCATAACATGTGAATCCTAATATTAGATCTTCAAATGCGGAAACTTGGTAAATCCCATATGTGCATAACAAATGCTTACTCCACATTTTTTCAGGGTCTCTGATTTATTCAACAGGGAAAGTTATTAATAACTCTGTAATGTTGGGTGAGATAGAGTTACCTGTCATAATAAATTTGAGGCTAGAAGTAAGTCAAGTCAAAAACTGGGAAAACCCCACAAAACCCTCCAAGATCTTACATTTATTAGATTCTCATCAACGTCACATTCCTATTTTTAAGGTTTTGGGGCAAATACTACAGAGGAATTGGAGCACAACCCTCCAATAATAAGATTGATTAAATATCTTTTAGAGGAATCAGATACTGCAGGGAGAATGATGACTTTTGAAAAGAATGCAGAACCAAATCCTCATATTACCAGATTTAAGATACTGAGGCGGTACTAGGTAGTAGAAAGGGCTTTGGGCCGGAACTCAGGATGCTTAAGTCCTAACCCCTGTCCTCTTACTAGGATGAACTTGGACAGTTTACTCATTTAATCTTGCATACTGAGTGCTGACATTCAATCTTCAAATATCTATTGAACTCTGACTATGTCACGGGCTGCAGCAGGAAACACTATGAGTGGCGAACTCAGTATCCATCTCCCCTTCTTCGGTGTTTACAGAACCCTGTTTGTTTTGCTTGTTTGTTTTTGTTTTTGTTTTCCTTGGGGGGGGGGTGGTAACATGCTCAGCTAAAAACTCTCTTTCCAAACCTCCCTTGCAGCTAGAGGTAATCATGTGACACAGTTTGGGCCAATGAAATAGAAGCAGAAGATGGCTGGAGATCTACATGGTAGTCAGAGGTTCCTGGCATGCAGAGAAAACTTGATTTCTTCCTATAAGTAGTTCAGAATCTGGTTCTGTCTCTCACCAATAAGTTCTACGATAGAGGAGGGGTACCCTGCTCAGCCTGCAAGGGAGCAGAGAAAACTGGGAAAGCTTATTGGAGGGATGCTACTTAAACTGGGTCATGAAATATCTCTGGGCTTCTGGGCTTCTAGTTCCTCATGTATAAAACAAGGGGATTGAACTAGATCCACTATTTATGCCTTGAGTTAAAAAAACAAACAAACAAAAAAACCCCCAAACACAGTGATTTTTACAAATCCTACTTATATACAGAGAAAATTTAAAAGAACAAAAAGCCATATTCTATTTGGAATAATAAACAGGGCGCGCGCGCGCGCGTGTGTGTGTGTGTGTGTGTGTGTGTGTGTATACCTCATATGGGAAATTCAACTTCAATGTGAAACTATAGCCCATGGCAAAGAAGAAGCTAAATTGTAAAACCCATGGCCCTAAAATGTACAGAAGTTATTTCTATTAATTTGTTTTTGGACCGATTTTGAAAAATTATTCTTCCTTGGGCAAAACTCAAATTGCAAAAAATTCCAAACTAGAAAAAGAACAACTTTCCTGTTAATTGAGGTGAGAGAGAGGAGGAGGACACCATCTGACCATCTGAGAGAAAAGGAAGAGGAAATTATCTTGACAACACCATGACCAGAGAGAATGAACGTAAAAGGCAAATGACTCTCTGTTCCTGGAGATAAGAACTAATTTTGTCTAAAGCTTTTTTATGAACAAAATGTCCACATATCCCTTATCTTATTTGATCCTCACAACAACCTGACCAAGAGGCATTATTAACATCCTTGTTCGACAGAGAAGAGAGCTGATGGGATCTGTCCAAGGTCAAGTGGCAATAAGTAATGCTAGAACTTGGACTCAGATACTCCAAACACCTTTCTTTATATGATCCCAGAATTGCACCGAACTGCACTGTAACAAACAAAAGGATAATTTGGATGTCCTTTAACCACAAAAGACATCAGTGCAAGTGTTTCCCACACAAAATGGGTCAAATAGCAAAATCTTGTAGAGGCAGCTAGTGGACAATTTTCTACTCCCGTCTTTTATTCTGTCTACTATCATTTGAAGCCGCAGGTGGGGAATTTGAAAGTGGAATTGCAGGAAGTAATTCCAGAGTCCAGAGCCAGGATGGGTAAAATGCTGTAACAAAGAACCAACCACTCTTAAAATGAAAATTTACTTGTCATTTTCAAAATGTGGATGTTCCTGGTAAGGTGACTCTCCTGAGTGGTTTTCATGTAAGTGGTGACTAAGGCTTAGTGTCTTTCCATGTTGTGACACCACAATCTTCACAAATGACCTCCAATGTCACTATGGTGTGGCAAGAGCTCACACCAGCTAAAGACCTTGGCTCTACAGACACATCTCACCTTTGCTTTTACTCCATTGGCCAGAACTAGTCACCTGACCACCATCTGGAAGAAAGTGAGGCTGGGTAATGTAGTCTCTGGCTGGGTGGCTGCTTCCGAGTACCAAGACCACGCAATGGAAGAGAACTCAGGATCTTTGGCATCAGCTAACTCTGCTGTAAGCTTCAAAGAAATCAGGCACGTGGTTCTTCCCACCCCACTAAAACCTTGACAGGTCTAAAATCAGCATTCCAGTGCAGCAATCTAGAAAGAAGGCACTGTGTACCAGGAATGTTTGCAGAATTGGAGGAGAGTTGCACTGTCTGCATATTCAGATATAAGTAATAGGCAATGGAAAAAGACATAGCGAGAGCCAAGGAAGTATTGGGAAGATTCTGTGCCTTAAAGATGTTTTGCTGTTACAATTACAGAGTCACTAAGGCAGGGGCCAACTATCTTCTGGGAATGCCCTGGATTCACTCTTATCCTTTTCTGCTATGCACTCTGCCCTAAGAGCTTCCCTGCCCATCCTACATAAAGGCCTCCTTTGCCCTCTGGATCCCAGCTGGGTTTAGCCAATGGGAGGCCCTGCAGTAGACTAAAGAGAGGGAGGAGAGAAGAACAGCGATGTATGTCCCCAGCTTTATTCCTAGAAGGTAGCCTTGGGTTTGCCGTGTCCCACTATTGAAGGTGACTTCTCCTCACAAGGCTCCCTGCTCAACATGACACTGTCTCCTTCCAGGTTCTGGTTACCTTGCTCTCCCAACATTGTTTCAGTTCGAAGGGCGGTAACAGTGCTTCTGTTGCTAGCCCAGGACCATCTCTTGTGGTCTCCTTAGTTCCCACTCACATTTATGTTCTTAGTTCCTTCGTAAACAAAGTATTCTAATTTGATTTTGCCATTTGTTTCTATTTTTGTCTTTTAAATATGTAAACATTGTGTTTCAGCCCCAAGCAGCAGGACTATTCTCTGTACAAACCATAAGAATCCCTTTTTATTGTTCTTAGCATTTTTAAATTAGCCTTAGAGATTCGGGGCTTTAGCCCCCCGGACATTATTCTTACAGGGCTTTGCTTGTCTTGGTGCATTCAGTTTTGATTATGTGTCTTTCCATCTCTCTTGTACATGCCCTTTGAAAATCTGAGCTCATCAGCACACTCTCCACCTAATCACATGTTTCTCATCATTGCTGCTAGATCTTCTAAAAGAAGAAATTGCTAACAAGGCAAGTGGAAGATTCATCAAATGTTTTGATTTTTGCAGATTGAGAATTCCATCAGCTGAATTAGGAATAAGTCCAGTGAGAAGTAGACCTTGTTTTGAGATTTCCTGTGTTACCAGAGAAATCCAGATCCACTGAATACCCAAATTCAACTGTTCCTTGTCCAGTTCGCTTTCTTTCTGATAATTTAAAAAGTCTGTATTTTATTTTATTCTTTTCAGTTTTACCTGCTTCTCTCCCAGCTCCAAACTGAATCATTTCCCTCCCCCAATTCTCTGAAATCTCCAAGGAAGATTTTGTTTGATTTCCTATTCCTGCGCCTAGCCTACTTTTTTTGATCCTGACTATCTGAAAAGCAACTTTCTTCTGGGCTTGGCGATTACAGAAGCCACTCTTCCTTTCCATTTTCTTCTTCTTTTTGTTTTCCCAGCAGACAGTCAGCGTAGAATAGATGTTTGAGTCAGATAGGACTGAGCTTAGTCCTGCCTCTGTTGCTGTCTAGACTGAGTGGACTTGGTGAGGTTACTTAACCCAATTTTTAGTTTCTTCATTTGTAAAATGGAGATAATAAAGGTTCATAGTTTAAAGAACTATTACGAGAATTAAAAGAGAAAATTAATGTGGCACATATTGAGCATTCAATAAAAATTGGTCATTTTTGTTGGAACTCTCTGTACATCACACAAATAAAGGGCTGCAAATTTGACCTATTGTTCAAAGTGAGACCGAAGGTCTTTATGTCCCTTCTAGGAGACCCTATAAGTATTCTTGTTTGTTCATTGCCAACTAATGCCCATCAATTAGTTCTGGTTATTGCTCTAAGTACAAAATAGTCACTTAAAATACGTTGTGCGGCACTGGCCGGTTTGGCTCAGCAGTTAGAGTGTCGGCCCGCAGTCCAGAGAGACCCGGGTTCAGTTCCGCTAAGGGCATGTACCTCGGTTGCAGTTTGTCCCAGCCCCGGTTGGGGTTGTGCAGGAGGCAGCCACTCTATATGTCCCTTTCACATCGATGTTTCTCTCTCTCTCCCTCCCACTCTATCTGAACAAAAATGAAAAAATGTCCTCGGATGAGGATAAAAAAAATATGTTGTGCAAAATCAGATTCAACCAATATTGATGGAATACCTTATAAAAATCAGATATCATGCTTATAGATTTTTCTACCAAAAGAGGTAATATCTTGAAGAATCAGACACAGGCAGTGAATACTGTTTTATGAAGGATCTGTAGACATCTTCAACTCTTTCATTTTTATTGGGTTGGCTTTCAACTGTTCTCATCATCTGACCATAAGCAATCTTTTCTGGAAAAATGGCAGTTATAAAAAGCAACCATAGACACACTGAGACGGGAAGGGATCATTTTGGAATCACTTGTTTTTAATAGTCTTTTACTTATCAAAAAGACATCACTCCCACTTCTAGGAATATATCCTAAGAGGCCTGAAACACCAATCAGGAAGAATATATGTATCCCCATGTTTGTAGCAGCACTATTTACAATAGCTAAGATCTGGAAATAGCCCAAATGTCCGTCAGTAGACAAATGGATAAAAAAGCAGTGGTACATATACACAATGGAGTACTATGCAGCTGTAAGAAAGAAAGATCTCTTATCCTTTGAGAAGACATGGAGGGTCCTGGAAAAGTATCATCCTAAGCGAAACAAGCCAAACAGAGAAAGACAAGTATCATGTGATCTCACTTATTTGTGGAATATAATGAACATAACAGTCTGAGTAATGGGGTAGTCCCAGAGACGTGGAAGTGGGGTACAGACTGACAATCCCCAGAAGAGGGGATGTTGGAGAAGAGATAAACCACAGAATTTATATGCATGTGTGCATGAACAATGGACATGGACAACAAGGCTGGGGACAGGGTGGGGAGGGGGGAATCAGCGGGGGAAAAGGAGAAACATCTGTAACAAAAATTAATTAATGAATTAAATTTAAAAAATGCCCTAAAAAAAAAAAAAGCATCCCTTACTTTGAATGAATATAATTTCAAAAGGTTTTTTAATGGTCATTAGTTTCTTGATAAAGCTAGGCATTTTTTGGGTTATATTTACTCTCTAAGTTTGTTCCTATAGATTTGTACCAGTTCTTTTCCCTCCTGCATAGGGACCTGGCCCAATTTTCTGTTTCTATGGACATTTCAGTTTGCATTTTTAGCTCTTTAAGCCAAGCTTGTCAGCTGCTTGATATATTTAAGTTTAGCATCTTCGATGGTTTCTTCTCCGTTTTAAACTTTTTTCATTCCTTTATTTATTCCAGGACAGTTGCCTTTTTTTTTTTCTTCCTTTTGAGATATTGTTCAACATTCTGACAAGTTGGGACCTGCAAAGACCTCTGAAAATTATCTACTTTGTTAGTTTGAAGTGTTGTTGGCTGCAAGTAACAGCATATACAATAAAGTAGTTCAGACAATACGGGTGCACATTTTTCATAGAACACTAAGACTTGAAATAGGTTGTCCCTGGGTTGTTTGAGAGGGTCAACAGTGTTATTGGGGACCCTAGCTCGTCCAATACTTCTGTGCTGCGTCTCCAGTGTGTTTGCGATGTCTCCTTTCCAGGTGCTAGGCCCGTGGCAGCAGCTCTGAGTATCACAGTCTCACCTCTCAGCATCCCGAGAAGAAGGAAATGGATAGGGCTGAAAGGTCCTCCTCCTTGTGCAGCTTTCTCTCTTATTACTATTACTTTTTAATCCTTACCCGAGGATATTTTTCCATTTATTGTCAGAGAGCATGGGAGGGAGAGAGAGAGAGAAACATTGATGTGAGAGACACACATCAACTGGTTGCCTCCTACATGACCGGACCAGAGCCGGGGACTGAACTGCAACCAAGGTACATGCCCTTGACTGGCATTGAACCCGCGACTCTTGGGTTCGCAGGCCGACGCTCTAACGGCTGAACCAGACTGGCCGGGGCAGCCTTCTCTTTTATCAAAGAGGACAAACTTTTTTCAAAGTCCTCCAGCATATGTCCTCCTAATCTTATTGGCCACAACCTGACCACAAATTTACCTTTAGATTAATGTTGAAAAAGAAAAAAGAGCCCTGGCCGGTTTGGCTCAGCGGTTGGAGCGTCGGCCTGCGGTACAGAGAGACCCGGGTTCGGTTCCCGCTAAGGGCGCATGCCTTGGTTGCAGTTTGTCCCCGGCCCTGGTTGGTCGTGCGGGTGGCAGCCACTCGATGTGTCCCTTTCACATCGATGTTTCTCTCTCTCTCTCTTCCTCTCTCTCCCTCCCGCTCTATCTGAACAAAAAATGGAAAAATGTCCTCGGGTGAGGATAAAAAAAAAAAGAAAAAAAGAATTGCCATTGTTGGCTTAAACCAATCATAATGAACCAATGATGAGCAATCCCTTGAGGGTGGGTACATGGACAATGGTGAACTATTGGGGTTCTGCTACCCAGGAAGGTGACAGGACTGCTGAACAGGCCCCCAGTGATCTCTATATTTCTCCTCCTACCACCATGTGTAGATGAGGAATTTGAGGTCCATTGAGGTGAAGGGCTTTACTAAAAATCACAACCCAGAAAATGTCGAAGCCAATTCAAAACCCTTGCTTTATGTTCTAAAATTTCTCTACTCTATTGTCTCTGAAGTAGTCTTTTTTTTTTTTTTTTTATCCTCACTCGAGGACATTTTTCCATTTTTTGTTCAGATAGAGCGGGAGGGAGAGAGAGAGAAACATCGATGTGAAGGGACACATCGAGTGGTCGCCACCCACACGACCAACCAGGGCCGGGGACAAACTGCAACCGAGGTACATGCCCTTAGCGGGAACCGAACCCGGGTCTCTCTGTACCGCAGGCCGACACTCCAACCACTGAGCCAAACCGGCCAGGGCTGAAGTAGTCTTTTAACGATGAAAATTCTGGGGAAGAAATGCATGTTGGTAAGAAGCCAGGCAGGTCAAGGAGAATTTCTGTCTGTATTCCAAGTCCCAGACTTTATAGAGTGATAAAGTTATCATGTTCAAATTTATGAGGTTCATTCATTCATTTAGCAAATATTTACTACCCTCTTACAATATGTTAGGAATAGTGTTAGGTGCTAGAGATACCATTCATTTGGTTCATTTTCATAATTGCCTCATCAAATACGAAATGGGAATCGAGGGGGAGATTGATAGAAATCATGCAGTTGGGGGCAGAGATAACCTATACATTTCTTGAAGCCTGTTTCATCTTCTTCTTGGTCACCTTGAAAGATGACATTTCCCAGCCTCCTTTGCAATTAGGTTGGACCATGTGACTGGCATCTGGCAAATGAGATTTGAGCAGCAGTAATGTATATACCATTTCCAGGCTATAAACCCCTTCACAGGGGCCTCAAGGTTAAAGCAGGGCCATCTCTGCTGGTCATTTTACCTGTAGTTTGGATTGTCAGACTGTACCTCCATCTTTCCCCCCTTTAGCTTCAGAAACAAGTACGGTAAATGTAAGCCTTCTAAAAATTTTAGCTCCTCCCCTTTAAAATAGCAATAGGGCCCTGGCAGGTTTAGTTCAATGGGTAGAGCGTTAGCCCACGGACCCGAGGGTGGAGGGTTCAATCCCCAGTCAGGGGTGTGAACCTGGGTTGCAGGTTCGATCCCCACCCCTGGTCAGGGTCGTGCTCAAGACAGCTGATCGAGGTGCTCTCTCACATCAATGTCCCTCTCTCTCTCTCTCTCTCTCTCTCTTCCCTTCTCTCCCTTCCACTCTATCTAAAAATCAATGAAAAAAATATGCTCAGGTGAGGATTAACAAAAATAAAAAAATAAAATGGCAATAGGAAACCCAACTTCATTGGGTTGCTGGAAAGACGGAATCCAATAAAAGATAAAATGGTCTCACAATAAGGCCTGGCACATGCTAAAAGCTTAAAATGCTGTGAAACTGACAGATGGCGGAGTGTGATGGTCAAGAACCTCGGCTCTGGAGGCAGACTGCCAGCATTCCAGTCCCTGCTCAGCCACTTCCTCGCCAGGTCGTCCTGTGATCCACTCAGTCGCACATTGCCTGTGGTCTCCATCTTCAAAATGACAGTAATCATACTATCTGCTTCCCGAAGTTGTTGTGAAGACGGGGTTAAGTACCTCAAAATGTCAGCTATTAGTGTGGTCATTTTAAGTTCCCTTGGCCTAATTTCATCTCTTTCTCAAATGAGACAGCATATCACCAAATAGCCATCAGGACTTGATATAGGGCCAGGGGGTAATGGCTCTTTTGTGATTATGTTAAAAAATGGCTAAATCTCTCTACTGGTTTTTGACATGCAGTTTACTTTTGCTGTGTCTTAGAGCTCTCTGTCCTTGGTGTAAATAATAGGTCCATAATCAATTATGTATTAAAATTATATGCCTGCCCTTCTTGTGTGTGTGTGTGTGTATATATATATATATCTATATCTATATCTATATATCATATATTAATATGAAATGCTTGGTTTTTGTGACTATTCCAAATGTTCTAGTATTAAAAAAGTGTGAAATGATTTCTAAAATCTGTCTAATACTTGTAGGAATGAAAACCACATTCTCATAAAAGTGGTGAAAATACAAATGATTAACCTTTGAAAACTTAATGTACCATGAAGCACTTTGAGTTTTCACCTTTTTTTTTTTTTTTCAATTTATACTATAACTTCTGAGTTAGTGGTTCAGTGTAAGCTATCAGTTACATATAAAACATCTCATAAGTAAGCACTAGAGATTGCATAATCAATATATCTTAATCAGTATGTCATTAAAATGCATGGGAACATTGAAGAGGTAACCAGCGATAACCACTAATCTACATAGTATATAGAAAGGTCATCCAACTTCTAGGTCATTTGTAGTTGCTTTGAATGAACAATAGAAATCAATTCCATTGGTTTCTGCAATCTGTCCTCATAACACACAATACCAAGCTAAACTGTTATACTTTTCATTGAAAGTGATCTATTTGTGGGAGAGATTAAAACCAAGGACAGAGAAAAGCAATAGATTGATTCTCACTCCACCTCTAGTTTAACAGGAGCCAAGTCCAAGAGGACACAAGAAGAGCAAAGTTAGTGAAAGACACCCTCCTCCCCCAGAAGCCAATTATCCATGATCCCTCGTGTGGATCTTATCTACCTAGCTTAGAATGGGAGACCAATATTGGTTGTAAAACACAATGAGTTGATGTGACCTTGGAAAATTGTGTAGGGTTGTGGCTTTAACTTAAAACTCGAGCTGGGTTGAGTCCTGGCTCCATTATCCCCTGGTTGCATGGCTTTGGGTCCACTGCTTCACTTATGTAACGTCATATTTCCTCGTGTGTAAAATGGGATAGTCCTGCTACTTCTGTGAATAAGTGTGCGGATTATAAAGCATTTTGCAATGGACCTGATTCATAGTCAGTGCAAAAAAAAAAAAACTATTATCATCAGCATGTTTAATTTTTATTAAATAAGTTACTTTGGTTCTCTGGGACTCAGTTTGACCCACAAGTCAAAAGGATTATGACTATTTGTACTCATCTGAGGTCACCGGGCTACATTAGATGAACTTCCAAGGTCATGTCCTATGATTCATATATATATTCATCCTTAATCCTATGTTCTTCTCAGGACAAGTAGATGAGAGAATATATATACATAGCACTCAGGGACAGAAGGTCCCTTAGAATGACCTGATCTGATTCATGAGTCCCTCCACATCTCTGTTTTATGATTTCAGTCACAGGGAACTCACCTATTTTATTTCCTGACGTTTTATTTTACCACAAATTTATTGAACACATACTACATGCCAAGTACTGCTATCAGTGTTTGATGCACATGATCTTCTCTAACCCTGACAACAACTCAGGGTATCAATGTGGACAGTATCCCGTTTTACAGATGCAGGAATTTGGTAATGGAGCTGGGATGTGAACCCAGGCTGTCTGACAGTCGGACTCCCACGTACACTGCACTGTCCCTGGAAAGGTCCTCCTTAACATGATTCCTCTCCCAGAAGTCTCTGTTGTCTTCTTTTCGTCTTCCCTACCTATGTAAGAGTGTTTATTCTGACATGTCAGTTCAGCCTATCACTATGAGCCTTTAAAGCTGGAGATGAGGTCTCGTGCATTTTGGCGTCTCCAGCAGTTAGCAGAGTCCGGCAGGCAATAAGCAGTCAGTACGTGTCTGTGGACCTGACCTCCAGGGGTCTGCGGACCTGCAGGGAGGGGTACTCCAGGCAGAGTGCAGCCAAGGCTCTCTCTCCCCCCCCTCCCCCCAGCCAGCCTCCCTCATGCCTGGTCAATGCCACACTATTCGAAAGTTTTCCAGGATGTGGATTTTTAAAACTAAAGATTATAAATAATAGTCACAGAAATGGATTCTATTTGCCCTGTGCTAGTCTGTGAAAGGACTTCAGAGCCGCAGCGGGTGGGTGGCCAGACCAGGCAGGGCGCTGGTTTGTAAGTTAGGTGAACTGGAAAGTACGTATACACAGCACGTGCACACTGACACACATGTATACTTTTTACATACAGACAGAAACAAAGCAAAAGACTGTACATTTCTCCTGCTCTAACCACAGTATGTTGTTTTAGTTTACTGGAGTGAGTGATTATCCACTCCACAGAAAATTACTATTTTGGTTTTTCCTAAAGGGTGGTTTGTTCTGCAGCAGAAAAGTACAAAAAGACTAAGTTTCCCGAAGGAGTATTTTTGCAGAGCGCCTAGCAGAGCAGCAGGGTGTGGGAGAAAGTGCTGGCCTGGGTCAGGAGCCCTGTGCACACTCCTTGCTGTCCCGGGCGAACCGCTGCACTGAGGCCAAGTCCCTTTCGGAATCTCAGAGCCTGGCCTGGGACGATTGTTCATCTATAAAAGAAATACAAAGAAGTAATCTTTACCTTCCATTTCCTAGCTACCCTGTGATCCGGTCTAAATCGTAGAAACCGGAGGTGCAGGTTTGAGGTCACATGGAGCTAGATGAAGACTCAGCTTGACTCCTTCTGGCTGGAGACTCAGCCTCTGGGAACCCCTGTTCCCTCCTCTGGGAAACCGGCTCAGAAACTCGGCCGCTTTCTAGGGTTTCTGCGAGGATTAATAAAGGGATACGTGGGAACGCTGGGTTCAGTGTTTGACACATGGCATGTTTTTGACAAGTGTTAACTATAAGAATAGTAGCAATAACAGTAATTAACGAAATACCAAAAAATTCTCAAAATATCTAAATAGTGATCAAAATGGCAATGATAACAAATCCATGAGCTGGAAAAGAGCTGAGAAGCACAAAGCCAAGGACACACTCCCTGACCTTGAGGAGACAGGATGTGTATGTGAAACATGAAAACAATGGAAGCCAATGTGAACCGAGTGTCAGGAAGGGGTAGAGGGAGGTGATATCAGGAGTCATTGGGGGTGAGAACCCCTCAGACGGACACGGTCAGCAGAGGCTCCCCAGAGGTGGAGGCAGGAAAGCTAAGCCTTCCTTATTCTATCTGGTGGCAGGGAGGAAGACGGTGACATTTCCAGCAGACGGTGTAATGGGTTTTCAGAGGTCAGGACACAGACTGCTTTGATGGAGCAAAGGGTCTTTAATAAAATATAAGTGGGGCAAATGTCTGTCTAGTTTCTTCCTCAGGGAATACAAATCAATAGTTGTTGTTTTCTTTGTACACAAGGTTCTAAACCTGTAATTCACGTCAGTGAAAGGCTGGCTTTGTCCTGGGCACTGTGTTGGTGTGGCTTCAGCAACAAGATGTTTGCATCCTCCTGGGGCATGTGTGTAACTTAAGGACACAGCCTGGACAGGGCTGTCCAGCTGGACAGGACCTCCAGGTACACAGAGAATTTGGCTGGAGAGAAATGGAAGTTGGTTCCCCTGCTTTGCCTCTTTAACTGGTTTAATTTATTATCTGTGATTTGGGTCCCCTGTGGTGGTCACCCAGCACCCCAGAGTCCTCACGTCCAGAATTATTCTGCTGAACAGTCGTGAGACTCCATGCTGAGTCTCGTGGTTTGTTGAGATGCTCTAACAGAATAAATTGTTAAAAAAAAAAAAAAAAAAAAACAGACAAAAGACAACTAAGTTACCATCAATGCTCCCTCCTCCGTCCCCAAGAAAACAAGGCTGACAATAGAATTCTAAAGACCCGCTGAGGAAAACTATGGTGCAGGGAACAGCTTTGGGGCAGGGAAGGTGGGAGTGGTCATCCAAGAATGGGAAGGAGTATGGCAATGGGGTGCCAGAGACTAATGTCCTGAGGAGCACCCCAAACTGGATAGCTGCAGAAGGCTATGCCCTTGTGCCATGGGGACTTCTCCTGGGCCCACCTGCAGAGCAGCATCCATGAGATGGATGATGAAGACCAGTGCTTAGCCCTGGCCCGTTTGGCTCAGCAGTTGGAACATCGGCCCGAAGACTCAAGGGTCGCAGTTTTGATTTCCAGTCAAAGGCATGTGCCTGGGTTGCAGGTTCAATCCCCGGCCCCAGTGAGGGTTGAGCAGGAGGCAACCAATCAATGTGTTTCTCACACATCGATGTTTCTTTCTCTCTCCCTCTCTTTCTCTTCCATTCAATCTAAAAATCAATGGAAAAATATCCTCAGGTGAGGATTAACAACAAGAAGGACCATTGCTCACCAGACACAGAATGAAGAGCTAGTGGTAAAGTTGGTGACCACCAAGGTGCAATGAATTGCCCCCTACTCCAGTTTTCTGGTCTCACTGATTCCAGAATTCTTGAATTATCCACTGGAAAGGGATAGAGAGACTTACCTCCCACACCAATACTGAATTCCCAGTAGGTCTCCTACCAGCCAGAAGAAGATTGAGAAGGTTACAGCAGATTATATTTGATTTTGAGAAATGAAAAATATTGTGACATACCTCATACCCTAGGTCTGTAGACTAAATTATTTGCCCACTACACTTCCTAAGTTATGATGAGCAGTTGAGTAAAGGAGTAAGTTGATTTGCTTGCTAGCATCTCCACTGTTTCCCCACGTGGGAAGCCCAGTCTGTCTCAGGAACATCTGGGGCATCAAGAAGGCAGCAGAATCTTCTAAGTCTCTCACTGTGTCTAAAGAGCAGTTGCTGCCCTGGCCAGTTTGGCTCAGCAGTTAGAGCATCGGCTGGGACCAGAGAGACCCGGGCTCAGTTCCAACTAAGGGCATGTACCTTGGTTGCAGTTTGTCCCCGGCCACTGTTGGGGTCTTATGGGTGGCAACCACTTGATGTATCTCTCTAGCATCAATGTTTCTCTCTCTCTCTTCCTCCCACTTCCCCTCCTGCTCTATCTGAAGATAAATGCAAAACTGTCCTCGGGTGAGGATAAAATAAATAAATAAAAAGCAGCTGCTGAGTTGGCCCATCCCCGAAAGCAGAGCTGACGCAGGAAGCAGGCCAGGGGACACGTAAGTAAGGTGTTTGTACTTACCATGCCCAGATGTTTTAGTGCCTCGAGTCCAGGGGGTCACAGTACTCATGCAGAACTGACTAAACAAATTTCCAAGAACAACTCTGTGACCCTTGACTCCCTTAACCAGATCAAGGATATAAAAGGTGTCAGAGTGTATGAGAGAGGATTTGTGGAGAAGGTTCCATGTGCAGGTACCATGTAAGTGGCACTGTACAAGTTTGCTCTATCTCCCCAGGAGGGGATTCTGCCTCCATCACCCCAACTCACAATTGCCACAATCAATTTTACAATATCTTTACGACCCCAAAGAGAAAGCCCATATTCATTACTGTCACTTCTCATTTCCCCCAAGACCCACAGCCCTAGGCAACTACTAACTTACTTTCTGTATCTATAGATTTGCTTCTTCTCTGCATTTCACTTGCTTATTCTCTGCATTTCAAATCATATTGATATGATATTTTGTAACTGGTTTCTTTCCTGTAACACAGTGTTTTCAAAGTTCATCCATGTTACATAATGAATCAGTACTTCATTCCTTTTTCTTGCCCAGTAATATTCTGTGACATGAATGTAACACATTTTGTTTATCCTCTCATCAGTTGGTGGACATTTGGGTCATTTCCACTCTTTGGCACTTATACAAACTTTTGTTTGGACAAGGTTTTCATTTCTCTTGGGTCTATATCTAGGAGTGGAATTGCTAGATCATATGATAGATCTGTTTTAACCTTTTGAGGGACTACCAGACTGTTTACTGAATCGCTTTTAATGGAACGGTGAGAGAGAAATAGAAAATTGTGTTTTTATTATGTCACAAATTGTGCTTGTTCTACTTACTGATTACAGATGAACTCAGTCCAACCCCACCCCAGCTAAGCACCGTCTGTGGCCTCGGAGCTCATGGCCTGGGGAGGGCAGGGGAGATAGAGAACAGGCAAACAGGAGCTTAAAGAGAAGGCCTAGAGACACCAGATGAGACCTCAAGGGAGGTTGGAAGTAGGTAAGAAGTGGCTTAGACCCAGAAGTCTATGAGCCAACTGAGCTAACAGTGTGTGCTTAGACTCATTCAGCATTCACTGCGTGTGCCTATTATGTAGCTGCTGTGTGCCAGGTACCATCTTTAGGTGAAATTCTGATCGCACACACATAGTTTTACATCATCGCAAGCACATGAGCTGGCTATCATTCTCCCGTTTTACAAATGAGAAAACCCAGGCTCTGGTATATGACTAGTCCAGGGTCACGTAACTCTAACCGGCAATCTGGGATCACTGGCCTGACCCTGAGGCCAACGTTTTCAACCACCACACGCCTCTCAGTGAGCCTGGGCTTCTCTTGCCAGCTCCCGAAAGACTGGTTTCGGAAGCCTCCAAAAATCCTCCTATGGAGTGCCGTGTGCTGTTACTTATTTTATTTTTTTATCCTCACCCAAGGACATTTTTTGCATTTGTCTTCAGATAGAGGGAGAGAGGGAGGAAGAGAGAGAAGCATCGATGTGAGAGACACATTGACTGGCTGCCACCCACACAACTCCAATCGAGTCTCTCTGGTCCACAGGCTGATGCTCTAACCACTGAGCAAAATCCCGCCAGGGCCGCGGGGCGCTGTTAAAATGGCTCTCAAACAACACCAATGAAAAAGTCAAGATCTGTCGTGTATGCCAATTTCCATAGATATTCCTATCACAGGATATTCCTTGATTCCAAGCTACCATCTCTTTAAAAACAGTCGTCAAATTCCTGAATATTTAACAATTAGCTTTCAAGAACAAGGGTTAGCTACCTGAGCACACCTCTGCTTCTCTGCCTTTGAGTTTTACAACCTTTGTTCTTAGTTTTTGGAGTCTGACTGTTAAGTTCCAGAACAATATGTATCCTTGAGAATTCTGGTTGGTTGAGGGGTTTAACCTGTAATACTAACTCAACAAATCATTTTGGGGGGGAGACGTGCTTGTAAAACCTGAGGCTCCGGGACTCACAGAAATAGAAGCAAAGTCATGTAAAAGACACGCACTAAATTTGTATGCACTTTCCTCCAACTAATAGTTAACATATTTTTAGGCTTATTCCAGAAATGTCAGTCATAAGCCAGTGACCATATGATAGAAGCTAAAGATGACGGAAACCAGACCTTCTTCAACACAGTATTTCTCAAACTGGATTCTGCATGTTCTACTAGAATTTTAAAATATATAGTATATGTTTTCCATGGTCGTCTGTGAACATTCATTGGTTATAAAGATAAAGATGAAACTTCTCTTTGTGTATGATTCATAGCCATTTAGCACCAACATTTAGTTTCTTATGGGAATTGAATTCTTCATTGGGGGAGGGTGATAACATTTCCCTCTTTGAAATGAAGACGTGAGCCCTGGCTGATTTGGCTCAGCAGTTAGAGCGTCCATCCGCGGACCAGAGAGACTTGGGTTCGGTTCCCGCTAAAGGCATGTACCTCGGTTGCAGTTTGTCCCCGGCCCCAGTTGGGGTCGTGTGGGTGGCAGCCACTCGATGTGTCTCTCTCACATCGATGTTTCTCTCTCTCTCCTCCTTCCTCTTTCCCTCCCACTCTATCTGAAGATAAATGCAAAATCTCCTTGGGTGAGGATAAAAAAATAAAAATAAAATAAAATGAAGGGGTGTGCATATTCCTCATGGATGACATCCCTTGGAATCTGATCACCTTAAAAAAAATCACCCTTGCATGTTGTTTCCATGTTCTTACAGATTCTTTCCAGTTTTATTTAGCTTCTTTTGTTTTCACACAGACAGGCAACCGGTGCCACGCCCCAGCCCTTGCTCTCTATGCGACAGGCAGAGCAGTGAGCGCAGGGTAAATTGGCACTCTGTAATCTCCCAACCAATTGCATGCAGTTCACCAGAGCAGGATCTGCTGGGATGGTATTTCCCAGCTGCTAATGACCAGCTTCATTATCACGCCACCCTGAGCTAACATTTTGCCTTTGGCTTATAATGGGAGTCATTAGATTCTACAAAATTCCCTCTCTGTCCTGTTTCTAAATTTGATTCCCCCAGAATCAGAGAGAATGCAAATTCTCCTGAGCTTTGCCTATAACAGGTGCCTACGTGGATGAAGCAGGGGCGTCGTGGCCTTGGTACTGCCGGGGCACAGCCCGCCGATGCACCAGGAAGAAGCCGAGCCCCAGGCGGGCGCCGCAGCCTGAGCTCGCTGCTGCAGCATGCTCGGAGTTTTCCGCAGGAAATTAACCAAATAACACTAACATTCGTTCCCTCCTCTCCTTTCCACTCTTCACTTCCCCCTGTAATGAAACAGTTTAAGCCCAGCACTTTAGCTCTCTCAGGAGGGCAAAAGTATTTGACAATTTCATTCTCTTGTGACCTTCCGGTCAAAAAGAAAAGTCTCTTCTCTTTTTGCTTATTCCCCATGGTGCTTCTCATCAAGGCTATTATATTTCCCTGAAGACGCAACTTTCTGAAACAAGATGTCCCGAAATGACAGTTCGAAGATGCTTCCTTTGGAAATGGCAGAAGTGGCACTTCAGAGAGGACCCATCACACCGTAAGTGGATCTAATCCTGTGTTCAACAAAATAATTGTGGCGCGGTCAAATCGCAGGTTGCTAATGCTGTACATAAAATCATCTGATGAATCAAAATGAGGGTCGAATCTCCCCCAAGTGGTCATTCTTTTGTTTAATGTGTGTGTTCCTTCTTCATAATGAACCCACTAATGGAAGGTTTAAATGGAAATGTTCAGTAGCAATTTCAAAATATTGATGGAGTGCCTGGTAGGTGCCTAGCTGTTACCATCCACTTTACAGACACAATTCAATCGACTTCAAAACACGCGTGGCCTACGGTGCACACAGCTCTGTGATGGGTGATGTGGGACATAAACAGGTGGTCCCCGCCTCAGAGTTTACAACTGAGAAGAGAAGCAAGCAGAAATAACAAGAATCCAGACCATAACCCATGCCGGATGTATTTCCTGAGTGCCCCTCACAGGCCAGGCACTTTGCTAAGTTAATTGAGACACAGTGATGAGCCAAGGAGAACAAGGACCTCCGTTAATAAGGGAGAATGCGAGTATTAAGTTTCCTTTTTTCCTTCAACACAGGTCTGTTGAGCAATTACTCTATACCAGCTGCTGCTCTTAGAGCCGTGGGTATAGCGGAGAACAAAGTCCTGACTGTCGTGGAGTTTATGTTCTGTTGGGGAGCTAGAAAACAAACAAATAAACAAATACATAGTTTCAGGTAGAGGTAACTACTATGGAGAATACAGGAAGGGGTAGGTGGATTAAAAGTGACGGAGGTGGCTATTTTAGATAAGGTGGTCAGGGAAGGCCTCTCTGGGAAGAACTTTGAGCAGAGACCTGGTTGTGGGAGAGAGAAAACCATGCAAATCCTGTAGGGAGAAGGAATAACAAATACAAAGGCCCCCAAGTGAGAAGGAGCCTGGTGTGTCTGCGGAAAAGCAAAGAGGCCAGTGTGGCTGGAGGGGAGTGAACCTGGGGAGAGGACAGTCACAGAAGTAGACAGAAGTAAGATGGTGTGAGACACTGAAGGCCACAATAAGGGCTTTAGATGTTGTTCTGAGTGTGACGGGAAGCCAATGGAGGGTCTGAGCAGGGTGAAGATCTTACCTTATCATTTTTTGGTAACTATTTTGGTTACTATGTGAGGGATAGATAGATGGTGTGGGGTGGAGGACAGGAGGAAGCGAACCGTCCTCCAAGTAGGAAAGAATTCCTTCCACCTGACTGCTTTTGATCTAGTACATCAGCTTTTCCTGCCTTCAGACTGCATCTGAAACACTGACTAATCCTGGAGATCTTGGGGCTTGTCAGCCTCCGTAGTCACGTGAGACTTTCTGTTCTATTCAAGAACAACTGATGGGATGAGGCCCTCCCACGTTAGGGAGGATAATCTGCTGTATTCAGCTCACTGATTTAAATGTTGAACTCATGCAGAAACACCTCCCTCGATGGTGACAAGATGATTTGACTTTGGGTGGTGGGCAACAATGTAATACACAGATCATGTATCATAGAAATGTACACTTGAAACCTATATGATCTTATTTTTCCTTTGGTTAATCCTCACCCGAGGATATTTTTCCATTGATTTCTAGATAAAGTGGGAGGGAGGGAGCAAGGGAGAGAGAGAGAGAGAGAGAGAGAGAGAGAGAGAGAGAAACATCGATGTGAGAGAGGCACATTGTTTGGTTGCCTCCGGTATGACCCCGACCAGGGCCAGGGATCAAACCTACAACCCATGTATGTACTTTTGACTGGAAATCAAACCCGCAATCCTTCCATCTGTGGGCCAACACTCTAACTGCTGAGCCAAACCGGCCAGGGTGAAACCTATATGGTCTTATTAACCAATGTCACCCCAGTAAATTTAATTAAACAAAAACACTCCCATAGAAACATCGAGAGTAACATTTGACCAAATGTCTGGTCACTTCATGGCCCAGTCATATTGATGCACAAAATTAACCATCACACTACCATTGGGGTGCCCCTGGCCTCTTTTTCCAGCCCGCCTCTCAATTGTTCTTCTGCACACTCTACACCCCAGACAACTGGACCCCCGATCTTTGTAATCACGCCAGCACTTCCCACCTCACTGCCTCGGGTCTAGGCTATTGCACTATAGTGCCAGTCTCTCTCTCTCCGTGTAGCAGCCAATCTGCAGCTCTCTGAGAGTGAGTTGTATTCTGTTCATAGCCTGGCTGTCTGTCCTTCTAAGCAACAGCAGAAGAGGACCATCCATCCCTCCCACATTCACAGGCCATTAGTTCAAGTGATCAGCAAGGACTGATGAGCATCCCTGAACCACAATTTCAAAGGAGAGGGACCATAACTCACCCATCTTGGGACAGTTGTCCACCTCTTATGACCTTAGGGCAGGATCACTGTCGCACATGGTTGCCAGGTCCTACTTCTGTGGATCAGAGGGGCAGTTCTCAGAGAAAGAGAGCCGGGTTGGATGGACTGTGTTTACAGAGAACACAATGCTTCCTGGGACCTCTGGTTAACTCTCTGCTCTTCCACTGGTCCGTGAGCCCCCTGGGGCTCATCTCTCCGTTCCAGCGCGAAGCACACTGCTTGGTACATTGCGAGAACCCAGCACACTGAATGAAGAGTATGCATTTGCTTTCAGACATAAATGATAACGAAGGCCCCTGTGTACTCAGCTCTCCATAAACCAGTGCAAAAACACAGTGAATAAACAACAGCAGTGAGGGTCTTGAGGCACATCTTTGGAAAGGGCACACTTTTATTGAAAAAAATGTGAAAAGTACTTGCCTAGAAAGTTACTGAGAGTGGAAAATGTTTCCTTCTGAGACGGTCACTGTCAGTCATGGGCAGTGCAATGATTACATAGGACAGTGCTGGTGTCAAACCTTATATGGATGACATATATATATATTTTTATCCCCACTCGAGGACATTTTTTGATATTTTGTTCAGATAGAGTGGTAGGGAGAGAAAGAGAGAAACATCGACGTGAAAGGGACACATCGAGTGGTTGCCACCTACATGGCCCAATCAGGGCAGGGGACAAACTGTAACCGAGGTACATGCCCTTAGCGGGAACCGAACCTGGGTCTCACCAGACCACAGGCCAATGCTCTAACCACTGAGGAAACCGGTCAGGGCTCATATGGATGATATTTAAAACTTCACTTAGCATTTCCTCCACATTCTGTTTTTTTGTTTTTTTTTATCCTCACCCATGGACATTTTTCCATTTTTTGTTCAGATAGAGTGGGAGGGAGAGATAGAAACATCGATGTGAAAGGGACACATTGAGTGGCTGCCTCCCCCACGACCCAACCAGGGCTGGGGACAAACTACAACCGAGGTATGTGCCCTTAGCGGGAACCGAACTTTGGTCTCTCTGGACTGCAGGCTGACGCTCTAACCGCTGAGCCTAACAGGCCAGGGCACAATACATTCTGAAATCAAGACTTCTTTACTTAAAGAGAGAGAGAGAGAGCAGGACTTCTTTACTTAGAGAGAGAGAGAGAGAGAGAAAGAAAAGAAAGAGAGAGAGAGAGAGAGAAAGGAAGGAAGAAAGAGAGAGAGAGAGAGAGAGAGAAAGAAAGAAAGAAAGAAAGAAAGAAAGAAAGAAAGAAAGAAAGAAAGAAAGAAAGAAAGAAAGAAAGAAAGAAAGAAAGAAAGAAAGAAAGAGAAAGGCAGGAAAGCAAGCAAGAAGAGACCACGGGCACTGTGACCTGGGAGACAGTGTCTATGTCAGGGCCTCCCCCCACCCCATCTCCTTGGCAGCCTCCCCCCACCCCATCTCCTTGGCGGCCTCCCCCCACCCCACCTCCTTGGCTCAGGCTCTATTGTCAACAACTTGCTTGTGCAAACCCCTCCTATGGTGAGGTCAGAGTCACCATAGATGTTAAAAATGAATATTAAATCACTATCATGGGCTGAATTATGTCCCCCCAAAATGTGTATATTGAAACCCTAATCCCCAGTACCTCAGAATGTAATTGTATTTGAAGACAGGGTCTTTAAAGAGAGGTGATTAAGCCAGAATAAGATTGTTAGGGTGGGACCTAATGTCGCCTGACTGGTGTGCTTGTACGAAGTGATTAGGACACATAGAGACACACCAGGGATGTGCATGCCCAGAGGAAAGACTGTGTGAGGTCACAGGGAGAAGGTGGCCACTGCAAACCACGGAGAGGGACCTCAGAAGACACCAGCCCTGCCAACTCCTTGATCTTGAACTCCCAGTCTCCAGAAGCAAGAGTAAAGACATTCCTGTTTAAGCCAGCCGGTCTGTCATACAGTCTCTTTCTCTGATGGCTCCCCGTCTTGTCAAGTATAAGGGCTTATATTATGTGTTTATTATTGCATATAAGTGTATTTCATTGAACCAGCAAATGAAAGCACAGAAAATTCAACGCTGTAACTAGTTTATCAGACATCCCCAGAAAGAAAGGCTGAAAAACCAAGGATTAGGGCCCATCTAAATCCAGGATGACCTCATCTGAACTAGATAACATCTGCAAAGATCCTATGTCAAAATCAGGTCCCCTTCATAGGCACCAGGGGTTCGGACTTCAATGCATCTCTCTGGGAGACACGCCTAGCTGTGCTTGAGGGGAGGTGGATAGTAACTGCGGAAGCACAAAGAATCTTCCGGAGTGCTGGTGATGTTCTGGGTTTTGATCTGGGTGCTGCTTACACTGTGGTTTCAGGTTATGAAAATTCATCCAGCTATTCCTCTATGATACATGTACTTTTTTCTATGGAAGGTACGCTTCAACAACAAAAGGAAAATTTAAAAAATCACCTTTGCTTAGAATTTGCACTTGTTTACTTTTTGATTTATGTATCTCTAAGCTATTAGGGAAAAGCAAATCTATCAGTGTCTCAAAATAAGGCAAAAGAAGACTGTAATTGGATATATCGCTATGGGCTTTGATGTCTCCCCTGTATCTATGATCAAGAAACTATATAATAAGTAAAAGCCACAATATATTCAGTATTTTAAAATTGAATTTATATTTTTCTTCTTCACAACATCTACATACATTTGAAAAATACTTTTACATAAATGTCTTAGGTATTATATATTTGTTTATGGATCATACTTGCCTGCCCTATGGATTCTCAGACACTTTGTGACAGTTCATAGACACTCTGAAGTCACAAGTTGGGATCACCTGTCTAAAGCCCTTCAGGGAATAATGTACGGCGCTAAAGAGCATGGGATTTGGAATCAGACTGTCTGGGTTAGAAGCCCAGATTCTGCCATTTTCTTGGAATAAGAAATTGGTGTGTGCCTCAGTTTTCCACCTGTAAAATGGAGCAAGAATACTAGTATCTAATTCACAGGATTGTTGTCAGTATTGAGACAAATTAACACACAGGAACTATAAGTTTCTGTTATACAGTAATTGGGCAAGCTTTTATATAAGTATTAGTTATTATTATTTTTATTGTTATTATTATCAGGGTTTGTAAGTCTGTGGTTGTTGCCAGAGTAAGTGTCTGAGGCTGATAGTGGCCCTGCTCCTGATTGGAGTAGATGTTAGCGGTACAGGTTATTTGGAGGGATCTTTTTTTTTGTTAATCCTCACCCTAGGACATTTTTCCATTTTTTGTTCAGGTAGAGAGGGAGGGAGGGAGAGGAAGAGAGAGAGAGAGAGAGAGAGAGAGACAGAGACAGAGAGAGACAGAGACAGAGAGAGACATCGATGTGAAAGAAACACATTGAGTGGCTTCCACCCGCACAACCAACCAGGGCCAGGGACAAACTGCAACTGAGGTACGTGCCCTTAGCGGGAACCGAACCCGGGTCTCTCTGGACCACAGGCCGATGCTCCAACCGCTGAGCCAAAACAGCCACGGCAGGGATGTTATCTTTCAGCTGTTATGAATAATGCTGCTATGAACCTGGGTGTACAAAGGCCTATTTCAGGGCCTATTTCAATCCTTTTGTGTATATACTCAGAAGTGTAATTGCTAACCAATGAGAATTCTGTTTAATTTTTGAGGAACTGTCATATTATTTTCCAGAGCAGCTGCACCATTTTACATTTCTACCAGCAATGCACAAGGGTTCCAGTTTCTCCGCATCTTTGCCAATGCTTATTGATTTGTGTGTTGTAGTTTGTTAAATAGGGGCTGTGATGGTTAATTTTATGTATTAACCTAGCTGGGCCGTGGTACCCAGATAGTTGGTCAAACATTATTCTGGATGTTTTTGTGAGCACATTTTGGATAAGATTAAAATTTGAGTTAATGGACTTAGAGTCAAGCAGATTTCCTTCCATAATGAGGGTGGGCCTTATCCAATCAGTCGAAGGCCTAATAGAACAAAAAGGCCTACCATTCCCCAAGTAGCGGGGATCCTCCAGCAGTTGGCTTTTGAACTAGAACTGGAACATTGGTTCTTCCGCCTGATAGTCTTTGGACTGGAACGGCAGCATCAGCCCTCCTGGGTCCAACCTGCCAGCTCACCCTGCTGATTTTGGTCTTGCCAGTCTCTGTAATCATGTTGCTCAAAAATTATTAATAATAAATAAGTGTATAATAACTTATGTGTAATAAATATTTTATACACGCACATCTATCGACTCCATTTCTCTGGAGGAATCTAACACAATAGTCATCATGATGGGTGTGAAGTTCTCATTAATATTTGAATATGTATTATAAATAAATAGATATCATATACACACTGTATATAAAACTTTTATTGAGACTTACTCTAAGTCAGGTGCTGCCCTAAGAACTTCATATGTCTTAATTCATGTGACGTGCACACAAGTCCCCTGAGGCAGGCATCATTATGACCCCAATTTATCGATGAGAAGGCAGGCACGTAGAGGTTAAGTAACCCTTGCCTAAAGTCATGCAGCTGGTGGGGGGTGATTTGAACTCAGCAGTCTGGTTCCGGAATCCTTGCTTTTGCTAAATGATGCTCAGACACCTTCTGTTCTAGTACCTGCACTCAACTGTCACCATCCTGGTGACTTCTTAGGCACTGATTTCCCTTCCCACCACTTCCCCTCTTCCCAAAAGTCCTTCTTTACTTCGGTTCCCGAAAATCGAAAATCGGTCAAGGGAATACTGCAGTATTCCCTTTTGTGGCATATGGCGTGAAGAGAAGGAACGATTGTTTCTGGTTGTTACAGATCCCTGAAAACATGCCCTTGAGAAATAAATTAGGAACTGCTGAATCCTTTGCACTGGAAGGAAAAAGATTAAATTGTTTAAAAATGAGAATGATCCCCATAATGTATTTCAACCGAATAATTAAAGTGTACTCATATATTAATTATACTTCAAGGCTTTTCTTGCCCTGATTTGTGGGGCTCTCCTTCTTCCCGGGGTTAAGTGAGGACAAGCTTTTTGCGGCAGCACAGAATTCTGTTTCAAGAAGTCTCACAAGGTGGTTTGGTGAAGATTTCTATCCAAAAGAATTGCCCAGCCAAGCAATTAAGTCACTTTCAGAAGGTTCCAACTTCCAGATAACCTTTGTAGAAGCTGGAGCCACAGTTATAACTCACAGGTTTTGATTTTTTTTTTTTTTTTTTTAAAGATCAAACTTCCCCTCCAGGACAAAATATATCCAGCACTTGCAACTTGGAAACAGCACTAAGCTAGGTCCCTCTCTTTAGAATTGCTGCAAATACTTGCACATCCGGTTGACTTTACTGTGTCCCATTTTTCAAAAGCAAAGCCTGAATAATTTCATCAGAGCTGTTCGCTTTGACCTTGATGGGCTTCCCAGGAGAACTGTCTTCTGCAATGTGTCTTAGAAGCGTGGGCTCTCCCAGGCTGTAAACTTGAGCTACTGCTCGAAGGGGGCTTAGCAGGGCATGCCACAGCTCCGATCATTTCCAAGACTTCAATCAGAGAGGGATCTCAAAGACCATCAAATCATACTCAACTTTACAGAGGAGGAAATGGAAGCTCAGAAGAGTTGTGGAAAGACACTGAAGGATTTTAACCAGAAATGGGCCAACAGGGTTCTCCTGCTGACTCACTTCGTAAATCTGGGTGATTCAAAGCAAAGAATCAGAGAGACCCCCAGAGGTTGGGCCCAACAAGCACTGCCTTTAGCTTCAGAACCAGCAAAGTTCTCTAAGGTTGCGGGACAGGGGGGTCTGGCTCATGCGGTCTTTGTATGAGCCTGCAGAGACTGTGCTCGCCAGATGTTTAAACTCAATTCAGTTCTAATAATGGTACAATCGTGTTTGTTAGGATGTGGATCAAGTTTCGAATGACACACAAAATTGTTCATGGACAATTTTGGACAGAGGAACTAGAAGGATGAGAGGGCTACACTTTTTTACTTTATATATGTTGTATTACCTGACTTATTGTACAATGAGCATTTCATTAATTTTGTCCGAATTGAATCTTTAAAACTTTTCAAAAGTAGTGATTAACAAAAACTGAGGCTGAAGGAGAGTGTCCAGATGAAGAATGGGAATGTGCTAGAGAGCCGGATGGAATGTCTATTGTCTGGCCTCGGGTGTCAAGGGGAGGTCAGTAAGGTAAAGTACTACATTCAGGAGGAGAGAAACCAAGGTGGTGGTGGGAGCTGTAAATCAGGTCACCAAGGGTTTTTATGAATGAATTTAGCTAATTTCAAACTTTTGAAAGCTCCGCATGTAAAATAGGGACATACCAACTGTCTTATTACAAAGAACTGGCACATGCTCATTCATTCATTCATTCATTCATTCACAAAACATCATAAACAAAGTATAACTTCCTTAAAAGGGCATTTGAGAAAGTATTTCCCTCACAAAGAATTAGATTACTTTAAGAAGATGAGCTGCTTGCCCTGGCCGGTGTGGCTCAGGTAGCTGGGTTGTCATCCCATGCACTGAAAGTTACTGGTTCGATTCCTGGATGATACCAGTCAGGGCTCACGCCTGGGTTGTGGGCTCAATCACTGGTAGGAGGTGCGCAGGAGGCAGCTGATCCATGTTTCTCTTCCTTTCCCTCTCCCTCCCTCTCTCTCTCTAAAAAAACAAACAAACAAAACAAAAACAAACAAAAACAAAAAATCAATAAAATATATGTTTTAAAAAGATGAGCTGCTTATTCTGGAACATATTCAAAGAATGATTGATCAATTTTCAGAGATGAACATCTGCATTTTTAAGGATAGACTACAGAATGTCAAATGATTCTTACCGGTTTATATTTACATATCGTTTTTCTGCCGAAATATAAAACAAAGGCTCCAAATTGCCAACAATATAAAGGAAGGTCAAACTCTTCACTGTGATGTTCAAGGCCTCCAGAATGTTTCTCTGCTCGCCTTTCCCAGTTTATCTCCTGCTGTCCCCATTGGGCACCCACTTCCCAGCCCCACTGTCACCCATTTGTCAGACAGCTTTGGCTTCCTTGCCTTTCCTTTGTTCATGCTGTGTTTTCCTAGAATGTCCTTTAGGCTTCTCTTGACCTAGTAAATGCAATTCCATTTGAACCATCAAATACTACCTTGCTATAAGGCTTTCCCATTCTCCCAGAGATTATTTTTCAAGGCTGGCATTCACTGGTAGGAACTCACAGTCATACTAGTAGCTAGGGTCCACGCTACTTGGTTGGTCAGTACCCACGCCATATTAGAGGCTGAAACTATAAAACATCTCCCGGCTGTCACTGCGACACACTGACTGCTATGTGATGCTTTGTTTTCTGTGCTCCATTATCTGCTATTAGACCACGAGCCCCTTGAGGTCAGGACCATGGCCAAAGTCAGATCCCCTGGGCTTAGGAAGAAGCCTGTCACCTCCCTAGCTATCTGAAAATCCAAGCTGAATGAACTAATAGACTTAAATATCTCTGGTTCTAATCCTTACCAGTCAGTTAAATCTTTTAACTTCAGTAGGCGGTTACCTTCTTCATGCTTAGAGACTTTAGTGAAATCAGTACCGTAAACAAATGTAGTATTTGTCATTACTTTAGAGGCCTTTGGGGACATTCTGAGAATATACCTAGAGGATGTAGTTAACTTTCAAAGAGGCAAGGATACCTATGACCGGGATTCTCAGAGTGGGCATTTTAGAGTCCAACAGATAGAGTCTACAACTCAACTCAAGATTTCAACAGATCTAACTTTGACTTCTAGCAATGCCAAGTGCTGGCCATGGCAGCTGGGTGTGTCATTGTTGTGTCTAAGCCTCAGTTTCTTCATCTATAAAAAGGGGATAAAAGTGGTACCTTCCTCGTGGGATTATGCAAAAGAGGATTTCCTAAGATTCTGCATAGAAAGCACTAAGACCAATGCCTGGCATAAAAGCTGGTATTATTATTGCTGAGTGTTCTAGGTTTGGCAGCTATAAAAACAACCCTAGATTCATAAACACCTACTACCTGTTATAACTTCTGCTGGGTGCTCACAATGTGTGTGGACATGTTTCTAGTGCCTGTTTCCTCAAAGGCAATATAAGGTGGATATACTCAAACAAGTACTTCAGTGCTTAGAAGGAATGTGCTTCTACATTTATGCTTAACATTGCTGGTTTTGCCTTAAATCCAGCAACAAATCCACTTGACCCATTTGTATTAAGCCCTTTGCATGAGCTGAGCATTGTGGCTCACACTTACTCAAATCCAAATGAAGGCCTAAATCGGAAAGAAAGAAAATTACCTTTTTAAAGAACCAAACTCCAGGAGGAGAGAAAGTAGGCCAAACACCTACTGGACAAGCTGTGGGAAGGGATATACCATCTCTTTTAACCTGTGCTACTGGCTACTGGCACTAAAATAAATCCATTCGTGCCAACAGCTATTATTTCCCCACTTCCAAAGAAGGTCAGCACGCAGACAATATAGAAGAGTCTGGATTCGACATTGTAACAATGATCACTTCTCATGAAAAGTTTAAATTCTGGTTCTGCATCTCTCTGGCTGTGCGATTTTGCCATACTTCAACCTTTCTGACGCTCAGTTCTTGTCTTCCCATTTCCAACATGGAGAGAGAATGTAACTTTGTCCCTTAGCCCGTGACTCAGTTTTCTTTCCAAACTTGTATTATTCCAAATGATAGGGATAATAATATCTACGAGAGAGAAAGAGAGAGAGAGAGAGAGAGAGAGAGAGAGACAATGCCACAGACTTCTGATCCTGCCCAAAGTCCCGCAGTTTTTTCATGAATAGTTTTCAATTTCCTGTTTGCTTTTGGTCAATTTCCAGACCTCTGAAATGATCATTCTTTAATAATTTTGTTCCGTTTTATTGTTTTTTTGGGGGGGGGGGTTTCCTTGCCTCTTCTCTCTGCCCTGGCCAGAAGTTCCTCTTGTTCATGCATTTTTAATAATTTTGATACAGAGAGATAAATTGCCCTTCAGAAAGATGATACCAATTTATGCCCCTGTCGGTACTATATGAGAATGCCAGTTTCCTTATAAGTTTTTCAGGATTGGAAAATAGCATTAAATAAATCTATCATAATTTATAGGCAAAATCTTACTGTACTATGGGTTTAATTTAAATTTTCCTAATTACTATTACTTCAAGGATCTTCCTTGAGAACAGAATGAGATGATATTATCTGTGTTAAAATCCCTTGGACATAAAAATTTCTATAGAAATGCAAGGCATGTATCACTCTCCTGCAATACTTCGACCACACACCAAGATAATTCCCAAGAATACTGTGTTCAAGACACCTGGAATAAGCCCAGAATGATCTCTGGAGAACTCAGGCTTTAATGCACGTATCATACCCTTCTTGAGGAATATCAGTCATGTTATTACAGAAAATCAAGTTTAGAATAATGTCCCAATAAATGCAGGAACCGCGGGGTTTGACAGGAAATTGAAGGAGTGGGGTTAGCCACAACTTTGTCTGACAGCTAGTGTTGCACACCAGTTCTGATACGGATGTGATATCTGAGAGTCAGGCGACATTTCTAGGACAATGTCCTAAGAATTTCCAGGAATGACGTAGGCATTGCTGAAGTTCATTCAGCACCTCCTCTAAGGAAACAAGGGAATGGGAAGGAAAATCCATGGAAAGTCCGTGAAACTCAGGAAACAGGGCATGGACTGCTTTTTCCTCTCATAATGCACACTCATTATAGAAAATATAGAAATTCAGATATGCAAAAGAACACAACTTCTACTCTTGGTCTCATCACCCAAAGATAACCATTGTTACAAGTCTGCGTGTATCCTTTTTGGTTTTATATGTGGGGAAGGGGAAGAGAAGAGAGATATTTTGTAATCGATGTGAATTTTTTGGTTCGTTTTTAACTCTGGTACTTCTTTTTAACCTCTCAGTTGAGAGAGGAGGCTGCCAAGAAGCCAGAACAGTGGGACCTGGGCAGATACATCAGAATCAATGTTTAAAGGCCACGAGGTGAGAAGCTGATGAAAAAGGTTCTATAACTAGATAACGAGACTTAATACCTGGGAAGACACTCTCAATACCTGTTGTGGGAGGGGAGCGATATAGAACAAAGAACAATGAGAGTGGGCTACAGCAGTACTTCTCGAACCACCTGTGACGATGCGCCAGCTTTTAAAATTTCAATCCGTCCTAGATTGATGCTTTTGTGAAATATTAAAAAATATATGTATAATGCATTTGGGTGTCACAGCAATTCCAAATTGCTATAAATTACTCTAAATTTCTGTATTTATTGCAGACTGATGATAAACACTTTGAAGGCCAGCACAGGTCCATGGATCCCACATTAGGCAGGATTGAGCTGAAATACTTGACGTGTTGCAGTGACAATTTAGATATCAAAGGGATAAAGACGGTGGTGTGCTAGTAAACATTTAACAACCGCTTCTGGGGAAGGAGGAGCCGTGATATGTAGCATTTGACAATTTCTAAGCTGTAAGTGCTCCATCACGACAGACTCCGGCTCCTCAGGTGAGACCAATGAAGGCAGAGTGAGAACAGATGTGCACAAGTCTGCAGCACATCACTGTAAAAAGAAACCTACAAAAGGGTCTGAAGTTAGCGCAACCATCCTAACAAAAATAGACTACATAACCTTTAAACCGGCAGAAGAAAACTTACCCCATCCAAGTGAAAGCAGGAGAGGGGAGTAAAAAGAAACACCCTTCCTTGGACTGAAGTATTTCTCAAGAACATTATACAACCTGCCCCTTAAGACAGAAACCAGAACTCACTCTCCAGGGTCTTCAGCAGCTTAGGTGCAGACATGTGACCTACGCTCAACCAATCAGGCGGCCTCCCTCTAGACTTCTCTTCTGAAGAGAGCATCACGAGGAAGCTCAGTGTAAGCCCTGGCGACCAGGATGTCCAGATCTTGGCAAGTAGCAGCGAGGGGAAATTGACACAAGTTCCAAACCTCACCAGTGACAGCTATAGAGTCTGTGGTGAGTGGTGGCTTCACTAGAGGAGTTCCCAAGGCATGGTTTGGAGACTGACATCCTCACCCTCCTGGAGTCCATGAGATTCCTGGTAGCCTTAATAGATTCCTTTTCTGCTTAAACTATCAACAGTAGGCTGAGCACTGATTGATACAGCACCTGCACCTCATCTTTAAAATAACATTACTCTTGTGATATAATTCGCATATCACATATAGTTTGCGTGTTTAAACTGTATAATTCAGTGGTTCTCAGTACACTCACAAAGTATACTAAAAAGTCCACTTTATATTTTCATCACCCCAAAAAGAAATTTGTAACCATTAATAGTTACTTCTGGTTTTCCCCAACACTCTGTCTCTGTCTATCCCCCACCCCAAGCTCTAGGCAACCACTTATCTGCTCTCTGTATTTGCCTGTTCTGGACATTTCACATAAACGGAAGCATACATTATGTGGTCTGTTGTGACTAGCTTCCCCCCCCCACCCTTAGTTTCCATTTGCAAGGTCATTTCATGTTGTAGTATGTTTTGATACATCATTCCTTTATATTGCCGAATAACATTCCATTATATAAACATACCTCATTTTATTTATCCATCAGCTGATGGACATTCAGGTTGTTCCCACTGTTATGAATAATTCCACTATGAACATTGTGTACAAGGTTTTTGGGGGTGTGTGTGTACATATATTTTTATTTTTCTTGGGTACATGCTGAGGAGTAGAATTGCTGGCTCGTCCAATAACTTTATTTCTAACCTTTTGAGGAAGTGCAGGTTGTTTTTAACACAGTGGTACCATTTTACATCTCCTCAGTAGTATATGAGGCTTCTCTACCTACTTGTCAACACCTGTTATTATTTGTCTGTGTTATTATAGCCATCCTAGTGGGTGTAAAGTGGTATCTCATTGTAGTTTTATTTTTTCATTTTTTTCTTTATTGATTTTTTTTTTTTTTTGGAGAGAGAGGAAAGGGGAGGAAGAGAGAGAGATAGAAACATCGATGAGAGAGAACATTGATGGGTTGCCTCTTGCATGCCCCCCACTGGAGATTAGGCCTGCAACCTGGGCTTGTGCCCTGACCGGAAATCAAACTGGCGACCTCTTGGTGCATGGGTTGACGTTCAACCACTTAGCCACACCGGCCGGGCTCATTGTAGTTTTAATTTGCATTTTTCTGTGGTTAATGATATTGAGCATCTTTTCCTGTGCAGATTGGCCATTTGTAAATCTTCTTTGGAGAAATGTCTATTCAGTTCCTTAATCCATTTTAGAGTGGGCTATTGACTCATCTTTTTTATTATTAAATTGTAAAGTTCTTTATATATTCTAGATACAAATCCCTTATCAGATGTATGATTTGCAAAAAATTTCACCCATTCTGTGGGTTGTCTCCTCACTTTCTTGATGCACACCTCACTTTTTATGACAAAACAGAGTAAGTTAAATCTTGAATTGAGTTCTGGTGGAATCACAAACACAGATAGATCGTGAGTATTTAGAAAATATTAAAGAGATCACTTGGAGGTAATATGAGAATAATAACTAACAGTATTTCATTTTGCTCTTATACTTTTACTTTCCTTCTGTTGCCTTTTTAATAAAAAATATTGCCTCCTCTTGTTATTAATATTACCTCATAAGGAAACAGATATCAACTCTATAAGCCACGATATTCTATACTAAAGCTGAATTGGGTTATCGTATCAGGTGGTGAGCTTCCAATTACTGCAAAATCAGGATCAGGCCATTGGACTGACCATCTGCTAATGATATTGCAGAGAAAACAACCTGAATTGACTTTTACGTGGTTTCTAAGACCCTCCTCCATGATTCTAGTCATTCATTCACTCATCCATGTTGTTAGATGTAAGCCACACGTTTGGCTTCCAGTTTGCAGGCAGTCAAGGCCGAGGGGGAGACTTGATCAGCTACACGTTGTACAGTGCCGACTAGGTGCCATTCTTCTTTATTCTAGGACCAAAAAGAAAGGACACCTGAGCCCAGTCCCGAAAGTCACCCCTTTGTATCACAATACTGCCTTTTCCAGGCCCCATTGAGCTTTTAATCACTTTGCTAACTGCCTTTCCTTTCACACTGGGCAATGCTTAGGAATGCTGACAGCCCCAAAGCCAGAGCTATGGCCCCACAAACAAAAATAGAAAACCCCTTGTTTTCCTTGGAGTCCCGACACTTGAGTCCTTGAATCGGCTCTCCTGGTGATGAGTTTTGAACAATAATGACAAGTACCATTTATTGAGCACCCAGGCACTTTACCGTCTTGACCTCTGGTCTTCACAATGACCTAAAACAGATACAGACATAGCTTGTTTTACTGCGTTTCACTTTATTGCGCTTCACAGCTGTTGGTTGTTTTTTTGTTTGTTTGTTTGTTTGTTTTTAACAGACTGGAAGCAAGGTCCTCCACCAGCAAGAAGACTGTATGACCGCTCTCTGGTGGTACGCGCTTTACTGTGGTGGTCTGGAACCGAACCTGCAATGTCCCTGAGGTGTGCCTGGA
Organism: Molossus molossus; assembly: GCF_014108415.1. NCBI lineage: Eukaryota > Metazoa > Chordata > Mammalia > Chiroptera > Molossidae > Molossus > Molossus molossus. The sequence continues at coordinate 10,053,745 of NW_023425345.1, read as the reverse complement.
GCATTTCCCTATTTTGTGGGCAGAGAAACAGACTCTGGAAATGATCTGTTCAAGGTCACAGAGCCGGTAAGCAACAGAGCCGGGATTGTGAGGGGGTGTGGGGCGGGGCACACAAGGCGTGTGGGTGGGACACGGGTGTGTGCACTGCACAGAGGAGAGGAAGAGAAGAGAAAGAGGGTAAAGAAGAAGAGGATGAATTCTGGAACGTGTGTCGGCAGAAGGGGGCTTAAGGCGAACAGGAGCAGGAGTGAGGCTGAGACAATGCGCTGGAATGTGTGTGAGGGAGGAGGGCGGATACAGCACAGCGGGGAGAGCTCTCCATGGGGAGAGGCGTGATGTGAGAGCAAACACTCTTCCTTCCCCGGGGTGGCTGTCAGTCTGTCCTCCATCCATCTGCCAGTCACTGGCCATGTGGATGTGTAGGCTGCAGGAACTTCAGATGTCGAGAGGTCATGGTCCAACCTGCAAGGAGCTTGTAAGGAGATGGGGAGATGCAGGAGAAAGACCTCAGAGCCCCAGCGCAAGGAGGTGGGCTGAGAACTGGGAACAGATGTGGGGAGAAAATTGCTATATGTTAGTTTGCTGGTGGGTGTGGTGGGGGAGGGGAGGGGACTCTAGTCCAGCACTGAGTTTAACAAGAGGGACTTTAAATAAATTATAACAGTCTGCCATATAATGTAGCACCAGGAATGATGAGGTAGATGTGTATCGATTGGCGTGCAAAGAGATCCACAATTTATTACGAAGTAGAGAAAGCACAGCCGGTTGTGAAACAGTACATACAGTGTGATGCAATTTTAATTGTTAAATGATACGTTTAGGTATGAGAAAAACATCAGGAAGCTTATACATACAATTGCTAGCAGTGATTACTTTGGGATGGAGGGATCTTGATTTCTTTATTTATGTTCTTTGTTTTTATTTTTTGTTTTTCCCAGTGAGCATGTATTTCTTTGATGATCATGAAAGTAGGAAAGAGAGAATGTGCATAAAAGAATGAGAGGGTATGAATGAGATACGAGCAAGTGCCTATTGATCAGCTCTGTCTTAGAGGGTGCAAAAGGCTCTACTTGGAAGCCCAGAATTAACCAATGACCACCATGGCCAGCCTGTGGCTATGCTGTCCCAGCTCCTATCTTCCTCTCCCTCCACCCCTACCCTCCTTGCTTCCCCCTCTCCCCCAGCCTCCGTGGGACAATCCAGCTGATTCTTGGGAAGGTACCTCCCCACACTGTGCTGAGTTGGGCCCAGCTAGAATGTGCCCTTGACCCCAGGGGAGGAGAAGGGAGGAGCCTCGGGGTTTCCATTCAGGTTTCCCCCTCTTGTTCCCAGGAAGCAGAGCTGAGTCAGGCTTGGGAACAAGAACACACAAGCCTTTTGCTCAGATGGACTGGGAAGGCGACTGTCCTGCTGCGTGTCACACCCAGATTAGCAGTTCCCTCGGCGCAAACCTAGGGAGCACGTTTTTAGCAGCGGGCTCATGTGATTCATGCCTCTGACGAATTCTTTGCAAGTTGAAGTCTGGGTCGGAGGTGGGCTCACACTACTGTGGCCATGTGCCACGTGGACCGGGTAGTTCAAAACTCAGCAGTCCGGGGGCTGGCATGAGGGGGACTGTGATAAATACCCTTTGGAGCCAACACACGAAGTGAGTTTTATAAACTGTGCATATCAAACAGAAATAAACACTATTTAAAACAGTTGCTGACAGCCACTTCTGCGCACAGAAAGGGATGCAATTTTTCTCCAGAGGGGTGGCTTTTTGCTTAGCAAAATTCAGTTTAATGAGGTGCGCAAGCAACACTTCTTCCTGTGTGGCCTTCCACCCCCCCCCCCCCCACTGGGGATGGTTGAGAACGTGACGAGAAAGCAGAGAGAGCTAAACTCTTTGATAGGAAGTGAATACAAGCATTGGGGTGGGCGATGGAGGAGGAAAGAGCTTCATATGTTTTTTTAATTATTATTATTATTGATTTTTTTTTTAGAGAGAGAGGGAGAGAGAGATAGAAACATCAATAAGAGAGAATATCTATCGTCTGCCTCCTGCACGCACCCTACTGGGGATGGAGCCCACGACCTGGGCATGTGCCCTGACTGGGAATCGAACCAGGACCTCTCAGTCCATGGGACGACACTCAATCCACTGAGCCACACCAACGGGGCAAGAGGAGGAAAGAGCTTACAAGGAAGCGAAATGGAGGCAGGGCAGAAACTATGGAGAAACATCCCTGGAAAGGCACCAGGGTCTAAGGCGGCTTAAGGACAACTGAAAGAGTTTGGGTTTTGTTTGAGCACTTCTGAGATTCTGTAGCCCCCTCAACTAACCCATTATAAAGGGCATCGTTTGGAGTGACAGAAATTGGGCGCTGGGTCAGGCTGCCCAGTTTGAGACTCAGGTGTGCCACTTGGGGACTCTGTAGCTTGGGATACGTTCCTTGACTTCTCGAAACTTAGTTCCTTCACCCGGTGAGTGAAAGGAAAGGTATTTGTGAGGGTTGAATGAGATCCGCTGAACAGAGCACTGAGCACAGCCCTTGGCTCCTGGTCAACACTAGTGTCAGTGATGGCGATGGCGGAGATGAAGAAAATGAAGATGATGATGACGACAAGGATTCCGCAATAGTTGCGGCTACGTTAGATAGGCTGTCACCTGCCAGTATTTAATGTCAACTGGAGAAATCACAGAGAGGAAGACCTAGCTGAACACCACACTTAGATGAATTATTGCGGTGGTTCTCAAAGTGTGTTCCCTGGACCAGCAGCATCGGCATCACCTGAGAACTTGTTCTAGGCCCCCACCCCAAATCCACTGAATCAGAAGCTCTGGGTGTAGGCCCGGTAATTACTATTCTAACTCCCCTTCCAGATGATTCTGATGCATGCTTTAAATGTGAGAACTACTGAATGGGTGAATGCTATTTTAGCATCTTGCATGAAAGGAACCACATGGCTGATGGGTTACTTGTTCTCATACTTGTTCAGATGTGGGTACCGTATAATTATTGTAATTTCACTGCATATGATTATCAGTAAATGTAAAGGAGAATCTAATTTATTCAGGTGTGACACAGTATTTTAGTTTTCTAAAACTCATCTCATCTTACCCTGGAGTTCTCATTGTCCGGGGAAATTCTCTTTCAGTTTACTTCATCATCAATTAGGAGCTCAAACTTCTGTCGTGGGTGTTTTCCCTCCTCCCCCCCCCCCTTCCTAGGATGGCATCTGGGTGCAAGAGGGAGCTGAGGCAGCCTCGTGCTGACCCGGGAGAGGTCTCTGCACATGCTCAGTGTCCTCCCGCCACTCACAGACCTACTTCAGCTCCGGGCTCTGGCTGCTCTCACTGGTCGATTGGTGTCTCATGCTGACATCTGCTGCTGGAAGCGGTGGCCCCTGTCCCAGCTTCCCCCTCTGCAGCCTTCTCATGAGATCCTACTGCCTGGGCCTTCTTGGATCCTAGGATAGCAGACAAGAGCCCAGAGCGCATCACACCAGGGGGAAATGCCATTAGTAAGAAAGGACAAAACACCAATTTATCTCATAGCCATTCACTTTCCTTCCTTCCTTTCTTTTTTTCCCTTTAACGAAAAGCCCAAATGGAAGACATCTGTTTTGGAAATTGAGCTTTAATAGGAACAGGTAATACTCTGGGAGGCCCTGGTTGCTATAATTGCTTAAATTTTTAATTCAAGAGTCTTCCCAAGAACTCAAGGTCTAGGTTATATGACAAGACACATCAGGAATTACATTTCTTTTTACTTTAGATAGAACAAAAATTAAAGTCTCAGTAAATTTGCATTTTATAAAACCAGATCTTTCTTAATTATCATAGGTCACAATCTCTTTCTCTTCACTGCCTTCCTTCCAAAATATACACTGTTTGGAAAATTTTCTCTCATTTTTCATTTCTCACAGGCGGTAAAAGATTATTATTTAATATTTCATTTTCTTAAGCCTTGCTTCTGCTGTACATGAGCTATAAGCCACTGATGAATAAAGATTATCATAATCACAGCTGGTAATAATTTGAGAGGTTACTATATACCAGATGTATTAGGCAGGATGGACTGGGTTATGCTGCATTAACAAATGACCTCAAAATCTTGGTGGCTTAACAAAATACAATTTTTTTCCCTTGCTCATTGTACGCATCCATTGGGGTCCTCAGGCAGCCTCTGCTCCGCATAGACTCAGGATCTAGACTGACAGAGGTTCCATCATGACCGGTGGTCCCACAGCCCTCCCAGCAGAGCGAGGGGATGTGGTAGATCGCACACCGTCTCTTAAAACGTCTTCCCAGAAGGGCCGTATGAGTGCTCCTCACATCCCATTAGCCAAAGCAAGTCACACGGTCACACCTAACTTTAAACTGGGATGGTAGGGTTCTGTCGCGTGCCTGGAAGGAGGACAGCCAGCATTTGAGGGGTGACGCTGATGGTTAGACCAGGTGTTGTGTTAAGCTTTTGATTCATGTTGTCTCCATCCTTACAATGGCATGGTAGAGGACTGTGTCCAACCCATTGTTTTATCGTAGGGGAAACCGAGGTCAGGCGATTTGTAAACGGTTGAACGGGATTTGAGACCAGATCTGTTGGATTACAACATCTGTGCTTTTTCAAGAGGAGTGAGTTTACTTTACTGAGCTCACAGACTATGGAGGCACAAAGTGTGTGTTTTGTATGCTTTATCTCAGTTAGTCCCTGCGACAACTCCGTGGGTGGCTTCAATGAGGGGCCCGTGCTAAGGGAAACCAAAGCTGAGGGAAGTTAAGCTCTCATAAGGAAATGGAACCTCATCTAACTCCAAAGACTATTCTCCGAGTCTACAAAACACTGCAGTTTTTCTTAGAATACATGTCTTCGTGAGAACCACCTGGGGTGCTTATCCAAATGCCAGCTCCTGGCCTGGCCGGTGTGGCTCAGCGGTAAGAGCGTCGCCCGTGGACCAAAGATTCCCGGGTTCGATTCCGGCCAAGGGCATGTACCTCGGTTGCGGTTCATCCCCAGCCTCAGTTGGGGTTGTGCAAGTGTCAACCAATCGATGTGTCTCTCTCACGTCGATGATGTTTCTCTCCCTCTCTCCCTCCAGCTCTATCTGAAGATTAATGTAAAAATATCCTTGGGTGAGGATTAAAAGAAAAAACAAATGCTGGCTCCTAGAACCTCCACTCTCCTACTGAATCTGATTTGTGAGTGGGGAATGACAACTCTGATCTCTCCAGAACGTGATACCCTCAGCCCTCTTGTCACACTCACTCGTGGCTGTCCCACTGCCCCTGGCATGGCACCCTGCTTCTGGTGACGAGTCACACAACGAAACCACACAACAAAACCCCGGCCCCCCACCAGGCCAAAAAGAGATGACGATTACTTTGCTGACGCTTACAGGAGAAGGTGAAGAAATGAATACGTTCAGCACCAGGTTCCTGGGCAAAAATCCCTGCCGTCAACATTTTTCAAGACTTAAGGCAATCGGGAGGGGGAAAAAGTCAAAATTATTGCTCACTGAAATTAACTTTGCATTTACGTTATAATTGCAGAATTCATTACTGACCTGAAGCAGAATCCAAAGACATTACGTTTCTGTGAGTGGGGTAGAGAACCTTTTTTCTGCCAAAGGCCATTTGGATATTCATAACATCATTTGAGGGCCGTACAAAATTATCCATTTAAAAATTAGCCTGCTGCATGTGGTCAGGCTGAGTTAGTGAGGGTGTAATGTAGCTGGTATTGACTTCTCAGGCCTTATACGGCAGCGCCCAGATGTTCCCCACCCCTGGCCTCTGCCAGCTGCCTGCCCACCCCCAGGTGCCACAGCCTCCCCTCTGCCACATGCACTTCTCTGCACACGACCATGCCGTTGCCAAGTCCTGCTTCTGGTTCTTTGTGTGTCAACCGAAGAAGACGAGGAAATTGCAGGGGACACTCTCTGCTTTGGCCAGCTGCTGGGGAAACCCTCGCTGGAGTGAAGAACTGTGGCATCTGGCTGTGCCACGACCCTGCAGTGGCACCTGCAACATGACTGGGAGTCCCGGGACCTGACCACCCATCCAGGTGCTGTCACCCAGTGCTACCAAGACATGGGGACCTGGCTCCGTGCCCGCACCTACTCAATCTAGATCATGAAGGTGGAGGAAGGAGATCTCGGCCACGAAGGGCCACTGACTGGAACTCCCAGAGCAAGTTCCTGCTGCCCCGCCGGGTCCTTCGCCAACACAAGCCTGGCTTCACCACCAAGAGGCCCAACACCTTCCTTTAGATGCAGGGCCTCCCTGTCCCCTGGTCTGCCCAATTAACTCCTTGGGAAACAAACCAAAAAAGCTTCTGTGAGTATAGACGGGGCGGGGGTGGGGGGACTCCCTTCTCCCTCACACCCCACGTGTAGGCAGCTAGATTCGATGCTGAGCACGGAAAGGGCAGGCCTACCCTACTCAGCTGGGCAGGTTGAGCAGGGCACGGTGACAATCCCACCGACGGAGCCTGTGATGTACCTGCAGGGAGGGGGCACAGACCTGAGTCCAGGGGCCTGGTCTGAGCCGGTCTCCAACCCCCTCTCTAGCTGGTGTGGCTTGGGCACAACCCTTACCCTTTCTGGAACATCATTATTTTGAGGTGCAGTATGTGGAGACTTTGCTGACTGTCGCATTTAATGGATACTCCATGTGCTCCAAGCCCTATGCTAGTGCTTTAAGTCATGCAAATTTCAAAATGACCTATGAGGTAGGTACTACTATTATCATCTCATTTTTATCGATGAGGAGATGAGTGCAGAGAGGTTAAATGGCTCCTGTAAGGACACCTGGCTGCTACATTACAGGTACAAGATTCGAATGCAGGAAGTCTGAGCCCCTAGCTCAATTCTTAGGCTCATAGGCTGTTGACTCCATTCTATGGTGTAAAAGTGAGCATCTAGAATGAACTAGTCTAGTTTACTTACTCAGGGCTGGTCAGACCACAGTCAGTCGTCGTGGTCAGCCCTGAGTGAGCTACTGTAAAAGAAGCATAGACAAGTTGGAGGTGATTCAGAGAAGGCTGGTTAGTGCAGTAAGGAAGCTGAAGTCCTGTCATCGTTAATAAGCTCACGCTGACTTAGTGCCTGGCTGTATAAAGTGCTTTACCTGGAGTGTTTTATTTACGCCTTTATAATATCCCTATAGAATAAGTCCTAAAATTATCCCCATTTGATAGAAAAAGAAACTGAGACACAGAGAGGTTAAATAACCTGCCCACACACAGCTAATACATATCAGGCAGGGCCAGAGTACAAAGCCTGGCAGTATGGATCCAGTCTGCCTGTACTTTAAACCCGTGGTGCGCATGAATCATGCGGGTGGGGGCCTAGGGGGAGGAGCCTGTTACAGTGCAAACTCTGATTCAGTAGATCTTGGGTGAGTTCGAGATTCTACATTTCCCGCAGCTCCCAGGTGATGCTGCTGGTGCACAGACCACGCTTTGAGTAGCCAGGCTTTCAACCACAAGGCTTGACTGTCCCCCAGGTGAGCAGTGATGGGAGGAGCCAAAGCTGCTTAGCCTCCAGGTAGCTCAGAGGGACGGGGTTGAAGGATGTCAGCTGTCCTCAAGTATTTAAAGGACCACATGAAAAGTAAATCAGACTTGACTTATAGAGCCCCAAGGGACAAAATGACATGCTCATGTATCTATTTCCAGTCTTGACCCTACCCCTGAATCTCAGACTTCCATATCTAACTGTCTGCAGAACCAGTCACTTGGGTGTGTTCCTCAGGAAATTCAAACTGGATATGTCCCAGTTCACCCACTGCCTTGCCCAGTTTTCCACACCAGTCACCCACATCGGGAATTTAGAATCATCGTAGACCACATTCAGTTACCCCGACATCCATTCAGTCATCAAAACCTGCTCATGTTGCCTTCTATTTCTTTTTATAAATTTTATTTAATTTAATTTCTTTTTTTTAATTTATTTATTTTTGTTACAGGTGTTTCTTCCCCCCCCCCACTGATTCCCCCCCCCCCCCTGTCCCCAGCTTTGTTGTCCATGTCCATTGTTCATGCATACATGCATATAAGTTCTGTGGTTTATCTCTCCCCCACCACCCCTTCCTCTGGGGATTGTCAGTCTGTACCCCACTTCCATATCTCTGGGACTACCACATTCCTTAAACTGTTATGTTCATTATATTCCACAAATAAGTGAGATCATATGATACTTGTCTTTCTCTGTTTGGCTTGTTTCGCTTAGGATAATACTTTCCAGGTCCCTCCATACCGTTTCAAAGGATAAGAGATCTTTCTTACAGCTGCATAGTACTCCATTGTGTATATGTACCACAGCCTTTTTATCCATTTGTCTACTGATGGACATTTGGGCTGTTTCCAGATCTTAGCTATTGTAAATAGTGTTGCTACAAACATGAGGGTACATATATTCTCTCTGATTGGTGTTTCTCTTTTTATAAATTTTAAATCAAGATAAAATTGACATATTACACTGTATCAGCTTTAGGTGTACAATAGTGACTTGACATATATACACATTGTGAAATGATCATCACAATAAGTCTAGTAACATCCATCTCCTCACATAGTTACATTTTGTTTCTCATGATGAAAACTTTTCAGATCTACTGTCTTAGCAACTTCCCAACATACAACACAGTGTTGTTAACTATAGTCACTGTGCTGGGCATGGCTTCCCAGGACTTAGTTATCTTATAACTGGAAGTTTGAACCTTTTGACCACCTTCACCCTTTTCACCCACCCCCACCTCACAACCCAGAAACAACCTGTCTGTTCTCTGTATGTATGAGTTTGTTTTTTCTTCTTTAGGTTCCACATAGAAGTCATATGCGGTATTTGTCTTTCTCTGTCGGAATTATTTCACTTAGTATAATGCCTCAAGGCTCATTCTACTTTCTATATTTTTTTAAACACATCTTCCCTGTTTCATTGCCTCTATCCACTGTCATTCAGTCTCGTAGCGTTCCCCCCAGAACTGCTGGCCTGCAGTCCGACTTGCCTGCTTTCTCCTCACTTGGCTGCCAGAGAAATCTCTCTGAGACTCACACTGCCCCTTGGTCTCCGCGGTTTCACACGCGCCTGTGGCCCTTTCTGCTTTCAGAGACAAGGCCCAGGCTCCTCAGAAAGGCCGAAACCCTCCACTGGGTCTCCGTGGCCTCTCCCTCCTCACTCCCTTCCACGTCCCTCTTGCACGCCAAGGTCTAGGACACCAGCGTAGTGGTTTCCCTGACACTTTCCCAGATGCCTGCTTCCAGGCCTCGGGCAGGCTGGCCCCAGCCACGGGCAAGATCTCACCGGCCAGCTCTTACTCCTCCAAGTACTTCTCCTCTAGAGAGCCGTTACTGCCCTTTCTCTGGGGTCCCCAGTAACCTAACATTTAGCCTAACAACAGTGCCTAATGTACCAGGCCTGATGTGTTAAAATGGTCTGGGAATGTGTCTGTCTCTCCCAGGGATACAGGAACCAACCATGTTTTGTTTATAGTGTATCCCCACCATCTTACATATTTGTTGTCATAAGATTGCTTGTTTAAAAGAGATTTGGGCCCTGGCTGGTTGCTCAGTGGTTAGAGCATCAGCCCATGGACCAGAGAGTTCCGGGTTCGGTTCCCGTTGAGGGCATGTACCTCGGTTGCAGTGTGTCCCCGGCCCTGTTTGGGGTTGTGTGGGTGGCAACCATTCGATGTGTCTCTCTCACATCCATGTTTCTCTCTCTCTTCTTCCCTCTCTATCTGAAGATAAATGTAAAAATATCCTCAAGTGAGGATAAAAATAAATAAATTAATTTAAAAAAAAAGAGAGAGAGAGAGACTTGGGCCCAGCCGGTTTTGCTCAGTGGTTGAGAGTTGATCCACACACCAAGAGGTCACTGGTTCAAGTCCCAGTCAGGGCACACGCCCAGGTTGTGGGCCAAATCCCCAGAAGGGGGCGTGCAGGAGGCAACCAATTGATGTTCTCTCTCATCGATGTTTCTATCTCTCCCTCTCTCTAAAATGAATAAAGAAAAAATAAATAAATTGAAAAGAGACTTGGAGTTATCTCCGACTCTCCTCTCACTTTCACACCTGCGTATAATCCAACAACTCCTCTCGGTTCCACATACAAAACACATCCAGAATGAAGCCACTTCTAACCCATTCGCCGCCCGGACAACTCCAGCAACCTCCCACGCAGCCTGCCTTCCTCCCCCTTCTCATCCCCTTCACACAGCAGCCAGGAGATGCTTCGAAAACACAGTCAGCTCAGGTCATGCTTGTGCTTAGAAGCCTCCAGCGATCTGCCATCACACGTAGCATAAAATGCAGCATCCTCAGCGTACCTTCAAGGACTTTATGACCTGCCTGTCCCGTCTTCCCTGACCTCCTTCCCCTGTGTTCACCACGCTCCAGCCATCTTGACCTTAGTGCCCTTACTCAGGTGTGCCAAGCAGGTGTCTGGCATGATGCCCCTTCACCTGGAATATTCTTCCCTCAGATATTCACCAGGTGCCCTCTGTCACTTCAGTTAGGTCTCAAAGGTCCCTTCCCCAGGGTGGCCTTCCCTGACCGCCCTTTGTCAAAATCATACTCCCTTCATCCTCTACTTCTTATCTGGATTTATTTTCTTCATAGTAGTCAGTACTCTCTGTCTTCACATTATATTTAGTAATTGTGCACCCCCCCCCCCAAGAATCTAAGCTCCTTGGGACTAGGACTTTGTCCATCTTGTTCTCTGTCATGTCCCATGGCCAGACCAGCCCTGCCGAAGACTCATGAATAGTTCATAATGGGACCAGTGCGGGCACACTCCGGGGGACACTTTCAGTTCCTTAGAAGGAAAGACTTTCTGTCACCGGTGCCTGAAGGTGGGAAGACGTGGCTGTAAGTGGGGTGAATCCCCTGTCGTGGAGACATTTAGGTCACAGAGAAGCTGAACGAGTGTTCCCTGGTCACGCATGCAGGAGGTGCAGAGCAGTTTGGGGCAGGGACGCGAGGGGCGGGGCCGAGATGGTCTGCGGAGCCTCTCAAGGCTCCGGCTGTATTTGGTTTCACGCCCCTGCACGTGATCCTCAGAAAACCCTGGTGGGAACCCTCGACTTGACTGAAGGAGCCTGGATGCCAAGAACGTCACGGTCCAGTGATTTTCAACAGAAAATGTATTTTTCAGTTTTCAAGGAAATATACGATCATTCCAAAACTTCAGAGAGAAGGAGGAGGAAGAAAACAGACACCATAATCCCACCCAAGGTGACCACTGTTAATATTTTGGGGTATCATTTTCTTCTTTTTTTTTTTGCCTGTATTTTTTGCTTTTATTTCATATAGTTACATATTTTATGTATTTGTATCTTAGTTATCTATGGTTGTAAGAACTCTCACCAAAGCTTGGTGCCATGACACGGCAGCAGTCACTGCACTGGTGGGTAGGAACTCAGGATGCTCAGCTGGTGGGGCTGGCTGGGCAGGGCCTGTGGTTGCTGATGGGCCGGGGCGGGGCTGGACTCTCTCAGTGGCTTCCGAGTCTGGTGCCTGGGCTGGAAGACTCAAGTAGTTATGACTCCAGAGGCATCTTTCTCCCTCTCTTTGTGGTCTGGCCAGTCTTTCTAGCGTGGGCTTCAGGGACATGCGGTCCAGGATTCCAAAGCCATTTGTCTCGTGGGAACCAGGCAGGACTCTTTCATTAGCTAATCGGGGTAGTCAAGAGCAGCATTGCTGTCACGTTTATTGGTGGTGGCAGTTACAAAACTCTGCCAAAAGAGGAGGGTCAGTGTCACGTTGTAAGAAAAATATCTACCTATGCATCCATCCATCTATCCTCCTCCCCTCCCTCTGGGAAAATCCAGTGCACCATAAGTTACAATAATAAAATGTTTCTTCCTATCTTTTAAAAATTTTATTGTAGCATAAGTCTTGCCTCAAGACTTTTAAAACATAACATTTTTTTTAATCCTCACCTGAGGATAATTTTTCACTGATTTTTAGATAGAGTAGGAGAAAGGGAGGAGGGGGGAGAGAGACATCAATGCAGGAGAGACACATCGATTGACTGTTTTCCTCACAACCCTAACTAGGTCTGGGGATCCAAACTGCAACTGTGGTACATGCCTTGTCCGGGAATTGAACCCGAGACACTTTGATCCATGGGCCGGTGCTCTAATTGCTGAGCCAAATCAGCCAGGGCAACATTTAAAACATTTTAATTGCCAATAATATTTTGCTCTAATTAATTTGACCTGGTTCTGGACCCATTTTGGTTTCAACTTTTTTTCTATTCTAAATAATGATGCATGAACATATTTATTAATTATAGAGCTTTCCCCTCTTTATTTCAAGAACTGGAAATATGAAACTATTCTATGAAATTACTGATTTAAAGAGTACAGACATAAAAAAAATGTTTCTTCTAAATAGGATTGAAGTGTTTCTTTTAATATTCTCACTATATACTACAAAATTGCCTTCCAACAGTGTTGCATCCACCACGTTACATTCCTGCCACAATGCCTACAAGTGTCTGGTTCACCTAACCTTAGAAACTATCACTAAGAATTACCATTAACACAAAATTGTTGCTAATTCAAAAGGCCAAAAGGTATATTTCTTTACATTTCTTGAATTACTAGTAAATGTTTGCCTCTGTTTGATAACCAGCAACATTAAAACATTCTCTTAAAAAAAAAAACCCACACATTTTGTGATTGAAAACATAAAGCATTCACAAAAGCAGAGAGACGAGTGTCGTGAACCTCCGTGTACCCATCATCCAGCTTCATGACATCCAGCCCATGGAGGGATGGATTTCATCTACAACCTGCTTACTCTGCCTCTCGCATTAGATTATTTTTAAGCAAATCCCAGACCTCATTTTATTTCTCCATAAATATTTCAGTATGTCTCTAAGAAGATAAACACTTTTACAAAACATAACCATAAAACCACTATGACACTTAAAATATTCTTTCATGTTACATATCAAAATATCCTGAAATATTAACTATCCAGTCAGCATTCAAGTTTCCCTGCTCGTCTCATAATTTTTTAAAGATTGGTTTATTTGAAATCGAATCTGAAGGAGATCTATAAATGGAACTTGCTAGAAGTGTATCTTCAGCCTTTTATAATCTACAGATTTACTCTCTCCTTTTTCAGGAAAGATACAATAAACCAGGTCACTTATCCTACGGAATTTCTCATATTCTGGATTTTGTTGATCATGTCCCTCTGCTGTTTTTCAGCGTGTTCCTCTGTCCCTTGTACTCTCCGTGAATTAGTAGTTAGATCTAGAGCACTGATCTGGTCTAGGTTTGAATTTGGCAAAAAGTGATATACAGATGGCATGGTGTACCTCCATTAGGAGCCCGGATGTCAAGTTGTCCCTTTTTGTGACGGGAGCTGCTATTGACATTGCCTAGAACCAATGTATCCTGAAATTAAGACTTTGCAAAACAGTGATTTAAAAAAATTTTTTCATCCCTTCTAACCCATGAAGAAAAATTTTTTTCTCATCAAGTATTTGGTGACCCTGAGGCATTTTTATCTAAGGAAGTCAAGTGAAATGCTTGATTCTTTCCCTTTACTTACCACATTTCAGTGATGAGCTGGTATATTCATTTTGGGGGGGCTGCCACAAGTACTGCAGATGGTGCGCCTCTTTCTGGAGGCTGGAAGTCAAAGACCCCAGTGTCGGCAGGGCTGGTTCCTTCTGAGGCCTCTCTCCTTGGCTCGTAGATGGCTGTCTTCTCTCTGTGTCTTCACATCATCTTCCCTCTGTGTGCCCGAGTCCTAATCTCTTCTTAAAGAACATGAGTCACGTTGGGTAGGATCCACCTCAATGACTTCACTTCACTTTAGTTACCTCTTTAAAGGCTCTATCTTCACATACAATCACATTCGACACTGGGAGTTAGAATGACAACATGAATTTTAGGGGGGGACACAATTCGGCCTTTAGCAATTGGTTCCCTAGAATTCTCCAAAGGTGACCAATGAGGGCCCCTCCACTCAGTATCATTATAAACTCTGAATTTTAACATATTTTATATACAGGGTGAGCAAAAGTAGATTTACTATTGTTCGTATGGAAAATAATACAATAATTAATAAATAATAATACAAGGATAAACTGTCATGGACTCACAATTGTGCATCTGCTTTTGCCCCACCCTGTATTTTCATCTGTTGTAGTTATTGTTATTGATGCTTACACTGTTCCATTTTTGACTAGTGCGAAATTCTAAAAGTTGGCTTCTGAATCCTTTAGACAGGGTCCAATTGTCTTTGATAGGTTTTTCTTTTTATTTTTGGCATAACAAAAATAGAATCAGCCGTTTCTCAAAGCTCCTGGACACGGACAACAGTGTGGTGATTGCAGGGGGTGGAGGGTGAGGGGAAGTGAAGGAGGGTATGGGGGGATAAATGGTGATGGAAGGAGACTTAATTTGGGGTAGTGGACACACAATACAGTGTATAAACAATGTATTGTGGAATTATGCACCTGAAACCTGTATAGTTTTGTTAACCAGTGTTACCCCAATAAATTCAATAAGAAGAGGGGAAAAAGAGAATCAGCCATTTCTCCAAGAAACCTTGTTCTTTTTCATGGAAACTGACAATTCAAGCCCAAAACAGAGATATTAGGGGTGCTGAGGACTGCTGGGTTGGTTATGAAATATCCATATTATTTTTAAAGTAAATTTGAAAATATTGATGGGAGATGCTGGGATTATACAGTAATCACAAAACTCAAACTCCTGGCGAGGGTGGGAGGCAGCCCTCTGTTTCAGGGAACTACATGTCCTGGGCCCTGGCCCTACAGCCCCCAGGGAGGTCCAAACAAGGCAGGTTCTGGTGACAAACTGGAAGACAGGACTGGGGAGAGGCCAGAGTATTTCTCCCCCTCCGCTCTGCATTCTGTGGCATCTCCTCCATGACTCCAGCTGAGACCTTCCTATGGTTTCAGCCCCTGCAGGACAGCCTACAGAACAATGTGCCCCTATTCCTAATCTCTGAGCTGGGCATCTGTTGGGTGTCTCAGCTCTGTAGTCTCCTCTCTGACTTATTTCCTCTATTAAATTCCTGTTGACTGAAGGATCTAGAGTGGTTTGTGTTTCC
Source organism: Molossus molossus (assembly GCF_014108415.1). Lineage (NCBI taxonomy): Eukaryota > Metazoa > Chordata > Mammalia > Chiroptera > Molossidae > Molossus > Molossus molossus. The sequence goes on along the minus strand of NW_023425345.1, from coordinate 10,038,660 downwards.
TAGCTGGAAGAGGTAGCGGCTGATATTAACATTAACATTTCATTTAACTGCTTAATAACTCTACCAGGTGGCTAACGGGGGAAACTGAGGTAGAAGAAGTTTAAGTAACTTGTTTCCGGTCACATGCTTAGTAAGTGGTGGAGCTGAGATATGAACCCGGATGTGTCTGTCTTGAGTCGGGTTCTAGACGAGCACGGTGAGGTAAGACAACCATCCACCCCCTTTCTCTGCCTTGAGGGGTCTCTTCTTATGCTTTATAGCTAGTTCCTGAGCTAAGGAGGGGTGCCTCTTGATATTGTGGGGTTATTGCTCTTCTGGGAATTTTTCCGGACCATTTTCTCATGAAGTTCCTCTCCTTGGGAACTCATGAATGACTAAAATGTCCGTGGTTCATTTCTGCATTGCCCTGTTCTACTGATTTATTGATCATTTAGAAAGCTTTACTGTCAAACGTACAGATGTATAATGGACAGTTGATTAAGTGCAGGGTTTGTGGTCATGTCTATAAAACACTGAGCCCTGGCCCGTGAAAGAATGTAACTCCTCACAATGAGACCGTCTCTCCGGGGTAGCCGGAGTCAACCAACAGGACCTTTCTCCAAAGAGCCATCAGTGATAGCCCACGCAACGCTGGTTATACAAAAGATGCTCACAATTTGGAACAGCTGCCTTTGGGCGGGATGAAAAGTGAGAGAAAGCTTCACAAAGTGGAAAATTACTGCTGTTGTCTCAATCCTGGTATGAGAAATGGAACATCAGATTAATCTCGCACACGAAATAAAAAATATTAAAAATCCCTGCCATCTCCGAAAGGCAGTAAACATGGACACTGATGACAGGTTACTCTGGTTCCGAGAACTGGGGCTTTTTCTTTGCAACAGAGATCATTGTTATTATCTAAAGATATTTTACCCTTTTAATCACAAGCCCATTTTCGGGTTTTGCCAATTAGGTGAAGGCTAAACCTGGGGTGTGCGGATCATTCGGGACTTGTGTCCGGTGTCGCCTTGGTGAGTCTGGTTGAATGGTTGTGTAACAGGGTTGCTGATTTTGTGAGTCCTGCTTTTCTAGGCTCCACCATGAAAATAATTTCTATCCGGCACCTTGGGTGATCTGAAGATTGGTTACAGCCTCCCCAGATGGGTGTTTCTACTGTAAACAACACTGGAGTGAAATTCTTTAATGAGGACTTTTGAAATAGGATCTAGTTTCAATGGGATGCTAGAGAGTGTCAGGAGAAAGACACCATGTCCCCTACATCAAACATTCCTGCTCCCTGCCCCAGGAAACTAGTGAATCCTTTCTTTCCGGTCTTTACCTTTCTCTCAATTCAAAGTATTCTCTGTCCACAATTACACTGAAGCTGATAGGCCTCAAGGTCACTTCTAGGCAGTAAGTCAATAGAAACCGTTCCTTAGTTTTACTCCTTAGCATTTTCTTTTCCTGACCACTATTCATGAGTACAAGACATTACAGCCAATTAATTTTAATTTTATACAGAGAGAGTTCACCTGATAAGTCGGCAGAATTCTTTTCTATGGGAATTCCAAAGGACCAAAGCAAAACTAGACCAAGCCCAAGAAAGTCTCATTAAATCCCAAACTTGCCAAACTAGAATCATAGGGCCGGGCGTGGTGAGCAAGCCCAAGCTTGAATGAGGTAATAGAGCAGGCTCACTGTGTAGGCCTTTCAGATCCTCTGCCCCCTTATCAATAATGCAAACAACAGCCCTCACAGCCTGAGCACCCGCAGTGCAGAGAATTCCTAGGGATCCGGACTCATCACTATTGCTATTTCAAAGAATAAATATGGAGAAGGGGGCCAGCATGTATCCAGAGAGCAGGCTGTGGCCAGCACCTGGACCAAGGGCCCAAGCCAACCTAGACAGGGGCTAAGGAATAATGCGTGAAGAACAACAGGAAGTTATCAGCCTATTTGCACATTTCACAGTCGAATACCATATCAATTATTAGCATGAGGCCAAGGACTTTCCAACTTAGGATCATCAAATTCAGAAAAGAAGAGTCCTCAGGCGTCTAGCTTCCCGTCACATTACACCAGTGAACAGAGTTTTTGAGGCCAATGTGGGGATAAAGCTTTGCTGTAATAGTCAGTGACTGTCAATAACTATAAACCTCCTCCTTTCAAGGGACTGATTCAGAACGAACCAGAATCTTCCAGTCCTAAATCCAAACACCTAGGATGTGTATTCTGATTGGCTCAGTATGAGTCACATATTCATAGTTGGCCCAATCAACTCTGGGTAGGGTGACCTCATAGAACATAAGTAGCTGCCTGGAGCCCATCCCTGCCAGGGGTGGGGAACCTTTTTTTCTGCCAAGGGCCATTTGGATATTTATAACATCATCTGAAGGCCATACAAAATTATCAACTTAAAAATTAGCCTGCTGGCCTGGCTGGTGTGGCTCAGTGGATTGAGTGTCGTCCCATGGACTGAGAGGTCCCAGTTCAATTCCTGGTCAGGGCACATGCCTGGGTTGTGGGCTCGATCCCCAGTAGGGGGCGTGCAGGAGGCAGCCGATTGATGTTTCTACCTCTCTCTCCCTTTTTCTCTCTCTTAAAAAAAGAAATAAAAACATATTTTAAATACTTAGCCTGCTATATTTGGTCAGGCTCATTGGTAAGGTGTGTGATGTTAGGTGGTACTGATTTTGTGGGCTTTATATGGCCCGAGGGCCTGGCATTCCACACCCCTGCTATGTGAAGGAGCAAACTAAGATCCTTGTGAGCTCTGCAGAACCTGCAAGTAGCATATACGATTGAATTGCAAAAAAAAAAAGTTGTAGGTTGCATTTCCTGTTCTTCTTAGACTAGGACCTCACTACTCTAGCACTATGCCCCCTTTCTTGAAATTCTCCACTTTCTAATTTGACGGTCTTTCAGAACTCAGGACGTCTGTTAGATGGACACCATGCCAAGGGTCCTGGTTCCTAGTTTTTGAATTTTGCAACATGGCTGTACATTTCTCGAGGGTCAGTATTAACTTGATCTGTCAAGGGTAGTCACATTAGATGAATTGCCAAAGTGTAATGCTTAGTTACTAAGATAGGCCAGACACTTTCCATCTTTCATTCTTTGTTCTTGCTGTCTCTTCAGCCTGGAATAGTCTTAAATAATCCAGCTATTGAAATTCTGCTCGTTATCCCTTAAGGCACAGTTCAAAAGCCAATTCCTTCTGAAGTCTCCCTTGATCTTCCCAAGTTCAGAGTTGCCAGATTTAGCAGATAAAAATATAGGATACTCAGTTCAATTTAATTTGAGATACACAAAAGAGTAATTTATAATGGAAGTATTACTCAAATATTTCATAGGACATACAGTAAAATTTAGTTTGCTGTTTATCTGAAATTAAAATTTAACTGGACAGTCTACATTTTTGTCTGGTAACTCTCCTCTACTGGGATTTTGGGAAGATCTCTTCTCGCTCCCTACGTTTGCCTCTATTCTTTTTCAGATTTATTTTATTCTGCCATGGATATGTTGGTTGTTCCTGTTTGCATCTTTCTCACTAAGTTCTAAGATACTTGAGTAAAATATTCTTCACTTTTTTAAAAAAGAACTTTTGTTTATTTAAAGAGCAGTGTTATGTTTGCAATAAAACAAAGAGGAAGGAACAGAGATGTCCCATGTACCCCTTTCTCCCACTTCTACACAGCCTTCCCCAATAGCAGCATCACTCACAAGGATGCTACATTTTTTACCAAAGATAAACCTACATTGACACATCATAATCACCCCAAATCAATAGTTTACCTTAGGGTTCACTCTTGGTGGTATACATTCTACGAGTCTGGATTCATGCATGACGCCATGTATCCATCATTCTATTCTCATCCAGAGTATTTTTACTGCCCTAAAATTCCTCTGTGTTCTGCCTATGAATCACCTTTCCCTTCAGAACCACTGATCTTTTCATTGTTTTTATAGTTTGCCTTTCCCAGAACATCAAGTAGTTGGAATCACACAGTATGGAGCCTACTCCGATAGTTTTCCTTCACTGACTTGATTGTTAATATGTGTTTATGGGTTATCCATGGCTTGGCAGCTCACTTCTTTTAAGTGCTGAATGATGTTCTATTGTTTGGATAATTATCAGAGTAAAAACAGGTAGAGCAGATGTTAGACTAGGAGAAGATAAAATCAGGGAACTGGAGAGCCAGGAAAATGAGAATACGGAGCAAGTCGCAGATGAATGGCCTAGTGGAGGACGTTGCTGGATTTTCTCATCTCCCTGAGCTCCCTGATGTTCACTGTGAAGAAGGCGTAGTGGGCTTTTGCCATTCTTCCTGGCCACCCGATACTTTTAACATCTTCCCTAGGCTTGAGAAATTCTTCACTCGATGAATCAACATCTCCATTCCCATCCTTGGTAGAAGCCAGAAATGTGCTTTTCCAGCCTCCTCGGTAGCCAGGAATAATCAATGGGATGGACTCACTCTGTGTAATGAACTGGAAACTAATGAAGCAGAAAAGCCGTTTCTGGGTAGAGTCTATTCTATTTAGGATGCTGGCAAACACCTCCGTTTACAAGAGGCAGCAGGGACAGAGGTTCCTGCAGTAGCATCTGGCGCCCAGCGTTGCTATTGTAAATCGAAAGAGCTGTGCCCAGGGTGGGGGGCAGTGGGCAGCAATGGACTACGGGAGACTGGATAACTGCCTCCGCTCTTCACTCTCTCTCTGTAATAGAATACCTGTCTTTGGACCCGGGACTTACAGTGCCCCCCATGGCAGTAGACAACGTCTTCATTGACCCATCTACCTTGAGCTTGGCTGTATGACTTATTTTGAGACCTGGTGTCTTAGTTCTGTCTCGGCGGAGGGTCTAAGAAACACGGTTGGTTACTTTTCATCATCTTCCTGGGACCTCCACCCTTCCCACGAGAAGAGCATGCTGCATGGAGCCATTGTCGCCTCAGCTGGGTCCTGGAGGGAAGACACCTGCACAGACCTGAACCTGACTCAACTCTGGACCCGGACTCCACCTAGGCTCGACCGAGCCCCATCAAGGTGAGCCAGACCGCAATTGCCCATGCAGATAAAATACAGCTTGTTGTTGAGGGCGGAGACTTTATTACGTGGCATTTTTACAGAAGAATTCTGACTGATACAGTGTCTCCGCTGGAGTGCTTCCAAGGCCTGCTCTGGGCAGGGCTGCTATTCTGTGATTATTTTCTGGAACAGTTATGGAGGTTGTTTACCGTCTCCCACTATTCTGACTAGGGGGAGCCTGTGCCACGTGGGTGTCACATATTTGACAGTCACCTCGAGGTCTGGTTGTCCCTGGTGTTGTGATTACTGAGCCTGGTTCTCCAGCCTTTCTGGAGATTCTGTGATGTCCCTAATATCCTCGACTAAATTAAATTCTGCATAAAAAAAAAAAGAGTAAGTATGTTTCGATTTACCTAAAACCCCGACTGAGAGAAAGTAGAGTGCCAATGGCGGGGGCTCCCCTCCCTCGGTAAACAGTGCATTTTCCGATCTGCTTTATGAAAGCGCTTCGGCGCTATCTATCTGTGGGCTTTGGGTAAAAATGTAAGCAACCTAAGAACTCTGCTTCTACATTTTACGAATTTGGCACCAACACTTAGGATTCTTCTCTTGAGCGTCCTGGGGGCAGTTTCTTTTTTAGGTCAACGTAAAGAAGAATTGGCCATTACCCAAGAGACCTAGGCTCCAGTTCTAGTTTTGCCAATAATCTTCATGACCTTGAGACAGTGAATGTACATCTTTGGGTCTTAGTTTTCCTGTGCGTAGAGTCCCGGGACACTGACATCTGCTCTCCCTTTTACGATGGTGGCCAGGAAAGAAGGAAATGATGGGAACATGTCATGGAAAGTCACACGATCTAAATATATGCAAAGCATACGACATGCATCTCTGTCTAATCTGTAGTTTGCATTAATTATGTATAAATGTGTAGATAAGCATACATAATAGTCTGGAAGGAAATGTGCAAAGATGCTCGTTGTGATTTTCTCAGGGCTCTGAGATTATGGGTGATTTGAATATTCTTTTAAAAATGCCACTGCATTTTCTATAATGAGTGTTTATTACCTTTGTAATGAGAGGTTTATTTTTTAAAAGAAAATAAAGGTGCTAATGTCCTATTTTAATGTAGCAGAAGTTTGCCTCAAAGTGGAGCCTGTTTTCAAGTAAAAGCAAATATAAGAAAAGGCAGGAAAAATAGGGAGCGAGAACAAGAAAGGGTAGGGAGGTGGTACCCCCTTGCAGTCAGGGCATTGGCCCCTTATAGGGAGGGAGAAGAGGAGAGGGGTGTGGAATAAAGATCTCCCTTCTAAGCCCAGGGAACCCCACTAGAATGTGGCACTTTGAGTCACAGAATCATGCATCGTCAGTTAAGCCATAACCGCCAAATGCACAGGAAGTCAAGTAGAAACCTGACCCCCAGCGTTAGCCTGTAGGTGAATGTTGTTCCTGTCCCCCAGCGCAGGGCAGCAAAGGATTCGATTACACACATCCTCAGGAAATCCTCAGGAAATAATCGGGGTGCATGACCCTGGTGAAGAGGGGCCAAATTTTTCTCTGGGGCCTGGATTTTTTGGGTTGCCTACAGCAATCAACTTCCAAAAGGTTTCCCCATTATAAACGCAATGGAGATGAGGGAAACTGAGACTGTAGGCTGAGGACGGGCACAGAGGCCACACACTTCTCCATTGTTAACTATTTCACTCCAGCAAGACAACTCTCTGACTCTGCCAATAATGAGAGAGAGAGAGAAGAAGAGGGAGGGAAGGAGAAAGAGAGAGAGAAGGAGGAGGAGGAGGAGGAGGAGGAGGAGGAGGGAAGGAGAGACAGAGACACACACAGAGAAGTGATTTATGATCATATTGCTTCCACATACCTTTATGGAGCACATAGGGTGTTCCAGGGACAGTCAGGGCTAGGGGTACGAGGCAGTGTTCCAAGATTACAGTCTAGTGAGAGAAACAAACAGACACATGGGTTTCAATACTGACCGGTAGGTTCTATAAGATAGTTAATAATGATAATTGCTAATATTTGTGGAAGGTTCAGAATATACCAGGCACATGCTTGGTCCTTTACATGGGTGATCTCATTTAAGCTTCACACCAATACTATGACATTGGTACTGTTACTGTCCTTTCACAGATGGGAAAACTGCAGTCTGGGGAGTTTAAGTAACTTGCTGAGGTCACACAGCTTACCAGCAGAGGAGCAAACATGTGACTCCAGTGTGCCTGGCTCCAAACCCACCTGCTTAACCCCCCTGCTCTACAGCACAGAGAAGGGAGGCAGAGGAGGAGCAGTCCCATCTGCCTGGGGGAAAATCACAGGATGCTTCATGGAGGAGGTGACTCTTGGCTGGGTCTTAAAGGATGAGCAGGAGTTTGCTTGAGGACAAGGAGGCAGAGAGGGCAGAATACTTTGAGGCAAGGGATAGAGAAGCAGCTTGGCTTCTTCTGAAAATACCAAATATTCTGAGAGAGCCAGAAGGTAGGGGGCCAGCAAAGGTAGCCTGTGAATGATGAGGAGCCTGTGGAGACACTTGGCTTAGCAACTGCCGCACCTGGTGGCTTTCCCTCAGAGTCATCACTGACATGTGGCGATGCCAGCAGGCAGGGTGGGAGGCAGCAGTGACCTTGCAGGGCCAAAGAGCTGAGTTGGGTCTTTTCCAGGGACCTGAAGGCAGCCTATCTGAGTGCCAGAGATGGCAACCGTGTTGAAATACGAGAGGGAAAGTTCTGGCAAGGGAAGACAGGACAAGGCTTTTACCTGAAATGCGTGGTGGTCGAGACCACAGACTTTGCCTCCAGAATCATGGATTTGCAGCTTGGCTCCTTCATTTACTCACTGTGTGACCTTGAGCACGTCACTCAGCTGCTCTGCCCGTCACGGGTGTCTTACGTAAGTCTGGGCACTTTCATACCTACTTCTTGGGCTGTTTGTGAAAAGTAAATGAAGCAATTCATACCAGGTACTTAGCACAGTGCTTTGCACAGAGTAAACACTCAGACTATGGTGGTCTTATTATAGCAGTTACAGCCACTCAATTCCACATTTATTAGCAAAGATTTATTGAGTGTTTGCTTATAGCCGTGAACAAGGAATACAAAGTTGTTAATTGCCTGGAGCTTATAGTCTAGGGAGGGAGGCAGACAATAAACAATTAATATGTTATAATTTCAGGTAGTGATGAGTGCTATGCAGATAATTAAAGGGTAAAGAGTGAAATGTGTGTGTGTGTGTGTGTGCGTGCACGTGCGCAAGTGAACACATGTGAGCTTCAGATAAGATAATCAGGTAAGTTCTCCTAGAGGATGTGATATTTGAAGAAAGACCTGAACCAAAAAAGCTTATCTCATGAAAATGTAGAACAGAAATGACTCAGGCACACCCTGGCCAGTGCGGCTCAGCTGGTTGGAACATCATCCTCCGCACCAAACGGTCACTGGTTCAATTCCCAGTTAGGGCACATGCTCAAGTTGCAGGTTCAGTCCCTAGTCAGGGTAAGTATGGGAGGCAACCAATCAATGTTTCTCTCTCTCTCTCCCTCTCCCTACCCCCACACTCTAAAAAAAAAAAAAAATCAAGAAAAACATATTTTTCTAAAAAACATTAAAAAATGATTCAGGCAAAGGGCACAGCAAATGTAAAGACCCAGAGGCAGGAAAAAGCTTGCATCTTCAAGGAATTACAAGACAGCCAGTGTTCTGAAAAGGGGGAGTGGGCAAGTGATAGGAGATGAAGGAGGTAACAATAATAGCAACAACAGCAGCAATAATAGTTTGTATTGAACATTTGTGCAGAGCTAGATGATTTCATACTCATCTTCACAACCACTCTGTGATGAAGGGGCTATTAGAGTTCCCATTTTACAACTGGGAAATTGAAGCTCAGCAAAGCAAAGGAACTTGTCCAAAGCCACACAGCCTGTATATGGCTGCAGAGCCAGGCTTTGGGCTGAATGGATGGCTCCAGACACCATTCACAATCACTGCCCTGTTCCATCTTCACTGGGAAGGCGCCCACCTGTCTATCCAGCTTAGTGCACAGCAGAGGGATGTGCCAGTGCAAGTGTGCCCATGAGTGTGAGTGTGTATGCACGTGAGATCAGAGGCGCAGGACAGTGGGAATTACAGATGTATCTTCGCTCTTGGGCATGGAGGCAAAACTAACACACAAGCAGAGACAACGATGAAGTCAAGGCAAAATATATTTACGGGACACACAGTGTGGTACAAACCCTCGTGCTTTAGGGACACTCCAGAGAAGAGGGAACTGGTGAAGGAAGGAGAGGGAAGCAGTCTAGTTTGGTGATGAGAAGTCAGGACTCCAGACTCAAGTGCCAGCTGCTCCAGTATCAGCAGTATGATCTGGGGCAACTGACTTAGCCTTTCCGTGCCGGTTTCTCATTTGTGATTGGGATGATAACAGCACCCGCCCCGCCGAGTCGTGGTGAGGATCAGTTCAATGAGTTAATGTACACGAAGCACTTAGAATACTGCCAAGCAGAAAGTGTTTGCCATTATTACGATTTTTTTTTTCCATTTTGGTTCTAGATTTTTTCTAAATGACTTTGATAAAACAAAAATGTTCATTAATAGCCTCTTTATTTATAATTTCTTGATTTATTCCTCCTACCCCTCAATGCTGCAGTTTCAATACAGAGGGTCCATTCGCCTCTCCACCACCTGACACCTTAGCGTTTCAGTTCTGGGCACTTCTTTCCCCCGATGACCCTCCCCACTCTCGGTCACTTCTCACACAGCCACCTCCTAGAACTGCACTCCGTCCTGATTTGGGTTCCTTGTGTCTAGTCTCTAATGTTTCAGAGCTTCTCTAAAGTATCCCAACTCCAACGATCCTTTGTGCCCACGGGACCTCCAGCTTGTCCATTCTACCTTATCACTATTCATGGCCAACCATTAAATTACTATTTACTACATATGTAATATAGACAGTGTGTATGTATTATATATATTATATAATACACACACTATATATATACTCTCTATATATTACATATATACATATACACTATATATATTACATATATAGTATATAGTCTATGTACTAACAGCACTATAGATACTAACATAGACTATATAGATAATACATATATGTACACATATATATGCTATATATTACATACTATTATCATATACTATATATACTATAAATTATAAGGGTTGTAGTATATGGCATATACTGATTTGAGAATACCCTCAGCTCCTTTGTCCCTTCTAGCCCTCTAGCTTTGTCATCCTCTCTTGGGGAAACAAAGCCTTGGTTAAATCTAGCCTCACCTACTCCCTGCCCAAAGTCAGCTAAATGTGACTGGAGAAAAATCACAGACTTCCTGCTGGTTTCACTTTAAATCCACGACCACAGACTTTATATGCTATTTCTCCAGAGAATTCACTCTCACTGTGCAGATGAACTTCGGCTCCATCAAAAATCAATCTCTTCTCCTGTACACAAGATCTCATCCCCTCACCAAAGGGCATCGCTTCAGCAGTTCTCCCCTCTCTCTCCTGGAGTTTTCCCTCTATGAGATCATTCACAGAGCATACAGACCTGTTTCCTCTCTCTCTTTTTTATCCTCACCTGAGGACATTTTTGCATCTATGTTCAGATAGAGCGAGAGGGAGAGAGGGAGGAAGAGAGAGAGAGAAACATTGATGTGAGAGAGACACACGGAGTGGTTGCCACCCACACGACCCCAACCGTGGCCAGAGACAAACTGCAGTCGAAGTACATGCCCTTAGCAGGAACTGAACCCGGGACTCTCTGGTCCATTGGCTGACGCTCCAACCGCTGAGCCAAACTGGTCAGGGCTTTTTTTTTTCTTTTTAATTGATTTTCTTTTTTAGAGAGAGGAAGTGAGAAGGAGAGCTAGAAACATCCATGAGAGAGAACACTGATTGGCCGCCTCCTGCATGCCCCCCACTGGGGATTGGGCCCAAAACCTGAGCATGTGCCCTGACTGGGAATCGAAACGGCAACCTCTTGGTGCATGGGTCAACAACGCTCAACCACTGAGCCACACCAGCCGGGTAGTTTTCTCTCTTTTTAATAAACCTTTATCTAGCCCACTGTATTAGTTATCCATTGCTACATAACAAATTACATCCCAAACTTAGCTTCAGGCAACAGAGCCTTGTTGACTTCAGTTCTCGTGCACCAGGGATCTGGGGACGGCTTAGGTGAATGTCTCTGGTTCGGGGGCTCTCACAGGGCGGCAATCGAGGTGTCCACCGGGGCCGCAATCACCTCAGGGCTCAGGAGGGAAATGACTCACTTCCAAGCACACCCATGTGGCTTTTGGCGGCCTCAGGTACTTACTGGCTGTTGGCTGGACACTTGTGTTCCTTGACACACAGACCCCTTCTAGGCACCTCACAACGTGGAGTGTGTTTCCTTCAGAGCCAGCAAACCAACCGAGGGCCCAAGGCGAGCCTCCTTAGAACCTAATGGTGGGGGTGACATCCCATCCCTTCTGCTTTCTTCTATTCCTTGGAAGCGAGTAAACAAGTCAGCCTAGAAAAACTGTGTGCTGGGAGTGGGAACGTAAAATGGTGCAGCCACTGTGGAACACAGTATACTGGTTCCTTAAAAATTTTTAAATAGAATTATCATATGATCCAGCAATTCTACTCCTGGAAATCGACACAAAAGAAAATGAAAGCAGGGACTTGAACACCCATGTTTGAGCATGAGTGTACTTATACCCACAATGTTCATAACAGTGTTATTCACAGTAGCCAAAGGGTGCAAACAGCCCAAGTGTCCACCGATGGATGAATGGATAAACACAATGTGGTCTAGACATACAATAGAATAGTATTGGTCCTTAAAAGGAAGGGATTTCTGGTATATGTTACAACATGGATGAACATTGAAGACATTATGCAGAGTGAATTAAGTCAGCCACAAAAGGACACATATTATATGATTCCACTTATATGAGGAACCTAGAATAATCAAATTTATAGGAACATAAAGAAAGTAGAACGGCCCTGGCCGGTTTGGCTCAGCGGTTAGAGCATCGGCCTGCGGTCCGGAGAGACCCGGGTTCGGTTCCCGCTAAGGGCATGTACCTCGGTTGCAGTTTGTCCCCGGCCCTGGTTGGTTGTGCGGGTGGCGGCCACTCGATGTGTCCCTTTCACATCGATGTTTCTCTCTCTCTCTGTTCCTCTCTCTCCCTCCCACTCTATCTGAACAAAGAATGGAAAAATGTCCTCGAGTGAGGATGATTAAAAAAAAAAAAAAAGAAAGAAAGTAGAACGGTGGTTGCCCGGGGCCGGGAGGAAGAGGCTGGGGAGTTGGAGCTCAGTGCAAACGGAATTTCAGTTTGGGAAAATAAAAGGCTGTGAAGATGAAGGGTGTTGATGGTTGTGCAATAATGTGAATGTACTTAATGCCACTGAACTATACACTTAAAATCATTTAAATGGTAACTTTTATGTTAAATATATTTTGCCACAATAAAAAAAAAGTGATAGGAGAAAAATTAGTCAGCCTACTCAAGACAGGGCATGAACATGCACACAGGGGCACAGGACCAGAACACAGTTCTAAGCGGTGGGTGGCTGGGATCAGGGTGTGCGTCCTCGACAGGGAGAATATGCTCCCAACCAGGTGAAGCTTGAGTCTTGTTGGGAGAGAGAACAAAAAAGGTTCGCTCATATATACACACAGTACATGAGAAGATGGACACTTGTTTGTGTTATCAATATTTCATGGGCAGTCTATTAGGAAAACACATTTCAAATGCTACTTTAGGGAAAGCAATATTAACACTGGGTTAGGGCATAAAGCTGGACTCTCCTGGCCACAGAGAGGTGAGGTGGGTTTGTGGGAACCCAAAATCAATGCTGACAATCCCTTACATTGATCTTCCTTCATTGAGTTTACCAAAGGCTTTCATCTATAGCAGGTGTTCTTAGCTCTGCATCTGTGGACTTAAAAAAAATCCACCCAAGGATATCTTTTCATTTATCTTCAGACAGAGTGGGAGGGGGAGAGAGAGAGAAACATCGACGTGAGAGAGACACATCGATTGGTTGCCTCCTGCACAACCCCAACCAGGGCCAGGGATCGAACTGCAACCAAAGCACATGCCCTTGACCAGAATCAAACTTGCAACTCTTTGGTCCATGGGCTGATGCTCCAACTGCTGAGCCAAACTGGCCAGAGCAAAGATCTGTGGACTTTTAAGTGATAGTGGATGGGTTTTGGGTGCAGGAATCTGTGACCCCCCTGAACTGTAGGCACCATGTAGGTGCCCTTGTATGAGAATCAGGGAAGCATGGTTGTTAAATCACTGAGTGTGAGTCAGATGACCTGCTTTCAGACTCTGACCTTGCTGCTCACTGTGTGATTGGACAAGTTACTTAACCTCTCTGAGTTAGTACCAGATCACAGGTTTGCTGTGATGATTAAACAAATAAAGCTTCTAGAACGGTAACTGGAACAGTAGTTAGCAAATATCAGCTATTATGATGTATGTTAATATTTCTGGGAAGAGAGTACATAGATTTCATAAAATTCCCAAAGGGATCCTTGACTCCTAAAAGGTTAAGAATCTAAAAACTGCAAGAACTATTTCCCTAAAAACCCATGAGATGATAGATATGCAATACTCTCCCTGCTTACCCACCCGCAAAGAACCACATTCTGTTCGATTGCTGTATCCCCCCTCAGCCCAGTCACTCACCACCCTCAGCTCTGTTTTTTCTCAGCTCCTCGTTCTCCGGTAGGCTGTCCACTCAGCAACCGGCTTGGCTCATCCCAAACTCCTGTCCCAGGGGACTTCGAGCAGCCTCTTCCCTGCGCTTGGGCAGTGTAGGGAGGGGGTGGGAGCGGAGGAGGGCGCGCGCAGCATCTGGCTCACTTCCTTTCCTTCTCTTTCTGGGCCTGCTCCCTCCAGGATATTGAGAATCAGGGAGAGCAGATGAGTTACCTGTTGGTGGGGGTGGGGACATGCCCCCGGTCTCTGCTTGATGAAGTGCTGTCTGTGTATTGCATTGCTTTCTAGGGGCAAAACTGACATTCACCCTGCCCCCTGCTGCCCCTGCCCCTCTAGTTCCTGGCTAAAAACCCCTCATCTATGATGTGCCTTCTCTTGGCAGCCTTGGACAGCTCAAGTCCGCCCCTTTCCCTAACCCTGCTGCCTGATACGGGGCAGAGAACCTCTGCCTTCCTCTCTAACAGTCTCCAGTGGCCATGGGGAACTGGGCGGGGCTGGGGGTGTCCCATTTTCTTCCTGTGCACGTTACGCATGGCCCTTTCTCTGTCTACCATCGCAGGCCACTCCAGCAAGCCTCTTGACTTCATAAGTGCACAGGCAAGAAGCCCCCAAGCCAGGGCTGCCACTAAGTATACGCTGCATCTTGTCCAGACCCTAACAGGGCAACTCATCTGAGTGAGCCAATTACCAAAAAGTTCTCCTTTCCCATGGTTCCTCAGCCCCTACTCACCCCTTCATCCAGGCACCCTAATTCAGGGCAAAAAGGCAGAATCCTACTCTATGGCCCCCGAAACTCCTTGGCTAACTTCTCCCAAGGATGTCCTCACCCCTGATGGCAGCCCAGGGTTTGCCTACTGACTGCAGTTCCCCAAATATCCAAAGTGGGGCTCCACTTCTCGGAGCTCCACGGAGCGTCAACTCCTCTCCATTTGCAGTTCTTCCAGTGTGGTCTGCGGACCCCTGGGCATCTCCAGGCCCTTTGAGGGCATCCACAGGTCAAAAGTATTTTCATAATAAAATGTTATTTGCCTTTTTCACTGTGCTGACATTTGCACTAATGGTACAAACGTAACTGGTGGGTACAGCTGCCGCCCCCCCGGCACGAATGAAGGCAGCCGCACCTGAACGCACTAGTAGGCACTGGACTCTTCACCACCAGCAGAAAAAAATTTCAGGGTCCCCTAAGCATGTCTTGACGAAGTGGTGAGAATGATTACATTTAGTAAGTCTCAACCCTTGAGTATACGTCTTTCTGATGGTCTACCGTGCGGCAGAGCGGGAAGTTCCTGGAAGGCACTTCTGCTTCCGCTGAAGGCTGGGGTGGTGGTCGCAGGAAAATCTCTTGTGCAACTGGTCGGAAGGGGAGCTAGCCGCTTCCGCGGCACGTCGGTTTTATTGGAAAGAATGACTGACATAAACTATTGTTCTCCTGACTTGGGTATTTGGACAAAGAGAGCCTGTCACTTCCAGAAAAAAAGGCTGACAGTATGTGTTGACAGTGATACAATTTGAGTTTTTGAGTAGAAATTGGAATTTTGCAAAACTTGTCTCTGAAACTATGAGCTCACTGTGTACTTCCCATACTTAGAGGCTTTTCTGCTGGCGTTGTGGGTGATGATAGCAAATGTGCTTTTTGACTAAGTATCATGAAGTGTGCTACTTTGAAAGGGCTGTATAATTCAGTGAACTAACATTTCCAAATGACTGATCAATTAATGATGTTATAAAAAAAGGGGGTAAAGAATCCATTCCAAGTATAAGATTGACCGATAGATTCAATAAATTTTTTAAAAATTCAGTTATAATTGACATATAACATTATATTCGTTTCAGGTATACAACATGATTCGATATACACATGTAGTGAATTGATCACCACAATTACTTTAGTTTACAGTTATTATCACACAGTTATACTTTTTTTCTTATGACAACTTTAAAATCTACTCTTTTAGCAACTTTCAAATATAAAATACGGTATTATTAACTATAGTCACCATGCTTTATTTTTTTGAGATACAATTGACATGTTATATTGTATTAGTTTTAAGTATACAACGTAATGATCTACATATACACCGAGAAATGATTAGCACAATACGTTTAGTTAACATCCATCACCACATATACTTACAAATTTTTTTCTTATGAGAACTTGAAAATCTATCTTTTAGCAACTTTCAAATATATACTACGGTATTGTTTATTGTGGTCACCATGTTGTATATTCCATCCCTAGGACTTATTTGTCATAAAACTGGGAGTTTGTATCTTTTGACCACTTTCACCCATTACACCCAATGGATTTGAAATATAGCAAAGTACAAAAAAGATCAGTGTGGTTTCAGATTTCACGTTGAAGAAATAAATTACTGCTTGTTGAGTTTTGGTATAATATCAAAGAAGAATATCCATAGTTATATAAAAGGCTATTAAAATATTCTTTTCCAACTGTCTATCTGTGTAAGGCCAGATTTTCTTCGTATTTTTCAATTAAAGTAACATAATGTAACATTGAATGCAGAACCAGACATGAAAATCCAGCTGTGTTCTATCAAACTAAATGTTAAAGAGATTTTCAAAAAGGTAAAACAATGCTACTCTTCTCATTGATTTTTTTATTTTTGGAAAATGGAGTTAATTTGCATTCAAATGTTATTTATGTTACATGTAATGGGTTTATTCTTCTTATTTCCAAATGAATTCATAAGTATATAATTTAAAATTTTCTAGTTTCAATTTCTAATACTGTGAATACTCAGAGAGAGAATTCATATAATCAAAAGCTCTTTAGGGTCATCGATGCATTTTAAGAGTGTAAAGGGGTTTTGAGACGGAAACGCATGAGAACTGCTGTGTTAGCAAAGGAGGAAACGCCTCTCACTGAGTATAGAAGAAAAGGTCTCTGACCCCAAATGCAGTAGCACCCGCTAGGCCTGTGACTCACCACCTAGACCAGTCCTCCTTCCTGATGTGCAACCAGTCCTTCAGCTGCTCTTAAGAAGTCCTGGGTGGATATCTGTCCCACTTTTTCGCGACTGTATTTAGAAGTTTGGGTATGTGGGACCTTTGTTCGGTCTCAGTTGTCAATTACAGAAACTGGAAAGTTTCCCACTTAATATCTCGTTAAATAGCCTTTCATTCTTTCGCCGCATTTATTTTCATTTCATTGTGAGAGAACAGTTACTCTGTTATAATATAGACTCACTATCAATTTAAAACATTAATTACCATTTTGGTGTGACAATGAACAGTCAGAGGATAAGGTGGTGCTTTGAAAGAGCGTTCATTTAGAAGGCGCAGCTTTGTCATTTACAGAGTAACGGTGGGCAAATTACGCAGCCTTCCTCACCTCTTGTTCTCATCTGCAAAATTAGGATAAAAATACCAGCCTTACAGGTTGCTTGGAGATCATGCATATAAATCGTCTGATACATAAATCATCTGATGCATAAATCATCTGATATATAATAGCCAATTAAATGAACTATCATCATCATCGTCGTCGTCATCATCACCCAAGTAGAGAAGATGGGGAAGAGTTTTGTTGGAATTTAGACACACAGCCTAAATTTGTTCTTGGTGTCCTTACTAAGTTTTTGGTGGTTTCTGATTTATTTTCTCACCAGAAACTCAAGGTTTCTCTCTGAATGCCAGGGAGCAGCAGATCCACTGGACACGATGACTATCTGTCAGTCTTCTCCGTTCTGTCTCGACAAAGAGAAATTGTTTTCACGCTGATTGAAGGGTTATTTTCCCCAAAGAGACTTTTCTTCTTACCTCTCATTCCCCTTGAGGCAAACACCTTTCTCTGGGCTCCTCCCAGATTCTAGGCCTCAGTATAGGCTGGAATAGACCAAAAAAACACAACAAAACCCACCATTGGATACCATGTTTGGCCAGTGGTGGGAAAAAAAATAAACAGCTAGATGAATTTTATGAGTTCAGATTTGATTAAAAAAAAAAAATGTTTTTAAAAAGAGAGAGCTATGTGAAGCTGCAGAGACTGTTCCCTTGAGTATTTTTATTTTTTTTAGATAAGGACTCCAGGAGGGGACTTTTATGGAATGATGCGTGAAAATGGTGTGCTTCTCCCTGCTGCTAAAATGGAAGCCCTGGGTCCCTTTCATAGCAGAGGGAGGCAGATTAATGAGTTGAGGGGATGTGGCTGCTGCTTCTCAGCAGCTGGCTCAATTACCTCACCTTTCAAGCTGTGCCTTGGGCCTTGGAACACAAGCCTGTTGGAATCCTGACCTTGCTGGAGGACTTTGTTCCTTCATCGAGGTTGCCTACTTTTAGCTTGAGTATGTCTTTTACTTCTCATAGGTAGGTTTGCGGGAACCATGAGTGTGTAGAATTGTCTAGTGAGAATTGTTTCAAAAACAAGGAAAATAAATGAGATCATGAGGATGATAACAAATGAGGAGCTCTGGGAAGGAAAATGATATCTCTTTGGGGACAGGGTATTAGTGTACTTTATTCTAATGAAGCATTTTGGTGGGAGAGGTGGCTTGTCCAAAGAACTTCATCAGATATCATTTGATTGCAAATTACAGGAACCAACTCAGATGAGCCCAAGTAATATGTGGCTTTCGTGGAAGGCATTAGGCACACCCCATGGATCCCAAGAGCAGAACGAAGAGCTGAGAATGAAGAGGTTTATAGTTCTAGGTGAAATATAGGAATCTAACTCAAGTTGCCTGGCTTCAAATGCTGGGTCTACCGCTTACACTGTATGACCTTGAACTAGCTACTCACCTCTCTGTGCATCGATTTCCTTCTCTATAAAGGGTGGAAAATTAGAATACTTATATTTTAGAATTGTGATGAGATTTAAATGAGTGGATGCATGTAAGTATACCGAGCAGTACCTGGCACATATTAAATTCTTAGTAAATGTCAGCTACTGAAGATTTCCACAATAGCTATCAGATTCCAGACCAATTTTCCCACCAAGAACGAGTAGAAAAGCTGCATGAAAATTTTAAAAAATCACTCCAGCCAAGCTGGTGTGTCTCACTGGTTGAGTGTCATCCCATGCACCAAGAGGTCACCAGTTCGATTCCCGGTCAGGGCACATGCCCAGGCTGTGGGCCCGATCCCCAGTGGAGGGCGTGCAGGAGCGGCCAATCAATGTTCTATCTCATCGATGTTTCTATCTCTCTCTCCCTCTCCCTTCCTCTCTCTAAAATCAACAAAGGAAAAAAATTTTTTTTAAATAAAAATCACTCCAAAGATATTGGAAAAGTCCCCAGGCTGAGAGGACGTAAGAGCCTGAGATCTCGGGGAGGGGGGAAACGGAGCAGTGAGCGTGGCTTTCTCTGCTTCTTTCCTCCCAAGGTGGTTGCTGGCTGACAAGCATTATCTGGGACACCGAGGGACGGAACAGAAAAGACTGACGGGTGAAGAGCTGAGCATCACTTCTGAAGTTTTGGGGGGCTGGAGGAGATAAAAATTGGAGTTTAGAGCCTTCCAAAAGAGAGAAACCATGGTAGTTACTCTACTCTTCCAGTTGGAACTCCCTAGGGTTACAGTACAGAGATATGGATAAACTAGAGATACATCAGCCTTCATAAAGACTGAAGCCTGGTTTTGAATCTATTCATTAATTTAATGAAGGTGGGCCAATCTGCCTTTACTAGCTACTTACCAGAAGCAAACAATAATCCTCTCTAGAGGAAGATAACATCATCTAGAGCCCTATATTTATAATAACTGATATTCAATCCAAAAATTATCAAAGTCACCTGGAGGCAAGAAAAATTGTTCAAAAACCACGAGGAAAAGAAACTCAGACAATATAAAGAAACCAACAGGATCTAAAAAATACTAGAGTTAATACAGACTTTAAAAGAACTGTCATTAATGTAATCAAGAAATTAGATGACAGAGTGGTGACCTTCAGCATAGAAGAAACTATCAACATGGACCTAATTAAAATTCTAGGATTAAAAAATACAATAGCCAAAATAAAGACTCAACATATGGAGTAATCAGCAGGTTAGAAAGAGCTAAGAAATAATAAGTGAACTGAAGAATTTGCCAGAAGAAAAACATCTAGACTGAAGCATGGAAAGATAAAAGAATGTAAAATATGGAAAAGAACATAAGAAACACATGAAACAGAGTCGAAGTTGAACAAATAAGCAGTTGGAGCCACAGATAAACAAAAGGGACAGAATGGGGGGGGGGGGGCAATGTATGAAGGGACAGTGAATGAAAATTTCCAAAACTGATCAAAGACATTGCACCACAGATTCAAGTTTTATGAACTCCAAGGAGCATACGTAGAAAGGAAACTAAATATAGGCATATCATAGTAAAACTACTCAAGATCAAAGTTGAACAAGTCATTAAAACAACCAGAGAAAAAAGAGGTATGTTACTTTCAGAAGCAACAATCATCTGACAGATGACTTCTCACAACCACAATGGAAGCTCCTCTGTGGAAGAAGGCAAGTGAACGCCATCTTCAAGGTGATGAAAGGTAAGAGCTGCCACCTGGACCTCTGTAACCACTGACAATACCTTTGAAATAAAAGTAAAACTAAGATATTTATAGACAAACAAAAACTGAGAGGATTCACCACCAGCAGACCCTCATGAAAGAAATACTACAGGGAGTTCTTTAGGCCAAAGGTAAGGGAAGACAGGAAAGAATGAAGCTTAATAGAAAGTAAAGTATGTAGATATATCTAA
Source organism: Molossus molossus (assembly GCF_014108415.1). Taxonomy (NCBI): domain Eukaryota; kingdom Metazoa; phylum Chordata; class Mammalia; order Chiroptera; family Molossidae; genus Molossus; species Molossus molossus. The sequence continues at coordinate 10,018,205 of NW_023425345.1, read as the reverse complement.
ATAAATAGTGAATGCTTAGAACAACAATGTTATGTCTTGTGTGCTTAAAAGTAATAGAATTAAAGCATATTACAATAGTAGCACCAAAGGTGGGAGGGTAGTGAATGAAATAAAGTGTTCAAGTTCCTTGAATTGTCCAGGAAGAAGTAAAATTACTCATTTATACTGGGCTTGGTAACTCTACATGCATAGTTGTCTTCAGGACAATCACAGAAAGAATAGTATCAATATGTAAAACTATGTGACTGAATCGATGCAGTAATTAGAAATACATAATTTATTCCAAAGAAGGCAAAAATAAATTTAAAAAAAGGGAACATAGAATAGGCGAAACAGAGAAAACAACCAGTAAAAGAACAAAATTAACCCAAATATGTAGGTAATTCCATTAAGGCAATAATACAAAGCTAATTCAAAGCTCAGATTGTCAAACTAGATAAAGAATAAAATAAAATAAAGCCATATCTTTACACCCTCAGTTGTTATCAGATGCTACACCCTTCTCCTAGTATGAGCATCTTGCTAACACCAGTGTTTAAAGATACAGCACAAGTGTTTTGAACAATGTGAAGAGAACGTGAAGTTAGGCTGGCCCAATGCTCCTATTTGAAGAGTTTGAGATTATGGACCTGAAAATCAGAAAGGACTTTAATGGTCCTTTAGGCCAGCACATCAGGGGGTCTAAGCACCCCAGAGCTGTATGCAAATATGTGAGTGTGGACTAATGTTTGTTTCTGGAGGGAGATGTCCATACCTTTCATGATCATTTCAGAGGTGTCCATCACTCCCCAAATGTCAAAAGCAGAGCTTTCGGTGAAACCTCTTATTGCACAGGTAACAGGTGTGTGGCACAGGGAGGGGAGAATTCAAGGTCACTCAGGGCTCTATTTACATCTACTGATTCCTGAAGATCCTCTGTGTTGCCTCATAGCAGAACTCCTCACGTCCTCAGGAAAATTGGGGTGAGGGGAATTGTTAAGCTCTGCTTTGCAAAGGTCCTCAAATTTAGCCACACATTAGAATCACATGAGTCTCTTGTGGGGCAGTGGTTCTAACATGCAGCCAGGACTGAGGCTCACTGGATTCGAATATTTCACCAAGAAGGGTGTTGTCAGGGTTGAGAGACAGATTTTAGTGCCAACCCTTACTTCATCAGTCTCTTAGCCCCCAAATTCTGTCTGTGAGGATCTAGAGTTCATACAAGGAAAAAGACCTGAATGAAAAACCAAGTTCCACTTTGTTAATGAATGATCAGGTGTCCAATTACCCGCCACTGCTCACGCAAATTAGGGCTTCTGTGCTAAACAGAGCCGGACCCCTGGACTTCAGCTGGGAAACCCAATGAAGGCTTCCTGTCTTCTCCCCCTAAAAAGACAGCACAAATCACAGAGCACACCCTGCCTGGCTTACCTCTGTGGGCACAGGGAGAGGTCCAGGCCCAGAGAGAGGGAAGGGCTGCTGGGCCGGTGGGCAAGGCTATCTGGTCTCCACCATACACAGGGAAGCACATTCTCTTCCTTCACCAATGGTACAGAAGACAAGTGGGAGAGAAAGTCTGCCCAAATCCCCTCCCAGACTCTTTGTTGGTGGCAGGGGAAGGCTGGGAAAGTTCTGACTCGCTACAGGAGGGATAGAGTGGTCTTGGCCATGGTAGCCTCACTAATGAAATGTGGCCTAATTAATACGTGAGCTCATCAGATTAGCAATGAGTTTCCCTTTAGGAGGGAGAAGGTGGGAATTAGAAAAGAGAGTGCCGGGGAGGGAGAAGAACGTCTCACCTCACCTGCCAAGAGACATTTACAACAGAGTGATGACAGTCAAGGTCAGGGTGTCCAGGGCAATGGAGGGAAAAGCTACTAATGTTCAGGGGACAGAGAGTTAGTGGCCAAGATCAGCTTTATGGAGGTGACTGTTAAGCTCAATCCTGGAGGAAGAATGGAAGTTTTCCAGATGGACAGGGGGATGAATTTTCACACATATTATAGTATAGAGGTTTGAGTAACGTGATATTTGAGAGGATTGTAAGAACTGAGTCTGACTTGAATGTAAATTGCATGGAGAATGGGTATTTGTAACAAGCCATTAAAATATAAGAATTAGGCATGGCAACCCTTCAATGAATTTTGCTTAGAATAAGTGAATTACTTAGCTGATCCCCCAATTAAGAAAATTCTTAATCTTCGTGGTTTGAAAAAATCTTCCTAATTTTGACCAGCTTCTCTTTGTTCACTAGACTTTGGATATTCTCTCTAAGGACAAGATTACTTTGAATGTGATGCAGTGAGAATCACAGACAACAGTGTCTGGCTGTTTATTAATTCCAAATTAGTGTGTTTTAGATAAGCTTTCTATGCCTGAACCTTCACAGGAGAATCTCAGAATTACCAAGAGTTATTGACCTGGCCCATGAATAAACGCAGCGTACTCCTCAGAGTGTAGGTGACTTGTGCAGGTTGCAGAGAGGCGTTGATTCTGACGCTGGCACAGGGTCCCTTGGAGAGCGGAAGGTCTCTGGAGCCAGACAGGCCTGGGTTCGAAGCCCAGTTTGATTACTCACTAGCTGAGTGCTTACGCAGGTCACGTTGTCTCTCTTCGCCTTGGAATACACATTAATACTGTGGAAATAACACCTCTCTCACTGAATTGTTATGAGGATTAACCTGGAGGACAATTCCTCAATAGACCATCCTGGTCAAGGCTCTTTTTAGTCTAAGGAACAGGAAGCCACTTAAACTGGTTCAGCTGAAATCAAAGAACAGGAAATAAAACACAGAGTCCCCAGGGGAGGAACCAGGACCTGGACTGTCAGAATCCACATACTGTACATACTCCGTCTCCCGAGAGCCGCAGAGCGTGTCTCATGGTGCCTCCACCTTCTCCTCTGTGCCCTCCCCCCTCTTTGGTCTCTGCAGATTGGGTCTTCAGCTCCCCTTCCACCTCTTACTATTTCCCCTTCTTGAGACCTTTCTACACCCCAGCCTTTCCACAGAAAGTCCTGTTCGATTTTCCTGTGTCAGGTGCCATGTTTCTGGGAGAAGAACTGAAATGTCTGAGTTTAAAAGGCCCAGGGTCCACCCCAGTACAAATACATGTTCTTCATGCAATCTGCATTCTAGTCAGACTCAACTCTTACAGTCTTCCCAAACACCACATTACTCAAACCTCTGTGCCAAACCTCTAAGTAAGCCTAGATATTGTCTGTGACCAGGGTGTGAGACTGGTCACACAGTATAAACATGGCCCTGGCTGGGCCCACACTTTCAGTTCAGTATGGGGATGATTCCTAGACACCAGAACATATGAGCTACAAGTGCCCAGCACAACAAATGTTAACCTCTGTCTCTGTCTCCTCTCCTCACTCCAGCTGAGCTGGTGTCCACAGGGAGCTGTGCACAGGCTCATGATTATCTTCAGGTTTTTACTTTTGCTTGGGCTCTACCTTCTACGAAGGATATCCTGCTCCATTTATTTCTCCATCTATGCATCCGTCCATTTACCCATCTGCTCATCTGTTCATCTATCCATCCCTCCACCTCTATCTTCCTTTTAACTATTTGTCCTATTCTTCCTTGCAGGCCCTCTTCCTCCAGGAAAGCACCCCCGAATATCTTCAGTTCCTCTTGATTCTCCTCATTTCTGTTGATTCCTTATAATCAATAACATACAATTTAGCATTCAATTATACAGTGGCTTGGGTTTCTCTCTTGATCACTTTTAAGGTATTAGTCCTGTTTCAACTAGACTATAGATTCATTCACGACAGAGAGTGCTACCGTGGGAAGCACAGAGGAACAAAGAGTGAGTGTCCAATGAATGGAGAAAGGGACAGCACAGTAAATGTTCTACAGCTGGAAGGGATCTCAAAAAGAATTTAGTCTAGTCCCTTTGATTTCAGGAAAACTGAGATCAAAACAGAGGAAGTCCATTGGGTTGATTGACTATAAAGAATAAAATGGAGACTAAGTATTATTTATGTAATAGAAGAAGCCTCTCCAATTATATTATAGAATAGCATTTGAACAATCATAATTCATTTGACCTGGAAGGGAATGTTGAAGTGACCTAGGTAGGACGTGCTATTCAGGTTTATAGATGAGAAAACTTTTTCCTAAAAAAAGGAAGTGATTTGTCCACGTTCACCCAATTATTTAGTGGCAGAGCTGGGACCAGGCTCCACGTCTCCTCCTCACTCCTCTGATTTCCCCCTGTGCTCACTGTCACCGAGTCCTTGCCTGTGACCTGAAGCATTCCGATTCCCTCCCTTGACCACACACCTGGCACCACATGGTAGTTGAGCACCAGGCTCATTCGCCCTCCTAACCTGAGATCTGTATACCTGACCCATCCCGTGCACTATATTACTTTTTGGCCTCTTCTTCCACCTGTCTGTTTTTACCTCGGCTCACTTTGTCTTTTTTTGCCTTGCCTTTCCCTGTGGACTAAATGCTTGGCCCTGTCTCCTTGACTATAACTTTGACTCTGTTCCTGACCTCTGGCTGGTATAAACACTCTTTCCAGTTCTGATTGGCCCTGGGAATGGGTGTCGCCCACTACTGGCTAATTTCTGCCTTGATTTAACTCACATTTACTGTACATCCTCTGTGAAAAGCTCTGAATCTGAGGGATTCAGAGATGAAGAACACTTAGTCCCCACTCAGTAAGTTTACAATCTAGTGGTGAGGGATTTTAAAAACAATATGGCAGGTGTGCTCATTTCAGAGCTTTATTTATATGGGAGGCCTGAACTGAGCCCGAAGTGGTGGAAAGTGCCAGGCAGGGAAGACTTCCTGGATGAGGTGTTTCCTGAGATGAGCCATTAAGGACATATAAGTGTCAGCCGATGAGTCATTGGGGGCGGGGGTGAGTGGATGTGCTGGCAGATGAAACATAAAGGCATAAAAGTGTGAAAAAACAAGAGGTGTAAAATAAATGTCAAGCACCCTAGTGTTCTTGGAGAATAAAAAGGAGGATAGCGGTAGTGTGGGATGAGGCTGGAGAGGTGGGTAAACCAAATCAGGAGGGCCTTGTCAGCATGTAAGATCATTCTACTGTTGGGATTTAGGGAGCTAATAAATGACACCCCTGTTCCCTGCCCAAGTTCCTAATTAATTGAGAAAAACCCCAAGGAGTTAGCCGGATGGAGATAAAAATATCAGCTTCACTGCTGATAAAAAAAATAAGCATGGCTTAGAGCTGGCCAAATTGCTTGCTAACACTTCCAGTACTGAACTTAATTCCCCAAGTGTAAGTCTTTCCTGCAGGGACAGATCTGCTTAGAGCCAATCAGCACATTTCCTGAGCATCTGGCCCCCAACGAGAAAGAGAAATGGAACTGAGCATGATCACTTCCTTGTCTTAAATTCACCAGTCACATAAGACACTCCTCCTCTAGGGGAAGAGGACAGAAATGTTACTCTAATGGTAGTCCCTTCACTTGGAAACATGAAGCAAGGGAGAAAGAAGGTTCCTACCTAACACTTACTCACCGTTTACTGAGCACCTACTTGCTGCATGCTGCCATGCAGAATGCCCTGGTTCCACAGCTGGAACTGGACAGAATCAGAATTAGATTGGGAAGATTCTCTAACAGAGTGTTTAAAAGGACACGGGAACCTCCACCCTAGAATGTCAGGATAGAAAGAAACCCTACAATTCATTGAATCTGCTTTTCCATCAGTGCTCAAAAATGTCTGTAGTATCTTCTTCCTGCAAATGGCTGTTCACTCTCCGTTTGCATATGTCGTTGAAAAGAGACTCACTATCTGCCGCGGCACAGACGCAGCAGAGGAAATGGCTGGTGCCAACAGGCGGGGTAGAGCTCTCTCCGAGACGATGCTCGTATTCTGCGTTCATTTTCTATTTTGCTATTATATCTGCTTGAACTTGTAGTCACTTGATAGATATTTATTGAACGATTACGTGAACAAGTGAATAAAATTATCCCTTTCTGTTCCAATATCTGATATTGCTATAAATATGGGGGTCATGACTCAATCAATCTGTATTGGTCAGAAATCTTTCCTTGCAAATAACAGGAGCTCAATTCAAACTAGTTTAGGAAAAACATTTAAAAGCCTGGGGTGGAACAGGGACATGGAACTTTTGGCCTTGCATAAGCAATGAGATGAATGGGCCGGCCTCCAGGACATCTGCCACAAGGGGTCTCAAATGCTATTTTGTCTCTCTGCTTCCTGTTCTGCTGTCTCTCCTTGTGTGGGCTTTATTTCTCTTTGGTGGGGTAGCTGCTCAGCAGCAGCTCCAGGTTCATTCAAATCTGTTATTAAAATAAAGGAAGCTGGACAGTGATTGGTTCAACTGAGGTCACATGTTCATCATTGGATCAATCACTATGACCAGAAGAAATTGGCCCTCTTATTGGTCCATCTTATGTGACAGTGGGAACCCCAGAGGTCAGGGTAAGGAACAGAACTGCATGGCTGGTGGCCTACACCAAGGGGTAGTTCCCCAAAGACAGGAGAAACAGTTATCACTTGAAGGGAGGGGGCTGTGGAGACCCCCAAATCCCCATTAGATGACAACTACAGAACCCAACCTCCATTATCTAAGTGGCATCCCTTCCAATTCTGAGAGCTCCTTCCCGTCACCGAGACCATGGTTCAGAAAAGTAAAGTTGGTGAGTGGCTAATTCTCTGAAGGAGCAGAAGTTGACACAGTGCAGATTAATGCAGACTCAGAGAATATGTGCCGGGGCCTAATTCCAAGAGTTCAAAGCTGGGTGGAGAGTTCTGAAGAAAGACAATAGCTGAGTCAGCCTTGACAAGAGGCTCACGGAAAATGCCAGAAGGGAAGACAAAGAACCTGTTTGGTAAGAGGATAGGAAGACCTGGTGGCTGTGATCTTGCTTTTACTCACAGAACTCATCAAGCACCAGTGAAAAATCAGCCTGTGAGCAGGCAGTGGGGGTGGCTTCTGAGTTCGTGCCCCTACAGGTCCCCAGGCATGCGAATCTTGCTGGAATTATTAATCCTCCCTTTCTCTAGGAAGTCATTAAGCATTCATTAAAGCCCAATTTCCACCCTACCCCCAAGCAGAAGCCCAAGGATCTTGAACAATTAGGCCAAAGCCATACAGGATGTACTTTTGCTTTTAAGCAAATTATTCAGATATTGAGGCTAAAACAGTGGTTCTTTTTTTTTTTTTTTTTCTTTTTTCTATCCTCACCCGAGGACATTTTTCCATTTTTTGTTCAGATAGAATGTGAGGAAGAGAGAGAGAGAGACATCCATGTGAAAGGGACACATCGAGTGGCTGCCACCCGCACAACCCAACCAGGGCGGGGACAAACTGCAACCGAGGTACATGCCCTTAGTGGGAACCGAACCAGGGTCTCTTTGGACGGCAGGCCGACTCTCTACCACTGAGCCAAACTGGCCAGGGCAAAACAGTGGTTCGTAATGTGGGCAACTTTGCCCTCTCAGCTGCGGTGCCCGCCCCCCCCCCCCCCCCCGGTAGCTCAAGTGCAGTGGCAGATCTGTTTGGAGGGTACAAAGTCCTGGTTGTCCTGACCTGTCGGTACAGCTATAACGGGCTGGTCTATATCCTGAACTCCCCAGGAGGTCAGCTGAGGCTGCTGTAGAGCCATCAACGCAGCTCAAATTATTCTCCTGCCCAGTTCTGCCTTTTCCCCTTCCTCCCTGTCACAGTTGAATTGTCCCGGGGCACTCCTTAATAAACATCCTTGCATGCAAAACTTATGGTTTTCTGCTTCCTGGGAACCCAACCTGCCACATCCTGTCTGTAACTCTGTGCTGCAGCACCTGACTTCCCCTGGTGTCATGTCTCACGAGTCTCCCTCCGAGTCTGCCTCAGCCACACGATCTTCTTTTGATGCCTCCGGGTCTTCTCACTTGCTATTCCTTTTGTGTGTGAAGCCTTCTCCCCCTAATGGTTCAGGACAAGGTTAAAACAGCATGAATTTAGAGGCTTTTATTAGACTACCTCCACCCTGTCCAAATAAAAATGGAATTCCTCTTTGTACAATCCCGTTCACCACCCTTTGCTCCTCTTGGTGGTACTCAGACCAGTTGGGATGCTTTGAACAGAACGATTAGGATGTTCTTATAACAGGTGCAATGAACAGAACACCTGAGTGAAAGTAACTTAAATAATAGAGGTTTATGAGTCTCATGTAATAAGAAATGTAAAGGTGATTCCAGGGTTGGTTTGGGGGCTCATCTGTGTAGCTGGGATGAGGGAATGGTGCACTGTGCCCCTTCCCTACGAAGGAAGCTCAATCACTGTAACTCCTAGTCTCTTCCTTCCTCTTCACTCTCTCCACCCCTGGAGAGGAAGAATGGCTTATCTGTTTGGTAAATTTGGTCAAGCTCCTTTGAGGACTACTGGTGTGGATATGATCTGTAACTAGGTACTAAGTCTGCCTAATTTGGAGGGTCAGGCCCAGCTGGTTCTCTCATTAAGTTATACCCCCATACCTGGGACTTGCCAGTAACCGGAATGACATATTTCCCTTCATCTCTTCTTCCACTAACTGATTTCTCAGTTTGTTCAGAACTCAGAGTGGAAAAATGGAAGCTGCTCATCAGGATCCCAGATATATCCAGTCTGTCTGCTCTGCCATCATCCGTGTCAACAGTGTGTCCCTTCGTGTCACCAGATGGCTGCCACAGCTGCAAATATCACCTTGTCACTAGACTGCATCCCAAGCAGAAAGGATGGAAAGAGACAAAGGGGCTTTTCCCTCAGATGAGGGAGAAAAATATTTCCCAGAAGCCCCCAGTAGACGCTCCCTTACAGCCTACTGGCCAGAATTGGGTCACATGTCACCCCAGACCAATGACTGGCAGAAGAAAATGGAAGTATCATGACAGTTTAGTCCAACTCAACTAAATTATAGGGAGTCGCTTGGAACGGGGGGTGTGGCTTCCAAAACAAAATCAGGGTTCTGTTTGCAAAAGAAAGGGCGTGATGGCGTTGGACAGGCAGCTATGTACTGTGCAGTTTGTGGTTGGGTATTTCCAGGTTTGATGATTTATTAATGACCTAACCATCCTTTCCAATGTAAGTCCCACAAGGCAAGATGGGTGGCTGTGTGTTCATGGTTGTGCCCTCAGCATCTACTTATTGCAGAGCCTCCTCCAAGCAGAGACTCAGTAAATATTCATGCGAACCTATACGCACATGCTCAGAATGGCTGGGCATTGTAGTAAACACCAGAAGATAAGTCAGACACACTTTCTGTTTTCAAAGAAGTTATGGGGCAGTTGAGGCAGGACTAGCACATTTAAATCGTGTTCAATCAATAGGAGGCAAGATGGCTCTCTTCCTTAGTTCTTCCAAATAGTATTTATCGTGTGTCTACTATGTGCAGACACAGTGGTAGGTCCTGAGGATGTGGACAAGACCCAGCCCCTGTCCCTAACGGTGAAGGACTAGTGAGGGAGGGGAATGAGGACGCCACTATGACAGAGACAAGTAGGGAGGCTGGAGGAGCGCAGGAGGGGAGCTTCTGAGATTCCTCTTTGTCCCCGAATCCACAGGATGCAGCCTAGGACCTGCCACGTCATAAGCACTCAGAAAATAGTGGCTTTTGTCTCAGGGGAAACACACATACACACACAACTTATCGCACATGTAGGTCAGGCAATGTTGGTTCCACTGTGCATATCAGGAAATTGAGACCCAGAGAAGCGATTACAACCAATAATGTGGGACAGAGCAGAGAGGAGACCCAGCTCTGCGGATGGCTTGCCCCTTGTTTCTGCCCCTCACCACCTTCCTACTGAGGCGACAAGCTGACAGATTCTTCGGCTTGGGAGTTGTTCTGTGACGGGCATCCTCGCTTGACCCACAAACACCTAAATCCACCTTCTCCTGTGCAGTACGGACACCAACATTCATTCCCTCCTGTCCTTCAGCATCAGCAAATGAGAGTAGCCAGCGCTGGAACACCAAGGTCTAAACATGTAAGATTTATTTTTCTCCCTTTCTTTTAATGACAGTATGTCTTTAGTATTTAAGTGCTAATTATAATTACTCACTTCCTAGAGAGTGTGCAAACATCATAGCACAGCTGGGAGCCTGCATAATTTAAACATTAATTTAAACATGCTAATTTTAACTTCACAATCTGGGATTGTGTGGGTTTTACCAAAGAGCCCTCAAACCCTGGAGGGTGGGGGCAAAGGTCCTTTGTTTTATCAGCTCCCTCCAGGGCTCTGTGCAGGCCTTTGAATGCAATTACAAGGCTTCACCTGAAAATGGTAACAAACGTCCTCAAAATATTTAAATACTAGTATGACCTTAAGCTTTCAAAGAGCCTTGTTTTGCCAATTCCCAGCTATCATTTTCATAGTTTAATGAGTGTGAATAACTGTTCTCCAAGTCAGGCGGATAGGAAATAACATTTTCTTTAGTTCCTTTAAATCACTTTAATTGTGACACTAGATCCTTATCCCGCTGGAATGTGGGGGTTTAATCTCAAACTTTGCTGGGATTCTTTCACGTCCCAGGGTCTTAAAAGGATCTGGGAGGCTCAAGCGGTCAGGTGTCTTCACTGTCCAAGCCCAACGAGACCCTTCATGAGCCCTTCAGAGGGCTTCTGGGCCATGCGTAGGTTTGGAGGTTTCTGCAGCGGGGCACAGTGTCTGCCCGCCTCAGGCACACCGAACAGCCACCCTCTCCGAAGCTCTTACATCTCCTGGGAACAGGCCCACAGAGCAGTTCCTGCGTCTCTGCTGCATGAGGAAACCACGGTCAGCACCCTCTTCCTGGCCGGGCAAGTCTTCCTCTTGCCGAAGCCTCTCCATCCTCCCTTCTCTTTTTGGAGACACTAACATTTTCGCATCAAATGGCTGAGCCTTGAACACAAGATCAGGAAAGCTGCCGGCTCCAGATTCTTGCGCTCTTCTGCCCTGGAAGCCGAGTCCGCTGGCTCCCCTGCTTGACCGCAGGGAGGGAAAGCTTTAGGAAGAACAAAGTGGTCTAATCTCTTAATACATTATCCTGCCACATCAGTTAATCCCCACCCACCCGTGGGGTTCTTTTTAACCCAGAAAGATTAACTGACTAATAAACAATATCCTATGCACGTGTTCAAACAATATTTATTTCACATCTCCGAGGTGCAGCCACGCGATAGGCTGCATTGTTGCTCCCACCCCTTCACCCACCCCTTCACCCACCCCCGTGCCCGCACCCTATGCTGTGTGACTGCGACTGGCCCCACCAGAGGCAGAATGTTTTCCCACCCCACGGAGGTCAGGTGTGACCATGGGCACCAGAGTTCAGGCTGGAGGGCGCTCAACTGTCCAAATACTCCATCTGAACTACTGCAGCTCTGAGGCATTTCACAAACATTTCCTAATGGAAGTCTCACAGCCATCACATTGTTATCCCCATTTTACAGATCAAGAAACTGGTTCTCGGGGACATCCAGCGTCTTCAGTCAGTGCCTGACTTTTATAAAACGAGCTACTGAAAATGTGTACGTGAGTCAAATGTTACAGGGATGGAGGAGGGGAGGCATCTCCCCAGCTACAAGAACACTGTGAGTTTCCTGTTTCTGCATCGCCGCTGACCACGTGCCTCCTACACTGTGTGCATGTGTTTTCCCTGTGCTCTTGGCCTTCACAAGTAACTATGCCGGGCCAGCTTATGTCAGCAAGTGTCTAATTGAAGCTAATTTACTGATTTGTCTGCTCCATTGTTCTCCCTCTTGGCTCTTGATAGTGTTATGTTTTTGAGGGCCATGTTTCTTAGTATAAATACCAAAGTTATCGATTTTCAATTTTCCACTTATTTTCACAGAACAGGGAAGGGAAAAATGAAATAAAATAGCTAACCTTCATTAAACGCCTTACTATTGTGTGCAATACCCATAAAAAAAACGTGTAGTGTGGCCTGGCCAGTGTGGCTCAGAGGTTGAGTGTCAAACCATGCACCAAGAGGTCACCAGTTCAATTCCAGGTCAGGGCACATACCCAGGTTGTGGGCCTGATCCCAAGTGGGGGGCATGCAGGAGGCGGCCAATCGATGTTCTCTCTCATAGATGTTTCTGTCCCTCTCTTCCTCTCCCTCCCTCTGTCTCTAAAAGTCAATAAAGAAAAATAAAATTTAAAAAACAACAAAAACCATGTAGTGTGTTCACAATCACATGTGCTGCTTTATCAAGTCTTTTCCTGAAAAGAGAGACATTGTTTTGATAGGCACAGGTGAGAACCCAACCCTCCACTTAGACATTTACATGTCTCACGCTTAAAGTTTTCCAGGGATGGGTTCTGCCTTCTTACATTTCAAGCCCTGTTTCTCTCCCCTCCCCACACCCTCCCAGTGCCAGGCTCTATAGGACACTCTGAAAGCACAGTGACCTCTAGCCCTGTCCCTTTGGGTTACGACAATGGATGAGTGTCACAGTGGGTTGTAGCAGTGTTCTGGAAGCCATTCCCATGCTCAGCCTCAGGCAATAGTGTAACCATCCATTATCACTTCACTGGATCCAAACTAAATGGTCCCCCTTAGGCCAGACCCCCAAAAGTTCCATGACCAGTTCAATGCCACCTGACCTGAGGGAAAGCAGGAGGGAGAGGAAGTATTGTTCAAGTATCTTCTTTATGCAAATTAATTGCTATTCATATATATACAATTCCATTGCTAGGGGCCTACCTGGGGCCTTAGAAGAAGCCTGTACCAGTGCCGCCTGTAGCAGAAACTTCAGTAGCTCTCCAGTAATCCGCCTGTGCGCTGCCACAACAAAACTGGAATCATCTGGACTTACGTCACCAGGAACGGGCATGATGGTAGCAGGGGTGGTCAAAGGGATGGGTGTGTTAGTAAAAAAGCACGTGGCCGATGACCTAGCTCAGGGGTCAGCAAACAATGATGCACAGGCCAAGTCAGGCCCACTGCCTGTTTTTGCAGATAAGGTGGGACGGGCACACAGTTACACTCATCCGCTTACGTACTGTCTATGGCGGATTTTGCTCTGCAGAGTGGAGTAGTTGCAACAGAGACTGGTCCACCCAGCTGAACATCTTTATTATTTGGCCTCTATGGAAAACGTTTGGGGGAAATTGTGAAGGTCTGGAAAAGGAGGAAAAGGAGGCAAGGAAAAGCTAGATTCAAACTATTAAGATTTAGTTTCAGCTTCATCATGTCATGACTGTGTGCCTTTGGGCAAGTCTCTGGACTCTTCTGTGCCTCAATGTTCTCACCTGTAAGTGGGGATAATAGTTCTTCTATCCTTTGCTATGAGGGTTAAATGATGCCCTGTATGCAAAGTGCTGGCACGGGGCCTGATATAAAGCCAGGGTTCCACACATGTCATAGGCTATTATTAGCTGACAGCCACAAAGATACCAGTGTTTTGGTTCAAATACTGTTGGCTCGGGTAAGATTGTGTGTGTGCTGTGCAGCCTGTGGTTCGTGCTAGCGCCTTGTTCCCGGAGCAGCTCTCGTGGTTGTATTCCACCGTGACACGGCTGGCACAGCCTGGGGCTGCACTGATGTGAGTAGCATCATCCTGTTTCTCCCCAGTGACTCACCACTCCACATCACAACCAAAATCTAGATCATTTTCCTCTTCTCACCATTTTCTCAGGGGCAAACAAATTCTATAATCCAATCATCCATTCACCCGACTTAGAAGAATTTCTGGATTTTCCAAGGAAACATCAGCTAGGCAGTTGCCACCTTGCCTTTCCTTCTTTCTTTTCTTATTCCAGATCATTCTTCCTCATCCAGTGCATAACAGGGGATGGCACTGGCAGAAGAAATGTCCTCAGAAATAAATTTGCATCAGTCAAAATACTCTTGGCTGCAAATAAAGCCCAACTACATTTGGCTGAAGGAATGAGGACATTTATTAGTTTATTAGCTCTCATCACCCTAAATCCAGAGGTAGGATGGTTCCAGAGTTGGGTACTTAAGTAGCTCAGAAACATCGACAGGGCATGTTCCTTCCATTGTGTTAGCTCGTCCTCTTGGCTTGGTCTCCCTCATGGTCCCAGGATGGCTGCCCCAGCTCCAGTCATCACATGCCGATGGGGGCATCAAGAGCAGAGGCAGATTTCCACGAAGCTAATGAAACTTAAGCCTCGGGGTCCCTCACTTTCACAGGCCCCTTCAGGGCCTAGCAATGTGCTCAAGTGGCCACATACTTTTGTGAAATTTTCAAAAATAAGATGTGTACGTTCTCTTTTACTTAAAGGAAGTGCTTCACATTATATAAGCTTTAGACCCCACAAAATCTGAATCCATCTTGCTCCTAAGGTGGAAAAACAAAAACACAAAAGTGTCCTACTGTGGGTCCCTTTTTTTTAAGAACAAAGAAAAGCTCCCCCAGAGCCTCCCCCTTCCCACACCACACACCTCCCTTTGCATCTCATTGACCAAATCTGCATTACATGTCATGCTTTAAATGTTACTTGGTGTGTTGGTCCAGGTTTTCTCAGAAGCAGATGCTGAGATTCGATATACTAGAAGTTTATTAGGAGACATGCCGATGAGAGCAAATGGGAGCGAGCCAGAGAGACAGTGCAGGTCTCATCCCCATGAAGGGGAGCGAGAAGAAAGGAAAGTTGGGTAAAAGCATCTTATACTGCAGTGCGGTCTAAGGAAAATTCAGCAAGGTCTTTGGTGAGAACTCAAGGCAAAGTCACCTGTTAAAGGAGTCCTGTGTCTCCCCGCAGTCAGCCTGCCTGAGTATCCCTGCCATACTGTCATTGGCTGGGAGCAGCCCGTCAGAAACATGACTCATCACCAAAGCAGGGATGGGCTTTTGAGCACAGCAGGTGGACTGATGTCCAATTACACTCAGAGGCACTTTCTCATGGCCACCACATTGAGCAAGGAGAATGAGAACCCTCCAGCTGACACAGACCAATAAAGATTCATCCCTGGAACAGGGAAGAGTCTGGTCTGACCAGGAACTTGGCCACTCAGAGCAGGGAGAACAAGGTGAGGATTCCTCTTAGTGGACAGAAGAGAGGGACTATGGTGGGGAAGCAACAATGCTGTCTGCCAACCTCCCCACCTCTCACATCTCAACACAGCTCTTGAACCAACAAATGGCCACTGAGCATATCCATCTCCACCAGACCTGAGTCAGGCCAGGTTGCTCTTCATCAGGAGTTTCCCCTGATGGCAGGGCCAGCATAGTGTGGGCAGTAGAGGAAAGGAAAATAGCCACTCCATTAGTCCTTCCAAATCTCAGTATTTGTGATGAACCTGTTCTGCATGCTCTGGTCCTGGGTCTTTTCTGCAGATCACCTGAGCTCAGGGCTGGGCTGCTTTTGTTCTTTATTTCTGCGGGGGTGTGAGCCTTGGTGTCCCGTGTCTGCTCTAATGTGGCTAATTGCATGTTACCTATTTAAAACCTTCCCCCACTGTTTCAATTACATACAAAGGTCTTCATGTTCTGCTCGACAAATCAGGTGGCAGAGCACTTGGGGTCCTCCCCTTTGGTGGGTATCATTGATTATGCATGAGGTGCTGCAGGTTGAACCAATCATTTGAATAGTATTGTCATACTCTTGTCAGTGATTTGGGAACCAAGGGAATATTTCACACACGGGAGCCTGGATTATTACCACCATCTTCTAACTGATCTCCCTACTTTCACTCTTGCTCCTTCTCTCTCTTTTCTATTTTCTACCCGACAGCCAGAGGGAGGCCGTTAAGATGCATTTCAGCTCATGTCACGCCCATGCTCAAATCCTTCCGATAGCTAAGCATGAAAGCCAGAGCCCTTTTGCTGATCTACAAGGCCCTGCAATAGGGTTCTGCCAACTATGGCCCTCCAGTCAAATCCAGCTGCCTGCTGCCTGTTTTTGTAAATAAAGTTTTGGAACACCTATTCATTTACATAATGTCTATATGGCTGTTTTCTTGCAGAGCTGAACATTTGCAGCAGAGACCATGTAGCCTGCAAAGGCTAAAAACTATCAGCCTTTTGCAGGCAAAGCTTGCCCACCACTGTCCTGCATGATCTCCACTCCTCTCCTTGCTCATTTTGCTCTAACTCAGCCCACATCCTTCCACCTTGGCCATGGCCCTGGCTGGCCTCGCAGTGGGAAAACTCTTCCCCTCAGTGTCCTTATGACTTGTCCCCTAACTGCCCTCAAGTCTTGATTTGGTGCTCACTGTCTCACTAGAGACTTCCCTGGTCAACCCTTTCAACTGCCACCCTCCCTGCCCTGAGAGCTTCCCTCCTCCTTCCATAGTTTATTTTACCCCTCAGGACTTTTCAGTAATATAATACATATTTTACTACTTTTCTTGTTGATACCCTTGACCCCCAAAGTAAGCTCCTTGAAGACAGGTATCTGTCTTTTTTGCTTTCTGCTATATCCCCAGGGCCTAGAATAGTACCTTGTATGTAGTAGATGCTCAATAAATGTTTGCCCAATGGACAAATATGACATTACATGCTCAGAATTCTACTGCACAACAGAAGACCCAAGCCTTAGTGGCTTATTCCAGCCAGTAGGGTGGCTTCACAAGGCCCTCAGGGTTTCCTGGCTCCTCCAGTTGTTACTCTGTGAGCTGCCCATGTGACATGGAACTGAAGCCTCTAACCAACAGTCAGCGAGGACCTGAGGTTTACCAACAGCTGTAAGTGATCTTGAGATGACTGCACCCCAGCCCACACCCTGATTGTAGCCTGTGAGATCCTGAGCTGAGGACCCCACTTTAGCTGTGCTGGATTCTTGACCCACAGAAACTGTGAGATAAAATGTTTGTTGTTCTAAACCACCAAGTTTGAGGGTAATTCTTCATCTGTCTTAGATAACTTGAACATTCATTCATTCATTCATTCATTCATTCATTCAATAAATATCTAATAGCACTATAGGAAGCTCTTGGGCCACATTGGTGAGCATGGCAGACCTAATTTCTGCCCTTGTGGAGTTTAAATTAATTTAAAACAAGTTTTTATGCTACAGGAATAGACAGAGCCTTTAATATGCAAATGTTTATCCTGAATCTCCAAGAGACACGGAGAATGGGTCTGTAACTTGTAAATTTGTTTTGCTTTGCATTTCATAGGGCTAATATTTATGAACCACACATTGGTAAACTCTCTATTAGCTAAATGAGGAAATGAATTAAAGCTGTAATTGTAAAGGTTTAAGCTCCCCTGCAAAAATTTCAGGGTATGCCCTCCTTTGTTTATTACAGGCTAATAGCTATTCTTTTCCTGGACCCCCACGTGCACGGTCACTAATTTACTCAGCAAACATTGACTGATTCTCTGCTACACTGTAAGCATTGAATTGTTGCTTGGGCGATGGGGCTGCGATATATCTCCTGAAGGATATTTGGAAATCCACTCATCGATTCGTTTTGTGAGTAATGGTTTAAGTCACAATATTTGGGCAAAGTGCAAAGGAGAAAAAGGATGGGACTGGTTAATGTTAAAATCAAACCTTTGCTGAAAACAGTAATGTGTATTGAAGCAAGGCATTGTCCTCCAGGAGAGGCGACAGAATCAGTGTTGAAACAGTGCCCGAAGCACTTCATCGGACTGTATTTAAAACGTTTAAAGAACTCTTGGAACAAATAAAGCCCTGAAAAGATCTTTCAAATGGAAATGAATTCTTGGCATGCTTTCCCCGCAACTACCACCGCCCTCCCCACTACAGCGCTTCGGGAAGCCCGGGGAAGAAGGGCTTTTGTCTTGATTGTCTGCCCTGAATCAAGTGCTTCAGATTTTGGATGGAAAGCAGGAAGGGAAAAGGGCACCTTATTTATGAAGCGGCAATCCTATTTTGTCTTTGACGGATCCTTAAGAAAGTCATGTCCAGGTTTTAATAAAGTAGCCAATGGCCTGGGACACACGTCTCAGCAAACAATGTCTCATGTCTCTCCTGGAGAGGCATTTGGGGTCTGTCTGGTCTAGAAATGAGGCAGTGCTGGTGGCAAAGGTGCAGAGGAAGGAGATGGATTGAAGCTCTGAGAGTAAAATGTGAAGACAGGACAGAAGATAGAGGCTGGTGTTTATCCTCTTGAGAACAGGGCAGACCTTTCTAACCTGCAACCTTAAATGGAAGGACTGACAAACCATAAGAAAATAAAAAGCTTATGCTGCCTAGCTAGCAAATAAATTAATTAATTAAAGAGGGGAAATGGCAAGCCATGGGGAATGACCTACAATATATATATTACAGAGAAATAATATTTCTTTTCTATAGGTAGTTCTTAACAATCATTAAGAAAAAGACAGCCCTGGCCGGTTTGGCTCAGCAGTTAGAGCATCGGCCCAAGGACCAAAGAGCTGTGGGTTCGATTCTGGTCAAGGACTCGTACCTCAGTTGTGGTTCAATACCCAGCACTTGTAGGATCATGTGGGAGGCAATCAATGTGTCTCTCTCACATAATGTTTCTCTCTCTCTCTCTCTCTCTCTCTCTCCCTCTCTCTCTCTCTCCCTCCCCTTCTCCCCTCCTACCCTATCTAAAGATAAATGGAAAACTATCCTCGGGTGAGGATTAAAATGATAATAATAATAATAATAATAATAATAATAATAAAAAGACAAACATCTTAGCACTTAGTCCCCCCTCCCCAAGGAAATGATGTAAACAGGGAATTCTCACAAGTAAAGATATAAAAGAGAAATATGTGAACAAAATTCAACTTCAGGGGTGATCAGATAAACATGAGATACTACACTGAGAGGTAACAGCATAATGGTAGACACTGTACCGAGAGAACAGATAGCAGCACAGCCTCTGGCGTCAGGCTGCCTGGGTGGCTGTTCCCTAGTTGTGTGACCTTCAGCAAGCCGCTGAACCACGCTGTGCCTCAGTTTCCTCGTCTGTAAAATGAAGGTTATAGGTTGTTGTAAAGGGTAGGCAAGCTGATATGTGTCCTACACTTGGGATAGTACCTTGCACATCAGGAATGGTATATAAATGTTGGTTGTTACTATTTCATGTATTACATTGATAAATACCAAAAATGATAACAACAGAGGTGTCAAGGAATGGAGACCGACACTCTTGGACGCTGCTGGTGGACACAGTTGGTACAGTCTCCCTGGAGGGCAATTCAGCCTCATGCATCAGCCTATTAGAACGCTGCGCTGCCTTGGACCAAATTCCATTGTAGGAATTTTCCCCAAGGAAATGAGAAGTCAAATATATAAAGAAGGAGCTGTACAGATTTTTTTCAAAGCTATGTGCAGTTATGCAATACTGAAAGAATCTAAATGTCCAACAATAATAGAGTCATTGAACAAATTATTGGACATCTGTTCAATAGAATTCTATGTAGTAATCAGATGACATGAGGAAAACCACTCTACAGGACACTTTGGGGACAACTGAAATATGAATTATATTTTAGATAACATTATGATATCAATGTTATTTCTTGAGTGTGATAATGGTCTTACAGATCCTTGTAAGAGAATATAGGATACATGCTGAAGTATCATGATCTTTGCAGCTTACTTTCTCAGATGGGTCAGAAAAAAAGAACATCTCTCTCTCTCTCTCTCTCTCTCTCTCTCTCTCTCTCTCTCTTTCACTCACACACACACACACACACACACACACACCTCTCAGAGAGAGAGAGAGCAGATATTAGTAATATCGAATCAGGGTAAAGGCTGGATGGGGTGTTTATCCATTTTTCTGTTTGAAATTTTACAAGATAAAAAGTTAAAAATTTTAAAGACAGGAAAAATTATAAATTTTAATGAAAAAAAGTGGTTTACAAATCTCTATATACAATGTTTCCAATTTTTTAAAAATTAAAAGATTAAGATCAGCTAATAGTAGCTGGTATTTTTTGGAGACGTTCTATGTGCCAGGCATGGTGACAAAGTACTTACATGCATTGTCTCTGTAGTTATGTTAGGAGGCATTATGATTTTCCCCACGTACAAAATTAATAGATGGACACTCACGTTAAAAACTTATCCCCAAACCACATAGCCGGCCACTGGTACTTAAACATGGGTCTCTATGACCCCCGTTCCACACTCTTAGCTACTACTTTATTGCATAGAGAAAAGAGCAGAAGGCTGCTTTAGCCCCTGACAATGATAATTAGTATAGCTAATAATTATCTATAAGAGCTGTAATGGATGCACATTGAAAGAAGCAAAACAAAGAAAGAGGCTAGCCCTGGCCGGTTTGGCTCAGCGGTTGGAGCGTCGGCCTGCGGTCCTGAGAGACCCGGGTTCGGTTCCCGCTAAGGGCATGTACCTCGGTTGCAGTTTGTCCCCTGCTCTGGTCAGTCAGTCGTGCAGGTGGCAGCCACTCAATGTGTTTCTTTCACGTCGATGTTTCTCTCTCTCTCTCTCTCTGTTCCTCTCTCTCCCTCCCACTCTACCTGAACAAAAAATGGAAAAATGTCCTCGGGTGAGGATAAAAAAAAAAGAAAGAGGCTAGTTCTAGAGGGCAGAACAGGAGAAGTGTGGTAGTTCTTATTAAAGTGGTAACATTTGAGATGGGCTTTGAAGGATGCATAGGAGTCCAATAGGCAAAGAACAAAAGGCATTCAATACAAAGGAAACAGCATGAATGAAGACACAATGTATTTAACAAACTACTTAGTCCAGCCAGTGTAGCTCAGTGGTTGAGTGTCGCCCCATGCACCAAGAGGTTGCCAGTTCAATTCCCAGTCAGGACACACGCCCAGGTTGTGGGCCCAATCCCCAGTGGGGGGCATGCAGGAGGTGACCAGTCGATGTTCTCTCTCATCCATGTTTCTATCTCTCTCTCCCTCTCCCTTCCTCTGTCTCTAAAATCAATAAAAAAAAAAAAAAGGAAATATACTTAATCTGTAGAGAGTATAGAGGCAGGTAACCAGGGCAGATAGCTGTGAATGAGATTGGACAGAGACAATAACTACTTCTTTCTGATTATGATGGAAAATGTTTTAGAGAAATGACCCAGGCAGCAAAGCAGAATTGAGTCTGGATGGGAAAATGAGACTGACCGAGGGGAGATCAAGTGAGGGGCTCTTGGGAACAGTTCAATAGGACATGATGAATGATTTCGCCAGGGTAAGGACAGTGGGAACAAAGAGGGGGTGCAAGGAAAGCCCCCGCCTCTGAGAGTCTGCAGCATTTCTTTGGGACACTCCATGATAGACACATGTCTCAAAATATTGTCTTATCCTCCTAAACTTGTCCTTTGCTTGTCTGTGCTCATGTCCTCACCTGCCCTTTTGTCCACTTTGTATCACAGGAACTACCTTTCCCAGACTCCCTCAATCTCCAGCTTCTTGATGGGTTGGCCAGTGGGAGGGACTGGCAGGAGGAGGTCCAGGAGAGGGAGAGAGGCAAGGGTTTCTCAGTCCCTCTCTAGGTCTGCTTCCAGCTGTGTTCCTGGCAGCAGCTGTGACTCATCCATGAGCTCAGAGCCTGCCAGGCAGTCCCTCCCAACATGGAGCTGCCTCTCCACTATGGTTCTAGATCCTGTCATATGGCTTGGCTTCTGGACTCCGGTAACACCATCTTCTCCCCATCCCTCCAGCCCTGGAGGGAGCAGAGCCTTCTTGCTGATGCTACTTTCCTGGTTGTCTCTTTCCTGTCCCTTGTAGCTATTCAGCCCTCCTGTCCTCTCTCTGACTCTTTGCATTTGATTCCTTTGGATTAAACCCCGAGTGGTTTCTGTTTCCCGGCTGGACCCCCACCTAGAGCAGAAGTTCCAAATGGACAGGACTGTACCTCTCCGTTTTTAGAGCAATTATCATATTCATGGACCATTAGTAAACCCCTGGATGGGATCTGGGGTTAGTGAACCCCGATATTATATAGCTATTGTATACAAGTCATGTTTATGCACGTACATGCTCACACTGGGCTGTGAGAGCCTCCTTATATTGGCAGGTGCAACTATACTGCGGCTTAAAAGTTACCTTCTAAAGCTCTTTGAGATGTGTGACCCATCTGCTCTGCAAATGAGCAAGCTGTTATGTTGACTCTGTGATTCTTTCTTTCAGGAGAAAGTTCAGAAGAAGTGGGCACGTACTTGCCTGTCTGATGTGGAACAGCCTGATACTGGGGTAGACTCACTTGTAGTCTTCTACCCAGTAAGAGAGTCTTCCCCTCAAACGATGTTCGCAGAGCACAGGGATCATCCCTGAGCTTCACCTACTCTGACTATGCATTTAGAAAATAGCTGATATTTGCAAGAAGCTGGCTCAGAAATGCTGCGGTGAAACATACCCAGACTGTTAATTCAGGTGTGTGACCCTCGAACTTCCCTTTGCTGAAACTCATTGCCCTTGCAGCTCTCATTCATGTCTGTCTTTGGACTAAGAGCTCAACAAGAGCAGGACTCAGAAAGGAGGTGGAGACTCCAAAGCACCCCCCCACCACCTCAATCACTGTGTCTGACCTGCTGTAATAAAAGTAACCAGCACTAGTGAGCATTTACAGGACTGGCCAGACTCTGTTCTAATGACCTCATTGAATTCTCACAGGCAGCCTACAGGCATATGGTGTTATTCCCAATTAAAGATGAAGAACGAAGGCATGGCTCAGCCAGTATGGCTCAGTGGTTGAACATAGACCCATGCACCAAGAAGTCGCCGGTTCGATTCCTGGTCAGGGCACATGCCCATCCCCAGTGGGCGGCATGCAGGAGGTGGCCAATCAATGTTCTTTCTCATCGATGTTTCTATCTCTCTCCCTCTCCCCCTCTCTCTAAAAATCAATAAAGAATTATTATTATTATTATTATTATTATTATTATTATTATTTTAAAGAACAAAGGCATAGAGAGGCTGAGGAGCTTGCTCAAGGTTACACAGCTAGGAAGGAGTGGAGCCATGGTCCATGCCCAAGTGGACTTACTGCTCACACACAGCAGATGTGTGGGAAGCACATGATGAAGCCCCCAATGTGTGTGACTCCAACTAAGTAAAGCTAGTTCATATTCTGGTTGTTGGGTTAGTTGCTATGCCTGCTGTTTGGTTTCTAGAATGCTGAGAGACAAATAAGTATATATTAGTACTCTGATGGACAGGTAGGCTTCTCAATAATGGGCAAAAAATATAGTTTTCTTTTGAAAATAGCTTTTTGGCTCTGGTAAAAATGATATGTGTTTATCATAAAAAGTTCAGAAGTACAAAGAAAATTAAAAATCGCCAGAAAACAACAACAAAGAAGAAGACATCAGTCCGGCTGGTGTGGCTCTGGTTGAGCATCAACCCATGCACCAAGAGGTCACTGGTTCGATTCCTGCTCAGGACACATGTCCAGGTTGTGGGCCTGATCCCCAGTGAGGGGCATGCAGGAGGCGGCCAGTTGATGTTCATTCTTATTGATATTTCTATCTCTCTCTCTCTCCTTTCCTCTCTCTAAAATCAATAAAGAAAAAAAAAATTAAAAAAAAAAAAAGAAGTCATCAGGGATAGAACATGAATCAATAAAACTGATTCAAAAATCACCAGAAATCCAATAAACTCGTTATAGCTATTAATTCCATCATTTCAAGCAAGTTCACATACTTGTTACACAGGGACACCTCAGAGATGATGTGGGTTTGCTTCCAGACCACCACAATAGAGTGGGTCGGAATCTTGGGTTTGCTGGTGGAGGGTGTGCCTTCAATTTGTAAAAATACAACACCTGTGAAGCACAGTGACCCAAAGGGCAATGGCTTGAGGCACACCTGCATACATATTTAGCCCTACGTAAATGGGATCAGATTATATGTGCAATTCCAAAACCTGCTTTTAAACAGTTCTTCCCTAATCAATATGTTGTGGAAGCAAAGATCACCATCATTACTCTTTACTTCTGCTTCACATTCCCTTGTATGCATTACTATTATTCATTTCATCAGGCCTTTTTGAAAGACACTGGGGTTGTTTCCCAAAGTCCTATGTTAAAAAAACAAAAACATTACCAAGAACATCCTGTATAATTTTGAAAAATTCACAAGGATCACCCTGGATAACATCAGAAGATGTGATTTCTGGGAAATCACAAGGAACACACACTGATATTTGATACATCTTGGCAAACTGCCCTCCCAAAAGATTGCCTCCATTTCTGCCTCATCGTGACACACATTCATCATGACTGACTTTATAAATCTTTGCTAATCTGATGAGCAAAATAATCCTAGTCATTTAATTTCTGCCTTTTTCTTTATTTTTAACTCTTTAATATATGTTTATTGCATGTCTGTATTTCTTAAAGGATAACATAGAGAAGACTTACTTTCGAAGAAGAGAGTTATTTATGCACAAAGAGGGTCATCTCAGCATTATGATAGCAGTTTGAAAACAAACAACCAAGTGGAGACTCAAAATGCACCAGTTAAGGTATAAAAACATATGTCGGAATATTTTGCAGCCACACAAAAAGAAACATTTTAGATGAATATTTAGTAGCATGGGGAATGATTATACTATCAAATTTGAAGAAATTTCTTCAGGAAAAAATTAAAATGCAAAATAACTTGCAGAATAATTCCAACTCTTAAAATGTGTATGCTTAGAAGAAAGAAGGTGGGGAAAAAGTAGGAAGACTAGAGGAAAATACAAGAGGTTGTTCCTGTTGATTACTTCTGGGAGGTGGAATTTTGGATGATTTAAATTTTCTCCATCATACTTTGCAGACACTGAGTTTTCTAATAGCATGGGCTAACAGTTAACATTTGGTTTACGTGTATATAATCTTCAGTGTTTCTCAGGGCACTCAGGCTCAGATACTTAACATCATTGTCAATGATCCTTTTAGTAAACTAAATGGACATATGCTTTGGTTAATCGTAATAATAAGGAACAGGCTCATTAGTACTGGTACTGTACTAGGGACGAGGTCTCAGCTTTCAAGGAGTGTGCCCCCGGAAGGTGAGAGAAGGCATGTGCAGAACATCTGGAACATGAAAGGAAAGAGCATGTCGACTGACATATGGGAAAACCTCTTAGAGGAGGTAGCATTGCAGCCCAGCCATTAAGCATAAGTTGGAATTTCAGTGTAACGCCATTTTCCCCCTAACTCTCTAAGAAATAAGTGTTTATTGTAGAAAATAGAAAGTGTAGATAATGGTAACAGACATTTGTAAGGTTATTATCATGTGTTGGACACTGCATTAAATCCTGTATATGGAAGAATATCATTTAACACCCCCCTCCCATGGGTGTGATTATTTTGTGCGTTCCAAATGCAAGAAAAGGGAGGATAAAAGAGATTGAGTGAGTACTGGCAGAGGCAAAGCTGGAACCCCAGTCGATATGGTGCCACAGAAGAAAGTAAATGTGCGTTAAGCCCATCGCTTTCCAGTATCCTTTTTTCCCTATGCACAGGGTTTTTCCCAGGGTTCTTTTGCTGCTGACACTCTGCTGAGTGGTCATCGCTCAAGCATTATCAGCATATAGGTGGTAACTGAAAGCATACAAGTGGGTGAGCTCACAGGGAAACAGGCAGAGGAGAAGAGAAAAAGTCCTGGGAACAAACCCTGAGCAATAAAGATGGAGACACCTTCCCAGGTCTGGGCTAGGTGAAGAACAGGCAGCATCGAGGAAAACTTCACAGTGGTAGTCATCTTGGAGCTGAATCTTAGAGGATGAGAAGTTGTCCAGGTGGAGACAAATGCCCTGAGCAAAGGGAACAATATCTGCAGATACCAGGGACAACATGGTGACTTGGAAAACCAGCAAGTGATTTCAGTATAGTTAGAGCACAGAGGTGTCTGTGTGTTCATTCATGGGTGTGCAGGTGTCTGTGTGTCTACGTTAGTGTGAATATATATTCAGGAGGTTAGGGTGATGACAGAGGCTACAGGGGAAGGCAAGGTTCAGATCATTAAAGATCTTATGTATTAGACAAGTTTCCAAAGGGCAGGAGAATATATATATATATATATATATATATATATATATATATATATATAATTTATCCTATTAGTTCAGATTCTCTGGGGGGAAAAAAAAAACAGAAAAAATAATTGGCTCGTGGGTTTATAGAGTCTGAGAAGCCCCAAATCTGCTATTTGCAAGCTAGAGATGCTTAAACTGGGCAATTGTGGCCCATTCAAATTAACACATAAAATTAACCATCACAATCCCTTCTAAAAGGTTTAAAATATTATGGAAAGCGGGGTTGTGAACAGAGTAAAGAGATCAGTGAAGGCCAGCTAATCAATACAAACTTGATTTATCTAGAGGCAATGGGAAACCATTTAATTGATTAATTAATTAATTTTAGAGAAATTACAAGATCAGAACTGTGCTTTCGGAAGATTCTTGGACTGGATGGTTTGGAGAAAGAAGAGGCGGGAGAGAAGGAAACCAGTTGGTAGAATATAATAATTGTCAAAGTGAGAGATGAAATATATATTAGGATGGTAGCTACAGGGTGAGGGTGGTTCACTAATGTGAAGGGAAGGGTGATGGTGGATTTAATTAACAGATACGAGAAACATCGGACAATTTGCTGGGTTATCTATTGTTGAACAATCAACAAACAGTTCAAAAGAATGCCCTTCCTTCATCCACCCACTTAGAACAAATATTTACTGAGGGCTTATGCATGGGGAACCCCTAGTCTAGTGTGCAATCTAGACATGTTATCAGACTAAAACAACCTAGTGTTACAAGGGCCTAGAAATCAACGGTCTCAGAAGGGTTGGGGTAGGGGAGTCAGTCTAAGCACCCAAGCCAGCATTGAAGGATCCAGCTTCCTTTCTACAGGAGGGGGCTTCTAAGCTGAAAGTTATAGCCAGCCAGAGGAAGAGGGTTTCCTACCCCAGGCAGAGAGATGTTAGGTTGGAGCCGGGGATCCCCAGGTGAAGAAGATGTGGCTTCTGGCCTAGTGGGTGTAGACAAACAAGACCATGCCATTCGACAGAAATGCAGCCAAGTCACGCAATATATGTTGCCTCTTTCCTTAGTCAAACAGTAAACTCCCCTCCGTGTAAATTTACCCCTTTTAAGGCTGCGCTGCCCGGAACCATACCCACCAGGAGGGCAAAGTGGGACGTGAGTCTTCCCTCCAGCGCATCCCTAAGCGTTTGAAGGATGGCGCAGGGTCTTCCTGGCTGTTGCAAGGAACCTAGTTAATGTGCCCCGGTGGCAGGAGGCTACTGCCCAGAGATTCGGTCTTCCAGTGGTGTCATCTCTCTGGCCCCGGAGCTTGCCCGCTCTCTTATTTCGCTCCACACTGGGGCAAACTGGGGCTGAAAGAGGGCCGCATTAATTGATTTGGGTACCCGAGGGCGAGGGAGAAAAAACGTGCTTCGTGTAATAGAGAAAAAAGGAAGTGAAATCCGAAACGCAGAGGCGGACAGACCGACCCCAGGCCGACCCTGTATAAACAGCTAAGGGGAGCATACTTTGGTGAGGGGGGGAATCACCTGTCCAACCTTCCCGTTCTGGTACCAAAGATTGGAGTTTGAGGGACAGCAGCAGGGGCTTATGCGTCCCTACGCTCGCACAGGCCCCCCAGTTTCCAGACCGCGGCTCCCCACTTCCTGCAGTCTTGATTACAACCTAGGGGCGTGCGTGAGGGGCGGGGATGCGTGGAGCTGAGGAATTAAAAAAAAAAAAAAAAAAAGCGAGGTAATTAGCATCTTCTGATTCCATTGGCTCTCCTCGGGTCCTGCTTTACATACGCCCGCCCCTCGAGCTGCCCGGGGTTTGCGGGGTTTGGCAGGGTTTGCAGCCGCGGCGGTCGCTGCTGCGCTTCAGTGCCGGGCGGGCGGGCACCGAGAGAACCCTGTGCGGGGATCTGGGAGCCGGGAGCCGGAGCTGGGAGCCAGCTGCTGGCGGAGCTGCTGCTGCGGCGGCGGTACCTGAGTCGATTTCCGTCCTACGAACACTGAGGCCGGCGCCCGGCAGCTTGTGCACCCAGCCGGGCCCAGGAAGAAGAGGGGCAGATACTTTTTATTTTATTTCGGAGGGAAGGGGGTGAGTCCCGGCGTGAGCTTCCCTCCCGGCCTGGCCCGCTCCTCAGTGCGCCCCAGCTCCGGCCCGGGCTCTGGAAGATGACTCCCGGGTCTGCCCTGTGTATTCCGGCGGCGGCGGCTCAGGGAGGCAGTGGAAAGTAGTAACACTTGGTAGTAGCGGCTGGTGGAAAAGTGAGCCGAGTCGGAGCGGACTTGGCTCTCCCCGCGCTCCGGCGCCCGCTGCTTCTCGCCGCTCCTTCCCCTCGGCTCTCCGGCGGCCGCAGCATGAAGTGGCGCAGCGATGGCAAGGAGAGGTAAGAAGCCCGTAGTCCGAACGCTGGAGGATCTGACGCTGGACTCGGGTTATGGTGGCGCGGCGGACTCGGTGCGCTCCTCCAACTTGTCCCTGTGCTGTTCCGACTCGCACCCGGCGTCCCCGTATGGCGGGAGCTGCTGGCCGCCTCTAGCTGACTCCATGCACAGCCGGCACAACAGCTTTGACACCGTCAACACTGCCCTGGTGGAAGACTCCGAAGGGCTGGACTGCGCGGGCCAGCACTGCTCGCGGCTGCTGCCGGACCTCGACGAGGTCCCCTGGACCCTCCAGGAGCTGGAGGTGCTGCTGCTGCGCTCGCGGGATCCCCGGGCAGGCCCGGCGGCCCCCGGCGGCCTGCCCAAAGACGCGCTGGCCAAGCTGTCGATGCTGGTGAGCCGGGCGCTTGTACGCATCGCCAAAGAGGCGCAGCGCCTGAGCCTGCGCTTCGCTAAGTGCACCAAGTACGAGATCCAAAGCGCCATGGAGATCGTGCTGTCCTGGGGCCTGGCGGCACACTGCACCGCGGCCGCGCTGGCCGCGCTGTCCCTCTACAACATGAGCAGTGCCGGCGGCGACCGCCTGGGCCGCGGCAAGTCAGCGCGCTGCGGCCTCACCTTCTCTGTGGGCCGCGTGTACCGCTGGATGGTGGACAGCCGCGTGGCGCTGCGCATCCATGAGCACGCCGCCATCTACCTGACGGCCTGCATGGAGAGCCTCTTCCGGGACATCTACTCTCGGGTCGTGGCCTCCGGGCTGCCCCGGAGTTGCAGCGGCCCCGGCTCGGGCTCCAGCTCCGGCCCAGGCCCTGGCTCGGGCCCCAGCGCGGCCCCCGCGGTGGATAAGGAGCGGGAGGCACCCGGAGGGGGAGCGGCGAGCGGCGGCGCCTGCAGCGCAGCCAGCAGCGCCAGCGGGGGCAGCAGCTGTTGCGCCCCGCCTGCTACCACTGCTACAGCGGCGGCAGCCCCGCCAGCCGCGGCCGCCACCAACCACCACCATCACCACCACCACACGCTCCACGAGGCGCCCAAGTTCACCGTGGAGACGCTGGAGCACACGGTCAACAACGACTCCGAGATCTGGGGGCTCCTGCAGCCCTACCAGCACCTCATCTGCGGGAAAAACGCCAGCGGTAAGTGGCCATAAGAGTGTCACTCAACGTGGCTAACTCTAGTGGCAAGTTTGCCTCGCGCTCCCCTCCCGCGTCGTTCTGGCCACCCGCTGCAGTCCCAAGCTTCTGAGAGGACCCCTGAGCTGGAGGTGGCCGGAAACCCGCCTGTGCTCAGGCTCCTAAGACCCCAAGTCCAAGACCGCGCGGTTCCGCCCCCTTTGCGGGGCTGGGAGGAGGCTGCCTCCTGCATTCTGTGGGAGGGCAGGTTTGCAATCATTTGCGCCTAGCACATACTTCTGCCAGAGCCCTGTTTTTTTATTTTTGACCTTGAAGATGCCAAATTCTCAGGCGCACGAGTGTCTCCCTGGAATTCACGAGGAGTCTCCTTTTTTCCTCGGCGGCCGGGTTTGCGTATTTCCCGGCGCCCTTGGGGACACTGTCAGCGCCGGGGTGGAGAGGCCCCGCGACCGTAAAGGCAGAACGTTTGAGAGCTCGCTAGTCATAGAAAAAGCAGGGGAGTGGTGAGAAGGTGGAGCGGGAGGACGTATTGGTCCCAAGTTTTTCCTGGGCAGTTTTTGAGGGCCAGAGCTTACAGCTGGTGGGTGCTGCGCAGTGGACAACCCCCTCCCCAATTCCGACCTCCCAGCTCTTGCCGCTTTTGATGCCCGGTGGCAGGGAGCTGCAGTTGTTACCACTTGGCTTAAGGAGCATCACCCGGGACCCGGGCAGGATGGGAGTGGGGCGGGGTTCTGGAGGGGACTGTCAGTTTAGGGCGTCGTTTCCAGCAGGTTCTGTCATTCCTCCCGCATCCCCCTGTTTTGGAGGCAGGAGCTGGGTGGGATTGAACCTGTAGTTCTGGTGGCGGAGAGGGGGGCGGGGGGTTCTTGTTTTTGAGAGCTCGAGCTGGCGGTCCTGCCTGTCTGTGAAAGCCGGAGCTAGACACTTCAAAGCTTCAATTTTCCACAGGAAATGGTAGAAGCGTAACTGGAGAGTCTAAAAGCGAAATAAAACTTTGTTTTATATTCAGCGGTTTGGCCGGAGGTTGCGTGGTTGGAGCTGAAATGCAGTCTTTCTGGGCAGATTTCATTCATGTAGCTGCCTGTCCATTTCCCTGGGGCTGAAGGAAAGATGAGGCGGGCTCGGCCGTGCCTCTGGAGGGTACCACATGTATGCATGTGAGTGTGTGCGTGTTTGTAGTCTCTGCATGCGCGTGAGCGTGTGCGCGTATGTTAAGTGTGCCTGTGAGTGCGCGCAGGAGCGAGCGGACGCGCGGGGCTAGAGGTTCCAGTAGAAGCCCTTTGGAAACCTACCCTCCGGCTCTCAGTCCCTTCAGCTGGCTTTGATCATCGCTGGGGGAGGGGAAGGAAGGAGCAAAGCGGGGTGTGTGTGGTGTGGCAGAGCAGCGCGTTGGGGAGGGCGGGGTCGCTACTTCCGCGTCGATCTCCGAGACTCTTTGCAATCTCTTTGCCAGAGCCCCTCCCCCTCTGCTGCCTTTCGAGGGCGCAACCCTTAAAGAGAGGGTATCTTTGAGGCTCCCAGCAGCCCCCTCCACCCATGAGAAATTCCGACCGAGATGGGAACACCTGGGAGAAAGCACTGGTCTTTGTGTGTGCTTCTGTAGAAGGGGTTGGATAACCTGCAAAATCCAGGAGCATGGATTAGACTGGATTGTTCCTTATTTGGAACCCTACCCCCACGAAAAGCGCAAAGGGGCTGAATTTTCTTCCCACTTCATGTGCCCATCGCCCTTGTTCTTAGCTCCCCCATCACAATTGTTCTTTACTTCTTACTGCCCCCCCCCCCCCCGCAAGTCCCTTATCCCCTTCTGGAGCTGGAACCTCATCTTATTTTTCCCCTCAACGTTTCTTTGGCAGGAAAGAGCAATCAGACTCCTTAGAGAACTCCAGTTTGGGAATCTGGGCGCCCAGTTCCACCTCTGTCTGCCATTCTCTTGAAATTATCACTTTGGGTGACTCGCTTTTCCTTCTCTGGGCCTCAGTCTTTACATCTGTAAAATAAAGGTGGAGATCTGTAAGACACCCCAGGTCCTCTTGTAGCTCCATATGTTTGTGTTAGTAGCTTCTATATTTCTTCAAGCTGGTTTTACTTTTATGATCTTTAACATCTTTTAAAGACAGTGTTTGTGTTTATCCTTTTGGGAGTAAGTATAATTTAAGGAAGGAGAAGCCCACAGCATTGGTTTTGGGCAGGGTGAGTGTGTGGTGGTTGGGGTTTGCTGCCATCACAGCGTTTCCCACACCACAGAGCTTAACTCCTGGGTTTCAGGGTCCCTTCAGCCAACTCTTAGTATGAGATATACTCTAATTTCATTGTGATCTCTTCGTCTCTTTTTCTGGGCTTGTTTAAAATGGCAGGTCATCTATGCAGAAGAGTTAAGAAATGAGCGATTAATCTCTTAGGTGTCTGAAATATACACTAAACATCACACCGATTAAACTATTTTGCATGGCAGTCTTTCTGTGATCTGCAAGGCTTAAGAAAAAGCTCATGCCTTGCATTGTCAATTTTTCCCCTTTGACTCAGTAGCCTCACTTATCCATTCATTTGTGAATTCATTTGTTAAGCAATATTAATTGAGCAATTACAAAATGTAAGGATTTAGGAAGTAGTGAGGTACAGAGGCAATAACAACTAACAGGCATCCAACACTACTCTGTACATTGACCCATCTGATCTTCAACATTGCCTTGAAAAGTTACTGCTATTATCGCCATTATACAGAAGAGGAAACTGAGGCACGAGGAACTTTATTTTTTTTTTTTTTTTTTTTGTATGTGCCCCTAGCGGGAACCGAACCCGGGACTCTCTGGTCCGCAGGCCGGTGCTCCAACCGCTGAGCCAAACTGGCCAGGGCTACGAGGAACTTTAGTATCTTGCTTAAGTGTCTTGCTCTTTAGTGACATGAATTCCCTGCCTTCTGGCCACCCTTCCTGCCCTTCATTACATACACGGTTGAAGAGACCCTTCACAGCCTGACATTCTTCCTGTCTCAATGTATACACCTTTTGTTCCTACCATACTGAACTGGGCAGTATAGGATCTTCTGTTTTCACATCCCCCGCCAAGCCTAGGAGAAGGCCTGGTACACAACTGGAACTTATTAGATGCCTGTTGAGTTGAGCAAGCTGTTGTACTATATTATACAATGATGTCCTGAAAGAAGCTATTGAGTTGTGAGTTTCTTGAATCATCTTTTCAAGACTTTTTTTTTCTACCTTGGTTACCCCTTCTTATTGCCATCTCTGTACCTGTCCACCCTTCCAATTTGCTGCCAAGGCCCAAGGAATCATGAAACTAATCACATGGAACTCAACTCAGAAAATGAAAGATAATTGGCTCGCAGTGAGGGCTTGGTTGCTCTCAAAACAGCACAGGTATGGGCTTAGGGTATGAAGTTTGTGGCCCATTGTTTTACTCTTTATAGCTGATTTCTAGTGTTGATTTTTAGCTGTTTTGAAGAGCTGGGGACCCCAGTGGGTGTTGCATTTCTCTGAGCTTTTACAATCTGGCTTGGCTGATTTTGCTACAGCTGAATAAGGGGCCAGCAGATGTGTTTCACAGTGCTGGTGTGTGTGCGGGTCATGCTACCTCAACCCCCTTCTGAGCTGGCCAGCTCCCACTTGTCCTTGAAGACTTGGCTCCAGAGAGATCTTTCTGGCATCTCTGTGAGGCCTTCCTTGATGAAGGCCCTCCCCTGCTCCCCATACCTGGCTGGCCCTTTCACAGTCCTTTCCCCATGCCTTGAGAATCCTGGCCCTGTTGCCCATCACACTGTGGCAAGTGCAAGCTTGTGTCGCATTCATCTTGGTCTCTCCTTCCGTCACTCAGCACAGTACCTAGCACTTTGTAGATACTGACTACTGTCTATTGAATGAATATAACCAGCCTATTACCTCTTTGGGATTTAAAATTTGCCCATCAACATCTGTCATCACCATCTGTAAAGGCTTGTGTGTTTTTAGGTATCTTATCTAACCTCTTCGAGACCCAGTGTCTTCAGTGTAAAATGAAAGTAATAATTATGAGGATTCAATGAGATTATAGATGTAAGGGTATTACAGTCTGGTGCCTGACAGAGGCCAAAATCCAGACACAATCATCACTCTTATTTCTGTCTCATCCAGATTAACTGATCCCAATGTGTTCAGTGTGGACAGAGCCAGCAGGGTGCAGAATTTTAACTGGCTCCCCATTCCCAGTAGTTCCAGCATCAAATAATTCAGTGTTCCCACCTCAGGGATTGACCCCAAGGGCACAGCCCCACTGCCTAGATTACAAAGAGTGTTTTGGTCAAAAAAGTAGCTCATTTTATTTGTTGTCTTTTTTAAAAAGACATTGTTAATGAAGGAGCACCAGGGAACTTTCTGGGGTGTTAGAAATGTCCCTTACATTAATAAGGGTGTGGGTTCAGAGGTATATGCTTTTGTCCAAATGCATTGCCTTGTAAATTTTACATATGTGCATTTCACTGTACTGCAAAATATACTTCAGTAAAAAAAGAAAAAAGACATACAACAAAAGAAGAAGAAGAAAAGCTTTAGGCATCCTTGAATGAACTTTGTTTTAAATGCAGAAAGAATCTGAAGGGAAGACTGGAAGAGGCAGTGTGGAGTAATGAAAGGGAGAGACCTTTACACTAAGA
The DNA here is from genome assembly GCF_014108415.1 of Molossus molossus. Classification (NCBI taxonomy): domain Eukaryota; kingdom Metazoa; phylum Chordata; class Mammalia; order Chiroptera; family Molossidae; genus Molossus; species Molossus molossus. Next base: position 9,984,284 of record NW_023425345.1, on the reverse strand, counting down.
AAGTTCTGGCCTTGAATTTCAGCTCTGCCCGCTTTAAAAAAAGTGACTTCATTGTGCTGAATTTGGTTTTCTCATCTGTACAGAGAGAATTACCTAAAAAAAAAAAAAAAAAAAAAAGACATAAAAAGGAAAGCACACCCTAACCTACCACATAGGGTGATTAAAAGTATTAAATCAGATCAAGTATGTGAACACACCAGCCACATAGTAGGTGCTCGATAATAATGGGATAATAATGGCTTCCTTTAAAAAAAAAAAAAAGATTACTCAGGCTGCTGATAATAATAACACTTTGGGGATTTTGAATAGGCTCTTTCATTTCAGGGATCCCAAATCACTTTATAAACATTAATTAACATGAGCCCTGATCTCTCCAACACTTGCTTGGTGGGGAGGGAGATTTTCAGGTCTTTTGTTTTACTGTTGCCCCATAGATTGTGATTCTGCACTAAATTCTTATTCGGCAGTTTTCCTGTCCCTGGGCTGGTATGCTGTTCTGTGGGGCCTCATCACTGTGATGGACTAAAATGTCACAGAAGAAACCTTGCTTCTTACAGAGAACAGCGAGAGCTGTCTCCTGAGCCAGCGACAGCAGTGTCTGTGCTCACAGAGCACGTTTCTAATTAACTAGCTCAGTGTAAATTAAAACTGGGAATTCGGGTCAGTGGAGGGTTATTTGGTTTTCTATGCAGACTTGCCAGTGCAGTGCTAGGACATTTGCAAGTAGGGTGTTTCCTGGAACATAAAAGAGAAATAACAACCAAATAAAACAATGGAGGACCAACCTGGAGACCTGCAGTCCAGGGTGAGCTTCCCGAAGGCCTCTGAGTAAGAGGAAGGCCTCTAATTTTGGGTCTGTTATTATTTGTGACCTTGAGCTAGGCACCAAACTCACCTATAAAATGGGTCTGATTATCATCTACTGAGAGGTAAATACAAAATAGTAATCGACTTTGGAGTCGGACATAGCACATCTTGAAGTTTCCCTGTCTGTAAAATGGGTATTATAATAATAATAACTACACTTGTAGAGAGCTTATTATGTGCCAGGCACTGTTTTCAGAGCTCTATGGATTATAATCATTATAGTTATGTACATTAAAAGACAACCCCAGAATCTCAGGAGCTTAATACAATAGAAGGTCATTTATTACTGACTTAAGTCAGATTGGCAGAGGGGTAGAATGGGAAGAGGCAGGGGGGTCATTTAGGTAACAAGACTGATGGAGAGTTTGCTTTCTTTATTGCCAACACGTGGCCTTTGGCCTTCCTTGGACATCCATCCAGCCAACAGGTAGAGGAAGAAGAGTGTGGAGAGTCTTAAGAAAGCCATCGTGGCCCTGGCCAGTTTGGCTCAGCGGTTGAGCGTTGGTCTGTGGACCAGAGAGTCCCGGGTTGGGTTCCTGCTAGGGGCACGTACCACACACACACACACAAAAGCATTATGGGCTAAGCCTGCAAGGGACCCTATCACTTGTGCCCGTGTGTCATAGGCCTCCTGGCCACCAAACATCCTTTTTACACACAACACATGTTAGCCTTCCCCACAAAGAAACTCACATCCTGTCCAATCACTGCCCCCAACTTAAAGTTCAAGATCTTTGGGTGAATCTCTGTCCCATCTATTGGATCGAGTGTGGCTCCTCATAGTCCAGGGACCCATGAGTCAAAAGAGACACATTATCTGCCGCTGTACCATATTGGAGGATAACCCATTAGGAAAAGCCAATTGGGGAAGACACGTAGAAGTCACTGGCCCTTCACAGTGATGCCATCTTGCCATGCAGGCACTGTGTGGGTGAAGCACCTGTGCCCTGGAAGTGGGTGAGGTGCCTTGCTTCAGCCCTCTGTGAGGAAGTTCCGGGGTCACTGTTTTCCGTGCTCCTGGCTCTGCCCTGTGGGAGGATTTTCTTTCTCCATTCATCCTTCTTGGCCACACCTGACGTGGGTCTTGAGGAGTGTTGTCTCCCTGAGGCTCTAAATCTCTCGTAACCTAGTTTCTGCCCTTGAACTTTGGAGACCCAAGTTTTAATACTGTAACAGTAAAAGACTAAAAACCCAGGCTTACAATGTGATTCTCACTGCTTCGAATCTTCATCTGTGATGTCTAGTGTGCCAGGAGCCACACCCAGAGTTATTTCCTAGACCTCATTCTGAAGCCTGCATTATTTTTTTCCATTTTTTCCTCTTTATTGATTTGAGAGAGAGAAGAAGTGAGAGGGAGAGAGAGATAGAAACATCGATGAGAGAGAACAGCGATTGGCCGTCTCCTGCATGCCCTCGCCCCTGTTGGGGACTTGGCCCACAACCTGGGCATGTGTCCTGACCGGGAATCGAACCGGCGACCTCTTGGTGCATGGGTCGACGCTCAGCCACTGAGCCATACTATTTCTTTGCTTTCTTAACTCCATGCCTCTCTTTCTCTTTCAACTTAATGGCAGCTACCTTGAGGCCATTAAGTGGGAAGCTTATACCCCTAGTCTGATATTTCACTTACAAGTCTTCTAATCTTGTCTCTGATTGTTTGGGGTCTAGAAATAGTTGTCTTTTTCACCTCTTTATGATTCCTTCCCAATTTTACTTGCAAAGTGGCTAATTCATGCCTGAGTTCCTCTCTTTCCCTAATACCATGCTAAACTCCGCCAGGAACGATCAGCAAACTCTATTACCGCTATTTTTTCAAATCTCTTTCTTCAGAGCTGACAGGATTAGTAGGCATGAGTTCTGCCTTCTAAGTTTTCGCAGATTATACTTTCACCAAAACTTTTACCACTGCATAACCTGGGTCTTCGGTTTTCCAGTCTCTAATATCATAACTGGCTATCTGACTTCTAAGCCCATGCCACTTACTTAAGCACCCGCTTATGGCACCAATTACTCTATTAGGGAAATGCTAGCTGTTATATGGATAAACCCTAACATCTTAGGACAGAACACAATACACGTTGTTTTCTCATTTGTGTTGAGTCCAGTTGATAGCAGGGGAGGGAGGCGCTCTGTCCCGTTTATTGAAAGAAGGGCTTCAACTAGTGTTCCAGGAACCAGACTCCCAGGGTTCGACCACTTGCTAGTTGTGCGCCACCCAGCATTGGGCAAGTTACCTGACCTTTCTGTCACTCAGTCCTCCCCTTTGTTAGATGAAATTGATAATAAAACCTAATTCATTGGGCTTTTGGGAAGTGCCTGACATGTAGAAATTGCTTCATAAATGTTGGCATTGTTGGCTTTTATTATATTCACTATGACCTTTTCTATAGGCACTGTGTTAGATGTTAAGCAACATGGCCCCTGCCTTCATGGAGATTGCAGGCTGCTGATGCACTAAGCTTTTTCATCAAATACTCATACAGATGTAAATTCATAACGGTGACAGTTGTTATAAAGGAGAGATGCATGGGGTTGTCAGAGTCTTTACTGAGGCTCTTGTAGTCTGGAGAAAGGGAAAGCTTCGCTAAAGAAGTGAGGCTTAAGTGAGCTGAAGCATGGCTCATGTGGTTGAAAAGGTAGAAGAGAGTACTTCATGAATGCAGACAGAATATGCAAAGGGCCTGTGGCAGGTTTGGCGCATGATGATTAGGAGTGTGGCCAGTGTGGCCACAATGGAAAAATGAAGTGAAGGGAAATGGGTAGAGTTGGACCAAGTGTCTGCCCGATCAAGGAGTTTATTTTCCCAAGAACACTGGAGAGCCTTTGAAAAGTTTTAAGGAGGGAGATGCTATGATCAGATGTGTGTTCTAAATAGCTCACTGCAGGCTGCCTCGTGGAGAGCAGACAGGAAGAGATGAGTGAACGTGGGAAGGCCAGTTAGGTATTATCACCCTCTTCTTACATCAGGAACATCTGAAGCTGTGAGACATTTAGTAAGTTGCCCAGAGTCACTAAGACAATAAATGGCCGAGTGGGGATTTCAGCTCAAATCTGAGGGACGTCAAATTCCACCTTCCTCCCACCCATGCCACACCTCATCCCTAGGGGGAATTTGGTTCAACTCTCACTTTTTTATTTTTTTATTTTTTTATCCTCACCTGAGGACATTTTTCCGTTTTATTTTGTTCAGGTAGAGTGGGAGGGAGAGAGAGGAACAGAGAGAGAGAGAGAAACATCGATGCGAAAGGAACACATCGAGTGGCTGCCACCCGCACAACCGACCAGGGCCGGGGACAAACTGCAACCGAGGTACGCGCCCTTAGCGGGAACCGAACCCGGGTCTCTCAGGACCACAGGCTGACGCTCTAACCGCTGAGCCAAACCGGCCAGGGCTCAACTCTCACTTTTACAGATGGGGAAAATGAGTCCCAGAGCCAGCCACAGCCTTGCCCGAGGTGGCCAGCAGAGCTGAACCAGCACCCCAGGTTTCTGGATGCCTAGCTCGTCTCCTGTCCACTGAGATGCACTGTCTCCTCCAACAGATCACTCCTGGAGGCAGAGTGGGCCGAGAGGCTGCCTGTCACAGCAGTTCTGGAGATTAATTGACGACTGGCTGTAACATCTCTGGTTTTGCTGTACATTTCACAGTAAGAGAAATACTAGTCTGGAAGCGAGCCGAGGTCCCCATTAGCTTGTGACTGAGCAGATGAAAGTGATTACCGTGAAGATCAGGTGTGCTCCAGGCAGAACCAAGTTAGCAGTTCCCCACTGTGTTTACATCTGAAAGCAAACCAGAGAGGCAGCTTGATACCTTAAAAACGGTGTGGGGCCCTGGCCAGTTTGGCTCAGCGGTTAGAGCGTAGGCCCGCGGACAAGAGAAAACCGGGTTCGGTTCCCGCTAAGGGCATGTGCCTTGGTTGCAGTTTGTCCACGGCCCTGGATGGGGTCATGTGGGTGGCGACCACTCGTTGTGTCTGTCTCACATGGATGTTTCTCTCTCTCTCTTCTCCCTATCTGAAGATACATGCAAAAGTGTCCTCAGGTGAGGATAAAAAACAAAACAAAACAACAAAAAAACGGTGCGGGCCTCAGAAGAGGTTGAGGTTGATTGGACCAGCTGGGCTTTGGGGGTGGCATGTGTCATCGTTCCTTCCTAATCCCAGCTTGCAGTGCCACCCATGGGGTCATGATAAATGTCTGAGAAGCGTGCAGACACAAGTCACCTCTCCTCTCTCCATCATCAGCCTCCTCCTTCAGCCCCTGTGGCCTTTTCTTTGCTGACTGTTGAGGTTTGGGGCCTGGGCTCACTCGGGTGAGCAGAACTAGGTGGTCCCTGCGTTCACGGAGCTTGCAGGCCTGAGGTGGGTGTAGTGCGCTCACAGATAAGCACCCAGATGTGAACTGCACCCGGGGCAGCAGCTGCCTAGGAGAGGGGTCCACGGGCCGCTGGACGAAGCCGCCTCGGACTGTGGGCTGAGGTCCAGCAGCCCTCCCCTGTGCTTCCAGGGCTGGCTGTGGTCAGCACAGGACACCAGACACTCGAGGGATCTGGGATGGGGTTGGGGTTAAGACTCAAGATTCTCCTTCGCGCACTGGAGCCATGTCATCAGGGTGAGGCTGAGGTGGGGACACGAGCCAGGAATCTCATCCCTGAGTCAGTGTCTCTGAATTTTGCACCTGTTCCTCTCTCTTTGGGAGCCCACCCCACCTCTCCTCCTGCTCTCTCTCTTCTGCAGCCGGCATCTTTGGCCCAGATGATGAGTCTCTTGAGGCTTCTTATTCAGATCACCGGGGCAGGCTGGTGTGGAGAGCGGCCAGGTGTGGGGGCCCTGGTCTCTCCTCCCCTCCTGACCTCCTATAGGCCTCCCCACCTGGTTTCCCTGTTCCTGCAGATTCTACTGCTGCTCCAAGTTTTCCTTTTCCCAGCATGAGAGCTGTGGATTAAAGAACAGACCAAGAGCAAGGGTGTGATTTCACAGGCCTCACCATGCAGAACCTCTCTGAGCCTGCCAGTGGGGGGTGGGGGCCGGGGGCAGTGGAGCAGGGGGTGCAGGAAGGTGCCCGAACCCTCCGGTCAGTGGGAAGGCGTCAGCTCACGTCTAGCAGCGTGTACACATGCTGTGTGACCTTGGACAGGCCCCTGGTTGCTCTGAACCTCAGTTTCCTCATATAGGAAAGGGGAATAATGATGATACCAGGTATTCATGGAGTCCCTAGCGTCAAATGAGGCAACACTTTGGAAAACTGTAAATCCCAGCACTCATCAATGGTAACCGCTAACGTTGGCTGAGTGCTGACCACTGTGTTAGGGTTCTCAAGAGAAACGGAGCCCATACGACATATAAATATGTATAAGAGGAGGTTAATGACAGGAACTGGCTCAAGCCGTTATGGAGTCACAGAGTCCCACACTTTGCCGTCAGTGAGCCGAAGAACCAGGAAGCCGGTGGTGCAATTCGGTCTAAGTCCTCAGGCCTGGGAACCAGGGCACTGCTGGTTAAGTCTTGAAATCTGAACGCCCGAGAATCAGAACGTGCTGCCCTTGAGCTTCCCAGTGGCCTATGCAAAAGGAGCAATCGTGAGCAATCAATTCATAGTATGATGGACGGGACAGAAATAAACTAGCTGCTGTAACACTTCTTGCAGTTTGGGCCTGAAAGAAATTTCTCAGCAGGAGACTAGAAGCAGCTATTAACTTGCACTTCACAGCCTCACTGGTCAGCCCATGGTTGTGCAGAAAGAACCGGGGGAGCCTCCTTTTGATTTGCAAAGTGTCCCTCTCTCCCCTCCTTGCTGGCTGCAGCCCTCCCTCCTTCCTTCTGGAGTACCCAGTTGCTGTGACATGTATGTAAACCGAAGGCAGGGCGGGGGCAGCATAGCAGGGTCCCTCCTGTGTCCTGGAGAAGGGCTTGGGGTGAGAAGCTGGCCTGGAAGCTTATGTCTCTGACAGATGGTCCCTGGAGACAGGATATGAGTTCATTTAAGTGAAAGTATATAAATGCTTCTCTAGGGGGAAAAAAAAGCAGCCTATGCACTGTACCTGAGCAAAGATGGTCACCAGCAAGCCAGGGTGTGAGTTTAGGAAGGCAAGAAAGAGCTGGGTGGGACCTGGGCTTAGGAGAGATTGGCAGCAGTGTGATCAGATAAGACAGTGCTTGAGGGTTTAAGGAAAAGGAGGGCATGAGATCATTCTAGAACATGCTATGTAATCTCAGGCAAGTGATTGGACCTCTCTGGACTTATTTTGTCATCTGAAATCATTCAAAGGAATCATCAGATGTGAAAGTGATCTGTAAGCTGCAAATCATCGTTTGTTTATTTATTCATTCAACAGATATTTATTAAGAGCCTACTATGTAGGAGGCATAATTCTGGGCACTTAGCATACATGAGTGTACAGACAAAATTTCTTGCAGTGATAGAACTTGCATTCTAGTGGGGGAGACCCTAAACAAGATACATAATGTAAGTAAACAGTGTGGGATGTTAGACAGTGATACCTGCATTGAAAAAATAAATCAGAGTGAGGGGGGCCAGGAGGACTAGGGATGGTGGGTTGTAATTATAAATAATATGGTCAGGGATGTCTCACCGAGAAGGTGACATTGGCACAGAGGGGTGAAGGAGGTGTGAGGGATTTAACCATCTGAACATCTGGAGGAAGAATGTATCAGACAAGAGGGAACAGCCAGTGCAAAGGCCCTGAGGCAGGAGTAACAAAGATGCCATTATGGTGGAGATGAGTGAGTGAGCCAAGAGGGAGTGACAGGTGAAAGCAGAGCGTCCCAAGAAACCTAGTTGGGTAGGTCCTCATAGGCTATTGCAGACTTTGGCTTTTATTCTTAGTGAACTGGGAAACTATTACAGGATTTTGAGTAAGGATGGGCAGGTCTGGCTTAGGATTTAAAAGGACTGCTTTGGCTGCTAGTTGAAAATAGGCTCTGCAGGATCACAGGTGAAGTCGGGAAGACCAGTGTGTGTGGGCTCTTACAGTAATCCAGGCAGGAGATGACGGTAGCCTAGACCAGGGTGGTAGCAGTGAGCTGGGCGACGAAGTGGTCGGGTTCGGGCCATCAGGAAGGGAAGAAGCGACAAGATGTTGCTGATGCACTGCAGTGAGAGGGGTTGGGAGGTCAAGGGTGACTCCAGGGTTGTGGTCTGAACTGGAAGGATGGAGTGGCCATGAACTGAGCTGTGACCGAGGCAAGGACAGGTTTGAAGAAGGAGGCGAGATCACAGGTCCGGTTGGGGACGTGCTCGGTTTGAGGTGCCTTTCAGACGTCCAGGAGGAGCTGTCCGCTGGGTGCTGGGTTGTCATGGCTGACGTGCAGGGTGCTGGAGGGATACATTTGGGAGTTGGGAGCATACAGATGCTTTTGAAAGCCGTGAGATAAGACAATGTCACCTAGGGAGTGAGGGTAGAAGAGACTAGAGGACCGAGGACTGAGCCCTTCCTTGGGTCAGGCAGAAAAGGAGGAGCCAGCAAAGGAGACTGAGGGAGCAGCCGGTAACAGGGAGAACCAGACATATGCTAAAAGCCAACAGAAGGAAGTACCTGGGAGGAGAAAGTGGTCAGTTGTGTTGTGTGGCACATGAGGCGGTTACTACACTTCTCCCTGGGCTGTGGGGGTATTTCTGCCTGCAATTCCTGGGGACGGTTTCGGGCCCAGTTAACAAGCAGCATCCATGTGCTTAATGGGGACCACACTGACCAGAATGAACCAGGAGGGGTGTTTTCTCAAGGGAATGGAAGCAAAACGGCCTCAGTATGTTACCTATAAACTGGGGAAATTAAGCCAAATTGGGGGCTTCAAGCTGCGCTCTCATGAGTTTTAGGGTTCTATAAAGGGCCTGTGGGACCCTGCGGAGGTCAGGTGTGGAGGCTTCCCAGCCCCACACGGCACACACGTCACCATAGTTGCTACCCTTCCATCTGTTTTATATATATTAAACTTTTGCATGAGATGCATATGAGAAAAGGATTCCATTTCCAGATAGAGTTTGAAAAGCACTGGCCAGTCCAGAAAGATGTTCTGGCTCAGACCTCCTGGGAGGCACGGGTGACCCAGGGAGCATGAGACAGACCCAGAGAACGTGTCCTGCTGAGGCTCAGAGAAGCACCCAGTGAGGTGGGGCGGGAGGGGAGAGGAGAGATCGGTAAGTGCTGTGCTGGGAACCTTGTTGAACTCCAGGACCCAAAAGTGATGGAAGAGAGAGGGAAAGGACTAAGGAGAACCAATATTCCCAATAAACAGAACTGGCAGAATGCAGGGTCCAACTGGACGGTTCGAAGTCGAAGATGGCGCCCCCCCCCCCCCCCGATGATTGGCAGTTCTGCTTTGTTCCCTGAGGCACGGCTCTTCTTTCTACCCCCCTTCAGCACAGCATCCTCACCTCCCAGGAGGCATTTCTGACACAGGGGGGCGGAGATGTAACCATCAAAGCATCTCCGAACCAAAAATAACCCTGTCCAGCCAGATGCTTCCCAACCCCCCATGCTCAAGGGCTTGCCTTCATTCTGCAAAGTTGACCTGTGGCTCTCAAAGGTCAGGGTTTCAAAACTGGCTTGCCTCTGTAGTAAAGAAATATGTTTATTTCTCCCAAAGAAGTGTGGTGGTTAAACCACTTTTACATAAACAGAAAGGATAGGTCCTGACTTCCTAAACCCTGATGGAGAAGATGGTGACTGCATACTGAGACTCGCGTTGTGTAGATGATTTCCTCACTAAGAGTTCTGACCTGGTTAATGTTATGGAACGTGTCATACATGGTATATCGCGCTATATAACCAAGGGCCTAAGGCAGTGGTTCTCAACCTTCCTAATGCCGCGACCCTTTCATACAGTTCCTCATGTTGTGGTGACCCCCAACCGTAAAATTATTTTCATTGCTACTTCATAACTGTAATTTTGCTGCTGCTATGTCTTAGGCGACCCCTGTGAAAGGGTTGTTTGACCCGCAAAGGGGTCGTAACCCACAGGTTGAGAACCACTGGCTAAGGTCAGGCAGCCTGGGTTCACATCCCAGTGCCATCCCTGACTGTGCCCCCTTGGGCAAGTGCTTCTCTCTCAGCCTCAGTTTCCTCGCCTGGAAGAGTGCCCACGAAATGCCCAGTGTATATAAGCACTTAGTGTGGCAGCTATTATTGGGGTTCTCCTTCTCCAGTCATCTGAAACCCCTAGGAGACGCACTGCTCAGGTTATGCCGACTAGTCCACCCACCTGTTCGTCTTTACGGGTCCAACTGCTTCTTACTCACCTGTGTGTCTCTAGTACCCCTCTGGCCCCTAGTTGGGAGTTAAATGTCCTTGTTCAGTGGCTGCATGCAGCCATAGACTGTATACTCCCTGCGAGCAGGGACATTTGTCTGTTTAAGTCACCACTGTCACCCCAGCACTTAGAACAGGCCTGCACGGGGTGGGCCCCGCGTGAACATTTGTGGTCTGTGAAATGAAGCAGGAATCAGTGGCACTGGACTGACGGGCACATCAAGAGCCCGGCGCTAACTATTGGCTAACTGGCTGGGAGTCTTCCTCTGTACTTCGGAATTCTCAGCCCTGGAAATCTCTCCTTTTCAAAGCCTGGTTCTCTTTGAAGAACAGAAGAGGAAGGACTGCTCGTGATTCCTTTATACGCACTGTCCTCCTCTGAGACGGGGCCCTGCTCTGATTCAAGCCTGGAAGTTGTGTCTGCGTAGACTCGGAGCCCAGAGCTGGAAGGAGCCTGCGCTGCCCCTGGCGCCGCCCCGCCGCCCTCAGCCGCGGTGCCAGGCAGATTTTGCAAATTAGACACAGAGAACCAGGAGGATTGATGTGGGGGCCGCACAGCTGCCAGCAGGTGAGTAGCGAGGAGCTTTAAACGTGGGGAGTCCTCACTCCACGGCTGGGCCTGGATCCCAGCTCCCTGGATCCCCAGGGTGTGTCTACAATGCCACGCTGTCCCTGGAAAAAAGAAAAAAAGCTTTGTTCTCTTTCCTTAGTTGGGATTAACACCGGGTCCTGTTCATTGTGGTCCGCCCTGTGTTAGCCTCTGTCCTGAGCACCTTTCCAGTGTTCTCTCAGCTCAGTGCCTCCAACCCCACCACTGCGCAGCCTGGGAAACTGAGTCAGACAAGCAGCTGGACACAAGGCCACCCAATGGGGGTGCGGGACCCGGGGTTCCTACCCTGGCCACCTGGTGCGTCATCGGCACGCTGTCCCACTAACCATGTTGGCTACCCGTGATGGCGCAGTGGGATCTTTTGACAATTCCTTAAACATTCTGATGACACTAAGACTGTTCAGACTGTGCCGAGGTCAACCCCAGGGGGAGAAATCAGCTATTAGGTGAACAGTCAGTGTAATCAGATTGGCATGTAGAATTGTAAATACAAAGCAACCCCTTGTCCAGTCGGCCCCCTTACGTCTCACTGTGGTTTTGCTGGTCTCTCCCTCGGGAAGTAGTTCAGTGTCTACTAAGTGTCAGGCACTGGCATAGCAAGGGAAGTACACACCACTGCCAGTATCTAGTCCAGGTTTGCGACTGGAAAGACCAGGACCTTTTTTTTTTTTTTTTCTAGAACATCATGACACTGATTGATTCAAATGCTTAATCTGAGCCAGTTTAACCTAATGTTCCTATTGACTATCTCAGGTTAGCTTCTTCTTCCCCCTTCCCCAGGGGACGAACTCACCTGCCAATTGAGTGGACCTGTAGTGGGGGCCAGGGGAGGACAGGAGGAGATGTTTACTATTCGTCAAGCCACAGACTAATTTTGAACCCCACGATGCCTTGTTATTTATTATTGATTCTTCAGACTTGCACAGTTTGCAAAGTCTCATTATTATTTCTAATACTATTCCTAACAGCCCTGTGTGGTAGGTGGGTAGTAGGTGTTAGTATCCTAATTTTGCACAGGAGGAAGCAGAGGAAGGAGAGGTGGAGTACCTTGCTCAAGGTCAAGTGGCAGCATGGGCATCTGCTTGAATTTCTGTGCTTCCTGATGCTACTCTTTGGGCATTGTTGTTGCTCATGTCTTTTATTTTATTGTATTGTATTTTTTATTTATTAATTTTAGAGAGAGGGAGAGGGAGAGAGAGATAGAAACATCTATGAGAGAGAACATTGATTGGCCGCCTCCTGCATGCCCCCCACTGGGGATCGGCCCCACAACCTGGGCATGTGCTCTGACTGGGAATCGAACCGGCGACCTCTTGGTGCACGGGTCAACTCTCAACCACCGAGCCACGCTGGCCGGGCAGCTCATGTCATTTGAGAAACCTGGATTGAGTATCTCAGGGACAGGAAAAGAGCTCGTGGGGCCCCATCTGAAGACTAATCAGGACATGGAGGTTACCCCAGCATTTGGCCCCCCAACCTTTGGGTATATGGAGTTATTCAGGCCTCAGTGGAGCCTTGAGTCTGCTGACCCCCACTTTTCTATCTGTGGCTGTGGGAGGGGAAGAGGCCCCCCAGAGCATTACGTGTGGGCTGCGGTTGCTGCTACGTGAAGGTCAGGAAGTCCGTGAACATCCATTAGGAAAGGAGAGGGGCACTGTGGGCGGAGGCGAGCTCCGGGTCCTGAGAGCTTCTGTGGGGCCTGCAGGACACTGATGGCCCCAGCCATCCTCCCACCGGCCCACAAAGAACGGGCCTCCGTCACGGGCTCCTGGAGTCTTTCCCCCGACTCCCTGTGGACTTTCTGGAGGAATGTGTGGGCCAACCTGAGCAAGCTCCTTCTGAAGGAAAACACCGGTGCAGAGGCTCACGAAGCCCCATGTGCCTCAACTCAGCTGTAAATCCCATTCTGTTCCCACGCAAAAGAGGTCTCCCCGTGTTGCACCGGGTGTGAAAGACAGGGTGTGCACAGTGGGAGACGCCGCCCCCCAGGCTTCCATTTACTGTTTTCAGTTTGCCAGAAGTTTTCCACTGCGAAGGCTGGCACAACCAGGACTCCTTATGTATTCTGTTCACAGGGTGTCTGCTATGGATCTTAATCACTCATCATGTTTCCTTAAAGTAAATGAGTTTTCTATGAAAGGAGAAGTAGGAGGTTATTGATTGTGCATCGTATATCAAGGAAAGCTTCAGTTTGTTTTCATTTGGAACAAATGGGGAAATACTTGGTAACTGCAGCAGTAGCTGGGAAACAGGCAGCCTGTGGGGGTATGTGTGTTTGGGGGCTGTGCGCGTGCGTGGGGTGTGCCTGTGTGCACGTGTGTGCATGTGCGCACCCACATCAGCTCGGCAGAATTGTCAGAAACTAGACATTTGCATTAGCTCCTCAGCTTAGGTTGAGTTTCCATAGCTAAAAGTTCATAGACGGTCATGTAGGTAGTTCTAATGTCTTCCTAAGCTCTAGCCCCCCATCCTTGGAGGCATCCATCCCCATTAAATGTATATTACCGCTGAACAAAGTTTGTAATTACTGTTATGTGTATCCAACGTACTTTTCGGGGGGCTCCGGTTTCTCTGCCATCATCACGGCCTCAGCAATTCTTGCAAACTGAGAAAAATTCAATGAGCCAAATGTAATGAAATTGTTATGAATGTTGAAGTCAACAATTCATGAGGTTGACTTCATGCCACGGGTTGTAGCCGCTTAATTACACAGTAATTAATTACAGCTTTCCAGTGTTTTCTTTTCATGTTTTGGGGCTGATAATTTTCACTTACAAGGCATCGGATGCTTTTCTAGTCTCAGGAAGACCCAAGAAGAGGCCCTGAAACTGAGGGGCCGCATGGAAAAATGCCACTGTGCCCGTGACACTGAGATACGCAGTTGAGATTGGCCTCAGAAAGGGTCCTCTGAGCCCTGGCCGGTTTGGCTCGGCGGTTAGAGCGTCGACCTGCGGTCCTGAGAGACCCGAGTTCGGTTCCCGCTAAGGGCGCGTACCTCGGTTGCAGTTTGTCCCCGGCCCTGGTCGGTCGTGCGGGTGGCGGCCACTTGATGTGTTCCTTTCACATCGATGTTTCTCTCTCTCTCTCTCTCTGTTCCTCTCTCTGCCTCCCACTCTACCTGAACAAAAAAATGGGAAAATGTCCTCGGGTGAGGATTAAAAAAAAAAAAAAAAACAGAAAGGGTCCTCTGAAAGTTTCACTGTCCCACTGCGGGTTCGCGCGCGCACACACACACACACACACGTTCTCTCTCACACTTACACACACTCACCCATGCTGTGTAGTCACTGAGATCGTTAGATTCTAGTACAAAACCAAATGGTGAGCTCTCTCCTGCTCCCCATGGATAGTGCCATGTGCTTCTGAATCTGAACAGGAAGTTGGCTTCCACGGGCGCTGGGGCTCAGCACCGTGGAATGAAGCCGCAGCCGGTGCCCGCCACGTGGTTCCTCATTTATACAGTTCACCCGTCGGTCGTTTCTCCGGCGGCCACGTGGAGCAGCCGTGCAGCCCTCAGGGGCTGGCAAAGTGGCCAGACTTCCCATGTTAGAGAGAAGGGAGAAAAACGAGCAGCAGACAGAAAAACACCCCTCCTGACAGAGGCACCGGAGACTTCCCCGGACTGAGCCCTTTCCCGGCTCAGCCACTTTACAGTCCGCGCGTTCCCAGCTGTGTCTGCAAAGACTTGCTGAGTATTTTTAAAGATCAGGAATTTGGTGCAGAGAAGCAGGAAGACAGTGCAGTGGGTCTGTTCCTGGCCGGACTGGGTGCTGGAGAGACAGCGATGAATGTGACGCAGTAGGTGCCCTGGAGGAGGTGGCACCGTTACTCAACCACAGGGCGATGTGAGCTGGTGGCTGAAGACAGACCCCAGGCCCTGCCACAGGTGGCTGGGACTCTGAGCAGAGGAGCCACGGATGTCCTGTCCCCACACACCTGAGCTTGGGCAACTGCAATAACTGGACTGTGCCGAGCGGCAGGTGTGACCCAGGACCCTTCATCCCCTTCCCTCTGCAGCTCCGTTTAGTAATTAGGTGCCTATAAAGCACCCACCTTATGGCAGGTTTTGTGCCAGGAGCTGGGGTTCCAGCAGTAAGTGGGAACGGCATTGTCCCAACCGTGTGACGCTGTCCAGGAAATGTAAACACTGGCCGAGTGATTTGATTACAAGATTGATGGGACTTACAGGAAAGGGAGAGCAGGGTGCTGTGGGCTTCTGTTTGTTGATCTGTCAGAGGAGGGAGGAGGGAGTTGGGTTGTTGATGGTTTTCAGCTTGGTAGCGACCCTTTGGTTTGGAACGCGGCCTTTCTGGGAACCTCAGTATGTGAAACATGGAAAAGCAGAGGTGTCTAGCTCCAGTCAGCATCTCCTTTGTGTATAGTGCGCCCTACTGCCATATGGAACCCAGTTTGAAAACCAGTGGGTGAGATGATTCCTGAGGAGTCTTCCAGGAGCCCACGCAATCCTAGAGTTCTGTGACTTCTTGAGGACAGGTGAGGTCCCTTCTGTTCCAAGTCATCATGGTCTGTGTCTGGAATTTCGAACTGTCATTTGGACTGGGCTCGCATCCTCCTTTGCATATGGACGCCAGGTCCACCCTCCTTATTTCTCTTTGGGCGGAGGAAGGAGTCTGAATGCGGAAGCTGCCATCCAACGAGCTGCCTGCAGGAGGGAGAGGAGGGGTGATGCGTAGTCAGCTTGCTCTGTCCCTCTGGCTGTCCAGAGTGACCCTGAGTTGTAAGGGCCATGGTAGTGGTGCCACTGACACTGTCATTCCATCTGGCCAGAGCCACCGAACCCCAACCCCACTCAGAATTCCCAGGAGCCTGTGGACCACAGTCAGTTTCCTTACTGGAGCCTCCCTCACTTTAGTCTTGTTCTCCACCCTCTCCTCGCCCCAGTCCATCCCCCCTGACACCCCAGATCAGCCTCGCTCTGATAGGATTTCCCTATTGGCTTTAGGGTCAAGCCCAAGCTCCTCATCTTAGCTTCCCCGAGTTGCGCCTCAGTGGGACATCGGGAGCCTCCCACCCTTCCCTGAACACGTTCATTCCTAATTACAAACTCTGCTTAAGCTATGTGTCCAACTGGAATGGGTCCTTTCGTGCCCCCTCTCAGCTGCACTGCTCCAGGTCAAGCCCAACAGCCTTCCTGGGGTGGCCCCACACAAGCAGGTTTTCCCTTGGACACCCCTCAGCACTGGCTTGCTGTCTGACATGCTTCATCTGTGGATCACTTAGGTCCTTTTGTTGGAAACCTTTTGCTATGGCTGTGACCTGCCTCTCCCATTATACCATAAGCCCTGTGAGGACACACTCTGGGTCTTCCAGTTCTTTTGTCTCTTCACTCAGTGAAGACTATCACTTGATCAACTCTTCCCAAATTAAAGCACAAACCCATGTATTCAATTAGAGCATTCTGATTGCTAAAGGTGACCAGAGGTGAAGGTGTCATCCTTGGCCAATAAGAACACTTGATTTTAATTTGCCACTCTAATGTCAGATTGTATTTGGCAGCTAGTGTCCGAGACCAAGCTAACACCCTTAAACAGGCAGGGAGTTGTTTTCCTCTCCTATAACAGTCCAAGCCGGGCAGGCAGTCCAAGGTCAGGAATGTGGTTCTACAACATCTCAGGCTCCTTTGTTTTTCTGCCCTGCCATCTTCAGCACATGGTTTTCATGCTCAAGGAACCCTCATGGTCCCAACGTGGCTGCCACAGCTCTAGTCATCATTTCTACATTTTAAGCAGAATGAAGAATGATAAAGTGTAGGGGAAAAGGGTTACAGCCGGTGGAATCAGCCCTTCTTTTTTTAAATTTTTTTTCTTTATTGTTTAGGGGGGGGGGGCAGGGAGAGAGAGAGAGAGAGAAAGAGATGGAAACATCGATGAGAGAGAACATCAATGGACCACCTCCTGCATGCCCCCCACTGGGGATTTGGCCCACAACCTGGGTATGTACCCTGACCGGGAATCGAACTGGTAACTCCTTGGTGCATGGGTTGGTGCCCAACCACTGAGCTACACCAGCTGGGCAGCTCTTCTTTTAAGGAGCTTCACTGATGCCCTACCCAATAATTCTGCTTATACCTCTTTGGCCAACACTTAGGCCCCAAACCTCCCTTTCTCCAAGGGAGGCTAAGAAAATTAGTTCTTTAGCTGGACATCTCTTTCCTACCAGCACTACCCAATCAGAGGGCAGGAAGGAATGTCGACTGGGTTGGCAGCCAGCAGTGCCTGTTGTAGCTGGTTAATGGCACCTATTGTGTTTCAGGTTGAGTAGGTGTCTGTCAAAGAAGGCGGTGGATATTTCCAGTCCATGTTTTACAGTTTTCTGCCAGTAAATTCTAGAACTTTAGAGGTCAGGTTTCTGCAAGACCTCATCCTCCAACCAGTGTTTCTTGAATGACTCATCCTGAGCCCCCAAAGTCACTGAACTGTGATTGGCCTCATAAAGGAGTGACGGCTACACCCTTGTCATGGCCTGCTCACCCTTCAGCACTGAGAATGGTCCTGGCGTTCGGGATAACTAAAGATTCGCTGAAGCAAAGGTGGAGCCCGGCCCTGCCCTGTGTGAACGTCGTCATCCCCGGTACTTGGTCATGAGCATAGTCTTGATTCCATGCAGCTGTGGCTTCAACACAGATTTGATTGAATATGTCTGTAGGTTATAACAACCTGATTAGATTAAGAAGAGCAAATTCTAATGTTTAATAAGGATTGATTTGTTTTTAAAATCACCCAGTGGGACCCTGGTTAGTGTGGCTCAGTTGGTCGGGCATCGTTCCGAGCACTGAAAGGTTGCTGGTTCCCTTCCTGCTCAGGTCACAGGCCTGGGTTGCGGGCTCGATCCCTGGTAGGGGCGTGCAGGAGGCATCCAATCGATGTTATGCTCTCACATTGATGTTTCTCTCACTCCCTCTCCCTTCCTCTCTCTCTAAAAATCAATAAACTAAAAAAAAAAAAAATTAAATCTAAAATATAAAATAAAATCACTCTGGTGGGTAAAGGGCCTCACAAAGAAACTGGCCTTGGACCAGAAAGAACTCTGCCTCATTTTACGGTCTGACCTTGGTTATCTCCAATGGAAGGCAGTGATTTTCCAGCCCGGTCGTTCCTCCCGCTCACCGGTTATAAGCTTTAGTTGGGCCCACCCTTGCTTTCACCGCTGCCCACGAGGTTCTCTCTGCTCACGAGGGCCTCTCTGCTTGGAAGGAGAGTCCCTTTGCCAGCTGCTGTTACTACTTGCAGGGTATTTAGTGTTTAGGGATGAGTGTGAAGTGTCTTGCTTGTGAATTACCGTGGGCCGTCTCAGGGCTGAACCATGGGTAGAAGAAAATGAAGGGTAGGCTAGAGATGCCACCAGCAGTGAAGAGATGGTCACCCACTGCTGGTTTCTGCCGTCTGTTCACCTAGAGGAGCTCTTTCAGTCAGCATTTACTACATCCTAAGTCTTTTACAAGACATTACCTCATGCAGCCTTCCCAGTAGTCCCATGACGTATGAGCTGTCCTTGGCCTGGTTCGACCTGTGAGGTTACGTGACTTGTCTAAGGTCCCATCTTCTGTAAGTAGCCGACTGGGCACTCACACCTGGGACTGCTGAGATGGAGTTTATGCTGCTCCCACTGGGCTGCTCTGTACACCTGAAGAGTCAGGTTGAAAAAGGCCTGTGCTCTTGAGCAGGGATTTTTACCAGGGCTAGGCATAGGTGACCCTGAGGTCCCTTATGATTCTGAGTTTATGACTTCAGGGAATATGGAAGGTCTGGACTTGGTGGAGCTAAACCGAGAGGACTTTGTGGAAGCACCCCCACTGAGGGAAGTTGGGGGGCATGGGAGGAGGCACCCCAGGCCAGAGAATGGCTTTCATGATGGTTTAGTGAAGTCATGCTATAGCCAGATCTCTCAGCTCCTGGACGTATCACATGACAGGAAGCCCTTCAAACTGAGGCTGCTCCTAGTTTTTAGCCAATAAAAACGAAATGTGATTTCTACTGGAGACAGGGAGACCTTGGCTTGTCAGACCCTGTTCCTGAGAGCCTGGGAGTACATGGCCAAGGCTATATGATCACATCTCCATTCTGGTCCTACAGGGAATGAAGACATTTATCAGGGCTTCCTAGTCCCAGACGCAAAAATAGGGTATTTTTATGCAATGTATTTACAGCGACTGTCATAACTGGCAATATTCCTAAAATGTACTGAGGGCAATTGTACTTTTATTTCATCCCTATAAAAGTCTTTTGATTAGAGCAGCATATAATATTCTGTAAATCTCCATGTAAAGTCTACCCATCCATTTTTCACATGGGCCAGGTAGTAGCTTCAGCTGATCGCTGAAGACATTTTGGCTTTATTTACTGAAGTAGACCTCCTAACTTGGGGAAAATTAAATCAGTCTGAGCCTGTTCAGTTGAGCTGAATTTTATTGAGCTGACTCTGAGCCTCGTCCAGTCCTAGGCTAGGAGATATAAAGTTAAATAAGATAGAGATCCTGCCTTCAAGTAACTGTTGTTACATAACGAACTAACCAAAACTTATAGTGGCTTAAAGCAATCTTTTTTTTTTTTTTTTTTTTTTTGCTCCCATTTGTGCATCAGGAACCTGGGAAGGGCTTGGGCAGGTGGTTCATCTCTGACACCTGTCTCCAGGTGGCTGGGGCAGGTGGATCCGCCCCTACAGTGGCTTCTTTGCTCACATGTTTGGTGTCGTGATGCCTTTTCACCCATCTTTCTCCACAAAGCACCTCATCTTCCAGGCTCTCTCCGCATGGCCTGGGCTTCCTGCAGCCTGGAGGTCTCAGGGTGACTGCCCATCTTCTGGGGTATCCGGCTTCCAAGGGGCAGAAAGTAGAAGCTTCCAGGTCAGTTAACTGTGACATCCGAAACTGGCACAGCATCACTTTTGCCATTGACCAAAGTGGTCACGAGACACAAAGCACCACTCACTTTCAAGGGAGTAGGAGGAATCCCACCCTTGCAGGGGGCGTGGCAAGGTCACACTGCAGAACAGCAAGGTCGCATTGCCATGGGAGACATTGTTGCAGCCACCTTTGGTAAAATACAGTCTGCCACAAGGGGCGCGGGCATGTGCAGTTGAGGAAGTTGTAATTTAGGAAATAACCACAAGAAAGAAAGCACCAGCACGTTGAGAGAGGAGCCCAGAGAGGAAGTAATGGGCTCTCTAATGGGGTGAGGATGGGGACAGGGTCAGAGAAGTCTCCCAGGATCAAGAGGCAACTGAGTTGGGTTTTGAAAGATGACCAATGTGTGCATTTCAGGGAGAGGGAACAGCACAGCACGTATGCAGGTGTGGTGGGGGTCCTCACGGGGGGTTTACCCAGAAACACCTCCAACATGTCATTACTTGTATTCAGTTGGTTTATGTTGTGTGCGTATATGGATATGGGTATATACATATATGTGTTTGTATTTACGTATGTATATATACACATACACACATACTTTAGACAGAGACCTCCATTCAGTCTTTTACTCAGCAAATACATCCCGAGCATTAATGTGAGCCAGACAGTGTTCTAGGTGCTGAGGATGTGGTGGTGGAGAAAACAAAAGCATAAACA
Organism: Molossus molossus; assembly: GCF_014108415.1. NCBI lineage: Eukaryota > Metazoa > Chordata > Mammalia > Chiroptera > Molossidae > Molossus > Molossus molossus. The sequence goes on along the minus strand of NW_023425345.1, from coordinate 9,963,956 downwards.
AGAGACCTGTTCGAGGAGCTCCCGGTCTGTGATGGAGACCAGCAGGCACCAAGGACCATTTCAGTATGTGGTGTGATTTCAGGCAGTGCTGAGCGACAAGGCAGAGAGCAGGGGACGCCGTTTCAGACAGGAAGCCAGGAAGGCCCCTCGGGAGATGACATTGAACAGAAGCGAGGGGTAATCTTGGGCAGATGGGGGAACAGCAAGGGTATGTGTGAACAATCTGGACATGTATCTTCCTCCGGGCACCCAGCGTTCTCTGTGAACCTGCCTTGCTGCACTGTGGGCTCTCTGAGGTCACACGGCTAGATGAGGGTGGGACTGAGCCCCTGCCCAGCACTCTTGGCTGCTCCGAGCCTGTTGGGGATGGTCAGCTCCAGACCTTGAGCTCCAGGGTGATGACTTCTCAGGGTGGTGAGCAGCAGCCTGTTCTGTCTGGATCTCCTCTCTTCCCCGCATTGTCCCTGGCACCAGGAGATTTGTTTTCCCTTAGGGAGAACCTGGCCTCATCCACAGCAATGTTGTTCCCGGGAAACTGGCCCCTTCCCAAGAGCAGGAATGTGGGGTCATCACAGTAGCAATCTCGATAATGAGGAAGAGTGGTTGGGATTCCAAAGAGGGAGTGCTGACTCAGGGGAAGGCGCATAACAGGTCCCTGGTGACTCACCTTCTGCACTGGTGCCTGCATTCATTCATTCATTCATTCATTCCCCAGACTTATGTGAGCATGTAGATGGATGCCTGGCGAGGTTCAGAGTCAGCTCTAGCAGCTCCAAGCTGTGTCATCTCAGCAGACTGGTTAGCCTCTCTGAGCCTCTGTTCCTTCAATGGGTGTAGTATTTATTTTTCAGCGTCATGAAGATTGGATGAGAAGAATCCCTGGGGATGGGATTGTCAGATTCAGCAAACAAAAAGGACAGGATGCCAATAAAATTTTTGAATATTTTAATATAAGTTTTGTCCCAAATATTGCATGCTTATCCGACGTTCAGTTTTATCCTGTATTTGAACTGACAACCCAACCTGGGGATAAAGATGAGGGAAAACAATCCCTAACCTTGAGGAGCACATACCAGTGGGAGGACAGGCATGGAGAACAGACTGCAGAGCAGGGCCCTGAGACTGATGTCAGAGGTATAGACGTCCCCTCTGAGGGCTCTTAAGAAAAGAAGCCCAGAATACACCCTTGCTGATTGCTTGTCAGACGTCCCCAGTGACCATGGGATTGACACCATGAGGGCACAGAATGTAAACACAGCAAGTGAGACACAGAGTTCAGGTTTGCTTTTCCATCCAGTAACCTGGGAAGATGAACTTGGTTTTCTTCCCTCGGAGCAAAGGGTGATTGATTTTTGTTGATCGGGAAACAGACAATTCATTTCGTCTAGTCCTTTCCTACCGACTATCTTAAAATCAAATGAAGTTAATTTAGAGGAAAAATCACACTGTTTCCGACTTTATAGACTGTGCATCTCTCAGATAAAATGCTAATAATAGATTATTCCGCTTCCCCGGAGATCTAGAGGTAAATTTGCCCTGCGCCGCCCAGGCCTCCAATAGGAGAGACACAATGGGAGCTTTGACTCCCAACTAAAATCACCCAGAGCCTCTTTGGTAAAGCTGCAAGCCTCCCAATACTGGGAGAACAGGTTGGGGATATTTTTTTTGAAGTGAAATCTACCAGACTCATTGTTGTCTTCTCTTGCAAATGAATGGCCTGGTATTGAACCCGGTCTGATCAGCATTACTGAAGGCTTGCTCTCTTTCCCAGGCAAGGCTGGGATGTCCTAGACGGAGGGGGTTGTTTAAAAACCCCGGAGGCCTAATGACTGGAGTCCTCTCAGCTGCTTGCAACCCTCTCTAGGAACTGAACCCACTGTTAGTGTTTGAGTTTTTCATCACACTTCAGGGAGGGAGTGGACGTGAGGGTTTCTGCAAACGGGGGAAAAGCAGGGCCTGGGGCTAAGTGGGGGGAGCGAGAGGGGGCATCCAGGGTTCTGAAAAGCATTGTTCAGTGACAGGATTCACAGATCATTTTAATCGATTTGTAAACGCCAAGCACTGTGCTAAGTGCTTTTCGTGCAGAATCTCTTTAATCCTCACCCACAGGCTTGCAGTCGGTGTCCCGGTGCCTGGGTTACAGATCGGAGACCCAAAGTGTTTGAATGACCCGTCCAAGACCACAAAGCTGACAAGTCGCCCAGGCCTTCTGATGGCAAAGCCCTGGGACTTAACCCCTGTATTCCACTGCATTCTGCCACCAGCCCTTTTTCCAGAGGCGTGTCCCATTTGCCGCAGGTATTTCTGTTCTCGCTGCCTGCTGTAGGGCATGGATCCTCGGCCTGGCTTCGGCCTGGCTTCGAATTCACCACGTGAGGGAACTCATGGGACCTCCCTAAGTGAGATGGTGGCTCAGGCTGAGCTAGGAGCCTTTTCCCGATCTGAAACCCTATATGTGTCCTACGGATGGCAAACCGTTTTGTTTTATTCACTCGCCTCTTCGTTAGTTGACTAATTCATTCAATAAATATCTCCCTCCTGCCAAGGATGTGCCCCAGATACAATGGTGAAGAAATAGCCAGTCCTGCCCTTGCGGAGGTTGGGGTCTAGGGCAGAGACAGCTGAGTAAACAGGCTGTTATGGTACAGGGTGAAAAGAGCCGTTAGGAGGGAGGTGCGGGGTGCCACTGGGGCACCGGCTAGGACTTGGGGTCAGGTGAGGCTGTGGGGAGGGAGGGACATCTAAGGTGAGAGCTGAAGGGTGTGCGGGTTGGCCAGGCTGAGAGGGAACAGTCTGTGCAGGGGGACGGCACTCGTGGAGCGGAGCGCTTGGGGAATTGGGAGCTGTGCCGTGTGGACGAGGATGGAGTGCGGTGGGGAGGGAACAGTCGGGAGGGGAAACAGTGCAGAAATAGACGCGGCCTGCGTTGTTTGTTCCAGAGCAGCAGACGGCACTGAAGGTCGGGGCTGCCCTGGGTGGTTACGCAGGTGTGTCCTGCACAAGGGTGCCAGCTGGGGAGGGCCCCTCCACTCACCAAGCAGTGGGCTCCAGCCGGGGCGTGTCTGCCCAGAGGAGGGTGCCTTCTGCTCATTCTTATCAAGGAGCCTTAAGGGGTGCTGCTATCCTCAATATCAGGTATGGGTAGAAAATGGGGGGTGATGGCAGCCTGGGAGGCCATTGGGATGGAGCAAAATGAATGGAGTCCAGGTTCCAAGCGCGTCCCTGGCCTGTGTGAATCAGCTGGATCTCATTGCCTCCTGGGAGCTCGGTGAGGAAATTCTTTCAGGAGCAGAAATGCCAACTCATGGAGGAAGGCAGCTGAGAGATGTTTTGTCTCCAGGCTACGGAGAGAGCCAGAGTTAGGTCTGGTCCCCCGCGCTCTAGCTGGTGCTCAGACATTTGATTCAACTGCAGGAGGCCCACTAGGTGATGGCTGTGTGGCCCAGTGGCCAGACTCAAAGCTGAGTCAGCAGACTCGGACCCGAAACTCCTCTGAGGCTGCTGGCTCTTCTGCCTGCCTCGCCTTCATTGTACCCTGACCCTCAAACACTTGTGGGGGTGCCTGCAGAGGGGCTCTGTGCCAGCATGGGGGGGCGCTCAGAGCCCAAGGCACGGTCGCAACCCTCAAGGAGCTCACCAATGGTGCAGTAGTGAGCAGACAGGCAACCATGGAGGACTACCTGAGAGATGCTCAAGGAATGTTCCAGATTATCAGTGTGTAGGGAGGCGCAGCACCGTGGATACTGACATGAAATCTGGAATCAGACGGAACTGGGTTCAAATTCTGGCCTTGAAAACATTCCCTAGCTATGGTCCTCGGCAAGTCACACAACCGCTCTGAGCCTCAGTTTGCCCACCTGTAAAATGGGGATAGTATACCCTGGCTGGTTTGGCTCAGCGGTTGGAGCGTCTGCCTGCAGACCAATGAGTTGTTGGTTTGATTCTGGTCAAGGGCACATACCTCGGTTGCGGTTCATCCCTGGCCTTGGTCAAGTCCTGTGGGAAGCAACTAGTCAGTGTGTCCCTCTCACATCGATGTTTCTTTCTCTCTCTCTCCCCCTTCCTCCTTCCCTCCCTTCCACTCCATCTGATGATAAACAGAAAAATATCCTCGGGTGAGGATTAAAAAAATAATAATATAACGGGGATAGTAGGACTTAGGTGATTTGCTTTAAGGATTAAATAATTCAAGGCATATAAAATGCGTAGCCTAGTAGTGTCTACTAGAGGGTAACCATTTTTAATACTGGTCGGGATAGACCAATTTATTTTTCATTTTCAGTGTATGGTTTGACAAAGGCACGGACTCATGTAAGCGGCTCCACAACAGGACAGTCCACTTCCTCCCCCAAGTCCCTTGTCTTATCCCTTTATTGTTAAGCCCTCCTCACACTCTTTTCTCTGGAGGTGATTGACTGCTCAGTTTTTTTGACAACTCTCTTGAGATCTAATTCACATACCATACAATTCACCTACTTACTTAAAGTGTACATGTCAGTGGTTTTTAGATATTCACAGAGTTGTGCAACCATCACCACAGTCAATTTAGGACACTTTCATCACCCCCTAAAGAAACCCCGTACCCTTTATCAATCACTGCCATTCCCTCTACCTGTCCCCCCGCCCCAGCCCCTGCCCCCGATGACCACTCATCTACGTTCTATCTACGGACGTGCCTGTTCTGGACATTTCATATAAACGGAATTCTGTACAGTCTGGTCTTTCGTGACTGGCTTCTCTTACTGAGCAGAATGTTTCCAAGATTCATCCATGTCGTAGCACGTATCAGTACTTCATTTCTTTTTATTACCGAGTAATATTCCACTGTACGCTATACTGCTTTTTGTTTATCCATTTGTCAGCTGATGGACATTTGGGTTGTCGCCTCCTTTTGGCTGATATAAATGATACTGCTATGAATGTAGGTGTACACATTTTGGGGTGGATTTATGTTTTTATGTGGAATTGCTGGGTCATGTGGGAACGCTGTGTATAACCTTTTGAGAAACTGCCAGACAGTTTTCCAAAGCGGCTGCACCATTCACAATCCCACCAGCAGTGTATAAGGACTCCAATCTCTCCACATCCTCTCCAACGCTCCTTAGTACCTGTATTTTTTATTGTAGCCCTTCTGGTGGGTGTGAAGTGGTATCTCATACATATGTACCCTTTACCCTGGGCAAGCACTGCTTTGTTCTCTGGCCCTATCATTTGGCCTTTCTGGAATGTGACAGCTGTAATCATACATTTTGCCGCCTTTTGACTCTGTCTTCTTTCACCTGCATCACACACTTGAGCGTCACCCATGTTCTTGTGTCCCCACTGTGGCTAAGTTGCGTCCCCTGGGATGGAGGTACCACCTAGGAGTCCCTGCTCTTCCCTGCAGTAAAGCTTGAGAGACTCCTTGCCCCGATGAATCAAAGGCGAAGTCTCTCCCATCGCCAGGGGCTTTTATCGTTTGGGAGGCCCTTTGTAAGTCTCTCGAGGCTTCCAGAGTTGTAGGAGACCCAGCCTCTCTTCCGGCAGGTCCCTGCAGAGCTGAGTCCATGGTCCAGGAGCTGGAGCCCCTGGGGAGGGGAGATCTACAGGATGAGAGTCTGCGTGTTGGCTCTGATGAGCCATTTATGGCCAGAGGCCTCCAGATGTGGGCAGTAGTCCAGTAAGACAGGTGGAGCCTGGACCACCGGGACAGCTGCTACTTGAGAGCCTAGGCCTCTGCTGTCCGGCTGTCTCCCTTCTCATCAGGAAGCCCCGTAGCCAATTGGGCTCATAAACAAAGCCGTTTTCTCGTTCTTTATCTGTTTCCATGGCCGGCTTCCAGCGCAGGGCTTTGAGCACTTGCCACCGCCCCGCTGTCCCTCACCCGCCCAAGCCCAGCAGTTTCCCAGCTCTCTAGTACAGGCCCAGGGAGAGGATGATGTAACGATACGATAGTGAATTTGCATCTACCAGGTTCACTGCCTACATCAGAATCACAGGGTAGACATAACCACCTTAAGCAGGAAGAAATCAAGGTCGTAGGTGGGTAACTAAATCATTCAGAGTCACCCGACTGGGGAGCAGCAGGGCTGGGACTTGAACCTCACCTGCGCTTTCATCCCGCGCCAGAGCGCCCCAGACCTCGGCATGTGCACCCCACCCTCCCGCGTTCCTCCTTCCCCCCGTGCTTTACGGCTCTCATGTTTTCATTATCATCACCGTCACATTTTGTGTTCATCAAGAACATGTCCAGCGCACCAACGCTGAGGCATTTGTATTTTGTAACATACAAGAAACTAAACATATAACTCAAAATAAAAATGTGCATCCACCTGTCACCTAAAACCGGCTCGTGTCCACCACTGGACCACGCTTCGGGGAAGGCAGTGTGCGCTGTGCAGAGGTTTGCTTACAGGTCAGCCTTTCTCCCTCGATGGGGAGTTACAAGGAGACCGTGCCTGTGACTTCGTCTCCGCGTCCTCCGCATTGTACAGCAACAGACCCATTACGGGCACTTGCTACATGATTAATGAGTAAATGACAGAATGAATGGAGTGATGAAGGAGAAGGGGAAGAATGAGTGGCATTTCCCCGGTCCTTCTAGAGAAGACTAGAAGGAAGCTGCTTTCCTTGACGTTGATGAGCCGGGGAGGCTGGCAGAGAGCCGGGCCATAGCAGCAGGAGGACGGGAGTGCTTAGAAGCCTTGGTGATGGCAGCCACTATGGACGGAGCTGTTGGAAGGTTGATGTTCTCTGTGTGAAGTCCCTCATCCCTCACCAACTCTTGGTTTATGGGACCATAGACACGGTCATCTTATTACACTCCCTCTAGCCACTTTTATCTGGAAAATGTGGAAAAATCAGCCTGCATCTGGTTGTTTCTCTAGCCAAAGGAGTTCCCGCTCAGGGTGTGACTTGCTGCTTTCCTTACTCCTCCAGCTCCCTTCCCAAAGTCGGACCACACTCCAGACAGATTCTGCGTCCTTCCTCTCAAGCAAAATGCAGCAGAGAGGCTCAGCAGCAGTCAGGACCACGCAGCTGCATTTACTGTTTGGATGAGTCAGCAGATCTGTCCGTGAACCAGTCAGTCAACATTCATTGAGGACCTACTACGTGCCAAGCTCAGGGCTCAGTGCCCTGTGCTGATACTTCAGAATCAGATCCCCTAGGCAGAGGCACTGAAGGCAGAATGTCTCAGTTTAAAAGGAAAAGCTCAGCTCACCAAATATTTATTGAAGCTCAACCATATGGGGGCATCTGAACTTAGCTTTGAGAATAGAAAGATAATAAGTTCCTGCCCTCAGGAGCTCAGAGGACCCTGAGGAATCTTGCCGAATACACAGTTTGGAGAGTTGCATGTGCTTTGGGCAGTGTCTCGAAATGTCACTGTGCTCAGGCCCTTAGACAGCCAGCACATTGTGGGGACATTCAGCAGGGGAGTGTCATCCATGAACCAACCAACATGTACGGGGAATGTTCTGCGAGTGTGGCAAATGCAGGCACATGCGTGCTTGCATTCCCACCAAGAGCTCTGGCAGGTGTCCTGGAAGTGGCCCCGGCATCCTCCAGTACCCCAGGCATTCAGAGTTGGGATTCAAGTGAAACCTCCAGCGCCTGCTCTGGTATGTGAAAGGCACTGGGGCTGAAGATGTCCTCCCTGTCCTTCAGCGGTGGTGTGATGGTGCTCAGCGTGCTGCAGGGCACCGTGCGGGCTGCATTTGTCCAACTCCAGGGGCACCGTGGACTCAGGCTACCAAGTTCTTGGCAGCCTCTGGTCCACCCTGTGGGGCCCTGATATGATAGGAGATGGTAATTGATGTTTCTGGGCTTTTAAAGCTCTTATTTGGCCAAATAACAAAGTCAGCACCCATGTTGTTGATCTCTTAAGACTATTAAAAGACTATTAAGCTGCTATGAACATGAGGGCGCGTATATTCTTTCTGATTGGTGTTTTGGAGTTCTTAGCATATGTTCCTAGAAGTGGGATCACTGGGGCAAATGGCATTTCCATTTCTTATGTTTTGAGGAAACTTCATACAGTTGGCCCTCGTTTATCGTGGTTAATCAGTTCCAGACTCTACTGCGATCAATGAATTTCCGCGAAGTAGGATTCTCTATTATTGCCGTCGTCCCTCGCCACTTCACGCTAGAGTGGAGCCGTGAACGTCGAAGCGCGAAGTGGGAGGGACGACTGTACTTTTTTCCATAGCGGCTGCACCAGTCTGCATTCCCACCAGCAGTGTACTAGGGTTCCCTTTTCTCCACGCCCTCGCCAGCACTTGCTGTCTGATGATTTGTTGATGGCGGCCATTCTGGCAGGTCTGAGGTGACACCTCATTGTGATTATAATTTGCATCTCTCTGATGATTAGTGATTTTGAGCATTTTTTTTTATGTCTGTTGGCCATCTGTAGGTCCTCTTTGGAGAAGTGTCTATTCAGGTCCTTTTAGTTGGATTGTTTTTTTCCTCTTGCTGAGTTATATGAGTTCTTTATATATTTTGGAAATTAAGCCCTCATCAGATGTATCATTAGTGAATATGTTCTCCCATACTGTAGAGATTGTTTTATTTACAACAGCTAAGATCTAGAAACAGCCCAAGTGTCCAGTAGTAGATGAGTGTATAAAAAACTGTGGTACATTTACGCAATGGAATACTATGCAGCTGTAAAAAAGAAAACTCTCTTACCCTTTGAGACAGTATGGATGGACCTGGAGATTATTATGCTAAGCCAAATAAGCCAGTCAGAGAAAGACCAGTATCATATGATCTCATTTACATGTGGAATCTTATGATCAAAATAAACTGACGAACATAATAGGACCATAGACATGGAAGCATGGAACAGACTGACAGATCACAGAGGGAGGATGGGAGGGACGGCAGTAAGAGATTAATCAAAGAACTTATATGTATATATGCATAGCCCATGGACACAGACAATAGACAGGTGAAGGCCTGGGGTGGGGTGGGAGCGAGTGGAGGGGGGCAAAGGGGAGAAAATATGGGGGACATCTGTAATACTCTCAACAATAAAATAAATTAAAAATATATTACATGTATGTGAAGTTCCTTCCTTGCTTGTTTGTTCCCTCCCTACTCTCTTTCCCTCCCTCCCTTCCCTCTTTCCCTCTGTCCTTCTCTCTCTTCCTTCCACAAATGTTGGATTACCTACAATATCTCAGATGCCATTCTGGGATACAGCAGTAAACAACACAGACAAAACCCCTGCCTTCACGGGGCCCACATTCTAGAGGGGGAGACAGAAGTAAATAAAACCAATACCATAAAATATGTATATAGTCTGTAATGTGCAGGTGAGTGTCACAGAGAACAATAAAGCAGTGATTGGGGACAATAAAGTTGGGAGACTGTGATTTTAGACAGGACAGGGGAAAGCCTCACTGCGAGAGGAACATTTTGGTAAAGACCTTGAAAAGGTTAGGGAATGAGCTATACAGAAAACCGGGGAAGGCCTTCTAGGCAGCAGGGACAGTATGTGCCAAGGCCCTGAGGCAGGAACGTACCTGGCATATCTGGAGTGGGTTGAGCAAGCGGAAGTGTAGGAGATGAGTTCAGGCAAGTGATGGGGGGGGGGTGAGGCTGGGAACCAGACCTCGGAAGGCTTTGGAATTTGATCCCAAATAATGATTCTTTGAGTGTAGTCTCTGAACCACCCAAGATCTGTTGGGTCAGAAACTCGGGTGGTGGGGTCCCCAGTCTCTGTTTAAACAAGCCCTCCCAGGGGATTCTACAACGTGAGAGCCACTGCTATTGAACATCTGGGCCACTCCTGACCCTCCCTCCTGGGTCTGCCATTCCCTCTGCTGTTGGTGTGAGACAGAGGGGCAGACGTGGTTGATCTGACTTCCTGACCTCAAGAAATGAAATCATCTTGGTGTCTGGGAGTTGACATGCAGACTAATAAAAGAGGTCAGTGTCTCTCAAACTGAAGCTGGGTGACTGTGAGGGACATAAGGTAGAGCTGTAGGGGATGCAGGCAGCTGTAGGGGACGTAGGTGGTGCAGGCAGCTGTAGGGGACGTAGGTGGTACAGGCAGCTGTAGGGGACGTAGGTGGTACAGGCAGCTGTAGGGGATGGTGTAAGCAGTGGTAGGGGACGTAGGTGGTGCAGGTAGCTGTAGGGGATGGTGTAGATAGTTGGGTAGGGGACGTAGGTGGTGCAGATAGCTGTAGGGGATGTGTAGGCCGGCTGTAGGGACGTAGGTGCGTGCCGGTCGCTTGTCGGGGATGGTGTAAGGTAGTGGTAGGGGATGTAGGTGGTGCAGGTAGCTGTAGGGGATGGTGTAGGTAATGGTAGGGGATGTAGGTGGTGCAGGTAGCTGTAGGGGATGGTGTAGGTAGTGGTAGGGGATGTAGGTGGTGCAGGTAGCTGTAGGGGACAGTGTAGATAGTGGTAGGGGACGTAGGTGGTGCAGGTAGCTGTAGGGGATGGTGTAGGCAGCTGTAGGGGACGTAGGTGGTGCAGGTAGCTGTAGGGGATGGTGTAGGCAGCTGTAGGGGACGTAGGTGGTGCAGGTAGCTGTAGGGGATGGTGTAGGCAGCTGTAGGGGACGTAGGTGGTGCAGGTAGCTGTAGGGGATGGTGTAGGTAGTGGTAGGGGATGTAGGTGGTGCAGGTAGCTGTAGGGGATGGTGTAGGTAATGGTAGGGGATGTAGGTGGTGCAGGTAGCTGTAGGGGATGGTGTAGGTAGTGGTAGGGGATGTAGGTGGTGCAGGTAGCTGTAGGGGATGGTGTAGATAGTGGTAGGGGACGTAGGTGGTGCAGGTAGCTGTAGGGGATGGTGTAGGCAGCTGTAGGGGACATAGGTGATGCAGGTAGCTGTAGGGGATGGTGTAGATAGTGGTAGGGGACATAGGTGGTGCAGGTAGCTGTAGGGGACGGTGTAGGTAGTGGTAGGGGACATAGGTGGTGCAGGCAGCTGTAGGGGACACACGTGCTGTAGGAGTCCATCAGAAAGAGATAGGAGGTAGTTGGAGGAAGGTGAGAAGAAAAACCTCCTCAGGGGCTTCAAGGGACCAGGGTGTGCACCATTTGAGGGGTGGTAAGAGTTTTGTTTGTCTGGAACTGACTGGTGGGGTAAGAGTGAGGGCCAGCGCACAGAGGTCTCAAATGCCAGGCTAAGCATCTGGGGCTCTAACTGTTGGCAGTGAAGGTCCCAAAGTCCCCAAAGTCGCAGGTGTCCACTACACGACAGTTGTTTCCAGGCTGTTCTAAGCTCCTTAGTTGTGTCACCACCCCTGCCCGGCCGGGACTGGCTGTCCCCCAGGACCCCTGGCTCCTACAGAACCCCTCTCCAACTTCTTCCAGAACAGACTCAGAGCAACCAGGCTCTCAGCTGGTAGGTCAGGATGGCCCTGGACTGGGCACAGTCCTGTTTACCTGCTGGCTCTGCTCGCAAAGGGGGCCGGGCCCCTCTGAAGGCAAGAAGCGGGGGTTGAATTCCCCAGAGGCGCTACACCAGCCACTGTGCCCCTGGCTTTGTGAAAAATGAAAAATCCCATGTTCTCTTACTTAGAAGGAAATACGTGTACATTAGGTAAAAATTAGAGTATTTACATAAGCAATAAAATAAAAAAATTAAATGACCCACCATGCCACCATCTAGAGATAGTGTTAAGTGTTAACAATTTGTATATCCTTTCCGAACACCTTTATGCGTTTAATCTTTTCCTTACAGAGTAGAATCATATGGTACATATTGTTTGCACTTGCATATTTCACTTTTCAGATTACGGACATATTTACATGTCATTACATTCTCTGACAGCAACATTTAAAATGGTTGAATAATGTTCTATCTTACGATCAGTTCCCTAAAATTGGACATTTAGGTTGTTTCCCATTTTTCAATTTCATAAACAGCTCTGTAGTGAATTACCCTGTAATATAACTTTTCATGTGTGATCGAGTATATCCTAAGGATAAATTCCTAACCTTGGGATTGTTGGGTTCGACCCCCCAGCTCGGAAAAGGCCTGGCGTGCCTGGGGAAACATTGCGATGGCGATCCGTGGGTTTGGAGGCAGTCGGGTAGCTGTCACCTCCTTTCTCCGTACTGAGCTGTCTGTCGGGCAGGTGGAGACGAAGTATCACTTTGAGCACTAGGGAAGACTAGTACGGAGAGCATGGCGAGGATGTGCAGCAGCCTTTGCTTCCTAACACCGGACCCCGCGATGAGTCGGGTGTAAGCACCTGCTCGTGGGCTGTGGACAAGCACAGTGCAGGGGGTGGACAGAATGCTCGCTTCTGGTTGGCAGCTGGCTTCCTGGGAGAAGGGTTGGAGGAGGGGCTGATATTGGGGCCCGGCTCCTCCTCCTCAACACACTAACCAGTGTCATTCCACCTCCCCTGGAATGTAAGTACAAGGGTCAAAAAAAGCCAGGAGTGTTATACAAATGGGTGTCCCTCCACCTGGCGGAAAACAACAGGAGAGGGGAAAACTGTTCTCTAATAATGATGACAACGAGAGCTTATTTGTATTGAGCACCGTGCTAGGCCCTTTGCCTCTCTCTTTCCTTCGATCCGATCCTTTGACCAATGCAATCGATATCCGGCCGCTCCTCCTTGTCGATGAGGAGACCGAGGCTTAGAGAATGCAGTGATGTCCTGGGTCTCCGAGCTGGCGCGTGGAGGAGCTGGGATTTGAACCCAGGCAGCCACTCTTGCTCAACCATTGTTGATGTGCCTCCCACCATCAGCATCGTCTGACTTTTTAAAGACTGGTGACTTAGAGGCAGAGCCAGAACTGCCAGCTTGTCATTGTCCCCAGGTTGACATGGCATGCCCCTCACAGCATTCGGGCAGACCTTCTGACCAACCCCGTTCCCCTGAAATTCATTAATTGCTCTGGAAAGAACCACGTGACCCAGTGTCCTAAATTATGACGAGCGGCAGTGTTGATGGACCGCACACGACAGAGAGGACCTTGACAAGTGTCCTTGCTGAGAAGTGGACTGAGAGAGACACACTGGTGCTCACGGCGTGAGGTTTTGGATGATTTCATTTTGTCTTAAGGATCTCAGCAACTTATGAAGGATTTGCTTTGATTTAGGGAGAAAATAATGAATCCATTAAAGAAAAAAAATTTTTTTTTCAATTAGAAAACATGTAATTTTGGGGGAGGGTAAGAACACTAATTATACTTTTATTTGTGTCTACTGCCCTTTAGGGTAAACTCTAAGGAATTGGATAAAGAAAGAAAAACTTTCTCTTAAAGTGTTTCTTTAAGTGTTTTTCCATCATTCCATGAAATTCCCCACAGACCAGTCACCTCTGTTGTCACACATTTTCAGTTTTAATTGCCTTACAAGCAGAAGCTAGGCTGTTTTATTTTTTAAAGCAAGCAGTTTTGGTGTTTCATTATATGTTCTTATAATTCTGTAATTCTTTTATTCTTTAAACATTGGCTAAGGCATAGCAAGAAATGTATAGACCTTGATGTTTATGCTTCAGTCTATCTGGTTGGTAAAAATGTTAGTGAAGGAATACAGGGCCCTGATTAAGAGCATAGATTCAGGAGTCTTATTCTTAAGGTTCACAGTCTCTACCTATTACTAGCTGTGTGATCTTTAGCAAGTTACCCAGCCTCTCTGTGCTTTAGTGTCTGGTCTGTAAAATGCGGGTAATAACAGCACCCTCATTATAGAACTGATATGAGGACTCAGTGACTGTTAGTCAAGATAGGAGAGGTTATGCTGCAGTAACACACAAATCCCAAACCTCAGAAGTTTGAATCACCGAAGTTTATTTCTCATGCAAAGTCCTGGGAGATCATGGCTCCCGGCGCGGTGGCCCTGTATGTCTTGGCTCAACAAATCCCAGGCTGCTTTGGTTCTACAGCTTCTTCATATCAATGCATGCTCGTGCTTGCCGCCGTGGAGAAGACATTATGGAGAGTTATGTGCTGGCTCTCAAAGGCTTCACCGACAGCGACACAAATCACTTCTGCTTGCGTTTCACTGGCCAAAGCAAACTGCATGGCCACGCATACGTTCAAGGTGCACCAGGGCCCAGAAGCAGAGGGAAACCGGGGATGTGGGCGCGCGGTGGTATGTCTACCACCATATATATTGTCCTTGTCAGAACAGTGCATGGGACACAGCGAGCATGAAATGAGGGCAAACTATTGTTGCTGAAGGCTGGCACTTCCAAAACATAATTTAAATTTTTACTGAGATGGTTTTCCTTTTCTTTTTAGATCGGGCCTAAAGAATGTCTTCCGCACATGCAAAGAGGCCCTCGTCGAGTCCCCTGGGGATGGAGGATGTTTCTCACTGTTACAGGGGTTGCTCTGGCTCTTAGTAGGTGGCACACACTTAGGAGGCAGCAGGAGCTGTGTTGGAGAACTTGGACTTGGAATCAGGCAGACCTGAGTTTATATCGCAGAGCCAATGCCTACTGAGTGTGTGTGACCTTGACCGGGTGGCCTAACCCTTTTCAGACTCAGTGGCATCACAGTTAAAATGGTCATCCTGCCCTGGTCAGTTTTGCTCAGTGGTAAGAGTGTCGGCCCGTGGACCAGAGAGGCCCAGGTTCGGTTCCCGCTAAGGGCACATGCCTCGGTTGCAGTTTGTCCCTGTCCCCAGCCCCAATTGGGGTCATGTTGGTGGCAACCACTCCATGTGTCTCTCTCACATCAATGTTTCTCTCTCTCTCTCCTTCCCGCTCTATCTGAAGATAAATGCAAAAATGTCCTTGGGTGAAGATAAAAAACAAACAAACAAACAAAATAGAATGGTCACAATGATGTCTGCATCACAGGGTTGCTGTGGACATTAAATAAGACAATAGATGTAAAGGGTTTGCAGAACCTGATACACCAGCGGTCACTGATACTCATTGCCGTTTGTGTTGTGATGATGATGACGATGATGACGAACAAACCTTCCTGAACCCTCAGCTTGCTCGTCTGCAAAATGAGAGTAATAATCGCTCCCTTTTAGAGTTTTCTAGATGCTTAATACACAGAGTAAACGCCAAAACATTTTTTTACCTTCTGTCCACCTGCTTCATAATTTTGTCAGATTTTGATTCTGATCCAGTGTAGGAGAGCCATTTGGGGTTTCTCTGACTCTTCCCTGCCTCCCAAGCTTGTTGAGGGTTAAATGGGCGAATATAAACACCTATCATTGTGGGTACATAGTAGCTGCTCAGTAAATGTTGATTCCCATCACCCTCCCCCTGTCCCATCATGTCCTCTCCTTACTAGAAGGCTGTTCTCCTGGGAGGATGGAGTTTGAGTTATCAGGGGGCAACATGTTTTACGACCTTGGGTAGGTCCAGTCTGGCTGGCACTGCACAAATCTCATCAGACAGCTGCCCACTCCACCTGCGACAGTGACCTGACCCACAGCAAAGCAAAAAGTTAGACTTCACTCACAACTGGGTAACATTCACAGAATTTCCCCAACAAAGGGATGTTGGCAGCCGACACTGCGCCACACTGGGGTGGACTCGGGTGCTGTGGGTACCCATGGGAGCTGGTGAAGCCAGAGTGGGGACAATGCATCATGACCACTCACCGCAGGTCCCTGATCGCTTGCTTCCACCAGCACCTCTCGGGCCACAATGAACTCGAGAAGGCTTCTGAGAAGGTGCCGCCTCCTCCAGGAAGCCCGCTCCTCCCCTCCCCAGCCAGTTGGCCCCTGCTTGCTTTGTGCCCCTACTTGAACCTCTTGTCAGTTTCTATTGGTGAGCCTGGGGGGGAGGGGGGCGGAGCTTGGCAGCCCAGAAAATGATGGTCGACTCAAAATTTAGGGAGAAAATCAGGAATCTTGAAAACAATTATTTTCCAGAGAAAATATCTTACATAAGCTCTGTGGATATAATGAGAAAGAGAAGAGTGAATATTATCCTCTTCTAATGTCTTAAAAAAAAAAAACAAAGAAAGAAAGAAAGGAAAACCCTGCTACCAGGAGGCTGCAGAAAAGGCTCAGGCTTGGGAAGCTGGGTGAGGACCCCTTGCGCCTGCTGGGGTGGGGGTGGGGTGGGGGCTGGGACAGCACTCTTCCTGACGGCAGCATCTCTCTCCAGCCCTTAACTAGTGACCAAATTAGTGAAAATGCAGCGTACACAGTGAAGTATGGCCTTTTCGCCAACCTTTAATTGGGATGTTTAGCAAATGTGTTTTATTATTAAAATGGAAATGGGGTGGAAAATAGACTTCATTCTGTAATCCATATTCAGTATATATTGGTACCCTATCAACAGAAAAGATGTTTTTCATGAACGAGAAGGAAAGCAACGCTGGCTATCTGAATGGCTGAGGGTTCTTTCTGGCTGGAGAGGGACATCTGATGGCAGTCCAGGCGACAGGGAGGAGGGGCATGGTTTGAACACCAAAGACCTGTCAGGGTGGGGCAGTGTCCTGGTTAATCCTTGGCCTTAAAATCAGAACACCTATGTGTTCCCCCAACTTTTTTTTTTAATCTTCACCAGAGGATTTTTTTCCCATTTATTTTTAGATAGAGTAGAGGAGAGGGATGGAGGGAAAGTGGGGGGAGAGAGAGAGAGAGAGAGAGAGACAGAAACATTGATGTGAGAGAGACACATTGACTGGTCCCCTCCCGCATGACCCCAACCAGGGCCAGGGATGAACTGCAATTGAGGCCCATGCCCTTGGCCGGAATCAAACCTGGGACTCTGGTCTGCAGGTCAATGCTCTAACCACTGAGCAAATCAACCAGGGCTTAAATTATTTTTTTAATCCTCACCCGAGGATGTTTTATTGATCCCAGAGAGAGAGGATGGGGGAGAGAGAGAAATATCTATGTGAGAGAGAAACATCACCCTGTTGGGGGGGTGGGTTATCGAACTCGCAACTCAGGTGTGTGCCCTGACCAGGAACTGAACCCTCAACCTTTCACTTCATGGGGTGATGCGCCAACTAAGCCACACCAGCCAGGGAATTTTTTTTTCAATTTGAAGGACTCGCATAAAATATAATATATACTTTTTTTTATCCTCACTTGAGGACATTTTTGCATTCATCTTCAGATAAAGCAGGAGGGAGCGAGGAAGGGAGAGAGAAAGAGAGAGAGAGAGAGAAACATCGATGTGAGAGAGACACATTGACTGGCTGCCACCCACATGACCCCAACCAAGACTTGGGACAAACTGCAACCGAGGTGCCTTAGTGGGAACAGAACCCGGGACTCTCTGGTCTGTGGGCTGATGCTCCAACCCCTGAGCAAAACTGGCCAGGGCTATATACTCTTTTTCTTTATCATGATTCACCACCTGTTACCATTCTGTCACATGTTCTCTCTCTCTCTACACACACATACACACACACTTTTCATTTTGCTGAACCATGTAAAAGTAAGTTTCAGACATCATGACACTTGACCCCGATCTTCACCACAAATGCTTCCGCTGCACTTCCTGAGAACAAGAAATTCTCCTACATAATGACAAGACCTTTGTATCACAGTCAGGAGAGTTAACATTAATACAATAACATTGTGCTTCAGAGAATTTGTATTAATTCAATAATACCATCTACTATTCAGTCCTTATTTAATTTTCCTCAGATGCCCCAAGAATGATGTATAACTTTTTAAAACAATCTCAGCACCAATGAATTACATTTGATTGCTATATCTTTTAATTTAGAGCAACTCCCTGCCTTTCTCTGTTTTCATGACTGTTTTTGAAGAAATATAGACCACATGTTTTGTAGAATGTCTCACATTCTGGATTTGTGTGCCATTTTCCTCGTGGTTACAGTAAAATGAAATGTGTTTGGCAGGAATACCCACAGGTGTTACTGTGTGCTTGTTACTGCACCCCACTGGGGACACACAGTATCTGGCTGCCCCACAATTGGAGATACTAAGTTTGATCCCTTGACTAAAAAGGTAGTGACGGCAAGATCTCACTATTACAAAGACACATTTTCCCTTTGTAGCTAGTAAGTAACCTGGGCATGATCCTTCGAGAGCACGTGAATGGCCTGTTCCCCACACAGTCGCTCTCCCAGAAGTCTTAGCATCTGTTAATGATCCTTTCCTCAGCCGGTTGTTACACTGAGGATCTCAAAGTGCTGACTTTCTGCTTCCATTGTTCCTTCCATGTTGCGTTCTGGAAAACTGTGTGTTGCTTACTTACTCTCTTTGAGCTTTATCCTACTATCTATATAAAGAGCATAATAAGAGAGTGCTGGTGCTATAAGGATTAATCTCGATAATGAATCTGAAAGAAGCTTGTATCACATGTTTGATCATTGAAAGGAATTACTATTATTTACATTCGGGGGGGGGTGCCTCAAATAAAACGAATATATCTAAGTCAGTGGTTTCTAAAAGAAAATGAATAAGTAAGAAGCACATAAACAATTCAGTTCAGTTCAGCAAATATTTATAAGCTTCTGCTGTGTGCCTGACACAGTGCTAGGCTTGGAGATAAATAGATCAATGCGCCAAATTAATTCAATGCCAAGGGGGGAAGAAGAGGTATAAAACAGAGATCACTGGAAGAAAAATTAATTTATTAATCAATTCACTAATTGGCTCATTCATTACTTGATTCACTCAATAAACATTTGATGAGGTGCTAGAAATACTAAATCAAATAATTCCTGGTCCCTGCCCCAAAGAGACTTATGGCTTCTCCCTGGGGCACCCCCTGAAGTCAGACTCAGATCTGCCTGACTCCAAGCCTGGCCCCTTTGCACTGCACCAGGAAAAGGATGGCAGGGAGCCTCTCTGGTGAGCTGTTGGGGCTGAGCTGTGTTTGCCTCTCCGGTGTGTTTTGCATAGTCCTTGATGGAATGTGGCTAGGTAGGGGAGTTCCAAACCAGCCTACTCCTGAACCCTACGCCCTCCCAGAACCCAGCAAGCTGGGCTGCCAGGAGCAGCCCCCGGAACGTCTTGCATCAGTTCCTGCAGGAGCAGGCCTGAGCGGGACTTGGAGCCACACCCACTGGGCCATTGCATGTGTTCTCAGCTGACATCCTATCAGGAGCTGGGACGACTCCCCACGCAGTGTGTGGGGGCAACACAACCCATGGAAGCCATGGGCTTAGAGTTTGTCCCAGCTGTGCGGTTCTGCCCTGTCCAGCCAGGCTGCTTGCAGCTCCCTTCCCTCAGATCCAGAGAAATGGACATTGGCAGTAGCAGCCATGGCTGTTCTCTTTGTACTCAGGGTGTGGAAACCGTGGGGGTTGGGAGGTGAAATCCTGTCTGGGTCCATTAAATCTTGGCAGGGAAAGGAAGGATTGAAAATGCATCTGGAAATCAACTAAGACGACTTATCACCACTTTTTCCCCTTTTCTTTTCGGCTCTCAGACATAAGAGAGAGTTGGGTGATTCATACTCATAAGTTTATGCAAGGCTCTCTCTTGTTTTAGTTCTTAATTTTTTTCTCTTCATCTGCGATCTCCACTCCCCTATAGGTACCCATCGAAGGTGTTTAATATATGCTCTCACACAGTTATGTAGTGTTGTTTTGTGTGTGTGTTATTGATGTATAGCAATGATACTGTGCCAAGGAACTTGTCCTGGTCTTAACTATTTTCACCCGTGTTCTCCCCGTGGTTTAAAATCGGTCTATGTTGTCAGTTGTACACCTTGTTTATTGCTTCTAACAGCTGCACAGTTGTAGTGACCAAGGGAAGGCTGAGTTATGCTGCAGTAAGAATACCAAAATCTTAATGGCTTAAATAATAAAGCTTGACTGCTTGGCCATACTACCTGTTCATCAGGTCACTAGGAGCTTTGCTTCACATCTCACCCAGGGACTTAGGTGATGGGTCTCCACCAGGGCACGGTGAGGAGAAAGTGGCAGATCGCTCACTGGCTCATCAAGGCTCTGCGGCAAATAGCACACAGAAGTGGCCAACACAAGTCACAAGTCACATGGCTATTCCCCACTCCATGAAGGGTGGGAACTGCAATCCTAGCATGAATTGAGGAGGAAAACTGGAAATAACTGGTGAATGGCTCAAATGACTGTCACATCATAAGTACCCAGTTATCCATTTTTTAGTGATAGGCAACTAGTTCACTCCAGTTACCCACTACTACAAACAGTGCTGTCACGAATATCCTCTTACTTGACCCCTGATAGACCTACGCAAGTCTCTTTCTGGGTTCTTCCCCTAAGTGTGGGTTGGTTGGGTCATATGGTTTATGCGTACCTGGTTTCAATACTCACCAGGTAAGTGTCCAGAATGGTGACAATCTAGACTCCCACCAGCAGTATGTGAGGGTTCCCATTTACCCATTCACTATCACTTAACATTCCAATTTTGCCAATCTGTTGAGTATGACAGAATCTCGTTGTTTTATCTTCAGTTTTCTTATTACTCGTGATTTTTAGAATCTTTTCCTATATCCGTTGACTATGCTAGCATTCTAGTTTTAACGTTTGTGAAAACTGCCCACTCATAGTCACTGTTTTTCACATCTCTTTCTGTTGCTTTTCCTCTTTTTGCCTGTGATTTATCGGTCTTTCTTGGGCAGCTAGATGTTAATACTTTGTTGGGGTTAAACATTGCAAATATCTCTTTCCACTCTGCCACGTCTCTGTTAACTTTGTCCATAGTATCTTTTGTTGAACAGAAGCCCTTAATTTTGATGTCATTAAGTCCGTTGACTTTTTGCTTTATGGTTTTACTTTGGGGATCTTATTAAAGAGGCCCTTCCGTCCTCTTGAGTTCACAAAAATAGTCTGTCACACTTTCTCTGGTTAGCTTTGTAGTTCTCTTTTCACATTTAGGTTTTCCATTCATCGCGAGTTTACCTTTATAGATGGTGTATGGGAAGGACCGAAATTCATTTAGTGAGCCAGTTTTCTCAACATTATTAAAGAATCACTTTTTTCCCCCTCTACTGATCTGTAGTGCAGCTTTTATCATAAATCAAGTTCTTCTCTGCATGGGTTTGTTTCTGAGTTTTTTATTTTATGATGAGCTCTCCGAACTTGACCATTCAAAAACTAAAGCAGAGTGAGATTTTGTTTTAAAGAGTTGGTATGGTGCATTCAGAGCAGGGGAGCCTTGATGATCACCCGTAACGCTACGAGGTGGTGAGGCGCAATGAAAACAACAGGGGCCCTGGGATCAGGTGAATTCACCACTTCCCAGCCACGAACTTTGAGCAACTTCTTCAGTCCTTCTGAGCCTCTGTTTCTTCATCTGCAGAACAGAGATGATAATACGCACCTCCTGGGATTGTTGTAAGAATTAAATGCAGTTATAAATGTACATGTATAGCGATCAAGAAATACTATTTGCCCTTTGATCATCATCCTCAGACAAATGACTTCAAAGATGCTCTAAATCATTTCCCCAGGCCTCACCAAGATGTAGCTATGAATGGGGACATGTTACTCCAAATACCACAAAAGTCAGTGCTTGTTGTTTCTACCTGCTGATCCATGACATTTACTCAATTATTTCTGGGTATACTGTGGTGTTGCGAGAGGACTCCTGAAAGCTTCTAATTGGTCTGTCCACCAGCACCTCTGTGGGCACTGCGGAGGTCTCCGTGGAGCGCCCACGGGGCTCAGAGACATGGGCCTGGCCCATGGTAGGTGCATAGCCAGGAATGTGGAATGAGTCATCAGAATGCTAGTCTTGCCTGGCCATTTCTGCACATGGACTCTAGAAACATGTAGTATTTCTGCTTCGCTCTCCTCTCCTCTCAGCTCTTTCTCCTGAAATGAAAATAAAAATAAAAATGAAAACAAAATAAAGCCAGGTCTCTGAGCCACAAGGTGGAAGGAAGCACCGAGGTGTTCACACCCAGGCTGTGCCTGTGCTGTTGGACAGAGTTCGATGTCGAGGCCACGAGGCTGGCCCTGTGAAGCCACGTTTTTGCCTGCCTTTCAAAAAAGGACTTTTTGTGTGTGTGTGATTTAAGCTTTTGATCCCTTGGCTGTGGCTCTGTTCTGTCACCTTCTTTCCTGGAGGGCTGTCAGTCTAGGCGAGAGGACACAGCAGTTCCCCGTGACTCAGCACATGGCCAACAGGGAGACCTCATCCCCCCAATGTGGCGCCTTCCTGGGGTGCCTCCGGGGGAATCCACCCATCCCACTCTGCTTCCCCTCCCTTCTGATTGTGTTTTGGAGTATTGCCGGCGCAGCACATCCAGAACACTCTCTTACCCCACCCCCACTTGGTGATATCAATACAGCAATTTCATCTCTCGCTGGTCCTGAGACCTGTGTACAACCTTTGGCTCAATCCCAGCCTGACTATCAAGTGGGAAGATCATTCTGGAGCTTTGCTGTGTCTGAACTAAATAAGTTCATTTCTGGGTTGCTTCTGCCAGGCTGACAGAGTTCTTCAAACAGCCTAAAAACGGGCTGCCCCAAACCTGTTGCTGAACAGCCTCGTGAAGGACTGGGCAGTGACAGAGGGACGTCCTGCACTGTCCGCCCGGTCCCTGGGAAGGAAGGATTTGACTGGCAAATCCAGTTCCAGGAAGAGATGTCAGCGCTGTCCTGCCAGACTCCCCAAGATGGTTCTCTGCAGAACTGGGGAGAGAATGCGGGGTGGGCTGGGCAGGGGCCCTCAGCCCAGTGCTGCGCCCATTTTCAAGCGAGCTACCCCCGATTTTCAGTTGCAGCACCTTGGCTGAGTCTTGTAGTTATTCATTTAGTAGCAGAGAATTCCTCGTTCTTTCTCTTTTTACTTAAATACTCCTAGAGTTGAGGAGGTACATAAATGTGCACACATCACTATGAAACTGAGTTCTTTTTTTACTACTCGTCATTTTTACTTTAATAGTGTAATATATTTATTCTATTTCTATATTAAATGCGAAAAGAAATGATATAATTCACTTTTAAAACTACATTTCCACGTATTTGGTCTCCAGTTAAGTTTGGATGGCGAAGACACTTGGTACATCTGCCACGTGGGATCTCTGTCCACGGCAGACGCACGTACTTCAGTGTAGCACTTTCTCTGACTGAGCTCACGCGGGACTTCGGAATCCTTCTCAACACTTCTAGGCACCCATGAGTGATCGGAGTTGGCAGGAGAGATGAAAGCTCTATGCTGCCCTGCCTGTTAAGTAGTCATTGATTCTTATTCATCGTTCTGTGTTAATTCTCTTCAGTTGCTACTTTGTACCTTATATTATTAATTAGTTATATGTCTGAACTTTTCTCCTTACCCCCTAAGTTGTTTGAGAAAGAATTTGTGCATGATTCCTCTTTGCATCATCCCAGCTGTGCCCTGTGGTTATCTTTAAATAACTACCGTTGGATCAATGGAGACTGTGTCTGCTCATTAAGACTCAAAGGACAGTGTTGAAATCCTGTTTGGAATCAGCTCTAGGTCTTGCAACTCCCTCCTCAGTGATACATATCATTATATACTCTCTCTCTGGAAATGAATGAAAGCCAACCAACAATTACAAAATAAAAGCTGACACCACATTGAAACCCATTTCCTGCCTTACACTGGAACAAAATGGGGACAATTTGTCTTGTATAAATTTCACAGTACAGGAAACTGCCTGGCCTGAGCCAAAATACGGTTCAGCTTGGCATTGCCCTCAGCTTAGTTCCAGCAAGTGTGTGGCACCAAGAGGATGCGTACAAGGGTATGGCCTGCGTCCCCAAGGACGGTACCACCTCTGGGGGCCATACGATGTCCACAGAGCTAACTGAATTGTCCGAGTGACTTTCCGATTCCATTTCCGACCACTTGTTCCGTCCTCACTGTGCACCAGCTGCACGGACCTTCTGCGGTACCTGAGGGTGCGCATGCGCCCTGCCCAGGGCCTTTGCCCATCACATCGGGCAGCTACAGAGTCACCCCTCACTTCCCTCCGGTCTCTTCAAATGTCCCATTAGGTCTCTGTGACCCCATTACACTATTTCCTCCTGTCCTACTTTATTTTTCTCTTTAACACTTAGTTTATTTGTTATGTGTTCATTATCTGCCCACTGTCCTGGGATGTGAGCTCTAGGGACACTGTCTGCTGCCCTCCTGGGTCCCCAGGGCCAGAGCTGGGTCTCTGTACCTCAGCACTCCTTTGTTGTTGAGCAGCATCCCTGGCCTCCTCCAAGGTGTGACAATGAAGAATGTCTCCAGACACCGCTAAATGTCCCCTGGGGGTGGGGCAAAATCACCTCTGGCCTAGAAACATTTAACACAGCACATTCAAATGTGTGTCAAGAGAATGAATAACTCCGCATTCATTCACACTCGTACCTGTGCTAGGCGAGCTCTTCTCCCATTTACTGTCACATCTGTGGACAGAGCAATTCCTGCCTTGTGGAGCGACTATCGGTAGAGGAACAATGTCCATGAAGCATGTAAACCATTTGCGGACATATGGTAGTAGGTGCTTAAGAAATGGCAGCTGTGACGTTACGCAAAGACCCTGACCTGACCCCGTTTGCCAGCCAGCTTCTTCCCCCCCATCACCACACCCCTCCATTTCACCCAGGAAGGACTGAAGTGAAGACGCTGGAGGAATTTGCCCAAGGTCACACAACCAGGGAGTGCCCAGCCAGCCTCCCCTCCCTCCAGCCCTCGACGGAGGAGTGACCTCGTAACTCAGCATCCTCTTCATGCTCCATAAATATTTGTGAAAGAATTGAGCGCACAACCCAACAAATAAAAGTCAGACAGGTAAATGCCGAGTGAGTGGAGCCCATCAGACAGCCCAGGAAGCGCGGGAGGGAGAGTTGCAGTGGGATCCTGGCGTGAGCCTGCGCCCTGCTGCAGGAAGGGGTGCTGGGCCCCTGGATCACTTAGCCCCTGTCTGCTGCGGGGCTGGGCCGGGGAGGGGTGGCTGGCAGCACCTGCCCTCTTCGTCAGAGTGATTCTTTTTTTCTCCCCCTGTGCTCCTTTTCCAAATCCCAGGCTTTGCCACCCCCTTGATCTTCTGTCTTATTCTATTTCCTCTCTTACAGCCCCGTCTGACTTCCCGCCTGACACAGCCTGGCTTCAGAACTGCCCCAGATGCTAACCTACATTCCCTTCCCCCGCTGCTCGGACTTGTCGGGCCACTCCTGGAGCTGAGCAGATCTCCCGGCCCTATGGGAAGGGGTTCTGAGGCTGTGCTCGCCTCTCCCCCTCCTCCCTGTCCTGGGATGGGCCCTCCCCATGCCCAGCCCAGAGCCAGCCTCAGATCTTTGCCCTGTGCCGGGCAGGGGAGGAACTTCCCTCTGCTTTCTTCTCGGACTCCTCAAAATGAGCTGCGTCCTTTGTCCCCGCAGCCGCAGCTCCACCAGCCTGCTGGGACAGGGACTCTGGCTGCCTGCCTGCAAGTGATGTTGATTGTACATAAGACAGACCCCAGGAGAGCGTTTGCATTCTGGGCCCTGTCATTGAACCATGGGCTCATGCATGTGGCCTCTTGGCTGATGGCCCCGAATCTTCTCGGGCCTTTTCTGCAGGCCCCGCCCAGCCAGACCTGAGGAGCAGTTTGTCTCCGTGGTGACTGATCTGCTTTGCCCCACGCTTTGTGTCCACACTGGCCTGAGAGTTGGTCCCTTTCTCTCTTGAGCCCTGAGGGGATGCTTCAGACAGAACAATGCTGGGGAAAGGCTGTCTTTCTGGCCTCTTGTGGTGTGTGGATCAAAGAGAGACTGGTCAGAGGACACAGAAATAGTTCAACTGACCCCTCAGTTGCCATGACTCAGGAACCTCCCTGAACTATCTATATATCTATCTATGTATCTATCTTTCTATCTATCTATCTATCTATCTATCTATCTATCTATCTATCTCTATCTGTCTCTCTCTCTCTATATATATATACATACATACATATGCATATGTATACGTAAATGAATACATATATGTATATATACATATGTATGTATCTATCTACCTACCTACCACCTCCATCAGTGTGAGGGTTTGCCTTAAAAACGACAGCAACAAAAACTAGCACCCTCTCCTCAGCCTGGGCTGCTGGAGCACCTTCAGGGGAGAGGACCGAGGTCCCCACCCTCCCTCTGCTTCTCAGTGGCCATGGAACCCTCAGCAGGGCTCTCGATGTCTGTGCTCAGATCCTCATCCACCACAGGGTGACATTCGGCCCTTAATTGCTGAAGGCAAGGAGCCGGGCCAGGTACCCTGGAAACTCTTTACTGCTCTGGGATCTGGGGCCCTCTTCCTTCTTCCTTCACTGACAGACCCGCAGCCGGATGGTTTTTGCTAATGGACTTCTCTTCCTGCATCTCGGGACCTACGCGTCCCTCAGTGTTCGTCTCGTGCTGCTAACGTGCCAGGGGCTCCCTTCCATCACCCTCGGAGGAGGGTCCAGAGTTCTCACCCGCCTGAGTGGGCCGGCCTGGCTGCCCCTTCAGCCCCAGCACCGTCCCCTTCTTCATGGGTCTCTCAGCCCCGGGGTCCTTTCTGCCATCATCAGAATATAAAGAGCAATTCTCTATCCCAACCTTTGACCTCGAGGTTCCTGCTATTAAGATGGCACCCCCCACAGACCTATGGCTCTGCCTCACTTCCGTCTGGAGTTGGCTCACCTGCTCAGAGATGCTGCCTTGGTCTCTCTGTCCAGAATAGCCCCTGCCCCCACCCCATCTGTCCCCAGCCAGCGCTCTGTCCTTTTCCCCGGCTATAGGTTCCTTCATGGGGCCTATGTCTCTAACATGCTCATTTTCTGTTTCACTCAACTGCTCAAGGGCCAGGCTTTCTCCGTTTGGATCACCACTGCATGCCCGGCACCTCGAATATTCCCGGTATACATTTGTAGGCCCCAAATAAACATCCCATGAGTCGGCGTTCGTGCCTCTGACCCCATGAGACTCAGAAACAGAAACACTACCCTGTGGCCTGAAGTGGTTAGTTCCCTCCTCCATTCTGGGTTTGTAATAATGGTCAGCTGCCTTTATTGAGTGGTTACTGCGTGCTGGGCACATGTGTTGTTTTACCCAACCCTACAACAGCTGGATGCCCGAGGTACTCCTAATGCCCCATTTTACAGGTGAGGGGCTCAGAGGTTTGGGACAGGTTCTCCATTGGAGCCCTGGCCCGTGTGGCTCCAGAGCCCAGCACCTCAATGACTGCGCTGTGTTCTCCCAGGCTTCAGTGGGGAGAGCGTCCGGGGCCACCCACTGAACGGTGCTGGACACAGAGATGCCCTGGTGAGGACCCCTTCAGGACCGAAGGCCGCTTGGCACCGTCGGGAAGCTGCTGGTAGAGCCCACAGCTCCCAGCCCTCTTTGGAAGCTGCCTCTGTGAGAGAGAATATCTGGGCCGAAGTCACAGCCCCTTCCCAGGCAGCCAGCACCCAGTGACCAACTGACCGGGGTGGGGGTATGAAAGGGGGGCCCTATTCCCCAGCTCAGGGCTGCTCTGAAGGGTCATCCCGGCTTCTGAGAGCACAACGTGCTGGGCTGAGGCCTCTGCTGAGACTGAATCATAGCCCAACTTCTCCCTCTGCCCAGTCCAGCTTCTCACCCTCCCTACACGGAGGTCAAGCCCAAGGGCACACCTTGGGGTCTCTCTCTGCAGAAGTCCTCTGTATACACCTCTTCATGCTCATCTTCCTCTGTTCTGCCTCTCGGGGAACCCGTCCCGCCACATGGACTGCCCCCTGCATCCTCTTGGAAGGGTCTTGGGTCTTGGAGGGCCAGCATGTGCTGTTGAAGACTTGGAACTGTTCAGGGGTAGTGTGGCCAGATGGAGGGGTCCCCCCTCAAGTGACAGACTTAGTATGGTTTCTCACTGAGGTTCTGAGTTGTGACGGCCCACTGGTGAGATGAAGAACTCTTTGCCGAGCTGCTGTAAGCCCATATCACGGTCTTCTTAGGGAAATTATTGTGAGGACTGGATGTTTGGTCATAAGGCAGAAATGGAATTGCCCTTTTAAGATTTATGTAGCACGTTGGCCGGTTTGGCTCAGCAGTTAGAGCGTCTGCCTGTGGACCAGAGAGTCCCAGGTTTGGTTCCCGCTAAGGGCACGTACCTCGGTTGCAGATTGTCCCTGGCCCCGGTTGGTATCGTGTGGGTGGCAAACACTTGATGTGTCTCTCTCACGTTGATGTTTCTCTCTCTCTTCCTACCTCTCTCCCTCCCACTCTATCTGAAGATAAATGCAAAAATGTCCTCGGGTGAGGATTAAAAAAAAAAGATTTATGTACAGAGTAGACAGGCAAAGGAAAGATCTTGTTCTGAGTAGGCAGTAGGATGTGGCCAAGTGTAACACATAATTCACACGCCAGTTAGTTCAATGCTTATGTCTGGTTGCTTCAATTACAGCCCTGTCCTGACTGCTTTTAATACCCTGCTCGTCTCCAGAAGAACCATGACATACGATAGACACCCAAGAGGCATGGGAAGAAGAGACATGAGTCAGCAGGGAGGGACGTAAAAGGGAACCGAGCAAAGGGAGAGAGTAGGGAATATAATCTCATTATAGACTTCAGGAGACGCAGCCACTTCAACATTTTTCTAGCATTAGTGGGGTGCCCACTCTGTGCAAAGTCGATGCCAGGGGCTAGAATATCAGATGATTCAGCCACAGTCACTGCCCAGAAAACACTGTGACTCAGCCTTGGGCACGTCACTTAACGACTTTCTTTGGCTTGGCTGCATTCAGACTTGGTCTGTTAACCTCAAGTCACTTAAAGATTGGGGGTGATGTAACCGGGCCCTCCTTACAGCTTCCCTACTCATGCCTTTGCCTCCCCTCACTTTACACATAGCTTAATGTGACCAGCACCTCCAATTGCTGTGGTTAATCAGGTGCTTCCCACATGCCAGGCCCTGTGCTTAAAGTAGTTTATATGCACTATTTTTTTGGTTTGGTTAATCCTCATGAGAGGATATTTTTCCATTGTTTTTTAGGTAGAGTGGAAGGGAGGGAGGGAGAGAAGAGAGAGAAACATCAATGTGTGTCACATTAATTGATTGCCTCCTGCACAATCCCAACCAGGGCCGGGGATCAAACCTGCAACCCAGGTACGTGCCCTTGACTGGGAATCGAACCTGAGACCCTTTGGTCCATGGGCCAACACTCTCATGAAACGGGGCAAGGCTTTGTGCACTGTTTATTTAATCCTCACAACACGTCTATCAGGCAGGTACTCTTGTTATTCGTCTCCTGTCACAGATGATGGGGGCCCTGGGAGGACCAGTGATTTGTCCACCTTCTCATGGAACTGAGTGTGGAGCAGGGCTGTCTGACTGCAGCCCATTCCCTTGGTGCTTTTCCCTGGAAATGCCCACCTTTCCACTTTGTTGGCTCCCACCTTGACACCTTGACATGCCCCCTTACCAGGCCCTCATTCCCCTTGAGCTTCGCGGTGCCGCCTCCACACACGCCTGCCCTCCCGCTGTTTCCCTTTTGCACACTCCTCCTGACTGTCTGTGCCCAGACTGACTACGGCACTGGCCCCTTCTGCCTTTGGGAGTGAGAACGGACCTTCCGTCATTGTGGAGATGGCCCCTGACAGGGCCTTGGCCGCACGCCCTGCCCTGTGGACGGGCATCAGGCTCCTCAGGAGTCACCGGGAGGCTGTCTCCATCTCATGTGACAGCCACACCTGCTCTTACAGCACAGCATAGCAGAAGGTACTGGAAAGAATTTAAGAAGTCTGATTTCTGCTCCGTGGCAGGCAGTGTGGGGTGGTGGTTAGGCACCGGAGCTGTCAAAGTTGATATTCTGGATTTATTACCTACATGCTGAGTAACCTTGGGAAAGTTGCTGAACCTCTCTGAGCCTCCATTCCCCCTCTGTACAACGGAATGACAACAGTGCCCTTTCCGTAGGTTGTTGGAAGAGTAGATGAGATGTTGCATCCAAAGCACTGGCTGTACCAGCTGGTGCACAGAAAGGGCTCTGTAAACGGCTTTGTTTTCAGCGTTGTTCTCAGTATTGGCAGAGAAACTATCCATTGAGTTCCTCCCTCTCATCTCCCTCCTCCCCTTCTTCTCTTACCCGCTATCTTCCTTCCTCAATGCCAATCACCACCTACTACCAGCAAAGTCTCAAGCTGGGGCAGTGGGAAACAGGCGACAAAGACCAACCCAGCCTCCAGGAGCCGACAGAGCCTTCCAGACGAAGGAGGACCCGCGGGTCAGGCTGCCGGGAGGCTTGGCTGTGAGTCTGGGCTCTGCTCCTAACTGGGTAACGCTGGGACAAGTTGATTTCCGCGAGCCTCGGTTACTCACACCTACCCTAGCCCGTCTCAGTGCTGTGTCTGGCTGCAGTCCAGACGGAAGCAAACCTCCACCATTGATGTGCCTTGTAGCAACAGAATCCCTTGCTGCCCTGGCATTGCATGATGTTGACATTCATCGGTGACCCTTGAAGGACCTGCCTCGACCCCCGTGCAGCCCAACAGAATGAGTTCTCGCGCTGGCGAACGTGCTACGGACTGAGCGCCGGCAAACAGACCGGGGATTTATGAATGGGTGTCGCTGGCCTGCTGTTTTGCGTTTCATCACCAAAGATTATGGAAGATTGGGATCTCTTATTTCAGCGAATGCTTTATGGTTTTCATTACTCTTTTGAATCTCTGCATAATTTGCTGGGGTTAGAAATGGAGTGCCTTTGTTTCTTACGAGCATTTTCCCCTTCCGTGTAAGCCGGTAATGATCGATAAAAGGCCAGCCCTGCCCGCCCCAGCACTTGGCTGCGTGTCACAGCACAGTGGAGTCCCTGCTTGCTCAGGGAACAGTGGTGTGCTTCAGGCCCAGGGAACCAGACCCTGATCTCCGTGCCCGTGTAGCCTCATGGAGGCCCCTGGGGATTTAGACCACACTCCATATTTACAGATGGGGAAACTGAGACCAACGATTAGAAAGTGACTTCTCTGAGGCTGACTTACCCAGTGTCCCCTGGACCCCATCCTCAGAGTCATTTGGCAAATTATTTCTAGGTGGCTGCTTTGTGTAATTAGCTAGGATCAGGGACTTTCCTTGTTTCTTTGTTTGTATTTTTCCTTTTTAACACCAAAGCAAGATGACATTCTGGCACATAGGCCTTTAAATCAAGGTATATACTCAGGTATGCAGGGTGGTGCATCAGGAGGCAAAAAGAACGTTCCAGAACATCTCTTTCTAATTAATTTTTTCTCATTTTTTAATATTTCTATATTTTGTGTATATTTTATAGTAAACTGTATAATACACTAGCACAGCAGTGATTAAGTGTAGTCTATAATGAAGTATATACTCATAGACTGGGAGGTATCCTGTGATCGACTAGTTGGAGCCTATTGGTTTAGCCCTGGAGGTCTGTAAGGCTGGGCACGCCATGGGCTTGCAGTAAATATTTGCGGAAACAAATGAATGGGTGTGGCACCAGTGCCGACAGGTGGATATGCATGCCCACCAGAGGGGGCTACATCCAGGGTGAGGGGCAGGAAGTGCGAGGAGCTCAGGGGTCACCTGTAGAGGGGCCACTTGCCCCAGGGCGTTAGAGCGGCTTCCTGTGCTGGAATCCTGTGCTGGAACCTACACTAGGAAAGGAGTTGGTCAAGACAGGTAAGAGCTCCACATGGAAAACAGCAAGGGCAAATGATGGGGACCGGAGAGGGAAGAGTCTTCCAGAAGGTTCTATAGGCTGGAACTTAGTGTGTGCCTCAGGGAATGCTGAGAGATGAAGCTAGAAAGGAGGTTAGGTCTAATCACCAAAGGCTTCCTCACTGTTTTAAGGAGGTGAGGCTGTATCTTAAGGGCAGGGAGAACCATTGGAGCAAGAATCCAGCCGCCAAACGGCCTGGATTCGCATCCTGGCTCTGTCATTTGGGCAAGTTGTTTGACCCCTTTTGCCTCAGCTCCCTCCTCTGTAAAATGGGGATGATGCTAGGACCAGCCTCAGCAGGGTGTTGTGAGGAGCCAATCTATGGAAGTCACAGACATCGTCCCTGGCATGGAGTAAGTGCTCAGTAAGGGGCATTATGAACGATGCAACCCACCATTCTCCAGGCTGGGGAGACATCATCACCGAAACATACGTGACCCATGCTGGTATGGAGCTTGCATTCTAATTAGGGGAGGACAATAATTACTGAATAAATAAACAAGAACACATCAGCCAATGATAAGGGAATTAGAGCAGGGATGTGTAGAGGTACCCGGGCTGCCCCCAGATTGGGCATCTGGGAAGGGGACTTACCTGCAGCGAGACTGGGTGTGTTCAAGGGTCCTGAAGAGTCAGAGTGTTTGGGATGCAGTGGGGAAAAGAGGTAGGAGGCCAGGACCTGGTCTGCCAAGGTCAGGGGTCCAGGTGGGAAGGCACTGGATAGAAGCTGAAAGCGACGATGGGATTTGGCTTCTTTTGAAGAGATCTTTGTGGCTGCTGCCTGCTTTCAGTGCAGAAAGGGAGGACAAGATGAGATGGAGAAAAGTGTGGGCATGTCTGTGTCCCTGTTCTAAGACCCTTCACCAGCCCCCGCTCTCCCCTCCGTTGACACGGTCGCCTGCCTTTGCCACCAGTGATCTCCCCAACCCGTGGCTTACTCCGGGAGTCATTCGGGGAAGGTCCCAATGACTGCAATAGCATGGCTGGTGGCTCTTGGTCTGAGGGCAAGATCAACCAGCAAGTGATGACACATTTGGGGAGCAGACCCATTCCTGAAGGCGGGGCCTGTAGGCCTCCCCGTTCGCCCTGCACGGGTAGCTGGCCTGAGACTTCACCATGACGAGATGTCTCCCACCCACAGATCTAACCTTGGCCGTTCCCCCTGGTGACGTGTGGACTCCCGGGTTCTGGGAGCCGCCAGGTGTAGAAATGAAGCCGGTCCCAGAAGCAGGCTGCCGGGGTGAAGTCCTGCTTCTATTCCTGCTGGCC
Source organism: Molossus molossus (assembly GCF_014108415.1). Classification (NCBI taxonomy): domain Eukaryota; kingdom Metazoa; phylum Chordata; class Mammalia; order Chiroptera; family Molossidae; genus Molossus; species Molossus molossus. The sequence continues at coordinate 9,931,221 of NW_023425345.1, read as the reverse complement.
TTGGGCAAGTTCCTTCACCTGTCTGGATTCTAGTTTCCTCCTCTGTAAAACAGGAAAACAGCAGTCACTGCCTCATAGAGTTGTAAGTGAGTTAATATTTATGAAATACTTGAAAGAGGGCCCAGCCCAGAATAAGTGGTCAATAAGTATTCACTCTTCCTATCAGTTCTATTTTCCTGCCTACTCAAGGGGAGAGGCCCTGCTCTCTGCCTACCTCCCAGAGATGGCTGTAGGATTAATGAGATAATGATCGTCCACGGTTTGGAGCTTTGCTGAACAAAGGCACTGCATAAATTCACATTATTATTGTCATCCTGATGCTTCGCTGGGTGGGCCTAGTTGGTTGATTTATGTAAATGACAAGTCCCTAGTTGATCTGAATTAGTGATAAGCAAATTTCAGACAGTTCAGATAATAACAGTTATCTTCCATCTGCTCAGGGTCTTTCCTTCTGAACGCTTCTAGAGGGCTGGGTGAGGGGGAACAGCAAGAGAGCCTCTTACAGGCATTGCTCCGAGCATCGGGCATGTATCCGTCTACCTGTTGGGCCAGTGATTCGCATCAGGCCCAGGCTCTGCTGGGCTCTTGGGCTGCAGACCTGCACACCCGCCGTTTCTACAGAAAGAGAAGACAAATGCATACCTTGTAAAGTCATCAGCTGCTGAGAGCTCACGTGTCTGGGGCACCTGCAGAGCCCTGGTCAGGTTCTGAAGGAAAGCTTCCTACATGTGTGAGCCTCAGTGTCCTGTGAGGTAAATTCTATTTTACAAAGGAGGAAGCAGAACAGACTTGCTCAGGCTCATGTAGCGAGGGAGGGTGAGACTGGGATTCGAATTCAGACAGCCTGGCTCCAGAGTTAACAGTGTCCTTAGCCAGCATGTGGCCATTTCTAGCCAGGAGTAAGAACCACCCCCTCACCCCCACCCCACCTTCCCCAAGTCTCGGATGGTGGAAAAACAGGTTGGCTGGGATCCAGGAGCACTAGCCCAAAATTGAGATCCTGGTTGGGTGTCCTGGGTTTTTCTTTGTTGTTTCTTTTCTTTTTTTTTTTTTACCCTCACGCGAGGACATTTTATTTTTACATTTATCTTCAGATAGAGCAGGAGGGAGAAAGGGAGGAAGAGAGATAGAGAAACATCAACGTGAGAGAGACACATCGAGTGGCTGCCACCCACACGACTCCAACCGGGGCCAGGGACAAACTGCAACTGAGGTACGTGCCTCTGGCGGGAACCGAACCCGGGCCTTTCTGGTCCACGGGCCGACACTTTAACTGCTGAGCTAAACTGGCCAGGGTGGGTGTCCTGGGTTTTTTTGTTTTTTTTTTTTTATCCTCACCAAGGACATTTTTTCCATTTTTTGTTCATTTAGAGCGGGAGAGAGAGAGAGAGAGAGAAACATTGATGTGAAAGGGACACATCGAGTGGCTGCCACCCACACGACTCAACCAGGGCCGGGGACAAACCACAACCGAGGTACGTGCCCTTAGTAGGAACTGAACCCAGGTCTCTCTGGACCGCAGGCCGATGCTCTAACCGCTGAGCCAAACCGGCCAGGGCGGGTGTCCTGGGTTTTTTAAGCACATCTGGGGAGGAGTCTTAGTTTGGGCCCCTGGAGAAAGGACTCTAAGGTTTTCCTGGGTCCATGCAGGGACAGAAGTGGACAGAGGGAGAGGTGAACTGCAACAGGGGTCTCGGCCGATGCTACGGGGAGCTCTGAAGCCGGGTCTTTGCACCCCGACACGGACCAGTCCTTAGATGTGGTTGTCCCTGGAGGGGGCGACCCAGGGCAAGGCCATCCCTTCCGCTGAGCATTTCCTAGGGAAGGACTCAGCAGCTGGGGGCAGAGTTCCTGGAACCTGATAAGGGGGTCTTGGGAGGAAGCCCCGCAGCCTCCACTTCGCAAGGCATTGCTGACTTAGATGGATTGTGTATTTTGTTATCACGGTGGAGTCAACAGAAACCAAGGTGACAGCTTGGACTTGGACTCTTTCTTGGCCCCTGCTCTGCATCACCACGTTATGCAGCTTTGCCATCCACATGTGTCCGATTGCCCACTTCTGCCCACTGCCACTCGGAACTGGGCGGAGCCCTTGTTCCTGGACGGGACTGGGCCCCGAAGCTCACTTGCTGAGTGATAGGAACAAGCCAAGCCTTTCAGGGGGTGATGGGTTAGCGGATACTGTCCCAGGGTTTGGAACAGTTAGAAACTCCGCATTAGTTATCTTCCTTCCTTCCTTGAAGGCGTTCATTCACATTCATTCATTCACATTCATTCATTCTCATTCATTCATTCATTCATTCATTCATTCATTCATTCTATTGTTCGCTCACTCCTTCGCTATTCACTAACTGCCAGGTGTGAGGAGGCAGGCAAGATGGGCTCTGTCCTCGCGGAGTTTACCTTCTCCTGCGTGGACACACGGCAGACAAGTCAGCACACGGGCACTTTCCGGCAGTGGCGACTGCTGTGATGGGATTAAAGCACAGTGTCGGCAGAGTGGCCGGAAGGCCTGCGACGGCACAGCTCTGCGTCCCCTGCCCAGGGCGGGGCCTAGTGCAATCGCCCGGGATGTGACAAATACTGGTTGTGTGCCCATAACTGAATGACAGGCTGGCTTGACTATCATTGTCGGGCTTGGGGAGCCTGTCTTTCCTTCCTGCCTGGCAGGGTGGGTTCCATGAAGCTTCTCTGGAGGTGTGGTGCCTACTGACTCAGCTCTCCTCTGCCTGGCAGGGCTGATATGTTCCTTGAAAAACCTCCCACTGTGGGGCTTGCCCGGGTACCCTGGAGATGCCCATCAGAGCAGCTACGCCATGAAAACAGCTTGTGAGGCCCGAAGGCCATGTACACCCTCCCTACTGCCCTTCCCAAGCCCAGACTCAAGCTGGGCAATCCTGCGAGAAGGGGCATTCTCTGCCATTTCGTGCCCCTCGCTAGCCTGGGATGCCGTGTGAGGACAGCCCTGCCCCCACCCTCCTGCCATTCCCACCCACATGTCCAGCCCAGCCTGAGCCAGGACCAGGTGGTCCTGGGAGAGAACTGACCTTGGGGTTTTTGAGGAGCTCATGGAGTTTCGCAAAATCAGGGTTTGAATCGGAGTTCTGATCCTGGTTTCGCCGAGTGGTTCTCTGGGTTTTAGTTCCTCATCTATAAAATGGGGATAAGATGAATATGGTCTTGCCTGCCCTTCAGGTTGTTTTCTCCTGCCTCAGGGCCTTTGCACAGGTTCTTCCCCTGCTAGAATGCTCTTCCTCACCCCTTTCCCTTTTATCTAATGCACTCCTTTTATCCTTTAGGTCTCAGTCAATCACTACACTTAACCAGGTCAGTTCCCCATTATCCACTCTCAGGGTACTAAACTGAACTGCATGTTTTACCTTTGTCACAGATCCGTCGTCAGTTGGCATTTGTTCGTGGGATTCTTGAGCCAGTGACATCCTTGTATGCCCCAAGGAGGGCAGGCTCCTGGCTGTCTTGTCCGTGACTCTATTTCCTCTATGTAGTAGAGTACTTGGCATATTGTTAACTGTTTAGTACAGTCTTGTTGCTGAATGACTATTTAAACAAGATCATGTAGGTGAGGACCCTTAAAAATATAAAGCACCAATCAAAAGGGAGGTGTGTTATCAATGGGATAATAACATTGACCTGGGGGAAGCATTTCAGTTCAAGAATGTGGGTGACCTTTCTAGAATGTAAAAAAGCATTTGTCCAACCGTGTCCTGAGTCAGCCTGTGCCCAGTGAGCCAGCAATACTGATTGATCATTGGCTTTTGCTGGTGACCAGGTGGGGCTCGGTGTTTCCGAGCCCCCAGCAGATCGGCCTTACTCAGTCTCTCCCTGCTACTTACTCTTACTGCAGCTGCCACACACAGAAGGGAAGTGTAAGGAAATGCAAAGTGTGTGTGAGTGTTTGTGTGCGTGTGCATGGGCAGGCACAAGAGGATGGTGCAGATAAGACAGACAGCTTCGTTCCACTTTAAACAGTCACAGCCCCACAGCCTGCCCCTCTCAACAGTAAGCAGCCTCTGTCCCTCGGTCAGCCTGTCCCTAAGTCAGTGAGCATTTGTTGAGCAACTACTGTGTGCTGGGTGTCAGGCTAGTGCTGAGGACTCAGCGGTGACAGTTCAGGCAGGATCCTTGCCAGCATGCTGGTGACTGATCAGTGGGGATGACTGATGTTAAAGGTCACCAGATGCGGTAATGATATGGTAACATGTGTTCCAGGTGCCGCAGAGAAGGGGGACAGGGGAGGAGTCTTATTTATACATCCATTCATTGGTTTGTTTGACAGTATCTTGAAGCACCCTCCTGTACTGGGTGGTTTACTGGGTTAACAAACCCATTTGCTCCCTGGAACCTTCCTAGACCACCAGGCCTGACTGGCGACTCTTCTGAACAGCCCACGACACCTGCACTTCCCGATTGACACTTGGGGACTTTTGATTGAATGCCGATTAGTTTCAGTGAAGCTCCAAGATAACACCTATATCAGGCCCTGGCTGAGATCTGGGGAGAGGACGATGAATACGATCCCTTCCTGCCCTCCAGCATCTCATACAGGAGCTTTGTTGCCCTTTCCATGGGTGTGGTGTTCATTCCATCACTAGTTTGAGGCTTCCTCTGCCCTTCTCTTCCCAGTCCTCCCTGCCCGCCTCTCTCCCTCTTCCCCTACTCCGTAATGCTGCAGGCTTGGCCCAGCTGCCCTTGAGCCCTTGAAGGCCTGCACTGGGGACTGGGTGAGAGTCATCTGTATGCTACTAACAGGTCTCCCTTCCTGAGTGTTCCATAACTCTCCAAGCTCCGCGTCCGGGATCACCCCAGGGCCCTGTTAATAGATGCTGGCTGCTTTGCACAGTGTCTAGCACATAAACAGCGCTCTCGAGCGCATGGTGGCCGTGTTCATGATGATGGTGATGGTTATTAGGAACCACGCTTTCCTCTTCAGTTCTCCCACGGACACATTCATTTAACAAAGATCAAATGGGTTTGCTCAGATTTTGTGTTCCTTGGAGGAAAAGCATTTAGATGCCACTTCTTTCCCATGTTGGAGTGAATCAACATTAGACGTCAGAGTTCAACTTTTAAAAAAAATTCCTTTTTCAAAGCAACAATACGAAGAGCTGCAGGTGAGTGTTAACTTGTGGTCATTGGGACTACACCGATGCTCCTCGGAGACCACAAACCAGCTTTGTTTGAATGTTTGGGGTTGGAAAAATGGAGCCAGAGGCTAATGGCATTCACCTCAATAAATTTGCAGCAATATTTGGAAAATTTTTTAAATCAAACAGAAACTCGTTACAGAAGCTTGTCATGAAAGTTGTAACCACCTACCTCCTCTAGCCTCTTCCCCGTAATAGTTAAACTTTGAAACATTTTATGTACCTGCATTTTACATCTTTTATCCAATTTGCATTTATGCCTGCATTTTGCATCTTTTATCCATTTTGCAGTTACAACAACCCAATTATCCCATTTTACAGATAAGAAAACTGAGGTATAAGCAGTAATACTCCCCAAAGGTCACATGCCTTATAGATGACAGAGCCCAGCTTCACACCCAGGCAATCTGACACTGGAGCCCACACACTTCCCCACAGTGACATTTTGCTCCCCAACTAGATCCTGTTTAGAGTGTAGATTCTGAGATTGGTGTGGCAACTCCAATTTCTGGGTTGGGTCTCCTCCCACAGTCCTGTCCAGGGTGAATATTTTGGTTATCAATTGCTGATCAACAAACCACCCAAATCATAATGACTTAAGACAACAACTGTCTTATCTCCCAAGATTCTGGGTATTGACTGAGCTCAGCAGGGTGGTTCTTCAGCTGCAGTGATGTCAGCTGGGGCTGTGGTCTGCTGGGGGCTCTAATGGACTGGCACATCTAGGACGGTTCACTGTATGTCTGGTGTCTTCACTGGTGATAGTTGCAAGTCTGAGGTCAGGTGGGACAGTCAGCAGTGTGTGTGTGTCCGCATCTCCTGGAAGAGGGCTACTTTCTCTTCATGTGGAGTTCAAGTTATGTCTTTCCACGTGGTCTTTCTAGCACAATAGCTGTTCTTACATGGTGTTTCCAGGATCCCGAAAGTTGCCAGGACTTATTCTATAGCCAAAGTCATGTCCAGAGTCAGTGAGAGGAGGCTGAGCCAGGGCAAGGCAGTGACAGGGGTGGCCTATTTGGGGCCACCTTTGGAGACCAGCTACCAAAGTCAGGCTGGTTAGTGCTGACATGGTACTTCTGAGGACGGAGAGAGTCCACAGACTGAGGGCCTCAGATGGTGCTTCTTGGAGGAAGTGGGACTTACGTTACATTGGACCTTAAAAAATTATTGTGATTTGGATAAAAGTCTGAGTCCTGGGTTATTACAGTTGCACTTATGGAATGCATACCATGAGCTACACGAAACACTTACAGCTTTATGTGAACTAATTCTTTTAACTTTCAAACAACCCAAAGAGCTGGGCACCATCGTTATTGCCACTGTACAGATGAAGAAACTAGTGCACAGAGAAGTTAAATAACTTGATCAAGTTTACACAGCTCATAAAGTCAGAGCTGGATTCAAACCCAGGCAGTCTGAAACCCAGTCAAGAGACTAGTCATCAGGCTTTGCCACCTCTGGTAAGGAGGCAGAACCAGAGTTAGCAGTTAAACGGGCCCCCCCCCAGCTCCCTGCCAATGCCGTCTCCTGCACAAGGCTGCGCTCCATGAAGCAGGGGTCACATCCACCCAGGAGCCAAGCCTAGTGTTGGGTACACAGTAGGCACTTAATACATATTTACTAGAATCATTGAAGCGAAAAGTGTAGGTTGTGTTAATAGGGGGAAGCTACACTCTTTTTTTAAGGAATCAGAAAGAGTTTCTCTGACTCGGGAGAAGTCTACCCCTGCAGGAGTCCTTTACAGACTCGGTGGACAGGTGGCTAACAGGCCTGAGGAAGGCAGCGGATGGGAAACTGGAGGTGGGTTGGCCTTCAGGGTGCGGTTTTCAGAGCAAGAGCCGTTGGGGAGAGGAGGTGGGGGAGGCAGGTGGGCAGGCCGGTACCTCTGCAGCAGCTGCAGGAAGCTGGTGATTGGCATGCAGGTGACTCAGGAACCGCTTCCTCGAGGGCCCTGGGGGTGAGCAGGCAGCTGCGGAGTTCCTGCTCTGCAAAATGTAGTCATCACCTCTCGTCTTAAAAATAAATCTTCTGTGGTCTCCTAATGAGGCCACAGGAGGAACGGTCTGTGCTTTCTAGTAGGAAGGGTGAGCAGGGTAAGGAAGACAGTCTCTGGGTCTCATTCCACATGAGGCAGAGGTCCCCTGGGGGACGGGGTGCCACAGAGAGCCAGGAAAATAGAAATCCAAAGCATCCAGAACTTTCCTTTAACTCTCGTGTTCTGTGACAACAGGGACATGAGCCAAAGCTCCGAAGATGACAGGGCCCTGACCTCCAGCATTTACAGTAGTCACCCCGATGGTACCATGTGGCTAGGTACCATGCGATGCCCTCCACAGAGGTGTTGCCATTTAATCTTCACCATGATCCCCCTCACAATTTTACAGAATCATGCCTGTAGCGGTGACTAGGTCACAGTAAGTTCTCAGTAAATGTTTGTTGAATGAACAATAAAACCAAGGCACAGAGAGATGAATTCACTTCCTCAAGGTTGCACAGCTAGTAGGGTCCAGATTCCCCAAAATGCAGCATTCTTAACCATTTGCTCCATCTGGCCCTTTTGCAAAGAACTTCCACACTGATACTTCCTGAAGCCCCACACATGACCCCCCAAACTGGGGTTTCTCCGGGCAATTTACACACGTCGTCTCACATCCTTTTCCCAGTGGGTGTTGGGCATGACCCATATTGACCCATTTTTCAGAGGGAGAAACTAAGGCTTAGAGATGATAATCAGCTCACCGAGGTGACAGACTAATAGGTGACAGAGTTCTGGAGGCAAACTAAGAATTAGAAAGCTGTCTCATCAGTGAAGTCTGCATGCCATTAGCTAGTACTCCATCCTGACACCCACGTCTCTGTCCGCTCGGTCCCAGCCGCCCTGGTGCAGGGTGCAGCCTGGCTGGTTTAGACCACGTGAGGCTCCAAGGAGGAACGAATGCGATGTGCTTCTGGAAACACTGCAGCGGTTCCGACGAGCCAGGGAGTGTGGGCTGTGCAGCCGCACGGTGGGTCTCCCATCCCAGCCCTGTTTCCAGCAGTGAGTGTTTCTTACCCTCCCTGTGCCCGAGTCTTTCCTCTGCGGGATAACGGTCCTTTCCGTGTGGGGCTGTTGTGCTGTTCAAGTGATGCAGAGAAAGCATTAGGTCCGTGGCTGGCACAGAGCGAGCTCCTAGTAAGTGGCAGCGGTTGTCATCCTCATCACGTCATTATCATCAGCATCCAAAACACATGATTATTCCCCCAAACAGAGGCAGGCCAGGGGCTTCCCTCAGTGCAGCCCTGCAGTCCAGGGCTGCTCTGTGCCAAGGTCCTAGGGTGTCACCCGGATCCTCGTTCTTCCCTTTATGTTTTACTCTCTCCTCTGGCCTCTCTGGAGCGCTGGGCACCGCCGCCTGGCCCCGCCTGGTGGGTGTCTGACCAAGATGGCCAGTGTATCTGCAGCTCACGCCCTCTCTCGCGCAGGTGGCATCTGGAAGTGCACCCAATGTCCTCACGTATCAAAGCCCCAAACACTCAGCACACATGCATTGCGCTCTATTCTCTGCCTCACCGCCATTGGGTTTGCCTGTTTCTATGCAGGGGGTTCTGCCTGATTTTCCTGGTTCGGCATTTAGGTTCCCTGCTAACACTGTGTAGAAGTCTAGACTATTACCTATGGCCTTGACACCCCTCCCTCCAATACACACACCCTCTGGGCAGTCACCTGTGCCGCTTGCACCCCTAGCCAGTAGCTGAATCAGTTCTGTTAAAAGTGTTAACTGGGCACCCACTCTGTGCCCCATTCAAGGCCAACTGTGTGCCAACCGTGTCTAAGCATTTTCCCAGTTGTAAGGTGGGTGCTGTCACCTGCCCAATCAGCAGTTCTTCTGGGTATGTGCACTGCCCCCGTGTCAGTTCCACTCCCCAGGCCCTCTGGGAGTGCCACCCCCCCCCGCAGGGGCCAACCCTGGTCGTCCCCTCACTCTAGGCCTGTCCATTCCCAGTAGTGTCCCCTCTTTCCCCCACTGTCCCCGAGGTTCTTGCTCTTGCACAGAAGGGAGCCAAGGCATAGAAAGATGAGCCATTCCCAGAAGGCAGCGCAGAAACCATGTGTGGTTGACCCGAAGCCGCAGACCCTCCTCCTGGCACCGTCTTGCCTAACCCTGGGAGGTCCTGGGCCACGTGTGCCCGGCCCTTGCGTTGCAGACCCTCGGGCTCTCCTCGTTGTCCTCTGCACGTTAATACTTCCCGCACAGGGTCCCCGTGCTGTTTGACTAAGTTCATGCATATGAAGAATTTAGAACAATGCCTGCAGCTCACTCTCTCTGCTCCATCTTCTCCCAACCTCCTGCTCCGCGTGTAAGTATACCCTGAACGTCCCCACCCATGTTTGTGGAGTTAGATCCAAGTTCAAAATCTGTTCGCTTGGCAAGCTTGGGTAAGTTCCTCAACCTTTCCAAACCTCAGTTTTCTCATCTATGCAATGTTCTCAGAATGTTGTGAGGAATGAATGAGGTGCTGCCTTAAAAAGGTCCATTCATTCAGCAACCATAGACCATGGCCAGACACCATGCTCGGCTCTGGATTTGTAGCAAAAGACAAGGAAAGGCCCCAGCTCTGCCCTCAGGGGAGGTGGACCTTACGCACGTAGTGACATAGAGGACTTTTTTTTTCACATGATGGATTTTATTTGCTTAGGGTTTAATGTTCTTTTCAATAATTCAAAATGCAGAGAATATAAAACCACCCACTACAAAGAACAATGGTTAATAATTTCTACTTGCATGATTTTTTCAAGTAGAAGGACAACGCTTTAGCAAAAGCCCAAATCCCTCTTGTTAGCCATCTCCCTGGTCCTTTGTCCTTCCCTAGAGGTGACTGTTATCTTGAATTTGGGGCAGGTCTTCCAATCTGTCTTTATAGTTTGCTCTCTCTGTGTGTTCATAAATCATAGGTGGTCCTTTCGTGGGTTACATTTATGTATATAATATCAAGTGGCGGGTGACATTCCACAACTCAATGTTTCCCACCCAGTACTGTGTTTAAGATACATTCATGTTGGAACTTGGAGTTCGCTCATTTATTTTGATGGCTGCATGTTATTTGGTCAGCTCCCAACCTTGGCCCTCCCCCAGGGCTGCAGGGCTTAGGCTGGTAGGCCTTTCTCTCGGCTCCCGTGGCAGGCTTTCCTAGAGGTAGAATTGCTGAATCACAGGGTCTCCTTGGCAGCTTGGCTGGCCAGTGCCAACTTGTTCTGCAAAGAGTTCGTGTGGATTTTCCCCAGCAACATCTGAGAGTTCTGGTTTCTCCACATTCTCACCAGTGCTTGGTGTTGTTACACTACCATTTCTGCCAATCTGATTGGGTGTGGAATGGCATCTCATCTGCATATCTCTGATAGAGAGTGAGTTGAACATTTTTACAAGTTTGCTGATTATTTAGGTCTCCTATTCAGTAAAATAGCTATTCAAGAACTTATTTCTTTTGTACCGACTTAACTTGCCTTTTATTATTATTATTATTATTATTATTAGAGCTCTTGATACATCTTGGGAACTGATTCTATTACTGCTATGTAGGTTGCAAATGCCTTTTCCTAGTGTATTGCATATCACTGAGCTTTGTTCATTAGGCTTTTTGTTATGCAGAGATTTTTAATTTTGGTTTAGTCAAATGGATCCATCTTTTCTTTTCTGATTATAATTTTCTTGACTTGATTAAGACCTAAGATTGGGAAGATACTCTCCTAGGTTCCCTTCTTACAATTTTGAGGTTTGTGCTTTAGTTTCACATGTGGATGGTTAATCCACTTTGAATGTACTGTTGTGTGTGGTGTGAGGTAGGGATCTAATTTAATTTTTGCCCCCTAAGTAAAGCCGTTTGTCCCAATACTGTGGTTTGAGTAGCCCATTTTTCACCCTGCTTTGTAATGCATGCCTAAGTCGACATGTATACGTGGATCTTTTTTTTTGGCTATTTTCTCTTTATCTAGATATAGACAATTACTTAATCACATCGTGGCAAATGCTAGAAGAGAAAAGGCCAGGATGCGGTGGGAACATGCAGCAGGGGGAGTTGGCAGGCCCTTCATTCCTTCGCTCGCTTCTGCTGCTTTCTGGGCTTGAACGTGAATTATGGACCTTTTCTTGACAAGGCCTGGCCTCCTGGTGTGTACCGCCTGCCCTGGCATTGGGTTGGAGCTGGGGTGGGCACCTCCTGGGAAAAGATGGACTGACTCACTGAACAGTGACAGATGCCACTCCCCTTGGGGTGGCCCTATGCAGGCAAGGCCCAAGTTGGTTTTCAGGAGCTGGTGCTCATGTCTGCCTGTCCTCACTGCCGTAGCCATTTCTCAGAGCATTGTGACCATGGCCGTGGGCCTGTCTCACAGAGATGAGGTCACAGGCACAAGTTGGTTCCCAGAGAAAAATGTGAAGTCTCTGAGCTCATTGGCAGGCCAGGCGGGCATCTGAGAGAGGATGCTGGAGGTGCATCCCCGGGATGGGACCCCTCGGGCCGGGAGCAGAGGCCGTCAGGTGAAAAGCAAGTGCTCTGGGCACCAGGGCTACTCCAGAAGGCTGCGTTTCTGGTCGCCACATCCCCTGTGCAGCGTTGGCATGTGCTCCAGGGCAGTCGGTGTCTCTCCATTTCCCTCTTCTGGTTCGGCATCCCAGGGCGCGGCATCCACGTGCAGTTCTCACAGGCTCCACCTCACCTTGGAACCCAGCGCCTGCAATTCAGGAGGCTCCTAACCTGGAGCTGAGGAGGCGCCAAGGGGGAGCCAGCTGATAGTTGACACCTTACACTGAGGTCTAACCTCACACAGCCCGGGACATTTAACAGGGATTTCTGTGGAGCTCTGCACACCTTACAAAGTACAGTTTGGCTTCCCAGTATGATCAGTGAAAACTTAAGGTGCTGGACTCTGGAGACCAGACCTGGGGTGAGTTCTGCATGATCCTTGACGAGTTACATACAGTCCCATCGTCCATGCGGCGGGAGCAAGGGCAGATCGAGTCTAACCTCAGTGCATGAAGTGAGAGCCTGTGTTACCCGGGACAAATCCCTGACGTCGTCTATAAAGTATAATGTACAGAATGCATTCTCAGAACCAGTCCACCACAGCTGGATTTTCCTCTGTTGTTGGAGCAGGTCGCTGTTTCATTGGTTGAACACCCGATGAAGGAGGTGGCTTGTGTGTTTAGGGATGCATTTGAAAACCAGTTAGCTTTAAACAGAAGCATAGCTGGCTGGGGAGGACGGGTGCAAAGGTGCCCTGAGCACGTTCACTGAGGGTGACTCCTTTTCAACGATACTTAAATACTGTGTTGGCATGATGGCAGTTAAGACCACGAAGAAAGGAGCAGTGTGCAAACAAGACCTCGAGAAGTTTCTCCAGCAGGTATGCAGCTCCCCATGCCACGCCCATTCATTCCCTGGCCGCCTGTCTTTGAACACTGGGCTCATGCACAAGGCTGGGAGGGGAGCTCATTCCGGCAGCTGGGAGCCCTGGAGGAAGCAGCAGACTCCAGACTCCCATTGCCCTGTGCTCTGGACACGGACTCTTCGAAGGAAGCAGTGGAATCACCGGCCTTGCAAATGATAATAATAATCATTCCACTAATATGACAGCAGCTGACTCTGTGTCTAGCACTATTCTAAATGCTCTCTCTGTGTTAACTCGTTTGATGATATGTATGTAATAAACACTCCAATGTGCCCACGATAAGACCACCTGGGGCACTCATTAACCAGACAGGTTGCCAGGCCTCTCTGCTGGAATTTCTGATCGAGTAGATCGGGGTCGGGGCCCAGGAATCTGTGTTTTGAACAAGTACTCCAGGCAACCCTTATTTACAAAACTGCGGAAATGCAGAATTATTATTTCTCCCTGTCCCTATGTTTTTGTTTTGTTTTCATTTTTTTTCTTTATTGATATTAGAGAGAGGGGAATGGAGAGAGAGATAGAAACATCGATGAGAGAGAACATCGATTGGCCACCTCCTGCATGCCCCCCACTAGGGATCGGGCCCACAACCTGAGCATGTGCCCTGACAGGGAATTGAACCAGCAATCTCTTGGTGCATGGGTCAACGCTTGAGCCACACAGGCCAAACTATTTTTTTTTTTTAATCCTCACTCAAGGATACCTTTCCATTTATCTTCAGAGAGAGTTGGGGGTTAGCGGGGAGATCGATTGGTTGCCTCCTGAACAACCTCGACCAGGGCCAGGGACCGAACTGCAACCGAGGTATGTGCCCTTGACTGGAATCAAACCCACAACTCTTTCATCCGCTGGCCGATGCTTTAACCACTGAACCAAACTGTCCAGGGCCCCTGTTTGTTTTTGAGCTGGTATGTTGAAACTTGTCAGGTTCCACGTGTGTGGCTAGTCCTCTGAATTGAACCTTTCTGAGTCCGAGTGTCCTCTTCTGTGAAATGGGAATGTAAGAGGATGTAATCCCTGGGGTGTGTGAGGACTCGGTGAAATGAAGCACCTGGTACCTGGGAAGTGTCACCGCTGCTATTGTTGCTGTGATTGAGGAATGGGCGGAGCATGCAGGGGTCACCCCTGCACTGGAGTGACCTGATGGCGTGGCCTTTACCCAGTTTCCCGCTGGAATCTGCTCAAGCTAAGCCCCTTTCGCCAGTTCTTAACGCAGACCCGGTGCCCGGAGGAAAAGAGATTGGCAGAGAATTGATTACTCCCTGCCTCCCTCAGCAGCCCTGCTTCAGTTAAAATGCATTAACTGAGTTTGTCAAGGAGCCACCCGCCATCTGGGAAGGCCCGTCCCCTCCCCGCGTGTGCCAGGCCGCAGACCAGGCCACATTCACATGCAGGACCACGCAGCAGCGCCAGGACTCCTCTCGTGGCCGCATCCTGGCTCCCATGGAAACCTGGGGTTTGGTTCTGAGCCTGGAGACCAGTGAAGTGGCTGTCTGCACCGTGTTCACAAATGGGTTCTCTTTCATGTCCAATATTTCCTCTGCCTATTGTAGGGGCTCAGCCACAGATCGCAAAAGCACAAAAAGGCCAAACGGAGAAACAGACCCACAGAAAGGGAGCCAAGGGGAGGTGATTACATAACCCAGCAGCCAGGCTGTCGGCAGGCCTATGACTTATTTAGCTGTCTGTCTTTGCGGGATGTCAGACTCCATCCTTCCCAGCTGGCTCTCCGCTTTGGTGATTACATTAACACTCAGTAATTATAGGAAATAGACACCTCTCCAGTCACCAGCATTCCCAAGTGGCGGGATGGGGGACATCTGATACCAGGAATGCCGGATCGCTGGCCTGCACACTGGTCCCTGCCCAAGTTCTCAACAGTCTGGGGCAAAATGAGACAGAAATAAGAGCAGAGTAGCAAGCTTTCCCAAGATGGAAAATATATACAGTTTAAAGGCTGGTGCTTGATACTGAGTTGATGTTAAAATGTCCTTGGAAAAAATCTACAATGAGCCTGGCTGGTGTGGCTCCGTGGATTGAGCGCCGTCCCGTGACGGAGAGGTCCCAGTTCGATTCTCAGTCAGGGCACATGCCTGGGTTGCAGACTCGATCCCCAGTAGGGGTGTGCAGGAGGCAGCTGATTGATGTTTCTCTCTCACATTGATGTCTCTCTCTCTCTCTCTAAGAATTAAATAAACAAACAAACAAACAAACAAACAAATAATGATGCTGATAATAATTAGCGGTTGCCTCTGTCTATGACATAACACAAAGTTGGTCCCTAATATTAGTCTCCACTTTGGAGAAGAATCCCTGATCTATGAAATCCTGGAGTCTAAGAATCACTGCTTTATATATAAAGGGATATCACAATAAACAAATTAAAATAATAAGGAATCAAAGGAACCTCTTTCCTTTTTACATCCCATGTACATAGCATTTTAAGTCTCAACCTCTTTTCTTTAAACGATAGGTAACAACTGCTGAGGGTTCCTTGCTGGCTCCCGCTGCCTTCCTTCCCCATCTTCTGCCTCCCAGGGCAGGGCCTTGGGAGCCTCCCTGCCACTGGCCCAGCCCTATCTTAAGTCTTCAGACAGTCTTGGTGGAGAGTAGAAAAGTAATTTTAATACAGCCACCATAGCTGCAATTTTACCGTGTCCTAATCACTTGACATACTTTATTGAATCTCCATAACAACACCAGGAGAAGAGTACTATTATTAATAACACCATCCTATTTAATAAATGGGAAAACGGAGGCTCAGAGAGGTCAAATCATTTATCAAAAGCCACACAGCTTTGAATGGCAGCGCTGGGATATGAACCCAGGTACCCTGACATTGAGGCCATGCAGTTAACTAACTGTCCTGCCTCCCATGGGGTAAAGCATGGCCGTGGTGAAGGGTGGAGCTGGATTCACAGCCCAACTCTATTACCTGCTGGATTGGGTATTACCTCTCCAAGCCTCTGCCTTCTCACCTGCAAAGCCGTCCTCACGACGGCTGCCTCGCAGGGTTGTTTGAGGATGGAGTCGGTAAAGGACAGCCCTTGAGACGTGGTACCTCCCTTTCCTTCTCCTCACCTGGATGGGACTCCGTGGTCCAGCCACACCCACTGGCCTCTGAACGACTTCCTGGAACGTCCTTACTGCCGTTTCATCCTGTCATTTGCTCCCCACCATGACTCAGGCTGCAGCTCCCCTTCCTCCCCGCACATCGCTTTATTACCTCCTTCAAGTCCTGACCAGCACCCCAAGCTCTTCCCCCACCCCATCCCCTGGCTGGTGGGAGTGGTGGGGCCTGCCAAGTCCCCCAACCTTGCCTTGCTCCACACTAGGCCTTGCAAACAGGATTCCTACTTAATGACATCCTTGTTCCTCTGCTAACCCCCAAATTCCTCCTCTTCCTGGATTTGTGTCTCTGTGGCTGGCCCAGTAGATTGGGAACCTGTGGGGTGAACAGTTTCTAGGACAGTAGCTGTGGCTCTTGGGTCTCTTGTACTTCATGGTCGTCTCCTACCCAAGCTGTGCTGTTGGGAGGTGGAAAGAGCCGGACCCCAGCCATAGCCGGCCCTAGACACTGCTCCTCCTTCTCCCCCCATTTGCTCCATGTTACTGAGAGGGCCCCTCAGGCCTTGGACCCAGGTTATGTGTCTGCTTGCATGGATGCCATTTACTGTGGCACCTGTAATGTCCCAGGCATGGTCTGCAGGTGACATATGCAAGGGAACCCTGACTGCCTGTGAGGTGGGTCTCATTAACTTCCACTTAATGAATGAGCCAACTAAGGCCCGGCAAGGGCCAGGAGATATGCGCCTCACCCAGAGCCCGCGAATGACAGATCTGGACTTTGCACAAAGCCTTCCTGGTTCTCAGTATCCCTGTGCCTGGCATGAGACGTGCCAGAAATGCAGCGGGTTGTTTAACCAGGCTCTTTCTGTTTCCAGACCTGTGAGAAAACTTGGGGATGGGTGGCACCCCCCCCCCCACCAGCTACCTCTGTCCAGAGTGTGCCTGCACCTCTCCAATGACCCTTGGTCTTCTCATACCTCACATGAGCCTCAGATACCTACTAATACCTCCTAGGGCTATAGGGAAAATAAAATGAGATCATGTCTACAAAATGTTCACCAACAGTCGACACTTAATAAATGTTATTCTCCTTATCCTTGATTTAAGAAACGCTCTATCAATTCAGCAACATTCTTGTCTTTTAAAAATACAACTCTCTGGGGACACAGACTAGATGGTCAGAGTGCTCATTGCCATCACAGACCCCAGGGGGCAGAGAAACACCAGGCGAGGGCACCTCTCCACAGGGCTGCACGTTTACTCAGAACTTGAAGGGCGCCCTGGGAGACCCTCCTTCCCCACCCCCTCCCCAGATCAGAAGTACACAGACAGAGGGGACTGAATACAATGCCTGGAAGTCTTTGAAATATATGTTTCAAGTCTTTGAAATGAAACAAAATCGATGGCAACGAGGTTTTATTCGAATGATCCACGTCCCATCTGCTGGAAAGAACTTGTTTCCACAGAGAAAATCCTTCCATATTGTCTCGATCGGGGGAAGAGGGGCCAATGAAATTGCAGTTTGGGGAATTGGTCCCATGAAGATAAGATCTCTGTTCAACACAGACAGAGCAGCTGTGCTGTCTCCCCATTGCCCCTCAAGAGTTCTCCTTGTGACCACATCCTGTCTCTTTAAAATGCGTAATCGAGACAGATCGGCTCAAGATTGCCTTTGAAAGCAACTCCAGCGGTTCTTGGAGCACCCGGGAAGATGGAGGATTCCGAGAATACCTTGCTGCCTTTGGTTCTCCTGGGACTTCTTCTGGCTTCTAGGAATAACGCATACCCAGTTTTTCTACCGGTCTGGGAGCACTGATTAATGGCGCTGTGACGTTCAGTAGAAGCAGGTGCTTTTTCACTGCTGCGGTGGCCCTGATGGATGGCACAGCGCTTCCCTGGCTGGGGCAGCCTAGACCGGGGCTCCCTCTCTCGGCTCCAAGGCTTTTCATCACTATGTCCCAATTGCTGCTGTGTCTGAGGCTCTGCTCATGTGTGCGAGCTCCAGTGAACCTCCTAGCCACCCCACAGGGAAGGCACTGTTATTATTCATTTCGGAGCTGAGGCTCAGGAGTGCCCCCACCCCAGGCCTCACATCACTATGAGGTGGCGGAGGCAGGATGCAAACCCGGGTTGCTGTGGACCTGGGGCTCTGCTCTCCTGCTGCTGCACTCCGCTTTGGTGAGCAGAGCTCAGGAGTGATGTAGACTGGGTTTTGGTTTGATTCACCAGCTCTGTCTGTCTGGGCCATGGCATACAGTTGGCCAGGTGGTACACTGCACAGCCCTAGCGGGTACCAGTCACAGAACAGTCTATGTGAATGGTGTCCTCTAGAACTGTGCAATGCACACCTACACAATCCCGATGTCAGCCCCGGGATTCCAGCTGTTTACTCATAGACAGAAATAACCCATTGGTATTTTAATTGTTTTATTTATTTATTTATTTATTTTTATCCTCACCCGAGGACATTTTTCCATTTTTTGTTCAGGTAGAGTGGGAGGAAGAGAAAAAGAGAGAAACATCGATGTGAAAGGGACACATCGAGTGGCTGCCTTCTGCACGGCTCTGACCCAACCGGGGCCGGGGACAAACTGCAACCGTGGTACGTGCCCTTAGCGGGAACCGAACCCAGGACTCTGGTCTGCGGGCCGACGCTCTAACCGCTGAGCCAAACCGGCCAGGGCAGTTTCTTTTTCATTTTTAAGTGTACAACTCGGTTATCTTCAGTACGTTCTTAAAGTTGTGCAGCCATCATTCCCCAATTCTAGAACATTTTTGTAACCTCAGAAAGAAACCCTGCCCTCGTTAGCAGGGTTTTTCAGGATGAGGGTACAGGGCCAGAGGCCAAGGGATGGTAGCATACTGCGGTAGGGGACTTCAGGACCTGGAGGAGAAGGGTGAGGTGGAGCCCGGCAAAATGGACACCTGCAGAGGTCAAGGCTGTCAGAGCCTCAGCAGAGGGCCACGCTCAGCCGAATCTCCCACTAGGTGCGGAGGCCGGCAGGCCCTTCCAGAACACTGACATGCCTCCATACCCACTGCGAAGGTTCCTGGCCCAGGACACTGAGGATCACAGCTCCCAAAGGATCCATTTGAGGTTGTGAGGAAAGGTGATCTATTCCCCAGAAGTGGGTGTCCTGGCCCACAAGTGTGTGTGTGTGTGTGTGTGTGTGTGTGTGTGTGTGTGTGTGTGAGAGAGAGAGAGAGAGAGAGAGAGAGAGAGAGAGAGAGACCCTAAACTAACTGACGAGTACCCGTGCGTTCTATCGAGAGCAGGCTCAGGATATGGCTCAGGCCATCGTGATGCTGACATTGTTGATCACCTATGTAACAGTACCTTGGGAATACTCCATCTCATTCATGCCCTGCAAACAGCTCTATATGGTACTGATATTCACTCTAACAGCTGAGGAAGATGAGGCCCTGGGGTTACCGTTCCTAAGGCCATACCACCAGAAGCAGTGGTACTGCGATCTGGACCCAGGCAGGGGTGCAAGACCCCACCCCTCTGGCCTCTCCATGGCTGCACCCAAGTCTTCGCCAGCTGCTCTGGGCCCATCTGGCCAGGAGGCTGCCTGGGTCTGGTGCCAGCTCAGTTACTAACCTTGTGTGACTTTGGCCAAATGACTTCTCTCGGAGCCTTAGTTTTCTCATCTGTACAGTGAGGGGTTGGCCCAGGGTGTTGGATTTCAAAGTGAGTTCCACAGACCCTCCCCAGGATCCGATAGGGGGTTCAGAGACCCCGACACCAGAGCCAGTGCCCTTGTTATTTGTTATTATTGAGCTTTTGAGGGAGACTGAATAAAGGCTTCTGCTGGTTATAAATAAACAAATAAGTAAACATTAAAACCTCCAAAGCGGATACGAAGGAGCCGTGGTTCTGACTAGCTAAGTAGGATTTGGAGAAGCAGGCCTGACCTCCCCACCAGGAAGCCCGGGGACAGACCGCGCCTGTATGCTGGGCTGTTCTTCTCTGGGGGCTGCATCGGCATTGGGGTAGGGGTCCCCAAAGGGGCCAGCCATGTGTGGGCTGGGACAGAACACATCTCAGGATGACCATGAGGAGGTGGAGTCACCAGAGTGGCCACAGTGGACCAGGCAGTGTTTCCCAATGCCAGTTATTTAAACACCCATGGTTTTGGCTGCACCTGTGTGATGAGAGGCAGTGTGGCCTGATGGTTAGGAATTGAGCCACCTGGGTTTTCTACTTCCTATCTATTGCAGTAGGCAAGGTACTTACTCTCTCTGAGCCTCAGTTATGTTCTCTGTGCAATGGGACGGTAGTAGGGTTGGAGTTGTACTGACTTACTATGTGCAGAGAGCATTTCATACAGTACCCGGCCGGCTGTGAGTGCGGCTTGTCCCTTACTTGGCTTGTTATTTCAGTTTCCACGTCTGTTGAGTGGAGACAGTGATAACGGCAGCTGATCGGGGTCATTGTAAGGATCGAATAGTGAGTAGTCAGTAAGGGGTCGAAATGGTTGCTATTTTTATTTACTTGTATTTTTCTTTACATCGATGTTCATTTTCATCCTTTCCTGAAGGTGGCCACCATCTGAGTGGGGGGACAGACAAGGGGTCAGTGCTGGCACGGCCACCGGGTCATCCTGCTCAGCGACTGCCAGAGCTGCTACGTGGCAAACACTTGGAAATCCTTGAGAACCTTGAGTCTGGGCCAGAGTCACGGCGGGCACCTGACCCGCCAGCTCATGCTGGGAGGGGAAGCCAGTCCCCGGGGGCCTGTGCTGTAAATAGACACACGGCCTGGCGTGGACGCTGGCCAAAGAAGCCCTTCCCGCCTGGGGCTGGGGCCTTGGCTTTCTGTTTCCCTGCCCTCCAGGCCCATGGTTCGTACGTCCCACGAATGAACCGAGGGGTTAGAGGTCCAGGCGCAGGTCCCTGCTCTGTCCCTCACCAGCTCCCTGACTCGGTCATGGTGCGTCCACTATCTGTCCTCAGTTTCTCCGTCTGCACAGGAGGGCGTTATCTGGATGTCCTTGGAAAGTCTCTTCTGTCCCTGCTCTGGTTAGTGAGGGGCAACACGGGGTAGTGGTTAAGTCAGACATACTCCTGGGTTCTAGTTCTGGTTTTACTTCTTAGCTGGAGACAAGTTACTTACCCTCTCGGGGTATCAGTCTCATCCGTGAAATGGGTTGGCCGTGGGGTTGTGATCGTACCTGTCCCACAGGCTGTTGCAAGGATTGTGGGTTCATACGCACAGGTGCTTAGAATAGTGCCTGGCACCAGCAGCGTGCCCCCAATGGAGCTTGTTACTTACCTGGGCTGCTCTTTAAAGATGCCCCGGTTTTCCTACTTAGTCCCACCATCCCGGTCTCGGACTGTCATTGCTGTTGAGCCCAGACGCCTTGGCAGCCTCAGGTCAGCTCAGAGAGCCAAGGTGGCTCCAACCAACCCATAGTCATGCTCACGGAGCATCCCTTCATTCCCCCACCCGTGAATGAGCACCTGTGATGTGCCAGGCACTGCTCTAGGCTCCGGGGACATGCTGGTGACCTAAATGGGCAGAAATCCCTGTCCTTATGGAGCTTACAGTCTAGTGGGGGGAGACGGATATGAAATAAATAACCAAATAGAATATAAGCACGATTCTGCAGGTGTTTCTTTGGGGGAAAAAAATGTAGGTGACTTTCTGACTCCCACCAGCCCCATCCCTGGTTGAAACTCATTGATCTATGAAGCCTGAGCTCCCCCGGCTCAGCTCCTGTGATATTCTCCTGGCACTCTGAGTCACCCTCCTCCAGATGCGCCCTCCTTCCTTTATTCTCCATGAGCTCGGGCTCTGGAACCAACCAGGCCTGGCCTTCGGTCCCCATTCTACCACTCCCTGCCTGCTTGACCTTGAGCAGGTCACTTACCCTTTCCATTCCTCTCTCGTCATCTTTAAAATGACATTGCACGGCCCTGGCCAGTGTGTCTCAGCGGTTAGAGCGTCGGCCTGCGGTCCAGAGAGACCCGGGTTCGGTTTCCACTAGGGGCACGTACCTCACTGGCAGTTTGTCCCCGGGCCTGGTTGGGTTGTGTGGCCACTCGATGTGTCCCTTTCACGTTGATGTTTCTCTCTCTTCTTCTTCTCTCTCCCTCCCACTCTATCTGAACAACAACAACAAAAAAAGGAAAAATGTCCTCAGGTGATAAATAAATAAATAAATAAATAAATAAATATAAAATAACATTGCGTGCATCTTAAGACTGTCATGAGAATTAGAGTAATACATGTAAAGCATTTAGAATAACGCTTGCCCCTGTATAACCTTGGGCAAGTTGCTCTTTGAGCCTCAGTTTGCTCATCTATAATGTGGGCACAAAATAGTACTTAATACACAGGGAGCGTGGGATTTCTGCCCATTTAGGAAATTAAATATGATTAGATGTGTAAAACATTTGGCTTAGCACAGAACGGATGCTCTTTCTCCCCTCCCATATTGATTAATTATCACTGTGTAACAAGACACCCAGAAACTCCGTAGCTTAAAACAACTATTTATAATTGCTTATGTATCTGTGGGTCAGGGGAGGCAGTGGACATATTCTAGCCCTGACCAGGCCACTGTGCTTTAAGCCACAGGCTCCTCGCTGAGGTTAGGACTCAGATCTACCCCGTGTGTGCTCATCTTGGGGACCATGTGAGGGCTTCTCACGGCCATGTAGAGATGCAAGAGCACGAACATGCAGGGACTCTTAAGGCCTAGGCTGGGACAGTACTGTCCCTTCTGCCTCCCTCCATTGATAAAAGCAATTACGTGGTCAACCCCAAAGTCAAAGGGTTAGAGAAATGGACTCTGATCCTTCAGTGGAAGGAACTACAAAGTCATATGACAGGGGGTGTGGGTAAATGGAAAAGGCAGGAGTGAAGAATCAAGGACATTCATGGCATCTGCCTGGCCTCCCAAGAACCTCCAGGAGAGGTCCGATGTGAGAACTTCCAGTAAGGAGCAGTGATTCTCGGAGATCCTTTGTAGTTTCCATTGACCCATGGGACGCGAGGCCTGAAATACTTGCTGAATTGCTGCTCTAGATTGGCCAAGGATATACTGGGGTTTTCCTCCCAGGGATGTTTGTGCAAATATGGAGGATGGGTGCAGGAAGGCTGGACTGCAAAGCCCTGGAATGGTCCCCTCCCCCCCATGGAACTTGTCCTTGCAACAAAATAAATAAAACTGTCAGCTGGAAAAATGAGAGGCAAGCCGACCAAATATGATAAACTGTCTCTCACTGTGCATTGTACTTGCTACAATGAAACCCCAGGCGGATGCTAAAAATGTGTGCAGCTTTGTGAGGAGACAGGCGTGCTCTGTGTGGCCGAGATTTTCTGAGAAAGGTAATTTAACTGTAACGCATAGAGAGGAGAGAAATACAAAGAGTGGTAATTTGGAAATTGTGCATCAGGTGCTTTCTTAAAAATTGATATTGTTAGTTATTTTTCTTTTATTAAAACCCAGAGTCTGCTGTTTCATCCTTATCTAGCTCATTCAAGGCCTGTGTTGACATTTCTAATTTGCAAATTTAAAGATTGTCAGGAAATGGTTTAAACACTCAGCAAGGTTGGGGAGCTCCTTTACTGTTAGTGACAGGGTTTATCTCTGGAAAGATGGTGGGGAGGGGGGCTGGGCTGCATTTAGGGAGGCCTGGGAATAGCAAATGTTTACTGAGCGCTCAGTGT
Source organism: Molossus molossus (assembly GCF_014108415.1). NCBI lineage: Eukaryota > Metazoa > Chordata > Mammalia > Chiroptera > Molossidae > Molossus > Molossus molossus. The sequence continues at coordinate 9,907,880 of NW_023425345.1, read as the reverse complement.
CAGACACATTTTACATTATCTTCCATTAAACCCGTGATTTCCATTTTGCAAATGAGTACAGTGAAGCCCGGGAAGGTTAAATAATGTGCCCAAATAAGGCAGCTCCTACATGGCAAAGCTGGCACTGGAACCTGCCTCAGGGAAAGACCATATGCCTCCGAGTCAGATCGTTTGGGGATTCAAGCGGATGCTCTACTAGTTTCTATGGGGCTCTGTGACTTTTCATTCATTCATCCATTAAGCGAGTGTTAATTGAGGATATACTATGTGCCGGGTGCAGTGCTGGGCATCACAGGCACAACGGTCAGCAAAACTCAGGCTCCTGCCTCTTCCACTTTGTACAGGGCTGCTAGGAAGGAACATATAGCTCTAAGGGCATGTGGCCAGGACCAGGACCTGGGGAGCCTGGCAGGCTTCCCCAAGTGAAGGACTTTTGAGTGGCTCTCGAAGGGGATGAAAGTCAGCTAGGCTGTGGCTGTCTGTCTTGAAACTCTCAGACTTGGAAGCCAGCTGCCATGGTATGAGAAAGCCCAGAGCCATGGAAAGACCACATGTGAGTGCTGAGGCCAACAGCCCCAGCCAGGACTGGCTGCATGATTTGCAGGCTCCAGTGAGAAGTGAAAATATAGGGCCTCTTGTTTAAAAAAAAAAATCCTAAGAAGCTAAAGATGATGACGACAGAGCACCAAACCGAGCACATGGCTCTTCTAAGTGTGGGCCCTGAGCACCTGCACAAGTCACACACCCTGAGCTGGCCCTGGCTCCCATTGCGGTCCCAGCATCAACTGCCCTCAATAGGAGTGAGGAAGAGTTCAAGATGACCCCAGGCCCAGCTGCCATCTAATTGTAATTAGGTGACAGACCCTGAGTTAGAGCCACCTAGCTGAGGCCAGTGTGCCTCTGGATCTGCAAGGGTAAAAATAAAGAAAGAAATGATTATTTTTTAAAGTCAGCAAGGCTAAAGAAGTGGGCAGGGTACTGGGCAGAGGAAAAAAGTAAAAAATGCTGGACCAGATGGTTGTATGGGGTGTCTGAGCAGCTGAAGTACAGCCATGGGAGTAAGTGTGAGAACAGGGCTGAGGCCGGAGTAGCCAGAGAGGGAGAGAAGAACCTGGGATTCTGGTCTTGGTTCTGAGAGCAAAGACACCATTGGAGGTCTGGGAAAGGGAAGAACACACCTGGATTTGCATTAAAAAAAATTTTTTTTCCCTTTATTGATTTTTAGAGAGAGAGGAAGGGAGAGGGAGAGAGATAGAGACATTGATGGGAGAGAACATCAACTGGCCACCTCCTGCATGCCCCCAACTGGGGATCAGGCCCACAACCTGGGCATGTGCCCTGACCGGGAATCAAACCAGCGACCTCTTGGTGCATGGGTAGATGCTCAACCACTGAGCCATACCAGCCCAGGATTTGCATTTTTTTTTCTTTATTGATTTTAGAGAGAGAGGGAGAGAGAGATAGAAACATTGATGAGAGAGAACATGGATTGGCCACCTCCTGCATGCCACACAGTAGGCACTGGGCCCACAACCTGGGCATGTGCCCTTACCCGGAATCAAACCAGCGACCTCTTGGTGCATGGGTCAATGCTCAGCCACTGAGCCACACTGGCCGGGCTGGATTTGCATGTTGTAAAGATCACTCCAGTGTTCTGTGGAGCACAGACAGAGCACCGGGGGTGAACTGGTGCAACCAGTGAGGAGGCTGTGGAAGGCGAGGGATAAGGGTGGTCTGGACCAGGCGGTGGGCACTGGAGATGGGGCTGAATTGCACAGATCTTGTTGACGGAATTTCACAGGACATGGTGAAGGACTTGCTGCTGGTGGGTGAGGGGAAGGGGCCCAGGATCGAAGGGCCACAGCAGATGGGTGCCTTTTCCTGAAATTGGAATCAAGAATGGGGTTTGAGGACGAATGCCATGGGTTTTCATTCTCGGCTAGTTGAGTTTAAGGTGCTTTTGATAAAAAGAGATGTCAATCAAGCATTTGGGTAGAGCCAGCTGGAGCTGGAATTCGGGATTTACTGAGGTGTGGATGGCAAGTGCAGCCTTGCGTATGGGTGGAATGGTCCATGCAGCGTGTCTGGAGCTGTGCTCCCCAGTACAGCAGTCACTAGCCACTTAGGGTTCATGAAATTTAAATTCATCTAAGTGAAATATAACTTAAAATCCAGTTCTTGGGCTGTTTGAGCCATATGTCAGATGGTCAGCTATGACTGGTGGCCAGCAGGTCCCTGTTGGACAGTGTTGACAGAGAACGTCCCGTCTCGGCAGAAAGGTCTGTGGAATCCGGCTGCTCTCGCGAGAAGGTGCCCTCTCGGCAGACAGGTCTCTGGAATCCGGCTGCTCTCGCGAGAAAGTGCCCTCTCGGCAGACAGGTCTCTTGGACCCGGCTGCTCTCGCGAGAATGTCCTGTCTCGGCAGACAGGTCTCTTGGACCCGGCTGCTCTCGCGAGAACGAAACGGAGTCTGGGGCCAAGATTTCCTGGCCTGGTAGAGGAGAAGGAGGGGTCGCTGCGAAAGAAGATCCAGGCCCTCCTCGGGTCAGGCACTTTGCCTGCCTGAGGTTAGTTTTCTCCTGTGTGTAGACATTAATACCGTCCTCATGGGGGAGTACGTGGATTTAATGCCATCATATATGTCATAACTTACTGAGCTCTTCATGGATCCAGCCACTCTGCTAACCCTATGCACTTAGTACAGATCCCTCGACATTGCCTGAATGAATGCGAGGCATTCAGTAGGTGCTCAATACATGTTAGCATCCCCTCCTTTTCACTCTTCCTTCATAGCCTGCCTCAGGCGAGCTGTGAGGCCTTGGAGAGTCTCGTTCCCCCTCTGGTCCTCAGTGTCCCCCTCTTCAAATGGACTGTGAGCCCTCTGAGCCACCATCTCTGATTCGGGGGCCCATCAGCTTGAGGGCCCATGAAGCTGTTCAGAGTTATGCTTCCTCTCGCCACGTCCCTTGACCGCGCAGGACTGACCAGTCATGCGCAGGGGGTGAGTTTTTACTGCACCGATGAGTCGGTGGCCTGGTTTATGAACTTCGAGCTCCACCTTGCCGTGCATGGGCTCTGGGGGTTGGGAGCGAGTCCCTGGGCGGCCCGCAGCGCTGGGGGCTGTAGAGCCGGGCTCCCTCTGTGCTGGGAGTGGTTCTTGTTGCTTCAAGGATGCCGGGGCCCTAGCAACCCTGACTCGCTGCAAGAGATGGGCAGTTTCAGTGTCATTTTGGAACTGTGGGCCTTATAACAATTGATAGTGTTTATAGGGTGGGCCTCTATTACTCTGCTGCTACCGCCAACTGCAGACATTTATTGAGCTCTTCATGGATGCCACTCTGCTAACATGGTACACAGCCCCCGACTTTATCCCTGCCTGTGCGCTGTGCCGACTGCAGTTCACCCCACTGTGCACATGAGGAAGCACATGCTCCGGGCCACAGAGCTCGTGTGAGCTGGGCTCAGGTGCCCCAGTCCACACACCTACTGTTGGACATGGTTCATCCATCTGAGCAGGGCACATCAGTCCTGCCAGGTTGGGAGGGACAGTGAAGGGGAGCGTTTGTGCTTGGTGGCCTCCAAGTGGTGGTGACGCTCATGAAATTGCATTAATGGGGGACAAGGAGACATTGGAGGTATGAGCAGGGAACTCATAAATCCTTTTGTTCTTTTGCAAATGAGAAAACTGAGCCCTGGCCAGTGGGGCTCAACTGGCTGGGACGTCATTCTTTATACCACAAGGTGGCGGTTCCATTCCTGGTCAGGCCGCATGCACAGGTTGTGGGTTTGATCCCCAATTGGGGCATGTGCAAGAGTCAACCAATCAATGTTTCTCTTTCACATCTCTCTCTCTCTTTGTCTCTCTCTCTCTCTCTTTTCCTCTCCCTTCCTCTCTCTAAAAATCAATTATAAAAAAAAAAAGCAAAGAAAACTGAGGCCCAAAGAGATTACAGCTGAACCAAGTGACACACAGATTAATGAAGACACACTGTTTCCTGGGCACTCAGTCAGACTTGAAGCCTGGTGCTGACCTAGTTCTCCTCCTTGATTAGGGTGATCTTGCTGGGGGCAGCAGCATGGCATTGAGGTGGTAGGAGGGTCAGAGACCCCCCACATTAGAGAAGCTCTGAATCTAGGGACCTCACCCTCAACCGATTGCCCTCATCCTCCACCCTATGTGTCTGGTGACTGATGGTCCCCAAACTCGTAGGGTCATCAGAGCATCTACTAGAACTGCAGGTTCCCAGGCCATGGCCCTTATGCCCCAGATGTGGTATGTCTGGGGTTGTAACTGGGAAGTGGGACCTCTTCAAAGTCCCCTTAATGTCAGATTTGGAAACTCCTACTAGTCCAGCATCCCCCAAAATGTGTTCCATAGAACCTCATCCCAGTGCCATGTGGACATTAATAGGTATTATATATATATAAAACCTTTCAGGCAAGTATGGAAATGATTGAGCTAAAGGAGTGGTTCCCAACTGCAGCTGGAATCACCTGGGAAGTGTTGACAGCTGCTGTCTGGGCTACACTCCCAAGTCCCTCTTTAAGGACAGGACCTGGAATAAATATTCTGTAACTCTCTCCAGGTGATTCTAGTGTGCTGCCAGGTTGAAAGCCACTAGATTAGATAAACAGGCTTAGACACAAACACACAAAAACGCAGACCTTCTCAGGACCTTTAGTACACAATGTACATTACAAATATCCAAAAGGAGAAACAGATTATTTTCCGATTCTGGTGACCAGGGGCATACAAGAAGAAAGGCGATGTGGCTAGCAGAGAAAAGCCATAGTATACATGGAGAGAGTGTGTATAGGTGAGAGGAGATGATGGCGTGCAGTGTGATATTCAGAGACCAGTAGAATTTTTTAACTCAAATGAGCAGGAACGGTTTTTGTTGTACTGATTTGAGCAATGGTGATGGTTTGGTAATTGGTTAGTAATTCTAATACCTTTTAGGCTACACATATAGCATTTCTGTAAGCTATAAAAACAGTGGTACAAGTTTTTATCTTAGTGGGGGCTTCAACCCCACTGGGTGGGTCATCTGGCTGAGGAAGTTAGCTCCATTCTGCAGGGAATGATGCTTTCAAAACACCAGCCTGCTGCTCAAAGCTCTTCAAAGGCTCGCCATCCCCCTGGTCGCTCTTTTTCACAAAGCCCTACATGAGCAATGTCTAAACTTTTGTATTGTGTACTCTCACCAAAACATTTCGCGCATGCACCCTTATTTATTTATTTTTTAATCCTCACCTGAGGACATTTTTCCATTTTTTGTACAGAAAGAGTGGGAGGGAGAGAGAGAGAGAGAAACATCGATGTGAAAGGGACACATCGAGTGGCTGCCACCCGCATGACCAACCAGGGCCGGGGACAAACTGCAACCGAAGTACGTGCCCTTAGCGGGAACCGAACCCGGGTCTCTCCGGACCGCAGGCCGACGCTCTAACCGCTGAGCCAAACCGGCCAGGGCGCATGCACCCTTATTATATGCATGTGCATTCAGAAATCAAATACCTCTACTACCAGCAGTAATATAGTGAAATTAATGAGTTTGATTTCCTTCTTATATTTTTAGGTTCACAAATAAATGTAGCTAGAAGTTCCAATATTTGTTCCTGCCTGGATCATCCTTGCCCCCTGGTTTAGATCCCCCACATGATCTGGTCCCTGCCTTTCTCCTATTATCATCTGTCACCATCTCACCACCCCCCCCCCCCCCCACTACACTCCGGCCACTGACTTCTATCTGAATTTCCACATATGGCTCAGCCTTTGGACCTTTGCACCTGCTGTTCCTCTTCTTTGGATGTTGTTTCCCTTGCTTTTTGCGTGGCTGGCTTCTTGTCACTCGGGTCTTATCGTCTCTGTCAGCTCCTCTAAGGAGATTTCCATGGTCACTCTACCTAAAGTTGCAATCTAGCCACTTCCTCTGACACAGCCCATTTTAATTTTTTTGAGTAGCATTTACCACCAGTTTATATTTTTCTTGGTTTTTTTGTTTTGTTTTGTTTTGTTTATGGCCTGCCTCCCTCCGCCACAAGAAACAGTGCTGGCCACAGTGTGAGATTTGTTGGGTGAACACAAACTGAGACTCAGAGGTTAGAACATTTATCTAGGCCCTGCCATCGGTAAACGGTGGAGCTAGGATTTGAACCCCAAGTTCAAGGTCCTTGCATCATGCCAGCTGCCTCTTGTCCTTCAGAGGCCAGCCGAGAGGGGCTTGAGTCCAGATCTTGACCGCTGGAGTCTGAAATCTGTTTTGATGTCAGATGACTATGGAATTTGAGAGAAAAACATCTGACTGGCGTTTTACACGGTTTCCCAGCCAGTGCTGGGAGGCTGAAATCACCCAGGCAGGCCCAGCTGCAGCTGGAGAAGTCTGTGCTCAGGAACCGCAGGAGGTGGACGCAGCCTGGGGAAGTGCTTGGCTGCGTGTCCTAACGAAGCCCAGGCTCTGAGGAGAGGTGGGGGTCCCTAGGACGAAAGTCCCACCATCTTCCCTCCTGTTTCTTGTGCAGTTTTGAAGTGTGACATCAAGACCAGACACCTAGATAAAGAGGTGCTGAGCACCCACTTTCTTTCTTCTGTTGGACACCTGCAGGTGGAAAACCAGTTAGCAGGGCTGCAAATCCAGCTGGCCAGCCCATTCTCTACCCTGCAGGCACCGTACCCCTCCCAAAGGCCTGGGGAAGGAGACAGGAGGGGAAGGAGGCAGCAGGAAAGAAGATGAAAGCTTGAGACCTTGACCTCTTGAAGAATAAATAGTTCATTTCGATGCCTACTTAGGTGTGTTCAAGAGACCTATCGCCTCTCTGCATCACTTCATTTTCCCTTTCCAGGAGTAGTCTGCTCACATTTGAGCTGACGGGCCTTTGGTTGCCAGGCAGGTGTTTCTCTTATTTTTACCCCACAGCCTCTTTATGCAAGGCCTGCTGTCCCCTTCTCTTCTGTCTACCGAGCACAAGAACCCTAATGATGAGTGAACAGGCAGGATTAAGAATGTCAAATTGGATGCCCGAAGGCAAATTGGCAATTTATTTTTCCTGCCTGGGTCTCCCTTTTCCCCATCCTATTCACTAAAACAGTATTGATATTCTGCTGTAATGAGGTTTCCTCACTCTCTCACTCATTCATTCATCCAAGCATGAATCATTCATGACTGACAGCACAGCCTTCGGGGTCCAACAGACCCACCTCTGCCACCCACTGCCCTTGGGACCTGCCTTAGTGACCTAAGACTGCTGCAACTATTGGCTACAAGGTCGGTGTCTTAGAACAATAGAAGCGATTCTGTCACAATTCTAGAGACTAGACACCTACCACCAAGGTGTCCTCTGCAGGGCTGCGTTCCTGCTGAAGGCTCTAGGGAAGAACCCTTTGCCTCTTGTAGCTTCTGGTGGTGCCAGCAGTCCTTGGCTTGTGGCCGTGTAGCTCCGGTCTTTGCCTCTGTCCTCACATGGTCTCCTCCTCATCTGTCTTCTCCTCTATATCTTCTAAGGACACTTGTCATTGGACTTAGTGCCCAATTAGATAATCCAGAAAGATCCTTAACTTTAATATTTAAGTAATATCTGCAAAGACTCTGTGACCTTGGGTGAGTCGTGTAATCTCTGCGCCTCGGTGTCCTTAGCTTTGACTTGGAGATGCCTTTCTGTAGCTCATAGGGATCAGGTGTGGCAAAGCCTTCCCGGTGCCCACGCGTAGCTCACGCTCCATCAATGGCAGTCACTGTTACTTGTTGATGTTGCTCCGGCTCCCTCTGTATCCCCTGACCAGCTGAGTCCTGGGCCCCTTGGGATACAATCTACAGAGCCTGTGGTTAATTCCTGGGCACATCCAAGGCCTACCTGGTTATGAGAGGGCCCGGCACCCCTGCAAAACCCAGTTTTCCTGTATACGCGTGGAGTGACCCACAGCCTCACTAGTAGGGACAGTTTTAGAAAATTCCTCAGCTCATCCTCGGACTACCTTTTGGGGGATTGTCAAGACAGAGGAAACCCATGCCTGGCTGTTGGAAGTCATTCCAGCCCTGCATCCTGTCCCCACCCCAGGCACGAGGATCTTCCCTGGGTGTTTGGAATTGAGGAGGACGCTTCTCACCCACCACCTGGTAGGTGTCCCACAGATGACAGCGCTGAGGACATTCTGAGAGCAGTGAGCTCCTGTCGTGGCCTAGAGACTGCCGGGAAGGGATGATGGAGAGCAGGCAGGAGTGTTCATCCCGTCTGCGATTCCCTGATGACCTTGGCCGAGACTCTGACTGTCTCTGGGGCTCAGATATTCAGCTAGGTAGCAGTGGGGTTGATTTGGAGCAGTCGCTCTCTACACCTGCTTTCAAATCTGTTCCAGAATCCAGCTCTCCTGCACCGCTCCTCAGTCTTGTGCCTGTGAGAGTCCAGTGGCTTCCCCAGGGTTTCTTCAAGTGTCCGTACGTGCTTCCTCGTTTGCAAGTACCTGCCTCGATATCAGAATGTAGAACCCACCCCCTTTCCTTTCTCTTAGGATTCTCCTCACCCCAAGGGTTTTTATGGACTCAATTGAAGGTATAAGGGAACCATGAGGAGGGGTCATATCCCAGCCCAAGCTGGACTGACACCGTCCAAGCGCTTCACCCCCCCCCCTTTTCTTCTCTCTGTCCCCTGTCCCAATGCCCCAGCATTACCCCGTGTCAACACTCCTCACCATCCCCACTCTCAGCTCCTGCCACCAATACCAAGGGACCTGTCGCGTTCTTCCCCATGCCACCATCCCACCTCCAGGCCCAGAGCAGACATGACTAGTCCGTCACAGCACTTTCCCCCACGGAGCTGGAGCATGACCACAACCCTGGAGCTGGCCCCGCAGATGACCTCTCTGCCCCGCCATTCATGACGGGGAGGACGGGGACCGTGGGGTCGACACCCTGCAGGACTGCAGGCTGCCTCCGCGGCCTGTCAGGAGCAGGATTTCTGCTCGTCATGGACCGTGGCCCCTGAATTGGGGTTCCTTGTGCTTTATCTCCTGTCTTCTCATTTTCCTTCACACTGTTTCCGCTACCACCCCTATCTTTCTCAGATATAGATCTGATCATTCAGCCTCCCACACACACCTCACCAGGCCTGAAAGTCTCCTGGCACGCCCTAGTGTCCACAGCACATTCCCAAGTTCAGGCGTGGTGTCAAAGGCCTGGAACGCCCTGGCCCCAGCTACTTTTCAGTGTCACCTCCAGCCGGTTCCTGCATGTCCCCTCTGGCCAAGCCCCCTTTTGGTCTTCTAAATGCAACTCTGCCTTTTAGGCTTCTGTGCCTCTGTGTATGCTGTTCCTCCAGCCCAAATGCCCTTCCCCACTGTATTTGCTTCCTCCTGCTGCTGTAACAGATCGCCACAAACTCAGTGGCTCAGAGAACACAGATGCATTGTCTTACAGGTCTGGAGGTCAGGCTGAAACGGGTCTTACTGGGATAAAAAGTACGGTGTTGGCTGGGCTGTGTTCCTTCTGGGGACTCTAGTGGAGAACCTAGTTCTTGCCTTTCCCAGCTTTTGGAGGCTCCTGCACTCCTGGGCTGGTGGCCCCTTCTGCATCTTCAAAGCCCACGACGGCCCATCTCGTCTTTCTCACGTTGCGTCACTCGGATCTCGGCTTCCATCACCACATCTCTTTCTGGGATGGACACCCTGCCTTCCTCTGATCAGGACTCTTATGATTCCATTGAACTCGCCCGGAGAGTCTAGGATGGCCTATCTGTCTCAAGATCCTTTTCGTAATCACACCTGCGACCCCCCTTCTCCCTGGAAGGCAGTGGTTCTCAACCTTCCCAATGCCGCGGCCCTTGAGTACAGTTCCTCATGTTGTGGTGACCCCCAACCACCAAATTATTATTTTTTGCTACTTTGTAACTGTAATTTTGCTACTGTTGTGTCTTAGGCGACCCCTGTGAAAGGGTCATTTGACCCCCAAAGGGGTCACTACCCACAGGTTATAAGGTAACATATTCACAGGTTCCAGCAATTAGAACATGGACACCTTTAGGGGTCCTACCTACCCCACCCACTTTTATTACTAGTTGAATTAGTCCTTCATAGGCATTTCAAATGTCCCTCCTGTGCACAGCCTCCCCTGAGCGTCCCAGGCGGAAGGACTCGGATCTGTCTTCAGTCCATGGCATTGGGCCTCATTCCGTGACAGCAGGTACTGCCTGCTGTTCTGGTTCTTGGTACCTGGTCTTGCTCCCTTGGCAGACCATGAGCCCGTTGGGGGCAGAAGGCTGAGACCCGATCAGCTTTGGGACTCAGTGTCTTTCAGAGGCAAACATTTGAGGAATTTGCTGCATTCGTCTTTCCTTCAAGAGTCACCTCAAGTGCCACCTCCCGACTGTGCTCTTCTGTTCCCTTTAAAATGAGATCGAGCCTCTCGTGAACCCAGCGCGAACCGCAGCCTGGTGCAGAGCAGGGGTCCAGTGGACACTGAAGAGCTGACAGCCTCTTCCAGCCTCTGATCTGTACAGTGGAGCCGCACCTCACCCCGGCGTGAGGGGGTAGCTGGTGGTTTTGCATCAGAATGATCCCTGACACTGCAGAGTCACAGCCAGAGTCACCTTCTGAGAGACAGCTGACCCATGGCAACCACAGCTCCCTGTCCCCATCTCTCACTCACCCTCGGGCATCTGCACGGTGATCAGAACTGGGCCTGTCTATCTAGGTCGGTTGTGTTTCTTTCTGTTTCTGGAGGGGAGTGGTTGGACTTGCAGCCCTCTTGGCACTCCCCTTCCTCGAATGCAGCTGCTTCCCTGCTCCTCTGTTCCCAGGCAGCAGATGGCCTGGTAATCTAACGCCATTACAGGGAGCAGGGCGCCAGGGTTTAATTGAAAAACAAAAGCTCTTTGAGAATACCTGCTCTCGCTGACAAATCTGAGAGCGGGGGAGCCGGCTCACTGGGTTGCACAGCTCTGGAGCCCACATTCACAGCGGAGCCCCGGGAGCGCCCCCATGGAGTGGTGTGTAGCATGGTCTGAGTGGTGTGTAGCATGGTCTGCACAGCTCTGTGCAGTAGCCTGCCAGGGAGGGACAGATGCTTGTTCTGTGACCTCAGCCCCTCCCATTGTACTCCTCCATGCACCGACCTGCTTGGTCTCCATGTGGGCCAGTGGAACACTTAGAATGAAATCCAGATTCTTTTTTATGGCCTGAGAGGCCTCCATGGTCTAGCTTCTGCCTGCCTCCCCAGGCCCTCCTAGTACCCACCTTCCTTTGCTCACTATACTCCTGTGTCTCTAATACACAGGACTGATTCCTGTCCCAGGACCTTTGCTCTTGCTATTTCCTTGGCCTGATTGTTCTTTCCCCCGGTATTCCCGTGATCACCTCACCCAGGTCTCAGCTAAAATGTTACCTCCCCTAAGAGAACTGCCTGGAGCAGTCTGTCTTTGCTGCTCCCTATATTCTGCAGCTCGGAATGCCACAACAAAACACCACGGGTGAGGTGGTCTAAACAATGAAATTTATTTTCTCGTAGTTCATGAGGCTAGAAGTCCAAGTTCAAGGTTTTGGTTTATTTTGTTTCAGGAGAGCTATCTTCCTGGCTGGAACAGACCGGAATCTCTCTCTCTCTCTCTCTCTCTCTCGCTCTCGCTCTCGCTCTCGCTCTCTCTCTCTTCCTCTCATCTGTTCTTATAAGGACACTAACTCCTATCAGATCCGGGCCCCATCCTTATGATCTCACTTAACTGTAATTCCTCCTTAAATGCTCCATTTCCACATACAGGCACATTTGCGGGTGGTTAGGGCTTCAACACAGGCATTTTGGGGGTAGACATACATTCAGTTCATTTTACTCCCTGTTGCCACCCACCCCCATCCTGTTACCCTCAGCTACTTAACCCCTCTGTGCCTTGGCTTCACACTATGAGATCATGAAACCTGACACACAGGATGGCTCTGAGAACTGAATGAGTTACTGCACACAGGCTGCTTAGACCAGAGTCTAGCACAGAGGAGGTGCGCGATAGATGTTATTGTCATCGTCACGCTTGTCATCATGTTCAGCCCAGACCTGCTAACCCTGACTCAAGGCCTCGGAGACTGCTTTTCTGTGCACATGCCACAAGAACGAGAGTGTTAATGAAGGGACAAGGGTGGAGGGGAGAGTTGGGCGAGGGCATTCCTGGCACAGGGAACAGCACGAGCAAAGGAGCTTGGCCGTGGGGAGCCAGCGTAGGGTTTTCAGCCGGGGAGCTGTGTTCAGATTTGCATGCTGCAGAGATCACCCCGAAGCATTTCCCCACATGAGGATCACACCCCAGATCAGGGTCCCCATCATCTCACTGGAACTGCTCTTGCAGGGGCCCCAGTTTGCTAGTCCAGTGCTGGGTTCTCAGGTGAGGTTCTTCTTGACCTTTCTGTTACGCGTGATAGCTGACCGCGCCCTCCCTCCCAAGCCTTTCCTGTCCTTGGCTTCCCTGGTGCTGCTAGATCTCCCGGGAGGCAGTGCGTGTGCTGGAGCGAACTCTGGCCTTGGTCCTGAGTTGGAATCATGGCTCCATCACTGACTCTACTGTGGGGGTCAGGCAAGTTCTCGCACCCTCAGAGGCGTCTCCCTACCCCTGTAATTCAAAGAACTGCCCAGGGATTGATGTTAAGTATGTCGAAGTTACTCCCCTCCCCTGCCCGTGTCTTCCGTCTCCTGCCCTCCGTTTCTCCTCCTGCCCCTAAATGTAGGTCTTCTCCACGAGGGGCTTCCGGAACCGGAGCTTTTCAGATTACATGGTCTTGGTTGCCAGTTTCTCCTGTCTCGTCTGCCGACTTTCTAAGGTGCTGTGAAAGAGAGGGCAGCTCTCAGAGCCCTTGCCTGGGGCAGTCCACTGAAGGTTATTGTCTGAGGTGCACTCTGAGCCTTTTTTTCCCCTGCCTACATTTCTCAATATGCTGAGTCTGTGGAGGAAACTTTTGCCTCCAAGAGAAGGTGCAAGAATAGGCAGGAAGCACAATCTACTGAGACGCTTTTTAATTAGCCTCATACATAGATCGATTTTCTCTCCCTATTTAAACTTCACATCTCTGTAGTTTTAGAGAAATGTGCCAATTTCTCTAAACTCCATGCACTAAAAGAAACAGGAGAGATGTGTTGCCAAGTGAGGGGGAGGGAAGGGATTTCCTTTAAACATCCAAAGCACAGGGACCTCTCTGCTGGGACCTTCCATGGCAGAGGAGTCAGCAAATCCTGACCGGATAATAAATTGGTGCCAAAAGACAGTAACCTTCTCCATGCTTCTTTAATGAAGAGAAAGAGATTCCGCTAAGACTTTCTCAGAATCGAAGGCAGGGAAAAAGCCCACGAAGTTCTTCTGCTAAGAGGATGTAGAGAGTGCTGAAATGATTGGGGCACTTCGCACTGAAATCATCCCGATCACCTAAGCCACCACGGAACAGTGGTCTGCCTTTGTTTCTTTTATGGAACCCCAGTATGTAAAAGTAAAAGTAAAAGTTGAACTGCTCTGTGGAAGCAGGGAAGGGTCTCAGAGTGCCCCCCACTGTCCCTACTCAGCCTGAAGGCGAACTGTACTTGAAAACCATCCATTCCATCCATTCTCGTTCTTTCTTTCTTTTTTTTAATTTTTTTCTTTATTGATTTTAGAGAGAGAGGAAGGGAAAGGGAGAGAGGGATAGAAACATTGGTGAGAGAGAACATCGATCGGCTGCCTCCTGCATGCCCCCCACTGGGGATCTGGCCCACAACCTGAGCATATGTCCTGACCAGGAATCGAACCGGCGACCTCTTTGGTGCATGGGTTGACGCTCAACCACTGAGCTATACCAGCCTGGCCATTCTCATTCTTTGCACATGGGAAAAGGGATGCACCCAAGAGGCTGCTAATTGCCCGAGGTCACTCCTTACATGTTCACACTTGCTCAGGCTCTCAGTAAATATTGACTGAGCACCTACCATGTGCCAGGCACTGTTCTGGGCCCTAGGTTTTAGCAGGGCCCCAGAGAGATCTTCCTGCCTTATGGAACTTGCACTCCATGGGGAAGATGGGCAGTGCACCAATGGAAAATATCTGTAATGTCAGGTAGCAGAAGGTGCTAGAGAAAAATATTTTTCATTTGAGAGAGGGAGATTTTCTGTTCCACTTATTTATGCAGTCATTGATTACTTCTTGTATGTGCCCTGACTGGGGATTGAACCCACAACCTTGGCATATTGGGTGATACTCTAACTGAGCTACCCGGCCAGTACATGGAGGGCTCTTCTAGATGGGATAGCTAAGGAAGGCCTCAAAGAGGTGAAGTTTGAGCAATGAGAGGGAGGCAGGAGAACATTGGCAGGAGAGGGAACAGGCGTAAAGGTCCTGTGGTGAGAATGGACCAGCAAGGAGGCTGGCCTGGCCAGGGCTGAGAAAGCGAGGGGGAGGGTGATGGGTCATGCGTCCACGAGGGAGCTAGCTGGATCTGCGTGGCCTCGAAGGCCATGACAAAGCCCCACAGGTGGTGGGAGGCCTTTGGACTTTTATCCAGAGTGGGATGGGAGCCACTGAATGGTTTTGCGCAGGAAAGTGATATGGTGTGAGTTAGATTTTAAAAGGATTCTTTCTGCCTGCTTGCTAAGTGGAAACAGGCTGATGAAGGATGAAAAGGGAAACACTGAAATCAAGTTGGAAACTTTTGCAGTTTAGGTGAGAGATATTGGTGGCTTGGACCTTGATGGTAGCAGTGTAGGTGATGAGAAGTGGTAAAATTTGGGATAGATCTTTGAAGACAGATCCGGCAAGGTTTGCTAATAGGCTGAATGAAGAGATAACTTCTTACACCTCCTTTGAGCAAAGCACTGTAATAGGTTATAGGAATCAGGACCCTTTTGCTTGGAAGAGTAGAAACCCAACTCAAACTGCATCATATAACTGAATAGTTCAGCCAAAATGGACTTCAGGTACAGCTCGTTCCAGGAGCACAAATACTATCTTCGGGATTTAGTCATCCTCTCTTTTCATATCTTAGTTTGGCTTCATTTCTCACAGGGCGGCCTCCAGCAGCTCCAGGCTGACATGAACCTTACAAATAGCCATTGCCATGGGGAAAGGGTATTTCTTTCTTAATGGTTTCAATAAAATTGACACTTCACCTACCTAAAGTCATCTGCACATCCCTGATCCAATCACTCTGTCCAAGGAAATAGAATACACTTGTCGGCAACTCTTGTCATGTGCCCAGCCTGGCATCGGGGGGTGGTGGTGGGGGAGAAGCACGCTCCCCACCTCCCAAATAATTGTGCATTACCAGGAGGAGGGAAAATGGGTGTTGTATAGGCAAAAATAACCAATTTACACTATCCAGGCATAATAAGAAAAACATGTTTTAATAAATGAGAATTTTGCATTCTCATTTTTCTCATGTCACCAAAAATGCTTTCCTGGAGACACAAAAAGTAATTGTAGCCACGAGAACTGCAATGTGCTGGAGACCAGATTTCAAAATGCTTCCCCACACATTTTCCAGCTGCAGAACATGATATCTCCATGCCAAGAAAAGGAACCTGAACCTGAAAAGCTGACAGTCACATGTTCTGCAGCCACCCGATGAGCCCAGCGAGAGCAGAGAGAAGTACAATATTACCTGTATTCAGAAGGGGGAGAACACTGTCTGGGGCTATTGTGCAGGGAGAATGGAGACTCCGAATAGCAATGGGGAGGGGCGGGGGCAGGACGGGGGAGCTGGCTCAGAGAACCGTGAGGGGGCCTTTGTACAGTGGTCCAGATTTGCAGCCAGGGACACCTCATGATCCCCCAAACATCAGGTTTTCTGTTAAAAAGGGTGGCTGAGTCGCACTGAATTATCCAGATGCAATTTCGGTGACAACCTGATCACCAAGCCTGGCCCTCAGCAGCCTGAGCTGTTTGGCCTTGAGATTGTAAGCCGGGCTCATTTTTAAAAACATTCCAAGAAGATGCTGTTTTTGCTTCATTTAGATAATGGTTCCCCCATTGCCTTGCTTGCTTTGGATGGCACCTCATCCCGTCCCTGCGATATTTTTGGGGGGTAGTTTTGTGCTCCCCTGGGTTTTGTTTGCCTCGGGGCCTGGTTTATTCTCGCCAGTTAAGAAGCTCCCCAAAGCCCCAAATTTGTTCATGAAATTGTTAACTCCCCACCGTGGCATCATCAGCTGGGCCACGTGACATGGGAGGGCTCAGCTAATGTCATTACCTTGAGAGGCCAGAGCAGGCACTTGAGTAATATAAAAAAATATGCACAGTTTTCCGACTCTCCACCCCAGGGACATCTCCCTGGTTACCTTATCTGCGGCGGCTTCGTCCTCACCACGCTGGGATCTAATTTGGGTTGAGCAGCACATCCTGGGGAATTTTAAGTGTTTACTTGGAAAACAGGGTCCTCCTCCTTCCTGCTCCTTTCTCCACCCCCACCCATCACAGTCGAACATCAAGATGGCAGAATTGCTGCTCTGTGCTACGCTCAGGCCCGTATTCCTTCTTAGGAGGAAGTGCTGAGTGGATGTCGGGTTTGAGGAGAGAAGCGGGAGCCGCAGGGAAGGAATGAAAAGGTAACGGGGCTTAATGGGAAGCTCAGAGGCTTCGGAGTCGGCCAAGCCTGGGCTGGAACCCCAGCTCTGCTGCTTATTAGCTCTGGGGCCTTGGGTGTGTGGCTTAGCCTCTATTTTCCTGTCTGTAGAATGGGAACACACCCTTCTGTAACACAGAGTGCCACAAGAAAGAAATGAAGCAAGATTCATAAACCTTTACCTCCAGCCCAAATACCTCTCCTGGCCCAGAGCTAGGAACCACCCGATGGTAGCTGGGGCCCTCTCCTGGATGACTTCCGGAACCCTAAACATGAACTCACCTGCCCCAGATCTCTCATTTCCTCATTTCCACTCCTCAAGACCTCTCCTCCAAGAACTCGCCTGAGACCTCTGTCTGACTGTCACCCTCACATCCAAGGTGGGTGGGTCACCTGTCAGGTTTGCCTGCTGAATATACCTGCAGCCAGTCCCTTCTCCGCCTTAGGCCTGGCCCATCGCTCCCAGCAGCACCTGACTGGTCTGCCTGCCTTAGTGGTCCACGCTGCAGCCAGAACGTCTTCCCTGAAGTGCACATCTGGGCATGTCACCCCCTGTCTGCCTTCCACGACTCCCTAAACGTAAAGTCCCCTTAGCCTGCCAGGCGCTCTCTACCTTCGAAGCCTCTTCATCCACTGCTCCTGACCCTCCAGGCGTCGGAGGTCCCCAGAGGAGACCTCGCTGTCGTAGGCCTCCATGCCTCGCCAGTGTCCCCTCCTCCGTCAAGTGTGCCATTCTCCTTTGTCTCCCTGGCTTGTACACACCTACTCATTTTTTAAGATCAGCTCAAGAATCACCTTCTCTATTATTCAACCATAAAAAGGAATGAAGGTCTGATACCTGCTATAACATGGGTTAACCTCTGAAACATTATACGAAGTGGAAGAACCTGACACAAACGGCCACATCTTGTATGGTTCTATTTATATGAAATACCAGAAAAGGCCCGGCCAGTGTGGCTCAGTGGTTGAGCATCAACCCATGCACCGAGAGGTTGTCGGTTTGATTCCCCATCAGAGCACATGCCCAGGTTGTGGGCCCAATCCCCAGTCTGGGGCATGCAGGAGGCGTCCAGTCGATGTTCTCTTTCATTGATGCTTCTATCTCTCTCTCTCCCTCTTCCTTCCTCTTTCTCTAAAATCAATAAAGAAAAAGAAAAAAGAAATGCCCAGAAAAGGTAAACCCACAGAGACAGAAGATTAGTGGCTGCCAGGTGCCGGAGGGATTGGGGGGAAGGGACTGCTTAACGGGTCTAAGACTTCCTTCTAGGGGGACAAAAATGATTCGGGACTGCACGGTGGTGGTGGTGGTGGTAAAACATGCTGAGTGTCCTAAGTACCGCTTTGAAATGGTTAATTTTATGTTCTGTGAATTTTCATTAATTAAACAGAAAGGATTGCCTATTCTATAAGGAACCACCCGGGTGGAACAGACCCTTCTTTCCGTGGTGGCGCCCATGCCCACCTTATGTCATCTAGATTTGTATCAGAACACCCCCCAGACTCCTTTGTCTCCACATCTGCGTCCCCCGAGGCCTGTGAGCCCCCGGAGAGCATGCTGCGCTCCATCCAGCCTGCACCCACGACAGCGGGCTCAGGGCCAGGCGCGGAGACGCTCCGGTGAGGTTACCCCCACCCCACCTTGTCTTCCTGGGAGTGTGTAAGCTTTCAGGCCCTCCTGTTCTGGAGCGGGGAGGAGCCCTCCGCCTGCTTGGGTTTGAGTGTCCATCCCAGCCTCACCAGACACCTGGTGCTCAGCCTTCTAAGGATCTGTTCCGAGGAGGCAGAAGACATTTGCATTTCCAATGCGGCCTCCTCCTGCCCCCCACGATGGAGACTCGCAGAGCTCTGGCCTAGTTGCATAAATGCTGGCTTCGCCTTTTCCGTTTCTCTCTCGGCTGTTTCCTTTTTATTTACTCTTCTCCCCAATGTTGTGCCATCAGCACCTCACAGCGGTGCCACGGTCCTCTTCCTGGAGCAGTTTAGCCTGATGAAGGACACAGCTGGGGCCACCTGTCTGGGCAGGCCCAGGTGGATGGGTGGGGACAAGGAAAAGGAGGGTGCCTCTGGGCCCACCGTGGTGGCAGTGAGCCCGCATCCTGTGGCTGGGCGGCATCCCTCCCTTCTCTGCCCCCTGCATCACGTCGCCTGCTCCTCCCTGACCTCTGACCCTCCTGTGTCCTTATCAGGACCCTGGATAGTCCAGCATGGCCTTCCCATTGCAAGTTCCTGAGTCTGATCACATCTGCCAAGTCCTCTTGGCCACGTAACGTGACATCCTCACAGGTTCAAGAGAGGAGGAGTGGGTGTCCTTGCCGGGGCCGTCATTCAGCCCACCCAGCCATCTTCCTAAGATACTTCCCACATCTCTCTCTTGATGATGGCTCTCAGTTGCTTACAGATCCGAGTCTAATTCTGACGGCCAAAATGGATTCCACGGTCACCACGTGCCCGACGTGTCCCTGGTAAGCTAGCACCTTGCCCTGAGGGCGGGAATCCTCTGGGACAGCCTTGACCCACCTGCTCTCCCTGTCCCTACCTCATTTTCTGTGTCCCGGGTCCAGCACCAGGAGGACGTTCTTCCCCCTGGTCTCGGCTCGTGCTGATCGCTGGGCCTGGAATGCCCTCTGGCTCTTCCCCGCCTTTCAAATCCCAGCTCCTTCCTCACTGACTCTTGCAGCGTCTCACACAGCAGTCAGGGGTGCTCAGTGGGTGCTTGGGGAATGGCTGCATGAGGGATGGAAGAAATGAACAAATGCATGAATGCAATGAGGAAGACCAGCTTACCCAGCTAAGCCCTGAAACGGCTCAAAGACTTGAGCATGATCCACATCTAGGGGTCAAACTGTTCAGTACCCCTCACCCACCATAACAGACACTGTCAGTGGTCCACCCGTGTCCACTCCCGCAGGTCTGCCCTGCGTGTCCTCTGCCACTGGGTGTGTTCAGCTTGCATCCAGGCAGGCTGGAAGTGTTGGGAGTTAACACCCCAGGCGTGACCCCTCATCAGGGAAGGATGGGAGTTCGTGGATAAACACCTGGCATCCTCGCCCCCTTGGTGGGACAGTTCTGGGGTGTGTTCCACGGCCTCTCAGAAGGTCCCCAGCAAGGCTGAGCCCCAGTTGTGTAACACTCTCATTAAAGCATCCTTGGCTTTTCTCCTCGGTCCTTCCTGGTGCTTCCTGAATCTCTGCCTCAGGGTCTGCTTTTGAGAGAATCCAAGGGCATACCACACTGCAAAAGGCAGCATCAGGCTGAAATAATAAAGCCAGACATTACCGAGTGCTCGCAAGGTGCCAAGTGCTGGGACAAGCCCCCAGCACTCCTACCTTGTCATCCTCACGGCGACCCTGTCAGGTGGCTGCTGCTTCTCGAGGTGAGGAAGCGGGGCTGAGAGATGTGACGAGACTTGTTCAGAGTCATGTAGCTGCCGCACAGCTTCCCTGAGCCACCAGTCCAAGCATGCAGGGCAGAGGGAAAGGAAGTCCAGAGAAAAGGGGGAGGGGTGAGGACCATCCCGAAAAGGAAGACTTGTTGCCAGAGGTGAGGTGAAGGGGACCTGGGGTTGCTTCTCTGGTTTAAAGCGCAGAACATGCTGATCTTTTTAGCAGGCAGGCATCACAACCTCCTTTTCTTCTCTGCTTCTGAGTTGAGTCAGCTGGTCTTAGGCTGGGGGTGAGGACCAGCCCCCCTGCCCTCCCTTCAGCCTCAGAGCCCCAGGTCTGGAATCCTCTGTGTCTCCTTGCTCTGGGCTTGAGACGAAATTGCCCAGCCACCCATCTTGATGACACATCTCAGCTCACGCCGACTATTACGTTTTTATTCTGCCTGGTCTGCCCTCTTCACAGGGCAACGGGTGTGCGGAGAATCAGAGCATGTCATCTGTTCACCTGGCCAAACGCTTCCTCACCCTGCAGGCTGGGTCTCAGAAGCACCGGCCTTTGTCCTCACCTGCTAGGTTTGAATTGCAAGGTCAGCGCCACAGAAACTGTGGGTCTCTTGGAACTGCCAGGATGCTTTAATGACAGGGTTACGCTGTGGTGTGTATGAGAGATCTGGCCACTGGGTTAGGTGTTCTCCAGGGCTCAGGGCGCAAGACAGTCTGGTTTATGACTGCATAGATCTGGTTTTATTTCACAGATGATCACAGTCTGAGTCAGCCATGAAGTAGGAAAAGCTGCTGGCCTGTCACGGGTCCATGGAGAGGCTTGGCCATGCCTGACACTGGGCACTGCAGATGTGGTCTGAGATGCAGGCACGTCTTCAGCAAGCATGGCAGATAGTACCTGCCGCGCGTAAACTCTTGCCAACTACAGTTTTAAACAGCAGTTTGTTTTCTGATGACTTTCTAATAAACACAAAGAAAGGATAAACAAAAACACCAAGGTAGTAGCTCCCATATTTTCATGCGAGTCTTTCTAGTCTATTTTCTGTGCTCATACCTATAATTTCCAAAAGCAGATTACAGTCAGCACCGTGTTTGTTATTGTTCCTTCTTTTAGTAGTACATATGCTCTTTCCTGCAAAAGTATTACTCACCTAAAATGCAGTTATAAAGTGCTGCTTTGTAGCCCGACCGGTGTGGCTCAGTTGTTGAGCGTACACCCATGCACCAAGGGGTCGCTGGTTCCATTCCCCATCAGGGCACATGCCCGGGTTGTGGGCTCGATCCCCAGTGGGGGGCATGCAGGAGGCGGCCAATCAATGTTCTCTCTCATCGATGTCTCTCTCTCTCTCTCTCTCTCTCTCTCTCTCTCTCCGCCCCCCTTCCTCTCTCTAAAAATCAGTAAAGAAAAAAAATTAAAAATAAAATGAAGTGCTCCTTTATATTCCATCCGTCTCCCAAGGAGACCATAATTTAGTTACCTAGACCCCTTTTGCAGGACAGGTAGGCTGTTATTCCTTTTGTAGTTTAAATAAATGCATAAGGATGAACATCCTTGAACATAACATTTGCCCATGCCGCTCAGATTATTTCCCGAACTTAAATTTCTAGATGTGCGGTTACTGGGCTAAGTAGTATGAAAAAGGCTTTTGCTTATGTTTGTTGTTTTGATACTACTCTTGAAAATTCTGTGTAATTTCTACTCTAATGATGAGTGTTGAAGAGTTCCCACTGGCTTTCTAGGTCGGCAGTCACCACACCTGCATATAATCATGACTTGGGCCTCTTCATTCTATTTGTCTTTCTTCTATCTACCCATTCATCCATCCATCCTTTCCTCAATGTATGGGCTACAACTTCTAGAATAATGTCAAATAATGGTGATGAGCCACTTTGTCTAGTGCCTGAATTTAGTGGGACTATCTGAAATATTTCACTGTTAAATATGATATTGATTATTAGTTGAAGAGACATTCCCCATCACAGTAAGAAAATGTCCTGTGCTCTAAGTTTTTCAAATCTCAAAGCAGATTATTAAATCCCTGTTGTCATCTACAGAGAAAATCATTGTTTATCTCCTCGGATCAATCAGTGTGATTAAACTATCTTATTTTCTTAATGTTGAACTACGTTTTATTATTAGAATGAATTCTTCTTAGTCAAGACTCATTATGGTGATTTTTGGAAGACACCACTGAATATGGTTTTAATGCTACGTTAATTTTCTAAAATAAATGAAAAGGCTTCCTAGTCTTCGTTTGCAGAAACACTCACCATGAACCTGTGGACGTGTAAGCGCTCACGCTCCCTCCGGATATTTCTAGTCAAGGAACCAGGGTCCACATGAGCTGGATGAGTGGAAGAAGGCTCTCCGACCAGGGTGGGGGCTGCGGTTCTGTGCTGCACAAATGACTCCCTCGGTTTGATTTCTGTTCTTGTTCATTGCTGACCAGTGGGTAGCAACGCACAAAGGGAAAAGTCTCCTTCTGTCCCATACACAGGCTCGGCTTAGTCACCTCTGCACTCCTAGGAGTTCTGGCACATAGTAGGCGCTATAAAAAGTCAGCCCAATGAACTGCAAAGTGTGACCTGTTTTCCTGGGCGACCGGTCAGTCAGTCAGGTCCGTGTGGCCAGGCACATGGAGGTTGCGTTACCTCCCCACACCTGCTCTGCCTCCTTGAGTAGCCAGGTGGTACCGAGGGTGGAAAGCCCTGAGGTCAAAGGTCCCTCTGCACCTTGCGAAGACTGATGGGAGGGAAAGAAAGAGCCCTTCTTCTATGCTTATGACAGAAGAATGAAGTACGAGGAAAGTGGGTTATGAGCTGATGTTGTGTAAAAGACCCTCTGGTATGTTTTATAACGACTCTGAGTCACCGTAAAACTACTGAGTCCTCAAGGAGGTCCCTCACCTGTCCCTTATCCCGGGAAAGCCCTGACGTCTCTTCCTCGGGGGGCCCTCCTGCGTGTTTGGAGCTGGCCCTCGAGGTGTTGAAGGTGGCAGATACAGGTCCTCGAATACCGTAGCAGTCCCAGCACCAGCTTCGTGGCTGGGACAGGGGAGGTGTCCGGTGAGAGGTGGGGAATGGACGAATGGATGGGAGCTCACTCCGCTCCAGAATGGCCAGGGAACACCTGCAGGTAACGGACAAAAGGACCATCTTTCTCCAGGTGTTGACTGGAGGGCGGGGGTCCCTGCTTCAGAATCTCTTGGGCAAGTTACTAAAATGCAAATGCTGAGCCCCATCCAGATTTTCTGTAGCAGAATCTCTACAGGGGGACCCGGGAATCTGCATTTCTAATAAGTTCCCTCGGAGGTTCTGATGCACTCTTCAACTTGAGACCCTGCTCTTGGTGATCACTCTTTTTTTTTTTTTTTTTTATCCTCACCTGAGGACATTTTTCCATTTTTTGTTTGAGCAGAGCTGGAGGGAGAGAGAGGAAGAGAGAGAGAGAGAAAAACATCAACGTGAAAGGGACACATCGAGTGGCTGCCACCAGCACGACCCAACCAGGGCCGGGGACAAACTGCAACCGAGGTACGTGCCCTTAGCGGGAACCGAACCCGGGTCTCTCCGGACCGCAGGCCGACGCTCCAACCGCTGAGGCAAACCGGCCAGGGCTTGGTGATCATTCTGAATGAGATGGTGTGAAAAGCCGCCTGTCCGCAGCCCAGGCGGTCACAGGCTCGCCTGGGAGCCTGCCTCCTGTTCTCGGCAGAGCAGGGTCAACGCATTCAGGACAAGAGCAATGGAAGATGTCGAGGTTGCTCTAACGAAGTTAGCAAATCATCAAAGTGAGTTATAATTAGAAATCCTAATTGCCCAGACAGCTTTGGGAGAAGAGATGGGCATGACCTAGGCCGTCCAGGGAGGCTTTGCAGGGCCCAATGGGAACGAACAGACGGGAGAGCTGGGAGGGGAGCAGCCCCCACGGAAGGGCAGTTCCGTCTGCCGGGGGCCTCCCGTGTGTCCCTCTGGGCGTGTGGTGTCTGCCTTCTTGGAGGCCACAGGACAGCCTTACTGGGGTAGCTTCTAACCTCACCTGGTGTTTCCCCAGAAGCAGACACAGGCAAGGATTTGATGCTGGAGATGTGTATGGGAGGTGAAGGCACAGGAGTGAGATGGGAGTCAGGGAAGGGGAGACCCCAACAAAGCGGTGTTAGCAGGGCCGCTGCCCCGTGGGTGCCGGGAGCTTGTTTCCCCCAGGGAAGCTGGCAGTGAGCGTGGAACACGATCTCAGAGTTCTGCCACCTGCAGGGCAGGGCAACGCAGGTGTTTATACACCAGCTTCCGTGACCCTCAGGTGCTCCACTCTCACGGTTAAAGCAGACCAGCAAACAGATGCTGTCATTCAGTGTCCAAGAGCCATGTGTATGTTAGGAATAAAGGCCACTGGGAACATGAAAGGGGCAACAGTGAAATCCGTCCAGGACAGGGAGCTCAGGAACTGCCAAGTTGTCTCTTGAGTGTGACCAGCACTGTCCCTAGTGGCCACTTTATCCCCCAGGAATGCATAGGTGTGGCCCTGATTTTGGAACACTCTGGCTGAAGTATCTTCTTTGAAACTATAAACTTCAACAGCTTTACAGAAACAGACAAACCAAAACCACACTTGCCGATTGTTCACGAAACACAGGCCCCTCTGAGTTCTCTTCGGTTGCTGCCCGGTGCACACACGTTGTCATGGAAGCTTCATTGGTGCACACCGGCCATTTCTCCTGTGGCTCACACACACCGGACGCACCCCCAGACCTGCCTTTCACCCCGAGCCCCTGGGGGAAGCCACCTGTAAATGGCACCCTCCCCAGTCACTCTCTGTGGCTTCAAGCTTTTTACTTTTTGGTGATGCTTAACACTTTCTGAAACCGTCTTCTCTATTCATTCCTCGGTGTTGTGTGCTTCCGGCTCTGGAGTGAAAGGACCACGAGCACGTGTCTCCCACACGCGACACGGCCTGGCACACAGCAGCTGCATGGGTACGTGCGGAGTGAATGCAAGGGAGAGGGGTCATCATATCGCCTTCAGGGCAATGCAGCGCTCAGCCAGTCTCCTGCGTGGCGTTCGAGATGTTCCCAGCTTCCCCTCATTTTAAATGGTGTCCTCTGTACAAGATACTTTGTTCTTCCTTCACTAGATGCCGGGAGGCAATTCCTGAGGTGGGATCGTGGCACCGGAGGGCGTGGTCCTGTGCTGTCCCTAACACTCGATGCTGATGGACAGTTCTGTGGCTCTGCCGCCCGGCATGACAGCCATCGGCCACGTGTGCCTACGAAGGACTTGAAATGTGGCTAGTCTGACTGAGAAATTAAATGTAATTAACTTTAAAACACTTTTAATAATTTAAATTTAGCTAGCCACAGGTGGACGGTGCAGGTAGAGACTCTTTTCTGTTCTTTCTGTACAGTCGTCCCTCGCCATTTCGGGCTTCGACTTTCGCAGCTTCACTCTATCGCGGTTTTGTTTTGTTTTGTTTTGTTTTTATTCTTACCTGAGGACATGCCCGTATTTATCTTCAGACAGAGCGGGAGGGAGAGAAGGAGGAAGAGAGAAACATTGATGTGAGAGAGACACATCGACTGGCCGCCACCCACACAACCCCATGGGGATGGGGACAAACTGCAACCGAGGTACCTGCCCTGAGCGGGAACCGAACCTGGGACTCTCTGGTCCCCTGGCCGCTGCTCTGACCACTGAGCCAAACTGGCCAGGGCTATCGCGGCTTTATATTTGAAAAAACCGCGATGGAGTGAAGCCCCGAGTGGAAGCGCAAAGTGGCGAGGGACGACTGCGTAAAGAAAGAATCCTACTTCGGCCCTGG
The DNA here is from genome assembly GCF_014108415.1 of Molossus molossus. Classification (NCBI taxonomy): domain Eukaryota; kingdom Metazoa; phylum Chordata; class Mammalia; order Chiroptera; family Molossidae; genus Molossus; species Molossus molossus. The sequence goes on along the minus strand of NW_023425345.1, from coordinate 9,882,131 downwards.
CCGGTTTGGCTCAGTGGTTGGAGCTTCGGCCTGCGGTACAGAGAGACCTGGGTTCAGTTCCCACTAAGGGCACGTACCTCGGTTGCAGTTTGTCCCCGGCCCTGGTTAGTCGTGCAGGTGGCAGCCACTCGATGTGTCCCTTTCACATCGATGCTTCTCTCTCTCTCTTCCTCTCTCTCCCTCCCGCTCTATCTGAACAATAAATGGAAAAATGTCCTCGGGTGAGGATAAAAAAAGAATCCTACTTGTGCAGATTCATTCATCGCGGTCAAGTCTGGAACTGAATAACCACAATATACGAGGGCCGACTGTATATTTCCAGGGCTTCCTCCCCAGAAACATGACCCGTCGCTGTGCCACCTGCGGAGGGCCAGGGCTTCCTTGGTCCCACCAGAGCTTCCTTGGTCCTTCCTGAGCCAAGGTGGGAGGAGTGGGAACAGGGGACAGTTCGTGCTCATCGCTTCAGCCAGGAAACACCGAGTGGATGCTCTCCAAAGCCCTAGCTGGGTAGCTCCGTCAGAGCATCATCCCTGCACGCCAAGGCTGTGGGTTGGTCCTTCTGTCAGGGCACATACAAGAAGCAACCAGTGGCTCCGGCCCGCTTGGCTCAGCGGTTAGAGCACTGCCCTCAGATCAGTGGGTCGAGGGTTTGATTCCAGTCAAGGGGGCGTACCTCAGTTGCAATTCATCCCCCGCCCTGGTTGGGGTCATTCAGGAGGCAGCCACTCGATGTGTCCCTTTCACATCGATGTTTCTCTCTCTTCCTCTCTCTCCCTCCCACTCTATCCGAACAAAAATGGAAAAATGTCCTCGGGTGATGAGAAAAAAAAGAAGTAAGCAATGAATGCATAAGCAGAACAATGCGATGTCCCCCCCCCCCCCCGCCAAATCTCTCTCTCAATCAATCAATCAATCAATCAATAAATAGAATCCTCTCCGAGGTGCCCGGTGTGGTGCTAGGAGAGGACTCAGAAATGACGCTCAGCCTCTGGCCTCACCAACTCACCGATGAGTGAACGTGCTCCTTTCAGGAATGAGTGACAGATGCCAAAAGAGGCCTAATCAAAGGCCCCTGGTTGTGTGACGAGCTGGGCTCGGGTCTCTGAGTGTGGCCTGCAGTTAGCTCTGGATGGTGTTTTGTGCACCATGAATGTGGTCCCGTGATCTAAACAAAGCTTCAGAGACACTTCTGAGTGGGACAGGCAGTCAGAAATAGGGTCGCCATGTTGGAATTTCTGGAATATACTAAGGGTGTGAGGGCTTCACGCGGCTCTGACTGACCCAGAGCTTCCGGGACGCTCACCTTGCCTGTCAAGGCCTGAAGGAATGTGGCCCTAGTGGGCAGAAAGTCCGAGTGAACCGTGTGTCTGTTTCCAGTGTGGTGGGAAATCCGCCTCTGCTAATGTAGCGCGCAGCTGGCGCCGGCGCGTCACGCGTGATTGCTGGAATGCGGGAGGGAGTGACGATGAGCTGTGACCTGGCCGCTCTCGGCCTTCATGGAGACCTGTGGAGTTGGATAGTTTTGGGGTCCCGGTCTCACGTGAGCGTGCGCGGAGAGCCGTGGACACGTTCCCCTCAGGCCTGCGTGAGTGCCCAGGCACGATCTTGTGTGTGATTTGGGGGTGGAAAGCCATCCCTGCGCCCTGGGGTCCAGAGGCCCTTCTTGGGAAAGCTGGGCTCTGGATGGTGCTCCGCTTCTTGGGGGTAGTCCTCGGGCGTGGGCAGTAGGGTCTGTGGCTGCCGTGCGCACTGGTGGGCTCGGACTCGGCAATCGTTCTCCGCAGTTCCCGACGCCTGAGGTCCAGGCCCAGGTGTCCGAGGGCAGTGCTCGGGGGAGGTTCTCTGGGAGAATGATTTCCTTGGCCTCTTCCAGCTGCTGGTGGCTGCCGCCGCCACTCTCTCCCTTGTGGCGACACGGCTCGGTTCCTGCCTCTGTGGTCACCTCCCCTCTGTCTCCAGTCTCCCTCTGCTTTCTCCTACAAGGACACCCGTCCTTGCATTTAGGGTCCATCTAGACAACCCAGGGCGATTCCTCCTCTCAGGATCCTTGACTTAACTTCATCCTCAAAGTCTTTTCCCAAATAAGGTCACATGCAAGGTTCTGGGAATTAGGATGTGGACATATCTTTTGAGGGTCACCATTCGACTGACTATAGTGGGTACGGGGCTTGTTTGCCTTTTCTTGCGATCACTCACAGTACTGCCCCAAACAGCCTTGACCTTGATTGGAGTTGCTCAGTCACAACCGCAGGGACTGGTTTGCATTTTACCCATTTCCTCTGGTCTCTCCTGAGGATATTCTCTAATGGGGGGGGGGGGGCATTCAGAGGTGACCCAGAGATGTGAGCTGGGCCCAGCTCAGCGGTGACACAACCAGGCCCCACGGCACTGAGTCACTCTCGTATCCCTGATTCTGCTCTGGGTGACAGTCACGGTGAGCACTGTGATGTTATTATTTTCTGGAAACATGAAGGGGTATTGATTGGGGGTGGTCCCACACCCCTTTTTCATGCACTGGCAAGTATGGAGGGGACTGTTTATAAGCCATTCTCCTGAGGATGGAGGGTCATCAATTTGTGCCTTTCCAGGCCACTGAAACGTGATTGTCTTTAAAAAACCGTCTCATATCAACTGTGCAGAGCCCTGAGATGGAGTCCTTCAGCAGGGGCGTGGTGTTGACCTCGAACGGAGCCCCCACTTTTCCAGCTGCAGCCTGGAGACACATTAGAATATTCTTTATGTGCTCGGTGCTTTGTCCTCAGGAAATGCAAATATCTGTGCTTTCGGGGAAACACGTCTTCCAACAAATAAAAGGCATCGGCCCTCTGGGAACTTCTCCGTCTCTTTCTCTTTTTAACCAATAATCTGCCGTCATGGTCCCGACTCCCCTCTTGAGTTCTTGGAGCCAGTCAATGTAGCACCCCCAAAGATGAGACACAATGACACATTAGCACCAGACTCTTCGTAGGGATTATCTCGATGGAAAAATAAATTCTAATATCAGAAGGCTGCAGCTGCCTGCCTCTCAGGGGCGGGTGCTCCAGGTGAAATAATTCGGCATGCCAAGCGATCGCTCCACCTCTCAAAACATTCTTATTTAATGTCTGCTTGGCCGAGGAAAGCACTCCTGCTTGTGCAACTAGCAAATGGAGATGTGTTTTGCACACATAAGGCATCACCCATTGCATTTTATTCTTGTGGTTGTCAACAGCTACGGCAGTGTGGCGAACACTCGTCTCCCGAAGAACAAGTTGTTTGTTTGTTGCTGGAACATAAAGACAGTCATCTACACACGAAGTACTAATAATTGCGCGTCTTGAATGGTGCTGTAACTCATAGATAACAGCACTTCAAATGTCTGTGTTGTTGTTTTTTTCTTCCAGGGTTTAACCTGAGCCAGACATGCCTGGCTTAATAATAAGGTCGGCTGTCTCGGTTTGACATGAGCTGGGTCTGAACTTTAGCGCTGGGGATGTTCGGAATGTGGAAGGAAGCATTCAGACCAATTAGCCTCTCATTTCTCAACGTAGGCCTCTTACTCACCGGGAGGCATCTGCGGGTCAGAAATCTCACCTCTGTCTGTCCGGTTGCTGGGCAGAATGGGCAGGCTACACATGTCCTCTGGCGAGTCCTGTGGGTGCCCGGGAGCCCATTGGTGGGGTGGGTCCCAGCGCACCTTGAGTACCACATGGGCAGGGCTGAGACCCCCAGCTGGCCCCACCTCCCGCCCCTGACCCCCCCACTCTGGCCACTGCCCTTCGTCTGCGCACAGAAATCAGAGTGGGCTTTTTTAAACTGTCATTCTGCTGGCATTATTCTCCTGTTGCTTTACCATCAGTGGTTTCCTGTTGTGCTTAGAATAAAATCTAAATGCCTTCAGGTGATTTATGTGATGGCCTGATATTTAGCTGGTATTCATGGTGAGTTTATACCAGTTATTAGAGGTCTTGGCTGGCTCATTACCTGGGAATCCCTCCACCCCCCACAGCTCCTCATAACACAGCAGCAAAGGGTTAACCCAGGGCATATCTGGGGTTCCCGGCCCCTGCTTCAGCACTGTGGTCAGCTGATGCTGTGGGGGCCTGTTCAATATTCTGCCCATCACCCAGATGATGTCTATCACCCGGCCTTAGCTCTCCCCTCCAGGTTCACGCCTTTGCTGCCTCCATTCGGCCACACTGAGCTCTTAGCTCCACAGACACCCCAAGCTCACACCTGCTCTCCAGAGCATTCGCCCACGCCATTCCCTCTGCCTGGAAAGGTTAGGCTCCAAATCCTTGTCCTTCAGCCTCCGTCTAACCGCTGGCTCCTCAGAGAGGCTTCCTCACCGTGCTTTCTAGCCAGGGCCCCCCTTGCTCCCTCTCTCTGTGCCTTCTTTATTTCGTTCATAGACGGTAGCCCCTCCTTGATTATTTTGTTCGTTTGTACATATGTTTTCATAAACTCGTCCCCATGAGAACATATGCTCCCCCAAGCCAGGAACCGTGCTCGTAATGTTCACACTTGAACTGCCCAAGTGCTTAACACAGGGGGGGAACCTGCAAGTCGCGTGATAACGGAAGGAGGAAAGAAGGGGGACCGGGCCAGGAAGGAGGAGGAGAGGCAGTGGAAGGGAGTGGAGGGCTGAGGCCACCCGTATGGAAACAAGGACGAGGAGCTGCGCTGAGTGAGTGCTCACACCACGCCGGCCCCGAGCCCAGGGAGCCGTCGTACCCTCCCTCACGCTCTCACCGGGACCTCCGCCAGCTTGCGTGTTGCTCCTGTGTCGCAGATGATGAGAATGAGGCTCCAAATCGGAAGTGACTCGCTCAGGTCACATGAGCATTGTTGAGGTGAGGGTTCAGCCTGAAGTCTGCCGACTGGTAACGTGCCTTCCGGCTTCTGCAGCTCCTGAGCAGGGCGCTGGAGGAGGAGCAGAACCAGCTCTGCTCCTGCAGGGAGGATGGGTCTGTGGCTCTGTCTTTAAGTCAAGATCGTGCACGCTTGAGACTCACCTGCGGTGTTTACTTAAAACACAGAATTCTCTGTCTGACTTATTTCACTTAGCATAATACCCCCAGGTCCATCCATGTTACCTCTGTGATTAAAAAAAAAAAAGATTAAATATATTTGTAAAAATGCAGAATTCTGATTTCACCCCGAGAAGTTCTGACTTCAGTAGATGGGGGATGGGGCCCCTGGAATCAATTTTTTTTTAATTTGTTACTAATTTGTTTTTGTTACAGATGTTTCTCATTTTTCCCCCATTGATACCCTCCTCCCCTTCCTCCCCGCCCCATCCCCAGCTTTGTTGTCTATGTTCATTGGTCATGCATACATGCATGTAAGTTCTGTGGTTTCTCTCTTCCCCACAAACACCCCTTCTCTGAGGCTCGGAGTCAATTTTTTTAAAAACACTGTTGGTCTACACAAGTTTGTTACTCTTGGGGACAGTGAGGGCTCATCCTATCTTTGCATTTCCAGAGTCCAGCCTGGAGTGCCTTCCTGGTGCTCAGTAAACATGAGCTAAATGGGCAGATGAGGAAATGAAGGAATGACCGAATGTTTCCATTTCGGATCCTTTTTTCCAATTAAGCAAGAAATTTTGAAAGTAATTTGAGTCCTGTTAGAATTTAATAGAGTTATTAGCTCTAATCACTTTCCTCCTTTCTGGGCTATAACCTAACTTGTGTTTGGAAAGTAGAAAAGAATGTCGGTTTCATTCCCGCTCTTGCCCATTGGAAACCAAACATGTTTTCGGTTGTTGTTTAATTGTGTATTGCTAACTGTGGAGGATTGATTTTGAAGGCTTATTGGACATTATTTATGTCGCCAACTCTTCTGATATCTGCTTGCTTTTCTTCACGGGGCTCCGACATTTTAGGAAATGAAGTGGTGAATAAAGAGGTCTTTGGGCCCTTTTTCTTTCCCTGGTTTTTCTTCCTTTTTCCTCCTGGTTAGTAATGGTTCCAGGTGACAAGGGACTCATAAAAAGCTTAAAGCATGTACATCCTATGAGATCACTGTGACTCCTGCAGGCCAGGAGGACTCTTAAGTAAAGAGCACGGGAGGGGGTTCTTCTCTCCACTGCTTGGTGTACGTGGTTCCCAGGGCAGCCAAAACCGCAGGGTGGGATGCATTTGGTCAGGACTTGGAGAGAACGAAAAGGCGTGGCTTGTTCATTTGGGCTTCTCAGGAGCAAAGGAGAAACCTGGGAAGACCATGTAACAGGCAGGATGAAGGGACTGGAGTGCCCCAAACTGCCCGTCAGGGAGACCAGCAGTCGGGAAGCCAGAAACTACGGGAGTCAACAAAGGAGATGTGCGACTGGGAGGACAAGCCACGCCCTCACGCCCGCACTCATGTACTCACTCGTGTACTCACTCATGTACTCACTCATGTATTCAGCCACTGTCTAGTCAACCCCAGCTCTGTTGTGTTCGTTGTTGTAGCCCCAGCACCTGCAAAAGGTCACAGTCATGAACAAAGTCCTGGTCTTCTGGAGCTTATATTCTCATGGGGAAAACAGGAAGTCACTTGATCGATCAAATCATATTCTGTTGGGTGGTGATAAGTTCTGTGGAGAAAAACAAGAGCGAGGCAGGCAGAGCTGCTGGAGCGGAGGAAGCATCCATTTCAATAGGGCAGTCCAGAAAAGTCACCTTGAGTCGGTCACATTTGACCACAGACCTTGGTGGGGGTTAGGTTCCCAGGAACCCAACTCTGAGACAGATTCTCATGAGAACTGCTATACATTTAGTGACTTAAAATAACGTAAATGTGTTATTTTACAATTCTGGGGCTCAGAAGCCCAAGCATCAAGGTGTTGGTAGAGCGGTCTGACTCCTGCAGGCCCTATGGGAGAATCGACTTGCTTGCCTTTTCTATTTCTCCAGATCAGCTGCATTCCTGGGCTTATGGCCTCTTCCTCCATCTGTAAGGCCAACAGCATTGCATCTTCAAATCTCTCTCCAACCTCTGCTTCTATCATCCATCTCTACCCCTGTCTCTGATCCTCCTGCCTCCTTCTTTTCAGGATCCTTGTAATGACATTGGACCCACCCAGATGATCCCGGATAGTCTCCTTATCTCTCGGTCCTTAATTTGCTCACTTCTTCAAAGTCCCTTTTGCCACCTGAGGGAACAGCTTCACAGGTTCCAGCCCATTTGGGGTGATTATCCTGCCTTCCACAGGTGGGAAGGTATTCCGGGCAGGAGCACCTGTCTCAGCAAAGGCATAGTAAGCACACTGCTGAGTGCTATGTGGATAAAGAAGAATCAGCTTTTGGGGGGCGGGAGCTCCTCCGAGGTGAGCCGGTCTCAGCTCTGAGTTCCCTATATAGGAAGTGCTGGGGGTTAGTGTGGGTAGAAAGGTGATCCAGGGGACTTGCCCTGAAGCTACCGTGTTCTCTAACAATTGCACTGTCCTTACTTGAATGGTGTGTTTGGCGGGTGGTGGGGTGGGGATAGTGCGGAGATGGGAGGGCCTAACACCATGCAGACTGGGAGGGGGAATGGACATGCCTTTGGCCAGCTTTCATTAACTGTAGAAACTGAAATCTAATATGTACTGGAGCAGAGACACTGTGAATGAAGCACCACGAAGACCAGAATCATTCTTCCTGTGACTCCCACCAACGTGGGCCTAGAGGCAAATCCCAGGTGCCTGCGGAGGAGGTCAGAGCTTCTCCTGGGTCCTTCCTGGGGTCAGCAGGGCTTCATCCCGGGCTTCAGCAGCCTCTGTGTCTGTCCTCAGAGGGGCCACTGATGCCAACAAAATCCTTAATCCCAGAGCAAAGAATTGCCTGCTGTCAAATGGAGTGCCCAGGAGACAGGTGGCAGGAAGAGGCTGGACTCAAATCCTAAAGACTTGTGCCCAGGTCCCAGCTGTGTTGCTGCCAAACTGTGTGGCCCTGGGCAAGTCACTTAACCTCTCTGAGCCTCAGTTGCCTCATCTAGAAGTGTGGATAATGACTTGTACCCCAGGGGGCTGTTGGGAAGATTTAATGATGTAATGCTTTGGAACATGCCTTCTGCATAATAGCTTTATAATTTTTTAAAGAGTAGGATTTTTAAATATATATCCTAATTTTTTCAAAGGCGGTCATCTACTCTGGATGTTTTCCGGGGCAGCCTGTTTCTGCTCATTATGTGGGAACAGAATGCATGGTCCTAGGCATCTGCTCCCTGGCTAAAAAGAGGAGATGGAGCCCTTAGGTTAACTCCCTAGGCCTTGCCTGGTTCTTCATGTTGGTGGTCACCTAAGAACCCAGGTATCCCTTAAACCTGCACCCCACGCCAGGGATGGGGGTAGGGTAGCGAGAGAGTGAGATGCACCCTCGCCTGCCCACCAGGATGTTTCAAGCAGCTTTGCCACATTTGAAATTCAAATAGCTGCAGCGCTTCCCTGCGCCGTATTAACTTGCACAATTACCAGAGAGAAAGGCTCATGACAGAACTCACAGGTCAACCCATGTAATGGTTTTGTCCCCATGAATTATGGAGCCTGCCCTGCATCCCCTCTGCTACCAGAGAGGGAGATCAGAGGCGCCAGGCACAGCCTCTTTGTTAAGGTCTCCTTCAAGATAAAACCATGATTTTGAACTTGCTTATGGAGGCCAAGAGAGAACTCGAGCCTTGATTTCTGACCCACATCCAGGGCAGGGCCCAGGGCTCAGTCCAGGCTCGAGATACTGTCCCCTCCTCCCAAATATTTACCAAGGTGCTGATGGCTAAGCATGGGCTAAGGACTTCCCCATAACTGTCTTAAATGCACTTGAGAGCAACCCTGTGGAAGTAAATTCTGCACTCCCCATTGTAGACATTAGAAGTCGAGGCCCAGATGGGAGCGAGAATCGGACTGCCCTGAGATGGAACTCCATCTCCCACACCAGGCTCCATCCCTTAAGATAAGCTGTGTGACTTGCACAAAACTCTGATCCTCTCAGCTTTGGTTTATTCACCTGCAAAAATGGGGATCATTTACTGACTTGGGTTGCTGTGAGGAGTAAATGAATGGAAGTGTGTAATTAGCTACTGAGAGAACTCTGAGTGGCAGCCCCCTGACTGATTTGCCTAACTCCCACAGGGAGGGTTTGGGCGGCACCTGTGCCTTTGACCACTAGTTCCATGCTCTGCCCCCAGGGGGCACCATTCAGAGTCTGCACTCTAATGCTGACTCCCTTTACTGAAAATGGCACCCAGAAAGAAAGGAGGGCCTTTTTCAAAGAAATTAGAAGAGACGGGAACAAAATAATTTAAACTTAAAGCAAAATTTCAAACCAAACCGAAGGCAGGAACTGCAAAGCACCCACCATCAGCTCCCTCTGTGAGGAGCACCTGAGCGGGGCCAGCTCCTGCATGTTTCACGGTGGGGCCTCAGGACCACACACAGCTGGAGCATGTCAGGGGTTCTAGAATGAGTGAATGAATGAGTGAGTGAGTGAACGAACCCCCCAACCCCCAAGCAGTACTTAGAGAAGCAGCAGGAAGCCAGTACTCAGAGGAGGCATGCGGAAGCCTAAAGGAAGACTTGACTGTGGCCAGGTGACCTGGGGCCACTCTCGTGCTGCCACTTGCCCATCGTGTGATCTTGGGCGAGGCAGTCATATGTCCGGGCCCTTGGGTGTCCTACTTGTAAAACTGCGAGTTGGGGGGCAAGCTGACTCCAGAGGCAGCGTGCTGGGCTCCAGAGAGCCCAGGCAGCCCCGGAGGGGGCCTCTGCCGTTGAATTTCCCTCCCTCCTGTGGTTGGGTTTGTTTCGGGGCGTGGACAGGCCAGGTTCGCTCTGATAGAAGTACTCTTTTTTTTCTAAATATGTTTTTATTAATGTTTTAGAGAGAGATAGAAACATCGATGTGAGAGAGAAACGTTCATCAGCTGCCTCCTGCAGGCCCCCTACTGGGGATCAAGCCCGCAAGCCGGGCACGTGCCCTGACGGGGAATCAACCTGGGGCCTCTCAGTCCGTGGGGTGACGCTCAGCCCACTGAGCCACACCGGCTGGGCAAGCAGTACTCTTGAAGCCTAAGCTGCCCGCATCATATCTCCAGATGGCATGTTGACAAGTGACAAACAGCCGTCCCCAAATGTAGAGGTGACACTCAGGGAACCCCTCCCCCGCTTCTCCTTTCACTCCCCAATCTCCCTCCTGCCCGGAAGGCCCCGAGCTCCTGGAGGGAGGGCTCAGCCTCCACTTCTCTGGAGTCCCTCCGAGCAGCACGCCGTGTTGGCCGTGCAGCATAAGAGCATCGGGAGTAGTACAGTGTCGCAACCTTAGCCACTTTGCTGACGTTTCCAGGCCTGTGCTTTTGTATCTGAAAGTGAAGGTAATAGGATGCCTGGCATCAGTGAAGGAGAGATGTGAGGTTTCACTGAGACGCTGAGTTAGCACAGTGCCTGGTATGCAGTAGGTACTCAGTAAACGCCAGTGTTCTTCTTCCCTTAGTAGTAAGTCTGTGCTGTCCACGTAATTAACACGTGGCTGCTGGAATTCTGAGTCACCAACAGCCCATGGGGACAGGTAGGCAGTTATTTGAAGCATTTCTTGGGGATCACTTGTCTCTGGTCAATTTTATTTTTACTGATTCCTTTCTCCCCTCCCTTCCCCTCCCTCCCTTCCTCCTTCCCTCCTTCTTTTCTTCTTCCTTTTTATTTATTTATTTGCCACTTCTCTTCTCATAACAGGGCAGGATAAAATTAGAATTCCCCCTCTGGCTTAAGATATGTATAATTTTTAAAAAGAAAGAACACATGAAATAATTCTGAAAGATTCTCAGGTCGAGGAATTCAACCTTAGAAATATGCCTTTTAGTGGGGTGGATGGACTCCATACAGCGGCAGCGAGATTCAGACACACAACTGCTGTGTAGAGCACGCTTTGCTTTGGTAGTTTTGAAAGAAGTGACATTATAGAGAGAAAATATGGCACCATAGAGGATGGATTTTTTTCCTTCTCTTGCTCACAACTTCATCTGAGATGAGATTGGTACACTTTGATAGCTCTGTTCACCCTCTCTTCCTTGCAAAACATGAGGTGGAAACTTCATTTCTTTTTAGCTGGATGCTGAGCTTCCAACGCTGAGCCCGTTTAGAGCACATGGAAGGTGGGACTGTCTGCAACACCCCGCCACCCCCTGCTGCCTCACGCACTACCGAGCCCTCTGCAGGGCTGCGTGAAATGAATGGATGAGCTCCCTGGAGTTCATAGATAACTTCGTCTGGCCCCTTCTGATTCATCCTCTGCCTCCATGCACTGTCCAAAACCGATCATGTCCTGCTTTAAATTATCCATAGTTTTCCCATGGCCCTCAAAGTCCAGACCCTGAGCATGGCTGACAGGGCCTTTGGGGGCCTCCCCAGCCGCCTCCCTTGATGCTCTTTCTCCACCCACCCCAGCACTCTCCCAGACACACATGCTCTTTCCTGCCTCCTTGCTTTCTACTCATTCACTCAATCAATCATTCATTCAATCAATCATTTATTCATTCAGCAAACAAGTATTGAGCTGAATGAATATGTTTGTTACTGCGGTTAAGAGTGACTCAGACAGATGAGAGCTTCCACCTGTCATGGAGCTTACAACCTCCAGAGGTGGGTCATGGAGGGGAAATACTTAAAAGTTTAGAGAGAATTATCAGTAAAATAATCATCGATGTGATATGGGAAAATGGGGCAGGGCTGAAACACCTTTAGACCGAGTGGTCAAAGCAGGCTTCTCTGAAGCTGTGACATTTCGGTTTAGAACTAAAGGAAGAGACAGGAGCAGCTGTGAAACAGGCAAGGAAAAGTGGGGAAAGTGATCCAGGCCTAGGAAACAGCATGTGCAAAGGCCCTGAGGTGGGAAAGAGTTAGCTGTGCTCGAAGAGCTAGAAGGAGGCCAGGTTGCCATGATAACCAGGAGCAAGGGGGAGAAGCCTAAGATGAGATCAGGAGACCAAATCCTGGAGCTTGAAGCCAAGGTTAGGAGCTGAGATTTTATATTAAGGGCAATAGGAAGTGACTGGTAGGCTTTAAACAGGAAGTGATAGGATCTCATTTACATTTTAGTTCCCCTGGGAACAGAGAATGAATGGGCTGGGCAAGAATAGAAGTGGGAAGAGTAGAAATGTCAAGGGGCTGCTGGTGCCCCTAGATGAGAGGAGATGATGGCCTGGAGGAGGGGTACTAGTGGGGATGGAGAGAAATGCACAGATTGGAGCTAAGATCTGAAGACAAAATATAGAGGACTTGCTACTGTTCTGCACAAAGGGGTATTGGAGAGGGAAGAATCAGGATGACTCCTGGGTTTCTAACTGGAGAGATCGGGAGGATGGTGGCACCTTCTACTGAGCTGGAGAAGTACAAGGGCAGGAGAAGGAACAGGTTTAGGGGAGATCAGGAGTGCACTTGGGGTGTGCAGAGTTCTTGAAGGTAGCGTCCTTGCCTGTCTCATTACACATAACTTAGTACTTAGCCCTGAACCTGGCACACAGCAGGTGCTCACAAATACCTGTTGAATGAATAGATACCCCAGTCTACCTGAGCAATGGGGGTGCAGCTTTGGTCCCTGCTGATGCAGATCTAACCTGAGGATACGCAGCGGATCTGTGCTTCAATAGGCCCAAGCAGGACAGTCTGTGTAATGTACCAGGCCCAGTGCAAAATGAGAATGCAGGGCCCCTTGATAGAAACTGTTAGGAAAAACGGTGACAGGAGAGCGTTAAAGCAAGGGCAGGGTGCTGCGCACAGTCACACACCCGTGAACTGGCCTGGCTCCTAAGTGGGAAGCCAATCACTTGAGGGCAAATGGGGGTTCATCCAGGGTTTCTGAGGTACGGTGTGACGCAGAACTTTCCTCAGAGGCAGCAGAAGGTGCTCAGATGTTGAAGGAGCCCAGCAGGACAGTCGGTGTACAGCCTGCAGGTCTTGGGAATAATTCAGCCATACATCTCTCCTTGATGATGTGGCCTCCTGCCTCTTGGGGGCAGTAGACCAGTTGGAAGAGGGAAGGCCGACTCTCATGTGGCCGGTGTCCTTCCTGGGGCAGGAGGAGATGGTGGCCGCTCTTCTCTAAACTCTAGGTTCCAAAGGCATATGGACCCCAGAGCCCACGGCTGGGCAGGGGGAGGACACATTTTCCCTCTTTTCCCTTACTCCCCTTTTTCCTCCAATATTTCTATCTCTGTTAATTCAGGTTACTTTGAATTATAATAAATAACAATAATAACACATGGCTGCTAATTATTCAGTTCTTGATATGTGTCACCTCACATGCAGGTAGGTCATAGTTAACCTGAGGTCACACAGCTAGTGAGGGGCCAACAGGAAAAAAAGCTAGTGAGGGACTTGAACCCCTGTCTCTCTGATTCTGAAGCTGGGGCACTGTGCCACACTGCTGGGAGATGAGGCTGTACCACCTCTTAACTATAGAGTCCTAGGCAAGTCTCCCGACCTCTCTGAAAAATCTTACCACCTTAGGTTGTTGAAATGATGATGTGAGTCCATCCACAGTGCTGAGCTGGTGTTGATACAGCGAGGGTCGTTAGGTACTTGTTTCTTCTCTCTGTTTTTTCACAGATGAGGGATGGGATCTCACATCCCCTGCTCATGGGAGATTGGCAATAGGTGGGCAAGAAATGCTGTCATCCCTCTGTGCCTTTGCCTGAATGCTCCTTCTCCTCCTCACAGGGGATCCTTCAAGGCCCAGATGCGGTGTGATTTGCGGGGAGAGTTGTTTCTCCTACTGGACAGCAAAACCCTGAAAGTGTGAGCAGTGCCTCATTCACCACTGCTTCCTTCATGCCACCAGTTCTCCGTGTAGCTGGTCTATATCAGTTAGGTATTGCTGTGTAACAAACCGCCCAAGTTCAAAGTCACTGAAACAGTAAGCGTTTATTAAGACTCACAAGTGAGCCCTGGTCGGTTTGGCTCAGCACTTAGAGCGTTGGCCCGTGACCAAAGAGGCTCGGGTTCAGTTCTGGTCAAGGGCACGCACCTCAGTTGCGGTTCAGTCCCCAGCCCTGGCCGGGGTCATGTGGGAGGCAACCAGTCGATGTGTCCCTCTTGCATTGATGTTTCTCTCTTTCTCTCTCTTTCTTTCCTTCTCTCCCACTCTATCTGAACATAAATGGAAAAATATCCTCGGGTGAGGATTTTTTTTTTTTAAATGACTCACAAATCTGAGGGACAGCTGGATGGTTCTGGTTTCGGCTGGGATTTCTCATGCACCTTCTGAGTCAGCCACAGGTTGGGCAGTCAGTTCTGCCATCTGGGCAGGGCTCCCTCACAGATTTGGAAGTTGGCTGGCCACAGGCTGGTCTAGAATGGCCACAGATGGCACATCTGATGGCCCAGAGCCTCCTCTGGGCTCCTCTCCACAGTCTGTCATCCTGCAGCGGACCAGCCCAGGTTTCTTCACGTGGCCACACGAGGGCTCCTAGCGAGGGGATGGGCTTGAACAAGATTTCTTTAGATCTAGGCTCAGAACTGGAGCACCACTGAACCCACTGCATTCCCGTGGCCAGTGAGGGGACAGGGTCCAGCTCAGAGGCAGTGTGGAAGGGCCCTACCAGAGAGCATGGGTCAGGGAGACATAAAACACTGGAGCCACCTCGCTCAATCAACGTTCATGAAGTAAATGGAGGTGTGCTTACCATGTACTGGGGACCATTCTGAGCCCTTTCTGTGGCTCTAGGTGGAATATTTGTGTCCCTTTCTAATTTACCTGTTGAAGCCTAACCCACAGTGTGGTGGTATTAAGAGATGAGGCGTTTGGAAGATGCTTAGGTCATGGGAGTGGAGCCCTCATGAGTAGGATTGGTGCCCTTATAAAAGAGACCCCAGAGAGCTCCCCTGTTCCTAAAGCCAGTGAGGTTGTGGTGAAAAGACAGCCATTTGTCAGCCAGGAGGCAGTTCTCACCAGGCACGGAACCTGCCTGTGCCTTGATGTTGAACTTCCCAGACTGCGAGATAAAAACACCTGTGTTTATGGGCCACCCAGCCTGTGGCACTTGGTTCTAGCAGCCTGAACAGACTGAGATTAGTGGATTCACTCATTTCGTCCTGACAACTCCCTGTAAGAGTCACTAGTTTTATTCTCATTCTATAGATAAAGAAACTGAAGCACAGAGAGGTTATATAACTGGCGCAAGGTCACACAGCTAGGAATTGGTTGAACCTGGATTTGAACTTGGGCAGTTGGGCTTCAGAGACCATGTATGTGGCGTCTAAGGTAGTCTTACTGCCTCTCCATCATCTGCCCGTCATGTTCACACCTCTTCACGTTAGCTTGGAATAACTGACGAGCTCATCTGACGGCTGTGGTTGTGTTGAATGCGAGGGTGTGGAACTCAGATGTGGCTCTCACGGCTCATTTAAATACAAACTGCTTCCAAGGCGATTCCAAATTTTACTGCTGGCAGTGGAGCCGACTTGCCGAAAGATAGACTCCCAAGTTTTATTAACTGTCACATGGCGATTTCAAAGACATTGGTTATGCCGAAAGATTTCCTGACACTTCTTGTTCATAATGGCGCTGGCGGGTCCCAGGCAGGCTGATCTATGGCTTTTAATCAACTAATAGATGGGGTCTCTGGGTACAGATCCACAGCCTTCAATCTTGTTAGGACAGAAATGATTCTGCAGCTCAGAGCCGTCCTCGCTCCCAGCCCAGCCCACGATCTGAGTCCTTCCGGGCAGACAGCAGTAACTGGCCTCTTCAGCCTGATAAAAAGCAGCGTGTCACCCATGGCCCCAGAGGCACGGCCTCAGCTGCCTCTTGTGTGCCAGGCCTCATGCCCTGTTCCTCCTGCTCGGTCGTGTTCGGTCCTGGGAGGCAGGCAGTGCACCCCAGTGAGAACAGGGGCTTTAGCCATGGAAGGAAATTGGTTTGCATTCCCTCTCTGTCCATTAGTGGCTATGTGACCTCAGTCCGCCTGCTGAGCCTCAGTTTCTCCCTCTGTAAAATGGGATTGATAATGTCGTAAAGATTGAAATAGATGATACATTTAACTTTGTCCAAGGTGGATGCAAGAACTCGGTAACTGTTCACCATAGTGACCCCCCGTCTCTTCCTCCTCCTCCTCGTCACCATCGCTGCAGCTGTCCACTCCCCCTTCCTCCCAGGCTGGACGAGAAGGGAAGGAATGTGCCCTGAGCTCCTGCTGTGTCCCCAGTGCTGTTGCGCATGTTGCATGCTGGCTCTGTTTCCTTGTCACAACTCCCTGTGGGATAAGGAGGTTTCCTTGTGATTTGACTGGTGAAGAGAATGGGGCCCGAAAAGACAAGTGACTTTTGAAGGTCACGCAGCAAGCAGGAGCAGAGCTGGAGCCCAGTCGGTACCAAGACCGAGGTCTGCACTCCGGGCTTTTGGAACAGGACTGGACCCAGAACGCAGCCCCATCAATACTTGTTTTCTGGGTCGGGATGGAGTCCGGTGGGATGGGTCTCCTTCTGAAAGTCTTCCAGGTGCAAGGATGGCAGAGCTTGAAGGGGGCCTCCTCCCTCATGTACTGATGGGGAAACTGTGACCCAGAATGGCCAAGTGACTTGTTCCAGAGCCGGGCAGCCAGCTGGAGTGAGAGCCAGAATTTGAGCCCCAGATGTGTGAGGGAGCATCTGTGGCCAGGAGGGCCCTGTAGGGCTGGGAAAACCAGCAGGCAGCTCACTCCATCTGGACACCCCTCCCCCCCAAAACACCCTCCCCACCGAATTATCTGCTGCCTCCCATGGATGAGGCTACCGGATCCGGAACCACCCTCTGTCATGGGCCCTGGGGAATGAAACATGTCCTCGTACTCATCTGCCACCCCGTGCATGCCCACTCTGTGCCGGGCACCGGGATAGGTGCCGGGAGCTTGGCGGGCGCCTTGAGACGCTAAGGCCCCTGAAGACGGGGTGTCTCCCTCACCTTGTTCTCCCCAGCAGAACTTGGCAGTCTTCTGCCCCAAGTAATAATACTAATCTAATAACAGTAAAAAATAGCTGATATCTCTGGGGAGGGTGGGCGGTATTATCAGGCCCTTCAGATGTGTCTCAATGGATCCTCCTCACAACCCTATGGGATGGGCACTATTTTATCCCCATTTTGCAGATGAGGAAACTGAGGCCTGGAGACATTAACTTGCCCAAGGTCACCTGCTAGGCAGTGAGGAGTTGATTCAGTTCTAGGGAATCTGAATCCAGAGCCTCACTGCCACGCTGGATCCTGTAGTGAGTTCATTTCCTACATGTACCACTTTATTTACCAAATATTTATTGTGCTGGGTAATATGGTAGATATCGGGGCTTCACCAGTGAAGAGCACCAGCAAAGACTCCTGCTCTCATGAACCTTACAACCTAGAGGGATAGACCATATATAAAATTTAAAATGACAAGACATAGCCCTGGCCGGTTTGGCTCAGCAGTTAGAGCATCAGCCTGCGGTCCAGAGAGACCCGGGTTCGGTTCCCGCTAAGGGCATGTACCTCCGTTGCAGTTTGTCCCCGGCCCTGGTTGGGTCGTGCAGGTGGCAACCACTCGATGTGTCCCTTTCACGTTGATGTTTCTCTCTCTCTCTCTCTCTCTCTCTCTCTCTCTCTCCTTCCCACTCTATCTGAACAAAAAATGGAAAAATGTCCTCGAGTGAGGATAAAAACAAAACAAAACAACAAGACATAAGGTGTTAGAGGAAAATGCAGGGAGGGGCTAGGGAGTGTGGGGGTGCAGTGTTAAGGAGGCTGGTCAGAGATGGCCAAAGATGAGGTGCTTTTGTACAGAGCCTTAAAGCAATGGAGGAAATGCCCATGTGCCTGTCTGGGGAAGAATATTCTGGGCAGAGGGAGCAGCAGGTAGAGCAACCCCAAGGCCGGTGGGAACAAAGAGGACGGTTATCAAATTGTACCTTATTAGCCATTTATTAAACGAACAGGATTATGCCTGTGCTTTCTTTAGGGGGAAACACAGCCCGCTGGCTGGTGTGCACAGGGCCCTTTGGGTCCAGCCCTGTGCCATGTGATGTTGGAGGGATGTAGCCCTCCCCCCAGAGCGCCCCCTGCAGGCTGGCTGAGCACATCCTTCCGCCGTCCAGACACACATCAGCCACACTCTTTCATTTCCCTGAAGATTTTCCAGTCGCACTGCTGGGGAAGACGGTGGGTGGAAAGGGAATTAACATAAGACACCTGCTCCAGGATTCTGAGGAGAGCTTATCTGAGGGAACAACAGGGAAGAGACCCAACAACCCCTGGCTTCTCTTGATTTTTTGTTTTTTCTTTTTCTTTTTAAGGGAAAGCTAGCTGGCTCCCTCTACCCTTCCAGTACCCTGCTGCTGTGTTCTGGGGCACTCCCTTTCTCCCTCTTACCTTAAGACGCATTCTCTCCCCAAACTCCCGACAGGTGTCCAAGCCACCTGTTTCCTGTTACAAACTTACCAGGCCTATTCTTTCCCTGGTAAGAAAATGGGGAGGCAGAAAGAAGCTTGGACAGGGGGGAGGAGGCCTGGAGTCTAGGCCTCACTCTCCACTGAGCTGAGCTGCCTTCATTGGAAGACGAGGAAGGCCACTCTCCAACTGTGGTCATTATGAGGTTACACCGACTTACTGGCTGGAAAAAATGGCTGGAAAATTCCAAGCTCTGCCACAGAAGGGCCACAGTGTTGCTTCTCTCCCTGACCAGACATCTCCCTTTTCCATCCTACATGGGGGGCTGGAGGCTCTGTGAGGCCCCTCAAAATTCATATACACTCAACAGAAGAAGAGAAGATGCCCTGCCCAGTATGGCCCAGTTGGCTGGGTGTCATCCCATGCACCAAGAGGTTGCCAGTTGGATTCCTGGTTGGGGCACATGCCCAGGCTCCAGGCTCATCCCTGGTAGAGGGAGTGCAGGAGGCGGCCAATCGATATTTCTCTCGCTCTCTCTCTAAAAAAAAAACAAAAAAAACTTTTTTAAAAGAAGAAGAGGGGATGCAGAGAACAGACACAGATGGAAAAAGCCCCTGTGAAGATGGAGGCAGAGATCAGAGTGATGCAGCCATGAGCCAAGCAGTGCAAAGGTTGCCGAGAACCAGCAGCAGCTGGGAGAGGCCTGGGACAGAGTCTCCCTCCGCCTCCAGAAGGACCCAACCCCGAAGACACCTGGATTTCAGGCGTCTGAAGACACCTGGATTTCAGGCGTCTGGCCTCCAGACCAGAGAGAATGGGTTTCTGTTCCTTTAAGCCATCCCGTGCGCAGGAGTTTGTTGCGGCCTCCCTGTGTATCAAATCTGTCTCTCGTGGCTCCCAATCAACTTTTCTCCTTGAGACTTCTCTTGCAGATTTGCCCTGAAAAAGACAGTTTTGAGGGTCAGGGAGTTGGGGAGGTGAAGGACACAGATAAGCCTGGAGTCAGAAACCTCGGAGATTCGTAGCAACCCCGAAGCCTCAGGAGAAAGACGATAAACCCGACCCTGAGCCACGAATCTTGAGTGTGAAGCTCTCAGAATAATGGAGTGTTCCCCTCCTGGCGTGATTCCAAAGATGGCTAGACTTACCGTGTGCTGATGAATAAATAAACAGGGCCGACGGGAACCAGGGCTCTCTGGACAGTTCCTTTTGATTGTGCATCATGGGTTGGGGCAGACAAGTGTCCCAGAAGACAGTCCAAATGGGGAGGAGCCTCTGAGCCCTTCCTGACTAGTGGTTTCCCTGCAGGGTCCCTGGGGAGGCTTAAATCAGCTTCAGTTCAGAAATCCCTTTAGTAAAAGACAGGGTTGGGCTTTGCAGACCTTGGGAAATCTTTGTAAATTTTGCACCAATCTTATATTTGTAGAAAAATTAAAGTCAGATTTTCATTAATGTCTTAAAAGAAGTGAGATTTTAATATTCAATGACTAAGACTATCTTGAGTACGTTTTCAGCCCGCCTGTGATTTCTCTTGTATTCAGAACTGGTTTTGAGGGTTGAGAAATCCTCTGAGCAAGTATTTTGGGAGAAATCAAAGCTGCCCTGGAAACCAAGGGGTGGGTATTTAGAAGTCAGTCAACAAGCAATTTGTGGAGCTTTTCTCTGGGCCTGGCACTGTGCCGACGCCATGGGACGTTTGGAATGGTGATGGCGATGATGATGATGATGATGATGGTGATGGTGATGGTGTTGATAAAAGTAGTGACAGAGATGATGGTGATGATAATGATGGTTGTAATGATGGTAATGGCAATCGTAACCTTTATTTTTTTTAATTCCTGCCTGAGGATATATTTTTATTATTTGAGAGAGAGAGAGAGAGACATTGATCTATTGTCTCCCGTACACACCCTGACTAGAGAGTCAAACTCACAACCTAGCTGTGTGCCCTGACTGGGAATCAAACCTGCAACCTTTTGTGTACAGGACAATGCTACTTCCAACGGAGCCACCCAGCCAGGGCAGTGATTGTAATCTTTAATGAGCACTGCCTATGTACTTGGCCACCCTGCTACATACTTTGCACACATGATCTCGGTTCATCTTTACAAGCTCCCTCTGAGGTAGGTTCTATGATTACCCCCATCTTATGCATGAGATAACGGGGGCACAGATGGGTTAAGTAGCTTTCTCAGAGTTACACAGCCAGCATACAAGAGATGTGGGATTTGAACTAAGACAGACTCCAAAGCCCGTGCCTAAGCCCCATAAATCGGTAGGAGACAGGTGCTTGCAGTAATGGCCACAGCAGCAGCGACAGGCCTGCTCCCACTCCGCACCAGGCACGTGCTAGGGGCTTCATAAGCAGCCTCCTCTCGTCTCCACAGCCTCACGAGGGCTTCTACCCTCGCTTTGCAAATAATGGGCGTCCCGGAACGCTACGTTAAGGGGCCTCCGCCAGCTTCTCTTTCCGTTTTTGCTTCTAGAGAATGCCATTCCTGCCTGGGCTCAGAAAAGATGGGGATTCTGGGCCCCGCACTGCACTGTGGGAAGATCTGCCCCATCTCTTGGCCTCTGTCTTTTCACCTGAAAACAAGGGGGAGACACAGATGATCTCCACGGCCCATCCAGGTCAGCCGAGGGAGGGGGAGCACAGAGCCCCTGTGGGGCAGCTGCAGCCTGGCTCTGCGTCTCACCCTGCAGCAGGCCCAGGGCCTTCGAGTCAGGCCAGCTCTAACCCGGCCATGTGGAGGTTAGCCACAGGGTAGTGGGAAGGGAGCTGGCGAGCCATGAAACACGTATATGGGGTGTGTGTGTGTGGGTGTGTTGCATGTTGCAGTAGTCAGAGGTCTCTCTGAGGAGGTGGTGACATTTGAGCAAAGGGATTGAACTCTCTGGTTATCTGGGGGAATAGCATTCTAGGTAGAGGGAACAGCAGGTGCTAAGACTGTAGGGTCTGGGTAGGCTTGTTTATTTGAGGAACAGCAAGGAGATCGGTGTGTCTGGAGCAGTGATTCTCAACCTGGGGCCATTTTACCTGCCATGGGGATGTTTGGCAATATCTGGAAGCATTTTTAGATGTCGCAGCAAGTCACAGCCAGTGAGAGTATTGGTGAAGCTACTAGTGTCTAGTGCAGCGGTTCTCAACCTGTGGGTTGCGACCCCTTTGGGGGTCGAGCAACCCTTTCACAGGGGTCGCCTAAGACCATCGGAAAACACATATATTTCCGATGGTCTTAGGAACCGAGACACCGCTCCTTTATCCATCTCCAGGCGGGTCCGCCCACATGCAGATACGCCCACACACAACATGAGGGACTGTATTAAAGGGTCGCAGCATTAGGAAGGTTGAGAACCACTGGAGTGGGTAGACCCCACCCGTAGCTCTCTGTCCTCATCTACATACCAGGAAGGAAGAAGGCACAACCAGGACCTCTGCTTTGGGCTCACACTCACCACTGGTACCTTGATCACTAGGCTGCTCTGGTTGGCACAAGCCTTGAGCCAGTACTGGGCTTGCCCACACGATCTTATGGCCTGGCTTGTCTCATTTCTTTCTACCTCACATATTTCCCGGCCTGACATCCATGACCCCCACTCCCAGGACACCACACACACACACACACACACTCACTCACTCACACTCTCACTCCTCTGTTTTTTGTGCTCTTTAAGAAATAAATCTTTTCACCCGGCTGGTGTGGCTCAGTGGTTGAGCGTCGACCCATGCACCAAGAGGTCAGCAGTTCGATTCCTGCTCAGGGCACATGCCCAGGTTGTGGGCCAAATCCCCAGTCGGGGCCCATGCTGGAGGCGTCCAATCTATGTTCTCTCTCATCGATGTTTCTATCTCTCTCTCTCCCTCTCCCTTCCTTTCTCTCTAAAGATCAATAAAGAAAAAAAAAGAAAGAAATCTTTTCTGCATCTTGTACTGCCTCTCGGGGATAGTCTTTATTTTTCACTCATCCGTGCATGTGTACATTCATTCATTCACGGATTCTGCAGTCACTTCTCAAACTGTTCTGTGCATCCAGCTTTGTCGTAGACACTGAGGACAGTAAGCTGAGCAAAACAGACCAGTGCAGGGAAGACAGACAGGTAAACAACTATAATAAACTGAACCTTTTTATAATTTTAGCTGCTGCCTTCAGAACACCCTGGGGAGGATGCTGCCTGCTTTGGGGAAAAGCCTTGATGAGCTGCTTAGGATCCAAGCTGGGAGCCTGAGGCTCCGGGGATGGGATGAAAGGGTGTGAGGAAGGGCCTGCGCAAGGGCAAAGCTGGTCTTTTCCAACGGGAATTGGATCTGCTCCTAAGAGGGTGGAGCAGAGGGCGGGGGAGGGAGAGGAAGGACCAGTGAGATGGTGGGAGGCTTGGGACACGTGGGTGCAGGGGGAACATTTAAGAACAGGACCCCAGCCCTGGCCGGTTCGGCTTAGCAGTTAGAGCATCGACTCGCGGATCAAAGTGTCACAGGTTTGATTCTGGTCAAGGGCATGTAACTCTGTTGTGGTTCAGTCCCCAGTCCTGGTCGGGGTTGTGTGGGAGGCAACCAGTCGATATGTCGCTCTCGCGTTGATGTTTGTCTTTCTCTCGCTCTCTCTATTCCTCCCTCCTTCCCACTTTGAAGATAAATGGGAAAAAAAAATGTATCCTCAGGTGAGGATTTAAAAAAAAGAACAGGACCCCACTTTCAGTTAGAGGTGGGCTGTATTTCTGCAGTGTGACTATCTCCTTTGTCCCACCCCAAAGACCAATGTCCAGCAAAGGCGGCTCGGGTCGTGGGCATCAAGGAGGGCTGGTGACTGTGAACGAGACAGCTCACAGGAGGGAGCCTGGAGGCTGTGGTCATCCAGCAGGGCCCCCACCCCCCAGGATCTGCAGAACACTTAGGGGTTTGGGGACTTCTGAGGGGTGTGGGATTTCAGGTGGGTGCCTGGCTTGTCCACATCCTAAGAGCGGGTCGTGTCCACTGGCACCTGGTTCATGCTCAGCGGAATGTATTCCTGCAGAGGTAACGGACCTGTGCAGCTCTGAGCAGGGCCCAGAACCAGATAGCAGTTCAATCTGCATCTCATCAAGGAAGGGGCTTTGAAGGATGCCTAGGAGTTGGCCAAACACTGAGAGGAGTTGAGGTACTCAAGGCAGTAGAAACAGCATTTGCAAAAGCCACAGGAGAGAAAGAGCCTGGCACATTCAGAAGCCTGTGTCGCTGGCTCCGGGTGGGAATAGGAGTGTGTAGAAAGCAGTCGGTCTGGGGAGGCACGTTGGGAGCAGCACCCACGGGCCTTTGCATCTGGGAAGATAGCTCTTCAGAAGTTCCCACATGCACGTCAGGGAGGCTGCGCTGTGCCGGGCTGAGAGCCCGTCTGCCTGGGTGTGAAGCTGCTCCTACACCCACCCGTTTCACCGTCCTGGTCACTCTTCTCTGCAGAACGGGGCTTCTTACCCCATTACCTGCACTCTCCATACCCTGAGGCTTTGTTCAGACGCTTGGCACAAATTCACGTGGCAGCCCCACCCAGCCCAAAGGACGTGAGGCTCTGCGTAGTTGTAGGTTTCATCCCTAGGAGTGGCTGCCAGAGGTGATGGGTTGAGGGCGTTGTCCCGAACCCTCTGGCATATCCACCATGCCAGAGTTCTGAAACGCACCCAGCCCCAAGCGCTTTGGAAAAGCGCGTGTGTCTCTGTAGCGTCTCCCTGATGGGGTTGTCGACGGGTAAGAAGCTGTTGACTCAGTGGAGCCCTTAGAAGAGTGTCAGTCAGACAGCATGCCGGAGACGCTTGAGAAGTGGGAGCTGTCGTGTTGTGAGTGTGGTGAGCTAGCAAACCCTAAAATCCTTTGCTTCCAGAGCCTCGGCCAGAGCTCCCGGTTTGCAGAGTTGGGGTGCCGTGAACGGCCAGGTGGGGTGGGAAAGCCGTGGGCACAGCCGGTATGGGCTTAGCTGGGGCCAGGTGAAAGCAGGCCTTTGTGTGGTGGGGATCTGGAACCAGCCGTCACGCCCCCTGCTGGCCACTGCTCCCAGTGGGCGTCCTCTGCCCGCAGCACGCCCGCCCAGCCTGGCAGGTTGCAGACAGCCTACAGGTTCCTGGCACCGGAGCCAGCTTGTCACCCTACTGTCCTCAGTGCCAGCTGGGGCACACGATAATTATTTCCTGAGCTGAATCCCATCTCTTAACTCTCAGCAGAAGGTAACTGGAGATCTGCTTAGGAGGCTGTTATTCCCCAGCCCCAACACACACGCACGCACGCATGTATGTACACATGTACGCACGCATGCAGATGCACACCAACTCGTGGAGACGGAGACTATATTTTGATCCACTCAGGCTCCAGGAAAACCAGTTTCTTGAAGTGACCCTCATTTTTCTCCTCTTTCTCTGTCAGAGAAAGGGGCTCTCGGGAAGGACCAGGAGAAAATGCTTTGTTTCACATCAAAGGGTCCCTCTTTCTGTTTATGAAGTTTCCTCTTTCTGGAGCCGCTTCGCTGCCTGCTGCCCACTAGAATCGAGCAGAGGCCTGCTGGCTCCAGAGGCTCCAGATGTGGCCCCCAGGGACCCTCCAGATGTGGTCTGCCCCAGGGCCCGGAAGTGCCCTCTGCACGTGTGTGGGAAGAAGCAAAGGAGGCATCTGCAGAGACCTCTCTGTCTTGACTTCAAAGATTTTGGGGCTTTGCTAAAACTCATCGGTGCATTTCATAACCAGGACCTGCCAAGTCCGTCCTTGGCCACGGTTTTTCACATTCAAGCCCGTTCTGCAGGAGCTGAGGTCAGCTGAATTAAAAGTTAAACGTGCCCTGTGAAGGCTGGGGGGCAGGGACTGGCGTGGCATTAATCAAGCAGAAAAGGGAGAAATCTGAAGACCAGGCGCTCCCTGGCCGCCGTGAAGGTAGAACTGGAGCCAGGCAGCGTGGGGTGTTTATTTCCACTTCCGCGGGCTGGTGGGAAACAGGAGTGCCTTTCCTCCTCATGCCGGAGCGACGGGAGCTGGCCCTCAGTGACCCGGGAGTGGGTAGAGTTGAAGGGGCCCCGGCTTCCGCAGGGACCACCAGCGCCGAGGGACTTTCCGACAGCCAGGGATGGGAGTGTGAGCGGCGGGCTCAGATGGGGAAGGGGGCCCTTCAGGATGACCTTGAAAACCAACGGCACCTCTTCAAAGGCCCACTGTGGACCAGGCTGGATGGGAAAGGACCACCCACAAAGATGAGCTGCCTCTGGGTTATGGGTTGTGAGCTGAGTGGTGCTTCATACTCGCTGCAGGGAAGGGAACGGTCATTTACTCTTACAAGAGCTTATTCTACAAGTACTGACTGAACACCTACTGTGTGTTAGGCTCTGTTTTCGGCAAGGGAAATACAGAGATGAATGAGATGATGAGGGTCTTGCTTTGCAGAGCTTACCCTTTGGTGAGGGGAAATAATAAGTAAACAAATAAAGTCATAAATACTATGCCTTCTGATGTAGAGACGTGCTATGAAAAATACGTCCGGATCGGGGAGTCAGGGGGCGGGTGTGCTTCCTGCCGCTGTCGTACTGAACAATAACTGAGTGTTTCTTCTGCACCAGGCAGGGGAGTCTTAGCCTGTGACACTGAACCCTCGTAGCCACTCTGTGACCTGAATGTTGTCATTTCTGTCACCCTCGGGCAGTTGAGACTTGAAGCCATTGACCCTGATGACATGGCTAAGACGTGGTCTGGCAGACGTGAGCAGGACCACGTGACCTCAGAGAATTGCATCCAGGCCACGTAACTTTTCTGTGCCTCAGCTTCCTCATCAAAGGGAGATGATGAGTGTAGGGATTTTAGGGGTTTGGTAAATAACACCTCTCTTCCCATACCCTTCAGTTTGGAACTGATGGAGAGAGAGACCCAAAGGCAGGCAGACACAGGTAACAGTATCTCCTTTCTGATGGGGAAGGATCAGTTGAAGGAGGTGCTTTCCTGAGGGGCCACAGTGGGCTTCCACCCCGGATCCAGGCGCTGGACGGCCAGAGGCGTCCCTGCAGGCCCCGGGTGCCCTGTGACGTTTCCCAGGAAGGGATTCCGTTAGCACAACGTCTGTTTCCTGTGGGCAGCTGGCTCCCAGAGGGAGGAGGAAGGGGCTGCACTGTGCATGCTCAGCTCCTTCCCCACACCCACATCAGCTCCCCTATCAGTACAGTGTCGACGGGGTTCAAGTGCTGGCTTTGCCCTTTGCTAGGGATATGACCTTGAGCAGGCCACTCAACCTTTCTGGGACTCAGTTTTCTCATCCCTAAAATGGCACCCGTCTCTAGGGGTTCCCGGGAGGAGTCAATGAGGTGGCATGTGTCAGTCACATAGGACAGGGTCTGGCACATACTGGGGTGAGGAGGGTGAGGCAGCAGGCCACATTCAGGGGAACCCTCTACTCTGAAGCACAAAACCAGAGAGAGGGGGTTCCCCCCACCAGCAAGTCCTACCCACCCCAGAGGGTGGCTGTAAAGATTCAACCTGTTAATATGAGAACAGTGCCCAGCACATAGGACGTGCTTATTAAATAATACTGTGAGACTGCCAATATTCAATTCTTTTTGACCTACAAATATGGCAACATCCTATCATTATTGTTTTTATCATTTCTTAGCAGGGTGGTATGGTAGGGGCTCAATACACGTTCTGTTCCTTCTTCCCAAAGAATCTGGTCGGGGTCCCAGAGAAAGCCGAGATTCTCCGCCTTCCCCTCTACTCCAGCCCAGTGTCCTTAGGGCAGCTGGTCGGGTCTGTGGCCCTGGGCCCTGAGGAGGGCCTGGGTCAGCCACCCGCACCCCTGGTGCGGGGATGCCCAGACAGCAGGTGTGAGAAGAGCAGTCACCAGAACCAGCTTGGACGTGGCCCTTGGCAGAACTGGACACTCCTAATTTATCACTTGGAGCCAAGCAGGCTGCCATCTGCGGGCTTGCCCCTGGGCCTTGTCACTTGGCGCGTCTGCTCATTAAAGGCAAGATTAATGACCCTGGCCTGGTGGCACCTCTCCCAGGGCTTGGCTCTGACTGGTTGGACCTCAGCTAGGAGTGGCTGCCCTGCTACTTGGGGTGATGGCCAGAGCAGAGGAAACCCACCCAGGATGGAGACTCGAGGGAGAAAGCACCAAGTCATCTGGAAAGCTGTCGCCTCACTAGCCACCTGGGTGAAATGAGATCTTGGTCTAATAGGGGACGGACAGGGAGGGAGGGTGAAATGTGGGTACCTATTCCCATAGGTGTCCCAGCGCCTTAGAACAGTTGTTGGGAATTGCTGCTGTCAGAGGGAACAGACGTGAAATACCGACTGTGCCAGGCATGGAGGAGGCATTTAATAAATAATAAACTGTTGAATAGCTGGGTGTATGGGTGGATGGACTACAAGTATACAGTTGGTGCTTAGTAAGTATCTTTAGCGTAGATTATGATAGCAAGCCCTCATGGGGTGCTTTGAGTCGAGTGTCATTCTGAACATATATATATTAACTCAACGGGCGCTCACAAGAACTCTGTGAAACATCTTTGCCCCATTTGACAGAGGAGAAACCTAAGACACAGAGAAGGTAAGTAACCAGCGCAGTCATACAACTACGATGTATTAGGGATCATTGAAAGATCACAAGATTCTGGAGGGATTATCTGGGTGAACCTGATCTTTTTCCAGAAAGAAAAAATGTTGCTTTTCATGTCCCTGGAATCTTAGAATTGGGGACAGAAGTGGGGACTCCCACTGCAGGCCAAGGGGGGAGCGGGAAAGAGAGAAAACAGTTGTAGTAAAAAGAATGCCTCGTAGATCATTGAGCCCTGACTGTGGACTTAACTCTGTACCGAGCCCTTGATTTGTTTCATGTTATTTAAAGTGATAGCAATGCTTTGAGGCTGGTGTGAGTTCTGTCCCCGGTGCGCAGCTTTTACACATGACACACACTGCAGATGTGCCTGGAGTTTCTGGGAAGGAGAAGCAGCAGCATTCCCCTCTGCGACCCGCCAGGCCAGGCTGGAAGGTGGACGGTGGGCTCCCTGGGCTCCTCCTTCCCGACACCACGGCCGAGTGTGCTCCGTGTTCCAGTGCCCTTGTCTATGAGACGGACTGCGACCACCTCCTTCACAAAGCCGTGAGGCTCCCCGCGCAGTGCTGCTCGCCCCCAGCCTGGCCCTGAAGCTTTCTATAAGACTGCAAATTGGCCCAGACGCGGAGGCTCCTGGACCTTCCTCTCGGACCTGTGTATAACCCCCACCCCCCGGAGGAGCTGAGAGTGGGCATCATTTCCCCACTTTTCCAATGCAGAAACTGAGGCTCAGAAGGTGACTAGACACCAGGGCTCCCAGCCCAGTGTAGTTTCCAGGGCTCTTCGATACCGCTTGAACCTAAAGAAACAATCATTCATGACCAGGGAAAACATTGGAGACCAAAGAGAAAACACTGAAGGGCTCGTGTAATGTCTGGTTTGACAGCCCAGCACAGTCTCTCCATCCTTCCCCGTCATTGCGGCAGGAGCCGCGGTTTGGACCGGAGGAGTCCAGAGCAGGGCAGTTCCAAGGAAGGGCTCTGAGCGGCTGCTGTGGGTGTGTGCAGGTGGCCCTTAAAGACCCCCACAGGCCGAGAGGGCCTACGATGGAAGCCTGGACGATGTCGAAGGGAGGGGATGGTAGAGCAAACACAGGACAGTCGACATCCCGGCCTCGCCAGAAGCCAGGACAGATCAAACCACAGCCAGCTGTAGAAAGAGGGTAAAAACATGGACTCTGGAGCCAAACTCCCTCTGTTTGAATCCCTGCCCTGCCATTTACTAGCTGTGTGATCTTAGGAATTTCACTCGGCTTCTCTGTTCATGTTACACCTGTCAAATGGGCTAGTAGGTGGAGCCTGCCTCCAAGGGCTATGCTGACGGTTAAAGAGATACTAACTGGAAAGGGCTTATAATAGTCCTGGTACAAACATAGTAAGGGTTCCCTGGATGGTTTGGCTCAACAGTTAGAGCATTGGCACTTGGTCCAGAGAGACCTGGGTTCGGTTCCCATTAAGAGCACGTACCTCAGTTGCAGTTTGTCCCCGCCCCAATTGGGGTAGTGTGGGTGGCAGCCAGTCTCTCTCACATCAGTGTTTCTCTCTCTCTCTTCCTCCCTCTCTCCCTCTTGTTCTATCTGAAGATGAATGCAAAAATGTCCTTGGGTGAGGATAAAAACAAAACAAAACATAGTAAGGGTCGTGTAAGTGTTGACTGTTGGTGTTAGTTGCTGTCAGCTGTCCAGTTCAACAGATGTTTATCTGATCCTACACTTGGGGCCAGCCCTCGTGGTGCAGATGGGGGAATTCACAGGCTGGGGGGACAGGACAATGACAAAATTGAGTGAGAGGCGCATAGGGTTTAGCTGACCTCAGGAACATTCCATGGTGTTGTTAGAAGTAGGAAATGTCTAGAGTGTGACCTTGGCCTTTTGACATCTCTGAGCACCATCATCAGAGGCATTTCCCGCTAGATGACAGAGGTCATCCCATTTCAGTGCCCCTGCTCTGTAGGTGCACGATGACACTGAGGCCCTGGCACACCCAGGGACCCAGGTGAGGCCACAGCAAGCCAGTAGCCGAGTGAGGGCCGAGGAGTCCTGCGTGGCAGTTTTTGGGATCCTTTGTGTGAGATTTTTTTCCAGTTGAAATGTAGCAGACATACAGAAGGTGCACACATCAAACGTGGACTGCTCAGCCTTGGCCGGTCTGGCTCAGCGGTTAGAGCGTTGGCCTGCAGACCAGAGAGTCCCAGGTTCGGTTCCTGCTAAGGGCACGTATCTCGGTTGCAGTTTGTCCCCAGCCCCGAGTGGGGTCGTGTGGGTGACAACTACTCGATATGTCTCTCTCACATCATGTTTCTCTCTCTTTCTTCCTCTCTCTCTTCCTTCTGCTCTATCTGAAGATAAATGCAAAAAATGTCGCCCTGGCCAGTTTGGCTCAGCGGTTAGAGCGTCGGCCTGCGGTCCGGAGAGACCCGGGTTCGGTTCCTGCTGAGGGCGCGTACTTTGTTTGCAGTTTGTCCCCGGCCCTGGTTGGTCGTGCGGGTGGCAGCCACTCGATGTGTCCCTTCACGTTGATGTTTCTCTTTCTTTCTCACTTCCTCTCTCTCCCTCCCACTCTATCTGTACAAAAAATGGAAAAATATCCTCGGGTGAGGATTAAAAAAAAAAAAAAAGTGGACTGCTCAGTGTATTGTCACCACCAGATCACACCCACGAATGTTGCCCTGACTCCTACAGCATAGATTAGTCTCACCTATTTGGAATCACACAGTATGTACTCTTTTGTGTCTGGCTTCTTTTGTTCGGCATGATGTTCGCTTGATTCATCCGTGTTGTTCTGTGTAGCTATAGTTTATTGCTTTGGCTGGAGAAAACCCACTTCGATTTGTCCATTCCACCGTTAATAGGCATTAGGTTGTTTCCCAGTTGGGGCTACCCCCTAAGGTGCTGCCGTGAACATTCTAGAACGTGCTTTTGGCGGTGGTTTGCCGGCAGGGCAGGCCTTTTCAGTGTACTCCTGGAAGTGGGAGCGCTGTCTTCTGCACTTGACCTCCAGCCTCAGGCTCGAGAGGAGCCTCCCGCCCACATTTGTTGGGCACAAGTCTGAGCTAAACGCTGTGCAGGGCTCCCCGCCGTCCACTGCAGCCAGGAGCCACCCCAGCTCACCGTGTCTCTAATGAGGATGTGACGAGTGAGTCAGGCCCCTGGGACAGAGCAGCTTAGAAGATTTACAACAAGACATCGACACATTTAAGGGAGTACTGCTCCGAACAGTAGGCCTTTCCTGAATGATTAAAAGCCAAGGGAAGCAGGGACACTTGCGCAAAGATTAAGAAATCAGAGCCTGTTTTCTGCAGTGGCTCAGCCCTGGGGCAAACAGGCTGGGACCATGGACCTGGAGCTGGACCTGTGATGTTGGGGAGGGGAGTGGTCAGCCACACGGGGAGGCTGGTCATTAAAGAGAAATCCAGAAAGATTAAAGATTAGGATGCCCTTGGCCCTGGAAAGATAGGTAAGGAGGGGCCAGACAGATACCCATTGAATCAAAGAGAATAATAATATGAACCTCCACTCATTGCCACATTTGACCAACCTTTAGTGCGGTGCTTGGTTCCCAGCCTCCCAGGTCTGCAGAAGCTCCCGTAGGTTGGAGTTTAACACAGACATCTGGTCTACCACCTCCCACTGAATCACATTCTCTTGGGCTGGGGCCAGAAGAGCAATATTTTTGTACAAGCCCCAGGAGTGATTCTAATTCTAGATTTGGAAACCACTGTTTTAAGGGACCAGTCCCTTTGGCCTACACTGGGCCGGATCTAAATAGGTCTTAGCTTTTCCAGTTCACTAGTCACAGCCTCCCTGCTCCCTGACATGGTCAGTTCTCCTAACACTGAGGTTGCCCTTCACTCTCGGGGTGATTTGTTTACTCTGCACCCTATTAGGCTGCAGCAATAACTCAACTCAGCAGTGAACCTCCTTCCTGTCTCAGCTTCCTTGGGCTGTTTTTAAGTAACACTCCTTCATGTTAACCTTCTTTTTGCACATTTTAAGAGACAGTGTCTCTTCAGATCAGTATGGAATCTGATCAACCTGGACCTTTCGCAGCCCGTTTCCTTACCTGTAGACTGGGAATAGTGAGACCTGGATTAAGCTGTTGTGATTACCTAAGGATACAGCAAAAATAAGATGCTAAGCATAACTTCACCGATCAGTTGGGCATCAGAGCAGCAAGGAATGGCTAGAACCCAAGGGTGAGTGCAAACCATTTCTGTTGCTGAGGGTCTGTTGCACCAGCCTTGTGTCCCTGTCCCCAGTCTCGTCCGCTCCAATCCTTTAGCTCCCACCAAATCCTACAGTGTCTCTGTGCCAGACCCTGTGGTGTAGGGACTTCACATGGGTTATTTCACTTCCTCTTCACAGTTGACCTTTGCAGATGGCATTATCTTTATTTTTAAAAACAAGGAAACTGAGGCACAAAGAAGTCAGCAATAAAACTGGGCCTTGCACCCAAGGCTTCCAACACCAAAGCTTTTTTTTTTTTTTTGCCTTTGTCCCAGTTTGTCCTCTGGCCCTCCCCTGGGTGCCCCAGCCACTGTGGGTGACGTTTGACAACAGAAACTACTGTGCCAGCTGAAGGTGGCAAAATGCCGCAGGGTGGGACTGCCGGTCTGGCCAGAGGACATCTTCACAGCTCCCCAGGCCTCTGGAGCCCACTGTGTTGGCATCTGAGATCTTGGTTCTTGGTGGCTGGGGATTAAAGTGATAGGTCCCATTTCTGCAGGATGGGGCAAGATGCAAACATTCCCCAAGCAGCTTGGGCCCTGGTTTGCTTATTTTGCAGTGTCAAACCACCACTTCCCTCAGTAGGCTGGGAGAGAGAAAACTGGAAAGGGCCCCACGTGCTGCAAGGGGGTGCAGGGGGTGCAGGGGAGGCTGGCTGGCTGGGTGCCTGGCTGGGTGCCTGGCTGTTCAGGCCAAGCAGACTGTGCTCAGGCTGTTTAGCCCATTGCCTGCTCCTCCTCGGTGAGGCCTTCCGGGGCACAGTGACATGTCAGATGTGAGCCGGGAGCTACCAAGCTAGTCTCAACCACCCTGCACCCTTACAAATTGTGATCTGTAGATTTCAGTTTTCTGAAAAATCATCGAACCTGAAGTTTCCAAAGTGGAAGGTAAGCATCTCGGAAATCATCTAATCAGCTGATCTCTCATCTTCAGCTTTAGAGATCAGGAGGCCTAGATTCAGTCCTGGCTCCTCCTTTGCCTGGAGATGAAAACTGAACGTGCCAGACCATCTTCTAGGGTCCCGGTTTTGCCAAATGGAGATAATAATAGCTCCAACTTCATAAGCCTCTTGTAAGAATTAAATCAGGTAATATGTGAAAAGCATGTAGCACATTGCTTGACTCACAGTAACTGCTCAAAAACAGTAGCTATGGTTCCATTTGACTGGGGAAGATAGCAGCATCCTTTACGCACTCATTTGTCCACTCAGCCGCTCGTTCCCTCTTTCATGCTGCAGACATTCGCTAAGCACAACTTGAGTGTCAGGTGTATCCCATGACATCAGTACTGTCACTTGACCTACAAGACACCTGACCTGCCTGAAGGAGGCATGTGGAGGAGATCGAGACAGGCTTTCCAGAGGAGGTGATGCTTGGGCTGCATCCTAGAGTCCCCAAAGAAACTAGCGGAATGTAGAGAGCCAGGATTGCAGGCACCTGGGCTGTGAGCTCCTTGAAGGCGGGGAACATGTACGTATGAGGGAAGCATGAAGTCTGTGTGCGTGGACTTCCTTGCTTGCTAACTTGCTTATTTGTGCATGTACAAACACACACGTACTCCTTATGCACGTCATGTCTATACACTCCCATCTAATATGACATTCACATAGTAGGTGCTCAATAAATATCTGTTGACTGGAACTAAAGAAAAGCAGCTTTGTTCTCTAGTTGAGGGGGTGGGGTCTAGCTTTTGGGAGACATCTGCTGTGTTCCCAGCCTGCCGGTGCTCTGAGCTGGCCTAGGAGGGGCATTTAAATAGACCTGTATCTAAACAGGCTGGGCCTTTGCGCTTAAAAAACCGAGGTGCTGGTACTCGGGCCTTGAAAGATTGCACGAGGTCACTTCCGTCTCTCACCTCTGACCAAAGTAAGGTCAAGAGGGCCTGTGGCCTCTCTCCGGCCATTGCCTTTGGGACGTGTCCATGATACAGAGTTCAACGGGTAGATCGAGGGACATCACTGTGGAAAACAAAGGAATGGAAAGCAGATGACCTCTTAATGAGCATTAGTGGGAAAGGCAGTGACTGCTACTTTCCCTGGGGTGGGGCCATGGGGAGTAGCAGACGCGCTGGCTCTGTAGCGCTCCTGCCGGGCGCCTGGGCTGAGGGCATGTTAACCTATCAGCGTCACGGGCCTTTGGGAGAAGGTGCTGGAATGTACTCTTAGCGTGAATGCTGTAGGTATCATCCTGGGGTGTGGGTGGACCTGGAGTGTTTAGAAGAGTCAACCTCCAACTGTTGCTATTGTACTCTGATGTATTTCATTCCATGATCTGCATCCACATGTTTCAAAAGAGATTCAAGTGTGCTTTCAAGGTTATGTAATAAATGGGAAGATAAACTAAATGTGAACCAGTGACAGAGACCAAAGAGAAACAAGGGTGAAGACACAAAAAGGAGCCAGAAATGGAATGAATGTACAGACGAAGGGCTTGCCATTCTGTGGGGAGCTGCAGCCAGGGCCCTGACACCCGGAAGGCATGGGAAACAGGGCACCCAGTCACACTGTCCCAGTGGCCACAAACCAACCTCTTGATCAGGACAAGAAACACACGGTGGATACTGAGGGGATTTCCTCCCAGCCCTTTGTGGAGGGGACCCAGTGTGGGGA
Organism: Molossus molossus; assembly: GCF_014108415.1. Classification (NCBI taxonomy): domain Eukaryota; kingdom Metazoa; phylum Chordata; class Mammalia; order Chiroptera; family Molossidae; genus Molossus; species Molossus molossus. The sequence goes on along the minus strand of NW_023425345.1, from coordinate 9,847,430 downwards.
AGGACAGCCTCCCCGGGAAATCCTTACAGAGAGACCAACATCACATACGGAGCTCTGTCCACTGTGGTGATGCTCAGCATTGACCTTCTTCAAAACACAAGTCAGAAGCATGTGCTAAGGCCCCGATGCCCAACTCTGCCATCCTGCATTAGTTGGAGTGGTTTCACTCAGGGATTCTTGTCCCAGAGCGGAAACTGTATGACAGGTATTTTTAAACTGGTGTTGAATTATATGCGTCACTTTTTTTTAAGAAAAGAAGACATGATCTCGTTTGGCTTTCAAAAGCTGCGACGTTTGGACAGAGCGGTGCTGGGAGGGGTACGGGGCCGGAAGGCCGTCCGACCAGGCCGTGGGGTCAGGCCCAGGGAGGCGCAGGCCACAGGTCTGGTGGACGCTGTGCCTCCTGTGCCTGGTCCGGTGAGCGGCACGCAGTAGGTGCTCATCGGGACTGTTTGTTGAATGAGTGGGCTGGGGTGTGGTTTGCACAGAAGTTTGGTAACAGTCTAAAGAAAATAATTAATCGAGGCACAGTAAGACAGTCATAGTGAAAAACTGCTGAACATTTTTTCATTTTCTGTCATTTGAAGAGTTTAAATAATGAGATGATTGGATCTCAGATCATTATCCAGTCTCATTCCCCACCCCTCATCTTCATGTCCTATATAACTAGTATATTTGGGGAGCTTGAAACCCCTGTTCATCTCACCTCCTGAAGACAGGACTCCAGCGTCATCAGCATCTAGACTCTAAGAGGCGTGTTCTGCCTCCTCAGCCTCCAGCCCCGCCCTCCCCAAATGACCTAGGACCCAAACAGCTTCTGGGTGTGCCCTAATACACACTGAACCAGGAACAGCCTTTGAACTGCCTGAACTCCCAAACTCTGAAACTTACGGGGAACTGGGATGTGTTTGAGACGCTTCCTGGAGACGTTCTTTCTAACTCTAGTCCCCCAACCTCCTTCTCACAAAGTACTTTAAAATGCTTTGAGGACCAGCAGCTTTGAAAACTGCACTTATGCTCACCTGGCCTGGGGATTGGTGGATGCATCTGGACCCCAGATGTTTCCCAGCCCCGCAGAACGGTAGGCAATCCCAGGTTGTGTGGACGGGGCTCAGACTAAACACCCGATCGTGCTGCATAAAGATGCCTTTCAGGTTCCCTCATGGCCTTCGACACTGGCTTCTGCTCCCGAGGCTCCCTGGTGAGCTCCCCAGCCTCCGTTTCGAGAGACATTGCAAACACCCCCCGCTAGGGCAGAGGCTTTAGGACAGTACGAGGGGCCCCGCAGCCAGGAGGCCTGGGATAGAATTCCAGCTCAGCTGTGTGATCTCAGGTGAGTTATTTGCCCTCTCTGTGTTGCAGTGTTCTCATCTCTCAAAGAAAGCCAATGGTCTCCACCTTACAGGACTGTAGTGAGAATTACAGAGTTAACACATATGAATAAAATGCTCAAAACAGTGCCTGGGACACACTCCGCACAGAGCAGGTGTTTGCTCTTTTTACTCCTATTTCCCTTCTTCTCTGGAGGCCACTATGGAATTAGAAGCTGGTTATGTTCTTTAACCGGTCGTTATCAATTCACCTTAACCCTGTGGACAAATCTTTTCTTCCTAAAGTGTCCCCAGGGTCTGTTAATGATGGTGATGATAGCACTGAAATTTACCGAGCACCTCCTCTGGGCCGGGCACTGTGATACACTTGACATGTATATAGCCTATACAAGATCCTATAGCTCGGCTCAGTATTGAACAGAGTGTCATGCAGACGGTAATTCTTGGAAGTAGGCACTATTATTAGCTCCACTTTTCAGCTGAGAAAGAAGACTCAGAGAGCAACTGAGCAAGCACGTGGTATCCAGGACGTGATCCAGAACAGTCATCCTCAGAGCCCATGTTCTCGACCATCACCCGAAGGGAAGCCTCTGGGGAAGAAGCCACGATGCCAAGCGCTGCGGGAACTTGGGTGGGAACCCATTTATCCACCTCTAGAGGAGGTGGCCTTCGGGCCAGAGAAGGTGTCCTCTGAGCAAGGCCTCTAAGAAATGGATAGAAGTGAGGATGGGGAAAGGCATTCCAGGCAGAGGGAACAGCATGAACAAAAATGTGAAGGTTAAAAACCCCAACGAATGTTTAAGCACAGAAGTGGTTAGCTTTAGCTAGAGTGTAGGCAGGTGGAAAGTTAGAACAGGACCTGACTGTGGAGGGCATCGGGTGACAAAAACGGATATTATCCTTTAGGAGATAGTGAGCCACAGAATGCTTTTGAGCAGAGGAGGACATGCCCACAGCTGTGCTCCAGGAAGGTCAGCCTGGCAGAGGAATGGCAGGTGGCGTGAAAGGTGGAGTGGGCACTGGGAGAGCTTTGGATTTGCTGATGCCTAATTTTCCTGCAGCCCTAAACCAGTGAGGTCTTCCTAACCTTCCAGAACCGAGGCTCAGCGGCGTCAGATGACGTGTCCAGAGTTGCACAGAAGCAGAGCCCAAACTCCAGCCAGGTCTGCTGACTCTGTTCTGCGTTCACTGGGCTGTCAGGCAGACTGGCCGAGCCTGTGAGCGGTCTGAAAGGGTTAAGGCCCATGAACTCTGAGGGGTCATGGCTCTAGCCATAGGTTTCTGAGGATTCCCTGATGCCGTGGACAGAATGGCAGTGTGTGTGTGTGTGTGTGTGTGTGTGTGTGTGTGTGTGTGTGAGCCTGCACTGGTGGCATTTGGTTTGGGAGACGGTTCACTGCATCAGCTTCTTAGTGGAAGCCATGACCACAAAAGCAGTGACAAACCGCTGTGATGCATCAAGGGTCACAGACAAAGGTGAAGCCCATAATTCTTTTTTTTTGTTGTTAAATTATTTATTTATTTTTTTGTTACAGATATTTCTCCTTTTTTACCCCATTGGCACCCCCCTCCCCACCCCACCCCCGCCCCGTCCCCGGCTTAGTTGTCCATGTCCATTGGTCATGCATACATGCATATAAGTTCTGTGGTTTATCTCTTCCCACCCCTCCACCCCCTCTTCTGAGGGATGTCAGTCTGTGCCCTACTTCAATGTTTCTGGGTCTACCGTATTCCTCAGACTGTTATGTTTATTATATTCCGTATATAAGTGAGATCATGTGGTATTTGTCTTTTTCTGCTTGGTTTATTTCACTTAGGATAATACTTTCCAGGTTCCTCCATGTCGTCTCAAAGGATAAGAGATCTTTCTTTCTTACAGCTGCATAGTACTCCATTGTGTACATGTACCACTGCTTTTTTATCCATTCGTCTACTGATGGACACTTGGGCTGTTTCCAGATCTTAGCTATTGTAAATAGTGCTGCTATGAACATGGGGGTACATATATTCTTCCTGATTGGTGTTTCAGGCTTCTTAGGGTATATTCCTAGAAGCGGGATCACTGGGTCAAATGGAAGTTCAATTTTTAATTTTTTTAAGGAAACACCATATTGTTTTCCATAGCAGCTGCACCAGTCTGCATTCCCACCAGCAGTGTATTAAAGTCCCCTTTTCTCCACACCCTCACCAACACTTGTTGTTTGATGATTTGTTGATGGCGGCCATTCTGACAGGTGTGAGGTGATACCTCATTGTTGTTTTAATTTGCATCTCTCTGATGATTAGTGATGTTGAGCATTTCTTCATATGTCTCTTGGCCATTTGTATGTCCTGTTTGGAGAGGTGTCTATTCAGCTCCTCTGCCCATTTTTTAATTGGGTTCTTTGTCTTCCTTTTGTTGAGTTGTATGAGCACTCTCTATATATTGGAAATTAATCCCTTATCTGATACATCATTGGCAATGATGTTCACCCATACAGAGAGTTGCCTTTCCATTTTGATGATTGTTTCTTTTGCTGTGCAGAAGCTGTTTAGTTTGATGTAGTCCCACGTGTTCATTTTTTTCTTTGTTTCTGTTGCCTTAGGTGATGTGTCAGTAAAAATTCTGCTCCGTATGGTGTCCGAAATTTTGTTGCCTACATTTTCTTCTAGAATTTTTATGGATTCACGGGTCACATTTAAGTCTTTTATCCATTTTGAGTTGATTTTTGTGTATGGTGTAAGTTGATGGTCTAGTTTCATTTTTTTGCATGTAGCTGTCCAATTTTCCCAACACCATTTATTAAAGAGGCTGTCTTTACTCCACTGTATGCTCTTGCCACCTCTGTCAAATATTAATTGAGCATATTGCCTTTGGTCCATTTCTGGGTTTTCAGTTCTGTTCCACTGGTCTATATGCCTGTTCTTGTGCCAGTACCAGGCTGTTTTGATTACAGTCGCTTTGTAGTATAACCTGATATCTGGTATTGTGATCCCACCTACGTTGTCCTTCTTTTTCAAGATTGCTGTGGCTATTCGGGGTCTTTTTTCGTTCCATATGAACTTTTGAAGTATTTGTTCTAGTTCTGTGAAACATGTCGTTGGTATTTTGATGGGGATGCATTGAATCTATAGATTGCTTTGGGTAATATGGACATTTTAATGATGTTAATTCTTCCAATCCATGAACAGGGTATGTGCTTCCACTTTTTTATATCTTCCTCTATTTCTTTTTTCAATGTCCTGTAGTTTTCTGCAAATAGGTCCTTTACTTCTTTGGTTAAGTTTATTCCTAGGTATCTTTCTTAATTTTTTTGGCGCAATGGTAAATGGGATTGTTTTTTCAGTTTCTCTTTCTGTGAGTTCATCATTGGTGTACAAGAATGCCGTCGATTTCTTGACGTTAATTTTGTATCCTGCTACTTTGCCAAATTTGTTTATTAAGTCTAGTAGATTTTTTATGGAGTCTATAGGGTTTTCTATGTATAATATCATGTCATCTGCAAATAATGACAGTTTCACTTCCTCCTTTCCAATTTGGATCCCTTTTATTTTTTCCTCATGTCTGATTGCTGTGGCTAAGACTTCCAGTACTACGTTAAATAAGAGTGGTGAAAGTGGACATCCCTGTCTTGTTCCTGTTTTTAATGGAAATGTTTTTAGTTTCTGTCCATTGAGTATGATGTTGGCTGTAGGTCTTTCATATATGGCCTTTATTATGTTGAGATATGATCCCTCTATTCCCACATTGCTGAGCGTTTTTTATCAGAAATGGATGCTGGATTTTGTCGAATGCTTTTTCAGCATCTATTGATATGATCATGTGGTTTTTATTCTTCATTTTGTTTATGTGGTCTATCACATTTATTGATTTGCGAATATTGTACCAGGATTGCATCCCTGGAATGAATCCCACTTGGTCATGGTGAATAATTTTTTTGATGTATTTCTGGATCCAATTTGCTAATATTTTGTTCAGGATTTTGGCGTCTATGTTCATCAGGGATGTTGGCCTGTAGTTTTCTTTCTTTGTAGTGTCTTTTTCAAGTTTTGGAGTTAGAATTATGCTGGCCTCATAGAACGTGTTTGGAAGTCTTCCTTCTTCTTGAATTTTTTGAAATAGTTTGAGGAGAATGGGTGTTAGTTCTTTTTTGAATGTTCGGTAAAACTCCCCAGTGAAGCCATCTGGGCCTGGGCTTTTGTTTGCTGGGAGAGTCTTGATTACCTCTTCAATTTCCTTAGTTGTTATTGGTCTGTTCAAGTTTTATATCTCTTCCTGGTCCAGTTTTGGGAGACTGTGTGTTTCTAGAAATTTGTCCATTTCACTTAGATTGTTGAAGTTGTTGCCATATAGTTGTTCATAGTAGCTGTTAACAATCTTTTGTATTTCTGTGGTGTTGGTTGTTACTTCTCCTCTTTCATTTCTGATTTTGTGTATTTGGGTTCTCTCTCTTTGTTTCTTGGTGAGTCTAGCTAAGGATCCATTGATCTTGTTTATCTTTTCCAAAAACCAGCTCTTTGTTTCATTGATCCTTTGAATTGTTTTTTTGGTCTCTATGTCATTTATTTCTGCTCTGATCTTTACTATTTCCTTCCTTCTACTTGCTCTGGGGTTTTCTTTTTGTTTGCTTTCTAATTCTTTAAGTTGTGAGGTTAGACAGTCAATTAGAAATTTTTCTTGTTTCTTGAGCTAGGCCTGTAGTGCTATGAACTTCCCTCTCACAACTGCTTTCACTGCTTCCCATAGATTTTGTGTTGTTGTGTGTTCATTTTCATTGGATTCCAGGAAGTTTTTAATTTCTTTCTTGATCTCCTCAGTGACCCATTCATTGTTTAATAACATGCTATTTAGCCTCCATGTGTTGAAATGTCTTTGTATGTTCTTGTTGCAATTGATTTCTAGTTTCATGCCATTGTGATCTGAGATGATGCTTGATATGATTTCAATCTTCTTGAACTTGTAGAGATTTAGTTTGTGTCCTATCATGTGGTCTATCTTTGAGAATGTCCCATGTGCACTTGAGAAGAATGTGTATTATGTAGTTTTGGGGTGTAATTCTCTGTAGATATCTATTAAATCCATTTGGTCTAGTGCTTCATTTAGAGTCTCTGTTTCCTTGCTAATTTTTTGCCTAGAGGATCTATCCAGTGCTGTCAACGGGGTGTTGGAAGTCCCCTGCTATGATTGTATTGCTGTCAATTTCTCCTTGGAAGTCCTCCAGAATATTTTTAATATATTTTGGTGCTTCTATATTGGGTGCAAATATGTTTATCAAGGTTATATCTTCCTGTTGGATAGATCCTTTCAATATTATGTAGTGGCCTTCTTTGTCTCTAGTTATGGCCTTCATTTTGAAATCTATTTTATCAGATATGAGTATTGCTACCCCAGCTTTTTTTTGCTTTCCATGTGCTTGGAAAATTTTTTTCTATCCCTTCACTTTCAACCTATGTGAGTCTTTTGTTGTGAGGTGGGTCTCTTGTAAACAACATATAGATGAGTCATGCTTTCTTATCCAATCAGCTACTCTGTGTCTTTTTATGGGAGCATTCAATCCATTTACATTTAAGGTGATTATTGATATGTACTTATTTATTGCCATTTTTGTTTAGTGTGGTTCTATTTTTCTTCCCATTTCTCCTGCTAATTACAGCAGTGAAGCCCAGAATTCTGCAGCAACAATGCCTGGCAAGTGGCAGGAAATCCTGCTCTGACCGGATTTGAATAAGCCAAGTGTTTTATTCCATAACTGAAAATCCAGGGTTGCAGCTTCAGACACAGTGGGATCCAGGGACCCTGACAATATCAGGCCTGCCTCTGGCCGCCTCCTGTTTCTGCTCTCTTGTCCTCAGCTTGCTCTCTCCTTGGGACATCCCAAGCCTTGCCCTTCTTGGAGGCAAGAGCATCACTGGGTTTCCGGGTTATTCCTTCACAGCTTCAGGGGAGGTAAATGACTGCCTCCCTCAGCAGCCCTGAGAGCGCACTTTCTGGCTCTGCATTAGGGACCGTGTCCATCCCTGGTCCAGCCCCTGATGCTGGAGGGGAGTGGTGAGCTCAGTGACCAGCCCAGAGCAGGCTGGAGGGCCACTTGCCCGCACAGGGCGGGAGAGGGATGGTCCTCAAGAGGAAATTTAAAGATGCTGTTGGCAGAGGAAGGGAGCGTGCACCCTGAGTGAACCAGAAAGACCCATGGTCACCACCCTCCGCCAGCAAGTGGCCGAGCAGCCGCTCCGCCCAGGTGCCCCGATGTCCAGCCTGCTCTTTCATCTGCCACTGCCCCTAAGACAGAGCTGCTGCCTCCCCTCCCCCTCCCCCTCCCCCAGGGGAGCAGCAGGTATGGGAGAAGACAGTCCGGGGAGGAGCCCTCAGCCCAGTGGGGTCTGCGATGCGGCCCTGCTCTATCAGGGTAATGAAGTGGGGGCGTTGTGACTTTGATTTGGGCGGCGACTCAGGGAAACAAGACAAGAAGAGCCTGGATCCAGGACTTGGGAAATGAGGTGCCAGTTACCTAGAGCCTTTCTCCCTCCTTTCCTGCCTTCCCACCTCCTCCCAGTGAACATGGATCACGGCCCCTCCAGAGTGAGCTTTGATGCTTCCTCCAATCCATTTTCACCTACAGGGCATGCCGGAGAGGAGGGGTCTTATTCTGCTTTTCTTGGTTGCTGTTCTCCCTGGGAACCGGTGGGTTGTGAGACCCTCTGGCACTGAAGACACACCCTGCCCCATGCCAGTCCCCCGGCCTTTCTCCCTGCAGCCCCTCCCTTCCCCAGCCGGCCCCTGGCAGCTCCTTGATCGGTATTAGCTAGAGCAGCATGGACTTGGTTGTTCTGACTCCAAAAGAGCGAGCCAAAGCTCTCTCCCGATACAGAGGGGACAGCATTGATTAGATGGTCCAGGTTGCTGCTTTTTAATCCAGTACAACCAGGAGTCTCAAGTGCCTCTGCCTTGTAAAGAAACATCCAAGCCCCTCCATGGGAGTCCACTGAGCGCTACTCTGTGCCACACTGTCCTAGGCGCTGGAAGGAGCAGGAAGCACGAGAGACCAGCATGCGTGCCTGCAGAGCTGACCAGGAGCTTGTAGGAAGTCAGATAGATGGATATCAGGTCAGAAAGGCTCAAGGGAGAAAAACAGGGTTGGGGGATCGACAGCACCGGGAGCAGAAGCTGTAACTTCGGACAGGGAGTCCCAAAGCTTCAGGTGACATTTGCATGCACACCTGTAGGAGGCAAGGTGGAGCCTTGTGACGCCTCGGGGAGGCTCCAGGCCCTGTCACAGCCCAAGGGTGCATTCGAGGAGGAGGGTCCGGGGTGCAAGGAGCTGAGTGAGCCCAGAGGGGTGGCAGATGAGCTGCAGAGGCAAAGGAGCCCCCTGCCCCCACCCAAGCATTGCAAGGACTTCAGCCTTTACCTGGGTGGGGCAGGGGCCTTTGGAGGGTTCTGAGCTGAGGAGAGACCTGATCTTATTTTTTGACAGAATCCCTCTGGCTGCTGTGTTGAGAATAGACTCCGATGGGGGTGGGACTGAGGACAGAAGCTCCCGAGGCTACAGCAATCCTTCCGGAGATGAGGATGACAGGACCTGGTGCTAGCAGAGGGGGTGTTGAGGAGCGATCAGAGTCTGAGCTTATGCTGAAAAGGGGCCACGGAATTTGCTGATGGATAAGCTGTGGGGGGTGAGAGAGTGAAGGAGGGATCTGGGGAATGGAAGATTGGAGTGTTGTTTACTGAGATGAGGAAGGCGCTGGAAGAGCTGGCTTGGCCGTGGGGCCGTGGTCACCAGATCAGGGACGTATGTCTGAAATGCCCTTTGACGTCGAGCGGTGATGTCTAGCAGACATCCGCTGAGAAGGGGAAGGCTGCGGGAGGCGTACTCTGGGCTTACAAAAGGACCTTCATATACATGCTCTCCTTTAAGGCGTGAAAGACCCCATAGGCTGGTGGACTTTATTATACCCACTTTAGAGATGAGGAAACTGAGGATCACAGGGACAGATAACTGACCAGAGGCCACAGGGTTGATGTGTGGCAAAGCAGGACCAGCCTCTCTGATTTCAGATCCATCTCTGCTTTCCTGTCCACCGTGCTGCTCCCTGTGATTTTCCAAGAGATTAAAAACTGGTGGGAAATGGATGACCAGAGAATATCATCGTCATCCCCAGCTACGGGCGGGGAACCTCTCCAGAGTCCTCCCTTGCCGGGCTGTGTCCTGGCAGGCTGGGTTGTGGGCTTCAAGGGCACAAGTAACAGACCGCCTGGTTCCCGCAGAACCTCACTCTTCCCTGCCTCTTCCCTCTGGCTCTCTGCCCTGGCTTCCGAGGAGGAAGCTCTTGGGGGACGATGGGAATGTGTGTCCATGTGCAGCTGTGAGCATTGGCACGCCGGAGGCTGGAGCAGTGATAACAGCAGAATGTTTGAACGTGGGAAACGAATAAGCCAACCTTCCAAATAAATCAGCCACTCTACCAGCCCCAGAGGGGCTCCACCTGTAGAGCAGTAAATGAGACCGTTGTTTTCTTTCTTCTTCTTCTTCTTTTCCATATCTTCTTGACACACAACGTAACTTTCTCTGGAAAACAGTGTTTCCAGGGCTGCACAATACTGTGGTCAGAAATATTTTCATGGGGAAAAAAAAAGTCTGTATAGATCATCGGAAAAAAATGACTTTGTGTATCTATTTTACTCTCTTAAATGTGGAATGGGAAATGCAGTCGGCCCTCGTTTGTCGCGGTTAATCCGTCCAGGCTCTAGCGGCTGCACCTGGTGTTGACGGATGCCTGGGGTGCTCGAACACATAGGCCTACAGTCCATACGTACAGTAATTTTCATTGTAATTGTAATACAGGGGTGTGTAATGGACTCTGACAACCGAGCGTGCGCTGTATCATTTTCACTGTCTCAATCAACTTTTTAATGAATATATTTGAAAAAAACATGATAGAGTGAAGCCGCGAACGTCGAAGTGCAAGGTGGCGAGGGACGACTGTAATCACTTATGTTTCCAGAACGCTGTGTACCAGACACTGTTCTAAGCACGTCACATGGGCTAATTTGTAACCTTCAGAGCAACTCTAAGTAGTCGGTAGGTGTCTTGACTATCACCGTTTGATAGATGAGGAAACCAAGGCACAGAGAGGTTAAGTCACGTTCCACAGTCACACAGCTGGAAAACAGGTGAGCTCGAGTCTGAACCCAGGAAGACTGTCTCCAGAGGCCAGTTCCTGCACCATTCTGCCCTTGGGGGCTGTTATTACCCGCATTGCAGCTGAGAAGCACAGACTGCTGCGCAGCACAATTCCACTGTGTGATAATGAGGTGCACCGTGTCTGTCTCTGCCCAGTGTTCCCTGCAGGGCAGAGATACTCTCCTCACCCCAGCCCTCAGTGCCTGGCACCCAGCAAATGCTCAGTGGCTAAAGGCTAAGGTGGCATTCACTTTCTCCACTGGGAACCCCTCCAAGCCAGGGAGGGGATCTCACGTGTCACCCGATGCCCTGTGCCCAGCGCTGTGCCTGCCTCAAAGAACTGGGCCAGCGAATGGCCCCCGAAGAAAGAACATTTCGGGGGACAGGAGCCCTTCTTTCCGTCCTGCCTGTGCTCTTCCTCTCCCTCGCCCCTCGCCCCTCGCCCCTCGCCCCTCGCCCCTCGCCCCTCGCCCCTTGCTCCTCGCCGCTTCCCCGTGGTTTTGCCGCTGAGATGCAGGCCCGCACCTCCCAGACGGCCAGCAGGGAGGGTCAGCCGGTCCTCCATGCCAGGGACTGTTTGCCTTGCTGGGGGGCGCTCACGGAGAAGGGAAGGGCATTACTGCTGTCCTCCCTGGCACTGAATCTGACGTGGCCACCTTTTCACTGACTGCCCAGCGGAGCAAATCAGCACACGTTCTGCCAGCACCTGGAAATAGCTCAGCAAATGTAATTTTGCCCCCTCTCATTCCAGCAGGGTTGATCTCTGAGGAAGCCTATTGATTGACAGAGACCCCAGCCACAGTGGTGTAGTCACCATGTCACAGTCATTGCCAAGAAGACCCTCAGGGGGAAAGGACAAATTTTTTTAAAATCACCCGTTGATCACCATCGATGAGTCAGTTGATCACCATCAATTACTCGGTTGATCACCATCAACTGCGAATTTGAGCAGCGTCCACTGGTAGCAAGGCAACGGGCATTCAGAAGAGGGGGCCCATCCTCGGGCTGCTGGGTCAGGGCAGAAGGACTTCCTCGGTCAAGCGGGAGTCGTCCTTGTCACCTAATCATTCTGTACATCGGCGTCGAGAGCCTCTGTGGCTGAGGAATCCGCTTCCAAGACAAAGATGAGGAGAAGAACGGCTCTCCAAGGGTCACGCGTTCCTTCAGCGCCGAGACGCACAGGCCTTAGCTGGGGGCCTCCGCCCCCCGGTGGACTGTGGGTGAGAGCAGGTCCTCACTGCCTGTCTTCTGCTCCGGCCTTCGGGTCTTCTCAGTGTCAATAAATAGGAGAGAACGTGGGCCCGGAACGTGCAGGTTCCTTTCAAAGGCATTCATTCTTTCCTTCACCCATTCATTCATGTATTCATTCAACAAACATCAGCCAAGCATTCCCTTCGTCCCAGACTCCGAGCTAGGAGCTGGCACTGCAAGCTGAATGGAGCCGTCCTGCCCCAGAGACCCTCAGTGGGTGGGACGGGGAGTCAACAGTGATAAAGTGCTTCGCCCAGTTATGGGGGAGGAGAGAGCTGTGCTGCTAGCCTGTTGGGATCCGGGGGCCTTCGGGAGAGAGAGGGTAATAAAAGGAGCCATTCTCTGGGGAGACTTTATAAAATGATGTTTCTGAAGACCTTAAGTGAGAATTTAGGTTCTGAGAGTGGAAAGACTCCCCTCCCCCTTACCCCTTTCCTGTTATGTTATATTTTCACCTCTGCAGACGGAAACCTCCTAATCATCACTATTGACCACACACCACTTTCTCAGCTGCAAATGGGGGTGATGCTGCCGACCCAGGGATTCAGGTCCCTGTGTGGTCTGTGCTCATCCTCTCTCCGTCCTGCAGATGGGGACGCTGGGGATCGGAGAGACACAATGCTGCCCAAGGGGACCCCTACCCGGGAAGGTGGAGAAAATGACAGGATGGCCCTTCCAGGCCCAGAGCTGCCCCCCTTCCCGCCGCCTCCCAGCACTTCTCCTAGCCCAGGGGCACAGGTGCCCTTGTCTGTCATCGCAGAGTCAGCTCAGACAAGCCCGCCTTCCTCCACTTCCGGGTCCTGTGCCCAGGCTCTCGGACTGTCCCCTGCTCCCCTCACCTTCTCTGCATCCTCCCTGGAAGGCACTGCCCCCGCCCCACCCTGGAGGTCTGCCCAGTACCTCCAGAGGAGGCCAGCCAGCCACACTCAACACAACCCAGGAAGCAGTGTTGTGGTTCGAACTAGCGCACTTTGGGGACAGCCACAGGGTAAAACCTTGTGCGGACTTCCCTGCTTATTTATTAGCTTAGTGGCCTCGAGCAATCACTTGTCTTCCTAGGAGGTGACCCGGGGCCACCAGCTGCTGGTGCAGAGCGAGCGGAGGGCCTGGGAGGAACTTTGTGCTAACGAGTGGCACCCAGAGCCAGTGTTCAGTAGTGTGTTAAGCAGTGTTGTTTACAGGGCTACTGTGAGGATCACAGTGACTTAGACAGGAAGCACGGTGACCCCCAGGGCTGGAGAGATGAGCTGAGCTTCCCCAGGGCCAAGCCCCAGAGAGAAAAATCTCTTCCGTAATGAAACAGAGAAAAAGACCAAGCTCCAGAGGCGTCACCTGGGGACTGAGGCAGCTCTTGGGGCCCCCCCACTCAGCATCCCCGCCAGGAAGCAGGATGCCCGTCCCTGCCACGCCTTGGCCTGTCCCTTCGCTGTCGCGGGAGAAGCTGTCATGCAGAGGACAGCCTCAGGTGGACCATGAAGGTGTTCCCTGAGGCAGGGCACCCTGATGGGGAACTCAGCCCGGAGCATGGAGGCGGACCTCTGACAGCACCCCAGACAGATGGCATTTGTCCCACAAGCAGAGCCTGAGCCCATCAGCAAAGCAGCCCACGACGGAACCTTCTCACAGCGTCCGAGGTCAGCTCCTTCTTCACAGGGAAGGGAAAGGGCCTGGGGTTTCTGAGGACCTTTATGTACGTGTTATGGTTGAATTGTGTCCCTCCTCAGAAGTCCTAACCCCCAGTGCTCCAGAATGTAACCTTATTTGGAAATAGGTTCGTTGCAGATGTAACTAGTTAAGCTGAGTAGGGCGTGGGCCCCTAATTTAATACAACTGGTCTCCTCATTTAAAAAAAAAAAAGGAGAGGAGGGAATTTGGACACACACACACACACACAGAATGAAGGCAGAGATGGCATGAGGCATCTCCGAGCCAAGGAATGCCAAGGATTGCCAGCCAACCACCGGAAGCTGGGTGGGGAGGCCTGGGACAGATTCTCTCAGGCCCTCAGAAGGAACCACCCTGACAACCCTTTGATCTCCAGTATCCAGCCTGTAGAACGGAGACATAACTGCCTGTTACGTAAGCCGCTGAGTCTGTGGGACTTTGCTATGACAGCCTGGGAAACGCGAACAGCACGTTACCTTCTGAGACCTCACATCAAGCCTGCAAAGGGAGGTATTATTGTCCACACTTTATGAACGTAGGAATTGGGGCTCAGAGGGGTCAAGTACTTGTCCAAAGACCTAGACATCAGCGTTCAAGTGGATCCCACGCTATGTGTAGAGCTGAACAGAGCTGGGCTCACCTGTCCACTTTTCTTGCTTACGGTGTGGCTTTGGACAAGTACTTGACCCCTCTGAGCCCCTGAGGCAGAGAAGACTTGAGGCCGGCAGCGTGGGACTCAGGGATCCAGACTGATGGCCATGGCCCATGATGGCCAAGCAGGCCAGCCCAGGTGGTGGGAGGCCAGTGGAGGGAGCCTCTGGTGGCCTCTGTGTGCCAATCATAGGCCCTGGCCTGGGTGTGACAAGAATGGCGTGCAGCCATCCCAGGACCCTATCCCTGACAGGGGCCAGAGGGGCATCAGAGAGGCTAGAACCGACTGCCCCCTCCCAGCCTCAGCCAGGACCCCATAGTCACCTCTCAGGGGCTCCCCTCCATGAGTGCTCCCTGAACTGTGGGAAAGCCCTTCCTACCTTCAGCTGATACTTCAGGTATTGGTTCCTAACATCCATTTCCCACGGGGTAAGCCAGGCAGCTTCTCCCTGTGCCTAACAGTCTTTTCCGAGACCCAGGTCCCGGTCTCTGGGTCCCCATGCAGCCTTGCCCATGTCACACACTCTTCCCTACCTCTGTTTTCTGATCTGTGAATGGGGATGATACTAGTAGCCACTTCATATGATTATTGTGAGGATTAAATGATATAAAACTCAAAGTATTTAGAATGGCACATAGTAAGTACTAAATGAAAGTTAACCGTAAGGACGGTGATGCTGCTGCTGCTGATGGCCCAGTTCCCACATCATCTGTCACTTTCATTGCTATCATTGCTGCCATGACTGCCCATGCCATCATTACTGCACGTGCCACTGGTGCTGGTACTAACGCCACCCGAGGATAAACACCCCAGGGTGTAATAACAATGATGGGGTTATGAGCTTTGGGAACTCAAACGGCTCCCCACTGAGTTTTGCCATGTCGATGTGGTGGTCAGGGTTTCACACACTCTGGTTCTGCCCCTGCAAGTGCACCAGGCATCACCCCGCCAGCCGGACGAGCTCCTTCCTTTTGGATTAACTCCCTCCCTTTTGAATGACACATTTCTAAAGACTCAGCTCAAATGTCATCTGTTTGATGAAGTCTTCCGTGGATAGGGAGAGATCAGGATGCAAAACAGGAAATCAGTTTCATCAGAAGTGGGGATTTGGGCATCCAGGACAGCAAGAATGGACGCAGTACAGTTCCCAGTCAGGCACTGAGAACTGGTCTGCGGGAGAAGCTGAAACTGGGAATCCGAAGCAACCCAGTCTGCCTCTGGGTGAATCCTACCGAGCGCCTATTATAAGAAACACTGGGTACTGAGCATCTCGTATGTGCCAGACTCTGTTCAGGTTTGGATGCATACACAGCAACCCTATGCTGTTCCTCTCACCCCCACTTTAGGCACAGAAAGGTTCATTCATTTGTCCAGAGAGTGAATAGAGGTAATAGGTAACAAAGCCCGAATTTAAACCCTGGCAGTCTGGCTCCAGAGCCCGTACGCCTACCCACTGCTGTGTCTCATTGTATCATTATTATTTCTATTTCTATTTTCTCTCTCCCATCTTCCCTTCATTCTGCTTTATCTACATCCCTAGTTGTGAGTTTAAGGTGGTAGAAATCAAAGTCATCCTTTATTCACTAATTTCTTAATTCAGCAAATATTTCATGCCCATCACCTGAAGATATAAAATATACAAGTACATGGCAAGTACTTAGAATAGTGCCTGGCACATAGTGTACGTTGGCTACCATTATCAGTATCTTCATCATCACCATTATCACAATCATTATCACCATCATTATCATCATCACCATGACCATCATCACCATCATCAGTATCTTCATCACCATAATCATAATTGTCATCACCATCATCATCATCACCACCATCATCATCATCATCATCAGTATCTTCATCATTACCATTATCATAATCGTTATCACCATCATCATCACCATCACCATTGTCTATATCCCCTGCACAGTATCTGGCATTAAGAAGGTTTTCAATGACTATTTTGTTGAATAACGGACAAAGCATTTCTCAGAATCGCTCACATTTCCAGGAGGGACAGCTTCCCAGTGTCAGAAAATCGATGCTCTGGTTCTGAGTCCCCAGAGAAGCCATTTGCTGCCCGTCTGCCTCCCTCAAGACCGTGGACACCTCTTCCCTTCTCCAGGAAGTGGATCTTTCCCATTTCAACTCTGGACCCTCATGGACAGGAGTGGTTCCCCTTCCTCACACCGGAACACGGAGTCTGGCCCCACGCCACAAGCCCCTCTCCTTTCCATTCACGTCTAAGAGAAAGTTCGGCTGTCCGCTTTCATAACGAGGGACCGATGCTCCACCATCTCATGCCTAGGGTCCAGCACGTAGTCGGCACTCGGGAAATGTTTGTGCTGACTGGCGGGGACTGGATTTAGTGGGGTCTAGCTTTTCTCCATTTTTGAGGTCTGTGATTTCATGACTCACTGGTTCTAAATTACAAAACACAAATTTCCAAACTAGATATTCACATCTATTGAGAAATTTCTCCTACGTGTAAAGTGTGTCATTTCTCTTGATTATACACACATGTACCTATGGTGAATGGATAGATGGGCAACTGCAAATGGAAGATGTGTGTGTGTGTGTGTGTGTGTGTGTGTGTGTGTGTATCCATGTGTGTGTGCAAACTTCAGATAGTAAGAATATTTACCTAACTAGCAACTGGAGTCCCTGAACAAAGGTTTCTAAAAATTGGCTTATGGATTTGTCCTGACAGGACAAGGACTGTTTCTTTGCTATGGAGCCAGCTGCTGCTGAGGCCTGGCTCCCCTGCACTGAGTGGCCTCAGGTGACGGAAGACCATCTGGGTCCCTTCCCCTGAGATTGTGGTTTCCACGCAAAGGAAGTGGCAAGGAAGGGTGAGCAGATTTGGGAGTGACTTGTTTGAATAATTTCAGCGGGCTCTGGGGCCTAGGGGTTGTCCTTCGTGGTTGGTACCTGGCCCTGGGTGATTCGGGCAGGTGCATAGTGGCCTGGAGCTGAGAACCTGTTGAGGAGGCTCAGAACTGCGCTCACTGGCAAGTTGTTGGCTATCTCTAGGCGCTGGCTAACCCAGGATGAGCAGTCCCTGTAGGGTCAGCAAGGTCCAGATGTCAAAACACCAGAAAACAAAATACATGGTGAATATAGTGGGCGGGGTGGGGATGGAGGGAGAGAAGAGAATACCCAAAAAGTCTTTTCGGTGGATGAGGTCCATAAAAATAAATAAATAAGTTGAGAAAAATTGAGTTATATCTGGGCAACTTGATATATTCCTTGAAAGAAATCCCAGAACAGGGGCTAGGAGGAAACATCTCCCCAGAAGCGTCCTTATCCAGATGAATAGCTGGATAGGGCCCCTCTTCGCCAGCAGGGACCGTGAACTCACTTGGACAGGGGCATGGCCTGGTCAGATGTGCGGTACCTTTTAACAGCAACAACAAACAAGAATGTAGAGTTCTCTTGTGGTTTATTTTTGCTCTGTAACCAGCTGCTGAATTTAGCCTAATGGGATCCTAATGTTTTTAAAAGCCAACTTAGTTATCTTTGTACAGTAAATCCTCACTTAATGCCCTCAATAGGTTCTGTGACTTTAAGCAAAAGGACGCATAACGAAACCAATGTTTACCATAGGCTAATTGATAGAAACAAGAGTTAAGTTCTTAGGGCATCTCCTCACATTATAACGAAACAACATTATTCAAGGACCTGCTGTATTTTCAATGGATTGGGAAAGCCCTATTAGTTATTGATATCAGCATATACAAGCATAGCGGCCAATGGCAGGTTTACGCTGTTATGTGTCATTGACATCAACACCACGTGAACAGCAGCATTGAGCTAGTCACAAAACACTCGCCTAATCTCCTCTCTGCCTGCAGACACACATGCCCCTGTCATTTGCTGCGGTCAGCCACAGCGTATTTCAACTTATTAAACATCCTGGTGAATAGTTCCCCACTATAATGTATCAAATAAGCGATGAGTGATAGTCACCAGGCCGTTTAATTAAAAATAATTAGTCTTTGACGACTTAGAATACAATTAAATAAGCTGAACACTAAAGCTTGGTTCAATATGATTTAATCTTCCCTGGATGATTCAGGATCTCACAGGCCTTGGGGGCCTTGCCCATGAATATTAATGATCCTCATACTCTTACTCTGCAGAAATTCCAGCGGAAGATTTCCGGTTGGACGCCTGCCAGCTACGTGGGCTTCCACTGCAGAGGGGACACCCACTATTACCTGGATGTGGTTTCTAGACATCCTGGGGATGACAAATCGTGAATATTTGTCCTTGGCGTAAAATACTCTGACAGCTGGTGTGCAATCTCTTCATTTCTCAACCCCCTTTTATTTCTCTAACAGGGAGAAATGTTCAGTGGGAATGTTAGCATCTTTTTAAGAACTCATTCATCTATTTTTTTCCACCAAGAGCTCTACTCAAGAGTCATTCACTAATTCAACTGGTGTTTGTTAAGCAAGTTTCAGTGAGACAGTAGAACGGGAGAGTTGGCAACAGGGAAAGGTACAGCTGAATTTGCATTAGGACACATAATGTACATATATTCAAATAATGAGTCCAGGGTTTTTTTAAATGGACATACACCTCCTTACTACCCCCACTGCCCATCAGCCCCTTCCTTCCACGTCTAGTGTGATCACTTTCAACATTTGAACCATATTCAGATAACTAATGATTCAGAATTAAAATTAATATGGGAAAGAAATGGCTAAAAATGGCCTCAACATCTTTTAAAAATAAAAGGCAAAAACTGATAGAACTAAAAGGAGAAATAAATGAATCCACTATTACAGTTGGAGACTTTAACACTTTATCAAAAATAGACAGATCCAGCAGACAGAAAATCAGCAAGGACAAGTTAATTCAACACCATCAATCAAATGGGTATAATGGACATCTATAGACTACTTCATCCAACAACATCAGAATACACATTCTTCTTCAGCTCACATGGAACATTCACCAAGATAAAGCACATTCTGGGCCATGAAACATACCTTAAGAAGTATAAAAGAATAGGAATATACTGTGTTTCACATCACAATGAATTAAGCTAGAAATCAGTAATGGAAAGATAGTTAGAAAATTCCAAATACTTGGAGATTAAACAACACACTTCTAAATAACACAGGAGTCAAAGAAGAAATCTCATGAGAAATTTTTAAAATATTTTTAACTAAATGAAAATGAAAACAACGTATCAAAATTTGTGGGGTGCAGTAAAAGCAGTGTTTAGAGGGAAATTTATAGCAGTGAATTAATATATTAGAAAAGAAGAAAGATCTAAAATCAGTAATGTACATTTCTGCCTAGGAAATTAGAAAAACAAGAGCATTTTAAGTCCAAAGTAAGCAGAAGAAAATAAATTATAAAAATTAGAACAGAACAATGAATTTTAAAACTGAAAATCAATAGAAAAAAATCAGTGAAACCAAAAGCTAGTTCTTAGAAAAGGGCAATAAAATCATATAAGCCTCTAGCCAAACTAAGAAAAAAATAGAGGACACAAATCACATATTTTCAACATTCAAAAACTGATTAAAATCCATCACATCAACAAGCTAAAGAAGAAACATTATGTAATTATATCAGTAGATGCAGAAAAAGCATTTGACAAAATCCAACATGATTTTTTTAAAACTCTCAGTAATCTAGGAATGGTGGGGAACTTCCTCAATTTGATTTTTTAAAAAATATCTACAAAAATCCTACACATAACATTATACTTAATAGCGAGAAGCTTGAAGCTCTCCCCCTAAAATCAGGTACAAAGCAAGGATGTCCCCTCTCACCACTCCTTGTCAGCATTATACTGGAAGCCCTTGCTAATGCAGTAAGACAGGAAAAGGAAATGAAAGGTATAGAGACTGGGCAGGAAGAGATAAAACTGTCTTTGTTCACAAACGACATGATCATCAATGCAGACAATCCAAAAGAATAATTTTTTTAAAAACTTCCTGGAACTAATAAGCAATTATATTAAGTTTTCAGGATACAAGATAAACATACAAAAGTCATTTGCTTTTTTATGTAACAGCCATGAACAAGTGGAATTTGAAATTAAAAACACAATACCACTTACATTAGCTCACCCCAAAATTAAATACTTTGGTATAAATCCAACCAAATATGTACAAGAGCTATAGGAGGAAATCTAAGAAACTCCAATGAAAGATATCAAGAAAGAACTAAATAAACAGAGTTATTCCATGTTCAGGGATAGAAAGACGCAATAGTGTCAAGGTGTCAGTTCTTCCCTACACCCAGTTAGCAGCTCCATTGGCCTTTCATTCATTTGCTATTGAAAATCACTTTGTACTGCCTCCACCATGACTCCTTGGGTTCTGCCCTGGCTGCTCCCTCCAGGCTGCTCTCTACCCACCCGCTGGGGTGACCCTCCAAAAAATCAGACCACATCCCTCCCCTGCACAGAACACATCAATCAGTCCTCTCATCTTACTCAGCAAAAAAGCCAAGGTCTAGAGTCGCCTGACACTCCACCCAGTCTGCCCTCACCACCTCTCTGACCTTGTCACCCACTGCTTTCCCCTCACTTTCTCTGTTCCTTCCTCCCACAGCCAAGCCCACCTCCCCCAGGGCCTTTACCCTTCCTGCGCCCTCTGCTGGCCTGCATTTCCCCGCAGGCTACCAGCCTGGCTCACATACTCACTTCCTTCAAGACTCTCCTTGATTGTCCCCTTCTCAGTGTGACCACCTCCCCACCCAACACTCCCTATGCCCCATTCCTGCTCTGCTTTCCTCCATGGCACTGAGGACCCCCCGGCTCTGTGGTCTGATTGTGTATCTGGCACACACACCGAGATGGCAAGGGTTTCCAGTGTCTTGCTGCCAGATCTCTGTACACAGAACTGCGGTAGCACCGAGTGGATACTCGGCTAGGCTCACGGGAGGAGTGAATGGACAGACTGCTTTGCCCTCTGTTTGTCTGCGGTTTTATCACAGCTGATCTTCTTGTTGATGTGATCGGTGTTAGAGCCACACCATCGTCCCGCTGTCTCTGTGAGCCTCGAACCACGTACAGCGCCTTGGTAACAGCATGGCTGCCTGTGTCCTGCTGGCAGGACGAACGCTCCCTAAC
This sequence comes from Molossus molossus, assembly GCF_014108415.1. Classification (NCBI taxonomy): domain Eukaryota; kingdom Metazoa; phylum Chordata; class Mammalia; order Chiroptera; family Molossidae; genus Molossus; species Molossus molossus. The sequence goes on along the minus strand of NW_023425345.1, from coordinate 9,826,271 downwards.
CCGGGTTCTCATTAGTCTCCATCACTCCTGAGCTGCCTGGGAGGGAAACCTGGCTGCACCGGGCTCACGTGAGGAGGGCAGCTCTGCGGCCACCTTGAGGCACTTCCTCCTTTGCGACCCCACCCTGCCTTGTCCCTGCCTCCCTCTGCCCCAGCACCCGGCAGGCGCACTGGGTACACTTTTCCTGCTGTCTCGGGATTTCCTCTCTGGACCGGCAGCTTCCTAAGAACAGAGCCTGCTGCCGCTTTTGCTCCTTTGCCTGGGGACATTTCAGATGAGCGCTGAAGGATGAACGTGAGCTTGCTGGGCACCCAGTGAAAATGGAGATAACACGGTATGGAGATAGTGAGTGGAGGCAGAAATGGAGACAGGCCATAGTCCACTCCTTCTAGAACTGTGGCTGTGAAAGGGGACGTAGAGAGACGGGCACCTGGAAAGGGAAGGTTTCGTTTTTAAGTCCAAACCCTTCTTGGCCCAAAGCCCACAGTTTCCCGTGGTCCATCCAGCCTCCCAGTCCAGCTTCCTCTCCCACCTTCTGCCCTCTGCTCCCATCTGGCGCCCTCCGCCGACCACTCTCCCATGTGCACATTCTTCCTTGGAATGTCCTTCAGTAATAACAGCATCATTATTCAGCCATTTATAGGGGCCAAGATGGACATGTATTAACTCATTTGATCTTCTAGTGGCCCTATGAGGATCATGCTATGACTGTTCCCATATTACTTACAAGGAAACTGAGTTACAGGGAGGCTAGTGACATGCCTGAGGTGACACTGCTGGGTAGTAGCACAGCTCCCATTGACCCTGAGCCTTCAGCCGGGCCCCAGAATCCACTCTTTAAGCTATGCTGTAAGGGCCTCTTCCAGCTCCAGTGTGAAGTCCCCTGGAAAGCATCTCTGAAGCTCCTGGGCTGCTTCAGCTCACCCTGCTGCACTGCCCGCCTGGACCCCACGTACGCCTGCATTCCAGTCTTTCTCCCACGGTATTTCAGTTGGAGGGGCTGTGTCTCCGACCAGGCGGGAGCCTTTGAAGGCAGGAATGTCCTGCTGTCTGTGGCCGCCGCTCCGTGTCTGTGGTTGAAGAAGATCACAGCGTCTTCATGTTCTTTGCAGGTGCACACACTCCTCCTGTGTCCTTTAGGCTCTGCGTCTGGGCATGTCATTAAACCGACTTCTGACAAGTCTCCATTTTTGTGTTGTCCGCCTCTTATTTCTTTGATGCTTTGGTTTCAGACTCCCTAAGAACTTTTCTTTTGACCGTAGTTCATTCGGGGGTTGGAGGGGATGAACCATGGTCTGGGTTTATCCTAATTGGAGTGCAGCCTGCCTCTTACAGACTAATGGGTTCACCGAGCCAGCCATGAATCTGTTTCCCACCGTCAAGTCTCTCAAAATAAAATGGTTGTGCAAACATTAGGAAAACAATCTGATAACTTCCTATCTTCTTCTTAATAAATTTAGCAGTAACAGAGAGGCTTCTGGCACCGTGCTATTATTGAATTCCTAAATCTTTAGCTTCAAAGAACTTCACGTGGACCATTAGCAAACATTTATCAGCCCCCTCTTCTGTGCCAGGTTGTCCATATATATTATCCCATTAGGGTCTCCCAATCACACTAGAAGATAGATAGTGTCAGGCATTTTATAGAAGGAGAAACGGAGGCTCAGAGGAGCCAAGTCACAAGGCTGGTGTGTGCCACGCAGCTGGGAGATGGTGAGGCGAGTCTGAACCTGCCAGGGCCGCCTGGCGCCTGTTCAAGGGCTGGCCTGCTGCACCCCAGCTGCTTTCTTCCCACTTCTTAAGGCTGGGACAGCTGCCAGGACCCTCCGCTTTAATTCTGGGGATAATGTAGCAGAAAACAAGGTGTATCTTGGCAGACCGGAATTAGGCAGACTGCTCTCGCAGCTAAAGACAGACAAGGCACAACCCAAGCCTGTGTCCAGGGCACCGAGATGTATGTGGTCTCCTCCTCCTTCATCACCAGCATCAATGAGCATCAACTGGATGCATGCTGACGGCTGTTTGGTTTTCTCTCGGCGGGTAAACAGCATCCAGGTCCAGTAATAGATGGAGACACAGAGAAACGCTGAAAGGAGAGGAAGCGCGGCGGGCGTTATGTTTGCAAGGGGCCGTCCTCTGCACATGGGAAGGGCGATATCCAGCAAGGCAGGGCGCACCCTGATCTCCCCGTGAGAGACGTGGTTGGCCCGGGCCGCCCAGAGGAGCAGCCCTCGTATGTTATGTTCTCGGTGACCTAACCGAAAGCTCGTCTGTCTCCAACTGCACGAGATTTTGGAAAGATGATCCTCAAAACTGTTTGAATCCAGACATTAAATAAACAAAACTGCCCATTTGTGGGCACGGAGTACTTAGCAGGCACCTCAAGATATTTTCTTGTTTACTCACCACAATAAACAAACAAAGGAGCTATTTTCACCCCTTTTCGGACACGGAATCTGTCCATAAAAACAGGGTAGCACAGGGGCTTCGGCAGGATTGGAGCTCAGCTCCGTCCGGGCCCAGGGTCGTGCCCAGCCCGCCCTGTCTCATGACCAGGCAGGCCCAGAGCAGGACCTGGCTGTGGCTGGGAATGTGGACCCAAAGGCATTAGGTCACCACCTTTTAGGATCCAAAGACCCTCTTGAGAACCGAATGAACTTCCCCCTTAGACGAAGGCACGACCCACACTCCAAAGTAATAGAATTTCTGGGAGACCCTGACCCCTTCATTCTCATCACAGACCATGGCTGATGACCACCCTCTCTCTGCCCAGAGAAATGATTCCTTTTGGGTCCAATCAAAGTCACATTTGAACCTTCTTTCTCCAGGTCTTTGAACTTGAGTTTTAATCCCTGGTCTGTGGCTGTCTTGGGCTCCAGGAATGGAAATTGATGAGTAGTCCAAAACGGGGGTCTACGCCGGACACAAAAATATGATGCCGGGGCCTTCTTATTGACCTGGTTGAGTTTCAGACAAAAAAATCTAGTTGATGTATCTACCCCATCTAGAGTCCTCAAGAAGAAAAGGAAGGGAGGAAGGAAATAAATCCTGTTATATAATCTTTTTTTTTTTTAACTCTTCTATTTTTTATTAATTTAAGAGAGAGGGGAAAGTAGAGAGAGAAAAACATTGATTCGTTGGTTGATTCTTGCATGAGCCCTGACCAGAGATAGAACTCACAACCTTGGCATCTTGGGACGACGCTCTAACCCCCTGAGCCATCCTGCCAGGGCCCTGGTATATAAACTTTGCATAATAGTTCAATTTAGATTTTCCAAATCTCAGTAATCTAGCTCTCAAAGCTTCTTTGAATAATTATGTTTTCACATTTAAATTTCATAACCCTCTAAAAGAAGGAGGGATAATCCCAAGGGAAATTGTTTATGCTTGTGATAAAGCGTAAAGTAGTCTAAAGCTGTGTTTGTGCACATTACCTGATTTCATCTCAGGTAACATATGCTGAGTACCTACTATTTGCTCAGCACATGCAGAATACTTCGGTGTACATTATCTGATTTTATCCCCTACCTTAGTGGCCCTGTGAGGGAGACAAGGACATGACGGTCACCTCCATTTCACAGAAGAGGAGATGAGGTCCAGAGTGGGTCTGTCACCTGCCCCAGGTTAGACATAGGTGGGCAGAGCCAGGTCTGAAACATTGGGTTCCAGACTCCACTTCGCGTCTGCTGATGCCTCAACCAGTGTGTGAAGCCACATTGCAGAGGAAGGTCTGGGATGAGAACTTGCTGCATATGATGCAAATACCAGGAAAGCAAACGTGAGTGCAGGCAAGGGTCGTTTCTCCTATGGATTAGGTGACTTCATTCTCCAAACACTCAGGGCTCACCCTCGGGTCTCCTTTGTTGTGAAGCCCCTGACCACCATCCCATTCCCTCCAGAGGAGGGCTTCATCGCCAGGAATCTTGGGTCCCTTGTCACACTGGGTTATGATCACCTAGTGCCGTCTGCAGTGAGCTCTCCAAGGGTAGTAAATCTCTGAATACAAGTCAGGACATCAAGGACAGCAGATGAGGGATTGGCCCACATTCTTGCCAGGGCAACATCTACTTGGCCTCTGACCAAATGTCTAGGCTGGTGAACAAACAGGAGGAAGCAAGGATGACTCAGGGCATCCCCAGTCATCGGGAGGATGACTCAGCTGTTAAGTGAAAGGAGGCAAGCAGGAGGCCAGCCTTGGATGATGGGGATTTCTGTGACGATCTTGTCTTTCTTGAAAAGCAAAGGGTTGCTAAGTGCAGGGTTCACCTCTCAGTCATCTCCACGTCGCCTCGGAGCCCGGCGTGGCACTAGGCAGTGTCCAGTACATGGTGACTCTGTATTTCCCAGCGGATGCCAGTCTGTGTACTAGCACAGTGCACACACAGTGTGTTTCAAACTACCTGTCATGACCCACTGGTGGATCACGAAATGTCTTTTGATGTTGCAGACAGACTTTTTTATTAATAAAATAGAAGAGAAGCCCTGGCTGGTTTGGCTCAAGGGTTAGAGTGTTGGCCTGAGGACTGAAAGGCCGTGGTGGGTTCGATTCCTGATCAAGGGCATGTACCTGGGTTGCAGGTTTGATCTTCCGTCAGGGTCATGCAGGAGGCAACCAATCAATGTGTCTCTCACACATCAATGTCTCTCTCTCTCTCTCCCCCACACACCCTCCCCTTCCCTTCCACTCTATAAAAAAATCAATGGAAAAATATCTTCGGGTGAGGATTAACAAAAAAGGAAAAAATAAATAAATCAAATAGAAGAGAAGTCAAAATTGAGAGTGCATCATGTGATAATAGTGAGGGTCAGTATTATTTTCCATAAAGTTTTTTTTCCATGGAAAACATGAAAAGTGTATGTGTGTGCGTGGTGGGTGTACTGGGCCATGATATAAAATGCATACTTATTCCGAGTCACAGTCAAAAACATTTGAAAACAATGGTTAAAGTACAGTCTCAGGATGACACTTACCTGGCCGGTTTCATGATTATAGAAACATTGAAGTCAAATCTTTGTTTGCATTGTTCATCTGTGTATGCATTATTCATCCCCAAAAGGTCTTCTATAGTCACCCTCCTCGTTGTATCAGCCTACTGGGTGTGCGGGTGAAACATTCAGAAACAGGTGACTGGCTGGAGCCCCTGATTAGGCAGCACGGGTCAGAGGAGGAGTGTGACGGGTGCCACCACACATCTGCCCATCTTCAAAGGAGGAACCTTTGTTTGCTGAGCTTTTATAATGAGCAGCAGACTTGAACTACTGGCCTGTGCATTGTCTGTTTCCCCTCACCTTGCCACTTGTCTGTAATAATTCAGCGGTTGTATAGTGATACTGTCCTATTGTTCCTAAATTATCTTGTTATTGCCAGTCTTATCTCTTCAGTTAGTTCATAAACTGCTGGAAAACATTGTCTGCTTCTTTTGCACCTTCAACATGCCTAGCGTGTCCTATCTATTGACAACTACTAGTCCCTGCAAAGACATGCCTTCATTCTGCATTTTCTCCTACCACGGCGCAGGTATTGTATGGCTTTGTATTATGTGTGTCGCAGCCGTCTCCTTTGCTTAGACTGTGAGCCCATGGGGACAGAGAGTGTGTGTATTCTGTCCATCGCTGTGTCCTCGGCCCCTAACACAGCACAGTGACTGGCATGTGATAGGTGTATCTGTTACTCATCTCCATCGTAATGCTGAGTAACAAACAACCCCACTTTCTCAATGACATACCAAATTAGACTTGTCTTTGTGGAGTAGCTCGAAGCTTCAGGTTGGTACTGGATTCTTCTGTGTGTCTCTCGCCCTCCTTAGACCAGCAGGCTGGCCAGGGTGCTTTACTCATGATGGTGGTAGTGGCACTAGAGAGCATGTTCAACCACACAGGTGCTTTGCGGGCCATTGGTTCCAACGTGCTCATGAACATACCTCTGGCCAGAATGAGTAGTCAAGCCCAAAGTCATGGAGCGAGGAACACACTCTGCCTGTGGAGGTTGGGTGGTGACGGGACCAGTGACCACTTCTGATTAACCTACCAGAGTACGTGCTGAGCTTCTCACTACGTTTTCAGGGAATGGAAAGGAAGGGACGAGAACAATTGGACTCCAGGGATTTCCGCGGGTATTCACCACACAGGTTACAGAAGCCCGCGGGGACTCTTTACCTCCTGACACTGAGCTCTACAGAGAAAGCCAGAGCCCTGTTAACAGATAGCAGCCCAGCCACCCGGAGGTAAATTTGTTGGGCAAATAAGGCAGGTGTTCAGAAGCAGCTGCAGCACAGACTCTTCCTCCAGGACCCCAGGGACAGCAGCTGCCGCTGGGATGGAGCATGGACAATGACCAGCGGCTTCCCTCGCGGCATCTCTGAGCAGATCGTAACCTGCCCTGTTTTGTGTCTTTTGAAATGTGCATACAAATGCCCCGTGTTTGTTAAAGTCAGCAGGTCAGGACCTTGAGGGAACCTTTTAAAAGAGCTAGATCATGTCTGAAGGGAGTCTGGAGCCTTGGCCCTCAGCTTGGGTTTGTGCGAGGCTGTGCGAGGTTTGACACCCTCCTCTGGTGAGCTGAGAAGTAACGGTCTGCTCTCCTCTCGTCCCCTCTCCCTCGGACTGCAGGGGTGCTGTGCCTGCCAGACAGCCTGAACCTTCACAGAGACACGCAGCGGTCCAGCAAGCCGGGAGACCTGCCCATGTTCAGCCAGTCGGAGCTGAGGACCATCGAGCAGTCCTTGCTGGCCACCCGCGTGGGCAGCATCGCAGAGCTGAGTAAGTGAGGCTGGTTCTCCTGTCCTCTCTGTTCCCACAGGGCATTGCTTTGTAACCCGCCGGGTGTCACGCTGTAGTGCACACACAACGGTGCCACGATGGCCGCGGGGACGGGAAGGGCTGCGGAGCCAGCAGACCCGGGCAGTTCCCTGGCCCTACCACTGATGTGGGTCAAGTCCCTCACCTTTTCTGAGCCTCGGTTTCCTACAACAGGGAAACTCATAGTCCCTCTCTTAGAGTGTACCTGTGGTGATTCGATGAGCGAATGCCCATAGTACCTGGCACAGTGAATGCATAAAGGGTGGTTTTTAAACTTGATTTTCACAATGGGATGCCTTTAAAGTACACGTCAGATCACAGCTGTCCTCTGTTCAGAATCCTCCACTGGCTCCCCATCTGACCCAGAGGAAAACCCAAAGTTCTCGGAACTGCGTCCAGGCCCTCACCCCTATCACTGACATCCCCTCCCACTCTCCCTGTGGCCCACTCGCTGCGGCCCCCGGGCCCCTCGTTGCTCCTTGAACATGGCAGGCATACCCCAGGACCTCCGCATTCACTGTTCCTTCTCCCTGGACCGCTCGTCCTCAGACACCCACAGGGCTTGCTTCCTCGTTACCTTCAAGTCTCACCCAAACGGGGTCTTCTCAGTGAGCCTCTCCCTGGCCCCCCTATTTAAAATGATGACCCCTGACCTGGCCAGGTGGCTCAGTCGGTTGGAGCACCATCCCGTACACCATGGGGCGGTCAGTTTGATTCCCAGGCCGGGCACATACCTGGGCTGTGGGTTCGGTCCCCAATCAGGGCACGTACGGAAGGCAGCCGATTGATGTTTCTCCCTCTCTCTCCCTTCCTCTCTCTCTAAAATCAATGGGCATGTCCTTGGGTAAGGATACAGTTATGACCCCTGAGGACCTTTATCCCCCTTCACTGCCTTATCCTATGGAATACTCTATTTGTTGTTTTTCAATAACAGCTTCACTGAGACGTAATTGAAATACAATTCGCCTATTTAAATTATACAATTCCATGATTTTTAGTATATTTCCTGAGCTGTGCAACCATAACCACAGTCAGTTTTAGAACATTTTCATTACCTCCCAAACCTGAAACCACTAGCAGTCACTTCCCCTCCCTTGGTCTCACCCTGTATTTTACTCACTGATTTTTTTACACTGTCCATCTCTCCCTCCTACCATGTAGTCTCGTGGAGAGCAGAGAGCTCTGTTCTGTTCATGGATGTAATCCCAGCACCAAGAATAGTGCCTGGCACATAGTAGGTCCTCAGGAAATATGGAGGTGGGGAGAGGAAGAGGGAGGGAGAGAGAAACAGAGAGAGAGAGGTGGAGAAAAGAGGGATTGTCGGGAAGGTGGGGGTGCCACAGTTTGAGCAATGACGTGTCATGCTTGTGCGCCCCTAATTTAGGGCTGTGCTCTCTGAGCCCGGCCAACCAGAGGAAAATAAATCCGTATTTGCTTATGATCCCCTTGACTGTCAAATGACTTAGCTGTGTGTTAGTTGCTGATGGGACTAGAGCATTGAACCCAGAAACGCTTGGCTTATGTTAAAGTGTGAGTTGGTGTGAGAGTCTAGAAAACCCTGAGCTACTGGAATCTTCGGGATCCAGAGAGCAGATGCGCCTCTTCCCAGGGACTTCCCTGCACACCTGGACGGGCAGGCACCCTCCTCCAGTTAGCACGTGGCACCTCTGGAAAGCGGAGTAGTAGCTGATTCGAGCCGTAGGGGTTCCTAGTGGTCACCAAAGCTACTCTTCGGGCACTTGAGCTTGGAAACTGCACTTCCGCCCTCATCAAGCCCCGGACGTCACGAGGTGCCTGCAGTCACGGGGGCTTCCACTTACCAGTCAGTCGTGCAATTTTTCTTAGACTTTTGGGTACCATGGACCCCTTTGGCAATCTGTAGAGCCTCAGAGCATGTTTAAATGCATATAATGAAGTGCCCAAGCTTACACAAGAAACCAATTACACTACAACTCTCGTCTAAATCGTGGTGTAGTCATTCTGCGCTTTTTTAGTAGCACATTAACAAGATCTAGCAGCAGCTCTGATGACCCTATTATTTTGAGGTGGTGATGTGTGCGAAGATATTTTGAGACATCCGCAACAATTGAAACGGGATGAGGAAATGTCTGCATTTTAATAGCTCCCCCGGGATTCAGATATAGCGGGTCTGAGCCGCTCCCTTGGGGAAACATCACTCTAAGAAGAAATGCCAAGATGCGCTCAGGACGTGGAGCTGCAGAAGCTGGCTAAGGTGCTGGGTCACGTCTGCATGGGCATGACCTGAGAAAGGCCACCACTCTAGCTAGTCCACACACACTGTCCCCTGCGGTCTCAAAGGTTTGTCCTGGGATATCGTAATGTCCCCTCCCAGCAGTGTCCAGCACCTGGGCTGGGGTCCTGCTTAATTCCAGATCTGTCTTAGAAGAAAGGATTTACTCAAAAAAGAAAGAAAGAAAAGAAAACCCTGCACTTCACCTAAGCAGCGGTCTGCGGGAGCAGCTTGCCGCATAAATTGTTTTAAGGACAATTTGCTCTGCAAATTAAATGCTGTCGTTGTGGTTGAATGTTGACTTTCGCATATGAATTGTTGGCACATAAATGGGTGCTGCTAATTACCAATGGGTTTGTACATTCATTAAGCGGCCCCGAAGAACATATGCGAGCAAGCACGTTGATAAGCCACGTGGGCGACCGAAGATAATAAAATTGCCTTCTTTTCCGATCTGACTGTAATTCAGACTGGCTTGCACTCTGGTCTGAATCAATACAGTCACGCTCTCTCTGTGTACACAGGGGGCTGTTCTTCATATTCAAAGGTTACTCCACCAGTGTGGATTCTAGAAACTGCGATGACGAGGTGGGGGGCATGTGTCCCCAGCCTTCGCGGCTCTTCTTGAATCAGGCTGTCCAGGCTCGAGGGCAGAATCCCTGATCATGACCTTCTTAATAGCCAATAATACTAACAGCAGCAGCTGATGGTGTTGAACTAGGGAACTATGACAGATCTGTATGAATGATCTCCAATACAGCCACTAATGTCCACGTTGATATAACCTGTCTCAGAGCAACCACACCTGGGAGCTGAAAGGCTGGGGACTGAACCCACATTTCAAGGCAGAGCTCGCCCCCTCGACACGAGACAACCCCCCCGGGAGAAGCCCGGCCACTGTTTCTACATGTCACAGGGGAGATGAGAGCCCCTCTGTGAGATCCGGGTGGCGGTCGGGTCTGTGTTCCTTCCAGATAAGGGTCTGCACTTTGCTCTGCCGGATGCCCTGTGGACTGGACGCTTTCCTGGAAACTAAATTGGAAATGCGGAAATCCACCCGAGTTCATCACCAGGCACCTAGGTGCAGCTCCTGCAGGCTGAGACTTCTCCCCATACCCCTGCCTCTGTCCGCAGAGCAGCATTTTAACCCAGAACTGCCATAATCGGTGGTGATGCCCAGAGTCATCGTCTGCAGCCTGTTACGGCTTGGGTGAAAATACACCCCCCGTCTCTGGAGCCGCTACTGAGCACCAAGTGCTTTAACTACATTAAAGGTATTATTGTCCCCATTGCACAGATCAGAAAACTGAGATTTAGAGGGATAAATGCCTAGCCCAAGGTAGAGTCATAATTCAAACCCAGTTTTTTTCTTTTTCTACTCTGCTATGCTCTATCCAATTCAGCTTTGCCTTCTGAGCATGTAACACATCGCTCATAACTTGGGAAATACCTGTTGAATGTCAGATGAATAAGTGAATGACCCACTAGAGAACTAGTCTGTGAAGGGAAAATAAAAGCTGAAGAAAATGCTACAGGTGAGGGGAACTCTTCATGAAACTCCAGTAAAGTATTAAATACTCAATTGAGCTTTTGAACTCAGAGAACTAGAACTGAACCCCTGCATGTCTAAAATATTTGAATGAGAAGCTAAATCAGGGGACCACAACGGTCCCCAAACTGACACAGGCTGGTGAGTCTTTAGAAGCCCTGGGAAACTTGCAAGACTATGTGTGAACCTCACAGCTGGCTTAGAGTCTGGTAGGTGGTCCAGGTCTCCTTCCCTGACCAGGGAGTAGGTCTGGGAGAACTGGGCCCACCCAGTCTCCCCACGGAGGCTGGGGGAGAGGAGAGGCCCTGGGTTTTCTCAGTCCTGCATTTCCCATATTCCTGTCCTCCGAGATCTTAGAATCTCGTCACACATCCCAGTCTTGCCCTCAAGCTCCCAATTAACCTCCATCTGACCGTCATTAATTATCGTAGTTGCTTTCTGTTGGTTCGAGGGGGAAACTGAGGGCTTCATTTAAAAATGCCTCTTCCTGTCATCTTTTCACACTGAACTGGGAACTTGTTTCTCTCATTCAGTGAGGCCATGGGGGGGAGGGGCATTAATTTACAACTGGGTGCAAAAAGGGTTTCTGAGTTATCTTTCAAATGTGCCACCAGAAAACAATGAAACAAAACACAACAGCCCTTATTGCTTGGGCAAGGGGGTCTTTTTCCTTGTTTGAAATGCAGATGGAGGCCCAGAAGGTGTGGCTCAGTGGTTGAGCCTCGACCCATGCACCAAGAGGTCGCCGGTTCGATTCCCCGGTCAGGGCACATGCCCAGGTTGTGGGCCCGATCCCCAGTGGGGGGCATGCAGGAGGCGGCCAGTCGATGTTTTCTCTCATCGATGTTTCTATCTCTCTCTCCCTGTCCCTTCCTCTCTTAAAAAAAAATCAATAAAGGAAAACAAAGATTTTTTAGAAGAAAGAAAGAAATACAGATGGGCTCTTCCTAGAGAGGCCTGCTGCCTGGGTCCCAGGGTTGTGGGCAGTTTTGAAGACGTACTGTAGTAAGTGGTAGCTGACCACAGGTGAAGACTAGGGAAGGAAGTGAAGCTGCCCATGCTCAGGCTGGGACAGGAAGAGCCGACCTGGGGTGCGTGTCCCTCTGCCCAGGGTGGTCCCGTGGGAGATGCGCTGATAGCCCACGTCTGGCGGGTTAGAGCAGCGTCTCCCACAAAGCAGCCTGGGAGATGGTTGTAGGTGATACAGAAAACACTTTTCATTTTTAATTGCTGTAAATTTTTTATGAGCACTAGAAAAATATTAGTTTTCCATTTATGGCAGTGATATGAATTTTGAAATTAATTTATCTGTGGGGGGAAAATGAGCCAATTTAAAGGAAAGTATTAAGTAAATAAATTGCAGCTCGCAGAAAAGTCATGATGGTGATTCCCAAGCGGCTGACGTTGGGCAAACCTGGTTACACGTGGACTCGCAAGCGGGTTCAGACTCCCACTGCCCAGACCAGGGCAGCTGGTTAAAGTGATTCACGGTTTGGGGTTCATGAAGCCGACAGGAGAAGCAGCAGATAGCACACACATAGGGCAGGATTTAAAGTGGAGCGAGTGAGCCCAGAATCCCTGTGCCAAGTTTTTAAAAAAAATACTTTTTTATTGCCCTGGCCGGTTTGGCTCAATGGTTAGAGCGTCAGCCTGTGGTCCAGAGAGGCCTGGGTTCGGTTCCCGCTAAGGGCACGTACCTCGGTTGCGGTTTGTCCCCGGCCCTGGTTGGTTCATGAGGGAGGCAGCCACTCGAGGTGTCCCTTTCACGTCGATGTTTCTCTCTCTCTTCCTTTCTCTCCCTCCCACTCTGTCTAAACAAAAAATGGAAAAATGTCCTCAGGTGAGGATTTAAAAAAAAAAACACAACTTTTTTATTGATTTTTTTAGAGAGAGAGGAAGGGAGAGATAGAAACATCTATGTGAGAGAGACGACAGTGGGCTGCCCAAACCCCGGGCATGTGCCCTGACCAGGAATTGAACCAGGACCTCTCAGACCATGGGACGATGCTCAATCCACTGAGCCACACCAGCCGGGCCCCTATGCCAATTTTGTCCCCATGGCCAGCCCTGCTCAGAGACACGCTTGGGGCCTCTGATCCAGGGACTAGGCTGATAACGGTGATGGTGGTGATGATAATGATGACGGCAGTCTCAGTCCAGAAAGCATGTTCCTAACCATTGTAAACTACTGCTTCCTCAGGAACATGACAAGGAATGAGTCATGTTCTCTGGTCTTGAGGCTCAGTACATGTGGACAGTGAACTGGGAAGCATGACAGCATTAAACAAGGAATGTGTTAGACTGTATGAGCAGGTGTTGCGGGTCTCCAGGGGAAATGGAGATTGATTCTGACTGGGGGCATTCTGGAGGGCTGCATGGAAGAGGAATTTGATCACAGCCTCAAAGGTCTTCAGCAGTTGGGAGAATGAAGGAAAGGGCACCTAAAGGTGTGAAAACAACAAGAATAACAGCAGAGAACCTGGAGTTGCAGGGTGAGCTGAGTGATGCTCAGAGGAGATAGATGGTCAGCCCAGCCGAGGCAAAGGCTTCCCAGTGTCTGGGGAAGGGAGGGATGGTGCAGGGCGGCTAAACATGAACCCTTTTCTCTTCTCCAGTCCCTTTCCGTTCTTCTTGTTTTGAGCTTTTCTTATGGAAGCTCTCAAGAAAAACAGATAGAAATGTGGGTGCACTCCCCGTTGACCCTAGATGGGAGGTACAAGAAGGTAAAACACCACCTCGGTAGCTTATGATTTTGATGATACCAGCTAGCACATGGCATAATTCAAATATAAAGGAATAGTACCCACAAATCCTTGGTCAACATTTTGTTTTTTTCCCCTGGTATTTACTCAGTGCATAGTGTTTAATAACATAATCCTAATCACACTGCATGCAATTTTGAATTTTACTTTTTTCCCACTCACCATTTAACATAGGGTTTTTGGACATTGCACATCTATGTCAACATTTTTACGACTGCCCAAGTTTAGGATTTTATCGGGTGGATGTACCAGAGTGTACTTAACCACACTGTTATTCTTAAACATGTGTTCTTTTGTAGAATTTTGGACCCTGTAAAGAAGGTTTAAGTGAAAATCTTTGTGCATGAAGATTTTGCTGCAGTTTGGATTCTAGCACTGGGACAGAGTCCCAGAAATGGAATTATTGAGTCCAGGGTAAAGAGCACCTTGGCCACGAGATGCCAAATGTCCTTACGGTGGACTTGGAGCTGGACAAGGAGGCACAGGGCTGGTGGAAAGAAGGACTAGGTCAGCCTGGGGTAAAGAGAGCAGGCATGTCCTGGGGAGTGTTGCTCAGGGGTTAGAGGATCGGCCCTTGGACCGAAGGGTTGTAGCTTTGATTCCCAGGCAAGGGCTGGGTTGGTTCGATCCCTGGCCCTAGTAGGGGTAGTGCTGGAAGCAACCAATTGATACGTCTCTCTCACATCTATATTTCTATCTCTCCCCCACCTCCCTTCCACTGTATCTAAAAATTAATGGAAAAATATCTTCAGGTGAGGATTAACAAAAATAATGATAATAATATATAGAAAAAGGAGCACAGGCATGAGATGTACCGAGGTTGAAATCTGTCTCTGCTTCTAACTCTTTTTTTTTTTTTTTATCCTCACTCAAGGACATTTTTGCATTTATCTTCAGACAGAGTGGGAGGGAGAGAAGGGGGAAGAGAGAAAGAAACATTAATGTGAGAGAGACACATTGACTGGTTGCCACCCACACGACCCCAACCAGGGCCGGGGACAAACTGCAACTGAGGTATGTGCCCTTAGTGGGAACTGAACCCAGGACTCTCTGGTCCGTGGACCAATGCTTTAACCACTGAGCCAAACTGGCCAGGGCTGCTTCTAACTCTTGAGTCTCAGTTTCTTCGTCTATAAAACAGGATTTCTCAAAGACCTTCAGGCACATCTTTTCTGCAAGTCTTTGCTCCCTGAAAGATCTGAAATCTTACTTCTGTCTACAGGTGACCTGGTGTCCCGAGCAATGCATCACCTGCAGCCCCTCAATGCCAAGCACCATGGCAATGGCACGCCCCTGCACCACAAGCAGGGGGCGCTCTACTGGGAGCCTGAGGCCCTGTACACCCTTTGCTATTTCATGCACTGCCCGCAAATGGAGTGGGAAAATCCCAATGTGGAGCCTTCCAAAGTCAACCTTCAGGTGGAAAGGTAAGACTTGCCTTCAGCTTGCCAAAGAGAGGAGCTCCCCTCTGGCCAACACCGCTGTGGTGGGAGGGTGGGTACCACCTCCGTGGAGGTGCAGGGGTTGGGGAGGGGAGGGATGCTGGGATCAGAATTGCCCAGCTCCCAGAAATTCCCTGGAGGGGTCCAGATGGGGACCACGTGTCCTGAGAGGATGTCTGAGTCCCCGGGGGAGTCTTGGGAATGAACTTTCACAGGCTGACCCGGTCCAGGTAGATGGTCCGGATCGGAGAGTGGTCTGCAAGCTCTGGAGGTGAGGGCCGCGGTGGTGCGGGGCGGCTTCCTTGTGAAGGCAGCGCTGGGGAATGCCAGCTCCTGGGGTCTTACCTTCATTTCATCCGGCTGCCCGGAACCTCCCAGGGGCAGGGGCTCGGACCACAAATACCTGCTCATCCAGAGCGGGCCACGCGCCGGGCGGGAGACTGCTTGCTGGGGGAAGCAGAATCCTCGCAGGAAAGGAAAAACAGGAGAGGAAGAAGGGAGAGCTTCCCGGAAGAGGAAGCTCCCTCTGACCCAGCTTCTGCTGCTCCTTGGCTGTGTCGTTCTGCTTCCCCGTGCCTCAGTCTCCCCGTCTGTTAACCAGTGGCTGAACTAAGTGGTTCCCAGGTTCCCTTCTTTCTGGAAAACCCCAGGGTTCCATCCTCCCCAGGAGAGGAGTCAGCCGGGAGGCGCCCCCTCTTCCTCTGGGAATAGGTCCACGCAGCTCATCTCGCACAGTGTCTCACAAATCAGATCCCTCCGCCACACGGCCTCTTCCCTGCAGCTACTGAGGTACGTAGCGAGCCCTGTTTATCAGAACAGTGGTTAAGAGAGCAGGCTCTGTGCCCCAGACGCCTGGGTTTAAGTCCAGGCTTTAAAGCCAGGGGGCCTTGGGAAAGGGGTTTAACCTCTCCATGCCTCGGTTTCTTCATTGCATCATAGGGCTACTAAGAGTAATTTCTTCATAGGGCTGTTGGAAGATGAGATGAATTTAATAGTGCCCAGCACACAGTAAGTGCTCAATAAATGTTCACTCTTTATTGTTGTAGGTATTATCTGCATGTAGCTAAACAACTCCCACTTGGCCTCCTCGCAGTTTTCTTTCCGTGTTAAATGTTTCCAAGTTGTTTTGAAATTCCCATTGGATGCTCTGTTCCTGCCAGGATGGTTTAGGGCTTAATTGGGCTCCTCCACAAAACCCCGGCTCTTGGCTTTCGGTTATGGGAAGAAGAGGGAGCCTGGGCTAGACAGAAGTTGTTTTGTTTTTAAGAATCCCAAATTAGCGCTAATATTTCGATCCAGTCTGGAGTTAACTTAATCAGGGGATTGCTCAGGTCTCCCTCTATCCAGGCCAAACCAGCGGGTACCCTATGTCTATTTCCATATGCCAAACATGCCCAAGATGAGAGATGGCAAAATGTCCCTAGTCCCCAGGCAGAAATAACCTCAGTCAGACTCCCCCAGACTCCTTCCTCTGAGTGCGAACCCTGAGAGTTGAGAGAATGGAAACCAGTGGCCTGTGGGGAGCCTGGGCCTGCAGCCCCACCCCATCCACGCCTTTGCCACAGCCCATTTCCCTGACTCATCCCCCCACGGTCGGCTCCGCCTCTCCATCCCCAGCCGGACATCGCCTCCTAGGAGCTCCGTCCTCAGAAGACCACCCAAGGGTCCCAGACTTTCTGGGGCAGGTTTTAAAGAGGATGAGCTGCGAGGGAGGACGGAGTAAAGGGAACATGTCCCAGTATTTGTTGGAGTCACGTAGCTCGGTCTTTCCGTTCCTTTTTGGTTGAATTTTCAGGCAAAAACACTAAGTGGAACGTGCCTTTTTTGAGTGCTGTTCACTTTGGTCCTCCGGACAGACTGTGGATTTCGGAGTCAGGTCGACCTCTGCGCCTGGTCCCCGCTCGGCGGCTTCTAGCTCAGAGACCTTGAGCAGGTCATTTCTGAACCTCTTCCTCGGCTTTGCGAGAGGACGAGCCTTGGGGACTGGCCTCCGCAAAGAATTAGACATGATAGCCAAGACTTCCAGTGCCATCCGGGGCCCTGCCCTCCTCCCCGCCTCCCCAAAGGAGTTGATAGTTTGCTCTTTGTTGTTCTAAAATACCGTCGTCATTGTGTCAGTGTCACCACAGAAGCCTGTGTGATTCCTTCCAGGCAAAAGCTGCGTCTTCCTGTTTGTTCTCTGATGGACCGGGCATTGGTGTTTAGCATCTCAAAACACACACCTTTCCTTCAGGGAAGAAAGGGCCCCCAACTCTTTCAGTCAAGTGTTTACACCAACTTCATCCCCAGACCTCCACCAGTGGGAGGTGGGGCTGGAATTGGGAGTTGTTTTTCTCTCTCTTTCTCCCCCCCTCCCCCAGCCCCGCCCCGATCCAACATTTGGCTCTTTATTTCTCCTCTGGCAAAGTCAGGTAGAGCCACGGTGCTCAGATGGTTTTCCACCAGCCTAGCTCTCCGGGGGACGGGGCTGAATATTAGCATGCTTTCATCCGTGCCGGCAGGAAGCCCGAGCTGGCGGAGATACAGACTGTGTCGTGCCTGAGACCATTTCCAGTTGTCAGAAGAGCCCTCCTTGGCTGGAGCCTCTGGCATGAGGCCCGGCTGCACCGTTCCACTCCTTCGCGTGGGCGCAGCTTTGGGGTCGCTGCGTTTGTTTTGGGTAGCTTCCCTTTTCTCTGTGCCAGCATGAAATTTCTGTCATTTACATTTTTTCTGGAACTTTGGCTACTATTTTTTGAGCTTCCGACATCTTTCAGGTAACCCAGATATTTTCATTAAAAAACAAAAAAATATAAGACATAAATTTTGTGAGATTTTGATTAGGCCATATTTATTTTCCAAATAATAAAAATAAATGTAAGCACCTTAATTTTGATGGTATGGGCCACGTGAGGCTGCTATTTTCTTTTCTTTACTTTTTAGGGAGGAAGGGAGAGGGAGAGAGAGAGAGAAACATCAATGAGAGAGAACATCGATTGGCCGCCTCCTGCATGCCCCCCACTGGGGATTTGGCCCACAACCTGGGCATGTGCCCTGACCAGGAATCGAACCGGTGGCTTCTTGATGCATGGGTCGATGCTCAACCACTGAGCCACACTGGCTGGGCAGAGGCTGCTATTTTTAAATGGAATCATCATAAATCTATGATGAGATTTTCTTCCCCTCTATCATTACTGAAAATATCAATGATTCCTAGATGCATTTGGGTATGGATGATTTCAGTAATTTGTTGCCACAGAATGAAAAAATCGTAGATTAATGGAAGGATTGTGTTGCCCGAGGTAGCTGGTAATGCCTGAGAGGAACAGTGACCAGCTTCGTCTCGAAGACTAGACAATTGGGTAGTTCTACTCCCCAACCTCACTGGAAACAAACCAGAATGTATGCCTAGGCGGTGGTAGCTCTCTGTCCTTGTGCAAGAAGAGCTGTACAAACAGACGTGGCAGGCTGTCTCCCAATCTCAACCACAAACACACCATCACTAACCAACTATTTGAGGAAAACGAATGGGAGCAACAAAATAGTGTTAACAAATGGAAGAATTGACACTTGAAGAAATACAGTTAATAAAGCAAACACAACTGACAGGAGTTAGTGGTACCCAAATACATCTCCCAGCACTTTCACCCTATTGAAAGATCATCCCAGACACATCCGTTCCCAGTGTTTCTCCTCTGTGGCCCACGTGACAAGGGATATTCAAATTTGAACATATTCCAATGGACATATCCAGGGTTATGCAAACTTTCCAGCACCCTAGGTGTAACTCTTCCCCATTCTGCCCCAATAAGGAATGAATCAGACTCCAGGAGAGTGGAGGGATCCTTGATACAAGCAGCACTGCTAGGAATGCTTAGTTGTAAAAGTTGAACCTACTATGACTGCTTAAAGCAGAAAAAGAAAAAGAAAAAAAAAAAAAGCCCTCCTGGAGGGGTCCAGTATAGGCAAAGGTTACCAGATCCTTTTTCCTTCTTCAGGAGAGTTTGACCTTCGGTTAATTCTCTAACTCGGTTCCTCTGGAAACCTGCTAACATTTTCAATATTAACTGTGTTAATAAGCAACATTGCTTATGATCAGAATGACCCTAGATTGGTAAATTCGATCTGGTTTGGTAGTACTATAAATACTTCATAAGTATGCAAAGTTTGGGGCTGCCTTGAATGCACAGACTCTTATAACTGGCAATGTTTGTGCAGGGACCTTGGAAGTTGTTTTTATGGACTTGTTGCAAGAGATACTGGGGTTCATAAATTAGGGACGTTTTCACAACCACCCAAGTGGATCTCATCTCCTGGCACCTGAGTATCACCTGGACAGAAGATAGCTCTGAGATGGCTGGGTGAATTTCTATTAGGACTTTCACTAAAAGGAACATCTGATGTTGTCCTACTGGGTCAAGTGTGGCCTGTGGTCACACTTGAGTCTAAATGTTTAGTAGAGCTTAAGACTTGGGTGGACACTGGCTTTGAGAACCAGGCTTTGAGGCTACACAAGCTGGAACAATGCCCAAGTTGCACCCCATCCAGCACAGACGGACATCATAGCCTCCAGGGCTAGGCACAGACATTTGACTTCATACCACTGATGCTGGGCCTTTTACACTCCCAGCTGGACCTCCATCACCATTACCCATGAAAGCTGAATGTCTCTGCTACCACCCTTATCAGCTCCATGTTCTACCCATGTCAAACCACTTGCTTTCAAATCAGTAGAGCCCAGGTCACATGCCTGCACCGTAGCTGCAAGGGAGTCTTGGAAGGTGAATTTCTACCTTGTTGAACAATAGATTAATTATATGGAAAATATTCCAAACACAATAAGGTCATCAGTGGTTTGGGGCAGCCAAAAAGAGTTGACAATTTCACGAGACTCTTCTACTTTTTTTTTATATATATAAATAAATAACACACCAGTGAATCATTTGCACAAGTTAGTACTTTTGACCATTATTGGCCACACATCTCACAACTGATTGACTTATACACCACAGTTGAGAACCAAAATACTCCCCAATATAAGGGCTCCTTGGGCTAACACCCTGGGAACCTCAGTAGCTAGCTGTTCCTGGCACCCTAAGCAGGGATACAGAAGACTTTTCCCAGAGAAAGAATTCTACTTCCTCATCTTCCTAAGGGCAGTGATGTGACACCTAGCACAAAAGTCCCCCCCAAACACCCAGCCCAGTGCTAGTGGGTCCTGGAGAAATTCTTAGTCAGCCGATGAATGGGGCCATGATAGAGTGAGAGGACCCTGTATCAGGCCTATTTTATGCAGGGCTGTATGTGGGCTTCTGTGGGCTGGCCTGGCATCTCAACCACCATATAAATGGTTCCAAGGGGAGAAAAAACTATGTTGCATTCTAATTAATTCACTTAAGAAACAAAGTTTTTAAAAATGATTCATTTGTAACTTGAGCGTTGCCGCAATTTATTTCATCTGCCAAGGGTGAAAACAAACTCTAATCCCAATAGTTTTCAAACTGTAAATTACAGCCCATTAATGGATCATTAAATCAGTGCAGTGTGGAGACTGATACCCCCCAGGCTAAATCTGGCCCACTGCCTGTTTTTATAAAGTTTTATTGGAACATAGCCACACTCATTTTTTTAATACATTATTTATGGCTGCTTTTGCACTTTTGATTTAGTTGTCTCTGAGATCAAATGGCCCACAAAGCTGAAAGTACTATTTGGCCCTGTCCAGAAAAAAATTTGCTGACCCCTGATGTTGTGGGTTGTAACCTGCATTTTTAAAAAATAGCTAGAATTGAATTTTTAAAAAATAAAATTAGAGTATTTTACATGAGGTAAAGTAACTGTGCTTTATGAAACTTTTTTTTTTTTTTTTTTTTTTTTTGGTTATATTAACTGGCATCGATTAACTTACCCAAGCTCATGTAGCTGAAGTTGCAGAGCTGGTGTGTGAACTCTTGGAGGCAGACCCTGGTCTGTGCTTATATCCACTGGGCTGTTTTGCTATTGATGGGCTATGGTTTTAAAGAAATAATAATGTTTGAAAGACTTGTTCCTAATCCCTAAATATTTTTAAATAATCTTCATAAATGTTTACAGGATAACTAAATAAAATGTGGTAAGTACAAAAATAACAACAACAACAACAAAAAACAATGAAGACGAAATTTTGTATTACCCATCGTCTCTGTAGCCAGGAATAAGCACTGATACCATACGGGGAATTCGCTTCCAATCTTAGTTTTCTGTGGATATATAATTTTTTTTTGTTGTTTGACAAAATAAATATACATGACTTGTCTCTATCATTGAATAACCTTGAAAAGTGTGGGTTTTTTCAATGAACTGTTCCATTATTGGGCATAAGATTAAGTGTCAAGAGAGATCTGGGAACAGGCATGTTGGATATGCTCTATGTGGGGGATGATAAAACTGAGGCCTAGTTGGATGAGGGGATTTGTCTGGAGTCATAAGAACAGTTGCAGTGCATTTGCAAGGCAGTAAGTACCTCAGTGCCTTTGCACATGATTTGTCCTCTCCCTAGAATACTGCCTCTCTTCTCCATCTGACTGCCTCTATCATTTCATCTTTCAAGACTCATTTTAAGCATCAGCTCCTCCAGGAACCCTTCTCTACTACCTCAGCATGCACTACGTGTCCAGGGCCTAGCTCAGTGCATAGCATATAGTAAGCGCTCAATAAATGCTTACAGAAACCTATGTGTTCCAGCCGTTGGTCCAGAGAGCCATGTTGCCAATGTCAACTCAGGCAGCCCTCAGCTTGGTACTGGTTCTACTGTTACCTTGCTCCAGGCCTCAGCTGTAAACAAGAGATAATAACCCTACTGCATGGAGTAATTTCAGCAACTAGTGAACTAACTTCTGTAAGAGCCATGCACAATCTCCAACACATAGTAGTCGACCCATAAATGGCAAGAACTATGATTTACTCCCTTAATCTAGGTTGACCTCTTCTTATATCTTAGAAGAGAAGTTGACTGACATGCAGGAGCTAGCCTTACCTCTCCCCATTTCACAGATGAAGAAACTGAGATGCAGCAGGGTTATGCAACATCACACATGGGCAGGTCTGTGAGCCTCAGATGAATGCTGGAGGCTATAGGGAACGGAGCTCTGTGCTAAAGCAACAGAATGTATGCCCTGGGAGCAGGAAGGTGAAAGAAAAGAAAATGAGATCTTGTTCTGAGGAGGTGCTGGATACGGCAACACACTCGAGCGGAAGGAAAGGTGAGAGACCGGCCAGGGTGTCAAGACTTCCCCTGAAAGCAGGGAAGAGCCAGGAGGGATTCAAGAAAGGAGGTGAGGACCAGAACTGGGTCTGACACCTCATAAGCTCTCCCTTAACAGAGGCCAAAGGATGCCTAAAGGAAGGTACTAGACATTTGATGAGCATCTACTATGTGCCATGTACTGTGGGGGCACTTTACTGCAGGGTTTAATTTCATCCTTACATCAACTTTGTGAAGTAGAAATGATATCATCTGCAGATGAGACAATTAATTCTAATTGCTACTTAGTAGGAAAGTATTTGGAAACTTTTTAGGTAACGTTAAGGACCTTCGCAGCACATTAATTGTATCTCTGGATATTTTTTATTCTGGAGCCCAGAATACCTGAGTTATTATCTTGGTTCTAACTCTTATTAGTTGTGTAACCTTGAACAAGTTACTTAATCATTGTGAGCCTCAGTTTTCTTATCTGTAAAATGGGAGCTACCATAGAATCGACTTCAGAGGCTATTGTGAAGCTCTTAGGTAGGGGTGCGTGTGCGTGTGCGTGTGTGTGTGTGTGTCATTTAAAATCCAGCACACAGCCCTGGCCGGTTTGGCTCAGCGGTTGGAGCATCGGCCTGCGGTCCAGAGAGACCCGGGTTCGGTTCCCACTAAGGGCGCGTACCTCGGTTGGAGTTTGTCCCTGGCCCTGGTCGGTCGTGTGGGTGGCAGCCATTCGACGTGTTCCTTTCATATCGATGTTTCTTTCTCTGTTCCTCTCTCTCCCTCCCACCCTACCTGAACAAAACAAAACAAAAAAAATCCAGCACACATTAGGCTCTTTATAGATAATGGCCATGATTATTATCACTGTCATAATCTTTGTAACCTGGCTGTATACTATAGCAGGGCTTCTCGAACATCAATGTGCATTTGAACCCCCTGCAGATTCTGTTCATTAGCTCTGGGATGGGGCCTGAGAGGCTTCATTTCTAACAAGCTCCCAGGTGAGGTGATCCTGCTGGTCCATGGACCACTCTGTGGATAACGAGATATTACAGTTTTTGTGTGTTTGTCATTCATTTCCCCAACCTACTCCAACACCCATTTTTAAGTTATATAAGGGGAAGATATAAGCTTTTAAGGTGATTTTTGGTAGAGCTTAGCACATAGTTGGTCCCTAATAAATATTTCCCAGGCTTCGGGGGCTGGATTGAGCCTTGCAGGACCTCTGCTCCCCTTACCTCATGAGAAGCCAAGTCCCTCTGCAATTTGCCTCAATGGATGGATGGATTCCAGAGGTCCGTGTGACCAGTCTGCAAAACTCTCCGGCTTTGGAAGGGAAGACGCTGAGCATCGAGCATAATGATCATCTTTAGCCTAGTGAGGTGGCCAACAAATCTAACGTAGCTCAGGGATAGCAAATCAACAAGAAGCATACAAGGGGGAAGCGAGGAGGGAGGTGACAGGTGTCCCCAAGGAGGACGCAGCAGGGCACACCCTGGATTTCACCAGCTTCGGGCTTTTAAGCATTCGGCCTCCAGGGCGTGTCAAGCAGCCTCCCCTCGGTTACCCAGGAGTTGTTCCCAGTCGAGGGGGAGAGACTGCTGCTGGCTACAGGTGACAAGCCAAGGGGCTCAAGTTTAAAGTCAGCCCCCTCTGCTAACATGTGGGGTTAGTCTGATCACATGCGTGTACTGTACTTTTCATGTCAATATCCAGATCTTTTCTTAATCCTAGTTAGCTGGCTGCCACAGCAGCCTGGTCTGGCCTAACCAGCTCCTTTTTATTTTATGGGAAAAGGAAGGAACGTCTTACCCTTATGACACAAAGACTAAGGGACAATCGCTGTTTAAACCTAACTGAGTTAAAATTAAATAAAACTAAAGCTTTGATTCCCCAGTACCACGAGCCTCCTTTCAACTGCCCAGTAGCTACACGTGGCTAGTGGTTTCTGTGTCAGACAGCGCAGATACAGGGTATTTCCAACATCGCAGACATTTCTACTGGACAGCGCTGAACTAGACTCAATGCAAGTAGGGTCCCCCTTGTAGATAAAAGAGCCCGTGGTGACCAGCACTCCCGAAGCAGTCAGGTAAGGAGTGAGTGCAGAGACCAGAGACCAGCTCACCTGCCGAAGCATATTCCACGTTCCCATGTTTGGATCATCTTAGAGCTGAGTTTTTTTAAAGCAACCGTCATCTTCACCATCACCGCCAAGTTTTAAAGTAATCATGACATATTAGGCTCTCTTCTAAGCACATTTGTCATCAAGTCCTTACGAGAATCCTATGCATGTAGTAGAATTATCTTATACTGTGGCTGTAGGAACTCAACAATCTTGCTTTAATATACGAACCTCCCCTCTTCCCTTTTCCTTCTCGTCTTTTCTCTGGCTCAAGCCTCAATAAGTATTGCTCATGCAAATGGAATAATGAGAATCAAGTAACTATACCTGATCAGACAAGTTAGCCTCCTGAAATGAATTGCTGTCCATGGAAACACAGAACCTGCCCCTTACATCTTCCTCTCGGTGCTACTTGAGCTGTTCATTTTTTTATTTTTTAAATTATGTACTGTTGGAATCTTTATTCAGTTTCTCCCTCTTTGTTCATTCATTCAGTGACCATGCATCGAGTGCCTGTCCTAAGTGTAGTCATAGTAAGAGCTAGTATTCATCAAAGTCTTGTGTGTGCCAGGCACCAATATATACTTCATGTGAATTAAGTCATGTATCACTCATGATAAACCCAGGAGGTAGGTATTATTAGTCATCCCCATTTTACAGATGAATAAAGTGAATGGAGAGGATGAGTAACAGGCCCAAGTTCACAGGGCTCAGGAGGGAGGCCCTGTCCCGTGCAGATCATTTATCGTGAAGGAAGGAGGAAAGTGCACAGGATCAGAAAGGGGTTGCAGCTAAACTGCCGAGGGGTCAGGGAAGGTGGTTTGAATCAGACTTTTTGATGTTGTTGTTGTTAATCCTCACCCGAGGCTATTTTTCACTTAATTTTTAGATAGAGTAGAAGGGAGAGGGGGAGGGAGGGAGAGGAAGAGGGAGAGAGAGAAACATCCATGTGAGAGAGACACATTGATTGGTTGCCTCCCACACAACCCCCACCAGAGCCAGGGCCCGAAACTGCAACCCAGGTTCATGCCCTTGACCGGGAATTGAACCTGTGAACATTTGTCCACGGGCCAACGCTCTAACCACTGAGCCAAACCAGCCAGGGCAAGTCAGACTTCGAAAGATGGATGAGCTCAGGCATTCTGGGGGGAAGGAGCCACTGGCTAAGGCTGTAAGGCAGAAACTCAGGATGCCTGGGGGGAAGCTTGTACCGTAGACCAGCTGAGTTGGACTAGAGGAGGGGCCAGGCTGTCCGCTGGCTGGCAGAGGTGCAGATATTTAGCCGGTTGTTAAAATGCTGAAATACTTTACAGGTTTGTGAAGACCCACGCCCAGATGGCCCCAATGTCCCCATTGAACACCCGCAGCATGGTGTCTGCCCCACCGGGGCCCTGCCTGCATCAAGACCCTAGGAGCTGATGGTGCCTGGGCCTTACTGAGAGTTAAATAGATTTAGAATATCCGTGATGAGTTGAAAGGGTATAGGAGGAAAATATGTCCTGTGGGTGATGTGGGGCCTTTGTTCCTTCACAGTGGAGCTAGGGTGACGGTTTGGGCAGAGAGAGAAACGTGAACAAAGTGCAAGTGCTCCTCGCCCTCCGGGCCTCCGCTGGTCCTTGCCCCTGCTGGGAATCTTTGCTGCCTGCCCCTCCCCCATGAAGCCCTCCCAGTAGTAATTCTAACTCGAGTGCCAGTGTGCGCCAGACCCTGTGACAAGTGCTTTCCCAGCTGGCCCCACTCCACAGTCACCGTCGGAGGTCCCGTCGTTCTGCCTGTTTCACAGAGGAGGAGAGGGAGGCTTAGAGAAGTTCAAGTCCATGTCCAAGGTCACAGCTAAGCTGGTGAGTGGCTGGGCTGGAGGTTCCAGAGTGAGTGTCCTCTGTGTCCCATGTGGCCCCAGTCTGGCATCATTTGCTTCCATGTCTGTCTCTGCTGCCACCTCGGAGCTCCGCGCAGGCAGGGGCGGGGCTTTGGTCATCCCTTGCTCTCTGGCAGCCGGCCAGGGCCTGGCACAGAGCGGCTGGAAGACGTAAAGAGCAGTCTGAGCGCGTGGCCAGCAGGAGGATGGAGGAGGCAATGGTGCAGGGACCAGATAGAAGGTTCCTGCAAGAGTCCCAAAGACAGATGACCGGCGCGGGGCCTGACCGAATGCCATCCTCTCTGTCCCCCAGTGACGGCCGTCACCAGCTGGCCTCCTTCCTTTGCTGACTGGTCCTGAGGAAAGCGGGCGACACCAGCCTCCTCGGATTCCCAGTTCTTTCTCATTTGCCTGTACCTGGCAGCGCTTTGCAAGCCTGTGTCCGGGACCTTCAGCACTGTACCTGAATGTTCTGAACAGGCGGGCCGTTTTTTAAGAACATGAGCAAAAATTAGCCCTTGAAACTGCCCAGGACAAACCGAGGGCTGGCCCAGCACGGTGTCTGGGAACACAGAGGCCTGCGGGGGCGGGAGCGCGTCCCTCTCAGCCCACTGCCAAACGTCTGCCCCATGCCAAGTCCCACTTCTTCATCCTTTCCGAGATAGTATATTGACAGCTGCCAGCACGTGGCAGGTGTCACATGTTACAGAAACTAGCCCAGGCGGTGAGTCTGGTCATTTGCCCAGAGACAGAGCATCTGAGTTGATTTCGCCTCCTTCAAAGTCTGACTTCCCCAGTGCAGCCCGCACGTGTCTGTGGGCAGCCCGGTGGGCACTTCGCCTGGGTTTGTATCGACTTAATCCCATTCTCCCCCTCCTTCCAGGTTACTCTCCTCATGGACTGCTTACAACATGCAAGGTGCTGTCAACTCCAATCTGAATATTCTCAGGTTTTTACTGAAAAGTTATATATATTCATTTTTCAAATTTTGGAAAGTACAAAGAAAATATAAGGAAGAAAATGTAAATTACAGCTCAGCTACCCAGAGGTAGCCAAAATGATTATTTAACATCTTTTCTTGTCTTTTTTTTTTTTTAAATACAAATAGTGGGGCTTTTTAAATAGTTGTGCTGTATATATGTGTGTATATATATATGTGTGTGTGTGTGTGTGTATAAATTTATATCTTTTTAATTTCACTTAGCATGAGTATTTTTCTACAAAACATTCATAAGCATCGTTTTTTTAATGATTGCAAAATATCCCTTCTTATGGATGCACCATAATTTGCCTAACAGTTCCCAGTTTACTGGTCATTTGGGTTGTTTCCAATGTGTAAAATGCTGTTCTTTTAAAACTGCCATGACTAAAACACCAGCAAAGAGGGGCGGAGGTAAAGAGCAGCCTGCCCGAGGGGAGCCGCTGAGGGGTCGTTTCACAGGCCTGAGGCTGTGGGAGCGAGAAGGTGCGGGAGAGCCCTGAGGGGCTGGCTTAGCTCCCCGGCCTGGGCCGGTGCCCTTTCCAGAAAGAAACGTGTGGGAAACATGAGGAGTAGCACCCTCCTGCCTGCAAGGCCTCCAGCCACAGTCATAATCAAAACCTCTTGTAGCGAGTCCCGCATGGTGCCCGGGGTCTGCTCAGTCTCCCTGGATTCTGGGAGTGGGAAGAACAGCCAGGGTTGCTTTTCACGACGTAAGAGACGACCTCTAGAAAAGTCTTGAGATTTTCCCAAAGCCTGAGCCTCCAAATCGAAACCCGAGGGCTGTTGTAGGGACCCCCGTAGTCCCCACCCTCCTCCCTGTGTTGCTTCTAGAATGGAGAGGAGCCATCCCACGGCGTCAGAAGGCTGCTTTTGAGTCTGTACCCGGACGAAGTTCATTGCACACGCACTTGGCCACGTGCATAGATTAGAAGTCTCCACAGTTCCAGACGTCGTTTGTTTGTGGGGTGGTCGTGTTTGTTCACAATTCGGGATTTAACGTTGTTGCTCTGTTGTTACGTCCTCCTCGGGTGTGAGAACCGTCGCCTGTGAAGGCCTCCCTGGCTCTTTGAAATCGGTGTGTGGGTCTGTCGGGATTCAGCCAGGCCGGTTCAGGCTTGCCCGCAATTTAGGCAGAACGTGCTGGCGGAAGAAGGGGGTGGCTTCCCAGCTGCCGTCCCCACTGCCAAGTTCACACTCGAGGCCAGAGCGGGCCCTCGGCCAGTCTTGGTCACCATGCTCTCGGTTAGTTCCGTACCCAGATCCCACCCCTCACACAGCCACTCTCCAGACCCCACAGCTGCGGGGTGTGGAAAGAACATTTTTGTGAAGAAAAAGGAAAACCAATACGTAGGTGAAACCAAGCTTGTTGAAGAGCCTGACTCGGGCCACTGGCTGCCGCCCCCGCATTCCTTCCCTGGGGGCCTGCGCCTCCTCGGACCCAGAGCACTTTGTGAGAGCATCTCACAAGGCCCTTTTTATGGCCAGCCTTGCATTACAGTATCTGCCCTTCCTTCTCCGATGGCCACTTAATGCTCCGATCTGCCCATCAAACGTTATGATTAAACACATACACAAGGATAACTGAGGGCAGTCAGACGTGTGGCAACAGACGCTGCCCTAGGACACGGGACGTGTGGCCACACTAAATTCTCTTGCTGTCTAGAACACCAGATCCAGGTGTTAAATCCCTGTGTCCTCCATAAAACCCAGCACAGACCCTTGCTCCAAGGAGGTAATCTATGAACAGTGAGCGAGCTAAATGATTGGCCCGTTCTGTAAATGGCCCTCCCTGTTCGTGATTGATTGTCTCTCAAGTTCATCTACCAGAGTCTCCCATTCACATATCCCTGCAGCTGCTCCACACACAGTTCCCTGAACGTGCTCTGCGTTTCCTCATCTGATTCCCTCTGCCCCCTTGTCTCTCCCCTTAAGGCCTGAGACTGTTCCCCAGCACACCCCCATGCCCTTCAACTTCAGCTCGTTTTAATTCATTCTCTCATAAGATTTTATGCATTCCTTTACCAAAAAGCTTTTCAAATGATTTCTTTCTCATGATTTTCACTTTAGACCATGAGTTCATCGAGGGCTAGGACTATTGCAATATCACCAATTGTAGAAGCTGGTACGTTACAGATACTCATTTCTTCATTCATCTCTTCAACAAATATTTATACGGCATCTATAGTATGCCAGGCAAAATTACCTGTCTTCATGGAGCTTACAGTCTACTAGGGGAAACAGACAAGGATAAATACATAAATCATAAACTATCAGGCAAAGATAAGTGACATAAAGATAAATAAAACGGAGAACTCAAACCAGGTACTATTTCAGCTAAGGTGGTCAGGGAAGGTTTCTCTAAGGAGAAAGCATTTAAGCAGAGTCCGAAAGGAAATGAGGCAGGAAGCCATGTGGATATCTGAGGAAAGATCTTGCCAGGCAGAGAGAATAGTAAGTGCAAAGGCCCTGGGACATGGTCATTCTTGGCCATGCAAGGAACAGCAAGAAGGCCAGTGAGGCTGGAACAGAATGAATGAGTGTGTTAGATGAAGGAAATGAAGTCCAAAGTGGTCAGGGTCAGGTCTTGCAGAGCCTTTTGGGCATGTGGATGAGTTTGGTTTCCAGTCCATGTTGTTTAATTGAATAATTTGAATTGAACTGAACTGAATTGGGTTTCACTGAGCTAAGCAGAACTGGGTCTCATCTTAGTACAGACTGCATACAATATCTGAACCTTGTAATGTCCCAAGTCTGTCCTTAGAACTTCCAAATGGAAAAGCACTATACACAGTACCGTTTAGCAATTTTAAAATATGTGAGTGTTTGAGTTTGCCTATTCTGGAATTGGACAGCCTTGTAGGTTGTTCCAAAAGCCCCTGGCCAGTGACACTTTTGCCAGCCCCTCCCACTTGTACCAGTTTCACTGTGGTGGTAAATAGGTACAGAAACATCTAAATTCCGGAGGAATGTGGCCTGCTGGCTGCCCATCATTCCTGTTTCATTTCTGACTTTCCCAGAGTCTGAAGTCTTTGGAGGGTCACTGGGATTTATTCTGGGCCTTGGCCGAGGTCCCAGACCTGACTTTTAATGTAGTTTTTACTCAAGCCTGGTTCTCATTGAATCTTAATTATGTGAAGTTTCTACCCTTAAAACAACTAAAATATACCACATTTAGCTATTTTTATCATTGTACTTAGCCTTTATAAAATCATTGCAGTGAACCATCACCCCGAGTAAAGTGGGAACCCATCAGAATTTAAGCTAGGCAAATTCACAAGATTCAATCACACATTCATTGATTCACTTAACAAATGTTCATTCACTTAGAGAATCCTTTTGTCAGAAACTTGGAAACTGTTTTATTTTATTTTTTGAGATATAACTGACATACAACATCATATTAGTTTCAGACATACAACATAATGATTCGATTATTTTGTGCGCATTGCAAAATGATCACCACAATAAGTCTAGATGACACCCATCACCATACATAGTTACAAAAATGTTTCTTCTTGTGCTAAGAACTTAGGATCTACTCTCTTAGCCGCCTTCAAATATACAACACAATGTTAACTATAGTCATTATGCTGTACTTTACACTTTACATCCCCTCATTCACTCAAAGAATGTTGACTGGAGACCTATGAATTGCTGAGCACTACATTAAGCGCTGGGGACGCAGCAGAGCACAGAAGTCCCTGCCCTCATGGTGCTGACTGTCTAGTGGAGGAGGCAGAACAATTCAGGACTCGAATATAAAATGTCATCTTGAGTAGTGGCAAGTGCTAATGTGTGTAAGTGTAGGTGATGCAAAGATGAATAATTCATGCCTCCACAGTGTTGTGGCTGTGGTGGTAAAGACATAAATTAGAAATATAATATATAAATGGTACTGTGAAATTTTGTACAAAATGCTGTGGAGGTAGAGGGGAACAAACACATAACTAACTCTATTATGGGTGTGGAGGGGGCTCTTGGGGAATATTTCTCAGAAGAGGTGAGATTTGATCGGTCTTAAAAAAATAAGTGGAACGGAACTGGATGGAGAGGGGAGGAAGAGAGTGGGGACAGCAACAGGAGCAAAGGCAGGAAGCTGCGAGCAAACACGTGTTTCCAGAAGTAGCTGGGCATTTGGTGTGACTGGTGCTGCACACACGTGGAGCGGGAGCCCGAGAGAATGAAGATGTGGGTGGAGGCCAGTTAACAAACGGCCAGGCCGAGGGATTTATGTCAGATGGCCAGATTGACATGTTAGCACATTCATCCGGCCGCCAATGTGAAAGGATTGGAGAGAAAAACTAGAATCAGGAGATTATTATGAAAATAATGCAATGGTTCTGTCCTACAGAGAGTCTGATCAAGTAGCCAATCAGCTCAATATGGAGTGTTGGGTAGGGGGCGCTCTAAAAGTCATCTACTTCCACCACCCATGGGAGGTGTGAATGTCTTTCCTAACACACACCCCCAGGGACTGTGGAAGGCACCAGCCCTTGAAGCTACTTCCCATCCCAGCCCCAAAGAGCCGAGAGTCCTCTGAGGTCTTATGTGGAGCTGAGATCTGCTCGCTGGAGCTCCACCATTACTCCTTCCTCTGCTCCTCGGGGCTTCAGAGCCAGTCCAACTCCTGATTCAGATGCAAGTTTCACTGTTCAAAAACAGCTACATTTACTGGGTACCTTCTGTGTGCCAGGCAAGCCTACAGGGCACATATTACCCCTTTCCTATTGGAAGCTTGGGGTCATTGGCCAAGTGACTTGCTGAGGTTTGGTCACTGACCCATTTAACTGACAGCACCAGGATTAAAACCCAAAGCTGCCTGACTCCAGAGCCTGCACTCTTGGAAATAGCTATCAATTTAACTCGACAAACATTTATTTAGCACCTTCCACTCCCATGAAACCCCCTGTCCTGGGTATCAAACAGAGGGGTAATCTAAGATGAATAAGCATGGCTAATAAGTTCCAGGGCTCCGCACTCTAGTGTTTGGGTGGTGAAGCCAACACCCAGGCATTGTGATACTGCGTACTTGGCTCTGCTTGCAGCCTGGCTATTCCAGAAGGGGAAAGTGATTTGTGTTAGGCCCATTGCACGAGCCTGGTTCCAGCTGGTAGCACTGGGTCAAGACCACAGCAGGAGCCACACTACAGAATCTGTGCCTGGGAAAGATACAAGAGAGGGATACACCTGGAAAGGTGGAAGGTGTGAAACCAGTGTGTATAATCAGATTTGAGTAAAGCAATGCTTCCACTTAGACACGTCCAAGGACTGAGCAGAGAGGAACCCAGCAAGACTGAGAGGCTGGAAAGCTGGAAGCAAAATGCGAACAGGTGTAAGAAACTGATGAGCAAAGCCATCAGAACCCAGCCTGCGCGCTGAGCATGTGTGCAGGAGCTCCCCTTCAGGCAGCTTGTGGTATTGCTACCATTGTGGCTGGCGGACTTAAAGGAAATGGATGGGGACCCTGGCAAGAGGAGGTGTTTGGGGTAGATTTACCTTCCTCGTTGTGTTGTTCTTAATCTGGTGTTTCAGTTGGTAGCAACTATATTAAATGTGTCTGGTGTACATGAGGATGCCTGAATGTAAGTCTTCCAGATGATTCTACTTCTGTACCTATTACCTCATTTATCTTCTCAGTGGCCCTGTGAAAAGGCCAATGAGCATCATCCTCACTCTTTAGGTGACAGAGGGATCTAAGGTTTAGGTGACATCTTTGCCTCATCCACTTAGCATGCCCCCCACTTTCATTCAGAACAAGCACCCACACCCCAACCAAATCCAGACACCCCGGCGACCTGTTTGCCAGCCCACATCCCTCCGTCTCGGAAAGGCTGCTCCTGACTGGCTGGGCTCCCTTCCCTGGATGAGATTTGCTTTGGTCCCTCTGAGTGGTAATGACTCTGCCTGCCCTGGGGCTGGGTAGAACTCAACCCTTTCACGAGCTCATTTGGAGAGGGCTGGACAGAGCGTGGTAGGTTGGTAGGGGACACAGCCTGTCCCCTTTCCATCCCACCACATAATCAGCCCTGAGGGTCCTTTCCTAGATAGCACTGAAGTCCAGTTTTAAAAACAGCCCTTTTGGTTTTCCTTTTATTAAAATCACACGCTTCCTTTATGGTTTCTGTCATCTCTCACAGATTTAGCAAAATGTAAAACTGGTAACATTTTGTCCGAGAAGTAAATTGCACATATTTTCTTCTCACACATCCGGAGATCCCATAAATCTGCTAAATGGCCTTCCCCCTACCCACCCTAGTCTTTTCCTTGATTTTTAAGGCTCTCTGGGGATTTCTCTTTTCTTCCTTCCATTATTTATGTTCTTTTCCGCTTTTCTCTTTACTGGGAAATTCTATCCCATCTGTTTTTTTTTTAATCCTCACCCGAGGATATTTTTCCATTTATCTTCAGATAGAGTGGGAGGGAGGGAGAGAGAGAGAGAAACGTTGATGAGAGAGAACATCGATTGGCCGTCTCCTGCATGCCCCCCAGTGGGGATTGGGCCCACAACCTGGGCATGTGCCCTGACCAGGAATTGATCCGGCGATGTCTTGATGTATGGGTTGATGCTTAACCACTGAGCCACACCGGTCAGGCCGGGCAGAAATATTTGAATAAATGTAGTTTATTGGGAACAAATATATTCTCAGGGTTCCAAGTTCACAGTCTTTAGAAAATAGTTGTTATTGTTAAACAGAAAGAAACTCAAATTCATGATTTTTGATGACACAATAAAGGGAAAAAAGAGATTAATTTAAATGTCATGGAAACTAATATGAGTGTCACTTAGAATTAGGTTTGGCTATGAGTGACAGAAAACCCAAAGAACAAATGTTTAAACAAGATAGAAGTTTATTTCTTATGTCAACAGAGTCTGGGATGGGAGTAAGAATCCATAGCAAGTATGGCCACTTCAGTGATCGTCAGAAATCCAGGTCCTCCTTA
This sequence comes from Molossus molossus, assembly GCF_014108415.1. Lineage (NCBI taxonomy): Eukaryota > Metazoa > Chordata > Mammalia > Chiroptera > Molossidae > Molossus > Molossus molossus. The sequence continues at coordinate 9,792,355 of NW_023425345.1, read as the reverse complement.
CATCTTTTTGCTCTGCCATCATCAACCTGTGGCGTCCACTTCACGGTCCAGTTTGGCGGCTGAGCACCAGCCATGGTGTCTACATTCTTGCCAGCAGAATGGAAGACCAGAGATAGTTGGGCCACCTCCTCTTAGGGACCTTTCTAGAAATCTTACAAGAAACTTGTTTATATCATCGTAAGAACCATGTAAGGGAGGCTGAAAACATGTATTATAGGTGGTCATAAACCCCAATACAGATTGTAGGGCCTGTTACTAAGGAAGAAGAGGATAACACTTGTAGAGGACACCCAGAGTATACTCTCTGCCAGAGTATAAAATATTCTAACTTTCTAGGCAAACAGTTATGGCGAACCCATTGTTTACCCTTCTCAGGGGTTATTTCTGTCGATCCATTCTTGATGTCTCTTTTCCCATACTTTTCTGACTTTGTGTTTTTCAACTACAATTCTAAGGAAAAATTAAAGTATTCAGAATTTGCACTTTTATTCCAGAAGTTCCAAGGCATTGAATGCTTCTTCCATTTCTCTCTCCAAGGTTATCTCCCGCCAGTCCTCACCAAGTTGAATTCTTCCAAAGTACTACGCCCCAACCTGCCTCTGGGCCTTTGCACATGCTGTAGCCTCTACCTGGAAATGACAGAATGCATAAGCTACTAGCCCTGGCTCTGGGTCCAACTGCTTACCAGTACTGCTGCTTATAGCTGTGTACCCTTAGGCAAGTTACATAACCTCTCTGTGCCTATTTCATTATCCATAGAATGAAGATAATAACAATACTTACTTTATGACTTTTGTCATTATCAAATGAGTCAGTGAAAGAAAATGTTCGGAATCGTGCCTAGCATGTAACAAGTCCTCAATAATAGCTCCTTTTGTTGAGCATTTACTATGTGCTAAGCACCTGGCAGAGATTCTCTCACTCAATCTTCACAACAACCCTGGCGGCTGGCCTTACTATTATTTCTCCTGTTTTACAGATGAGGAAACTGAAGCACAGAGGAATTAAGGAACTTGCCCAAGGTCCCACCGCTAGCAAGTGACAGTCTGGGCTCAGATATAGAGCCTTCTGTCTTCAGGGAGCATGCCCTTTCCCCACACCAGCACCAGATTCCAAGGCACAGGGTGTTTTCTTTGTAAGGCTGTCTGCAGACTTGTATGATAACCCCTTTGGAGGCAGGTGCTGGCCAGTTGGCCTCTGAGAGCCCATCCCTGACCTTTGCCTCCTGGCCTTGAGCAGGCCAGGCCCTGCCCTTTCGGGCTTCTCGAGCCACTCACTGCTCCAGGATACGAAACTGTGCAGCCTCTGCCACCCCCTGGATATTTCTCTTTTGTGCCCAAGGCAGCGAGGAAGGTTCTGCCTCAGACAGAGCCTGTGGCTTCCCCACTTCTGAAGCCACGGCTCCCCTCCCAGGGCCATTTATATCCTGGGCCCCATCATCATCCCACCCACTGGAGATCAGGTTCCCACCACAGAGGCCTCTGTACCCCAAGCCAGGCCCGGCTGCAGTGCAGCCGGCAGCATGGGGGAGGGAGGCGCAGGCTGGTCTGCCGATCCCTGCTGGTGTGTGAGCAAGGACTCGGGCCTGCGGCTCAGACCTAGCGTTTTCTAGACCTGAGAGCCCAGCCGTGGGTAGACATCAGAAAGCCTGCAGAGAATGGACTAGATGCAGATGCCAAGAGTAGTGGGCTGTCGAATGGCCCCTAAAGACCCCAGGTCCTGATCCCTGCAACCTATACATGTTATTTTATAAAGAAAAGGGGTCTTGTCCGGCCAGTGTGGCTCAGTGGTTGAGCGTCGACTCATGTGCCAAGAGGTCGCCGGTTCGATTCCCAGTCAGGGCACATGCCCAAGTTGTGAGCCTGATCCCCAGTGGGGGACATGCAGGAGGCGGCCAATCAATGTTCTCTCTCATCAATGTCTCTATCTCTCTCTCCCTCTCCTTCCTCTCTCTCTGAAACCAATTAAGGGGCCCTGGCCGGGTTGCCTCTGCGCTTAGAGTATTGGCCTGCAGTCCAGAGAGACCCGGGTTCGGTTTCTGCTAAGGGCATGTACCTCAGTTGCAGTTTGTCCCCGGCCCTGGTTGGGTCGTGTGAGTGGCAGCCACTCGATGTGTCCCTTTCACGTCGATGTTTCTTTCTCTCTCTCTTCTCTCTCTCCCTCCCACTCTATCTGAACAAAAAATGAATAAATGTCCTCGGGTGAGGATAAAAAATAATAATAATAAAATCAATTAAGGAGAAAAGGTCTTTTTTAAAGAAAAGGGATCTTTGCAGATCTGACTTAGTTAAGGGTTGTGACATGGAGAGACTGTCCTGGATTGTCTGGGTGGGACCTATATCCAATCCCAAGTGTCCTTATAGGAAAGGGGGAGATGTGATACACACAGAAGAGGAAGAGAAGGTGTAAACACAGAGGCAGAGATTGGAGTGATGTAGCCACAAGCCAGGGAATGCTAGCAACCACCAAAAGCTGAAAGAGGCCAATACGCTCTCCCTAGATCCTATGGAGAGAGCACAGCCCTGTGGGCACCTTGACTGTGGACTCTGGCCCCCAGCACTGAGATTGCCCACTTCTGGTATTTTAAGCTGCCACATTTGCGGTGGTTCGTGACACCAGCCGGAGGAAACTATACACCCTGCAAATAAGCAGGAAGCCAGGAATATGCACTTTAACTTGTTCCCAGGTGATGTTGCGCCCCCGCCCCCCCAGAGATGGAGGACTAGATGGAACACCTAGATTGAAACTCCGGGAGGACTGGATGCTTACACTCCAGCACTTTGCTGCTTTGATATTCACACTGTGAGACAGAAGCATGTTGAATGCGTAAATGCTGATGGGAAAGTGTGGAGGAGGAGGAGGTGGGGTTACCGTGGGAGGTAAGCGATGGAGCTGCGTCCCCAGGGAATGTGGGGACTAGAAGGTCAAAGGAGGGAGTAGGAGATGTGACGACAGCTGTTTGCTGACAGGGAGGAGATTGTTATTATCTGTATATCATTATCGTTCTGCTGCACCTGCTTGTGCCTCAGACTCTATTTACAATCCTGCAGCCCGCTAAGTCACCTTCTCAGCATGTGTGACTGGAAAGCCAAAGAGGACTCCCTGGTCAGTGACATGCACCTGCTGGCACTGTTAGCAGAAATTACCACCTGGCCCAGGGAATCTACATAATCATGCATTAATGGGGCTGACTTCCACACCGCAAGGGATTGGTCCTTTTGGTACGAAATGGCATCCTCTTTCCTGAAAGCATTGCTGTGCCCATGATGCCCTGTTCCACGGTTCCCAAACCGTGTGTCTGCACACTTGGGATGTTGGGAAGTGGTCCTCTGCGTGGTCCAGCCCCAGCCTTCCTCCCTGCCCTGCCGATGTGTATGGTGGTGAAGAGGCGGAGTCCGCATAGAAAGAGGAGGCTGCATCACTGCAAACAGTAGAGTCCCCTGGCACCCACTGCAGGGTGTATTAGTCAGGGTTCTCCAGAGAGACAGAACCAGGAGGATGTTTGTATGACCGTAGCTCAAATCTGAAGGCACTTTGCTGATAAAATTCCCTGTTCTTCACAAGTCAGACTTTTTTCTCTTAAGACCTCCAGCTGATTGGATCAGGCCCACCCACATTATGGAGGCTAACCTGCTTTACTCAAAGTCCACTATTCAAACATTAATTTCATATAATTAAAAACAAAAACAAACAAGAAAAACCTTCACAGCAACATCCAGGCTAGTGTTGAACCACATATCTGGGCACTGTGACCTAGCCAAGTTGAGTCATAAAACTAACCATCACAAGATGTATTTTTTTTTTAAGCATTTACATTCCCAGATAATGCTAACCACTATCATGAATACAAAATACCTATCAGACAATAGAGTGGGTGCTTGGTTCCAAATGAACTTCCCAAGACTGAAAGATTCTGTTTCATAAAATTGTTGGAAGACTATTTTGGAGAATCCAAAATTGTTGGAGAATCCAGGTGGGAGGCAGAACCTACTTCCCATGATAAAAGCTAAAATCACCAGACACTTGCTGTCCCCGCTTCCCTTGCAGCTTGGTGCCGGCTGTGAAATAGGCTCAGCCAACCTGACATACTGCCCAACTTTAATCAGGAGGTCCTGGTACAAAGGCTCCTTCATTCTCTTGTCTCCTGAACCTCTAAGCCATCTTGAAGCTCTCTAGCTTCTGGCCTCCTTTCTCCCCCTTAAACATGATAATATCCCTGGCTGGTTTGGCTCAGCAGTTAGAGCATCAGCCCATGGACCAGAGAGGCCCGGGTTTGGTTCCTGCTAAGGGCACATACCTCGGTTGCAATTTTTCCCCGGCCCTGGTTGGGGTTGTGTGTGTGGTAACCAGTTGATGTGTCTCTCTCACATCAATGTTTCTCTCTCTCTCTCTCTTCCTCCCGCTCTATCTCAAGATAAATGCAAAAATGTCCTCGAGTGAGGATATATATAAAAAAATCAAAACATGATAATAGAATTCAGCTTCCCTGGTTCTTGGCTTCAGTAATAATACTCACGACAACCTGGTTGCTCAAAATAGACTGGCAAGTTCATCATTGCCGGGGAGCCTGTTAGAAATGCAGAATCTCGGGCCAGCCCCAGACCTACTGAACCAGAATCTGCATTTGAACAAGATCCCAGGCGATTCACATGCACATCCAAGTTCCAGAAGCACTGACCTAGAACACACCCCTTGGCTCCTCCAACTCCAGGCTGTCTGCAGGAGCCACCCTCAGGGGCACCCTGACCACACTTTGCACAGTAGGGCTGTCACTATAGTAACCAGCATGGTCACCTCTGACCTCTGCCATCTTCCTAGCTCTGGTGCCCACAAATACAATGAGATTACAGTGAGTATTGCTATAGAAACTAGCACTGGAGATGGCCTACTATCAATTTTGCTGCTTTTCCTCCACTCCCTGTGTCTCTGGAATTATGAGCTCTCTAAACCACAGTAAAACATAAATTCCTCTCCAGCGTAAGAAAGACTCCACAAATAACAAAGATGAAAAGCCAGGGCCACACAATTTATAAAGTAAAGGCACAGCAACTGCCGAGGTTTGCCTTGACTTGAAGAGGTGACGGGGGTGTCACTCTGGGTAGCAGAGCCTTTCCTCCGTCCGGCAGAGACAAGGCTGAGTGATGCTGAAACAGCGCTGGTGATGATGATGATGATGATGATGACAGCTCCCGGGCCCCAGGCTATGTATGTTATCCCGTTCGATTCTTGCAATAAATCTCTGTGTTGGTTTCCTGCGGCTGCTGTAAAAGATCGCCACAGACATGGAGGCTTAAAACAACACATTTATTTTCTTACAGTTCTGGGAGTGAGAAGTACCAAACCAGTCTCACTGGGCTCAAGTCAGGTGCAGGCATGGCTGGCTCCCCCTGGAGGCTCCAGGGAGGGTGGGCGTCCTCGCCCCCCCAGGCCGCCCCTTCCTTGGCTCCTGACCCCTTTCTTGCATTAGTTCAACATCTTGCTTCGGGGGGGGTCACACCTCCTACTCCCTCCTTTGACCTTCTTGCCTCCCTCTTCCACGGACCCTTGTGACTGCATTGAGGGCCCACCCGAATAATTCAAAATAGCCTTCTTTTCTCAAAATCCTTCACTCGATCACATGTGCGCCGTCCATGCTGCCAGATAAGGTAACATGCACAGGCTCTGGGGATTAGGATTTGGGGCCATCATTCAGGCAACCACACCCTTTGAAGTTGGTAGTTATTATCCCATTTCCCCAATGAGAGAACTGAGGCGTGACCACTGAAGTACCTTGTCAAGGTCACACAGCTAGAAGGTGGAGCCAGAATCCCCATCTTGGTCAGTGTCTCTAAAACCAGAGCTTCTAGCTTCTGCTCTGCATGGCCCCCACATGGCTTTGAATTCATCCACTCTTGTCTCCAGGTAAAAGGAAGGGAACCGAAAATCATCAGCTCCCTGAAAAGTTGGAGCTTCCCGTTGAAGCTCCCCCACCACAGACTAAAACGTCCAGGGCACGGCGGGACTGAAGTCAAACCGCAGGTGTGTTAGTCTGCCAGGGCTTCCGCACCAGTGAACCCAGACTCGGTGTCTCCGACAAAACATATTTCTCACGGTGCAGGAGCCTGCAAGTCCAAGTTCAAGGTATCAGCCAGTTCGATTTTTTTCTGAGGTGTCCGTGGCTTGCAGATGGCCTCCCTCCTGCCACCGCTTCCACGGGGGTGCCCCTCTGTGCACCCCTCCCCCCGTGTCCCTCTGTGTCCTAATCTCCTTTTTTTTTTATCCTCACCCGAGGACATTTTTCCATTTTTGGTTCAGGTAGAATGGGAGGGAGAGAGAGGAACAGAGAGAGAGAGAGAGACATCGACGTGAAAGGGACACATCGAGTGGCTGCCACCCGCACGACCGACCAGGGCCGGGGACAAACTGCAACCGAGGTACATGCCCTTAGCGGGAACCGAACCTGGGTCTCTCAGGACTGCAGGCCGACACTCTAACCGCTGAGCCAAACCGGCCAGGGCTCTCCTTTTCTTATAAGGACACCGGTCACACTGAATTAGGTCCCACTCTAATGGCCTTGTTTTAATAGAGTTCCGCTCTGAGGTACTGGGCGTTAGGGCTTCTGCTACAGACTTAGAGGTGGGGGATACAGTTCAGCCCATATCGACAGGTGTTGTCTCTGACCGAAGGAATGAGGCCGTTTAGCTGTCTGAGCCGAGTTCCAGAGGATGCCCTCACTCCGAGCTTTCAGGCCTGGTCCATGATCCTTACCACCGTCTCTCCAGCCTCCCTGCCATGACCTTATCGTTACTCTGGCTTCGTGATCCCATTACCTTCCTGCGGCGGCTGTGACACATCACCACAAACTGGGTGGGTTTAAACAACACAGATTAGTTCTCTTGCAGTCCTGGAGGTCAGTGTCAGCGGCCCTGAGGGAAGGTGTCAGCAGGGCTGTTTCCTTTTGGCCGCTCTGAGGCAAGAGTCCATTGCCTTGCCTCTTCCAGCGGCTCGAGCTACCTTCCTTCTTCCCTTGGCCTGTGGCCCCTTCCTCCGTCTCCAAAGCTAGCGTCAGGACATCTTGCTTCAATGTCATCCATGTCAAATCTCCTTGTGGTAGCATTAGGGCCCACCTGGATACTCCAGGATAACCTTTCCTTCTCAAGATCCTTAACTGAATCATACCTGCAGAGTCTCTTTTTTGCCATCAACAGTCACAGGTTCCAGGGAATAGGACCTGATGTCTGGGGGGCCACTACTCAGCCTGCCACAGTGGTCCTTCCTCACACATATTCTCGCCACCCCATCTGCCCTGGAGGGATGAATAGGATATGATGCATATGAAAGTCCCTGGTGAGATGTAAAGGCCTTTTCTGCCCCAGGGCCTTTGCACAGTCTGTTACTGCTGCCTGGAACACCCATCCTTCTACACACACATTCACATATGGCAGATTCCTTCACATCTCAGAAGTTTTGTCACCTTCTCAGAGAGGCCGTCCCACTTCCACCCTGTTCATTGTCTACCCCAGCCCCTAAGCACCGGTCACAATGTGTAATTGCTATGTTACTTGTTGGTTTATGTGTTTCCTACCTGTCTCCTTGTAAAACTGCTAACTTTTTGTTCCCATCACTAGCACCTTCATTTGCTTCTTCCCATCTTCCTATCCCATACATTAGATGCTTCCTAAGCCCCCGGGCGGCTGGCTATTTCAAAAGAATTTTGAATAGGAAGGAACCAAATGCACCCAGGGTCAGCCAGCCATGACCCACCATCTGATCTTGTGGATAAAGTTTTCCTGGAACACAGCCAAGTTCATTCATTGGTGTATTTTCTGCGGCAGCGTTCTCACTACAGCGGCGGAGCTGAGTCGTTGTAGGGGAGACAGTATGGCCCATAATCCCAACATACTGACTGTCTGGCCTTTGACAGAAAGCTGCCGACCCCTGAAATAGACCACCTGATCCAAATCCACCCACTTTACAGATGAAGTAACTGAGACAAACGGTACAGGCCAGAGCCGGAGTCCTCGTGCGAGTCCAGGGGACTCAGTTCTGCAGCATCCCAAACCACACATCCCGCACGTCATGCATGCTCTTTAGCATCCAGCCTGTCCCAACCAAAGACGGTCAGCATCGTCACCAGCTCCGTCCTCGTGTTTCAGGAAGGCCCCACTGTCCATGTCCTCAGTGTCCTGTTTGAATCTGGGCCCAACAACCTTCCCGAGCTCACTTGTTCTCTTGACCCTGGGCTTTTTCTTCCCTCTGGGGCCTCTGGTCTCACCCCACGGACCTTCTCTTCGAACTCCGCAGCCAAGATTTCAGTGGCCACTGTCCTGTTTGAGTTGAACGTGTCCCCTTCAGTTCATCCCAGGCCACCTGGTCATCGGTTATCAAACCTGGCTTGCTCCAGAATTCCCAGAGCAGCTTATTTAGAATGCAGATGCCCAGGCCCCGGACCTGTTGAACCAAAGCTCTAGGGGTGAAACCAGGGCCTTGGCAGTTTTCCCCAGCACACCCTCATGATTCTGATGTGAAAACAGCCTAAAGAACTGTTTCATTAAGCCATGAGCTCCTTCCTCTAGCCTAGAACAACTTCAGAACAAAGTCTGTAGCCAGTGGAGCAGTGTTCTCTTTAAAACTCTGCAAGAAGCCCTGGCCGGTTTGGCCCCGGGGACCAGAGAGTCCCAGGTTCGGTTCCCACTAAGGGCACATACCTCAGCTGCAGTTCGTCCCCGGCCCCTGTTGGAGTCATGTGGGTGGCAACCAGTCGATGTGTCTCTCTCACATCGATGTTTCTCTCTCTCTCTTCCTCCCTCTCTCCCTCCCACTCTATCTGAGGATAGATGCAAAAGTGTCCTCAGGTGAAGATAAATAAATAAATAAATAAATAAATAAATAAATAAATAAATAACTATCTGCAAGGAGAAGGCAGTCCTTTCCCCTCAGCATCTTTACCTTCAGCTCCAAGCCCTCAAATTCGTTCCCATCTCCAACTTCTCCAAAAGAAACATCGCAAGTCATACAATGTATCCTCCCCTCTGAGTAGACAGGGTAAGAAGATTTTTAAATGAGTTGCTGGCAAAGAATTCATGAGCTTAAACGACTGAGGTCAGAGTGACGAAAAGAAGTCAATGCTGAAAGGCGAGAGGAGGCTGGAATCCTGGGGGGCCGGGTTCCTTTTTCCGGGGCTCGCCAGCTGTCTTGGTCAAGGCGTTGTTTTGAAGGCGCAGGAAGTCGGCAGCCAAGGGCAGTCTGTGATGGAGTCGCAGCCCCAGGGACTGGAAGTTGTAGGCTGTGCTTCAGGGACCCCCAGCAAAGGAAAGGCAGGGGGCCGGGGGGCCCTGCCTCTGCAAAACAACCAGGGGTTCTCTGAGCACTGGGGGCTGGTTTCAGCAGTGATGGAGACATGGTGTCAAAAATAAGTCCTGCTCTCCTGAGACAGTAGCCTCCAATTCAGTTCTAAGTCAGAGTGTGTTTACTGAGTGCCTGATTCAGTTTAGGTGATGGAGAGACTGAGGGAATGCGGGTGACAACCTAAGCCGCAGCTGATTCAGGCAGAAACAACCTAGGAACCTGCCCTACAGGCCCCTGGGTCCAGAAACTCGATTTTTATCCGTATCACCCAGTCAAAAATGGGTAAATCTTAATCTGGTTCATGAACAGATATTTATTAAGTGTTCACAGCTTGCCAGGCACTGCCCTGGGGCTAGGGCTGGATCAGTGAACCAAGCCGTCCCAGGTCCCTGCCCGATGGAGTTGGCATTCTAACGGGGCATCTGCAAGGCCATCGGGTCAGGCCAGTGCAGTGGGGTCGACCAGGTGCAGTGGACTGACTCAGCAGGAGGAATGTTGCGGGAGAGCTGGGATTTGAATCGTGGGGTGAAGGTTAAGCAGAGTGTAAATTTTGACAGGGCTGGAGGCCTTTCAGGCGGGGATCTGAGCTGCTGAGCAGGACTGAACATGGCATGCCGTCAAGGGTCCATGGTCAGATCAGCCCCCTGGGGTCACAGGTGGATGCTGGGTAACGGTATGTGCTGGGAAGTTGGACAAAAGAATGTTGGTGTCACATGGGGTTATGACACATGGGCTGTGTAGTCAAATGACTTGGGTCTGACTCCCAGCTCTCTCTCACTTGCTGACCCTCTAATCCAGGGCATGCCACTTAACCTCAGTAAACTGTGTTCTCCTAATCTAGAAAATAGGCATAACCATAACTAGCTCATAGTTTGGTCCTAAGCATTTAGATGAGATCATAAATGGGATTAACTGGGATGAATGTACATAGGCCTGGACTCTAGGAAAACTGGAACCTGCCACCAAAACTTAGTGGGCTGTTCATGACGCCTGCATGCAGTGAGGGGTTTGCTGCCTTGTACCCCTTCTGTTTACCGCCCTCTCATTTCCATGGCAACCGTGCTGAACGGAGTGCCAGCACCAGGGCTAGGATGAGGCCAGAGAAGCACCTAGAACATATTTGCACGATCTAGCCGCCTTCAAGTTTGCACCCTCGGCACCCCACTTGCCTCACCCCTGTCCCATCCCTGCTGAGTGGTAAGATACCTTCTTGATCTACACAGTGTTTTTCTCAAAGTGTGGTCCTTGGTCCGCCTAAATCAGTATCATAGAGGCTGCTTATTAATTATATTCCTGGACGCGATGCAATTAACATTTCTGGAGAGAAGGCCAGCAATGTGCATTTTAACACACACACATATACTCCCCAGGTGATTACCAAGCCTCAAAGAGCAGAGTTCTTTGAGTGTGGCCCCCAGCCCAGCAGCATCAGCATCCCCCAGGAACTTGTTAGAAAGGCACATTTTTGGCCATCTCCCCTGCCCTGCTGAATCCAGCACTCCAGGGGTGGGCCCAGCAGTCTTCATTTTAACAAGCCCTCCAGATAATCGGGGTGTGCATTCAATCCACATGGGGGAGGTTCTCAAAACTACCAATCAAATCAGAGTCCCACCCTGGCCGGGTTGCTCAGTGGGTCGGAGTGTCCTCCTGTACACCAGAAAGTTGTGGGTTCCATTCTCAGCCAGGGCACATACCTAGGTTTCAGGTTTGATCCACGGTAGGGGTGTGTACAGGAGGCAACCCATTGATATTTCTCTCTCTCTCTCTCAAGTCAATAAACACATCTTCAGGTGAGGATCAAAACAAAAAATCAAGAGTCCTTGCCACAGGACTCAGGTATCAGTATTTTTCTAAAGCTCCCCCGGCGTGCCCCCTTCCCCCGCTCCCCCAGCCCTCCTTGAGGACAGAGTTTATAGTCATCAGTGGAAGAAACGGCACGAAGGTATTGCACTTAGAACATTATGGTTCAGCCACAGGCATTGCCCCAGTGAATTCCTGCAATAAGCTGGCCGCCCTGCTGTGCTCTGCTTAGGAACCCAGGCTCCCAGAGCTTGAGGTGTGTGTGGCCAAGCCTCCTCCAGCCCCCACCCGGGGCCCTCCGTTTGCTGGCCGCTGCCTGCTGACTTGACTCTGCAGGCCTTTCTCAGGTGCTAACGCCTGTTGGCAGCCTGGGGCTTGGGCAGAGCCGAGGCCTGGGAGAGCACCGAGGGATGACAGGGAGCCGGCTGGGGATGGGAAGGGACAGCTGCAGGACACCTTACCACTGGGCCCAGAATGGGGAGCCCCAAGTACCAATAACCTCGGGCATTGGGGGGCGGGGGAGGGGGTTCTTCTGAGCACCAGACCCTGTGCTTGGTGCTTTAAGTGAGTCATCTCCTTGATGTTCACATGATCTCTGAGGGAGATAACTCTCACAGAGCCGTCCCATCTCTTCCTGTCAGTCACTTTATCCTGGTTCGCAGATGCGGAAACTGAGGCCCCAAGACTCAGGAGAGCCTGCCCCGAAGTCCCCAGAGCGGTCGGGATGTCTCCAGAGGCTCGCCCACTACCCCAGATTTCAGAGGCAGGGCCTCCGGAAAGCGGAGAGGGGGCAGGGTGGGAGGTGGGGGCAGGGGGTGGGGCTGCCGGTGGCCCCGCTGCCCTGCGCCCTCACACTTCTCCGTCCCTCCCCCACTGCAGGCCCTTCCTCGTGCTGCCCCCGCTGATGGAGTGGATCCGGGTGGCCGTGGCGCACGCCGGCCACCGCCGCAGCTTCTCCATGGACAGCGACGACGTCCGCCAGGCGGCCCGGCTGCTGCTGCCCGGCGTGGACTGCGAGCCGCGCCAGCTCAGGTAGGGCGGGCGGCCGGGCGCAGGGAGGGGGCGCCCTTCCCACCCCGGGGGGACGGTGCCCCGGCGGACTCTGCATCCGCTCCGGTCGGGGTCCTGCGGGGCGCTTGCTCAGGGCGCTTGCTCGGGCGGGCAGGTGGTCTCCCGAGACTGAGGCTCCGCTGGTTTGAATGGCAGAGTGGGATCGACGATGCGCGGGTCCCTGGAGTTCCAGGGATGGAGGAGGACAGCAGCAAGGCTTTGTGGGAACCTCTGATTCTTCGATTACAAGATACTGTGCGCCTTAATTCTCTCCATATTCTTCCACTTCTCTCTCCCTCTCTCCCTGCGGCTCCCCCCGCCCCCCCCCGCCCCCCCCTCTCTTTCTCCACAAGAAGTAAATTATGGGCTCCCTATAGTTTTCTTTTTTTCTATAGTTTTCTGACAAAATCTGGCAGAGTACAGTTTCTAGCTGGGTAAGAGCGCACCTCTGCTTTTTCACCTGCATGGAAATGGAGTGACTCTCTATTTATCAGACCTGTATCCAGGTCTCCCCTCCATCTGCGTGGGAATTACTTACGGGGCCTCATCTTTGTCCAAAGCAAAAGAAATAAAACAACAACTCACTCAGCTGAGTCAAAACCTGGCTCCAAATGCAAAAAGCACAGAAACTCCAGGGGGAGGGAGGTGCACTTTCCTGGTTCTCAGTGCTGTTTGCCAGGTGGTCCTTGTCACCGTGTTCAAATCCCCACTGCCCATCCAATGAGAAACGACCCCTCTTCTAAAGTTCATCTGGCCCAATCGTGTGGCCAGGCTGTAGAGGTTTCTACCCTTCCAGGATGTGATTGGGTCTGCAAGGATACAGGGGGTTTACAGTATGAAACATATACCCCCTCAGCCCAAGAACATGTGGGCTGCTGATCCAAGTCATCACTACCAGCATTTACTGAATGCTCACCGTGTGCTGGGCACTGTTCTAAGTGCTTTACACGGATTAATTAATATCTACTAGTCCCCAGGCCCTGCAAGCTGCGCACCATTATGCCTACTTTACAGACTAGGAAACTCAGCACAGGTAGGTTAAGGAACACACCCAAGGTCACAGGACTAGTCAGTAGTGAGCCAGGATATGAGTTTAGGCAGCCCAGACTGCCGGGCTCATAGTTGTAACCACGGAGTTGTACTGTGCTCAGGTTTCTGTGTAGGCAGCTTCTGGCTGTGCCACCATACCTTACACCTCGTCACCTAGAGTAACAGCAGGTCTCAGGGAAAGGCTAGGAAGCAGCCATTTATTGAGCACCTACTATGTGAATTTATCCATTGTAATGAGATTCATATTCATTACCTGTCTCCTTCAGTCTCTGAAGCAGCCTCCTGAGGTTAGCATCATCTTCCCACTTTGCAGATTAGGAATCTGTTGGGGGGGCATCTGGTAAGTGGAAGTGCCAGGGATGAGATCCTAGTGGCTCATGATCTGGAGCCCATCCTCTGCCCACCTGGCTCTCCTGCCTCCTGTTTTCTGGGTGTAGCATTCAGCCTGCCAGCTCACTGCCAGCACCCTCGCTCCCTGCCCCAGTCCATCCTGGGATGACCTTGAGACTCCAGCCGCCCTTCTTGCAGCAAGCCTGGGCTGCTGGGTGGCAGGGATGTAAGATGTTTCCTTAACGCTTGCTGACAAAGTACTCCTCGTTTTTCATACTCTCAGGAGACGCCACGGCTTAAAGGTTAAGAGCCTGGACTCCAGAGTCCCATTGCCTGGGTCCAAATCCCACCACGATGGCTAATTAGCTGTGCAACCTTGGCCATGCTAGTGAACCTCTCTTGACCTTAGTTTCCCCACCTGAGACATGGACACCATAACAGCAGCTCCCCTCAGAGTTTGGTGCAAGCACAGAGCAGGGTCATGAACGTGAAGCACCTACACAGACAATGCCTGAAGGGAGGAAAGTGCTCACCGGGTCTTGGTTGCTAGCACTGCCTCAAGTCTACGTCCCTGACGCAGTAATGGAGGCTCATACCTACATGTTGCTTTATATTCTTAAAGACTTTCCACACTTTCTCATGTGAGCCTCCTCAACACTGTTGTTACCCAAGAAAGTAGAGTTTCCATTTTACAGAGGAAGAAATTAAGGCCCAGCAAGCTTAGGTGACTCCCAACATCACACAGATATTAAATGACAGTTAGGAGCTATATTTCAAAGCCAGACATCAGAGGTATAACCCATCTTTCTGGTCCTCTCCTAGACGTGGACGGGGCCCTCTTGGAGGATGCTGATAACCCTCTTCCAGATGCTTCTAATCCTTATCATAATTCCTCAGGCTGCATATGAGCTGGAAGGGCCAGTGTTCATCTCTGTGCCCATCCCCCAGCACGGAGCTTTCGCTGCATGGTCTAGTGACCAAGAGCATGTCATTCTGACAGCCATGCCAAGGAGTTCAATTTCCACATTGTCCAGTCGGAGCCTCAGCCAGTGTTTGGGTTTGAGTGTGACCTCCTGGCAGGCCCCAGTGCGCACGCTCAGAGCAGGGAAACAGAGGAAGTCAGTTCCACGGGAGTTTCTCAGCCATTTTTGGTCATTTAGCTCTCAATTGGTGACTCATTTGTGTGTAGAAAATATAATAATTGATTGTTCCAGTTTAATCTTCAAGTTTGAAAATCATTTTCAAAGAGAAAACTAAAATGTAGCATTTCATTACAAGTTCCATTAACTAAACTAAATTCAGTACATGAAAGGATAAATATGTTTCTATTGATTTTTTTAGAGAGAGAGAAGAAGGGAGAGAGAAATAGAAACATTGATGTGAGAGAGACACATCGATGAGCTGCCTCCTATATGCCCCCTACTGGGGATCGAGCCTGTAACCCCACTTGGAATTGAACCAGGAATGGAACCAGGACCTCTCAGTTCAATCCACTGAGCCACACCGGCCTGGCTGAATGAGTTCTTTAAAAGAGTGCCTCTGTTTTCAGTCTAGGCAACATATAGATACATCTGTACATATATTTCACAGTCTCACTTATTGTGATGTGAAGTAGGAATTACTGTCTCCAATGTGCAGGTAACAAGATCAAGGAAGTTTTGTACATTCAGATATCCTTCTTACTCCATACCTTGCACTATCCATCTTCATGGTATTATCCCATTTTACAGACAGGAAAGCTGAGGCTAACTGAGGTTGTGGAACTTGTCCAAGGCCACACAGCTACGGTGAGGCAGATGAGGTCTGGAATGGAGGTCTTGGCGAGTGGGTGTAAGAACAGTCTGCTTGTCTCTACTCTCCCAGACATTCCACTTCTGTGCAGTTGCCAGACTGGCTCCTCGTTCTGAGTCGGTCCGAGCTGAGCTCCTCTTTCTAAATAAACAGCTGTAGAAAAGTGGGGTAGTTTGGCAGTCTAACAAAAGCAGGAACTTGGAACCTGGTGTTGGCAGCTAGAGTACCAGTGATGGTTAGCGCGTATAATTACCTACCAGCTGGCGGAGGTTTCCCGGTGGGAAGCAGCGTGGACACCAGCCGGGACAGAGCGACCAGAGTCGAGGATTCCCAGGCCTGCTGCTAGTGCTGCCACTGATTTTCAGAGTGACCTGGGTCAAACGCTGCGCGGTTTCGGCTTTGGTCTTTATTGGCCACAGTAAGGCCTCACCAGGGTGATCGGGTTTATTCAAAAGGAATACCATTTGATGCAGTGGCAGTTTGTGAGGGATGGCCTATTTAGTCTTCCTTAATTAAAGTATCAAATAGTCTAAACCCGGGAAATTGGGCTTTTTTTTTTTTTTGCCCCTTGTCCTCTGAAAGGTAGGGAAGGGGACAGTAGAATAAGAGAAAGAACAAGTAATACACTTTGGCGGGATTTGTACTTTTTTTAAAAAATTAATTGGTTTTGAAACATTTTAGAAATACAAAGAGTAAATACTGTTGTTTTTCTCATATTTGTAAGAGGCAGTTTTTTGCTCCAAAGTGAATCTGTGTTAAAATAATAGCAGTAAGAGGGATTCCCATATAGATAAGATCCTGTATTAGCTGATAAATGGTACCTACTAGCAGGATTTGGGGGTTGTTAGAACCATGAGCTCCCTCCAGGAAGTGGTTAATCTTTTTGCAGGTGTTTCTTAAATTCAAACCAGATTTTGAGTTGTCCTAGTATGGATAAGTTTGGGGGTGGTAAGGTACAAAGAGTATCAGGATGGGACTCAGGAGACCTGGATCACTACGTTCTTTCCCTCACTCTTTTGCTATATTTATTGAGCACCTACTAAGGACCAAACCTCATACTAGATGCTGTCAGCTGGATCTACTGCTTTCTAGACTTTGGGCAAGTTACTCCACCCATCACACAGGGCTAGCTTCATCCCCGTAAAGATGGGGGTGATACCTGCTTCATGGGAACCTCGGTGTAGGGGCCATGTGTGAATCTAATGAATTGTATCACTGTTTGATCTGCCACTTCTAACCCTTCTCAGGTCTCCTGGGCACCTTTTGAAGTTAGTAGGTTTTGCTCTCTGTCCAGTGATGGGTCAAACTGGATTCTAAGGTAAAGGTTGTGGCTTCTCTTACATAGTCCTATAAAGACAGCAGAAATTTTGGGTTCATTCACCAAGTATGTATGGGGTGCAAAGAATGACCCACCAGGCCCTGTGTGGGGCACAAGGATACCAAGTCAGGAAAGACCACATGCTGCCCAAAGGACCACAGTGTCTGGTGGCTGTCAAGTCACCTAGGAGACAAGCCTTGGGCTGTTGGGCTGCTGGCCCTTGTTCCTATAAACCAGCAATTCTCAACTGGTGCTCCACAAGAATTTTTAAAACATGCAATACCTGACTGTTCAGTCAGGGGCACTGACGTCTTTTTCCTTAGATTGTCAAATAACAAAATGATAATACCAACACAACAATAGCCGTCCATTGTGAATGAATCAAAATTATACCTATTGTGTTTTTTTTTGTCAGACTGGCAAAAAAATATATCTGTTTGGTGTGCTGCAGAATGTTAGTAACTAGTTTACGTGTGCCGTGGGGTGAAAAAGGTTGAACATCACTGCTCTAAACATCTGTGGCCCTTTAAGAAGAGGGTCGCCCGGATGAAGGGAATTCCAGCCCTTGGTGTCAGAGGCGAGACGCTCTGCATCCATCCCTTGCCTCATGGAGACGGAGCCAGGTCTCGTTCTGGGCTCGAAGCTGGCAGAGGCCCTCTGGGGAGATGCCGACAATAAACAACATGAACAAATGAGCACGGTAATCTCCAGCATATGAATTCTACAAGGAGAGTCAGGACAGCGTCCGGGTAGAGAACAGTGAGGAGGGAGGGACACGGCGATGGATGTTCAGAGAGCACAGCAGGACCTGGACGGGGAAGGGACAGCGTCACACTCCTGCTTTGGAGGCACACGTGGTGTCCTGGCTGGAGGTCGTGGAAGAGACTGGAGGGGGAGGTTTTGAGCCACATCCCGGCCAGCCATTTCCCTCTGTCCGTCCACCTCGACCCCTGCGTTCGGACCTGGGCCTGCCCCTCTCCCGCAGAAGGCCACCCGCAGAGGCAGAGGGCCTGGGCCTGGGCCTGGGCGGGCTCCCAGGCGCTCAGAGTCCAACCACTGTCCTCTCTCTCCCCCTTGAGTGCCCTTGTCCTCGCCTGGCTCTGGACAGCCCCCCAGCTCCCCACGGCCTCGCGGGCTGCACTGCTGTAGCTGTGCACGTGGACGCCAGCCCCTTCTTCGCCTCCAGCAGACATGGGGGCCACGCCGCAGGCCCCACGGTGACCCCACTGGAACTGCAGCCTGCCACTCGCCCTGATGTCAATGCATTAGCGCCTCCTGGAAGACAAGAAAATGCCCTCTCCCTGATCCCAGGAGAGTCACTCGGGGCTCGGCTGTCCTCCCCTAACAGTGTCAGGGACAGGCCACGGAGCCTGCTCCAGAAGCCCAGCTGGTGAGGTGGCCCCACCCTCTGCAGGCTCGTTCGAAGCGCCTACTGTGTGACTGACCTACTATGAGTTAGACTGGCGGGAAGGGCAGGCAGAGGGGGTTGAAGTAATTACAGAAAAAATCTGGTAAATGCTCCAGTATGAGGCAGTAAAGATCTAGGTGTGGGAGAGCTAGAACTGCAAGGGTACGTTCGCTCTGAATCCTGAAGAATGAACAGGTTTATCGGGTAGAGAAGGTGAACAGAGGAGAGGAAGAGCGAGGGCATTCGAAAAATACGTCCACACAGAGGGAACCACCTCTGCAAAGGCCTCAAGGTGGGAATGTGTTGGAGGAAACAAAAGGATTTCAAACCGAGAGCATGGAGTTCAACCACCACAGCTCCGAGTGCGGGGGCCAGGCCCTGGTGCCGAAGCAGCCCTGCAGGGTCTCTCCTGCCAAACCAAAGAATCTCCACTGTGTCCTGCAGGGGGCAGGAGCCCTCACGGATTGCTAAGCAGGGAATTGACGTCAGATTTGTATTTTAGAAAGGGGGGCGGGTGTGGCACAGGAATGGGCCGGGACAGGGCCTGGACTCGAGAAGCTGCTGCGGGAATCCGGGTGCGAGATGAGGACAGCTGGCCAAGGCAGAAGCAGTGGGGACAGAGGTGGGGAGGACGCTAGAGAAACGGAGAAGGTTGGAGCCGCAGGACTTGGTGGCGAATGTAGGGGGTGAGGGAGGGCTGGGAGGAGAGGACATGGGGAGTCAGTGTTTTGTGGGTACATATAATCATGGTGTGTACATATGTTTAGGTTTGGGGACACTGAGTATTTTTTACCACATTTTTTTTTTTTTATCCTCACCCGAGGACATTTTCCCATTTTTTTGTTCAGGTAGAGTGGGAGGGAGAGAGAGGAACAGAGAGAGAGAGAGAAACATCGATGTGTTCAGGAACACATCGAGTGGCTGCCACCCGCACGACCGACCAGGGCCGGGGACAAACTGCAACCGAGGTACGCGCCCTTAGCGGGAACCGAACCCGGGTCTCTCAGGACCGCAGGCCGACACTCTAACCGCTGAGCCAAACCGACCAGGGCTACATTTTTTAATTGAATTTATTGGGGGGAATTTTTAAACGTGACCCTGGTGTGTTGTCAAGTGAGAAAGATTACACAGACTGGTGTGTCAGGTGTCACCCTTGTGTGTGAAGTACACACGTGTTTTCTCTTCGTACTTAGACTGTCTGAGGGAGAGTCGATGTGAAACTGATGTGAATCTGAGAAGGGGAAATGGTAAACTGGGTGGCTCGGTTTCCTGGGGCTGCTCTAACCAAGTAGCTCAGGCTGGGTGACTGAAAACAGGAGACCTTTGTTCGCTTACAGTCCTGGAGGCCAGAAGTTCGAAACCAAGGTGTCAGCAGGCCACACTCCGTGAAAGCCTCCGGGGAGGGTCCTGGGCCTGTGGCTGCACCACTCCAGTCTCTGCCTCCTTCACGTGGCCCTCTCTCTGTGTCTCAGTCCACATTTCCATCTTCTTACAAAGACACTGGTCACAGCGGATTGGGACCCAGCCTAATGACCTCATCTTAATTTGATTGTAATGACAAAGACTTCATGTCCACATAAAGTTACATTTACAGGTATGGGGGTGAGGGATGGGTTCGTATTCAACTTATCTTTTTTGAGGACATAATTCAACCCATCCCACTGGGAGACAGAGATGGGGCCTTACTTGATGGTTGGATTTTGTAGTACGTACATGGCAATACCTATTCCCCTTACCAAATTTTATGTTTAAAAGTGACTTGCCCTGGCTGGTTTGGCTCAGCGGTTAGAATGTTGGCTCTCGGACCGAAAGGTCTCAGGTACGGTTCCCAGTCAAGGGCACGAACCTGGGTTGCAGGTTCGATCGCTGGCCCCGGTGGGGGGGTCATGTGAGAGGCAACCAATTGATGTGTCTCTTTCACATTAATGTTTCTCTCTACCTCCCTCCCTTCCACTCTATCTAAAAAAATCACTGGAAAAATGTCCTCGGTTAAGGGTTACCAACAAAACAAAACAAAGTGTTGAGTGCAAGATGCTGTCCCAGTTGGTTGTCCGTGGAAATGAGAGGGTCTGTGTCGGGCTTCTCTGTCAAAGCAGAGTTGCCAGGGAGTTGAATGCTCACCCTACCATCTAATTAGAGATGAAGCAGAGCACAGTGGTTAGGAGTGCAGGCCTTACTGCCCAACTGCCTGGGTTCAAATCCTGTCATGACCACGTATTTCCTGTGTGACCTTAGGCAAGTCGGTCATCTCTCTGGGCCTCAGTTTTTGTGTCTGTAAAATGGGAACAATCATATGCCCACCTCAAGAGGGTGTGGGAAGGATCAAGTACAATAGTGTATGTAAACCAGGGAGCACCATGTAGCATCTAAACCAGGTAGCACACTTGCCTCTACTACCGTGACACACTATTGTCTCCCAGTAAATGCACACTGTATATTAGTGATCATTCTTATTCCCTGCCTCTCTGCCCCACCCACCAAGAAGCTCAGCTCCTCCTGGTTGCCAGAAGCAATAGGCTCAGCTTCTTGTGAGAGAGGGAAGAGCAATCTTGAAGAGAGGGTGGTACACCACCGGGGATATGGTCGCAGCCTGGCTGAGGTCTGCTCTTCTCACCCTGCCCGTGGGTCCGTCCCCTGGGATGTGGAAGAGAATCAACCAGGGCTGACGGGCGTGGGACCACTGACCCCATCCCAGTGACTCTAGAGTTCCTGTGGATGACTCAGGTTTTATATTTTCTCTGAAGTGTTAGATTTGCAAAACTGTCGTTGGCTGGAGTCCCAAACCATGTCCAGACCAACTGAGTGTCCATCACCAGCTACATCTGCAACTCCAGATGGGGTCAGTAGCAGAAGGAAAGGAAACCATGTGTAGACAGCAAATATAGCCCCTGACAGGCTCACGTGAGCAGAGGTTAGGGGGCATAGAATATTTCAGAAGAAAGAGTTGCAGCCTGGACTTTATCTCAGACAGTTGGCTTCCTTCTCTTTAGGGCCAGGGCAGAAATAAGTTTCCTTGATCATGGGGCCAACCACAGAGCTTGGCACATGGTTGGAACCCAATAAATAGTTGTTGAATGAATGAATGATGCAAAGGACTATTAACTAAGTATGTTGGTGATACTATAAGTAAACAGACTAAGACTTTTCCTGGACTAATTCAAAAGCACAAAGGCTTCAACATGGAGAACAGGCAAGTGAGCTTCAGGTGTGGGACCCAGAAGAAAGGTCTTCACTAAAGAGGCCTTCGGGGGAAATGCTGGCAAACAGGTGGCCTTTGAAGTCAGAGTGTGGATGAGATTGCCCAGGGGAGGGACTGATGAAGAGGTGTCACCATGAGGCGAAGGCAGAGGGGTCCCAGGCCAGAGAAAAGCCCAAGGAAAGCGAGGTAGCAGAAACAAGGGAACGAAGATGGAGGGGGGGTGACCAGAACCCAAGGCTGCGCCAGCAGGAAAGACGCAGACAGAAAGGAGGCCACCGGGCTTGGCGGTGAGGGACCCATCAGCGCCCTTCACAGCAGCAGTTCCAGCAGCCTGCTGGGGGTGGAAACCAGATTGCAGGCGACAGACAGTTTGCCAACACTTGGCACTTGTTCTGAGCTTCCAAAGTGTTAAAAGCAAAACAGAAACATACTGGGAGCTTGCAGCAACACAGAAGGACATCTTACGCGGCATTCGTGGCATTCCAAATGAGGACTTCGATTCAGACAGGTGGGCTGAGGGTGTGTCACTTGCCTTATGGGATCTGACTTCCAGAGGAGTGGGGGTTTTGGGGAAGTGGGGGCACTCTTGAGTCTGTGAAATTTCCGCCCAAGGTGTTCATTAACTCATCCGCCAGCAAACTTCCCAAACTAATTAGAAATGTGTTACATATGAACATTATCTTCCCTCAGCAATTAGTCAGGCAACCAGTACTTATTACAAAGCCATGTGCTCGGTACCAAGCTCCTGGTTCAAACCATGACAGAGGTGCTGAGGGTAATGTGAAGGAGTGGGTCCCAGTCATCAAAACGTTTGTGGTCAGCCCGGCCGGCATGGCTCAGTGGTTGAGCGTCGACCCAGGCACCAAGAGGTCACCGGTTCTGTTCCCGGTCAGGGCACATGCCCAGGTTGTGGGCCCAATCCCCAGTGAGGGGCATGCAGCAGGCAGCCAATTCATGTTCTCTCTCATCGATGTTTCTGTCTCTCTCTCCCTCTCCTTTCCTCTCTCTCTAAAAGAAAATCAATAAAGAAAAAAACAATATTTTTTTAAAGTCTGTGGTCATCACAAGTGAACTTAACCTCCCATCAGGTCACTGAATCACCCCCTGAATGGTTAGGACCATCAGACTGGGTGATCACCAAAGTCCTGTCCAGCTCTGAAGATTATTCCATGTTGTGGTCTGACATTAGCTATGCAAATGCAATGCCACTTCCACCTGGGAGGAAACTGAGGCAGGTAGGAGGTAGAGGAAATCAGCGGAGCTTCAGCCCAGGCCCTCTCCCGTGTCTTACAAGATGAGACAGGAAAGGGACAGTTGAGAACCTGTGTGGCCAGAACCGTCCTGGGTGCTTCTCACGGTCTGCTCCATTCAGTTGTCCTCCGACTGTATGAGGACCTTAATTTTCCTTTTCACCCCTGAGGAAACCGGGCTCGAGTGGGTTAGGAGACCTGGGTCTCATGGGGAATGTGCCCCATCTTGGATTTGAGCCCAGTCTGTCTGACTCCATAGCACAAGTTCTCTCTACTAAAAGAGTGGTCCATCAAAGAATCAGCATTGGAAAACGTGCAAGTAACTTCTAAGCAAGGCCCACAGGTTCACCCAGAAAGGCTCAGCCCACAGCCCGGCCCGTGTGGTTCAGTGGCTGAGCGTCAACCTACGCGCCAAGAAGTTACCGGTTCGATTCCCGGTCAGGGAACATGCCCAGGTTGTGGGTCTAATTCCCAGTGTGGGGCATACAGGAGGCGGCCAATCGATGTTCTGACATCGACGGCTCAGCCCACAGTCTGAGCTCGCCTGAGGAATGGGGATGCGTATCAGCCCCCTGTGTCCACTTACCATCACCATCATGGTCCAGTGGCAAAGGTCCCTGTGAAGACTTACCGGAGAAATATCCTGAGGAATATATGAAAAGGGCTCATCCTCACTCTAACCCTAGAAATGCCATCAGAACCACACCCAGTAGGCATTCCATACCCATTAGATTGGGAAAAGAAGGAAAGTCTGATGATATCAGATGTAAGCAAAGATCTAGAAGCGTGAGAACTCTTCAACCCCACTGCAGGGGCTTCTGACTCCTCTTTCAAGTGAACTTGCCAGTAAACTTTGCGGGCCTCTGCCCTAAAAAACGTCCACGTGGAAATAAGGAGACAGGTACACAGATGTTCACAGATGCAGTGTTTGTGATAGCAAAATAAAGAAAAAGAAAGAAGCTGTCTGTCTGCAGGTGACTAGGTAAATAAACGATGGTATGGTCATACTTGGATACCAAGTAACAGTGAAAACAAATGCACCCGAGCTCCATGCTATCACACAGCTAGATGCAGAAACATGATATTGTGCCAGAAAAGCAAGTTGAGGCAGGATCTGTGGAATATGCTCACATTTATAGCAAGCTTACCAACATGCAAGGCAGGGCATGTAGTAATAGGAATTCAGAAAAGCAGTAGAGAGTGCAAAGCATGCAGAGGGATGATAGATGTCAAAATCAGGAGAGATGGTAATCTCCAGAAGGTGGAAGAGATGATGGGGTCAGGAAGGGTGCACAGAGGCCTTTGTACCTGTAATGCTTTATTTTTTCAGCCGGGTTGAGTGCTGAGCATGCAGGTGGTCACTGTTTTACTCTATGTTTTATGTGTGTGCCTCAAATAATTAATTCACAGTACACATTATTTAGCCGCTGTGGGCAACAGCACATTCAGGCGGCCAGTTCTGGGATATTAATAAGCATTATTTGAATAAGCATTAAGTGGTTCAATAAATTTGGGAAACACTAGTTTAAATAAAATTAAATAGGCTTTAAAAAAATTAATGCTTTTGGCCCTGGCCAGTTTGGCTCAGCAGTTAGAGCATCGGCCCGTGTACCAGAGAGTCCAGGGTTCGGTTCCCGCTAAGGGGCACGTACCTCGGTTGCAGTTTGTCCCTGGCCTCGGTTGGGGTCGTGTAGATGGCAACCAGTCGATGTGTCTCTCTCACATCGATGTTTCTCTCTCTCTCTCTTCCTCCCTCTCTCCCTCCCGCTCTATCTGAAGATAAATGCAAAAATGTCCTCAAGTGAGGATAAAAAAATATATATATATATATTATGCTTTTAACATCCTGTGTTTCTTGTAAATCCCAAATAGAATGTTATTGTATTTAAACCCTTTATCACAGATCCGGGATCAGCAAACTGTAACTGCCTGCTACCTACATTTGTAAAGAAAGGTGTGCTGGTAAGCAGCCATGCCCATTTGTTTAGTATTGTTTATGACTTTCGCACGACAGTGGCAGAGTTGAGTTATGACAGAGATTGTATGGCCCTCAAAGCCTAAAATATTTACTATTTGGCCCAGAAAAAAATGTATGGACCTGTTATGGGGCTGGTGTTACTGGGAATGCATTTGAGGATAATAACGTGTCCGTGAACTTCAGGAAATGGTACGTTTCTTTGTGAAATTGTTATCAATTGCACCATCAGTTCTTTCCAGAATCCTTTGCAAGATGGTGTGCGCGCGTTCATCTTTGATTCTTCGGCACCTAACATATACTTAGCGATTCCTGTGTGCTTCACTGAATTGATTTCCATTTAAAAACCACTTGTGAAATGGATGAACTAGGATAGAGATTCACTGGCTATAATGGACATTCTGTGGCATGGATAAGATAGGAGTTTAAAATTCTCCCTCTTGTAACATTCCAGGTATAAACAGTCCTGGACTGTTATGGCAACTCCAAGTCAGGGACCCAGGCACCTTCCCTCTTGTTGCTCTGCCATCCCTTAGGGGACACCTTGCTCTGTGTGGCCCAATATGGCTGACCCCACCCACCAGGACTACATCTAGTGGGAAGAGGGAAAGTGAAGGATAGGGCATGCTCCAGAGATTAAGCACATAATTTCCCCTTGCTCCCTATTGGTCAGCACTAGGTCACATGGTCATGTCTAGCTTCAAAGGAATCTGGGAAATGTAGTCTCTATCTGGGCAGCCATGTACCCAGCTAAAATTCAGGTCCCACAATACATAAAGGAGATAAGGGATTCTGGAGGACAACCACCACTCTCTGCCAAAAAAAGAATATACATGAAGGGCTTGCCAAAATCAGGGTGACTCCTTTTCTAGGGATAAGCCTTATTTTCAACTCTTAAAATAAGCCATGATGCTGAATCCAGAGATGTGTGATGCTGCTTCACTGTTTTCTACTCAAAGTAACATGACAACACAGTCAGATGTGAACACACTAGTATCACTCTCCTGGGTGTTTGCTGCTTTTGCATTTGCTATAGATCTTTTTTCACATATTTGAACAGACCCAGAATTCTGTTGCAGGGGAAGGCAAACACAGTAGGTTTTGCCACTAACTGGGCATTTACTTAGAAGGAGAAGAAAGGCTCCAGGCCCCTTAGTATCTCTCACAAAGCAGAAGAGATTGGCTGGGGGGAGGATGTGGAATCACCCTTTGTTCACCTTTTCCGAGGCTGGTTTAATAAGCTGGCCGTTTTCTGTTCTCTAGTAGCGGCATGAAACAGCAAGTGGGCATGATCTGGGGGCAAACATTTCTCTTAGGAACTTGGTAAGCATTACATATTCCATTTGCTGCAACAGTATAATTTTTTTTTTCTTAGAAAGCTGCATGGAGGTTTTGGTGTGACTTGCTTCAGCACAAACGTCTCAATGCGTCCATCTTTTTGATGCTCCAGAGAAAAGGAAAAACATCAGTTGGGGGACTTAAAGCCGGTGTAAGGGAATTTGGCTTTCTTGGGAAAATATGTTGAGGAGAGAGGTGGGGGGGGGGGGGAGGCCTGTATCCAAGTTGGGCCCACAATAAGCCATTTCACAATTCATTTCTGAAGGCACCATTTTATTGTCACGCTTACAGAATCCTGTAATGGGAAATGCTTCATATATAAAAGATGATGCAAAAAAAATGTTATTACCCTCTACCAGGGCATCTCATCCTCAGCACTACTGGCATTGGGGCAGGATAATTCTTTGTAGGGGTGGGGGCTGCCCTGTGCATTGCAGGATGTTTAGCAGCATCCCTCACCTCTACCTACTAGTTAGATGCCAGTAGCATCTCCCTCGTTGTGACAACCAAAAATGTCTCCAGATGGCAAATGTCCCTGGGTGACAAAATCACTGTTTGAAAATTACTGCCCTACACAAGCCTAAGGGTGTCCACAGAAAGACTTGCTAAATGACTAAAAGACGTGGCGTCTGCTCCGCAGCACACCTGTGACCCCTGTAATTGGTTACCCCTGCTCGGGCTCCCAGTTTCCTGATCTTAAGGTCAGGAGTCGAGCTCAGTGCTTCCTTTCAGCACCAACACTCTGAGATTTTGTGGGTCAGAAGCTGCTGTATGAGGTTTGTCTCTGGACTTCAACTTGCAGGAAAGCAGAACCCAGAGGAGCGGTGGTGAGGCGAGGGGCGCACCACGCGTGCGGGCAGGAGGGCCGTGGGGAAATGCGCCTGCAGAGGGGGTGGCTGGCCCTGTCGTCTGGAATGGGGAGAAAGAAGAAATGGTTGAGAGATGGGGCACTTTCCAGAGGGGCAATTGCAAGAAGGCCTTGAATTTGAAGTTTGTGGTTGGGAATTTATATTTGTGCCCAGCCCAGTACCTGGCATTGAGTGCTTACCCAGGCAGCCGCTGAATAGAATCACGGAGGCTGTGGCGGCCCAGAGAGGCAGCGGAATGGGGTGGTGAGAGCAGGGCTGCAGCTACAGCCTGCCTTGTGCAGCTCTCAGTTCTACGTGCAGGCTGTGTGACCTGGGGCAAGTGTCTTAGCCTCTCTGTGCTGCAGTTTCGTCTTCTGGAAGATCTAGATAACTTTTCTAGGGTCAAAGTGAAGATTAAATAAAATCATATATGTGAATGAATGTGTATGTGTATGTGTGTGCTCATTCACAGACATGTATAGGTTTTATATGTGTATGTGTTTGTGTATATATGTAAAATTAGAGTAATTCCTGGCACACAATAAGTGCTATATGTTTGCCATTATATTACTATTCTTATTATTCCAGTAAACTACTTTGAGTAGGGAAGCACTCAGGGTCACTTGCACACTGTTTGACATACAACAGGTGATCAGAATGGCTGTTTTCTCCCATTTCCTAATTTCTGGGAAATGTCATCTCTAGCTGGAAAGCCACGAGCCCAGCCAAACGCCGTGAGGGCAGGTGCCGGGGGGTAGATCGCCACACATTTCTTTCCCAGGTGACGCTCTTGGTCACAGTAAAAAGTGTGTGAAATAAGAGTGAAAACAGAGAAGCTAAAAGGTTGGGGTGGAGCAGGGGAGAAAAGCTATTGCATAGGAAAGAGTGGTACATGAACACCGGAGAGCATGTGCTACACTCGGAGAATGTCCATGCTTGACTAGCCCAACACCCCCATTTTACAGATAAGGAAACTGAGGCCGTCCGTGGAAATGTGATTTATCCAAGGTCCCACAGCTAATGGGAGGCACAGCCATGACTTAAAACCACCGGCCCTATTCTCGCCTTACCAGCTGCTTTCAGAACGGTTCTGTGGCCCCTGTGTTGTAGGGTTCCTCCTCCCTGGCAAAGGTGGCATGGCCCCAGAACCCTCCTTAACACCATGCTCCAGTCAGCATACCAAAGAGTCAGACTTTGGCCCTGGCCGGTTTGGTCCAACAGTTAGAGCGTCAGCCTGCGGTCCAGAGAGACCCGGGTTCGGTTCCCACTAAGGGCACGTGCCTTGGTTGCAGTTTGTCCCCGGCCCCGGTTGGGGTCATGTGGGTGGCAACCGCTCAGTGTGTCTCTCTCATGTTGATGTTTCTCTCTCTCTCTCTTTCTCTCCCCCATCCCCCTCCCCCTCTCTCTTCCTCCCACTCTATCTGAACAAAAAATGGAAAAATGTCCTCCGGTGAGGATAAAATAAAGAGTCAGACTTTGCCCAAGATGAGCTTGGGTGTTTCACAGCCCTGAAGAGGTAGTAGGGGTGTTGACTGCCTGTAATGTTTCTCCTGCATTTCAGATGGCTGACATAGACCCCCGTCTGCTAGAAATTCAGTCTACGTCAGCATCATGCATCCCAGTCTCTAGGTACGGGTCTACATAGCTACTGCTGTCCCATTTTATAGATGAGAAAGTGGAGGCCTAGAAAGAGAGATGGGGCAACTTGCCAAAGTTTATACTGCAAGGGACTGTGCTGTGTTGGCTCATGCTTGCACATCAGTGGTTTTTCCTGCCACCCTGCAGTGGGTCTCTAAGTCCGGATCAATGAAGTCAGCATTGTTGTGTGCTCCTGGATTTCATAAATCTCTCTGGTGTGCCCACAGGGAGATACGGGAGGCTGGCCACTTGATCCTTAATTACTACTTTGAGTTAGTGTTGAATTCTCATTTTTCTCCCCTGGGCATCTGCATTTTCAATTACATAGTCACCTATGGAGCCAAGCAGCTTGCTCGATATCCTTCTGCATGACAGCCTGGGAGGGGAGGGTCCATGTTGGGCCCGTGTGCTGCTGGCCCCCAGCACCTCACCCAGTGCCCGGCCTGTAGCTGGTGCTCATTGAAAGAGTGGGTCATAGCACTTCACCTCCGAGCTTCTCCAGGACAGAAATCTCATCTCATTGTCCTCTCTGTGTCCCCAGTGTGTGCCACATAGCAGCCGTTCGATAATGTTGGGTTCTGTGGAACTGATCATTTTGTAAGGCCTGAAAATGATATTATAAATATCCAAATGGCCCTTGGCAGAAAAAAGGTTCCCTACCCCTACAGGGCAAGATATTTACCCCCTCTCGGGCTCTGTTTCCTCATCTGTGAAATGGGGATGCTGAAACCTGCCTTTTGGGGTTCCGACGAAGGTTGAAGCGAGACGGGAGCACGGGCTCAGGAGTCAGACTGTCTGGATTGAATGCCACCTCCCCACCTATGAACTGTGTGACCTGGGGCAAGTGACATTCCTCCGTGCCTCAGGTTATTCCCCTGTGAAATGAGAACAGGGCCCAGTGCATGGGGTTATGTTGAGGGTGAGATGGGCTATTACATGGGAAATGCTTAGCACATGGAAAACTAGTAAGTGTCCGGTATTCTTACTATGATGATTATTATTATCATTATTATTAACCATAGCATGTTAGGGAAACTTTGTAAATACTCCCATGTCTCTGATTATTGCTAACATCTTTACTCTGTTCCAAGGCAACTAATCTGCCCACTGGCCTTGGGAAACCAAATCATGGGTCGTGAGGGCCCCGGCAGCAGAGTGGGGCTGTGTCCCCCACAGTCAGCCCCGTGATAGCCGGACCCACGGCCTGCGGTGCTGGGCTCTGCACCGTCCCTGTGAGCAGGCAGAGCAGCTCCTGCGCACACAGCCCCGGCCGAGCCCAGGCTGGGCCCGCGGTGCCGGGCTCTGCACCGTCCCTGTGAGCAGGCAGAGCAGCTCCTGCGCACACAGCCCTGGCCGAGCCCAGGCTGGGCCCGCGGTGCTGGGCTCTGCACCGTCCCTGTGAGCAGGCAGAGCAGCTCCTGCCCACACAGCCCTGGCCGAGCCCAGGCTGGGCCCGCGGTGCTGGGCTCTGCACCGTCCCTGTGAGCAGGCAGAGCAGCTCCTGCCCACACAGCCCCGGCCGAGCCCAGGCTGGGCCCGCGGTGCCGAGCTCTGCACCGTCCCTGTGAGCAGGCAGAGCAGCTCCTGCCCACACAGCCCCGGCCGAGCCCAGGTTGCTGCCGCTGAGGGAGGCCTTGGAAGTTGCTCTGCCCCCGGATGCCAGCCTGCGGGTGAGACCCAGATGGATACGGACAGGAACACACAGAAAGGGACAGGAACACACAGAAAGGGACAGGAACACACAGAAAGGGACGTGAGGAGCCATGGGAGCAACAGCTGTGCTGTCACAGGCCCAGCAAGGACCTCTGAGCCCAGCTCCAGAACTGCTTGGGGGCAAGAAAGACCTGCTGGGGACTGGCCGTTCTGTGTGGTTGGAGGATGGAGGGAGGGAGGGACTTCCAGATGGCCTGACTAAACCCCTGGGAAGAGGACCTACAATTAGAAAATAATGGTGTAGTAATAAGCATGCATTTCATGTATTGGGCAATTATTATCACATCCTGTGCTGAGTGGTCCAGATGTATTGTCTGCTTTAATCCCCATCGCAGACAGTCAGTCCGGCTGTTGTCATCCCTGTTTTACAGATGGGGAAGCAAACAGAGGCGAAGAGAGGTTACGTCACCTGCCCCAGGTAGCAAGGAGGCAGCCAAACAGGCATGTGAACTCTGGTCTCGGGCTCCGCCTGCTCTGGGCGGGCGCACAGGCCCTGCCATGGGACACTCAGGCCTGAGCCGCGCTCACCTTCCAGGAGAGTGGGACTGACGACAGCCCCTTCAAGGCGAGGAGCGACTGTTTAGAACTTCTGGGGTGCAGGTCCAGAGTCGCGTGTGAGGAATCCCTCCAAAGCCCAGAAATCACCGGCCCGTCACTGAGAGCTGGGCTGTACAGAGTAGTCAGTGGGACAGACTCCGGAGCCAGGCCTCCTGGGTTCAAATCCTGACTCCTACTTACTAGCTGTGTGGCCATGAGCAAGTTCATTAACCCCTCTGTGCCCCATTTTCCTTATCTTTCCAATAGATTAATAATAATAATAATACCTTCCTCATAGGGGTATCATGAGAATTAAACAAATTAATATTTGTTAAAAAAAAAAAAAGCTTGTAAGATGCCTGGCACATGGTCAGTACCAAATATCTGTTAAATAAGTAAAACATGTAATGTTAGTGTTTTCATTTTACGCATAAGAAAAATGAGATGAAGGAACCTGCATAGCGTTTCCCAGGTAGTGAGGGCAGAGCCAAGTGGTGAACCCGGGCGGTCTGGCTTCCAAACCCGCACCCCACTGAGTTGCCTGGAGTCCATGCTCAGGGGTCCTGGGAGCTGCTGGTTGCCAGTGCCCGTGGGTCAGCCAGGCTTCTGCAGGTGGAGGAGGAGAGAGGGGCTGGAAACCTTGCTGGGCGGGCCCTCTGCACCCTGGGAGGCTCCGCCCTTCCTCCCTAGTTGGACTGTCCCAGAAACTGCTTTCTTGGCGGGACTCCCGTCCCCCTCCCTCCCCAACCGCTGACATCACCTGGTGTGCTTGTAAAACCCTTCTGAGGGCCAGGGTTTCCCCACTCGGGAAAGAACTGCTTTGTCCTGGTGGAATTTGTTAGATATGGTGTCGATTTGAGATCTTAAGAAGCGCTTTTACTATAATGTCCCTGAGTCTGTGTCTCTGTATTTGCTTCTTCCAGGTAGAGTATATTCTCTCCAAATAGTCTGCGCCTTGCTTTGTAATTTATAATAATGATTATGAAATGACATCTCTAAAGTTTCATGAGAGCTGGGAGCTCTGTACTCTTCTAAGCACTGTACGTGGATTCTCTCATTTAATCCACACCCAAGACCGTAGGAGGAAGGTTTTATGGCTAAACTCATTCTACAGATGAGAAAACTGAACGGCAAAGAGGTGAAGCAACTTGCCCCAAGATCGTAGAGCTGCTGAATGGCAGAGCTGGGAACCAGAGATCATGCCCATAACTGCTGTGCTAGCTTTAAAAATTAATCAAGGAATCGAATGTGTCTGAAGCCTCACCAGCGTGCACCTGCCACTCGGAGTGTGTGGAGCGATCTGCAGGAGGCCTCAGCCCGCCTCCACGCAGCCCTGTCCGGGGAGAAAACGCCATGCTGTCCCTCCTGCACTCGGGCCTCCTGGAGAGCGTCTTTCTGAAGTCACCTTCCTGATGTGGTGGAAGCTATTGAGCCAGTCTCTTGGGGCCGGGGCCCCTGAAAAATCAGAGAAATTGACCACCTCAGTAGCTCAAATTTTGTGTGGCCTCACTGAAAGCCACTCGAAGGGAAAACCACAAAGTTGATCAACCTTCTGATGAAGCCCCAGGTGGCTGGCTTAATAGATTTCTGCATAAGTCAGTCCTGTGCTCAGGAGGACACGCTCATGTGTCCAGGCCACGGGGGACCTGCGGGTCTTCAGTGGCAGGTCCTTCAGACTTTCCAGAGCTAGGAAATGGAGCTCTGAGTCGCGTTGGCAGGAATTAAGATTTTTGCGGAGTTCAATTTTCTAACAAGTCCCATTGAGCAGAAAGCCATGCTTTGTGCAGAATGTTTCTTACCTGCTTGTTTGTTTGCCTGCCTTGGCTGGTAAGATTCAGTAACTAGAACCAGAACTTACTTTGTATGACTGAGGGATTACTAATAAGCAGATGTCTCCCGGGGCCTTAAGAATGAATGGTGGGTGGGACATGGCCCACCCATCAGTTACTACCATGTGCTGGAAGGTGCTAACGGGGCGAAGATGCTGGAGATGGGGCACCTCGGAGAGAAGAATACGCTCCTTTGTGTGCCCTGGCCAGAGTGGGCCTCCTTTGGACAAGACATTCAAAGCTCATACTTGAGGGGTGAGGAGGAGCCAGCCCTGCAAAGAGCCAAGGGAAGGGCATTCCGGGGAGAAGAAACAGCAGGAGCAAAGTCCTCAAAGCAGGAAAGGTCTTGACCTGTTGAGGGGAGTTGCTGGTGCAGAGGGCAGGAGCAAGGGAAAGGCTGGAGAGCAGGATGGGACCCCGAGGACCCTGCGGGGGGAGCTAGAGTCTCTTCTCATTACATGGGAAGGCACTGAAGGGTTTTAAACTGGGGCAGAGCATGGTCCTCTTCA
This sequence comes from Molossus molossus, assembly GCF_014108415.1. Lineage (NCBI taxonomy): Eukaryota > Metazoa > Chordata > Mammalia > Chiroptera > Molossidae > Molossus > Molossus molossus. Next base: position 9,759,445 of record NW_023425345.1, on the reverse strand, counting down.
CATTTTAAGCGTACTCAGCCCTTGCTAAGAAACTGGTTTGGAATGGGAGAACAGGGACCACAGGAAGACCAGTTAGGAGACTACTGCAATAATCCAGGCAAGAGATGGTGGTGTTTGGAACCAGAGACTGGCCGGCGGAAGGGGGAGAGAAATGGATGGATTTGGAATTGGGGGTTTGGGTGGCCAACAGCTGAGGGAATGGATATGGGTGCGAGATAATGTTCTGGTCTGAGCAGCTGGACAGGGGTGCTGTTTGTGGAGATGGGATGACGGGGGGACACGTTTGGAGGGTGGGAGGTGGACATGTTAATAAAATGTTCCATTTTGGACATACTAAATTGAGGGTTTGGGAGACATCGAGGAGATTCGCTCGAGGGGGCACCTGCATTGGGGGCATGCCAGCACCATGGAGAAGTGCCTGGTCCCGCTGAGCGGGGTCCGGCTGGGTGTCAGTCCAGCTGCTGAAGTCCTGTCTCACTGCTTACCAGCTGTGACTTGGGAAATTTCCTCATCTCTGGAACGGGGCTCCTATCCACACCTACATTGTGGGCTTGTTGTGCAAATTGTATGAATTAATACACGGGAAGAGCTTAGATTTCCATATTAAGTATTCAGTAAATGTCAGCTTCCTATAATAACAACTTTTATCATCATCATCTCAGCTCCAGTAATTTTCTTGCCATTTGTCTCTTTCTAATGAAAATCAAGGACCTCTCTAGCTGGTAAACACATCTCCTGAGGTTCTTGGAGTGATCTATTTGGCAGCCTGGGAGCTCAGTGAGCACGGACGGGGTGGGGTCTGTGTCTCCGCCCTGCCAGGCCCTTGCGTGGTGCCCACGCACAGTAGGTACTCAGGAACACGCATCCAGTCCCATGGGATTTAGCATGGCTCCAAAAAAAACAGAATGCTTTTCTGAGAGAATCAACCAAGCACCGAGGACAGCAGGCAGGAAGGAGGAAATTGCAAACTCAGTGAGCATGCCAAGTCACAGCATCTTTGCTCCCAAGAAGGAGGCTCTTCATTTCACAAGGCACCCTCTTCCGACAGTGGTCTGTGAGAAGAAAGGTTTTCCTTACAATGGTCAAAGCAGATACCTCCCCAAGATTTGCACACCGCCCCCCAAGGCTCCAGACACTTCAGTACAACAAGTGCAGACCCTCCTCCCCCCACCCCGAGCCTCAGTCAGCAGTAGGCCCCAGGACCGTCCCTGTTGCTCTCACCCTCTTCTCTCCTGTCCATTGGCCTGAAGCTTCTTCCTTAACCGTTTTTAGGGAACTTCAATCTTTTAGTTGAAGCCTCCTGCCACACCAAAGGTCTTCCCTCTCTCCCTAGAGATAGGTGCTGTCTGTCTGCACAACAGGGGATCCATGGTCTCCACTCATGTTCTTTTACAATCATGGCAAGTGTGTCTGTCTTTTCCCAGATAAAACAGTTCAGTTTCAGGTAAATAGTGAATAATGTTTTACCATGTTTGTCCCACATTGCTACAGTATTTTTATTTGCCGAATCTGGAGCCCTAGTTATGGGTCCCAAGCCTAGAGCCCCATGAACCGGGCCCTGTGACACAGCCCCATTCTGTGCCCCAGAATTTCACACCTTGATGTCTATGCCATGGTCTAAAGCCAAGCCCACAGTCCTTCAGCCCTCCCCCACCATCTGGGGAGCTCTCAGGCTTCCCTGGAGCATTGGGGCAGTCTTTAATCTTGGGGTCCAGGGTCCTGGTCAACTGTGGGCCCTAAATACCTTTCTTGGTTCTCCCCTGGGCTCTCATGCTCGTAGGTTCTTGGAGCCTGATTGACACACAGTTCTTGAGCACGTATGCAGATTAGACCCCCTCCCCCCTCAGCCCCAAGCTTGGGGTTCTCTGGATTGTATCTTCACTACATCAGCTCCCCCTGGTGGCCAGAAGCAAACACCTAGCGTCTCCCATTGAGAGCCGAACATTTCCTACTTACCACAGGGTTCCTATTTCAGGACAGCCTTGGCCAAGGCTCTGTCAGCAACGATGAATGACACATCAGGAACCCAACGAAGGGTCAAGTACACACCCACCCCACCCACTTCCTGAGGCTCTTTGTGGTTCACCTCTAAGGTGCTCTCCCCAGATCCTAGCCTTACTGCTGAGCAGGAGTCTTAGTGGCATAAACTTTCTGGAACAATTTCCTCCAAGGATAAAAAAGAGAGTAATTCCCCTACAAACGGAATCCTTCCTTATGCCGCCGAGTGTGTTAGTTAGAGGCAGGAATGGATCCAGGGATGCCGAGCACCTGGCCCCTTTCCGCAGAGGAATAGGAAGGCGTCTGGGACGGCACCGACGGCGGCTGGCACCAGTGTGGTCCGCCAGCCTCGGGCCGTCAGCAGAGAAGTGGGCGCTGCACGTGGGGAAAACGGAAGCCACAACCTCTGCTCCATCCCCACAGCCCCAGCCTTCTCCTGGTCCCTTCTCCCTTCTCTTTGTCATCGGCGGCGTCTTCTGTCCATCCGGCTGGTTCATTTAGCACCAACATGCCTCCCGTCTCTAAGGGCGGCTCCCCACAAACTCATCCTCTACTGTCTTCCGGAGTGGGCCGTCCAACCCCACCAGTCTCCTGCCTGCTTAAAAACCTTCAGTGGCGTTTAAGGATCAAGTCTGGAGCCTTGGGAATTAAGTCAAATGCCCCTGTGACCTAGCCCCGCCCTCCACGCTGGCACTCTGCCAGAAACCCGGACTCTTCACACGACCTGCATTTCACCTGCCATGTCTCATCTCCATACTTTTGCTCCAAGTTCTGACCTCTCTCCTTATTTAAGACCCAGCTCAGGGGTCACCTCCCCCAGGAAGCTTTGCTGTATACCCGAGGCTCCATGTGGTGCCTGTCTCCGGTCCCTCCGTCATTGCATTTACCACGTGGGGTTATAATGGCCCGTGCCTGTGCCCTCTCCCCTCCAGGCAGTGGGCCCCAGGCAGGGACAGTGACATGTTTAGCTTTTGTGTCTCCAGCACCTAGAGCAGAGCTTGTCACAAACAGGTGCTCGATAAATGCTTGGAGATTGGATTCAGTAAGTGATAGATCAGTTCACCGTGCGAAGGAAGTAGCCCCCTAGACAAGCACAGTTTGCATTGCTGTCTGGAACCCCTTGATTTTTCTCCCCACCCTTCCCCAACCGCCTGCTGCTCCCGGCTGTCTGGGTTCGTTTCTGAGGCCCTGTACCATGCGTGGTCTCATTCCCTCCTGCCAGGTCGCCGCCCTGCTTCTGCTCTGAATGTAGACAGTGCACATGTCCTGTGTTCATTCAGCTGATGTTTTTAACTCCTCCGTGTGCTGTGCGCTGTCCGGCACTGGGACGCACAGACACCCTAGACAGGGCCCCTGCTCTCTCCCAAGTCCCCAGCCTGGAGGGGAAGGCACACAGGGAAGAGGCAAAGAGTCTGTGCCGTGATGGGGGCAGGGGGACATAGTCGATACCCAGGCCGATCTCCAGACTGCCGTGGTTCACATCCCAGCACCACTGCTTGCAGGCTGTGTGGCCTTGGGCAAGTCTTTATCTGGGTCTGTTTCCCCGTGGTTAAAAGTGGGGTCATGGTAGTACTTGCTTTTGCGGTTGAGTGGAGATTAAATTCATGTAAAGAGTTTAGCAGAGTGCCTAGCCCCTAGGAAACATTCAGTAAATATTAGCCAATAGTATACTTTGCTCAGGACACTGTGGGGACACAAAGGGCTGGACACGTCCACAGCAGTTGTAATGGACCAAGGATCGAGACATCCACGTTTTAACCGAAGCCCAGGAGCAGGCAATGAACAGGAAAAGCACATGCAAAGATTCCTGGTGCGACTTAACTCTTGTGGCCTTCCAGGACAGGACCTGAGGACGCCGCGGCACCCCGCTGACCATCTCTCCCTTCCTTAGGGCTGACGACTGCTTTTTTGCTTCTCGGAAGCTGGACGCAGTGGCCATCGAAGCCAAGTTTAAGCAGGACCTGGGTTTCCGGATGCTGAACTGTGGGCGGACGGATCTAGTGAAGCAGGCGGTGTCTCTCCTGGGGCCCGATGGGATCAACACCATGAGCGAACAGGTACAGGGTCTTCTGAGTGTCTGAACACGCACCCCCACCTTCACCACACCCCATGGCCAGATGGAAACAGCAGGCACTGGACAGAGGCTCCCCCTACTGTTGACTTCAGGCCTTTTTTTTTTTTTTTAGTTTTTTTTTAAGTTTTTAAAATAAAAATACCCTTGTTCATCTTTATAGAAGTTGCACGTGATCATTGCAGCTGAAATGGAAAATAGAGAAAAATAGGCCTATTCCAGAAAGGAAATAATGCCATCACCCGGATAGCCATTATATTTATATTTAGTTCGAGTCCTTCCAGTGCTTTTTCCAGCATGGTTAAAATTAGTTCTCTGCGGGCCTGTTACTGCATCGCAGAACAAGTCAGGCAGATTTTCACCAAACTTTCAGGGTATGTCTAAGAGACACAAAAGTCATTCTGGGGGACCCTAGGAGGGACCTCAGAGATAGGCAGCTGTCCCCCAAGCCTCTGGCACTGAGGTACACTGAAAGGCTGGTGGGTCTGCCATCAGGGAGACCCCTTCAATGTGAGCCCCAGATGGAAAGTCACAAAGGACAGATGGAGCTGCGTCTCACGTGGACAGCTCATACAACCTGCTCCAGGGACGGGATAGCAGCTAATGCTTTTCTAGAGCAACACCAAGAAGCCCTAACACACACACACACATTTATATGTTTCTAAATAGAAATTTATTATATCTTATTGTTTTTAATCATCTATATAAAGGTACTTTGTGATATCATTAAATATGTTTAATCCCCTTTATTGGCTACGTAAAGTGGTCATATTATTTACTCCGTTAACCACACTTTAGTTGTTGGATATGGAAGGTGTTTCTAATCACTTATATCAATAATGCTGAGCTAAATCAACTTACACAAATCTTTGTTCAAATCCCTGATTATTTCTTGAGGGAAATTCTGAAAAGTGGAAATAGTGGTTCAAACCCATCAACCTTTCTTAAGGTTGTTGTTTTTTTTTATCTCAAATCACTTCTCCAGAGACTGTTTCCTTGTTCATACCCTCCAACTACATGTGTTCCCCATTCATCTTTTACTTATCTTTTGCCTGTTTTTCATTGGAGCTTTACTGTCTTTTTTACTTAGAAGAACTCTTTACATATTAGACATATAACCCTTATTGTAATGTGACAAATATGTCTCAATGTATTGCTTACCTTTTTGTTTGTTTCCAATCGTATGTTCTCAATACAATGATTTTCCTTTGTGATTTCTTTTATTACTTTTATGCCTAGACGCCTTTTATGGCTTTAATTTTGTCTCTGTATCTCTAATCAAACTAGAAATGACTTTAATGGATGGTGAGAGATACGATTCTTCTTGCTTGAATATTTTCCCAAATAGCCGCCTTTACAACACTGTTTATTGACAAACCCATCCCTTCCTTCTGTTGGTTGTGGTACTTTGTAATAAGCAGGAGTCATGGGCAAATACAGTATGGAACTTTTGAAGGCCGTTCCTCATTTGCTTGCCTTTTGCTTGTCAATGATAATGTCAAACCCGATGTCAGTGGTGGGGGGGTGCTCAAAGGCACCCAACTTCCCTTGACACCGACGAGTATCTTGTATAGAGTAAAGATGACACTTGTTAGGTTGAGAAAGAGAAAATGTCAAGGAAGCGGTGTTCGTCAATTAGATAACTTAGGGGTTCATACTGCAGTTTCCAGAAAGTTCTCAAGAGCTGTAAGTTGAAATCAGCCCTTTGCTTCAGCAACGACTCCTAGGTCTGTGGCACCCTAAGACAAATGAAAGTCCTCCAACTTAAGCCACTATAAATGCAAAAAGGCAATTTATGGTCCCTTCTTGCCTCCATTTCGGTTTTCCAAATATGGAGAATTGTGGTCTTATGCATCGTAGGGCTGTTTATTATTTTTAATGCTGGATTTTGAGCACAAACATAGCCTCCTAAACAAAAGTAAGATTTTTCCATTTGTTATCATCAAGTGACACAGCCACCTGGTAAACCTCCGTTCTCTGGTTTCTAACTCACCGCAGGGCATGACCCCCCTGATGTACGCCTGCGTCCGTGGGGACGAGGCGATGGTTCAGATGCTGCTGGATGCCGGAGCTGACCTGAATGTGGAGGTGAGGGTGCAGAGGGCTGCAGGCCCCTTGGCCTGGCGGTCCCCAGGGGAAGGCGAGCAAAGAGAAGGGGGGCATGATCTCCTGAGTGCCACCGCTGAGGGCAGGGCACTGTCCTGCAAATAGATCAGACCAGAGGATGGATTTCCTCCATCCCGAGGCCCCAGCCCCACCAAACTCCAGGGAGCCACCAGCATGTATGCCTCTCTTAAAAACAGCCAACAAGCTGCAAGGCGCACCAGCTTTTCGTTGGCTCGGATGTACGTAGTCTCTGCTGCTTACTGCTAATCCATTCCTTCTGGGATCAGAGCAGAGAGAGCTCTCCGAGGCCACCAGCCCTTCCGGCCGCACCGTACAAAGCTGGACTGTGTTCCCAGAGCTGCGCTCTAGCCCCCTCCCCCACCAAATCCTGATTGGCTCACCTGGTTGGCTGAGTTGAAGCCACAGGTCTTAAAGCTAATCACAAGCTTCCTTGGAGTGGTGTGCTAGAGCAGAAAGCACACCCCAAAGGACTTTAGAATTTGACACTGGGGTTCAAATTCTGAAACCGTCCATACCTTAGTGATTTGCTTTTGTGCTTGGGCAAGTGGTTTCTGAGCCTCGGTGTCCCCATCTGCACAATGGGAGAATAATCACACCCATCCCAGAGAGTTGTTGGAAGAAATCAATACCTGTTTATTTATAGCGTAAGTTTGGGACTCGGGTAATGCTGGTTTCCTCCCTTGCCAAGGGCTATACTAGGTGAAATCACACTTTTTGACCATATTCTGTGTTGTCTTAAGACCCACTCTGTCTGGCAGCCAGACACTGGCAGCCCTGGAAACTGGAGAAACTGGTGTTCCAGTGCCCTGACCCAGCAACCCCGGGACCTGCGCTAGTTCAACGTTAGATGCTCTTCTAGTTTTAGCACTGTGGGTTTCACTGGGGGGCTTTTTTGTTTAGTTTAGGTTTGTTGTTTTGTTTGTTTGTTTGTTTGTTTTTCCTCACCCGAGGATATTTTTCCATTGATTTTTAGAGAGAGTGGAAGGGAGGGAGAGAGGAGAGAAAGAGAGAGAGAAGCATCAATGGGAGAGAGACACATCGATTGGTTGCCTCCCACAAGAGGGGTTTGAACCTGCAACCCAGGTACGTGCCCTTAACCAGAATTGAACCGCTTTGGTTCGAGGGCCCACGCTCTAACAGCTGAGCCCAACTGGCTCGGGCTGAGTAGCAGTGTTGTTGTTTTTTAATGAGTGTTGTATTCATTTGAGGAAAGCAGGCACTAGACATAGTTTGAGATCCACAACCACTTGGGATCATACAGTTTCAAGTATTAGGGGTTTCTCACTCCTGTTAGGAATCCCTGAGCACCGTGCAGACCCCGCAAGGGCGCCTCAGCTTGGTTCTCTGGTCCTCCCTCGCCTATCCCATCACTCCCAGCACAAGGCTTCCCGGGGCAGGTGACCAGTGAATTCGGCTGCTCTGAATGAAACAGGCATCGCGGTGACATGGCCCCAGGAACATCTGGGAGAAAAACCATGTGTGGGTGCCATCCTGCAGAACCCCAATGTTCAGCTGCCCAAACACCTCTTTCATGGCCAGGGGTGTTTTGAGGCCCCCATAGCAACAGACCAAGATCAGATCATTCATCCGAGGTGCTTTCAGGGAAGTTTTTATGCCCAGTTTCCAGACATTAAAGGGTCTTTGTCAACCAGGAAGGCAGCAGACGGGTGAAGTGTGGACAGGGTGGGTGAACTGTGACCAATGGTGACATTCCTCCATCAGATGGTGGTCTTCCCTGGCTCAAAAGCTTGAAGCAGCCCTCCCCTTGCCTGGGGTTTGCTGCCACCGAGAACGCCCCCTCCGGGTGTGGGTGGAATGGCAGTGCACTTCACACTGACACCCTGTAGTTCTCAGAACCTCCGCCTTTCCTGAAGCAGAAAGAGGAGACAGGCAGCTGAGCCGGCTCACGGGGGCCACCATCACAGCTTCTCCCAGGCGCCTCAGAGGTGGCCAGACATCATCCGTCGAATTGCTTTCAGACGAGAAGCAAAGGAGTCCTCATTCCTCGCTACCCAAATCAGCATTCCCCAAGACACCCTCCGGGATGTCCTCTGTACGCCTCCACTGCGTGCCCAGCACAGATAGGTCAGCTTCGCTAGTCTGAGTATTGTGAAGGTCACATTTTGAAAATAACTTCAATTTGTTTATAGGTTGTCAGTACTCCTCATAAATATCCATCCGTCCACCCCGAGACCCGCCATTGGACGGCTCTGACTTTTGCTGTGTTGCATGGACATATTCCTGTAGTTCAGGTATTAACGTATTTCCCTATCCACAACTGACCTCTAATTTTACCTCTTCCATTATGCAAATCTCTCTCCCAGCATGCTTATTCGCTAAGACATTCATATTGGTTCATTGCAATTAAATATAGCACATTCATATCATACGAATGAAAATATTATATGTAATGATCTATATGAGCCAGCTTTAACCAATATGAAATTAGCACCACCCACACGCAGCCTCACACACACAGTGGCCAACCTACGAAGTCGTTCCCGGTTGCTCGGGGGTGGGGCCTGAGCTGTGGTTTTGTGGATTGGTTCATTTTATTTGTTGCAACATGAATATAAAACTTGGCTGGTATGAGACCTTCTAACTTCCCCTTAGGTGTGACCCTGGTGTTTGTGTTGAGTCTAGTGGTTTCCAACCAGAGGAAAGAAGCATCCAAGTCACCAAGGCAATGGTTCCAAAAGACACTTGCTTGGCTCTCACTTCTTGAGAATTGGATCCGGGAGATCTAGAACAGGGCCTTCACATGTGTCTTCTGAAACGGCTCCCAAGCATGGAGAGATGTCCTCCCCCGAGGTCCTTCGGGCATATCAGTGTGTATGGCTTGCTCCTTTTCTGGCTGTTGTCGAGTTGGTGTTCAGTGACTAGCCATCCAGTGCATTCTAGATCTTAAACATGGTCTTCACTTCACCAGAAAAGAGATGAGCATCCAAATGGTGACCAGACCTGAGCCCGTAGTGAGTGCTGAGCTTCAGGTCCATCCGGAACTCACGTCCTTTTACGTGATCCAAGCCTCTGAGAACTAATGCGGAGCAGGGGTCAGTGGAAGAGGGACCACGAGGCAATGTGGGAATTCCACGGGAATCCTTCGTTGCTTCCTAGGTCATGGCAACCCTGAAGACAGATCCAAAGTCATGTTTCAGGGGGTTGAGCGTGTGACGTGTCACACTGAGACCTGACTCCTGGCTGTATGATGTCCTGCCCAGCCCACTCCTAGTAAAAGCAGCTAAGAAAGAAGGGGTGGGAGGGTGGCCTGGCGGATGCAGGTACCATCCTTTAACATCAGCGACATCCCCCACCTTTCAAGCAGGAGTTGGAGCAGTGGGCCGCCGAGCAGAGCCAAACAGAAGTCAGGCCTCCTCTCCGCTGCAGGGGCACAAGTCCTGGAATGCCAGTGTGCAGCCCCCTCCTGGCTGTGCCCTCAGGAAGCCCCACGGGCGATAAAGAAAGCAGAGTCCCCCCACTCCACCCCATCTCACATCAGCAACAGCACATTCCCTGTGAGTGAGATCTGGCGTGGACAGAATCTCCATTTTCTAAGAAACTCAGGTATCTTAGGGGATGCACAGAACTGGGTCCTATGACGCAAACTCCTGGAAGCCCGCTCTATCCCTTATTCATTGATCCTGCTGGCCAGGGAGCTTAGCGTTTGCTGGCCTGTCCTCAGAACTATCCAGGGCATTCTAGAAGGCATTCTTGCCCTGGTTGGCCCAGGTGGTCTCCAGAGTCCTTCAGAACTTTTGATTCTGTGGTTCTAAGAGACCACTTTAATGCTCTCCGACCCCAAAAGGGAGTCCTTCAGCCCTCTGGCTCCATGGGCTTCTACGTTAATATACGTGGAAATCGCCTGGGGATCTTGGTAACAGGCACACTCTCGTCCAGTGGGTCTGGGGTGGGGCCTGAGAGCCAGTGTCTCCAACAAGTTCCCAGTCTGCTAGTCTGCAGACCACACTGACCACACTGTGAGTAGTCTCAGGTTCTAGATAGTACAAGAGCTCCTAGTTCATCCTCGAGGTACACCTGCCCTCACCCTGTGCACGCGGTCACTGACCCGAGGGAGAGCAGGCACATTGGCATTGCACTGATTTCCACCAGTCTTTCTGACGCCTCCGTACAGTGCGTGCCCTTTGAACATCTCAGTGGCCACTCTTCCTCCGCAGCTCCTCCTGGACGCCGGGGCCAAGGTGGAAGGCTCTGTGGAGCACGGCGAGGAGAACTACTCGGAAACCCCCCTGCAGCTCGCGGCCGCCGTGGGTAAGAGTTGCCGGTTCTCGCCCTGGCCAGGGGTCTCCACCACCCTGGCCCTTGAAGTGTCTGCACTGTATCTTTGCTTTATTCTCTTATGAAACCCCTTCTCTGGGCTTGCAGGCAATTTTGAGCTGGTTAGTTTGCTGTTGGAGCGTGGTGCGGACCCTCTGATAGGAACCATGTACAGGAATGGAATTTCTACAACCCCCCAGGGTGACATGAACTCTTTCAGCCAGGCCGCAGCCCACGGACACAGGTAGGCTAGGACGGGCCAGTCACAGGTCCCAAGTGGTGCTTGTTAAAAATGCAGATTCCCAGGCCTACCCCAGACCCACTGCCTCTCTGGATGTGGGGCCCAGAGGCAGTGCAGGCCCCAGCCCGGCCAGAGTGGCCTTCACTGCCAGCTTCTCGCCGAGAGCCAGCTCCGAGCCGCACACATCTGCCCAGACTGGCTGGTTTGTCCCTTCCCGGCCAGCTCCCAGCTCCCAGCTCCCGGAGACTGCAGCCTATCTAAGGAATAAAGCACCTTGTGTCTGATTGCTTCCCGTCTGCCGCTCCATCGGGTTTAATTACACAGCACCCCAAGTAAAGCGGATTCACTGGGGGCGAGTGCACAGGTCACAGAGCCTTCTAGATGTTTGAGGAAAACACTGAGCTCCCAGTTGTCCTTGAGGAAACATGGCCGGTCATGCCTCACTCTCTCCTCCAGCCCCAGAACTAGCGCCTGTGGTCAGGACTCTGAAACCACCACCCAAGTTGGTCCCATCATAGTCCCATGTTCCCGCCCCATCCCCACCTGGAAAAGCCCTTCCGTCTCTGAGTGTCTTCCTATCTGGGTTTATGATTGACAGGAATGTGTTCCGCAAACTGCTCGCTCAGCCAGAGAAGGAGAAGAATGATATCCTGTCCCTGGAGGAGATTCTGGCCGAGGGGACTGACCTGGCGGAGACAGCCCCGCCCCCCCTGTGTGCCAGCCGCAACAGCAAGGCCAAACTGAGAGCCCTGAGAGAGGCCATGTATCACAGCGCTGAGCATGGCTACGTGGATGTCACAATTGACATCAGGAGTATAGGTCAGTCTGGGCACCCTCCGCCACTGGGCGCACACCACTGCCCGGCTCTAGGTCACACACACACACACACACACACACACACACATACGTGGGCCCAGGAAACCTCTCATTGGCTGGCTGAAGCACTATCCACGCTGAGACCCCCACACTGTCCCCAGTGACAGCAGCATCCTGCCAGCCCCAAAGCCCCATCCTCAGGTCACCTTTCCACGATTCCCAAACTCTGGACCCTGGGAAGTTAGGAACTTGAATCACCTGGGAGCTTGTCTGAATACACATTGCCAGGCCCTACACCCAGAAGCTCTGCTGTCGAGGGTCTGGATGGATAAAGGCTGGAAATCTTTATATTTAACAATCATCCCAGGTGGTTCCCAGTGCTTGTGGAATCACTGCTTAGAGCACCCAAATCCACGAAGCTGCGGCCGGCGCGGCTAGGATGAGGACACGCCTTCCTTACCGGGCTCCGCCCACTGAGCTTCAGGAACCGTGTGGGGTGGCCCTTCACGGAGTGAGCTAGTCCCCAGCCATCTCCTCTGTGCATCTGGGGAGCGGGCTAGCCTGGCCTTCCCCAGTCTAGTGGCATTCGCCCCGCGTGGGAACAGCAGGACCCAGCATGGCTTTAAACACAGGGTGTGGCAGGTTAGGGGAGACGGAGGGCCTGCAGAGGGCCCCCTGACGCTGTTCTGGAAGCGGGCCTCTCCCGGAGCGGCTGGTTCCTATGGGAGACAGTCATGCCGTGGCCCGAGGGCCTATTTAGCACGTGATGCAGCCCAAGGCCCCGAAGGTCAGCTTGTGCGCAGAGGTGAGACGCATGCGCTCTCCCGCCTGCCTGGTCCTGAGCGGGACGATCAGCTCGGCAGTGAGCTGCTGGAGAGGTTCCTGTTGCAGGGGGCACCCTGATGAAGGAGCTGCGGAGGGAGATGTTGTTTTGCACAGGGGAATAGCAGCAGTATCCTCCGTGTCTTCTCATGCAGATGAAGTACCCATCTTAGCAGAGAACTAGAAGGTGACGCTCACTGGTGGGTTTTGCCAGCTCTCAGCTCTGTCTGGGCACAGATGTGGTATCCAGTCCTGGGCAAGACTCTGCCCGACTCTCAGCTGCTCCCTCCCCAGAAAGTAGAGGGAATGGAGACAAATGAAGTCAGCACCGAGAAGTGTGTCACAGGCCTAAATCGAGTGCACAGTAATCCCAATATTCCACACCGTGATTATAGGTTGTAAAATGCAGCCCCTAATAATATGAGTCGCATGAAGAAATGGACACCCGTACTTACGGGAATTGAATTACGACCTTTAATTTCAACTTCTGCAAGTCTTTGGGGAAAAATCAACACTGGCTTTATTCATTGAAAGCCTGCCTCTTGGTCTCATAATTTGGTAATGTCCTGGGGAAAGGCCAAGTTTTAGATAAAAACACGCCTTCTCTTTTGGTTGTTCTCTGCCTTGCCCTCTCCCCCTCCCCCCTCCCAGGTGTCCCATGGACCCTGCACACGTGGCTGGAGTCTCTGCGGGTCGCCTTCCAGCAGCACCGCAGGCCCCTCATCCAGTGCCTGCTAAAGGAGTTCAAGACCATTCAGGAGGAAGAGTACACGGAGGAGCTCATCACCCAAGGCCTGCCCCTGATGTTTGAGATCTTGAAAGCAAGCAAGGTATGAGGGGTTTAATGCCACTGGGCCATCTGCAGAGAGCTAGTCTGGAGGTTCCCCATGTCAGGGGTTCCTTAGCCTGATCCTGCCCTTCGGGTATGATTCCTGTGGTCATGGCCACTGGTGGCTTGTGTACCCCAGCTGGCTAAAGCCACGTGTGCAGTCATTTGTGGGGCAGCTGTTTTGCTGAGCACCTGATATATTCGAAGGCACTTAGGCACATGGACAGAGTAGTAAGATATCTCCTAGCCCAGGGAATTTGCACAAAGCTGGTGAGATAATACCAACACGTGTGCCCCAAGGGCATCTGTGATGGTTTATGAAACAATGTTACATCCGGTGGCACAGGCTCTGAGAGGTGCGAGATGGCCAAGGAAGGTGTCACTGAGGTGCCGAGACTAGAGCAGGCCTAAGGGACAGACAGGAATGCACTGGGAAGTGGGACACGGGTGGGACACGGGTGCAGCACCCTAGATGAATGGGGTGCAGGCCCTGCTGAGGTTCCTGGAAGCCAGACCTTGAGGAGCCTTTTCAGATAGAGGATTGTGAGCCCAGCGCTGACCCCTTGAGACTCACCCCTTCCTCACAGACCTCCTAATTCCTGCTGACATCTGCATTCACAGCAATGGGGAGATAGTGTGACCCCTTCAAAACCAGTCCAGCCCTTGGGCTACTGTGTGCTCAGTTCTTACAAATCTCTTTGGGGTCACTTGTTTGATGTCATATAGACACCCAATAACTGCCGGTGGGCCATGTGGCATTGTGTGTGTGTGTGTGTGTGTGTGTGTGTGTGTGTAGAACTGTGAGAATGGACAGCTGTGGTGGGCCCATCCCCCAGCAGCCCATGGGGTAGAGAGCCCAGGTCAGGGGGAGGGGTGACAAATGCCCATGGTTGGGCACCAACCATGCCACACCCCAAAGCTTCTCAGTGGGCCTCAGGGGATGGGATAGCACAGTGCTTGAGAGCGTGGGCTCTGGAGCCAAACTGGAGGAGTTCGAGCCTGGCTGTGCCACTTACTTGCCTTATGACCCTAGCCAAGTTACATAACTTCTCTCTGCCTCGGTTTCCCCACCTGAAAATGGGGACAATAATTGTATTAACCTCTTAGGCTGATTGTGAAGAGAAAATGAATCAGTGCCCTTCAGATTGTCCCTGCCACTGATTGTCCCTGTCATAACGTGGCCTCACCAGGGCGTGTGGCACCTCCATTATTTCTCAGGGATGTTCTGTAGAAACGATCCCTCAGCAGGGATGATATCAAAATATCTAACACCCCAGTAAAGCCCCGGTCCCAAGGAACCCATGGAAACCACATATAACCAGCTGAATGTCAGCGCCTCCCCTTAGAATAACATTGGATTATCCCAATTTCTCTACTGCAGAGCCTTGAGTAGCCTAATTCACAACTACAATCAAGTGTTTTCCAAACTTACTTGACCTTGGAACCCTTTTTATAATTAACTGTCTCGAGACAAAAATGAAGATTTTTTTTTAAGCTAAATGTGTCTTTTCTATTTACCACATGCCTGGCACTGTTCTAAGCATGTCCTCACGAGCAACCTTTGAAGCAGATACTATTCTTATCCCCATTTGTTAAATGGGGAGGCCGAGGCACAGAGAGGGTGACTAACTTGCCCAAGATCACACAGTGGGTCAGTAGCAGAGCTGGGATTGAAGCCAGGCAGTCTGGCCCCAGCACCAGCCTCTCACCCACTCTGTCCCCGAACAGGCTTTGTGGAGCTTGGGGTCTCTTGAAGACAATGGAGCCTGTGAAGTCGCGGGGGAAACAGACCTCTGAGCCAGGAAGGCAACTCAAGTTCCCCCGCCAGGCTGGGCCGAGGGGGCGCCCACGAGAGGGAGAGGGGAGCGTGGAGCCGCCTGCTCCGGCAGCGGGATGGCCCCACAGCACAGCAGCCGCAACGCGGCCTGTCTGCGTCCCGAGCCTGGAGCACCTGGCCTGGGGCCCAGACCAAGGCCCATTAGGTCTTCTCATTAGCGCTGGCTTCAGGCCCCTGCGGGCTGGATTTATGCTTGATGTCAGGCCCCACTGCGACCCAAAGTGGGAGCAGGTGTGCCGGCCTCGGTAATGAGCCTCAGCAGTTCTATTTAGAGTGAAACCTGCTGGAAGCTCTTCAAAATCAAATGCTCCCTGCCTCTCGCCCCCCAACTTGAAAATAAATAAAAAAGGCTTTCACCTAAAATTACCTAAGAAACTGCCTTAGTGCAAAACACTCCTACTTCTGTTCCCAGGGTCTGGTGTTCTAATTGGTGTGGGGTTTCTCTTTTCTTTCTCTCTTCAGGATATGGTGGGCACTCCAGAAATGACTGAAGCATCTTGTGTTTTAAGTAAACCTGATCTGTGGGTTTTTTAAGTAAGCTTTATTTTGAAGTAAGACATACATACAGAAGAGTGCCCGGATCATAACTCTAGAGGCAAAGGAATTTTCACAAAGTAAACCTGCCTGTGTGATGAGACCAAAAATAGCGCATTGCAAGCACCCCACCAACCCTCTCTTGCCCAACCCAGCCTCTCCCCTCCAAGAGCAGCCCAAAGCGCTGACAGCAGCAGCTGGGGTGGAGAAGAAAGGAGGGGCCTTTGTCAGGATGTGTGGACCAGGTCCAGCAGCTGTTCTGATCATGGAGGGTGGGGGGAGCCCGGGATGGGGCAGGGGCAGCTCCTTGTAGGAAGGGGCAGTCTAAAAGGATGGCAGCTTCAGGAATCCGGTTGGTTCTATGGCGACCCCTACTGGTGAAGTGTGGTATTACATATCACGAATACTGGGCGTAGGGGTAACTAGGAAATCAATTTCCCCAAGCATGGGTGATATTCCTGTGGTCAGATCCTGTGGGTGTATTTTGCTTTTCTTTTTATAGGTTCTTGAGGTAGAAGCTTAGACTATCGACTTGAAATTTTTCCTTTTTTCTTATATATGCATGTGATACTATACATTTTCTCCTCAGCACTACCCTAGCCGTGTCCCACGATTCTTGATGTTGCATTTTCACTTTCATTCAGTTCAGTGCATTTTTTTTTATTTCCCTGGAAACTTGCTTTCTGGCTTATGGGTTGTTTAAGGTGTGTTATTTAGTTTTAAAGTGTTTGGGGATTTTTCTGTTATTGATTTCTAGTTGGATTCCATTATGGTCAGAGAACATGTTCTATATCATTTCAGTCCTTTTCAATACCTGAGATGTGTTCTATGGCCCAAGCTTGGCCTCTCTCGGTATAGGCGTGCTTTCTCTATTGAGTGGAGTGCTCCATAATTGTCCGTAACATCCTGTTGGCTGATGACTATGCTGAGTTCTTCTGTATCCTACAGATGTTCCGTCCAGTTATTCCATCCATTGAGAGAGGGGTGTTAAAGTCTCCAACTGTAATTGTTGGATTTGTCTATTTCCCCTTTTACCTGTCTATTACCCATTTTTGACTCACATATTATACAGTTCTGTTGGTCGGTGCGGACACATTTAGTTCTTGGTGGATGAACTCTTATGCAATGCCCTTCTCTGCCTTCGCTACTTTTCTTGCCCTGAAGTCTCCTCACTCTGATGGTAATACAGCCGCGCCTGCTTTCCTCTGGTCAGGGTTTGGATGATCTTATCCCCACCCTCTTCCTTTCCACTTGCCTGTAGCATTATGTCTGAAGTTTCTTGTAAACAGCATGTAGTCGGGCTTTTCATCCACTCTGCCAATCTGTCTTTTCATCAGAATTTATAGACTGTTTATATTTTATTTAATTATTGATACTTTAGAACTTAAGTCTACCATCTTATTTTTTGTTTTGTATGGTCTATCTTTTGTTTCTCTCTTTTCTTTTCTTTTTTTTTTATTTATTTTATTTTATTTTTCTTTCCTCACCCGGGGACATATTTTGTTCAGATAGAGAGGGAGGGAGGGGGAGAGAGAGAGAGAAGCATCGATGTGAAAGGGACACATCGAGTGATTGCCACCCACACGACCCCAACCAGGGCCGGGGACAAACTGCAACCGAGGTACGTGCCCTTAGCGGGAACCGAACCCGGGTCTCTCTGGACCGCAGGCCGACGCGCTAACCGCTGAGCAAGACCGGCCAGGGCTGTTTCTCTCTTTTCTTTTTCCTGGCTTCCTGTGGACTACTTGAACATTTTTTTAATTCCAGTTTTATTTGTCTGTAATGTTTTGGAGTATATTTCACTGTATAGCTTTTTTAGTGGGTTGCTTGATGGATTACATTATATATACATGATATCAAAGTCTACTGGTGAGTCTACTTGTGTCGTCATTTCACCAGTTTAAATGAAGTACAGAAACCTTACCTCTCTTTATGTCCCTTTACCCTCCCCCGTTCATGACATAACCATCTTTAAATATTATCTACATACATTTAGAACCACATCAGACAGTGTAATAATTTTTGCGTCAACCATCAAACAAGTAGGAAACTCAAGAGGAAAAAAAAGCCTATTATATTTCTCCGTATTTTTGCTTACCATGTTTCTCCTTCCTGATGTTCCACGGCTCCCTGTTCACCCTTTGCTTTCTGTTTGGAGAGCTTCTTTCAGCCATTCTTCTAGGGCAGTTCTGGTGACAGAGTCTTAGTTTCCCTTCATCTGAGAGCGTCTGATTTCCTTCCATTCCTAAAGGATATTTTCACTGGTTATTATTTACTTAATACTTTTCAAGTCATCTTACCTTCCCTTAAATGTATGTAGAGAGGAAACGTTCTATTACTACTATAAATAGAAAGCCCTCATCAATTGCCATGAATAGAAAGTACATATTAAAATAAATGGATAGTGATTTTAAAAGTTCATTGTGTGTTCAAGTTCATCTTGTACACAACTCCGAGGGCCTGTGGCAGACTTGGAGCTAAGTGCTGACCTCACAGGAACCCGCAGGGGCGCCCCGCCTCCCCACGGCTACTGTCTTGGCTCCTGTCTGGGGCGCGCTCCTCTCTGCTGACTGGTCAGCCCCGCATATTCCACAGGGGAGGGGCCATCTGTTGGGACGAATCAATTAAGACAAAGAACTCATTGCCAGTGACCCTGGAATGGAACAGTAATTCCACATTCTCTTGATTTTAAAATCAGGCTTTTCTTCATCTTTCCGAATTTCTCAATTTGAAATGAGTCTTTAAAATGGATGAGTATGTTTATTGCAGTGAGTTTTTTCGCTCTTCCTAAAAGCTGCCATTAATTCTATGACATTTTAAAAATCTAGGAAAATAGTCCTGGCCAGTTTGGCTCAGTGGTTAGAACGTCGGCCTGCGGTCCAGAGAGACCCCGGTTCGGTTCCCGCTAAGGGTTCGGTTCCCGCTAAGGGTGAGCACCTTGGTTGCAGTTTGTCCCCGGTCCTGGTTGGTCGTGTGGGTGGCAGCTACTCGATGTGTCCCTTTCACGTTGATGTTTCTCTTTCTCTATTGCTCTCTCTCCCTCCCACTCTATCTGAACAAAGAATGGAAAAATGTCCTCAGGTGAGGATGAAAAATAAAAATAAATAAAATAAAATCTAGGAAAATAGAGATTAATTTTAATAATGGCAAATTGCTGTTTTGAGAGTTCAAAAATAGTCCTATACTGACACTGCCCTTTGGTTCAACCTAATGGCATAATGTGATGGGTAATTTTTTAATCCTCACAGTGACCTCACCAAGCAGGTGTTTTAATCCATTTTGGAAGAGAACGCTGAGGCCCAGAGAAGCTAAGTAACTTTCCTGA
Organism: Molossus molossus; assembly: GCF_014108415.1. Classification (NCBI taxonomy): domain Eukaryota; kingdom Metazoa; phylum Chordata; class Mammalia; order Chiroptera; family Molossidae; genus Molossus; species Molossus molossus. Next base: position 9,740,570 of record NW_023425345.1, on the reverse strand, counting down.
GGTCACAGAGCTGGTAGGGGAGGAGCCAGGACGGGACCCAGCTCCGTCCGGTCCCGTTGTCCATGCTTTACCACCGCATAGAACCCCTGCCCGAGCTACCTGTAAAGGACTTTGGGACAGTCCCAGCACTCCTGTCCAAAGGAAAGAATGTGGAGTCAGAGGAAAGATGTCATCCCCGAAACACACAGACTCCGTCTTAGGACAGTCTCCTGGTGACTGTGGTGTTGAGAATTGTGTCCGTTGTCCTTTGTGTGGCTGCACAGTCCCGAGTCCTGAGAGCCTGCGCTCACCCCATGTGTACCCCCAGCATTTCCCAGGAGAGACGTGGATGGCAGTACCAGTGGTACCCTTGCATTTTAAGGGCTCCCGTGACTCCATTGGGGCCACCCAGATAATCCCAGATAATCTCCCTCTTTAAGGTCCACCAGTCAGTAACTTAGTTACTCCTGCAGCGTCCCCTTTGTCCTGTAAGGTAATATCACGGGTGGAATTTCCATGACACAGCCCAAGGGATTAGGGCATGCATCTTCTAGGGGCCAGAATTCAGCTTCTCGAACACTGTGTGCGTGGGAACCGCCTGCAGAGCGTGTTGCTGTGCGTCCTGATCCGCGGGCCTCGGGTGAGAGTCGGCATTTCTGTGGTCTCCCAGGCCATCCTGCTGCTGTTGGTCAATAGAGCACATCTGAGTGGCAAAGCCTGAAACCGGAGGAAACAGCTTGACAGCCCCCAGTCCAGCGCAAACCCAAGAGAGAATTCCAGGCCATGAAACCGGTGGTGGTCCTCAAACCTAAGGGGGCATCAGAATCACCAGAAAACCTGTGAAAATAGATTGCTGGGCCCGCCCCCAGCATTTCTGAGTCCAAAGGTCTGGGATGGGACCTGAGGATCGGCCTCTCTAACAGGCTCCCAGGTGACGCTGAGGGTGCTGGCTTGGGGACCACACTTTGAGAACCACTGCATGAAGCTCGGAGACAGGCAATCACTTGTGAGTGTTGCATGAAGGAGCATTTAACATGCTGTTCATAAGGCATCCTCTCGAAAAGCAGCCGATATTTTTCTATTTATCATCAGATAGTGTGGGAGGGAGGGAGAGAGAGAGAGAAACATTGATGTGAGAGAGACACATCAACTGGTTGCCTTTCTCCATTCAACCTGAGCATGTCCCCTCAGGCACCTCTGTGGATCCGTCTGAAGTGACGAGATACCTTTTGGAATCTCATCCACTTTCATCAAAGGGTTGGATTTGCTTTTCGTGTGTTGAGCTGTATCCTTCTGCTTCAGGAGCACAAAGGAGGAGCGTCATGAGGAGCCTGAACCACTGACATCATGACTTGTCCCAAGCCCATCTTTTTTTTTGTTTTTTAATCCTCACCCAAAGATATTTTTCTATTTATCATCAGATAGTGTGGGAGGGAGGGAGGGAGGGAGAGAGAGAGAGAAACATTGATGTGAGAGAGACACATCGACTGGTTGCCTCCCGCACAACCCGACCCAGGCTGGGGACGAACCACACTGAGGTACGTGCCCATGACCGGTATCAAACCCAGGACTCATTGGTCCGAAGGCCGATACTCTGACCGCTAAGCCAAACCAACCAGGGCACCAGACCCATCTTTTGAAGTCAAAAATAAGATTTGTTTTTATTACAAAAGCAACTGTTGTTTGTTGCAGAAAACATAGGTTAAAAGAACACATCCTAATCCTACCCAAAGGTAGCTACTCTATTCTCTCTGACCTTTTTCTATAAATAACCTGTCAATCTATATGTGTAGGGTTTTATTTCAAAATATATGTGCCACAAACTGTGTTCTAACCTATTTTTAAAATATATTGTAAATGTCTTTCTAATTCCCCCTTTTTAGCCCCAAGTGTCAACCCCTTCACTCAATAAAAAAAGCATTCAAATGCCATGATCCGTGGCTTCCCTCCTGCGCGCTGCGGTTAGAGGGAGACTGTGAACAGTAGTGGGCTCCGCGGAGGAAGAGGCAGAAACACGGAGGACGGGGCTCAGCCAGAAGCAGGCCCCTTCGTCCCTGCGCAGTCAGGGCAGCTGACATTCTGCACCGCAGAACTCTTTCCCCCGGTTTTTGGAGAAAGTGATTCAGCTGAGCACGCCTGATCCGGAAATGCCTCAGCACTATAACTCCATGCATCGGAAAGCTGAATCAGGACCACTTGTGTCTCGGTCACAGAGAGACAGTCACAGGTCCAAAGGGCTTTCTGCTGGTATTTTCAGGATAATTAGCAGCTTGCAGAATTTTGGAGTATTGATAAAAGCATGTTTGGGGTAAAAATGTATTTTCCATTCTCTGAGTTACCAAACCTGCTTTTCCCATGGATAGAAATGATTCGAGCAAGAGGAAAGGATTTAATTACAAATTAAGCTTTCACCGATGAACCCACTAGAAACAGATGGCGGACAACCGAGCTAGCAGCTCTAGGGCCTGCCAGGCAGACTGGGTGTGTGATGTCCAGGAGAGTCTCTCTTGGAACCTGAGATAAGACTGTGGGCTTCTCTCCCTTGGGGGATGCGTTCCTGGTGACAACTAGCATGAGGTTGTGCACAACCCCCAGCAAGGTGAGCTGTTCTCTCTTTTCCGCAGAACGAAGTGATCAGCCAGCAGCTGTGCGTCATCTTCACCCACTGCTATGGGCCCTACCCCATCCCCAAGCTCACGGAGATCAAGCGGAAGCAGACCTCGCGCCTGGGTGAGTGTTTCACTGGCCCTTTGAGGGGTGTTGCTTTGTGATTTCAGGACAGGAGAGAAGCAAATGCTATAAAGAAGTTGTGGGGGATGTTCGAGGGCAAACAAGATAGATTCCAGAGTCAGGCGGGTGGAGATCAGGGTATCACCTTGATTAAGTGATCAAACTGAAGGATATACCTTAGGAAAAGCATGTACCTTTCACTGCCTAGAAATTTTCAGTTAGAAGAAGGAGACTCACTAATACCTCCTTCCTCACTGAAAGATTACAGGCAGTGACAGCAAGGCCTCTGGAGCCCAGAGGCAGGTAGATTCTAAAAGCAACCCAAGTGCCCATCAACAGGCGAGTGGTTAAAAAAGCCGTGATACGTATGTAGACTGGAATATTACTCAGCCAAAAAAAAAGAATGAGATCTTACCATGTGCAACGGGATGGATGGACCTGGAGGGTATTATGCTAAGTGGAATAAATTAGTCAGAGAAAGACAAATACCATATGATTTCACTTATATGTGGCCTCTAAAGAAAAATAAATAAATGAGCAAACAAAACAGAAACAAGCTCATAGATCCAGAGAACAGACTGTTGGTTGCCAGAGGGGAGGGAGGTTGGGGGACTGGGTGAAAATGGTGAAGGGATTAAGAAACGCAAATGGGCAGTTTCCAAACAGTCTGGAGATGTAAATCACAGCGTAGAGAATACAGTCGATAGCACTGTAATTGTGTGTGGGGCCAGGTGGGTACTGGAAATACCGGAGGGATCACTTTGTCAAGTGTATGACTATCTAATCACTATACTGTGCACCTGGGACTAATTCAAAATATTGAATATTAAAAAAAAAAAAAAAAAAAAAGGAAATGTTAGGGGAGAAAAATAAAAGGAGAGTCTCATATGCAGAAATTTTGTTATTTTTAAAAAATATAATAAAACCAATATTGGAGGAAACATAATAAAAGAAGCCTGAGCTGTGCGTGGCGGCTCTCCCTGAGGAGGGACGGGAAGTGACGGGCCATGTGTTCCTCGAACGGGGGCCTGTGCAGGGAGGTAGGAGGAGAGGGAACCGGCCCCCCGCACGCACACACGCACACACACACACGCACACGCACATGCACGCACGGACACGCACGCACGCACACGGACACACACGCACGCACACGAGGGGAACATACCTGAGCTGAGGACACCGGATGCTCTGGATCCCATCGGAGGAGCAGCACCACTTTATTCTCGGACACTGGTGCTGAGCCGCTGCAGCGGAGCACTTGACCCCTCCCATCTCAGGTCAGCCCCAGGCCGCCCCAGGCGGCAGGCGCTGGGAGTCTGAACCAGGTTCACCCGAAGCCATAGTCCCATCACCCTTCAGTTGTAGCTTCTGACGGAGAAACCTTCCCACCAGGCACTGATTTCATGCGGAGGAGGCTGGGGCTGCTGCAGCCTGGGTGACCAGCCCAGAAAAAAGGCAAAGAAATAGTCAGCTGCCTGAAACCTGAACCATGAGCCTCTGTGGCAGGGGGCCGGTCTCCTTGCTGCACGGGGGTCATAAAATATTAACGAAGGTTTAATATTTTAATATGAAAGGATTCCTTCTCCAAGGAAGGTTGGGAACCTTCCTGCTTCCTAGTTCCTTTTCCTACGGAGACTGGGAAACATTTGATGAATGGAAGCATTCGAAATTCTACTCTTTAGCAAAACCACCACTATTGAAACAGGTGAGCTGGTCTGAATGAGTGAAAAGGCTGAATTCATGGAGCTGTTTTAAAGTACTCTGTTCCTGTCATGAATAACTGGTTCATTTCAATGACAGAACTTTTTGCTAAATAAAGAACTTAGCAACTGAGACAATGATTGTCTTTTTTTTTAATATTTAATCTATTAAGTTAAAATTTTTTTTTTCTTTATTGGTTTTAGAGAGAGGAAGTGAGAGGGAGAGAAATAGAAAGATCGATGAGAGAGAACATTGATTGGCCACCTCCTGCATGCCCCCCACTGGGGATCGGGCCCACAACCTGGGCATGTGCCCTGACTGGGAATCGAACCAGCGACCTTTTGGTGCGTGGGTCAATGCTCAACCACTGAGCCACACTGGCCGGGCTAATTTATTAATATTTTCTTATTACAGATGCCCCTCCTTTTTCCCCTTTGACACCCTCCTCCCCGCCCTCTGGAATGGGAGGGCTTTGCACCCATTCCTGTGAGCAAACCAGGATGTACCCAAACCACAAGTATTTCCACCTGGCAGGACACAGGTGTTAATTAAAACATTCTCAGTGCAACAAATTATAAAGACCAGTCAAACTCAGAGACTTCAGAGACTGAAAGTTGCATTCCCACGACAGAGCAGTAAGCTGACATCTAGGCGTCTTACAAGACACCTTGGTAGAGCGAATATTTTCAAGGCCTGTTTTAATGGCACAGCATAAAATCTGCTTCCCTGTAGCTGTAGGAGAGGAGAGAATTTTTTTTTCCTACCTGAACTTACTGAGATTGCTTTCGTCAGCAATTTTAAAGTCCTAATTTTCTTACCTCGCCTTGGAATTCCAAGGGTTAGAACAAGAGAAGAAAGGCCGGCCCGAGCGGCTCAAAGCTCACAACATGAGAGATACAGGGCAGACTATTGTATAATTGTCAGTACGTGGAACGGGGAACAGGCCGTGTTCTGCATCTTCAGCACAGCGTTTCAGGCTGGGACAACGAAGGGTTGCCACACAGTGGCTCCTTAAGCACCTGCTTGGAAGGGAAGATAAGAATGGTCAGTGACAAGGGTCCCAAACCAGCCTCTCTGTAGGGCCAGGCAGGTCACATAAATGAGTGACGTGGGCTCAGGGTTGGACGATGGGGAGTGGCGGGGACTGTGGCAAACTGCCGAGCCCACGCCTGATTTGTTGTGACATTTGTCCCCCTGCCGTCTCAATGACTTCGGGACGAGAATGGTAAAAAGAGTGAAAGGGAGGAGATAGAAGCAGTTTGGGAAGCAGGGTGGGGGTGGTTGGAGGTGGACAGTGGGAGGGAGAGGGCGGGAGACGGGGGGACAGGTGGCTGGGAAGAGGGAGAAAGTCACTCCAATCTGTTAACAGTTTTTAAAGCAAGGGGAGAAGGGGGTGCTTGTCAACTCTGCAGCCTCTCTCCCTGGTTCCTCGATAGTTCTAGAAGTCTGGGGAGGGAGGACTTTTAATAAAACAATTTTAAAGATAGTGGGGTTACAAGTGATTTTGACTTTTTAATGCTTTTTTGATGTGTTTTAAATGAAAACTTCTTCATGGGAAGAGGTGACAGAGAATGAGTGGAGGACCACCGTCCGGGGCAGCGCGGGCTGAGGGCCGGGTGCAGAGGTCCAGCCAGGAAGGCCAGTTCTGGATCCAAGTTACAGCAGGGTCCGGGCTGAAATGGGCCAGGCCAGGGGTTCAAGGTGCAGTCAGACAGGTGCCCACAGCTGGGGGGTTGTGGCCCCCAGGAATCCAGGGGTTTGTTCCCTCCCTCTCTCAATGGTTTAGGGCGCCTAAATCTAGCTGTAGGGAGCAGCTGGGGTTTCATTTCAGAACAAAACTTTAACCCCCGAGAAAGTACCCGGCAGCAATGAGCAGGTTCCCAGGCTCAGCAGAGGCCTGACGTCCTCGACAGGCTCTGAGAACAAGCCTCTGAGGCAGTGGTCAAGGCATCCCTTCATCCATTCAGAAAATAGTAATGGAGCATCTCGATGTTCAGTTAACACTGAGGGGCAGTGCTGTCCATACATTCATTCATGCACTGCTCACTATGACTCTAGGATAGGTATATAATGGCATTACCATTTGCATCTTACGGCAGGGGAAACTGAGGCACGGAGTGGTTCAATAACTTGCCCAAGGTCTCTGAGATTTCTGGCTTCAGAGCCCACATTCTCACCACACTCTACCACCTTTCTGTGCTAGGCACCGAGGAAAGGGTGTGACAAGGACACAAGGCTCCGCCCTCTCAGAGCGTGCAGCGGAGGGAGGGGCAGACGAGGAGCGGCCCACGGAGGGAGGCGCCACCAGTGGGCGCTGGGAGACGCTCGGCCAGCCGGGATGCACGGGAATCGGGCGTGGCTAAGGGAAGGTGTGCTGAGCCTGAAGACCATGTAGGGCTGCGCCAGACTTGGAAGGGGTTGGAAGAGCGTCCTAGGGAGAAGGAACAGCGTGTGCAGAGGCCCGGAGGTGACAGAGCGCATAGCTCCGGTGGGGAACCGAAAGCGCTCAAGCACGTGTGCACTTTGATGGGATGTGACTAAGAGGCCGGAGGCCGGAGAGGGCAGCAGGTGCCCAATCACAAGGAGCCTTGTTGAAAAGTTTGGACTCTCTCCCGGCAGCACTGGGGAGCTATTGAAAGGTCTCGAGCAGAGGAAGGCGGTGATAGATCTGCCTTTAGGAAGAATGACTGTAGCAAGGTGGACCATCAGATTGAGGGGACCGAGAGAGGAGGCAGAGACCCACAGAGGCATCTGCGGTCCCCAGACGAGAGATGATGTGGCCCCAGTGAGGGCAGTGGCAGGGGGGATTCAGAAACACGGAGGAGGAAGAGAGGACAGTATTTGTGGGGAACTAGATCTGGGTGAGCTCAGGAGAGGAAGTGTCCTATTTCCTTTGGACAACGGTGGCGTGTTCACAGGGCGACAGGCACTAGCAGGAAGCACATCAGGAAGAATGCCGCGGGTCCCCAGACTCCAGGACTTGCGTGATCTTCCATTTAGAGACTCTTAGGGGCCACCCTGGGGTGCTGCAGCCCTCGCGAGCTAAACAGGGTGAGCAGCCTCAGAGGAGGCCCCAGCAGAGGTCCACGCACCTGGCCCGCTCGCCTAGCTTGGGACTGACTTAGGAAGAGCGAGGCGGAGCCTGGTAGTGCAGGGGTGGATGGGCGGGCGTACTGTGGATATTCTCAGCTGGGCAGAAGTGCTGAGCGGAGGGCAGATCGCCACCGTCAGCAGCCCCAGGCCTAAATGGCTGAAATGACAGGCAAATGGGAGGATCCTGCCGCTTCACAGTGCAGAACATCTGCGTTCAGAGCCTGCTTTCTCCACCTTCGCTGGCTTTAGCAAGTCACCGGAACGTTTCGTGCCTCAGTTTCCGCAACTGCACGCCTGACAGGGGCCCCTGCCCCCCAGGACTGAATGACCATGCCCGTGTTCGTGCCAGCTTGCACAGTGCCTGGCACATTGTAAGTGCCCAGGAAGTACTAGTTCTGTCTTCTGTTACCACTGGACATGAAGGCAGGGGACTGGCTCATTTGTCACTGACCCAGGGGAAGGAGGGCTTGGATCTCACATCACCTGGAACACAGTGGCAAGGGGGAGTTTTTCTCAGCCACTTGCATCAGCAGGGAGGACACTGAGCCCCCGAAGAGGAGGGAGGCACGGGTGGGCGGTGCTCAGAGGCAAGGTGGGCAGGTGTTTACCTCTCGCACCTGGAAGTCATCTGAATCAGGCTGCGGTCTGTCTGCTGTGGGGAAATGCTACTTTTCATCACGAATAAGCTATGACGCCTCCTATGGAAAACTGAATTTCTGTCTCCTGTTTGATCACTGTCTCAGCATTTCATCATCCTCTGGATCCAAACTTCACCCTTCTCTCCACTAAAGCTACCTTCGTTTCCTTTCCTGTTCTAGATCCTCACTTCCTCAACAATAAAGAGATGTCTGATGTCACCTTTCTGGTAGAAGGAAGACCCTTTTATGCTCACCGAGTGCTGTTATTCACAGCCTCTCCAAGGTATGTGTCAGTGTGGCGAGCAGGTGAATTACGTGTGGCGGTCGCTCTTCCTGGGCTCTGCAGTCGGATTGGGGGGCATCTCCGCTAGGCTGGCAGATTATCTTCTCAAAACCAAGGATTCAAGAGGACAGGGCGTTTGTGCACCAGTTCATAACATAATTCCCAGAAGGTAGAAGCAGCCCAGGTGCCCGTCAGTGGATAAATGGGTCAGCACCGTGGTACCTCATGTGATTCAGCCTTGAGAAGGAAGGCGGTTCTGACACAACCTGGATGAACCTTGGCGACGTCATGCAAAGTGCAATGAGCCGGTCACAAGGGACAAATACTGCATGACTCCGTGTATGTGAGGGACTGGAGGAATCAAAGTCACAGAGACAGAACGGAGAATGGCTGCTGCCAGGGGCCAGGGGAGTTCGTGTTTAGAGACTGGATGCACAGTGTGAATGCACCTCACATTAACACCGCTGCACACTGAGCAATGGTTACGGGGGTAAACTTCCTGTTACATGCTTCTTACTTACACTAGAACAGAATAGAGGGCAGCCACCCGTGCACAGACCAGGACTGTGTGTGCCCTGGGCACGTGCGGGACAGAGCTTGGGGAGCAGAGTGTGCATTGGGTGTGAGCTCCCCCAGCCTCTGTGCCTCGTGCACAACCTGAAACCTCAGGGCCCGCTGTCGGAACGTCAGGAGACTTTGGCAGGAGCCGCCGAAGTACACAGGTCCCGAATCTCCCATTTCGCTGACTGAGGAGTTGACAACAGTGTGGCACCCTCCTGCCAGCTCCGCCACGGCCCTCCGGCCGCCTCCTTTCGGTTTGAGAAGAGACGGGTTGACCAGGTAGGACCACGTCATCCAAGGACCTGAACAGGGTTGGTGAAGCTGGGCAGAGGAAGGAGGCCCCAGGGGAGCTGGGAGAAAAGAATCCGCTCCCAGGACATTTGCTAAGCAATGTGTCTGAACAGCACCCTGGGTCCTGAAAGCACCCTGGCATCCACAGTGCCCCCCCCAACCGAATCCAAACCCACATATCCGCTTCGCCGCCACGAGACACGTCTGCCCTTCCGTCGCAACACTAGGAAGACCAGATCGACACTGTGCCGACGTTAATTTCGTGGTTTTGACCGAGGTGCCATGGCTGTCGGCGTAGCATGTAAACGTGAGGGGAACTGGGTGAAGGGCAAACAGGAACTCTCCGGGCCATCTCTGCAACTCTTCTATAAACCCATCATCATTTCAAAGTTACAGGTTTAATTTGCAAAGAAAACAGCTTATTTCTAAATATTGAGTATCCGTGTGTTCCCGTGACAGGGTCTCTACCCTCAAGGAGCACACAGTTTAGTGGATGGCAGTGTGTCTAAAACCCCAGACAGAAGGTCAGCCGTAGGGAGGGCCCTAGGGGGTCCGCAGATGTCGGTGCAGCAGACAGGCCTGGGCTCTCAGGCCGAGGCAGAAAGAAAGGGTGGAGGTTGGTCCCCCGCCCCGCCCCATCCTGGAGCAGGCCTGTGGGAGGGGAAGGACCTGACTGGAGAGTCCTGAGCTCAGGGAAGACTGAAGGAGGCCGCCTTTGTGATGGGCCTGCAAGAGGAATGGATTCTCAAAGGCAAGCCTTCTCTTCTAGTCACCTGTTGGAGAAATGACACTGTTCTTTCAAGAGGAGTTTTAACTTCCGATCGGATTGTGGTATCACACAGGGAGGGGGAGGGTTAAGTTAAGAAGTCCGTGGTGATGTCATTGCTGTATGTCAGCGTCAGGGGATGAAAGAGCTGGGTTTCTTGCCACCTGTGGGTGTGTTTGTGAGTCTTTCTCTTCCTGTGTTCTTGTCCAGGTTCAAAGCGCTCCTCTCCAGCAAGCCAGCAAATGAGAGCACCTGCATAGAGATCGGCTATGTGAAGTACCCCATCTTTCATGTGAGCCCCTGCTGTGTCCTGACACCAGTGGCTCCCTCTAGTGCTTGGCCCGGGAATTAGCCACCGCAACAAATCAGCCTCCTGTGATCCTGGCCCCTCCTCACACTGCCCTTCCCATTTAACACTCATTCATCCCTACACTGTTCATTGAGCACCTACTACGTGCCTGACACTGTGCTGGGACCTGGGACACAGAGTAAAGGACAGTCCTCTCCTGAGGATGCCCAGTCCAGAGGGGGTAACTCTGAGTAATTACTTAGTTATAGTAAAATGTGGGAGAGGAGAGAGAGGAGTCAGCCAACGTGCTGTGGCAACTCAGACCAGGGAAATTTGGGAAGGCTTCCTGGAGGAGGTGTTAGCTGAATAATGAAGACTAAGAAGTTGTGGAGCCATAGGAAGGTTCAGGGCTTAAGAAGAGGGGTGAGGAGGGGCAGGTAAAGTCCCAGAACTGTAGTTGAGCCCAGTGAGATCAGGAGCCAGTGGACTTTAGGGAACCCCGTGTCATTTTAACATTGATCTGAACCTAACATTAACCTAATGTAAATAGGAAAGGAAGGTGACTTTGTCGAAGGTCCAATGGCGTTACCTTGTCTCTTTCCCATTTGGGGGAAGTTGATACCGCAAAGGATGGGTTTTGGTTTATGTGCATTTCTGAGGGGGCACAGCAGCCTTCCCCCCCTTTCCACCTTCCTTCATGCCGGATTCACAAGTCGTGCCCCCAAGGACGTTCTTGCAGCTCCTAGAAATTCAGCTCCCGAATCGGCTGTGCAGCCCTATTTCTGGAGCTCCGAGTCTCACCCAGGGCGTGAGACCTGGGGGGCTGCTTACATCCATGCAGGGCAGGCCTGCAGGGGAGACGGGGGTCCCTCAGTTCTGTCCCTTCACCAGCCAGGGATAGTAAGCCAGCGTGATATCCTGGGGATGGTGTTTACCAGATTCTGAACAGGACCTTGGGAGACTCACATCCTAGGATAGTTGATGAGACATCTCAGAGACATGCAGGAGGCCAGGATGGCTGTGACCAGGGTCCTGGGGCCGGGATCCTGATCTGGACGGTGAAGGACAGAGCTGCATTCCAGGATTTAAATGCTACAGTCCCCTGTCTTCCCCCTGTTTAAAATCAGTGTCCCTCGTGGGACCTTGGACAAATCGCCCAACCTTTCTGAGCCTCAGTTTCCTCAGCTAGTGAATGGGAGAGAGGATATTTCAGGGGCAGGAACAGCATGAACATAAATGAAGGCACAAAAGTGGGAAGTCATGTGGTATGTTTGAGGGAAAGGGATTCTCAGTCCATTGTCTGGGTCTTAAGGTATATCAGAGACTGAAAACACATTGGGACCACATAGTTCTTCCCTTCACCGTTGACCCTTGTGCCCCAGATCCTGCTGTTCAGAGGGCTGCCAGGAAGATACCTGGCCCTCGCACTAGCCCCAAAAGTCTGCATTTCCACCATTAGAGATGCATTCCTTTGGTTATGTTGAAACTTCAAAATAAGGAATTCTCAAATAACCATAGGCAAGACACTCTCTTCTCTGAGCCTCATTTCCCCCATTTTTAACAAGTTATGCATTATCACCTCTCTGCAAACAACATGAGAAGACATCCAACTTGGCCTCTGGTGCTTCATGGCCATTTTTAAGTGGGTTGTTGTTTTCTAAGGCATAACTGATAAACCAGCCTTCCTGGTAAGCTAGGTCCCTGTTGAATAGGCTACTTTGGACCAAGCACTGGGGAACGGATGAAGGAGGTTGCCGCTGGGGTGGGGGTAGCAGAGAGGAGGCTGGAGCCCCAAGGTGGGACCGGGGTGTTGGCACACCCCCACGCATCCAAGCTCCTGTTTCCCCTTTCCCAAGCTCCTCACCCCCAACCCCTCACCACATTTTCTGCTGAGAGCCAAGTGGCCACAGTCCCTTCTGGAATGGCGGCAGCTGTTGGGTTTAAAAGTTTCCATGAAACTGCTGCTTTGCTTTAGGGTTAGGGCCTCAGCTGTGAATGAGGCACTGGTCTCTGCTTGCACGTGGTTATCTGGCTCATTCTTGTCATTTTTAAAGAGAAAACAACCGAGGCCCAGAGAGTTTGAATGATGCGCCCCATAGTCTTAGTGCTGGTTTAGCAACAGTGCCAGGATTTGAGCCGGGCTGTCTGGTGCCAAAGCCTGGGCACCTGGTTCTGGAGCACTCTTCCTAAATGGGGACAGTGGTCAGAACAGCTCCCATTTCTTGAGCGCTTGCTATGTGCGAGGCTCAGAGCCGGGTTCTCCACCTGGGCTGCGTGTTAGAGTCACCTGGGGAACTTTGAAAACATCCAGTGCCAGGCCACGAATCAGACTGATTGGATCAGAATCTGGGCTGGGGCCCAGGCATCAGCATTCTGTTGTTGTTACTCCTCACCCGAGGATATTTTTCCACTGATTTTTAGATAGAGAGGGAGGGAGAGGGAGAGAGAAAGAGAGAAACATCCATGCAAGAGGGACACATTAATCGGTTGCCTCCCACACGACCCTGACTGGGGCCAGGGATTGAACCTGCAACCCAGGTACATGCCTTCGGCCAGGAATCAAACCCATGACCCTTTGGCCCATGGGCTAGTGCTCTAACCACTGAGCGAACCGGCCAAGCACAGGCATCAGCATTTCGAAGTCCTCCTCCCCCATCCCAGTGTGCAGCCGAGGCAAACACCGGGGCTGAGTCACAGTGGTTCTCGAACTTGAGCGGCTTCGGGATATCCAGTGGGTGGAGGCAGCTTGGTACAACACAGAGAGCTTGTAAAATGCAGGTTCCTGGGCCCGGCCCCCAGAATCCCTGATTCTGTAAGCCTGGGCGGCCTGAGAATTTGCATTTCTTACAAGAACCCAAATGATGCCAACACTGCTGGTCCAGGGACCACACTGAGACCCACTGCTATCCGTCATCTCATTCAGCCCCTCCAGCTGCCCCCCAGGCAGCTCTCCCCCTCTTACAGACAGGACGTGGGCCCGGAGAGGGGAAGGGAGTGGCCCAGGCTCCCACTGCTCATCACAGCCGAGCTGAGGGTCAGACCCAGGCCTGGCTGACCCCCACACTTAATCTCTAACTGTCTCCCTGCTGTGGGAACTTGGGCCTTCCCTCTCAGTCTGCAGGCCTGAGGAAGGAAGCTGAGGCCCGTTCGAGTTTGGAGCACGAGCTAGCTGCTGGAAAGTGCCCGTGTCCCCAGCTCTCTGAGGGCCCGGGAAGGGGGCACGCACTCACACCATTAGGCCGGGACTAATTGGGGAGGCTCCTAAAATAAGAGCCTGTGTTGCAATAGGCATTCAACAGATTCAGTGAGTAAGAGAGCGTCACGGGAAAGCCCGGCCCAGAGGAACTGAGGCCTGTAATTGCTTCTGACTGGGGAAGGCCTGCCGGCCACAAGAGCCTCAAGCTCCTGTTAGGAGCAGGGAGCAAGCCCAGGGACTTCTCCCTGGGCCCGCCTTCTTCCCCATAAAAGAAGAACAGCCTCATTTGTGGCTTGAAATAGGCCAAGTCGGGCTGAATCCAACCCAGAAGGAGACTCCCAGGGGCCTGTTCATTTCACTTCCATGCCGACAGAAGAATTTTAGTAAATGAGGCTGCTTTGAGTTTACTCTTCGAGACGTTTAACATCACACGTGGGCACGAGCCCGGCGCGCTGGCTGCCCCTGGACGCGGCTGTGCACGTCCTTTGGATCCCTGTTCATGCAGGCCGACAGCTGCCAAGAAAAACAACCCATAACCAGGCCATCAGCCTAACGACAGTTTGTCTCACCCCCTTGCAGAAAAGGCTGGTGCTGGCGGGTGTGCAGGTGGCGTGGGACAGCCCCATTTACGTGCGGGGGCCCTGGGGTCTCCACTGAAGGAACAGCGTTTCTGGCCCACGGCCCAGCCTTGTGTAAATGAGCTAACAGGATGAAGAAGTGCTTTGTAAATGGCCCTTGGGGTTATTATTATTGGTTTGGCCTTTATTAAAAAAGGTCTAGGAGAATACATTTATTTAATACAGCTTTAAGACGGTTGTGTCTGTGTCGCTGACGCTTTGCTTACTGTGTCCTTTCTTCCAGCTGGTCATGCAGTATCTCTACTACGGTGGCCCAGAGTCACTGCTCATTAAAAACAACGAGATAATGGAGGTAAGGCATTTGCCGCGTGATTGGGGGCAGGCACCTCTGTAAACTCAGGTCATGGCACATGTTGGCAGGTCTGGGGACACCCATGTGGGGTTTTCCTTTGGGTGCAGGCTTTGGGGTCCTGTCTGACTCACCCTGGGTGCTCCAGGCACTAGCCCAACCCCTTTCAGTGAAACCCAGTTTTTCTTTTTTTTTTCTTTTTCCTTTATTGATTTTAGAGAGAAAGGAAGAGAGAGGGAGAGAGAAATAGAAACATCAATGAAAGAAAACATCGATTGGCCGCCTCCTGCATGCCCCCTAATGGGGATCGGGCCCACAACCTGGGCATGTGCCCTGACTGGGAATCGAACTGGCGACCTCTTGGTGCATGGGTCGACGCTCAACCACTGAGCCACACTGGCCAGGTTCTAGTGAAACCCAGTTTTAACTGGCATTGGGTGGTGGGTAAAGGAAATTTATTGGAGAGGCCAAGTCTCCAAGCATAGCTGGGGCTCAAATGTCATCGTCACGAACTATCCTTGATGACTTGTCCCTTGTCATTTGTAAGAGAATCATATCCTCTGAAAACACCCTTCAAATCACAGCACTGTCCCTGAGCAGAAGTAGAGAGCTGGTTCCAAGGCTCTCCTGGCTTAAACTGAGGGTGACTGTCCCTCACTCCTGCAGCACCTTGGCCGTCCCCTGACTGCTGTCTCCCTTGGTGATCGACCTGTTCCAGGGAACCTGTTCCTTTGCTATCCAAGGCCACGGCCAAGATTTCCCCTGCTCCTCTCTAGAAGTAGAAACCTTGTCGATTTGCCTACTCCCACCTGGGAGCTTTGAACCAAAAGCCAAAATCACTCTGAGCCTGAGCCAAAGAGACAGGACCCCGTTCAGGTGTCTGAAGTCCAGGGTGCTGGCTGATCGGAGATGTCAGAATACTGTCGGTTGTTCACGAGGAGACCCCGCATGGTGGTTATTACCTGAACTGTGGGCTAGACTGGCTTTAAATCCAGGCTCTGCCCCTTCTGAGCTATGTGATCTGGGACAAGGTATTTAACCTCTCTGAGCCTCAGTTTTCTCACCTGTGAAAGGGGAGTAATATCGGGATTTGAAGAGTTCCTATGTATTAGATGCTTAGAACAGTGTCTGGCACATAGTGGGTGCCATGCGGGCTGTGTGCTCCCTGTGTGACCCTCTGTCCTTTCCTTACTCCGTGGCAGCTCTCCCCCTGCCTCTGAGAGTTACTCTCGTCTCTCTGGACCACCCCACTGACTTGTCTCCTCTACCTCGGCACCAGGCTACAGTCTCGGGACATGGGCTCTTTTGTAAACATTTTTTCAAATCAAAATAATGAACGTATATTTAGATTATGTAAATAATACAGAAGGGCTTGTCCAAAAAAGTTCAGCCCTAGCTGATGTTGCTCAGTGGTTAGAGTGTCAGTCCTCCAACTGAAGGGTCTCAGGTTCGGTTCCTGGTCAAGGGCACATACCTGGGTTGCAGGTCCAATCCCTGGTCTCAGTTGGGGCATGTGTGGGAGGCAGCCGATCAATGTGTCTCTCTCACATCTATGTTTCTCTCTCCTCCTTCTCCCGCCCCCTCCCTTCCACTCTCTAAAAATCAATGGAAAAAAATCCTCAGGTGAGGATTAACAAACAAAAGGCCATTCACCCAGCCCCCACCCAAAGGCAGTCCCTTTGAACTGGTGTTTGAGCTCTTCGTGTCCTGTCCCAAGGCCCTGCCCGGCTGCTGGGGCTGGGGTGCAGCAGGGAGGCAACGGACAGAGACCCCTGCCCTCCCAGACTTGGGAGGACACAGGCATGACGTCATGTCTGGTGTGAGGAGGACTGTGAGGAAGAGAAGGCCAGGGTCAGGGGGACAGGCAGCGATGGAGAGAGGTGACCTGAGATGAGGTGGTCTGGGAGGCTTCTCCGAGATGATATTTGAGAGGAGACCCAGATGAACAGAGGGGCCAGCCACGTCCAGATCCATCTTGTTAAATAGTATTCACCCTTATTTCCAGACAGAACCGCTTTAGGCATTTTGCTTGACCTCTGGCTGTAGTAGATGGAATTTATGTGAATTTGGTTCCCCCTGTGCCATCCCCACCCCCACAATCGAGGGCCATTCCAGAGTCTCCTCCGTGTTTTCAGGTGAGGGACCCACCCTGTCCGGTCCCTTCGCCCCGCACGCTGCTGCGGACAGGAGGTTCTTTCTCGCCGCTGTTCATTTCCTCCCCCTCCCAGCCTCTGACAGGCTCCTTTTATGGTTTTTAGCTTCTGTCTGCGGCTAAATTTTTCCAGCTGGAGGCTCTGCAGCGACACTGTGAGATCATCTGTGCCAAAGGCATCAACACAGACAACTGTGTGGACATTTACAACCACGCCAAGGTAACGGGCTGCCCCAGCTCACTCCGCGCGCACCTGAGGGTGTGGGTGCCAAAGACAGGCCCAGCGCACCTGGGGGTGTGGGCTCCACAGACAGGCCCAGTGGGCAGAGAGCCCAGTGCACCTGGGGGTGTGGGCTCCACAGACAGGCCCAGCGGGCAGAGCCCAGCGCACCTGGGGGTGTGGGCTCCACAGACAGGCCCAGCGGGCAGAGCCCAGCGCACCTGGGGGTGTGGGCGCCGCAGACAGGCCCAGCGGGCAGAGCCCAGCGCACCTGGGGGGGTGGGCGCCGCAGACAGGCCCAGCGGGCAGAGCCCAGCGCACCTGGGGGTGTGGGCTCCACAGACAGGCCCAGCGGGCAGAGCCCAGCGCACCTGGGGGTGTGGGCTCCACAGACAGGCCCAGCGGGCAGAGCCCAGCGCACCTGGGGGTGTGGGCGCCGCAGACAGGCCCAGCGCACCTGGGGGTGTGGGCGCCGCAGACAGGCCCAGCGGGCAGAGCCCAGCGCACCTGGGGGTGTGGGCGCCGCAGACAGGCCCAGTGCACCTGGGGGTGTGGGCTCCACAGACAGGCCCAGCGGGCAGAGCCCAGCGCACCTGGGGGTGTGGGCTCCACAGACAGGCCCAGTGCACCTGGGGGTGTGGGCGCCACAGACAGGCCCAGCGGGCAGAGCCCAGCGCACCTGGGGGTGTGGGCGCCACAGACAGGCCCAGCGGGCAGAGCCCAGCGCACCTGGGGGTGTGGGCGCCGCAGACAGGCCCAGTGCACCTGGGGGTGTGGGCTCCACAGACAGGCCCAGCGCACCTGGGGGTGTGGGCTCCACAGACAGGCCCAGCGGGCAGAGCCCAGCGCACCTGGGGGTGTGGGCGCCGCAGACAGGCCCAGCGCACCTGGGGGTGTGGGCGCCGCAGACAGGCCCAGTGCACCTGGGGGTGTGGGCGCCACAGACAGGCCCAGCGGGCAGAGCCCAGCGCACCTGGGGGTGTGGGCTCCACAGACAGGCCCAGCGGGCAGAGCCCAGCGCACCTGGGGGTGTGGGCGCCGCAGACAGGCCCAGTGCACCTGGGGGTGTGGGCTCCACAGACAGGCCCAGCGGGCAGAGCCCAGCGCACCTGGGGGTGTGGGCTCCACAGACAGGCCCAGCGGGCAGAGCCCAGCGCACCTGGGGGTGTGGGCGCCGCAGACAGGCCCAGTGCACCTGGGGGTGTGGGCTCCACAGACAGGCCCAGTGCACCTGGGGGTGTGGGCTCCACAGACAGGCCCAGTGCACCTGGGGGTGTGGGCTCCACAGACAGGCCCAGCGGGCAGAGCCCAGCGCACCTGGGAGTGTGGGCGCCGCAGACAGGCCCAGCGGGCAGAGCCCAGCGCACCTGGGGGTGTGGGCGCCGCAGACAGGCCCAGTGCACCTGGGGGTGTGGGCTCCACAGACAGGCCCAGCGCACCTGGGGGTGTGGGCTCCACAGACAGGCCCAGCGGGCAGAGCCCAGCGCACCTGGGGGTGTGGGCGCCGCAGACAGGCCCAGCGCACCTGGGGGTGTGGGCGCCGCAGACAGGCCCAGTGCACCTGGGGGTGTGGGCTCCACAGACAGGCCCAGTGCACCTGGGGGTGTGGGCTCCACAGACAGGCCCAGCGGGCAGAGCCCAGCGCACCTGGGGGTGTGGGCTCCACAGACAGGCCCAGTGGGCAGAGAGCCCAGATGGCCACTCGTCCGGCTGCCTGAGCTCCTCCCAGGCTCTGCTTCCTCTCGGAAAGATGGCTTTCCCGCATCCCTCCCCTCCAGAGCCCAGGCAAAGCAGGACGCCGTGTTTCCGAAGCAGGGTAGCTCTGACACAGCGCTTCTAAGGGGCAGGTGGACCTGCAGGCTCACTGGGTCCCCCGGCTCTGACGAGCCCCCAGGGAGCCTCCACTGCTGGGTGGAGCCACACTGAAGGAGCAAGGTTCTGGAACAGGTTCCGAGTGTGGGCTCCGATCCAGCCTCATCAGGGAACTTGATAGAAATGTAAATCCGAGAGCCCTGCCCCAGACCTCCAGAATCGGAAACTGGGCTGAGGCCCGTGGGTGGCTTCCCAAGTGACTCTGACACATGCTTAGGTGTGACAGCTGCTTTTCTGGAGCTGTGAGTGCCAGCCCGGGCCACACAGCAGACTCCCTGGACACTCACCTGAAATCCCTGTGCCTGGGACTTCCCGCAGAGCAATTAATCCACCTCTGAGGGTGGGGCCCCCGGAAAAGGTGTTCTTCCAAGCTTCCCAGGTGATTCTCGGACGTGGCCAAGGTTGAGAACAGGTTGTCAGGACTGGGGACATCCATGGATAGGTGGACTGGACACTACTGACCAGACCACCTGGGGAGAGTTGAAATCTGTGTCCCTGCAGTGGGGCCCAGGAATCTGTATTTTAACAAGCTCCCAGCATGACTGTTGTGACTTCAGCCCTAAGGCCGGTCTTCACTCCTGTTCGGGAATCTAGTTCATTCCACAAGTGAGGATCCTGGGACCAAGGGGATTCGATAGTCCAGGGGCCGGCTTCCCTTTGTTTCATGTGCTCAGGACCGGGGTTAACATTTGCTAGGAAGAAACAACGAAATAAGATCAGGAATTAATTTAAAAACCCAAAAACCTTTGTGTAACTGGAGCTCGGGCCCCTTGCCTCTGACACCACCTCTCTTCATGGCAACTGAGGTGAATAGTTCTCTGCTCGTCGTGAAAGTCAGGGTGCGTTTGAGATGGTCGTTTCTGTCTTACACCAACACCCACAATTCCTTCCGATGTGCGGGCATCTGCGCTAACAGCCTTGCCACCGTCTCTTCATCTCACCACAACCCTTTCAGGTAGATGCTCTCACTAGCCCCACGTCATGCTGAGGAAACAGGCACAGAGAGGTGAGGAAACTTGCTCAAGGTCACACAGCTATTACTGAGTTTTTATTATTGTGGTAAAATATATGTAACATCAAATTCACATTTTTATCATTTCTAAGTGTCCAGTTCAGTGCACCTAAGTACATTCACATTGTTGTGCGACCATCAGCACCATCTGCAGAACGTTTTGTCTTCCCACGCTGAAACCGCACCCATCACACACTAGCTCCCCCTTTCCCTCTCCACCCAGCCGCTGGGAACCGCCATGGTACTTTCTGTCTTGATCAATGTGACTATTCTAGGTCCCTCATGTAGGTGGCATCAAACAGCATTTGTCCTTTTGTAACCGGCTTATTTCACTTAGTGCCTTGTCTGCAAGGTTTATCCATGGTTTGTTTTTTGTTTTGTTTTGTTTTCTTTATTGATTTGAGAGAGAGGAAGTGGGAGTGAGAGAGATAGAAACATCAATGAGAGAGAACATTGGCCGCCTCCTGCATGCCCCTCACTGGGTATTGGGCCCACAACCTGGGCATGTGCCCTGACCAGGAATCGAACCAGCAACCTCCTGGTGCATGGGTCAGTGCTCAACCACTGAGCCACATCGGCTGAGCAAGGTTTATTCATGTTGTAGCCTATGTCAGAATGGCCTTCCTTCCTTTTTAAGGCTGAATGGTAGATGTGCACACCACACTGTGTTTATCCATCATCCATCATTGACACGGGCTGCTTCCACCTGTCGTGAAGAATGCTGCTGCGAACATGGGTGGACAGATCTGTGTTCGCGTCCCTGCTGTCAGTTCTTTGGGCTGTGTACCAAGAAGCATGAACCTAGACATGTCTCACTCCAAAGCACAGGTTCTTAGCTTTGTGTTTACTGTCTGGCCTAAACAAATGTTTGAAATATTTGCCATAATGCTTGATACTCAAAAAAGATTTTCTGATTGGTCATCAATAAATAGTAAATCAAAAAGTACAGCCAGGCTTCCTTCTCTGTACACACACAGATGCACACATGCACGCGCGCACACACACACGCACGTACTGGATGTTTTGGTTAAGTGACGGTTTTACCAGAATCTGCTTTCTCAGGACACAGCTTTTTTTTGTTTTGTTTTTTCAACCTTAAACTAATTACTTTGCATAAAAGAATCCAGAGAGACTCTACACAGGAAGAGAGCCTGATCAGTCTGTGGTCCTCTGCCTGCCCCACCCCCAGCCATGGATCCTCACACTGCCCCGTGAACCCCACCTGGTTTTGCTGGGGCCTGTCACCTTGGTGGTAAAGCCTGTGTCCCACAATCCTGTTTTAATGTCTTCAGGCTCCCTGGCAGGTAGCTCTGGTGTCTCGTTATTAATAATGCAGCCTGGTGCAACGTGAGCCCCAGCTGGGACACCTATGGTGGAGAACTGTCCCTTTCGTTTATGTACCTTTGCAAGCCAGAGCTGTGCCTTTCACAGACGGCCTCGGCCACTTCCTGGAGTGTTCCCAGTGCTGACATCTGTCCTTCCTGATATGGGCATGGAGGACCGGGCAGTGCCAGCACGCCTGCCCTTCCTCTGCTCTGCCTCCCCTGGGCCGTGCACTCTGCAGCACCCGCTAATGACCACCTGCCATGTGGATTCTATTACTGACAGATTGTGCTGCAAATTGAGGCTGATTTAGTAAAAGAGACCGAAAGGAAAGAAACCGACACTTGCTTTGGAACCCCAGGAAATGCAGGCAGTTCGATGCTAACAACCATGTTCCAAGTGTCAGCAAAGCCTTGGCAAACATTACCTCTATACTCCATCTAACTGAGACAGCGGGGGGATTTATACAGATGAGAAGCGCACCCGATGAATGTGCGGCTGAGCCATCCTTTTTTGATGAGCAAAGCGGTCCAAACTATTCTGTTACGAAAGAGAGGCTCTGGAGCTTCTGATGGCCCTTCCAGGGTATCTTTCAACTTGAGAAAAGGAGCAAGCTGGTCATCAAATTGAGTCTAAACTAATGCACTGAGCTCAATGGTGCACCATGACGCAAAGAACACGGGTTTGGAACACAGGGTGCAATTCACTCATCAGTGTGTATTGAGCCCCACTATTTACCAGGAACTGTAGTCATCAGAATAGCAAATTAGTAAGACAGGGCCTCTGCCCTGGAAAAATTTATAGTTTAGGACAGGAGTCAGCAAACCTTTCCTGTGAAGGGCCAGGTAAATATTTCACTCAAGCCATGGGCTCCCTTCTGTGCCTACTCAGCTCTGCCATCGCAGTACAAAAGCAGCCACAGAAGATATGTAAATGAATGGGTGTGGCTGTGTGCCAATCAAACTGCTTACAAAAATGGGTGGTGGGCCAGATTTGGCCCACAGGCCTGCAGTTTGTCACCCAGTGGTCTAGGACAGTGATTTTCAACTGGTATACTGCAAGAATTTTTAAAACATGTAGTCCCTGACTATTTAGTCAAGGGCATTGACCTTTTCTCCCTTAGACTGTTAAATAAAAAATGACAGTTGCCCGGTTGGTGTGGCTCAGTGGTTGAGCATTGACCCATGCACCAAGAGGTCGCTGGTTCATTTCCCAGTCAGGGCACATGCCCAGGTTGTGGGCCAAATCCCCAGTGAGGGGCATGCAGGAGGCAGCCAATCAATGTCCTTTCTTATCAATGATTCTCTCTCTCTCTCTCTCTCTCTCTCCCTCTCTCTCCCTCTCTCTTCCTCTCTCTTTAAAAAGCAATAAAGAAAAAAAAATGAGGACAGCCAACACAATAGCCGTCTTGTGAATCAAAATTATAGCCATTTGTTTTGTCAGATCAGCAAAAAATATACCTTTTGGTGAGCCAAAGAATTTTAGTAATTAGTTTATGTGAACCTCGAGACGAAATCAGTTGAACATCGCCGGTTTAGGAGATGGAGTTTTGGTCCCCCTTCTGTTAGTAATTAGCTGTGTGGACATAGACAAATGTCTCATGTATAGTCACCACTCATTCAGAGACCACAGAATTTCCTGGTGTGTCTGGGTCCCAAATGCACCCTGAGTTTGGTTCCCTCTAGTCTACGCCCCTCATTTTGTAGCTTGGGAAACTGAGGCCCAGAAAGGTGATTTGACTTGCACAAGATTACACATGGATTATTTTTATGTTTGCTCAAGCACTTTGGAAGAATTAGTTTTGTGTGGTAACATTGGTTAATAACCTTATATAAGTTTCAAGTGTACATTATAATTCAATATTTGTATACCCTGTAACGTGCCTACTACCAATATTCTAGTTTCCATCCATCACCGTACAGTAGACCCTTTGCCCACTTTGCCCTCCCTCAACCCACGTGCCCTCTGGAAACCACCAGTCTGTTGCCTGTATCTCTGGATTTGTTTTTTATTTTTGTTTGTTCATTTGTTTCTTTTTTGTTTTATATTCCATATATGAGTAAAACCATATGGTTTTTGTCCTTTTCACTTAGCATAGCAAAACCTGAAGGTTTATCCACGTTGTCACAAATGGCAATATCTCATCATCTTTATGGCTAAGTAGTATTCCATTGTATATGTACAACATCTTCTTTATCCACTCATCTATCGATAGACAGGTTGCTCCCATGTCTTATATTGAAATAATGCTGTAGTGAAGATAGAGATGCATGTACCTTTTCAAATTGGTGTTTTTATAGTTTTTGGATCAATACCCAGAAGTGGAATAGCTGGATTATAAGGCAGTTCTAGTCTTAATTTTACGAGGAACTGCCATCCTGTTGTCCATAGTGGCTGCACCAGTTTACAGTACTAACAACAGTGTAAGAGTCCCTTTTCTCCACATCCTCTCTAACACTGGTTCTTGTCTCTTTGATCACAGCCATTGTAGGCCATACCCCGTTGTGGTTTTGATTTGCATTTCTCTAATAATCAGTCATGTTTAATACCTTTAATGTGCTTTTTGGCCATCTATAAGTCTTCCTTGGAAAAACATGTATTCAGGTCCTCTGCCCATTTTTTAATCAGGTTGTTTTGTGGTTGTTGAGTTGGTTGCACCTGGCTTTTATATAGACAGTTGGGCTGTTGGCTCAGGGAATTAGCACATGATATCAGTGAGTTTAAGGTTACAGGCCAGTTAGCTGAGCTAGGTTCTCTAGATACAGTCACCTCTTCTGACCACAACCTGGCCCTTTGTATGCATGAGTGACTGGATATAAATTACTGAGGAGAATAATAATTTTAGTTTCTATTTATCGTGACAACTTACAATGAGTGACTACTTAGTACAATCAGTGTTCAGAACACTCCATATATTATCTCATTTAATCTCAACAACAGCTTTTTTTTTATCCTCAACAAGGAAATTTTTTTATTTTTTGTTCAGATAGAGTGGGAGGGAGAAAGAGGAAGAGGGAGAGAGAGAGAAACATCGACATGAAAGGGACACATCAAATGACTGCCTCCCGCATGACCCAACCAGGGCTGGGGACAAACTGCAACCAAGGTACATGCCCTTAGCGGGAACCGAACCAGGGTCTCTCTGGACCGCAGGCCAACACTCTAACTGCTGAGACAAACCGGCCAGGATTCAACAACAGCTTTTTAGGTATAATTATGATCCCCATTTTATCGATAGGAATACTGAGGCACAGAGAGATTAAATAACTTTCCCAAAAGCAGACAGCTAGTGAGTGGCAAAACCTGGAACAAAAACCCAGGTAGATTCCAGAGCCCCCCTCCCTTAGCTACTTTTCTAACCTGCCTCCTCCAAGTGTGATGGATGACAAGAGTCCTCCCATAAACCATATTCCATTGACTCCTGCCAACAAGTCTGTGTTGCGAGTGTCATAATCCCCATTTTGAAAATGAGGAACCCAGTCCAGCCGGTGTGGCTTTGTGGTTGAGCACTGACCCATGAATCAAAAGGTCGCCGGTTCTATTCCCGGTCAGGACACATGCCCAGGTTGTGGGCCTGATCTCCAGTGGGGGGGCATGCAGGAGGCAGCCATCGATGTTCTCTCTCATCGATGTTTCTATCTCTCCCTCTCACTTTCTCTCTCTCTCTAAAATCAATAAATGGAAAAAATATATATGAAAATGAGGAACCCAAAGTCAGAGGCCAAGTGACGCAGCCCTGGTCACGTTCAGAAGGGTGGGGGAGCCCCAGTTGGAATCCAGGTCCTCCGGCTCATTCTACCATAACCCTGTGGGCACTGCTCTGTCGTCAGCCCATTCCACACCTAACAACTTCAAGTGCATCTCTGGTCTAAAGCACAGAGTATTCGAGCAATCAGAAGGTGACTCAGCATCCAAGTGATGCCGCAGGATAGCATCTCAAGGAGAGCTCTCCACCGAGTTCTGAGCCTCCAGTTCTCGTCAGAGAGAGACCTACAAGCTTTGACAACCCAGAGAAGGGCTACAGACAGACGGCCGACCCGCATAGCCACATTCGCTTCTGCATCTCAAACGTGAATTCCTCCGCCAGGCACGCCTGTGAGGTTAAAAACCTGCCCGCTGGTTAAAGGCATCGGGCTGAAAGCCGAGCGTCCTACTGGGGGCCAAGCACAACCTTAGGATCTCAAATGATCAGGGTCCAGTTCCTGGTTCTGCCCTTGACATGTTGTACGTTGTACGATAACGTGCATGTCGTACGTTGTTCTCTCTTTTTATTTTTATTTTTTATCCTCACCCGAGGACATTTTTCCATTTTTTGTTCAGGTAGAGTGGGAGGGAGAGAGAGGAAGGGAGAGAGAGAGAAACATCGACGTGAAAGGAACACATCGAGTGACTGCCACCCGCACAACCGACCAGGGCCGGGGACAAACTGCAACCGAGGTACATGCCCTTAGCGGGAACCGAACCTGGGTCTCTCAGGACCGCAGGCCGACGCTCTAACCGCTGAGCCAAACCGGCCAGGGCTGTACGTTGTTCTCTTATCTCCACGTCCTCAACTGTAACGTGGAGGTGGTAAGTACCTGCCTCGAGGAAATCCGAGAGCTAACGGGATGATGCACGTGGAAGGCCTAGCAGGGTGCCCGGCACACTGTCCGCTCTCAGTGAATGTCTGCTGTCAGTTTCATTACTCTGAGAGCTACCCATTCCCTCACACATTCATCAAATACTTATGACGTGTCTACTGTCTGCCAAGCCCTCTGCTTCGGCTTGTAACGAGGAGCCAGGTCGACAGAGTCCCTTCTGTGTTGGTTTAGTCTATCGGGAACCAGGTCTTAGGTCGGTGTCTCAACCGCAACGCTATTCACGGTCAGGCTGCGTAACTCTTCACTGTGGGGCTGTCCTGTGCATCGTGGGAGGTTTAACAGCACCCCGGCTTCTACCCATTAGACGCCAGTAGTACACACACCACCACCTCCACCACCCCATTTGTGACAACCGGAAATACCGGCAGGCTTTTCCAGATGTCTCCTGGGAGGCAAAATCACCCCTGCCCTAAAGACACCGGGTAATCGGCAGTGATACTTGTAAAGACCTTAGAATTGTGTCTGCAGTTCCATTCAGGTGCCAGCGATCTGTAGTATTACAAAGAAACACAAAACCCAGTGGTTAAAACGGTGAGTGCTTATCCCACACATGAGTCGCCAGGAAGGCGGGTTCCTCTGGGCTCAGACGACCTTGCTTCCGAGGCCAGCTGGCTGGTCCGTCACGGCTGGCTGTGCTGATCCTGGCTGGACTCCGTCGCTGCCAGAGGTTTCAGCTGGGCCAGCGGGGTTGACTCCATGCAGTCTCACGTGGTCACTCCCCCTCCAGACAGGCTGGCTCGGGCTCACTGCTGTGGCAGAGGCTGGGTTCTGAGAGCCCAGATGTACACACAGCCACATGAATCTAGCTCTGAGCTGGCCACTCTCGTTTCTGTCATGATCTGTTGTCCCAAGCAGGTCACAAGACCAAACAGTAGAGAGGCAGACTCCAGCCCTTTGATGGGGGGAGCTGCAGAGTCACGTCCCAAGAGTGTGAACACAGCAAAGGGTGGAGGATCAGGGCCACTTTTGCGGTCAATCTACAGTAGCAGGTGTCCGCCGTTATTATATGTGGGAGCCATCGGGTGCATCTCAGAAACATAACCATCTCCTGCTTCTTCTCCGCTCTCCGCAGTTTCTCGGAGTCACAGAGCTCTCAGCGTATTGCGAAGGCTACTTCCTCAAAAACATGATGGTCCTCATTGAAAACGAAGCCTTCAAGCAGCTCCTCTATGACAAGAACGGCGAAGGGACCGGCCAGGATGTGCTCCAGGACTTACAGAGGACGTTGGCCATCAGGATTCAGTCGATCCACTTGTCATCTTCCAAAGGCTCCATTGTATGAAGCGCCCAGTGCAGCCTCTGCTCCCCGGGGGCCTCGCGGTCCTCCTGCTGCACCGGCTCCACACAAACCCACGGATTCCACCTGCCGTCTGGTCCTGGCGGGGCCACGGAGCCGCTCTTCCGCCTCGGCTTCCCTTGAAGACGCGAATTCAGCTCCCGGGTGTTGGAAAACTAAGGACAGTCCACTGGTCTGCAGATGAGAGCCCCGCTGGGTCCCGAGCTCCAAGGTCAACAGGGGCAGCCAAGCGAACCCCATCCGAAAGCACCCCTGGGTAGTTGAGCATCTGGTGTGGGGACCACTGTCAGAAGGGTGGACTGGGAACCGAAGGTCACTTGGGTTCCAGGTGGACGGCTGGAAAACCCAACTGCAGGGAACTGAATTACACATTGAGGACCCCAGTAGCTGCAGTTGTGCAAGAGTCAACCATGATCGCAGATTGGTGACTGTCACCAATAACGAAGAAATAATTTAACACATTTTTAGGGGTGGGAACTTTTTAAACTATTCATATTAAAAAACACACACACACACACAGGGCAGCCTGTAGTTTAAAATATATTTCTAAAAGCATAACAGTTCGTTTTCAATTGAATTGTATTTAGGGCTCTGTGTTTTGAGATTTTTTTTCTTTAAACACACACACACACACCACACAGAACCGTAGGTCACAGGTCCACACTGTATAAACCTGCATCTGACAAGATATTGCTAATAAACCACACAAGGTGAAATAATACTCTTGCCTTAGTGATCATGGTTACCCACAAGAGGTACACTGCCAATAGTTATCTCTCACTCAGTAGCTGAAAACAACCTGCATGCTAATTGTGTTTTCGGGGTGAGATTCAAAGAGCCCCACATGAGAAAACATGCATTTGCATGGGCCGAACCTGTGAAATGTTATGTTTGTGCTTCATTTTTGCCAAGGTGAAAACAATATCTCATCACTTCCAGCTAAAAGTCCATCGGGCGAAACAAACCATTTCTTTTCCTAGTTATGAATGATTCTGGGATGCTTTTGCAGAAATGTACGCGTAGGTGATGCCGAATGGGGTGGGGGGGCACGTCGGAGAATTTACTAGTAATCCCAGAGTTTTCTCTGTATTCTCAGAAGATGTTCATAGTTTATTACTAGCCAGAGAATATGACTATGTTAGATTATTTTTCAAGATGAAACCTGTATGATAGGATGGATTCTTTCGGTATTCGGAGAGTGTACAGCATAGGATTATCTATAATGAAAGTTTATATCGACAGGGTTCTGTTTGCTCTGCCATATATTATAAGCAAAAGAGATTGGTGAAGTGCCACAATAGTCCAAATACTCTTTGAGTTGCTGCCTTTTCTTCCTGCCCTTTCGTTTGAAACCTAGATCCATGCAATGGAAATGAAGAGAATGACTTTCACAACCCTTGGGATGGCAACGTCTCGTTGATAAACCTATTTCCTAGCATGCCTTTGGGAAGCTATGCACAGACCCTACATCTCAAAGGAGCTGCTGTTCATCCACCGTACTTGCTCCCCGTTCTGCTGTTCAGAGGACCAATATCATGTTCTGCTTGATGGGTGTGACAGTCGAGAACCCGGGCCATGTCTGTCTTCAGTCTTGGTCCTTCCGTGACACTGATGCACAGGGCCTCTCTTCCACGTGGTCATTTGCAAGCCTCCTCGGGCCCATACAACCATCCAATGAGGGAGGGAAAAACTGCAGAGTCCAGGTTACAGACACACAGTACCTGTGTGACCCGCCGCTGTCTCCTGCCTCCTCCGTGTCCTCAGAGATGCTGCGTGGATGTTCTCTTGGCCGAAACTGACTTCGCTGTGACTGTCTGATGCTAGTTCGGCGCCTCTGGGCATTGACTTGTACAATGGCAACTCCTCACGGGCTTCTGTTATAGTTTGGTGTGCTTTCTCTGTCATTAAAAGAAATGATTTTCCCAAACCGTGCATCCTTTGTAGAGACAAGTGAGCTCTTCCTTTTCATGTTTTGTTTAAGTATAGTTGGTATACCATCTTATATTGGTTTCCTACCTTACAATGTGATCACCTTCTAATGCTAGTAATCATTTGTCACCAGGGAACTTATCACAATATTATTGACTATATTCCCCTTCACCTTTTTCACCCCAAACCCTCACTTCTAGTCTCTGTTTTTATGAGTCTGTTTTGTTTTGTCTGTTTATTTTGTTTTTTAAGATTCCACATATAAGTGAAACCATATGGTATCTGTCTTTGTCTTATTTTACTTAGCATAATAACTTCTAGATCCATCCATGTTATTGGAAATAGCCAGGGTTTGTTCTTTTTTATTGCTGTGTGATGTTGTGTGTGTGTGTGACATCTTCTTTGTTCGTTTACCTTCTTTGTCTATTTATGGACACCTACATTGTTTCCATATCTTGGCTATTGTGAATAATGCTACAATGTACATGGGGGGGGGGTGCAGAAATCTTTTTGAATTAGTGTTTTCTTTAGATAAATACCCAGAAGTGGAATTGCCGGGTCACGTGGTAGATCTAAATTTAGTGTTTTGAAGACTCTCCATACTGTCCCACGGTGGCTGCACCAGCCGACAGTCCTACCAACAGTGCACATGTTCTCTTTGTCCACGTCCTCCCGACACGCTATTTGTTGATATTTTGGTAACAGCCCTCGGACTGGTGTGAGGTGGTAGCTCGCTGTGGTTTTGATTTTCAGTTCCCTGAAGATGAGTGACCTTGAGCATCTTTTCATAGGTCTGTTGGCCATCTTTGTATCTTCATTGGAGAACTGTCTTTTCATGCCCTCTGCCCTTTTTTTTATGAGTGAGCTCTTTACCCAATGGTTGGAGCCTGAGAACCTCATTCAGTTAAAAGATTAGAAAATGTGGCCCCCAGAAAAAATCGGGGGAAATGATGTTAGATTAAAGATAGATGTTTGCCCTGGCCGGTTTGGCTCAGCGGTTAGAGCGTCGGCCTGCGGTCCAGAGAGACCCGGGTTCAGTTCCCGCTAAGGGCATGTACCTCGGTTGCAGTTTGTCCCCGGCCCTGGTTGGGTCATGCGGGAGGCGGCCACTCAATGTATCCCTTACACTTCGATGTGTCTTTCTCTCTCTTACTTACTTTCTCTTCCTCCCACTCTATCTGAATAAAAAATGGAAAAATGTCCTCCGGTGAGGATAAAAAAAAAAAAGATAGATGTTTGTGTCACTGACAGTGAGCCGCTGCCTGGCCACTCTGTCAATCAGAGCGTGGCTGAGCGAGCTCGGGTCCCCTAGGTCGGCATTCGCCCTTGGATTTCCTCCCATCAGACACCACTGTCCCAGTGCCTGTGCCTACTGCACCTACTTGCCTGCAGGGGGCGGTGTTCTAGCTGTCATCACACAGTGTCTGACTACCCGTGGGAATGAAGGGTAAGACTCCTTTGAGAAAATCTCCTGTTCCACCAGTCCTAGGGTCCCTGCCGTCTTCAAAATCCAGTGTTCACCTCCACCACCCCTCGCTGGCCTGAGTCACAGATGAGGCTGCAGACAGTCACACCTGCCGCTTCTCACTCCCTTTCCCACCCAGCGCTACGCAGGCACCCTCCTGGACCAGCAGACCCCTCCTGGGCTCTGGCCTCGGGTCAAGCCGGGGAGCCAGGCCCTGAGCACCTCTCGGCTCCACGCGGGTCTGAAAGCCTCAGATCCAGGTCCAGCCAGGCCCTGACTAGCTTGGAGACACTGGACAAGTTACTTTATCTAGTTTTCATTCTCCTGTTTAGAGGAATTGGGTCTTTTTATAACTTTTAAAAAATGTGTCTTTTATTGATTTTATTGGAGAGAAAGGGAGAGTTAGAAACATCGATATGAGAGATACATCCATCGGCTGCCTCCTGCACCCCCCTACTGGGGATTGAGCCCACAACCCAGGCACGTGCCCTGACGGGGAATCGAACCAGGACCTCTCGGTCCATAGGAGGACGTTCAGTCCACTGAGCCACGCTGCCGGGCCAGAGGCATTGGGTTTAAATATAACTCATTACTGGGGTTGTTGGGAGGATTAAAGGAGGTATTTTGTTTTTCTTTTTTTTTTATCCTCACCCAAGGACATTTTTCCATTTTTTGTTCAGATAGAGTGGGAGAGGGGGAGAGAGAGAGAGAGAGAGAGAGAGAGAGAGATCGACATGAAAGGGACACATAGACTGGCTGCCACCCGCACGACCCCAACCAGGGCCGGGGACAAACCGCAACCGAGGTACGTGCCCTTAGCGGGAACCAAACCCCGGTCTCTCTGGACCACAGGCTGACGCTCTAACCGCTGAGCCAAACCGGCCAGGGCTAAAGGAGATATTCTGTACAGGTCCTACGCTGTTAATAGCAGAGAAAATGCATTGCAACCTTCTAAGACTGAGCAGAGGGAAGGAGAAATTGACAACTTGCACAAGGAAAGGAAGGTTAATGACTTTTCTCTTCATTTCTAGAACTTTCCACAGCAATTCCCATGGTGGCCTGCGGTTCTCCAGGGTTTTCTCCTTATCCAGGGGGCGAGGGGAAGTTCCCCGGAAGAAATCTATCACAGTCCTAGATCCTAGCCCAGCGCCTCGCATAGTCAGTGATCGACGTGTTTTCAGTGGAAGCCAAGTGCAACCAGACCAGCCTTTCATGTGAGGACTGTTTCCTACATTAAACTACAGTCGTTAGCAGTTCTCCCAAACTCTTCATCAGCTCAGGAATGTGACTCATGTGACATGAGTCCAAAGCTCAAAGCCCCAGAAATGACTGAGCAGGTCCCAGACCCACTGGAGCCCTGACTTTCCGTCCAGGACTGGGGACCACGGCCCTTTGGAGAGGAGGGGAGTCATCACAAATCCCTAAATGAAACAAACTGCTAGATGTCAACTCTGGAAAGATCCGAGATCACCTTCCTCGAGTCAGCAGCGAGGCCCATGGCCTTTTCTGCCACTTGAGTGTGTGACGCTCCTCACCCCTCCGCGGAGAGATCTCCCTGGTGAAACCCCGCGTCACCTCTGGTGCCCCCCGCTGCCCAGTGCCTTGAATCCAGCAGCACCTGCCTCCGGACAGGGCCACTGCGGAAGCCGGTGTCATGCCTATTTTTCCTCCCTCTTTAAAAATAACCCAGCAGATTTTAAACTTCCTGCTCAGTAGGAAAAAATAGAACTGGTACTCAGCAATCACAGAGTCCCCATTACTGATGAGGCAGTCAGATAACAAGTGCCCCACAAAAGGACATATCTCCAAGTTTAGCTCTGAATATGAAAAGACAATCTGTCTGCGTGAATAGGCAATTAAAAGAGATGTCCTGATATCATTGATATGCTCTTTAGATGCTGCTTTTTAGAGTTAACTTGCAGATGTTTGGAATCTTAATGCCATGTCAAACCTCTGGGACACAAGGCTGCACAGAGAGGAGGTGGGTGGCGTCACAGAGGGGCTCTGTGCCGGGACCAGGTCTCACCTCTAGTCCTGTGGCTGCATCGACTACTTGGGTGACTCTGGCCATGCCCCTGCTCCATTCTGGACCTGCTTCCTCAACTCGAAATGAGAGTTTTCTGAGTTGATGTCCTGCGTGCCTAGACAACATTCAGGTATAGAACGTTGTGCTCACACCATTAATGAGACAGGACATTGTGGGTTGCATCCAGGAAGACTTCGGGAAATAGACCTCTGTGTGCGATGATAAACAGGCAGGAATTCAAGCCTTAATATAGGCTCCAAGGACCTATTATTATGAGGCTGCATCTCACCAGATGATGGCCTCTTGACTACCATCTCCTTTGTGTTTTGTTTTTACTTTTTGTTTTTAAATAACTGTAGATTCACAGGAAGTTGTAAAGACAGTACAAAGAGGTCCCATTGACCCTTTACCCAATTTCCCCAAATGTACAGTCTAGTACAATATAAACACCAGGAAAATTATGTTCACACAGCACATGTGTCTAGTTCTCTGCTGTTTTATGACATGTGAAGATGTGTTTAACCACCACATTCACTCTTCCGTCCGAGACCTCCCACATGCTACCCCTCTGTAGCCTCTCCTAACCCCTTCCTCCACACCCAGCATCCCTAACCCCTGGCATTTTGGCATTTTGAGGATGTTATATAAATGAAAGCATACAGTAGGTGGCTTTGTTCACTTAGCACAATGCTCTTAAGATCCATCCAAGGATGCTGCATGTATTAAGAATCTGTTCCTTTTTCATTACTGAGTAGCATTCCCCAGGGTCCCATCTGTTTTAACCAAATACATGAGCATTCCAGGAAGTACGGCAGTAAGACAGCTTGGCTCTGGCAGCTGACTCTTTGGTCATAGCTCCTGATGTCAGTGATGTCTCCTGAGAGCTGGACATGGCTTCCTCATGCTACAGCACAAAGGCGAGACTGTCCCATGATGTTAGGCCCACAGCTGGGTGTTGGTGATGGATCACTGGGGTCCACTGCTCCCACCTGGGCTAAACGGTCATTCAATTCTGCACTAGGGTCCTTCTGTGATTGACTGACTTCCAAACATCCCACCAGTGGGGTAGGGAAGTGCTTCTCCAACTCAACTGGGGATCTCCTTGAAAGAAACTTGAGCCATACATCTGAGAAAATCATTTGAAATGATATTGTTCCAGGTAGATGATTCAGACCCTCTGAATGAAGCCTAAGCTACTGCTCACACACAACGCCACTCTCCCTTCACTTTTTTCCAGACTGTCTTTGGTCTAAATCACATGTATTTCTTTCCAGGCGTTTACTGATGCTAACATAAATACGGGACTCGCCTCTCCGCTACGGCGCTGCCTACCCAACCTCTCCTGTTTTCCTTTTTTCCTTCAGGGTTGGCAGGAGCAGGAAAGCAGAATGTTCCTGTTTATCTTAAGACTTTTATGAGGCTTCTTTCTGCATGTACATGTCCCCTGAGGGCGGGAGAGACGCCCAGGAGGATCAGGAAGGGAGCAAAGACAGCTGTTGCTTCATGTCCACTGCAAAGCACTTTGATGGTGAGGAGGAGCGAGAGAAACATCTGCTTCACAGTGGCTCCCGGGTGACCTTGTCAGTTGTGTGCCATGGGGATCGAGGAAAAGTGGCAGGGTTTTATATACACTCCCTCATTATTTTCTTTCCTTGTCAAGGGAACAACTGCATATTCAGCATTTCAAAGGCATCCCCTTCATACATTAAATATTGTGGTTGGGAATGTTGAGGAAGCTCAGACATTGTTTTCTGTTGAACAGGTAATAAGAAAAGACATAAAGTCAGTTTTTCTAAAAATGACTTAGACCAGGGAATGAATCCCTGACGCTGATATGTCAGGGTTTTAGTTGAATGTAAGTCAGCTGCGTGATGTGGTCGCTTAGAAGAGTTCATTCAGCTATAGGCTGCATTAATAGAAGCATGGTCGCTGGGATAAGGAGGTGATGGTTCTGTCAGCACTGGACAGATCCCGCTGAGTTGTGCCTCTATGAGTCAGAGTTCCTACAGGAGAGCAGCTCTGGCTAATTTAAGAAGAAAGGGGATCTATTCAGAGAAAAGGCCTGATGAGGTCATTGCAGCCACCGAACACTAGAAGGCAGAAATCAGCAATGGCAGTTCCACAGTTACCAGGGGCTCCATGACCACTACTCAGCCTGCCCCAAAGAGCTCAAAGCCTCTCGCTCCACCTGCACTATGCAGGGCCTGGGTCACGTGACTGTGTCCGAGCTGCAGAGGAGCCTGGGAGTTTCAGTTCTTACTACCTCATTAGGGAGACAGGACATAAGGGAGTTCTACAAATACAGAAGGCCGATGGGTAGCCATGAACATGACAGATGCTCCCTACACTAAGTGAAAGTCACAGGGAAAATTGCAGCCTCGTTAGAAGGAAGTAACCAGAAGGTGAAAGAGCAGCTGAGGGGACTGTTGGCCCATAGAAGAGAAGACATGGGTGGCCATCATGACTGTCTGTCTTCAGTGTAGCAGGAAAGTTGGCATAGATAAGAGAAATGAGCCTCATTAGTGTAGCCACGAGGATTAAAGCTGTTCCAATAATGGACTCTTCAAGGGTTCAGATTTCACCTAAGTATAAGTAAGAAATGTTAAAAGTCAGAGCAGAGCCTTCCAAAGATGGCATCAGTTGGCTCAGGGGGTAGTGAGTTCCCCATTACAGGGAGCATTCAAGGAAAGGAACCACTTAAAGGAGCTTCAAGCAGTAAAGGAGGGTAGGATTTCAAGGTCCCTTACAACTCAGGGATTTTGTCATTGTTAGTTCTCTCTGTTTGATAGTAATCATTTACTTGGCCTCAGAAGACAGATCAGTCTTGATCTATCTTATGCAGAGTTTGTAATGACCCCCAGCCTTCATTTTCGCCAGTACTGCATTTTATTAAAGTCTGGCACCCTATTCATCCTCATAAAGTTAGTAGGCAGCATATCAACCCATTATTCTTACTTATATAATACAGAAGGAAGAGAAATGGGCTGCAAAACCTCACCAGCTGGGGAGAGAAAAAGTAGCCAGAAGCAATTCAGTCACCGAAAAATGAAACTCCTTTTGATAAAGGAGAAAAATGGATTTCAGTAAAGCAATCAAGTTAGGGAAGGGCGGTGTTTGAGAGGAGAGTGAAATCCAGGTATGAGAAATTGCACGTGTCAACATTGCATCTGTTATGCATTTTTTATGCTCAACAGAGAAAAACCCTGAGTCCTGCATCAGTTTGCCACAAGTGCTTGGTGGGTGAGTTCCCCTGCCAGCCTCAGTCTTCCCACCTACAGAATGGGACCGTCTCTGCACTGACACAGCAGGTGATGGAGAGGCATTCTTTCAGCAATGTGGGGAGGGCTCTGTCAAAACGCGGAACACGAGTCCAGCAAGCAGGGGGAAACCTGGGTGCCTGCCCACACAGTGATCCATCACCAATCTTACTGCTAATGGGTTGAATCCGCCTTACCCACAGCCTCGGGTCTCCAAAGGCCAACAATGGCTGTGTCAGCTGTCCAGCCTGGGGCAGCCCAACACCTCCCCATTTCCACACTGGGTTCCAGTGTGATGCATGACCCTCTCGACAGCGTTGCTCCGTGGAGGCTCCGGGGACCCTAGCATGTTGTTGATGTGCTCTGAGCTCCTGGGCAGGGGATTTGGGTCTGTGGCTGTCCGCTGATTGTCACCTTCCATCCCCAAGCGGCAGGTGAGCAGGGACAGAGATGCTTCTGTGGGACAGTGGTGTGCTTTCCACTCCTTTACATTTCACATTCGTCTTTTACATCTTTGAGGGCAGGAGTTGGCGTGAAAGGGCAGGGTCAGTTATAGAGAATGATACGCTGTCAGATAAGGGACCACCACAGCTCAGTCACACCCATACCTCTCGCGGGAAGACACTCTGCAGTGTACACACGTGTGAAAACAAGTAAAACCCAACACTGCTCGGACCCGGACATGATGGCGAGATCTGACACTTATGGAGCATTTATCGAGTGGCAGACCCTGTACCAAGCGCTTTAAATGCCTGGTCCCAGTCCTCACAATGACTCCTACATGATGAAGATTTGTATTCCCCTTTTACAGACCGGTAAACTGAGGAGCAGACAGCAAGGCTAAAAAGTTAGTAAGTGCAGAGCGGGGATGTGGACCTACGTTGGTCTAACTGCAAAGAAAGCCCTTGGCCTCTTTATAGTGCCTCCTCTAAAGAGAGGGGGGGCGAATAAGACGCTTCTCTCCTCCTCATTGCTTAAAAAAGAAGAAAAGACCACTCCAATAACTATCAGAAGAGGAAGAAAAAGCTTAATGGGCTCAGACAGAGGTTACTCATGTGTACCTGTGGTGAGCTATTGTGCCAACGTCAACATCCTTTGGATGTAGATTGCTGTTGTGAGTTTGTTTCGGAAAGAAGTGTTGTGCCCTGGCTGGTTTGGCTCAGTGGTTAGAGCGTCAGCCCCCGGACCAGAGAGACTTGGGTTCAATTCCAGCCAAGGTCACGTGCCTCGATTGTGATTCATCCCCGGCCCAGCTGGGGTCGTGTGGGAGGCAGCCAGTCGATGTGTCCCTCTCACATCAATGTTTTTCTCTCTCCCCCTCCCACTCTGTCTGAAGATAGATATAAAAATATCCTCAGGTGAGGATCAAAACAAAAGAGAGAAAGGGGTGTTGAGCGGTGTAAGGGTTCAGTGTAGATGGACCAATACACGATGAGTATTGATTGTCACTGGGAACGGAGATGAGGAAGATGGGTCCCTGCGGTGTCCCCTGACATGCAGACACAGCCTGGGAATCAAGCACGGCCAGGTGAACTCCTGGCGTGAAGGAAGGTGGCCGTTGGTGGGCAGACAACGCCTCACCCCTCAGACCATCCCTGAACCTCTTTGGCAGGTGGGCCCAAGGTCACGGAGTGTCGCAGTCATGCTCGGCAAGGCAGTGGGTACTTAGGAGACGAGACTGCCTGCCATGCCTGAGTGCACACCTCTCCTCACTCCGACGTTCGGCTTTGTCAGGCAAGGTCCCGCTGACCTGGGTCCTCAGCCTTGCTGATGAACAGAGAAAGGGTCGTGGGAAAGTCCCCTAAAGGTTGATTTCACCCCAACGGCAACTCGGAGCTGGGCCTCACCTACCCAGAGACACACTCCGAAGAGGCTTCTCTTGGCCTGGGAGGCTTGATCTCCGTTACCACGGGGTGCAGGGAGCAGAACGTGGCTGTGTTAACACAAAGCCGGGTCTGGTCTTCCCAGGCACCGGGAGCCATCTGACACTGGGAGGGTTTATTTTCAGTCTCTTGTTGGAGCTGAGGAAGACTTCAAAGACTCAGCTGCTTCTCAGAGCCCTTGCAGAGGAGACAGGCCGGCAGGGCTGGGAGCGGGGCCCGCTCTGTTCCCCGTGAGGGTGAGGAAGGCGCGTTCTGCCCCCGGTTCCCGCGGCACCAACTGGGCTTCTCATGCTGACGTCCCCTTGGAGGACAAGAGAGTCGCGTGCTTTCTGTTGCTGAGAATGCTGTAAAAACAACTCTGCTTTTAGCTGCAACCTTTCAGAAGCACCCCAAGAATAAACCAGCAGACACCCCTCGGGCTCACATCAGCATTGCAGCTTCTCTACGGTTGTTGGTTTTTATTTTATTTTTTTTTTATCCTTACCCGAGGATATTTTTCCATTTTTTGTACAGATAGAGTGGGAGGGAGAGAG
Source organism: Molossus molossus (assembly GCF_014108415.1). Lineage (NCBI taxonomy): Eukaryota > Metazoa > Chordata > Mammalia > Chiroptera > Molossidae > Molossus > Molossus molossus. The sequence continues at coordinate 9,702,507 of NW_023425345.1, read as the reverse complement.
AGTGAGAAACATCGACGTGAAAGGGACACATCGAGTGGCTGCCACCCGCACGACCAACCAGGGCCGGGGACAAACTGCAACCGAGGTACACGCCCTTAGCGAGAACTGAACCCGGGTCTCTCCGGACCGCAGGCCGACACTCTAACCGCTGAGCCAAACTGGCCAGGGCCGGTTGTTGGTTTTTAAACAATGGGTCAAGCTCAGTTGGTTGGAGCATCGTCCTGATACGCCGAGGTTGCGGGTTTTGATCCCCAGTCAGGGCACACACCAGAATCAACTAATGATCATGTTCTTTTTTCTCTTCAGAGAGAATAAATCTTTTGTCTTTTACTAAAAAAAAAAAAAAAAGGAGTCAAACAATGAATGCATACATAAGCGGAACGACAAATCGATGCCTTTCTCTCTCTCTCAATCAATAAATAATGGCTGAGTTTGGAATGAAACACCGCTGTTTGCTCCCATTTCTTACTGTACTTTCAGGCTCTTCATCCCCACGTCTGTATGGAGGAGAACAGGAGCTCAGGGCAGGCTGCATGGCGTTTTGTTTTTATTTTTTTAGTAGCAAAGATAGGAACTAGATAAATAGCTCTGATGCCAAGATCAGGAGGCAGGCCCGGCCCAGCTGGTGGACGTCAGGCAGAGCTGCAAGGGGTCCTCAGAGGAGCCTTCAGAAATACCAGCCTCGCCCGGCTGCTGTGGCTCAGTGGTTGAGCGTCGACCCACGCACCAAGAGGTCACCGGTTTGATTCCTGGTCAGGGCACATGCCCAGGTTGTGGATCAAATCCCCAGTGGGGGCGTGCAGGAGGCGACCAGTCGATGTTCTCTCTCATCAATGTTTCCATCTCCCTCTCTCTCTCCCTCTCTAAAAAATCAACAGAAAGAAGAAATACCAGCCTCAGCTCAGCTGGCCTGGGCTTTGTTTCAGACTTGTGTGTGGGGGTCATTTCATGAGTCAGTGGTCACGCCGCTGTGCTGAAGGAGGGTCGTGGATGGCAGGTGGGATAGGACGAGAAGGGAGGATTGGGTGCTTGGGTAAAATCCTTCCAGGGTCCAGTGAGGACGCTCTGTCCGGCTGCTGCTCCTGCTGCTTCTCCTTGGAGTGAGCGGCCCAGTGGAGACGCGGACGGGGGCTGGGGAGCCGGAGCGCCAGCCCCCACCTCGTCACCTCTCTGTTGTCGCTGTTGTGGGCCGCTCGGCGGGTCGGGTGATTCCCAGCGTGCCACCTCCTGGCTTCCCCAAGGGGGCCCCCAGACAGCAGCCCTGCCTCAGTGGGAGTTGATGGGAATGCAGGCTCTCAGCCCCGGCCCCAGACCTGCTGCCCGGAATCTGCATCTCACCGGGCCGGTGACTGCTGAGCACATCTGGGCGGCCAGGGCCCGGGGCTGCGTCAGCCTCTCTGGGGTCCCACCGGACACTCCACAGCCTGCCGGAAAAGGCGACTTCTATGGGCAGGACTCGGGCAGTGGACGGGGTGTGAGAGAAGATCCTTAAAATGCTTTATGTATTTAGCTAAGTCGTTTTAAGACCGCTGTTCTCTGAGACATTTTCTGATAGTCACTTATACCTCTCTCCACTGCCAATCATTTCTCCCGACTAGTGGTGTGGGCTGTTTTTCAAGCCTGTTGACAGTGTCAGGTCAATGCCCCTCCCCCTGAGGCTTCTCTCCTGCCCTCCCACCAGGAAGGGGACACTGGCGAAGCTGTGGGACACTGTCGTTGCAGTCGCCTCTCCAGCAGCTGTTTCTGCAGACAGCTTTTAAGCTGTGGGTGAAAACCACCCCGTTCCGGGGCAAGGTAACCCAGGCAGCGAAAGGCTTTCTGTACAACCACACACGTGTGTGAGGCTAGCCCAAAGCAGCTTGTGTCCCAAGCGGGACAGTCAAGCCACTAAAGGGGCAGGAGCGGAGCAGGGGGGAGAAGGGAGGGCAGTTTGAAAGGCTTGAGAGAGGACTTCCGGGGGAAGGTCACAATCAGAACCGGCTTCCTTGTGCATGTCCCTTGGGAGCATTCAGGTTGTAACAAGAAACTGTAATTTTTACAGAGCGCCCCAAACTCCTAGCATTTCAGCCTATACATTGTCTCTATAGCCCCGTTAGTGAAACGGGACCTTTTCGCTGGTTCAAAAAAGCAATTCTTTTCACCGGAGGAGCCGCGGGCCCTGCCTGCAGTGCAGCACAGAGGAAGAGAACAGATCAATTATCTAGATGATTCAGGGCCTGCCTCCCACCCCAGTTACCTCTGCACACAAAGCATCAGTGTGGCCTTTTCAAAAAACATCTGACCAGGGGACTGACCACATGACTGGGACTAGGTTTAATAAACCGCCTGCCTTGGGACACTGTGGGACAAGGTGTGTATGAACCTTGTGGGTGACAAGTTTAGGAATTAGGGGGGTTGCCCCCAGGGGCATTTGACAAGGTCTGGAGAGATTTAATGTCTCAGCTGATGGGCAGGGCGATGCTATTGGCATCTAGGGGGCAGAGGCCAGGATGCTGCTAACCATCCTACGGGGCACAGGACTAGCTCCCCAACACACAAGTATCTGGCCCCAAACGCCAGAGCTAAGGCTGAGAAGCTCCGCTCAGGGAGATGGAGTCTCCATCCGCGCTCAGCACAGCGGTACTGAAGGAATGTGGGTCAGCACTTCCTCCCTGTGTGTCCTGGATCGAAGGAGAGTCAACACAACCGTCTCTGGGGATGGGCTCAGATTGCTCCACAGCCCAGAGCTGAGCCGACCACACTGGGCTGTGTCATCCGGCCTCCTTAGGGAGCGGAGCCGCTCGTTCAAATTTCAATCCTCCAAGGGACTTCTGGGGCTTAGCTTCTCCAGTCCTGCTACCTCGGCACAGATCGGGCCTGTGGGAGGTCAAGAGAAACCCAGATGATGGCTGTTTCAGAACCTCCAGGTATAAAAGTGAAAAAAAGCAAAAAAAAATCATAAAATGTTCAATTTGTTTTAAATATTTTTATATAAGAAATTAATACTTCTGTCCCCCAAATAATGAAATGCAATATACTTGTACCATTCATAATATAACTACAATATGTATAACATTCATATATTAATTCATGGTTCCCTACAGGCAGGGTTGTCCCTTGATAGGATACCTTCAGAGTGCGTAGTGACCATCTTCTCGTCAGCCCTGTCAGTGTGTCTGTGGCTATAAATATACCTCACTTGGAAAAGTAAATATAAAAGATGTAAATTTACAGCTCTGTGAAGCTTTATCATAAGGAAGAGCAAAAGTTCAAAGGAAGAAAATAATAGTTAAAATCTATAAATAATTACATATATATATAAAACTATATATTTATAGTTAAAATATATAAATACTTACTGGATATATACATGTTGTTGTCAACCCCATTTTATAGATGGGAAAACTGAAATGAAGAGAAAGGCTTGCCAAGGTCATATACCTGGTAAGTAGGTGTGTTAGCAGAATTCAGGTATGTAAAAAGAATCAAGATTCAAACGGAGGGAGTTTGGTGCCAGGGTCCACACCCCTAACTTTTTGTTACACAGTAAGTCTTCGAATAATGTCATTTCATCCAGTGTTGTTTTGTTTTGACATGGATGAGATTCCACAGGAACTTAACTCTTGTTTATATCAGTTAGCCTACAGTAGAATTGGTTTCATAATATGTCATTTCACCACAGTTCCAAGAGCCTGTTGATAACGCTAAGTGAATACTTACTGTACAGCCTCTCAAAGGGAGACAGCAGGTTCAAGAAGAGGTATAGAACCGAAGAATGGCTTCAGAGAAGAACATCTGAAGAGGTGGTCCAGTGCAATGCAGCAGGACCAGCGCTGGGTCAGACAGATCTGCGTTCAAATTCTGGCCTGATCCTTATTGCTGTCTGGTCTTGGGCTCCTTAATCTAAAGCCAGTTTCCTCCGCTGTAACCAGGGCATGGTGGTCCCCACGTGTCCAGTGAGGCTGTGTTGGGATCTGAGCATTAGCCTAGGGTTACAAAGGATGCATAGCTATATGAAGATAAAACTCAAGCTCAGAGAGAGCAAGTGCTTGCCCAAGGCCACACAGCGTACTAGTGACAGATCTCTGGACACTGGGTCCAGTGTTCTTTGTACAGCAGCTGCTCTAAGTTATTTCATATATTAGAGCCCTCTAACCTCTACCAGCTTCTTTCTCAAATTTCCCATTTCAGGGTTTCAGATAGGTTTGGCTCACCTGCAGGGCTATGCTGCCATACTTAGTGGTCCGTGCCAAACTTGGTGAAGTGGGAACAAGCAATTAGAGAAGCTACAGTTGAAAACAAAGGTGGGAGAGTGTGGAATGTTCAAGTTCCAGGCTTAATCCTGGAGTGCCTGGAGTGTCCACTAGATGGAGCCAAACCTCCGCATTCACGGATTCCCAATTTTTGTTCCAGACAAGAGCGGGAGTTGGCTCATAAATGAGGGATTGAGAAGATTCGTGTATTCACTCACTCACTCATTCACCCATTCATTCAATAAACATTTGCTGAGCACATACTCTGAGCGAGGCATGGTGATACAACCATAAACACTGTACTTAGGAACACTGAACTTAGAATCTGACTTCACTTCTGTGACAACTATATCATTCATTCACTCCATTCTTTTCCCCCCCTCCATCCTCAACTAGGCTCTAAAGACGTCATTCTTCTGCTTCTTTATTGATTTGGCATATGGTCTCCATGCTCTGGGAGTACTAAGGTGGATCAGACAGTCTAGTGGAGGAGACAAACACCGGACCAGTGTGTGTTCAGTCTGACCTGAGTGGCGACCAATGTTTGCCAAAGGCTGGTTGGAGGAACCCAGAGCTCATCTTTAGGATCCTTTAAAATAAAATAAAATCATTTCTTCTTTGGCATCCTGAAGGAGAGATCAAAACCTTTGCCCCACCCACCCTTCTTCTGCTTCTTGTGAACAACTGGATCCCTTCCCTGTCCCTTCGTGATGGTAGGTGGGGCATGAGATGGCAGGAGGAGCCTGATCTTGCAGCTGGAGTTGGAGGAAAGCTCACTCTCCCCTGGGCACATGGTTTGCCTGCCCTTCCAAAACAGGAGTGTGGACACAGGGAGAACCACACCAACCTGATTTCAGAAGACCTGGGCTCTGACCCCCTTCTTGACCCTTATCTGATACCTGGTCATAGATCGGTCACATCCTTTTTCTGGGCCTCAGTCTTCTCCTCTGTAGCAGATTAAATATGGCCACAAATTCTTTACAGACCCTCCATCAGGAGACGGCATCTTTCCCCACTCCCCTCAATCCCAGGCAGCCACCCTCTGGCCCAAGTCACCTCATCCTCCCCTCAATTAGTCACGTGATAGCCTCCAAATGGTTCTCCCACGTTCACTCTGCCCACCCCACCCCCACGCATTCTGCACACAGGAGATCGAATGACATGAAAACATAAGTTGGATCTATCATTTGTCTGCCATCTGCCCCCTGGCATATGACAGCCTCCCTTCCACGAACTGCAACATTGTGCGCCATCTGGCTCCCCAACAGCCGTCTGCCTGTCTCCTTGTTCACACTGCTCCAGCCTCATGTCTGGGACTGTGACCCCGGTACCACACGACCGGTCATCTGGAGAGAGATTGGAGCAGAAAATCATGGAAGAATTTGAGTTGGAAAGCTTATAAGATTGAAGTTTTACTGTAAGAGAAACACTGAAGTGTTACCCAGAAGTGAGGGGGGCCAAGAAACTACTCCTTGAACCTGGGGAAAGGAGTTTTTCTAAGAGGTGGTCACAGTGGTGGCATCACGGAGAAGGGGGTTACGGACACGTGGTTTCTGATGGAAGCTGAATGGTCGGAAACCTCCGCTGTCACCCCGCCACCGGAAGGTGAACAGGGTGAGTGAGTCACCAATCAGGTTGCTGCCCCCACACCTGCTTGCACGTCTTCCGCTTTCCCTTGACTACGCACTGCCGCATAAACTCCTCGGCGGGGAAGGGCTGTGTCGTATTCACCTTTGTAGCCGTTTCCCAAATGCACCTCTGCACCAAGAGGGCAGAGAAGATGCCTGATGAACGTCATGAGCAACAGTTCTCGCCAGCCCACTCCCGGCAGCAGCACCCCTTTTTCTCTAGAGAACCCGCTCCCTTCCCCCTTCTCACTCATGTGCTCCACGTAAGAACTAATTCCCTCCCTGGTTCCAGAGCTGGACACGTGGGCCAGACCGAGCCAGCAAAACGCCCCTTTCCCCTGACCACAGTGACTGGCTCAGGAAGGGGCAGGTGACCATTCCAGATCGGAGGAAACATGAGACAGAGCTGAGGACAAAGGGCTTTCATTCTAGGCTGCAAGAAGTAAGCGAGGTCTAGTCCTAGTGACATAACTTAAGCTCCTGGATCCAGCTGTGTCTGAAGCCATTTATGTCACAGGACTCTTGAGTCCTCTCAGCATATCAATCCCCTAATTTTACCTAAAGCAGTTAGAGTTGGGTTGTCTGTCAACTGCACCCAAAGGAGCGCTGACGGAAACGAATGAATGGACCCACCTGAAAACCGTGCCACAGGGGAAAGGGTTCTGTGCAAGGACTCAGACAACACTTTGCTCTTTACTGTTTGACGCTGGGCTCACTGCTTCGTGTCTCTGGACTTCACTTTAGAATTCTGATATCACTCACTTATACAACAAATATTTATTGGCATTTACTGTGCTAGGCACCGTGCTAGGTTGTTGGCTCTGCTGTGGTAACAAAACCCTTTTGGTTCCTGTTCTCATGAAAATGGAAATGAAGTTCAGTTCTAGAAAAGTGAAGTTTCATCTGAGGACACCTGATTTTTATCACTGTAAAATCTGTGGTCTCTAGCTCTTGGTAACTAGTAGCTATTATTATTCCTTCAAGGCCTTATCCGCTAACCATATAGGGCCACCTGGAGGAGGGGAAAGAAACAGAGTATAATGAGGGATGGGGGTATCACAGGCTTCACTTCCTTCCCAGTGCTCAAGACTACTCAGAAAAAATGCGTATGAGCCTAATTATATGCAGCACTGAGATAAAGGGTGTAACAAGAGCCGGGCATGGACCTGGGTCCAATCCTCTGGGACCTTTAGCTCTAAGAATAGCTAACATGTTACCAAGTACACTTTTTCTGGCCTCTGGCAAAGGCACTTTTCTGAGTCAAATATGCTCATCAGTGTTCCCAAGAATCAGGCTTAGAAATGGAATTAAAACTCAATCTCTTTCCATTCTTGTTATAAGGAAATAACAATGTCAACTGCAGTTGGATTTTTCATTTTTTAAAGGGAATTCACAGGTTGGGCTGAAGTGGCAGAATGTCAGATATAAGCCCAGTAAAAGAATGTAAATTTAGCAGGTCCTAAATAACCAGAGTCCTATTCCACCTTCTATTATTTAATTTATTCATCCATTTAACAAATATGTATCATAGGCACCATCATAAAACAGCAGCTGGCTCATTAGAGAGCAGCTCAAGAGGGGACAGATCCAGAGGCAAATTCTCAAACTCGAGCCCACTCCCGTATACCAGGTGCACACACCTGCTAAGCCCATCCAGATGCTAATAAATTAGCCTCTACCAATAAATCAGCTTATGTGCTCTATTCTAAATATAGCATGGGTTCTTGCCTGTTCCATTTATTATTACTGCATACAAAAATGACCTCAAGCCCAGCCTGTGTGGCTCAGTGGATTGAGCATCACTCCACGGACTGATTCAGTTTGATTCCTGTCAAGACACACGCCCTGGGGTTGCAGGCTGATCCCCAGGATGGGGCGTGCATGAGGCAGCCAATCCCTGTTTCTCTCTCACATGGATGTTTCTATCTCTCTCTCCCTTTCTCTTCTCTTAAAAAAAAAAATTAATAAAAATATATATACTACTAAAAAAAAAACCCTCAAAACTTAGTGGTTTGGTACTTAATACCATTGAATTATATACACTTAAAAATGACTAAAATGGTAAATTTTATGTTATGTATATTTTTCAATACTAAAAAATTATGGAAGGATAAAAAACTTAATGGTTTGAAACAACCACTTAACTAAACTCACAGATTCTGGGGGTCAGAACTTTGGGCAGAGCACAGTGGGGATGGTTCATCTGTTCCATGGTGTGTGGGCCTCGGGAAAACTCGAAGGCTGGCATGAATCAGTGTCAGGGTGCTGAAATCATCTGAAGGCACGTTCACATACAAGTCTGGGTTGACTCAAAATCTAGGATTGTCTACTGGAGCACCCACACAGGGCCCCTCCACATGGTATGGCTTCCTCATAGCATAGTGGCCTCAGGGTAGTCCAACTTTTTATATAGCAACTCAGAGGTCCAAATATGAATGTATAAGAAAAAAGGGGGGGTAAAACCTGCATCCCATTTATGACCTAACATTGGGAGAGGGGGTCACTTCTGCCATATACTATTGGTCAAATTAGTCATAAACCTATCTAGATTCAAGGTTGAGGGGTGGGTAGAACTAGACTCGTTTGTTTTGTTTTTTTTATTCTCAACCGAGGACATTCTCCATTTTTTGTTCAGATAGAGCGGGAGGGAGGGAGAGAGAGAGAGAGAAACATCGACGCGAAAGGGACACATCAAGTGGCTGCCACCCGCACAACCAACCAGGGCCGGGGACAAAGTGCAACTGAGGTACACGCCCTTAGCGGGAACCAAACCCGGGTCTCTCCCGACCGCAGGCCAATGCTCTAACCGCTGAGCCAAACTGGCAAGGGCTAGACTCCTTGTTTTGAGGGGGAAGTATCAAGATCACATTGTAGAAAAACATGTGTGAAGAAAGATCTTGTTGCAGCCATTTCTGAAAAATGCAATCTACCCTACCACTGTACTAAATGGACCAAAAGCAAACAAACCACAAAATCAGTTGAGAGAAACAGAGCACCAGAAGAGGCCCTAATAAACATAGTCTGCTTTACCAAAAAATTAGCAATTCACTCCTGAGATGTTCGCTCTTTAGGCTGGTTGTGTCAGGGGCATTAGGCTGTGTAGCAAGTTGGTGTTTAGTTGTAGTTCTCAGTTCCTACCTTTGTGTGTGATTTCAGGTAGTAAGGCTTTTCACCACTGGGACCTATAACTTCCTCATGTTTAAGGAGGTAATTCTTGATCATGTTTCATCAGTGTTGTTTCGAGAACCAAGTAAATATTCTATGTGAAGACAAATTTGTTGCAAAAATGTCCACAAACTGACCACACAGGTGGACAGCTCACTTTGGCAATACAACTGGGAAAGATCATGTCCTGCCAATATAGTGTTGCCACCACTCTTTCCCTATAGCAACCACTCTCCTGTTTTTGCTTGCCTATCTCAAGAGGTAGGAGAGGCAGATGGAACTCAGAGAGGGCAAATGACCTGGACAGGGTTACACAAAGAGATCAAAATCCATTATCTTTCTAGGATGCCACTAATATTTTTAATAGATGACTCTAACTTTTTTTTCAAATTTTATTAATTTATTTTTGTTACAGTTGTTTCTCCTTTCTTCCCCCTAGACACCATCCTCCCCATCCCACCTCTCCCCTCCCCCCAAGCACTGTTGTCTATGTCCATTAGTTACACATCCATGCGTATAAGTTCTTTGGTATATATCTCATAAATGACTCTGACTTTAGCTGATAAGCATAACACAGATTATAGCCAACATCTGGAGTAACAGTACCTGGGTTTATATCCTAGCTACAACACTCACTAACTGTGTGACCTTGAGAAAGGCAATTAATGTGTCACCGTGTGTAAAATGGGAATAAGACTTCTCACACACGGGTAAGAAGTAACCCAGTTAATATAAGGCACTTAGCCCCGGTCGGTGTGGCTCAGCTGGTTGGAATATGCTTGTGCTCTGAAAGGCTGCACTTGGATTCCAGTCAGGACACATGCCTGGGTTGTGGCTGTATCCCCAGTACGGGGCGTGCAGGAGGCAGCCCATGTTTCTCTCTCTCTCTTCCTTCCTCTCTCTCTAAAAAAAATCAATAAAAACATTAAAAAATAATAATAAAATGAAATGATAAAAATTAAAATTATAAAAACACGAGGCACTTATAACAGTGTCTTGCACATTACAAGCACTTTGCTGCTGCTAACCCCTACTGTACATTTTCCTATATAATAGGTGCTAAGTGTTTTAAGGTGCAAAAGTAACATCCAAGAATGTAATGAAATACAGCGACAGAAGTACCTTCTTGAAATGACAAATACATTGAGAGAAAGCTTTAAAAACAACACACCCTCACAAACCTCTACCATTTATCAGCTTGAAGTCTATGCAACTGCGGGCAAAATAAATATGAGTAGAAATTTGCCTCTGACAACTGAGGTTCCGATTTTATCTGCTGCCTCCACAAAGCTTGTAGACATCGTCACAGTGCTGAAAAGCCCATTCCTGTCGGTCCAAAACCGCCCAGTCGACCACACGTGGATTCCTCGCTCGGCTGCTTCCGCTTCTAACCTTGGGCCCACCCCTTTCCCACTCGGCGCCTTCGAATGACGTCAGAAGCGGACGCCGGCGCCGGAAACAGTGCCTGCGCATGCGCTCCGCTGGAACAGCGTCCGAGGGCTTGTCCCGGAGCGTGGCAGCCAGAGGGCCGCGAGGGTCCCAGTCCGGCTGGAAGCGAGCGTCAGCGTGAAGCGTCCCCGAGGCTAGGACCATGAACCGCAGCCGCCAGGTGACGTGCGTGGCCTGGGTCCGCTGCGGCGTGGCCAAAGAGACGCCAGACAAGGTGAGGCCTGGTCGTTCACAGGTAGTGGGAGCGACCTCTTTGCAGCGTCCTCGGTTAGCTGGGGAACCTAGACCCGGGACACGCGGCCCTGGTCTGGCTGTTATGACTGGGCGGGGTGAAGTCGGTTTGGGCCTGAGTGTTGTGATTAGGGCTGCGGCTCCGAACACCTGGGGAGCCTGGGACTGCACCCCCTCATGGTCCCCCCCGCCCCGTAAACCCTACCCCCAGATTCGCGCACCCATGGACCTCCTGGGCTGGAAGAGGGCAGGTTTTTCCTCTGAGTCAGAACCCTCACCCCCAGCAAAAGCCTTCTTGACAACACCACAGCTTCAGCCACACCCCGATGCGTTTTCAGGGTAACGGGAATCAGGAGCACCTCTGTGAACTCCGCTTTCCACTCCTGTGCTCGGCCTTCGGAAGGAGTAAACAGGATGAAAGCTATGGTATAGAAAAGCTGGCGTGGCGACTGCATGTCGTGAGGCTGGGAGATAAGTCAGGAATGTCTTGCAGTAATTCAAGTGAGACGTTGAAGTGGCAGTGGGGATGAGAGGTGGGTGACACATGAAGGAAAAACCTGCAGGAGTTAGGGGCTGGGTCTGTAGCAAAGATGAGGAGTACTTAAGATATTCAGCAGGTACTTACTAGGTGCCTTCTGTGTGCCAGGCATTTTCAGGGTCCTGGAATAGGCAAAACAAAAACTCCCTGCCTGTATATATAATATGTCAGTGGGAATAAATGTTATGAAAGAAGTGGGGCTAGGGGCCTCATTTGAATGTAACTGGGCCAGTGATGGCCGAGATTAGAAAAGTGATAGAAATGGCCCTGGCCGGTCTGGCTCAGCCGTTCGAGTGTGGCCCCCGGACCACAGAGTCTCCGATTAGGTTTCCACTAAGGGCACCTACCTCGGTTGGTTTGTCCCCCACCCTGGTTGGGGTCGTATGGGTTGCAATCATTGGATGTGTCTCTTTCACATGGATGTTTCTATCTCTCTCTCTCTCTCCCTGTCTTCCTCCCGCTCTATCTGAAGATAAATGCAAAAATGTCCTCGGGTGAGGATATAAAAAAGAAAAGAAAAGTGATAGAAATGTAAGTGGTTGAGACGTGAAATTAACAGTAATGAGGGATTGGAGTAGCCTCAATGGATGTAAATTCCTCAGGACACAGACTGTTTTATTCACCAGTTTCTTTGGTGTTTGGCTCACAGTAGACACTCAGTGCATATGTTTAGAATAGGGACAGGAAATTATCTCATTAAAAATTATTGAGGGAACCTGGCCAGTGTGGCCAAGAGGTTGCCAGTTGCCAGTTTGATTCCCAGTCAGGGCACATGCCCAGGTTGTGGGCCGAAACCCCAGTGGGGGGCATGCTGGAGGCCACCAGTTGATGTTCTCTCTCATTGATGTTTCTATCTCTCTCAATAAAGAAAAACATTTTTTTTTAATTATTGAGGGAGCCCTGGACAGGTAGCTCAGTTGGTTTGAGCGTACTCTGAGGTTGCAGGTTTGATCTCTGGTCAGGGCACATACAAGAATTAACCAATGAATGCACAACTAAGTGGAACAACAACCAAAAAAAAAAAAAAATCAGTGTTTAGCACTTTCTCTCTTTCTCAAATCAATAACTTTAAAAAAATTGTTGAGGGAACTAACAGTTATTATTAAAAAGGGACATATATCCTTTCAGATACTTGAAGACAGGAATTTCCAACCATGTCTACAGATTGTAGTCACTTGGGGAGCTTGTAATACTGATGTCTGTGCCCTGCTCCCTACTCTTGTGATTTAATTGGTCTGGAGTATAGCCTGAAATTATTAAAAGATTCCTCACGTGATTCTAATGTGCAGAAAAGTTTGGGAACCATTGCTTGAAGAGTTTATAGAAAGAAAAGATTGAATTTATTCTACAAACATACCTGAAAGGAAAACTCAGACCATTAAGAGAAATTAGAAAAATAAGTATTGCTTAATTAAATTAAAAATCTTTAATTTCTGGAGCTATCCAACAATAGAGTGTCACACCTCAAGAGGATTTCCACATTACTGGAGGCATTTTGGTATAAACTGGATGATTCATTCATTCATCTGTCATCCAGCATCCCTACCTTGGGCTAAGCACTGAACTATGTTTTGAACAGGATATCCAAATGGAGAGTGTTATAGGCCATTGGGAAAGTAAAACTGGAGTTTAGGGCTAGAGAAGGGAGAGTGTAGAGTGATCAGTTCAGGGGTGATAGTTTTAGTCTTGAGAATGAATGAGCTTTGCAAGGAACTTATAGCATGGTGAGTGAATACTTGCTGGTGATAACAGGCAAAAGAGCAGAGGACCCAGGCAAGAGTGGTTTGTGTAGGAATATCCGCAGGGGGAACTGGAGAGAGGGGGCCAAGAAGGAGTCAGAGTGATTAGAAGAAAATGAGGTGGGCTACTATAGAAGTCAGTTTATACAAGTCAGTCTTTTTGGAAAGACTGAAGAGAGCTAAAGGTGATTTTTAAACAACTTTAGGTGGGAAGGGATCTTAATTATAAGGACCTGTGAAAACTCCAATTATGTTAATTTAGAGTCTGGACTGATTGATTCTTTCTCTCAAAGTTGTATTTTACATTAGTTTGCATATATGCATATAAGTTCTGTGGTTTATCTCTCCCCCACCACCCCCTCTTCTGGGGATTGTCAGTCTGTACCCCACTTCCACATCTCTGGGACTACCCCATTCCTCAGACTGTTATGTTCATTATATTCCACAAATAAGTGAGATCATATGATACTAGTCTTTCTCTGTTTGGCTTGTTTTGCTTAGGATAATACTTTCCTGGTCCCTCCATATTGTTTCAAAGGATAAGAGATCTTTCTTTCTTACAGCTGCATATACTCCATTGTGTATATGTACCACAGCTTTTTTATCCATTCATCTACTGGTGGACATTTGGGCTGTTTCCAGATCTTAGCTATTGTAAATAGTGCTGCTATGAACATGGGGGTACATATATTGCTTTTTTTTTTTTTTATCCTCACCCGAGGACATTTTTCCATTTTTTATTCAGATAGAGCGGGAGGGAGAGAGAGGAAGAGAGAGAAAGAAACATCGATGTGAAAGGGACACATCAAGTGGCCGCCACCTGCACAACCCAACCAGGGCCAGGGACAAACTGCAGCCAAGGTACATGCCCTTAGCGGGAACAGAACCTGGGTCTCTGTGGACCACAGGCTGACGTTCTAACCGCTGAGCCAAACTGGCCAGGGCCATATATTCTTTCTGATTGGTGTTTCAGGCTTCTTAGGGTATATTCCTAGAAGTGGGTTCACTGGGTCAAATGGAAGTTCAATTTTTAATTTTTTGAGGTAACACCATAGTGTTTTTCATAGTGGCTGCACCAGTCTGCATTCCCACCAGCAGTGTATTAGAGTCCCCTTTTCTCCACACCCTCACCAACACTTGTTGTTTGATGATTTGTTGATGGTGGCCATTCTGACAGATGTGAGGTGATACCTCATTGTTGTTTTAATTTGCATCTCTCTGATGATTAGTGATGTTGAGCATTTCTTCATAGGTCTCTTAGCCATTTGTATGTCCTGTTTGAAGAGGTGTCTCTTTCAGTCCTCTGCCCATTTTTTAATTGGGTTCTTTGTTTTCCTTTTGTTGAGTTGTATGAGCACTCTCTATACATTGGAAATTAATCCCTTATCTGATATATCATTGGCAATTATGCTCTCCCATACAGTCAGTTGCCTTTCCATTTTGATGACTGTATCTTTTGCTGTGCAGAAGCTTTTGAGTTTGATGTAGTCCCATGTGTTTATTTTCTCCTTTGTTTCTGTTGCCTTAGGTGATGTATCAGTGAAAATTCTGCTGTGTATGATATCTGAAATTTTGTTGCCTACAGTTTCTTCTAGGATTTTTATGGATTCATGAGTCACATTTGAGTCTTTTATCCATTTTGAGTTTATTCTTGTGTATGATATAAGTTGATGTTCTAGTTTTATTTTTTTGCATGTAGCTGTCCAATTTTCCCAACACCATTTATTAAAGAGGCTGTCTTTACTCCACTGTATGCTCTTGTCACCTTTGTCAAATATTAATTGAGCATATAGCCTTGGGTCCATTTCTGGGTTTTCTGTTCTGTTCCACTGGTCTATATGCCTGTTCTTGTGCCAGTACCGGGCTGTTTTGATTACAGTGGCTTTGTAGTATAACCTGAAATCTGGTAATGTGATCCCTCCAACTTTGTTCATTTTTTTCAAGATTTCTGTGGCTATTCGAGGTCTTTTTGGTTCCATATGAACTTTTGAAGTACTTGTTCTAATTCTGTGAAGTATGCCATTGGTATTTTGATGGGGATTGCATTGAATCTATAGATTGCTTTGGGTAATTTGGACATTTTAATGATGTTAATTCTTCCAATCCACGAACAAGGTATGTGCTTCCACTTTTTTATATTGTCCTCTATTTCTTTTTTCAATGACCTGTAGTTTTCTGCAAATAGGTCCTTTATTTCTTTGGTTAAATTTATTCCTAAGTATCTTAATATTTTTGTCGCGATGATAAATGGGATTGTTTTTTTTTTTTCTCAGTTTCTCTTTCTGTGAGTTCATCATTGGTGTATAAGAATGCCATCGATTTCTTGACATTAATTTTGTATCCTGCTACTTTGCCATATTCATTTACTAAGTCTAGTAAATTTTTGATGGAGTCTTTGGGTTTTCTACGTATAGTATCATGTCATCTGCAAATAACGACAGTTTCACTTCCTCCTTTCCCATTTGGATCCCTTTTATTTTTTCTTCCTGCCTGATTGCTGTGGCTAAGACTTCCAGTACTATGTTAAGTAAGAGTGGCAAAAGTGGGCATCCCTGTATTGTTCCTGTTCTTAAGTGAAATACTTTTAGTTTTTGCCCATTGAATATGATGTTGGCTGTAGATCTTTCATATATGGCCTTTATTATGTCGAGATATGATCCCTCTATTCCCACATTGCTGAGCGTTTTTATCAGAAATGGGTGCTGGACTCTGTCACATGCTTTTTCAGCATCTATTGATATGATCGTGTGGTTTTTATCTTTCATTTTGTTTATGTGGTGTATCACATTTATTGATTTGCGAATATTGTATCAATCTTGCATCCCTGGGATGAATCCCACTTGGTCATGGTGAACAATTTTTTTGATGTATTGCTGGATTTGATTTGCTAGTATATTGTTTAGGATTTTGGCATCTATGTTCATCAGGGATATTGGTCTGTAGTTTTCTTTGTAGTGTCTTTTTCTGGTTTTGGAATTAGAATTATGCTGGCCTCATAAAACGAGTTTGGAAGTCTTCCTTCTTCTTGAATTTTTTGAAATAGTTTGAGGAGAATGGGTATTAGTTCTTCTTTGAATGTTCAGTAAAATTCCCCCATGAAGCCATCCGGGCCTGGGCTTTTGTTTGCTGGGAGAGCCTTGATTACATCTTCAATTTCTTCTGTTGTTATTGGTCTGTTCAAGTTTTCTATCTCTTCACAGTTCAGTTTTGGGAGGCTATGTGTTTCTAGAAATTTGTCCATTTCGCTTAGATTGTCGAATTTGTTGCCATATAATTGTTCATAATATCTGTTAACAGTCCTTTGTATTTCTGTGGTGTCGGTTATTATTTCTCCTCTTTCACTTCTGATTTTATGTATTTGGGTTCTCTCTCTTTGTTTGTTGGTGAGTCTAGCTAAGGATCCATCAATCTTGTTTATCTTTTCAAAGAACCAGGTCTTTGTTTCATTGATCCTTTGAATTGTTTGTTTGTTTTTTTGGTGTCCATGTCATTTATTTCTGCTCTGATCTTTACTATTTCCTTCCTTTTACTTGCTCTGGGTTTTTATTTCTGTTTGCTTTCTAGTTCTTTAAGTTGTGAGGTTAGATAGTCTATTAGAAATTTTTCTTGCTTCTTGAGGTAGGCCTGTAGTGCTATGAACTTTCCTCTCAGAACTGCTTTCACTGCATCCCATAGATTTTGTGTTGTTGTGTGTTCATTTTCACTGGTTTCCAGGAAGTGTTTAATTTCTTCCTTAATCTCCCTGGTAACCCATTTGTTGTTCAACAACATGCTATTTAGCCTCCATGTTTCCAAATGTTTTTGCATGTTCTTGTTGCAATTGATTTCTAGTTGCATGCCATTATGATCTGAGATGATGCTTGATATGATTTCAGTCTTCTTGAACTTGTAGAGACTTAGTTTGTGCCCTAACTTGTGGTCTGTCTTTGAGAATGTCCCATGTGCACTTGAGAAGAATGTGAATTCTGTGGTTTTGGGGTATAAGTCTCTGTTAAATCCATTTGATCTAGTGCTTCATTTAGAGTCTGTGTTTCCTTGTTAATTTTTTGTCTAGAAGATCTATCCAGTGATGTCAGTGGGGTGTTGAAGTCCCCTGCTATGATTGTATTGCTGTTGATGTCTCCTTTGAAGTCCTCCAGAAGATTTTTAATATATGTTGGTGCTCCTAAATTGGGTGCATATATATTTACCAAGGTTATATCTTTCTGTTGGATAGATCCTTTCAATATTATGTAGTGGTCTTCTTTGTCTCTAGTTATGGCCTTCAGTTTGAAATCTGCTTTATCAGATATGAGTATTGCTAACCCAGCTTTTTTTTGCTTTCCGTTTGCTTGGAAGATTTTTTTCCACCCTTTCACTTTCAGCCTATGTGAGTCTTTGTTGTGAGGTGGGTCTCTTGTAAACAACATATATGTTAGCCATACTTTCTTGTCTGTCATCTATTCTGTGTCTTTATCAGAGCATTCAAACCATTCACATTTAAGGTGATAATTGATATGTACTTATTTGTTGCCATTTTTGTTTAGTGTGGTTCTATTTTTCTTCCTATTTCTTTTATTTACAGCAGTCCTTTTGCAAACTTCTTTTAAATTCAAAGACTTACAATGACTTCTTTAACTATATTGTAATGAAATGTTTGTTCTCTTGTAGGTAGAGCTTAGTAAAGAAGAAGTAAAACGTCTCATTGCTGAAGCAAAGGAAAAATTACAGTAAGTTTAGGCATGTTGATGTTTGTGGTAAAGTCCAGAAGAAATGTAAATCTTAACTAATGATGACAAAGTGGTCTTGTTATTGAAAAGTGCCATTGGGGTGATTTTCTTTTTTCATCGGCATAGAGAAGAAGGTGGCAGTGATGAAGAGGAGACAGGTGATCCTTCAGAAGATGGCATGCAGAGTGCACGCACTCAGGCAAGACCCAGGGAGCCCCTGGAGGATGGTGACCCAGAGGATGATAGGACACTGGGTGATGACGAGCTGGCCGAGTACGAGTTAGATAAATACGATGAGGAAGGCAACCCAGGTTAGCAGTCATTCACTTATACTGGTATCTAATCACAAATTCAGCGTGTTAGATCAGTGATTTTCAACTTTTTCATCTCATGGCACACACAAACTAATTACAAAAGTGCAGCGCACCAAAAAATAAATTTTTTGCCAGTCTGACCAAAAAAAGGTATAATTTTGATTCATTCACACCAGATAGCTATTGTTGTGTTGGCTGTTGTCATTTTATTTGGCAGTCTAAGGGAAAAGAGGTCAGTGCCCCTGACTAAACAGTCAGATATTGCATGTTTTTTTTTGTTTGTTTTTTTTTTATCCTCACCCGAGGACACTTTTTCATTCTTTGTTCAGATAGAGCAGGAGGGAGAGAGAGAGAGAGAGAGAAACATCGATGTGAAAGGGACACATCGAGTGGCTGCCACCTGCACGACCAACCAGGGCCGGGGACAAACTGCAACCGAGGTACATGCCCTTAGCGGGAACCGAACCCAGGTCTCTCCGGACCGCAGGCCGACGCTCTAACCGCTGAGCCAAACCGGCCAGGGCAGATATTGCATGTTGTAAAAATTACCCCGACTGGGGACCCAACCCACAACCATTCGCAGTGCCCTGACCGGGAACCGAAACGGGACCTCTTGGTGCATGGGTCGATGCCCAGCCACTGAGCCACACCAGCTGGGCGTGTTGGTTTTTATATCAGTCACATAATCTGGCTCTAGGATTAGGAAGATAGTATGTTTCCTAAGTTAGTTTAGAACATAAGCTCTAGCCCCCTAATAAGATCTGAAAACAAAAATTAATATTGTATATTTTATTTTATTACAACTAGTGGGTATTAACCTGTAACACATTTTTTCTTTAGCTACAATGAGAGGAATTATTACCTCCATTTTATGGAAAACAGGCTTACAAAGATGAAATAATTTTTCATTGTCACCCAAGTGGTGTATAATGGGGCTAGATTTGAACATTATTTGTTTCTGAAGCCTTCATTCTTTTTAGTACAGATGCCCCTCAACCTACGATAGGGCTATGTCTTGATAAACCCATAGTAAGTTGAAGCTATTTTAATTAGCAAATGCATTTAATACACCTGCCAAACATTGTAGTTTAGCCTAGCCCATTTCTAGTGGATGTGTATCACTTTTGTACCATCAGAAGGTTGAAAAATTGTAAGTCAAACCATCTGAAATTAAGGACCGACTGTATACTTCAGTGGATGCAGAGGGTAGTTTTTCCACTGGACTCTGGGTTGTTACTATCCTGCTAGGACAGAGTGCGTGGGAATACAGAGAGAGGAAGAGAACCCATCCTCAGGAGATGGCATCCAAAAAGGCTCCTTACCATTCTCCACACCCTGCAGATCATTGTTCCTGTCTTTCTCGCCCAGAAGAAATTCCCGTGTCTGTTTCCTATCAGATCTTTAGGACTTATTAGTCCTACCTCCCTAAAGTAGTTTCCCCTGACAGTTAAAAGTATCTTCCTTTTCCTGAGTTTCATGTTACTTGGGGTCAACTCTATGTCACCCTTGCAGAAGGGTTTGAGTTTAGTGTAAAAGGATATAATAATCCCTCTTTCAGAGTCATATGGCAAATTAGCATATCAGAGGTTCTGAGAAATCTTACAATAAGAAAACCTATTTAGCCCTGGCTGGTTTGGCTCAGCGGTTAGAGTGTTGCCTGGCGGTCCAGAGAGACCCGGGTTCGGTTCCCGCTAAGGGCATGTACCTCAGTTGCAGTTTGTCCCCGGCCCTGGTTGGGTCGTGCGGGTGGCAGCCACTCGATGTGTCCCTTTCACGTCGATGTTTCTCTCTCTCTTCCTCTCTCTCCCTCCCACTTTATCTGAACAAAAAAACGAAAAAATGCCCTCAGGTAAGGATAAAAAAGAAAAAGAAAGCCTATTTAACTTTGTGAAACCCATCATTTTTCTATTTTATTTGACCAGGGAGCTGTTACTTACTCCGTGTTGATGCCAGTGTTTCAAGATCATTTTATTTCCAGGACTTCAAGGCCACCTTTTTGTAGCACTTTCGAATGATGATTACAAGGAGCAAACTAGAGAATCTGAGCAGAATTCAGATGTCTTCTAAGGGAATTTCACATTTTTTTTTAATTCTTTTATTGGAAGATTATAAATTCCAAGTCTATCAGATATGGATTCCAATGTCAAATATAAATGGCTTTTAAATTCCTATTTATCATTATCCACTATTTCCTTTCCCAACTATGAATGATCCATAGGTAGTTATGAAAGAGATGGTGGGATCTAAGTCTAAAGATAGGATGGCTTAGAAAAAATGCTTTTGTCAAAATGACTGTTTTATTCCTTTCAATTTGTGAATTCTTATAGATACTGAAACTCTTGGTGAATCTCTCTTGGGTCTTACAGTCTATGGGAGTAATGATCAAGATCCATATGTTACTCTGAAAGATACGGTAAATATTTACATGGTTTTTCTAATTTTTCTCTGTAAGAGTTTGAAAAACTTTACCAAATATTTGCTTCTAGTCAGTGACTTTTATCTCTCTCCGCTTAGGAGCAATATGAACGTGAGGATTTCTTGATTAAGCCTAGTGACAATCTCATAGTTTGTGGCAGAGCTGAACAGGACCAGTGCAATTTAGAGGTACATGGTGAGTGAAAACAGCCCTTACTAAAAGATTCTAGTCTATAATAGGATATTAAAATAATAACCATAATAGTTACTATAATGAATGGTTAGGTGTCAGATCCTGCCTTCACTCATTGAAGTTTGTTACATGGTTAAATTCTATACAGTCTACAGATTTCCTGGTTATTATACCTAGACATGTGTAGTCTGTGTCACTGGTACCCTATTTAATCTATGGAAATAGGTCTCATGGAAGGTTTTAACAAGGGTTTTTCATCTTTCACTTTCCCCCTGTTGGAGAAAACCTGGATGTAACACTATACAGAAACACAAGAGAAAAATATGATCCCATCACCCACAGGTAACTTGTTGCCCTGGCTTTTTACTCCAGTCTCCTTTCTGGCTGCATTTTCTTTATGTGGCAAAGAGTATGCTCAACAGACAGGTTTTTATCCTGCTCTTTTTTTTTTTCAGACTCATTTCAAATGTTTCCCCTTCAGCAATACATTTTATTTTCTTCATAACAATTCTACACAGAAGCCTACATTTTCCTTTAGGAACCAAAGCATCTTGGTCACATTTTCTAGTTTAGGGAATGTTTGTGTCTAAGCCAGAGGTGACTACTGTGACTCTGACATAGGCAGTGATTTGAGTTTTTCTTTTTTCTTTGAATTTTTAAATCATATACTTTAATGTTGATATTTATTAATCAACAAACATTAATTGAACGGCTGTTTTCTTGCCCTTTGTTTCTCTGTGCACACACCCTCAGACAGGCCCATCCTCGCCCACATACTCTCCTCCCCGCGGTCTTCTATTCATGTCTCAAAACTGTGACGTTTTAATGAGTTTACTATGCTAAGGCCTTTGAGAGGAAGCACAGTTGCACAGTTTGAAAATTAAAACCTTTACATTTAATGTTTATTGGCATCTTCTAGGTTACTTTGTCATTTATTCTATTTATTAGGTTGAATTTCTGTAAGTCTTCACAGTCTTTAAAGGCTGCATATAGGAAGTCTATTGAAGAGGCTGTTTTTATCCCATGGCCCATTGTGATCTATTTATAAAATCAGAAAAGCTTTAAATTGCAGATATTTCAACATGAAGTTATTCTAATTATCTTCGAACTTCTTATGTATTTCATGTGAAAACCATGTTGGTGAAATTTTTAAAAGACCAATTCTGATTTCAAAAAATTAAAACTAGGCTGCCATCACCAACCCAGTACCCCATGGCTCGGTGATGTGTAGCCCTTCCCTTTGGATGTCCCCACCCCCTTTTTCTTTAAATAAATCCAATTCTTCTTTGTAAAAAAAAAAACTATCATAATTTGTCATCAGTGATTTTTATACATTCATGTGCGAACTTATTGTGGTCATTCCTTTGAGTATCAGAGAGGAGTTGAGAAAATCAAACAAATTGTATTCCTACTTCTTTCTAAATTAGGTTATTAAAGATATATTTCTTTGGATTTGGTGTGAAGCCCCAAATTATCCAGCAATCTCTATTCAAGAATATTTTCAAAATTGCATTCTAAACCTGATCTGAATGTTGATCTGATATGGTTAAAATTAGGAGAATATTTTAAATCATCTTCATTGTTTTTATTTGAAATGTGGGCTGAATACATTGACCAGAGCTGAGGTTCTTGCAGAACCACAGGCTGGTCACTTTGAACACACTTTCTCATCCTGTGATGCGACAGACCAGCCATGGGAGCGGCTGGTCCCAGGATCTCTCCCAGAAGCGGGGGGCTGAGGGATTACAATCTTCAGGTTATAATACTAACATTTCTTCTAACAAAAAGCATGTTTGGGGAAAATCTCTGACTATTTGGGCTCTAGTTTATCAGTGTTTCGACTTCTTAGTCATTGAGTCTAACAGTGTTTTTGTTACTTAACGTTATAAATGAATGGAGGAGCTAAGTCTTACAGTTGCCCTATTTCCAAAAAGTGTTCTCAGGAGCTTTATTTACATTGTTGGTCTTCATAAACATTTTCCCATATTAAAGAAGTAATTTTGCCAAGCGTTTAGATTTCTAAACAAGTTGTTCCTTTTCAGTGCTGTTTTTTTCTTCTTGACTTATAACCAAATAGACCTTAAAAGATAAAATAACAATTACAGTCATGCTCTGCTTATGAGGGGCATGCATTCTGAGAAATGCATCATTAGACAAGTTTGTCATTGTGCAAACATCACAGTGCACTTCACAAACCTAGATGTATAGCCTACTGCACACTTAGGCTATATGGTGTAGCCTGTTGCTCCCAGGCTGCAAGCCCGTACAACATGTGACTGGACAAAACAACATTAAGTCAAATCAAGCACAAGAGGAAGTGGTGCAGTTAAGAGACACAGTAAACACGAGATACGTGAAGCTGCTGCTGGATTAACACAGCATAATGTTTTACAGTAAAGTTTTTTTAATAGAGTACACAATAAAGTAATGATAAAAAAGTATAGTATAGTAAGTACATAAACCAGTAACATAGTCATTTATTATCAAGTATTATGTACTGTACATAATGTGTACGCTGTATTTTTATGTGACTGGCTGTGCAATAGGTTTGTTTGCACCAGCCCCACCACAAACATGTTAGTAATGCATTGCACTGCAGCGTTATGACAGTTATGATGTCACTTGGCTACAGGCATTTTTCAGCTCCATTATAGTCTTATGGAACTACCATCGAATATGCGGTCTGCTGGCTGAAACGTTGTTCTATAGTGTGTGACTACTCCTTATAGAGGCCTTGTGAGTGGTTCTTTTCTGTAATGGGTGAACCAAAAGATAGGGCCATTTTAGCTAGTGAGCATGCACATGGAATATTCTGGCAGATGTCAGTTCTCTCTTGGTGTTCTTGTTCCCATTTGGGGTACACCAGGTGATGGCATATTAGACATGCAAATATTTTGTCTAGCAGTAACAACTTGGGACTCTCCTTTAACGTCATCTAATATGTCTCCTTTTAAGCATGTGGTACCTCCAGGTTTCATAGGAAGAGTCTGTTCTTTTGAGTTGGATGTGATTTTTTATTCTGATAAAATAAAGTGTTTTCCTAATCTTTGCAGTTTATAATCAAGAAGAAGATTCTTTTTATGTACACCACGATATACTGCTGTCTGCATACCCGCTGAGTGTGGAATGGCTGAATTTTGATCCTAGCCCAGACGATTCTACTGGTAATTAGAAAACTGAAGATTGCACAGTGGTTCCTAGTCCCGTGTGATTTTCCTAGCCACATAAGTTAGGTGTTCTGTGTGAATGTTTGCAGAATTATTGTTTTATGCAGTTGTTATATCATTCTTAAAACACAATCACACAATTGGTTTGGGTCTGTATGTCCCTATACTTTAGATAGGCACCAGCAAGGGCCTGGAAGCCTTTTGGGCTGCAGTACTATGTGATGGTCTCATAAACCCAGTATAAAATGTCATGGTGTGTCTGATGTTATCAGATAGTGTTCAGGGGCAGGACCGTTTTCAGGAAACACCAGATGTTAATAAAGAACTGAGAACCAGGTTCTCATGTTAGCCTTTTCAACCAAAGCTGCACACTACTGGTTGCCCCATCTTTTTTCTTCTTAATAAGGGTCAAGTCTGATAATACTCATAAACTTACATCTCATTTACAAGGCTGTCCACATTCCTGATCTGATCAGATCCTCATCCTCACAACAGTCCATGAAGGCAGATGGGGTTTGTGTTCTCATTAGCTAAGTGAGGATCCTGGAGCCAAGAGACAGCCCTTGTGGCCCAGGAACCTAGCTGCACATTATGGCATCATCTGGGAGCTAGTTAGAAATGCAGAGGTGGGACCACACCAGGACCTCCTGAATAGAATCTGCATTTTAACAACATTCAGGTGATGTGTGTGCAAATGAAAGTTAGAAAAACTGCTCTAAGCCATTGCTCAATTACTCTGCAGTGTTGTGTTTTTTTAAGTAATTTTTTTTCTTTTACTTTGTCTTTGACTCGTCCGTAACCAAATATTTACTGATCAAATCTATGTATAAGGTTTTGGTGTTTTGAATTATAAATACACCATTTCCTCCTGTAGGAAACTATATTGCGGTGGGAAACATGACCCCCGTTATTGAAGTGTGGGATCTGGACATAGTGGACTCTTTAGAACCAGTCTTCACACTTGGAAATAAGCTGTCAAAAAAGAAGAAAAAGAAAGGAAAGAAGGTGAGCAAGTTAATAGATACTTAAACTAATGACAAACAGAGGTTTACTGGGACTGGTGGGGAGGGACGAGATCATGCACTTTTTCAGTGAGACTCTTGGTGGAACAGGCCAGATCATTACAAAATTACAGTATCTAGTTTCAGAAAGCTCATCAAAGGAAAAATTGATCTCTGCATAAAACCTGTTAACACACTTCATTCTTATACAAAACAATTTACACTCAGGTTGATTTCCTTTATTTAGCCTTCATTGTGTTGAATTCTAAATATCCATGTATTAATTCCTGTAGCTTTTAAACTGTTAAGTTTGGGGGGGGTGATATTTGTAGAATTACATCACATAGATTAAGAACTATAGTTTCTTCTCTAAAGATCGTTTATCATGGCTCTCTAAAGTAATGGGGAACCAAGGTGTTTCCTTTTCTTAGTCTTCAGGTTTGCTTAAGATCAAAACAATAATCTTAATATTTAAAGAATCCTTCAAATTAATTAATTTTATTTTGGGGAGACTTTAATATGAAAAGTAATTAAATTGAACAATAATTACAGAGTTCCTCAGCAGAGGGGCATACCGATGCTGTTCTGGACCTTTCTTGGAATAAGCTGATCAGGTAAAAAGAATTAACATCTGAAGATTTGTTGAAGACTAACCATTGTGTTAACCTCGTGCCTAGGTGGCGTGTTGCAGGTCTTTGTGTCCATGTCTATTCTTCTTCCCAGCAGTACACACTGCTTGAAGGCAGGAGCTGTGCTGCCCGTGTCTGGCACCCCCACACCCCGCCAGCTCTTCGCTCAGTCGTTGCTCGTTGCATGCTCGGTGAGCGGGGCTGTCCTGTGCAGCGCCCCCGGAGGGAAGTGTGTGCGGCAGTGCTGGTGCTGCAGAATTGTGTTTCTTCACCGAACACACTTCTCACTTCATTTCATTTTCACCAAATCTCATCCATATATTTTTAAATATTTTAATGTATTTAATTGTGGTAAAAAAGACAGACCCTAAAATTTACCATTCCAGAACTTTTTTCATCTTCCAAAACTGAAACTATGTACCTGTTAAGCAATAACTCCCCACTCTCTGCTCCCCCCGAGGCCTCCAGGGACCTCATAAGTGAAATCATACAGTATTTGTCCTTTTGTGTCTGGCTTATTTCACTTAGCACAAGGTTAATCCATGTTGTGGCATATGGTGGGATTTCCTTCCTTTCTAAAGCTGAATGATATTCCACTCTTTGTCTCTACCATATTTTGTTTATCCATCTGTCAGCGGGCACTTTTGAGTTCTTCCAGGTGTTGGCTGTTGTGAATAATGCCGCTATTAGTCACACAGATGTGAATAGCATGGGTGTACAGTGTGTGTTAGAGTCCCTGCTTTCAGTTCTTTTGAGTAAATGTACCCAAAAGTGAAATTGCTGGATCATAAGGAGATTGTTTTTACCTTTTTAAGGAACCACCATGCTGTTTTCTAGAGCAGTTGCACCATTTTACATTCTCACTGGTTCCAATTTCTCCATGTTCTTGCCAACACTTGTTACTTTCTGGTTTGGTTTTGTTTTCATAGTAGCCATCCTAATGGTTGTGAAACGGTATGTCACTATAGTTTTGTTTTGTTTTTTAATCCTCATCTGAGGACATTTTTGCATTTATCTTCAGAGAGCGGGAAGGAGAGAGGGAGGAAGAGAGAGAGAGAGAGAGAAACATTGATGTGAGAGAGACACATCAACAGGTTGCCATCCACACAACCCCAACCGGGGTGGGGACCCTTAGCGGGAAACGAACCTGGGACTCTCTGGTCTGTGGGCCGATGCTCTAACCGCTAAGCCAAACTGACCAGGGCATCACTATAGTTTTGATTTGCATTTCTTTAATGATTAGTGATGTTGAGCATCTTTTCAAGTGCTTATTGGCCAGTTGTGTATCTTTGGGAAAGGGACGATCAGGTCCTTTGCCCATTTTAAATTGGGTTGTTTGGTATTTTGTTACTGATTTGTAATTTTTTTATGTATTTTGAATATTAATTCCTTATCACATTTATGGTTTACAAATATTTCCCCCCATTCAGAGGCTTGCCTTGAACTCTGTTGATAGTGTTCTTTGCATTAGAGTTTTTAATTTTGATACAGTCCAATTTATTTTCACTTTTGTTGTCTGTGCTCTTAGTATTACATCTAAGAAATTGTATGTCATCCACATAGTCTTTATACTTGTTCTTACACAGCACTTATCCCAAGAACCCTTTTCCTCATAGCATAGTTGGTTTGAGGGGACGGCAAGGAAGATAAGCATTAGGTTGAGTATAGTTTATCTGAGAGGTAAGAACAAACTGGATTACCTGGTACACATTTTTTTAGCATTTTGGTTACACTGGATACTTTGTAATTGCAGGATCCCAGAGTGCTAGTTTACCAAAGCATATCCTGTCTTCTAGTTTGTGTTCAGACTTCTTCAGAGTTATAACCATTTGAGAAAATGGACCTGAGAAACCTGTTTAGGTTAGTATTTCCTGAATTTAGCTGCAAATCAGAATCTTCCAGGTAACCCTTTAACACAGGTTCCTGGCCCCAATCCCCCGAGACTGATCAGTAGCTCTAGAGCAGGGGCCCAGACCTGTTGCTTTTTTTGTTTTGTTTTGGTGGGTTGTTTATAAGCTTTCACAGGTGAATCTGATGTTGCCAGGCTAAAAGCAATTGTTAGGGTTTTGTCTGAATTGGTCCTGGTCCTGACTAAATGGGCAGATGAATAAGAGATCTAATGAGTATACCATGCTTTTAGGAACCCATTCTTATTTACACGTCTGAACTGTCACACTAATTACATATACTAAATTCTTATAGCAGCTATTACTTGGAGTAACTGAAAGTTCATTCTTAACGAAGCAACCCCTATCATTATTCCAGCTGGTTCACCAATTTCTTTCACACCACAACTCCCTAGTTCCATTTAGACCCTTTCAGCACCAGTCGTCCTCCCTCCGAACTCACATCTCTGGTTTCAGTGCCACATATTTCTTTCTTCCTCAACTCTTCCTTTCCTGTCTTAATGTAGACCTCGATATTCCTTTCCCCATCCCTTACTGAAAAGGTGCAAAATGCTTTAAAATACTTCCCATACTGTGGCATGGAGTTTGGTGAGGAATAACATGCTGACGTTGGTACCTACCTCTAAGGACCTTGGTTTCTAGTAAAATGCTTCCAGTAACAAAATGCATGTTCTCTGCACACCCTTATCGGAGTACTCTTCTCGGAGTGTAGTATCCAGAATTTTTTTTTTAATTTGTTCATTTTCAAGCTTCATTTATTTTTATTGATTTTGTTTGTTTTTATTTTTGAGGGAGAGAGAGAGAAACATCCATGTGAAAGCAAAACATTGATTGGCTGCATCCTGCACATCCCTGAGCCCACAACCAGGGCATGTGCCCTGAGCAGGGATCAAACCAGCAACCTGTTGGTGCAACACCCAGCCACCTGAACCGCACTGCCCAGGGCTAAGCTTCATTTATTTTTAAGCTTCATACAGTAAGAACTTTAACATGGGAGGAATTTCAGTCAAGATGTTTTCAGAGTAACTAGGATGAAAAATGTGCTGTGATATTTTAACTTTTGCTGTTGGTGAACAGTATATGTAAATAAACTAGTTATCGGGAAGTAAAGTTAACATTTAATTTATGAAATGCTGAGAACTAAAACATCTATCAGGGGCACTACCTTTCAGTCACTCGGGTGCTGGCAGAGCAGCTTTTGAGGTGGGTGTGTCCTTATTGCAGGCACAGAAGTGCGACTCACTTTTCAGTATAACAGCCAGTCAGTGGCACCACCAAGAATCAATTTCAGGTTTTCTGGGTGTGTTCTGTTGTAGAACTACATTATTAGTGCTTGATCCCTAAAAAGTAGACATTTTTTCCTAATCACAATTAGTGCTTTTTTAAAAAATAAAACAGTTGATATTAATTCTCACGTCATAAAATTCATTCTCATATCGTACAATTCTGTGGTTTTTAGTGTATTCACAAAGTTGTGCAACCATCACCACTGTCTGATTCCATAATGTTTTCATCAGTCCAGGAAGCAAACCGTGCCCATTAGCAGTCACTGCTCATTCTCCTGTCCCTCCAGCCCCTAGCAACCATGAATCTAGTTTCTGTGCCTGTGGATTTGCCTGTTCTAGACATCTCCTGGAATGGACTCATACATTGTATGGGCTTCTGTGTCTGGCTTCTGCCCCTAAGCATGTTTTCAAGGTCTGTCCATGTTGTAACCTGTATCAGTACATCATTTCTTTTTATTGCTGAATAATATTCCCTTGTATGGTTATGCTACATTTCGTGTATCTATTCACCAATTAATGGACATTTGGTTTGGTTTTGCATTTTGTCTATTATGAATAATGCCATTGTAAACAAGCTTTTACACAGACATATGTTTTCATTTTGGGGGGGGTATATACCTGAGTGCAATTGCTAGTTTATATGGTATAGCATCTATACTGTTTATATTCCCAATGCAGTGTTAGGGGGAGTTCCAATTTTTCTCTATCTTGCTAACACTTGTTATTGTCTGACTTTTTCATTATAGCCATCCTGTGAATATGAAGTGGTATCCCATTTTTTAATTTTTATTTCCCTAATGACTAATGGCTTTGAGCACCTTTTCACATGCTCATTGGACATTTGAATATCTTCTATAGAGAAGTATCTATTCAGATCCTTTGCCCATCTTCTAATTGGTTTATTTCTTTTTATTATTTGGTTGAAAGTTCTTTGTATATTCTAGATCAGCGATTTTCATCTGGTGTACCTGAAGAAGTTTTAAAACATGCAATACCTGACTATTTAGTGAGGGAAGGGTTCTGACCTTTTATCCCTTAGATTGTCAAATTAAAAAATTACAATAACCAATACAACAGCCGTCCAGTGTGAATGAATCAAAATTATACCTAATTTTTTTGTCAGGTTAGCAAAAAATGTAATTTTTTGGTGTGCCAAAGAATTTTAGCAATTAGTTTGTGTGTGTCATGAGATGAAAAAGGCTGAAAATCACTTCTAGATATAAGTCCTTTATCACATATATGATTTTAAAATATTTTCTCCCAGCCCTAGCTGGTGTGGCTCAGCAGCTAGAGCATCAGCCCCACATACTGGGGGAGGCGGGGGGGGGGGTGTCACAAGTTCAATTCCCAGTCAAGAGCACATACCTGGCTTGCAGGTTCCATTCCCGGCCCTTGTTGGGGTTGGGGTGTGTGCAGGAGGCAACCAATCAATGTGTTTCTCTCACATCATTCTCCCCCGCCCCCCTCTCTTTCCCTCCCTTCCTACCTCTCTTCCTCTCCCTACCATTCTCTCTAAAAATCAATGGAAATATCCTAGGGTGAGGATTAACAATTTTTTTTCTCCCATTCTGTAGGTTGTCCTTTTACTTTCTTGATGGTGCCATTTGCAACAGTTTTTCATGTTGATGATGTCCAGTTTATTTCTTTTGTTTATAGCTTTGGTGTCATATCTAAGAAGCCATTGCCTAACCCAAGGTCACGAAGATTTATACCTGTTTTCTTTTGAGACTTACAGTTTTAGCTCTTACGTTTAATAGGTCTATACTCTATTTTTAATTACTTTTTGTGTATAGTGTAGGGGTCTAACTTCACTTTCTAAATTGATTTGAGAGGAAGGGAGAAAGAGAAATACCGATTTGTTGTGCCACTTACTTATGCATTCATTGGTTGATTCTTGTGTGTGTCCTGACTAGAGATCCAACTCGCAACCTTGGCATATTGGGACAACATAACCAACTGAGTTACCCAGCTAGGGCTCTAACGTCATTCTTTTGCAAGAGGCTATCCATTTGTCCTTGAACCATTTGTTGAAAATATTGTTCTTTTCCCCATTGAACAATGAATAATCTTGGCACCCTTATCAAAAAACAATGACCATAAATTTGAGGGTTTACTTCTGGATTCTTCATTCTGTTCTGTTAATCTGATGCCAGTGCCACATTGTCATGATTAGTATAGCTTTTCAGTCAGTTTTGAAATCAGAAACTGATTTTTATCCACCTTTGCTCTTCCTTTTTAAGATTATTTTGGCTATTCTGGATCCTTAGCATTTCCAAATGAAGTTTAAATCCAGCTTGTCCGTTTTCTGCAAAAATGGCAGCTGGGCTTTTGAAAGGTATTGGTTTAATCTGTTGGTCTATCCGTAGATGGCAGTATTTCTGTCTTAACAACATTGTCTTCCAATCCATGAACATGGAATATCTTTGTTTAGATAATGTTTTTTTTTTTTAATATGTTTTTATTGAATTTTTTTTTTGAGAGAGAAAGAGGAAGGGAGAGAGAAAAACATCAGTGTGAGAGAGAATATTCTGCTGCCTCCTGCACACCCCCTACTGGGAATCAAGGCCACAACCCCAGGCATGTGCCTTGACCAAGAATCGAACTGGAACCTCTTAGTCTGTGAGACGATGCTCAGTCCACTGAGCCACACCGGCCAGGCTAGATATTGTTTCTTTTAACTATCTTTTATAGTTTTCAAAACATAAGTCTTGAATATTCTGAAGTATTTTATTCTTTTTGATGCTAGTATAAATGGAATTCTTACATGTAAAAAGTTCGATATTTAAAAGAGCGCTTGATTTGTTTCCTCCCGTAGAAACGTGCTGGCAAGTGCATCGGCTGACAGCACTGTGATTCTGTGGGACATGTCCTTGGGGAAGCCAGCAGCTAGCCTTGCTGTGCACACAGACAAGGTATGATGATTTAAGGGGTAAAAGGGATTCTGAAAACTCTGAGGCAGATACTGGGTATAAATATTCCCAAATATTCATAAATGGCTTTTTGTGAATTCGAGTGCTTCACATGCTATCGCATTGGATCTTCACAACGCCCTGTGTGGTAGTTATAATTGCCCATCTCAGAGATGCAAAAATGGGTGCAGAAAGGTGAAGTGACTAGGAACATTCGTGCTTTGTATCATGTTTAGAGAGGCTCCTAAAAATGCACTCAGTGGGACTTCCACAGCATGTAGATTTGCCTGGATATGTTTGACCACACCCCTTTTTTTCTTCTGAATATATTTTATCATTTGAGGGACATATGTATTATGCCAAACACAATTTGGGGAATGCCATGTTATATCTTAAGTGTTAACCTTTATTTGGAAATGTTAGTCCTTTTCATCATGCAGTACATTTAATGATCTTTAAATACCACTAAATTTCAAAGAGAAAAATTTATAAAAACACAGCCAAGTTGATTTTCACCAAGGACTAGGCAATTTTACCAAAACCAAACAAACAGATCTGTTTATTTATGTTTCTTCCTTTTAGGTCCAGACTCTACAGTTTCATCCATTTGAAGCACAGACTCTGATTTCTGGATCATATGATAAGTAAGAAAACATTGCATTTCAGAATTATTGCTACTGTTTTTATCCTCTTGAACTAATTCAGAAAGTATCACTTGATGCTCAGAGAGAATGCATTATGTCTTACTCTCTTGGCCAAAACATCACATGGAGTGAGAGACCAACTCTACGCTCATGGGGAGAACTCCCATGTCACTGGCAGAGGGCATGGCTAGGGGGAGGGGTGAAGAATCGGGCCCACTAGTCGACCACAGAGGAGTGTCCAGTCGTGTGCGCCGCTTTTCAGATTGGGTCTGGAGGTGGGAAAGATAACTAGTAGAAACAGAAACCCAGTCTTTATTTTGACTCTTTGTCCTTTCAAAGAGTGGTATGTTTAGATTTTTTAGATTCAGGCAAAATTAGAAAAGTATCCATCCATTGGTTCCCCCAACACAGTAACCTTTTTTCTTTTTAAATACAGTTATCCCTCACCACTTTGCACTTAGACTTTCGCGGCTTCACTCTGTCGCGGTTTTTTCAAATACTATACTATATTTGAAAAAAATGGTGATAGAGTAAAGCCGCGAAAGTCAAGGTGTGAAGTGGCGAGGGACGACTGCATATAAATAAAGAATCCTACTTCGCGGAAATTCATTTATTGCAGTAGATAATCAGTCTGGAACTGATTAACCGCGACAAACAAGGGCCGACTATAATTTATTTTTTCCGCCACCGTTTATCTCCTCTGTGCCCTTCCACCTCCACCCACCCCAACAGTAACCTTCCTGCAGAGGGTAAGTGTGACTAAGACATGGGTTATCTGGCTCTGAGCACTGCTGGGAGAAGGAGAGTTAGAAATCGTCCTGGTCTTTTGGAAATAGAGACAATTCATCTTATAAAGGGAGGATTCAACCTGGAGAAGGTCAAGATCCCTATGACATCCAGAGCCACTAGTTCCTTCAAGTGAGAGAGTCCACCAATCAATTCATCTTTTCTATTTTATTTTGGAACCTCAATGCAGGCTTTAAATAATTGGATTCTGACTTCACAGTGTTTTATTACCATGTCATTAAAAATAAACTGAAAACAGCCCAGGCCAGTTTGGTTCAGCGATTAGAGCATGGGCCCACAGACCAGAGACTCCCAGGTTCGGTTCCTGCTAAGGGCACGTACCTTGGTTGCAAGTTTGTCCCCGGCCCCTGTTGAGGTCATGTGGGTGCCAACCACTCGATATGTCTCTCTCATCGATGTTTCTCTCTCTTCCTCTCCCTCTCACTCTATCTGAAGATAAATGCAAAAAAAGAACAAAGAAAGAAAAATAAAATAGGAGAACTGAACTCTGAAAACCCTAACTTTGCCTTTATGTGTGCAGGTCAGTGGCTTTGTACGATTGCCGAAGTCCAGAGGAAAGCAATCGAATGTGGCGATTCAGTGGGCAGATCGAGAGAGTGACTTGGAATCACTTTTCCCCTTGTCATTTCTTGGTAAGACCATGCATATTACCATTTTGCTTATCCAGGTTACTAATATTTATTTTCTTTCATTCCATTGTAGAGAGACTCTGAAAAGCTATTTTGTATTAACAGTGTGAAGTATTTGGATTTTAGGGTGTAAAAAAAAAAGGTATTTTTAACAAGAGAACAGTGGATCAGCCACAAAAAACAGTAAACATGTAAATAAGTTTGATGATTTCCAACCATTCCGAAGTGTGCCAGATTTTACTTTGATTGTTTTATTGTGTGTGTTTTTTTTAAATACTTAACGTGGTTAATATTCTTTTAATTTTTTTTAACTTTAAGTCCTAGTACTTAAATGCTAGCCTATTTAATTAATATAGCACTGTCTCCCAGACAGGAAAAAAGTATAAGATCTTTCTATAAATACCCCAGTGTCTGTAGGATGACAGTTTTCTATGTAGCATACAATGATTCCATTGACATTTCAATCCATGGAGAGATGAAATCCCAACTTTCATCCAGAAGGGAAGAGAGTAATTAAAGAAATTGTGATGCATCTATATATTTTCTAATTTTCCTAAAGTAAATATGTAGGGCTTTGTAAATGAGGGAAAGAGTTCTTTATAAAGTTCTTAAAATGTGCACAATTTTAGTAAGGTTTTTTTCTCCTTTTTCCTGTATTGGCTGTTGGTCTTGGCCTGTATGTAGGCTCAAGTCTCTCTCCCATCCTTGACTAGGTCTGTTTCGTAATTCTTTTGTTTCTTCTCCCTAACATGAAAGTGTAACAATACACTATAACGATTCATCGTGCCTTTCTTCAGAAGCCTTGTTTCCTTGACATTCTTTATTATTCCCCCCTCTTTGATTCTTCTGTGAGGTCCTCCTCACCCTGTACTTTAAGTGGCCATGCTTTCTGGGCCTCTATCCTCAGCACACTGGTCTTTTTTTCCATCACCATTTATCTACTCTATACCCTCTTCCACCTCCACCCCCTTTCCCCAACACACTGGTCTTTTAATTCTGCTTTCCTAGGGCATGTCCCCTCTGTTCTCATGGCTGTGACTACCACCTCTCTAACCAGTCCATACCACTCCCATAGCCTCCCATTCATACCAGCGGCCTAGTGGGTACATCCTATCAGCTGACTTAGTCCATGTAAGAGCAAACTCAGCTTATCCACAAGTAAATACTTTCTGTCCATGTTAACTTTTTTTTTAAACTTATCTTTATTGTTGAATGTATTACAGATGTTTCTCATTTTTCCCCCCATTGACCCCCTCCTCCCCACACTGTTGTCTGTGTCCATTGGTTATGTATATATGCATGTAAGTTCTTTGGTTTATTTCTTCCCACCCCCCATCCCCCCTTCCCTTTGAGGTTTGTCAGTCTAACAACCAATTTGTACTTCTTAATCCCTTCACCGTTTTCACCCATTCCCCCAAACCCCTTCCATCTGGCAACCAACAAAATGTTCTCTGTATCTATGAGAAT
This sequence comes from Molossus molossus, assembly GCF_014108415.1. NCBI lineage: Eukaryota > Metazoa > Chordata > Mammalia > Chiroptera > Molossidae > Molossus > Molossus molossus. Next base: position 9,667,448 of record NW_023425345.1, on the reverse strand, counting down.
GTTTCTGTTCTACCTGTTCATTTTGTTTGTAGATTCAATTGTTAATAGCTATGTTTCATTGCCATTTTGTTTGTTCATATTTTTTTTCTTTCTCTTCAAGAAGACCCTTCAACATTTCATATAATAATGGTTTGGTGGTGATGAACTCCTTTAGCTTTTCCTTGTCTGGGAAACTCTTGATATGGCCATCAATTCTAAATGACAGCTTTGCAGGATAGAGTAATCTTGGTTGTAGGTTCTTGCTTTTCATCATTCTGAATATTTCTTGCCACTCCCTTCTGGCCTGCCAAGTTTCTTTTGAGAAATCAGCTGACAGTCTTATGGGGGCTCCCTTGTAGGTAACTAACTGCTTTTCTTTTGCTGCTTTTAAGATTCTCTCCTTGTCTTGAACCTTTTGCATTTTGATGTTGATGTGTCTTGGTGTGGGCCTCTTGAGGTTCATCTTGTTTGGGACTCTGTGCTTCCTGGACGTGTATGTCTGTTTCCTTCACCAAGTTAGGGAAGTTTTCTGCCATTATTGTTTCAAATAGGTTTTATATTTCTTGTTCTCTCTCTTCTCCTTCTGGCACCCCCAACAGGTGAATGTTGGCACGCTTGAAGTTGTCCCAGAGGCTCCTTAAACTATCCTCATTTTTTTTGGATTCTTTCTTCTTTTTGCTGTTCTGATTGGGTGTTTTTTGCTTCCTTATATTCCAAATTGATGGTTTGCTTCTTGGCTTTACCTACTCTACTATTGAATCTGTATAAATTATTCTTTATTTCAGTTAGTGCCTCCTTCATTTCTGACTGGTCCTTTTTTATGCTCTTGAGGCCCTCACTAAGTTCACTGAGGTTCTCACTAAGTCCATTGAACATCCTTATAAGCAGTATTTTGGACTCGGCATCTGTTAGGTTGCTTATCTCCATTTCACTTAGTTCTTTTCTTGGAGTTTTGTTCTGTTCTTTCATTTGAGACCTGTTTCTTTGTCTCCTCATTTTGGCTGCCTCCCTGTGTTTGTTTCTGTGTATTACTTAACGAGTGGTATGGGGCTATCTGAGACCAGATGCTGCTTGATTGAAAGAATTTAGGAAAACCTGAAACAGGATCCAAGACAGGCCAATCCTATGGTTAAGCAACTGGCAACAGCTTGGGTGGGCCTGAGGTTGGGTGGGGCGGGGCCTCAGGGAATCACCAGGGCGGGGCTACCAGTGTAAGCCAGGTTGCTGGAGCCCCAGATATGAAGGCTGTCTGCCACCCCAGGGAAGGGCTCACCAAAGGAACAAAGGCCTCTGACAGCACATTTGTCCCGGGAAAAGCCCCCTCTCCAGCCCTCGCTCCAGTGCCAAACAGCTCAGTTCTTCCCTGTATGTCTCTGGCGCCCCTCGAGCTGCCTCCCCTCCAAGCTTAGAGGGAGAGAGTCCGATAAGTCCGTGCGCGGGCCCTTTAAGGAGCTGCCTGGGGCTCCAGCCGCCTCAGCCTCCCTGAGCCTCAGTTCCCACTGGTTTTCCAGCCAGAAGTTACGGGGATTCTCTTCCTGGCACTGGAACCCTGAGCGGGGCACCTGGTGTGGGATGGGGACCCCTCAGTCCTCAGGGAGGACCTTCCCAGCCGAGGTGTCCTCCTGATTTTTATCCGCCACATGTGGGTGTGGGTGTGGGACCAGCCCGTCCCCTCCGCCCTCCTCCCAGTCTCCATGTGGCTGCTGCTTTAATCCCGTAGTTGTAGGACTTCCATTCAGCTCGATGTCAGGCGGTTCTGAATGATGGTTGTTCTGTAGTTTAGTTGTAACTTTGATGTGGTTGTGGGAGGACGTGAGACTGCGTTTACCTACCCGCCATCTTGACCAGAAGTCCCACATTAACTTTAATAAGCTCCTAAGGTAAGTCCGGTGTATAGCTGACTTTCACTATCATTTGTACTGTTTACCCATTGTTACATTTGATTGTCATATAGCACAATCTTGCCATCTTTTACCCTTTCCAGGCCAGTACAGATGACGGCTTTGTATATGATTTGGATGCACGTTCAGATAAGCCCATTTTTACACTTAATGCACACAATGATGAAATCTCTGGTGAGCAAGAATAGTGTTTCTCTCATTTTTATTAAATTATGAAGAAGTAAATCTGTATTTCAAAGTCAGAGTCTCTGAACTAATCTTCCTTTAGGTCTTGATCTCAGCAGTCAGATCAAGGGTTGTCTTGTGACTGCGTCAGCGGACAAATATGTGAAGATCTGGGACATCTTAGGAGACAGGCCAAGTCTAGTTCACTCCAGGGACATGAAAATGGTAAGGCTCTCCCTGGGCATCTTTGTTTTGTTTCTGATCTGTACAGTTTGTCATTCTCCGGGAATCAGCACATTAAATATGGATTTGTTGGGGGAGTTAATTTTGAGCTTTAGCCAAATTTGGTGAGAATTTTATGACTTGGGATAGTTTGAGGGTAAATCAATGTCTATCTAGTTCCTTTTTCAACTCACATGTTTACCAGTTGCTTGGCAAGAACGAGAGATGTAGGAAGAAGGTGTTCTAGGACATGGGTGGAATGGCCGCATTTTTTTACCCTAAAGTCAGTACTGTCCCAGGAAATCTTATACCTGATTGATGGCACTATAGCTGTTGGGGGTGACTGTATCACTTTTTTTTTTCTTTATTGATTTGAGATAGAGAAACATCAGTAAGAGAGAACATCGATTGGCCGCCTCCTGCATGCCTCCCACAACCTGGGCATATGCCCTGACCAGGAATCAAACTGACCACCTCTTGGTGCATGGGTCAGCGCTCAACCACTGAACCGTACCAGCCGGGCTCAGTGTATCACTTTTTTGCATAACTAGTTCTGACTACATTGAAATTGATTACTATGTAGTGGCAACAATTTTAGAAATAGTGAATTCATTCACTCAGCAAATATTTTTTGCACACCTACTGTGCACCAGGCACTGAGTTATATAAATTAAATTGCAGACATAGAATATTGTGTGATTGTTTTAAAGTGACTATGTGTGTGTAAATATTTGTGGAGAGGAAGGTTACAGAAGCAATTTTTATAGTACCATCCATGCTTCTACTTAAATGCTTATGTGCCTGAATGAGTATATTTAATCTGGAAGCCCTTAACCCAAAATATGAATAGTAATTATCTCAATGAATGGTTTCTATAGTTTTTCTTGTTTTATTTTCTATAATACATGGGCCATCTAGTAATAAAAATGAAAACATTAAAATTTAGAAATGGTCAGTGTGGCCCAGTGGTTGAGCATCGACCCATGCACCAAGAGGTGGCTGGTTCAATTCCCAGTCAGGGTACATGCCCAGGTTGTGGGCCTGATCCCCAGTGGGGACATGCAGGAAGCGGGCAATCGATGTTTCTCTCTCTTGCTCTCTCTCTTCCTCTTTCTCTAAAAAAAAACTTTTTTAGAAATGACTTAATAGTAACCTCTGGTACCTTCACCATCTTTGCTTAAAAAGAACTAGAAATACTTAGATTAGATTTATTAGGAAATTTGTAATAGAATGATAATGGAGATAAGAGACCTGAGTGGTCATCACAAGCATGCACACCGAATGTCTATCATGCTGAACTTGCCTGGCTTCCTATTGTGGTAATATTCTTTCCAATTTGACTGTGATTTGCCTTTTAGAAGGCTTGAAAGAGATACTGGTAAGTTGGTTTTGAGTAACCATTCAAATCATAGGTTCTTGTAGACAGGGATCTAGATTGGGTTCTCTATAAAGATTAAAATCACTGACATTCTATTTTCTTCTCCCCAGGGAGTTCTCTTCTGTTCTGCCTGTTGCCCTGATTTGCCATTTATTTATGCCTTTGGGGGTCAGAAAGAAGGGCTTCGGGTGTGGGATATAAGCACCGTCTCTTCAGGTAAGAATTAATTTCCTGCTTTTCTGAATGAGTTCTATAATGGCTAACAGCATGTATAGATACATTAGGTAGATCCCGTGTTCATCGTGTAGTCTGCTTAGGAAATGTTTATGTTCACAAATAATTTTGTCTTTATGTGCAGGTCATTCAGAAATATCTGTTATCTTTATAACAAAACTTGAATTTTAAAATGGAAAGATCTTAATGGGAAAGCTAGAAGGAACTGTAGCATGATCTCAAGGAATAACCCTCCCCGTTCCAGGGTGAATAAATCTGCTCTCCTCGTGGGGCCACCCCCTCCCGTCCTGGGAGCCTGGCTGCTGGTTTGTTACTTTGCGGTAGTCTGGTTTGTCCTACAGTCATGGAGCAGCCACACTCTCCGCCTCCCGAATCTTCCCTCCATATAGAAAAATGGTCCCAAATCTAAGTTCTGTGTATAAATGATACAGATGAAAGAGAGAGAATAGGAAACTCTCAGAAGTAGAATAATGGAAGGGGCATTTGTTATCAAAGTGGATTAGATAAATCCAGGACAAGGCAAAGAAAATACCAAAAAAAAGTAGTCATTTTAAAACTTGATTAAACCTCATTTAGAACATGAACTTGTACTTCTGAGTTGGTGACTTACATTTACTAAGTGTTAAATACATCTCATGAGTAAAACTTCCACTGTAGAGTAACTTACTGCTCATTTCTACATTTTAGTTTCTTTTTATATTATAGTCTTTTAATTTTCTGATCTGGTAATTTCTTAATTCTTTGTTTTAGTAAATGAAGCATTTGGAAGACGAGAGAGGCTTGTTCTTGGTAATACAAGAAATTCATCTATTAGTGGCCCTTTTGGGAGCAGGAGCTCAGACACACCAATGGAGTCTTAATGAGGATCATACAATTTCCTGTTTTGTTTACCTTAACTTGGAATTTTAAAAAGCTGGCCTAAAAATGTTCCATGTGTAGCGACAGAAACAAAATTCATTTCCTACTGCCTGACATTCCTCTCTGCAGCTGTGGTGGCAGAGCAGGGCCAGTCTCCGAGCTTGCTGTTCGAGCATGTATGTGTGAGCTTCCTGTTGCAGGTCTCCTTGGGAAGGGTAATAAAAAAGGTTTTTTAAAAATACTTCCTTAAGTATGCCATCTGTCACATATGTTATCTAAGTCTGTAAAATAGCTAGTAATTTATATAATTTTTAAAAAGAGGAAAATCCGCCCTGGCCGGTTTGGCTCAGCGGTTAGAGCGTCGGCCAGCGGTCCTGAGAGACCCGGGTTCGGTTCCCGCTAAGGGCATGTACCTCGGTTGCAGTTTGTCCCCGGCCCTGGTCGGTTGTGCGTGTGGCAGCCACTCGATGTGTCCCTTTCACATCGATGTTTCTCTCTCTCTCTCTGTTCCTCTCTCTCCCTCCCACTCTACCTGAGCAAAAAATGGAAAAATGTCCTCGGGTGAGGATAAAAAAAAAAGAGGAAAATCCTGTAATCTTAACAGATGGGTAAACCCAGGCCAGGAAGGGTTGTGATTTGGCCAAGATGGCACAGTAGGCCACGAACAGAGGCAGGCACTCCAGGGAGTGCACGTTCCAAACTGACTATCCTCCAGTTAATGCTCATGACTTACAGCTATTCTGAGTGCTTCTGTTTGGTAACAATTAAAAGTGGCCTGCCTTTTTTCCCTAGCATGGCATTCAGTGTTATCAAAGAAGAGACATTCCATAATGATAAAGATGTCAGGCTACCAAGATCATATAACACGCATAAATTTTATGCACCCAACATAGGAGCACATAAATACATAAAGCAACTGTTAACAGAACCTAAGGGGAGAAACAGCAATACAATAATAGTAGAAGACTTTAATATTCCGCTTTCACCAGTGACTAGATCTTTAAGACAGAAAACTCAATAACAGTGGCCTTAAATAACTCGCTAGACCAGGTGGACCTGACTTATACAGAACATTCCATCCGAAAGAATGGAATATACATTCTTCTCAAGCACACATGGGAAATTCTCCAGGAGAGATCATGTTAGACCACAGAACATGTCTTAATAAATTATTATTTTTAGTTTTTCTCTCCCCATCCCTCCAACCCCACTTCCCTCTGGTAGTCACCATACTGTTATCTGTGTTTATGGGGGCTTTTTTTTTTTGCTTAAACCCTTCACCTTTTTCACTCAGCCCCCCAACCCCCTCCCCTCTGACAGCTATCAGTCTTAATACATTTAACATTAAAATCGTGTCAAAGATCTTTTCCAACCACAATAGTATGAAACTAGAAATCAATTACAAGAAAACTGGAAAATTCACACATAGGGTGATTAAATAATATGTACCAAACAACCAGTGGGGCAAGAAATAAAAGAGAAATTAAAAATAAAGACTTAAAATAAAAAAGATTAGTGAAACCAAGAGCTGGGTTTTTGAAAAGGTAAAATAGACAAATCTTTACTCGGCGCTCAAAAATCAAAAAGTGATACCACAGAAATCAAAGGACCATAAAGGACTACTATGAACAAATTATATCCCAACAAATTGGACAATCTAGAAGAAAGGGAAAATTTCTAGAAACATGACCTAAGACTGAAGAAATAGAAAATGTGAATAGACTGATTACTGGTCAAGAGATTGAATCGGGAATTAAAAACCTCCCAACAAAAATCTAGGACTTCATTGCTTCACTAGTTAATTCTATCAAACATTTAAATAAGAGCTAATACCAATCTTCCTGAAATAGTTTCAAACTCTTTTTTAAATTTTATTTTTATTGATTGGAGAGAGAGAAAGAAACATAGATCAGCTGCCTCCTGCGTGCCCCCTGCTGGGGATCGAGCCCGAAGCCCAGGCATGTGCCCTGATTGGGAATCAAACTGGGAATCTCTTGGTGCATGGATTGATGCTCAACCACTGAGCCATACTGGCCAGGCCCAAACTCATTTTATGAGGCCAGCGTTATTGTGCCAAAATCAGAAACGGACACCACAAGAAAAATTACAGGCCAATATCCCTGATGAATATAAATGTATAAATCTTCAGTGAAATAGCAAACCAAATTCAACAAGATGTTAAAGGGATCATAAGCCATGATCAAGTGGGATTTCGTCCAGTGATGCAAGGATAGTTCAACATCTATGAATCAAAGTGATGCATATCACATTAACAAAAGGAAGGATAAAAATAAGACCATCTCAAAAATATGCAGGAAAAAACTGACAGAATTCAACATCCATTTGCGATAAAAACTTTCAACAAAGTGGGTACAGAGGAAATATACGAGATCCCCATAATAAAGGCCATATACGGGTTGGGCAAAAGTAGGTTTACAGTTGTGAGTAGGTGAAAGTTTATTCTTGTACTATTTTGCATATGAACAACTGTAAACTACTTTTGCCCACCTCTGTATATGGCAAGCCCACCACTAACATAATACTTAATGGTGAAAAAGCTGACAGTATTTTCTCTGAGGTTGTAAGATAAGGATGCCCGCTCTTGCAATGTTTATTCAACACAGTATTGGAAGCCCTAGTCAGAGCAACCAGGCGGGGGAAGAAAGCATCCAAAGCAGAAAGGAAGAAGTAAAACAGTATCTGCAGATGAAATACAGAAAACCTTAAAAACTCCACCAAAAACCTGTTAAAACTAAGACAAATTCAGTAGTTGCAGGATATAAAATCATATAGAAATCTGTTGCATTTCTATACAATAATGAATTATAAAAGAAATTAATCCCATTTACAATTGCACCAAATAAAATATGTAGGAGTAAAGTTAACCAAGGAGGTGAAAGACTTGTACAATGAAAACTACAAGACATTGATTTTAAAAATAAAGACAAAAATAGCCCTGGCCGGTTTGGCTCAGCAGTTAGAGCGTCGGCCTGCGGTCCTGAGAGACCTGGGTTCGGTTCCCGCTAAGGGTGCGTACCTCGGTTGCAGTTTGTCCCCGGCCCTGGTCGGTTGTGCAGGTGGCAGCCACTCGATGTGTTCCTTTCACGTCAATGTTTCTCTCTCTCTCTCTGTTCCTCTCTCTCCGTTCCTCTCTCTCCCTCCCAGTCTACCTGAACAAAAAATGGAAAAATGTCCTCCGGTGAGGGAAAAAAAAATTAAAATAAAGACAAAAATAAATGGAAAGATTACATGCTCATGGATTGGAAAAATTAATATTGTTAAAATGTCCCTACTACCCAACGCAACCTACAGTTTCAGTGCAATCCCTATCAAAATTCCAATGGTATTTTTCACAAAAACACCAATCCTAAAATTTGTGTGGAACCACAAAAGACCCTGAATATCCAAAGCAATCTTAAGAACAAAGCTGAGGCATCACTTTCTGATTTCAAGCTATATTACAGAGCTACAGTAAACAAAACAGTATGATATTGGCACAGATCAATGGAACACTAGATTTCAGAAGTAAGCGCGTGCATTAATCGTCAATTTACAACAAAGGAACCAAGAATATAGGAGAGTGTTTTTAGTAAATGGTATTGAAACGACCATACACCATATGCCTTATACCTTAAATACCACACACACACAAAAAAAAACTCAAAATGGATTAAAGACTACTATAAGACTCAAAACTATTAAATTCCTAGGACAAAAAGGTGCTAAGCTTTTTATTTTTATTTATTTTGATATTTTGTTCAGATAGAGTGGGGGGGGGGCATAGATGTGAAAGGGACACGTCGAGTGGTCACCACCCACATGACCCAACCAGGGCCGGGGACAAACTGCAACTGAGGTACATGCCCTTAGCGGGAACCGAACCGCAGGCCAACACTCTAACCACTGAGCCAAACCGGCCAGGGTTGTGCTAAGCTTCTTAACATTGGTCTTAGCAATGATTATTTTGGATCTGACATCAAAAGCAAACAAACTGCCTAACAGACATAAGCTAGGGCAGAGAGCCTGAGCGGCATCCGAGACTACCCTAAGCTAACTGCCCTCTTGTAGCCACAGTCTGATACAGTGGCACACCAGGAGTGGTCCTGCAGGTTACTGACTACAACACAGGCTGAATTCGGCGCTTCCGCAGATTTCTTGAATAAAAATTATATTTGGGGGGAAAGAGTGCAAATCCAAAGAGTGGAATGATAATGTGAGGAGATAAGTACCCCAAACCCCAAAGATTTCTCTTATCAACAAAAGGAGCTCCTCCTCACCTATCTAATAAGAAGGGTTTTTTGCCCTGGCCGGTTTGGCTCAGCGGTTGGAGCGTCGGCCTGCGGTCCAGAGAGACATGGGTTTGGTTCCCACTAAGGACATGTACTTTGGTTGCAGTTTGTCCCCGGCCCTGGTTGGGTCGTGTGGGTGGCAACCACTCAATGTGTCCCTTTCACGTCGATGTTTCTCTCTCTCTCCCCCTCCCACTCTATCTGAACAAAATATCGGGAAAACAAAAATGTCCTCAGGTGAGGATAAAAAAAAATACGAGTTTGGGGGATGGGGTGGACCATCCAACCCATAACAGGCGGTAACCACTTGTATACCTGCAGATAAGGTGTTTTTGAGTGACTTAAGATGTGGCTGGGTGATCACATACTGTAAGTTGACATACTTGATGAGGGGCTGACAGCCCGGCATGTTTATGTTCAACATAAGTTAAGGCGGAACCAGATTTGCTCCTGTCACCTCGTTGCCCTCTGTTGCCCTGAGGAGCTCAGCTCAGCACCCATGAAGGTTACAAGCAACTCCCCTTCACAGGACACGCAAAACATACACTAAACTACAAGAACACGACTAACTCATTTCTAGGCTTTGCCTTGAAAACTAATTATGCTGTTTTTCCTGTATTAATAAAATCTAGGGCTTCTTGGGCCACCTATAGCCATTTCTTTTAGGATAGAAATCTGTACTAACCTAAAACTAGACTACTGGCTAATGTTTAATGTACATCAACACTGCGGTGGCCCTTTACACGTTAACATCAACCAGTATTATGAAATGGGAACTCATTATTCTCTGTTCACAGTAAACAGGCATAGAGAGGTCACATAACTTGGCTGAGGTTCAAACCAGCACACAGCCAAGCCCAGGCTGGGGAACATGTGGTCGGCTCCACAGCCCACTCGCGTCCTGCTTCTCACGCGGCCCTTCACCCCGCAGCAGCAGCAGCAAGGCCACCTGCATGCAACAGGCAGAGAAGGCTCACAGCAAAATCTTGTCAAGAGGCCAGTTACTAATTTATTCATCTTGTGAGGACTTTCAATGTACATTTTAAATCTAAGAGGTAAAAAATGAAGACAGTGGTAAATTAGCAATAAAAATTATTCTCACCTAAAACCGTTCTCTATTGTTTGTTTGGGTTGTTTTTGTATTGGCCTGAACTACCTGGGGCAGCCTTTCAACCAGCATTAGGAAATGAAGGCACTGAACTCAGCATGAGCCAGAGGAAGGGAGAAAAGCAGCTTCGAGTTCCAGCACCAGTGGTTGCCGGGGAACGGGTGGCCTGCCACCAGGATGCCTTTGGCAAAAGGCTCAACTTGGAGTTGCCCCAGTCACACCAGAGCTGCCTGACCTGATGGAGGCTTCATGACCTAGTGACAAGTGCCACCTCACCCCCTCCCTCCACTGCAGCCCGGCCAGCTCTGCAGGAGGCAGCAGATCAGGGCACTACCTTAGGGAGCAGCAGGGCACCTGAGCTGGAAACAGGGAGCCGTTTGCCTGAGCGCGCGCGCGCACACACACACACACACACACACACACACACACACACACACACACACACACACACACACACACACACACACACACACACACACACACACACACACACACCCACACACACACACACACACACACACACACACACACACACACACACACACGGCAACGTGATCCCAAAGCTGCCGGACTTAGGAAATGCTCTCTCCACCTCTCACCTTTAAAAAACTCAAGTCGTACCCAATTCTCCCCTGAAGACTTATTCCTCTCCTTCCTGGAAATGAGGTTACAAAAGGAATCCTGTATTTTTTAAAAAGTTTTTATTTTAATCCTTCCTAGAGGAATACAGATTTGAATGAAATACATTCATTCTATAAATACATTAGCAGCAAAACCTTCCCACCAGAGTCCTTGCTACTCTGACCCAGAGGTGGTAGCTCAGTGCAGGAGAGTGTGTTCTCTCAGTCGTCAACTGACGGATCTGCTTCTTGCTGAGAGCAAGAGACGCGTGTGAAACCAGGTGAAGAGCAGACGGATGGAAGAACTAGGCCGGGACCCTGACACACCCACAAGGTGACTGCAAGCCTCCCGCCTCCCGAATCCTTTGGTATCCACCATGTTAACTGGTGAGGTCTTCACCGGACAGCTAGGTAGGCCTAACCTTGCAAATTCACCAGTGTATTTGGAATCATTTGTCTTTCTGGGTTGGTAACATTTTAATGGTGTCCTGATCCTTTTCAGAGGTTAAGCCAAATATAAAGAATCATTCCCTCCCTCCCATGGGCCGAGGTACCACTTTGCCAGCTGAGTCCAAGTGTGCTTATTTTCAGGACATAACCCAGCGGGCATTATTTGGCTCTATACCTCCAGGTCCCCTTGGTCTAGGGGCTGGAAGCTTTATTGGGGGCAGAGATATGTGTAAACCCACTTAGGTATTGAAGGAACCACCACCAAGTGCCTCACTCTGGCTTCTGTCAAAGCTAGTTTCCTGGACAGTGGGCCAGGCATCTCTCCTCCTCTCCATCATGTCTGTTCTGGGATGAATAAATCACAACAGTCCACAAAAAATACAACACTGGAACTACAATCAGCAATTGTGATGACAATGAGGCAGGGACCAAGTTTAGACTACTATTAAGTCATAGGACTGGGAAGAAAAGTGAATAGAATACTTGAAAATAAATTGATTTGTTTGGGCAGAAGGCAGCTATGACTCAGGCAGAAATGTGACACAGATTATCATGTAAATACAGACCTCAAAAGTTGACACTTTCCTCCTTACACATCATTTAAAAATAGGACACATGGTCTCTTTTCCCAACCTGTTTTAGTGTTTTCATTAGGATACTCCCCATAAGTGCTTCATCCATTCCCATTCAGTCTGTTTTGACTGTTGGCTAGAAGGAAGTCAGAAACCATTTATATAAAAACCATTGTAGGGGTAACTGTTTGTGTGTGTTTTTTCCTTTGCATTTTTCATCCAAAACAATTGGAGTCTTTTATTTATGTGCTGAGAGAGACTCATCTGCTGAATACACAGCACTGTTCACCCGACAGTCTTCTGTCCCCACGGCGTCTGCTAATTCTTCCTCTTCTGAGTCATCCTCCTCTTCCTCCTCTTGTGTTAACGAACTGGAGGTGGGCCCTTTGCAGGTTTTCAGGTGACGGGTGAGATGATATTTGGTTAAATAAGCTTTTGTACATTTTTCACAGACATAATCCCGTTTTCCTTCGTGTGAATTGAGATGTTTCTTTAAATGGTTTGTTCTCAAGAACGGCTTGTCACACTTGGGACACTTGATCTGGCGTTCTCTAAGAGGAACACAAGAAAACACCTGAGTTGGTTCACAAATGACTGAAGCCCATGCTTATTCTTCGCCACCTCAGGCCTCTGTCGAGAAGCTCCACCCGTCCAGACCTTTCTATATGAGGTGCATCATGCAGAGGAGTCATAAAACATGTCTAGTTTAAGCGGCATAGACTGAGTTTGCCTGTTTTGGCATTCTATGTAAATGGGATCATACTGCACGTATCTTTTTTGCCTTTTGCTCCTTGCACTCAATATGATATTTGTGAAATTCATTTAAGTTCCTACGGGTGTCAGTAGTTTGTTCCTTTACAGTGCTCTACACTACTTACAAATACACAACTTATCTTTTGTTACGGGATATTCTGGTGGTTTCCAGTTCTTTATTATCACAGGCAAGACTGCTACCAACATTTCTATACCTGCATGTTGGTTTCATATGTTTGAGTTTCTTTAGCACATATACATACTCAGGAGCAGTACAGTTGGGTCAAAACATATGCACATCTTCAACTCTACTAGATGAAGCTAAACTGTCTTACAATTTCATTGTATCAACATACACTTCCATCAAAAGCCATTCGAGAGTTCCTGTTGCCTACATTCTCACCACCAAGTGGAAGACTCAAATCTGAAAATGTCTGCCAACTGGCCAGTTCATAATTGTAGCTCACTACATGAATCGTAACCCTACAACAAAAAATTATCCAGCTCAAATGTTAGTGCCAAGGACTGAGTAACGCTGGCCCAGACATCTGAGAGCTGAAAAGAGCCTCACAGATCATACAGACCAGGAATTTAACTTTTCTGAGCAGCCGCGCTGTACGTCGTGACGGCAGCTCGGTCTGTGAGGGGGGCAGGTGCGCTGGAGTGCGGACCCTGGCTGCTCTTCGATCCCCACCTTCTCCCAGCAGGAGGGGACTCTGGGGGACTCTGTGGACTACAGAATGTGGACAACTGAGTCTTTGCCTTCCTGGCACTTACATTCTAGTGGAGGAGTTACATCTAAACAAATAAAAACATACATAGCATGATAGCAGACAGTAATAAGTACTATGAAAAACAAAACAAAACAGTGGAGTTATGGAATCCTATTTTAGGTAAGATGGTCAGGAAGGCCATTCTTTTTTTTTTTAATCCCCATCTGAGGATAATTTTCCATTGATTTTTAGGTACAGTGGGAGGGAGGGAGGGAGGGAGGGAGGGTGGGAGGGAGGGAGGGAGGGAGACACATCGACTGGCTGCCTCCCACATGGCCCTGATGGAGCCGGAGATCAAACCTGCAACAAAGGTACATGCCCTTGACTGGGAATTGAACCTGAGGACCCTTAGGTTCAAGGGTCAACGCTCTAACTGCTGAGCCAAAATGGCCAGGGAAAAAAAGGCCATTCTGAGAAGACATTTGAACAGAAACCTGAACAAAGTGAGGGAGGAAGACGGGAGCGGTTTCTAGGCAGAGGCTGCACAGTACACGGTCCCTGAGACTAGAATGTGTTTAGTAAGGAGAGGGCCAACGTGGCTAAAGCAGAATACGAGGAAAGAGTAATAAACGATGAATTGGGAGAGGTAGCCAAGTACCTCTATACATCGTGAAGGGGCTTCTAAGCTGTGTTAAAGACCTTTTAACCCAGCATGCGGAAAGATGAAAGGGAATGATGGGAAGCCCACTGGAGAACGAGTAGAGATGGGCACCATCGGATTTCTGTTTTAAATGGACTGCCCCGGCTACTATGGACAGAACACGGGTTCTGTGTGTCTGCTCCTGTGTAGCTGTGCTGGGGAAGAGCAGAAGCAGGAAGGTCAGTGGGGAGACTACTGAAGTGGTCTGTACAAAATACGCCAGTGGTCTGGACTAGGTGAATTGAATAGAAGACCAAATTAAGGACAGCTCCAAGGTGTTTGGCCTGAGCCACCAGGATGAATGGCGATGCCATTTCCTGAGCTGGTGAACATGGAGAAAAACCACGTCTGTAGGGATAACATTAAGAACTGAGTTTTGGACATGTCAGGTTTGAGTTGCCAAGTGGACATCAAAACTCAGAGATGCTGAGTCGATGGTCAGATATATAAGGCTTGAGATAGAAATCTAAAGCCATAGGACTGAGGAGATGACATATGGAGTACGTGTCACCATTTTTGCTCTCAAGTCCCCTTTCTTAGAAGAAGGACAAAGCTTGTTTCTGCCGCACGCCTTATACTCTCAGGGGAACACTGTGAGACAGGAACTCCTCCCTCCTGCATTTGGCTTTAGGACTGTAGCTATTTTCTTTTCTAAGCAAATAAATAGAATGAATTCCTATTCTACTATATCCATTTTGAAACGCCTGAAAGTAAAAATTCAAATATCTGAAAATGTTTCCAATGATCTCTACAGAAAGCCTAAAGTCTCATTCAAATATACTCATCTCAAAATAACTGAGATGGCTTTGTGCTGTGAAATGGCTACGAAAAAAGTGTAAATTTAGGTATCACTTGAAAGAAGAGAAAGTCAAGTTCAAGGAAGCGAATCACTCTACTGTTACGTCCCGAACAGACCACATCTGCAGTTCTGTATGCACTTGAGACGCCAAATATGAAACTAGGTGGTAAGAGAAAAAGTTGCAGAAATTAGGGACATTTGTTTGGCCTGATGAAAATAGGGTTCAAGGACCACAACAGTGATCATAAATATGAAAGATTGTCAATGCAAAGAAGTATTAAATTTATGTGTATCATTGCAGAGGGCAGATGTAGAATGAATGAATAGAGGCTGATACAAGCTTGATTAAAGCAAAACTTTTCCTCAAAACTAAATCAATCCTATGGTATCCAAGAAGAAATAATGTAACTACTTGCCAGAGATATTGTGGAAACAAATTTTTCCTTTGGATGAACTCAGTAGCTCTCAACCCTGACTGGACATTAGAGTCACTTGGGAAGTTTTTTTAGAAACCAGTGCCAGGGTTCTACCCTTTACCAACTAAATGAGAATCCCTGGAGAGGGGGCTCTGACACCAACAGTTGTTCCCATTTCCTAGGGGACTAGTATGAGCTGTGTTTTGGGTTCAATGTTGTGCCCCTACCTCCAAATTTATATGTTGAAGCCCTAACCTGCAATGCCTGGCATTTGGAGATGGGGCCTGTGGGAGCTAATTAGATTCAGATGAGGTCTTGAGGTGGGACCCCCGATGGGAACAGTGTCCGTCTAAGAGGAAGAGACTAAAGCGAGCTCCCTCTCCTCTGCGAGCCAGGACGAGGGCCTCATCAGAAGGCTGACACCTGACCTCAGACTTCCAGCTTCCAGAAGTGTAAGAGAGCAATTTCTGTCGTTTACGCCAGCCAGCCTGGTATTTTGTTGCAGCAGCTGGAGCTGACTAACATAAACAGCAAGACTAACTGATGCCAGAGATCTCTTTCAGCTCTACTAATGTACAATTCTACATAATATTTGATAGTGTGTCTAATTTCTAGTTTCACACTAATAATGAAACTACTTAATAAGATTGTTTTAAAAGGTCATTTTGACTCTTTGGTACTTTAGTGTTTCAGGATGCACTGTGATTAAGAATCAGAAAAAAGAACTGATATCAAGCAAAGTATTTATCTAAACTCAACAATAAGAATATAAAGTTTCCATTGAAGATAGATTTTTAAAGAGCACCTCCAGAACGCCCTGGCCAGTTTGACTCAGCGGTTAGAGCATCGGCCCGCAGACCAAAGAAACCTGGGTTCGGTTCCAGCTGAGGGCATGTACCTTAGTTGCAGTTTGTCCCTGACCCTGGTTGGGGTGGTGTGGGTGGCAACCAGTGGATGTGTCTGTCTCACATCAATGTTTCTCTGTCTCTCTTCCTCCCTCTCTCCTTTCCTGTCTGAAGATGAATGCAAAAATGTCCTCGGGTGAAGATTAAAAAAAAGAGTACCTCCATAACATAAAAGCTAATGTTTTTTCCCTCTTCTGACACTTGCTAAAGGCTCAGGACCACAAAATCTCTTCTCTTCTCTCTACAACTACTGTGACTAATGCAGGCTAGGTATTTAATTGCACTGGGATGCATGCAGTGAATGCCTAACGGGTCTCCCGACATCTGGACATCTCCTCCAATCATCCCGTCATGCAGCCAGAGCAAGCTGTACAAAATGGACATCTCACCATGACATTCTTTTCCCTAAAATCCTTCAGTGTTTCTACAACGAGAATATATTTAACATTATTCAACTGTGCATCTGAAAAATCACAGTATATTTTATGTTATTTTATTTTACCATAAAACAGTCACACACACACGCATGGTGCAGGCAAACTAAGCACCCGGCAGTGCTTATTACATGGGGAGGAAAAATCCTTCAGTGGATCCCCAACATTTCCAGGATAGAATTTAATTTTCTTAGTTGGATAAAAGGCTCTTCGTGACTTGGCTGCTGCTCTCTCCATCGCGCTCACACACCCGCATTGTGTTCTAACTAGAAGGCACCACCTGCATTCCACAGGCCCTCTTACATCTTACTAAATATGCCGTTCCCTCTGTCGAGAGTACTATTCCCGTCCCTTACCCTTCTGTGCCTCCCTGAACAATTCTAATTTATCTTCTTTTACACTTAGCTCAAACTACCAGAAACCTTTCTCAAGACAGCCCCAGCCGAGTCAGGTGACCCTCTTCTATGGTCTTTCAGGACACAATGCTTTCTCTGACAACTGTAACACAGCGTGGTCGTTTTACTGTTATGTTTCTCTTACTGGTCTTGGGACTCTTTTTTTTTTTTTTAATCCTCACCCAAGAATATTTTTCTATTTATCTTCAGTTACAGTGGGAGGGAGAGAAAGGGAGAGAGAAACATCGATGTGAGAGGGATACATGGACTGGTTGCCTCCTGCACGACCCCGACCAGGGCCAGGGATAAACTGCAACTGAGGTATGTGCCCTTGACCAGAATCGGAACCGATACTCTTTGGTCCATGGGCGGACGCTCTACCACTGAGCCAAACCGGCCAGGGCTGGACTTTGGGTTCTTTAAAGATAAAGACTGTCTTTCATCTCTGTATTTCACCACTTAGCACAATGCTGGGCACCAAGGAGGTCCTTAAACATTTGTTAAATTACGATTTTTTGAAAATATGAATAAAAAGTAAACACAGAGCCCTGGCAAGGTGGCTCACTTGGCTGGAGCATCATCCCACACACCAAAAGGTTGCAGGTATGATTCCTGGTCAGGACATGTACAGGAGGTAACCAATGTTTCTCTGTGACATCGATGTTTCTCTCTCTCTCTCCCCACCCCTTCCTCTCTCTCTGAAATTAATAAAAACATATCCTCAGGTGAGGATTAAAAAACACAAAATACAAATAATGATAATAAAAAAATAAACACAGAGTAAAAATGAAAAATAAAGCAAACAAGTGAAACATTCCAGGATAAAACCAAAACCTTCATTTTCCAACCTTTGCTTGGCTATACGGAACGTGGGAGGCACCTACAGAGGGCCAAGTCAGGACAAAGACAACAGGTCAGCCCTTGAGCTCTCCACCTGAGCAACAGCCTGGCTGTGGGGTAACTCACTGTGTGTGGATGAGCACATGCTGCTTGAGGTCCTGCCTCCGCATAAACAACTTGTCACAGTAATCACACTTGAGATTCTTCTCGCCCGTGTGGATAACCATGTGAGACTCCAGGTGGGCCTTCTGGGTGAAAGACTTGTCGCACAAAGTACACCTGTAGTTCTTCTGACCTGCACATCAACCCAAAGTAACACACTGTGATTGAAACAACCACTAGCATTCTCGAGATGAACAGGCCATGTGTAAGTGTATGGCAGAGGCAGGAATAAAACAGAACTGACTGACTGGTAATTGGAACTTCACTTTCTAGGGTTAAGCTACCTAGAACCACTTAAGGCCATGAATTTATATTAAGCAACTAATGCTAGTGAAGCTAATTAATCAGACTTCCTTCTAGGACTGCTTACATGTATATATATTTTTTAATGTTTATAGTGGACACGATATACAATCTGAAAAAAGTCACTTATAATCCCAAGGCCCACCTATAGGTAAACATTTTTACAACCTAGATTTATAGTTGTCCTTCTTTTTTTAAACATATAACATGACTCCATAAACTGGAGATGAAATACCATTCTCCTAAGGATGCAGGGATCAGATTACACTGTCAGAGCCAGCAAGCCTTTTCTCAAAGATGAGTCAGTCCTTTAGGCTTTGCAACATACACAGTCTCTGCTGTGACTATGCAGTCTTAGTGCAAAACGATGAGGAAGAATTTTACTTTCAAAGACTTGGAGAACAAATGGCCCAGCCAAGAAAACAAAAACTTCAGTTATTTTGTAGTATGTATGAAAAGTGTAAGTGCTAAAAGAAGGGTTGGTTTGCATGGAGTTTAGAAAATGGAAACTCAAAACCGTTATTTTGATAGTGTTTATTGAGCAATATTTAAAGGAAAAAAATTGGCTCTGGCTGGTGACCAGGAATGAGCTCTAATGGGAGGCTCAGGCTATTTTCATGTAATTCCCTTTGCTTGAAGTTCAAACAAATGAATCAACTTCCTGGCTATTAACTGCCTTTCCCTAGGCACCTGGACGCCTGGGAAATGGAGTATTTTAATAACTGGAAGAAACTCCTGAGGAAGTGCAGTTATCCCACCAAGATTTACCATCCAATTAAGTCCTGCTGACTGCTAGCAGGATTCATTCTGTTTTGTTTTGTTTTTTTTTATCCTCACCCGAGGACATTTTTCCATTAGAGTGGGAGGAAGAGAGAGAAACATGGACATGAAAGGGACACATCAAGTGGCTGCTTCCCGCATGACCCAACCAGGGCTGGGGACAAACTGCAACCGAGGTACGTGCCCCTAGAGGGAACCAAACCCGGGTCTCTCAGGCCACAGGCCGACGCTCTAACCGCTGAGCCAAACCGGCCAGGGCCAGAATTCATGCTCTAACATCTTACCTCAACTCTACCTGCAAGACTATCTCACTACAAAGCCTTTACCACTGCTATCTCTAATTGTTGCAAAATTCCACTCTGATGGTCCAATACAACTTACCTGTATGTATCTTGAGGTGGGTCCGCAGATTGCTGGGATCACTAAAAGCCTTGCTACAGAAATCACACTTATGGGGCTTCATACCTATGTGACCCATAAAGTGGACATGAAGTTTGGAAGGAGAGATAAAAGCTTGGGGGCACATTGAGCACTTCCACTTCCTTTCTTTGCTGTGGCTGGGCCTGTGGCTGCTGCTGTGGCCCTGGCTAGGAAGATGGTTATGGATGTGGCTGGTCAGATGGGCTTTGAATTCTGTATACGAATTACACTCCTTGCCACAATTACAGAGGTGAACATCTGGGTGTTCAGGAACCCCTTTAAAACAAAACAAAAAAATTACTCAATATCTCCTGATACTTACATTTTAAAGTTTATTATTGATATTAATAATTTTGGCTTACAATTTTTCCCTTCTACCAAAATTTCCATCTTGCCCACTACCTATAAATGTCTTGTTCAATGTTCTATTCCCAGCCTCAAATGGTGCCAGAAACATAGGAAGCATTTAGTAAAATACTGGACTATAAGGTGTATTTCCTAAGCAAAAAAATTAAGATTCTATAGCAAACTCAAACATCACTTGTCATCATGTATCATAATACAGTGCAAAGAAAAAGCCCATGACGCAGCCAGTGTGGCTCAGTGGACTGAGCATCGTCTCATGGACTGAGAGGTCCCTTTTTGATTCCCAGTCAGGGCACATGCCTGGGTTTCTGGCTCAATTCCCAGTAGGGGGCGTGCAGGAGGCAGCTGATTGATGTTTCTATCCCTCTTTAAAAAAAAAAAAAAAAAAATCAATAAAAACATATTTATTTATTTTATATATATTTTAATCCTCACCTGAGGATATTTTTCCATTTATCTCCAGAGAGAGCGAGAGCAAGAGAAACATTGATGTGAGAGACACACATCGAATGGTTGCCTCCCACTCGACCCCAACCAGGGCTGGGGACCGAACTGCAAATGAGGTACATGCCCTTAACCAGAATCTTTGGTCCGTGAGCCGACACTCCAACCACTGAGCCAAACTGGCCAGGACAATAAAAACATATTAAAAAAAAAAAAGCCCATGAAGTCTAAATCAATTTGAGTTTTGCGATCCTTTATGAATTGAAAATGGTATAGGCTCAAAAAGCAGTCTAAGGAACTGCAAATTCCCCAAACCAAAGTCCTAACACAAAAGTTCATTTCATATGGTCAATACCATTCAGCTTGTGAAGAACCTCACAGATTTTAACATTTTAACAGAGGGGTAAAGCCCTGCTTTACATATACAAAGGCTTTGTGATTGTTTCAGCTGATATTTAAATCAGTATCAAAACTTTACTTTTGGTCCTGGGTGTTTTTACTGAGCTAGATTCATAACAAAAAAGTCTTACATTAACTTACCAATCTGCTGAGCATAATCCCGGCTGTAATAAAAAAGTAGTTCGTTTTCAGGAGGGATATCTTGTGAGGTGCAGAAATAAATTTTTCCATCATGGGGATAAGCCACCAAATTCTGCTCTTCCCGGTTCCTAAATGATCACATTTAATAGATCAAACATATTAATTTTGAAATATATGCTAAACACATCATATCCCTACAGCAAAACCCTCTATGAAAACTTAGATATAATTTCTCTGGTCTTTTTTCTAATTCCATATCCTACCTATTATGAGGGATGTGTATAGACACAGAATTCTTATTTCAGTACATCAGTTTAATGCCCTTCACAGTTACAAATACTATACTGTTATTGAAAGCAAAAAAAGGTAAATAAATTGTCTTTAAAATAACAATATGACAAAGACACATAGATAAATAGCTGAACAAGAATTAACTACAACAGTCAATATAAAGAGAAGGCACCAACTGGAAAATTCAATGGTAACAGTATCATTAAAATAATGGATAGTTTCACCCAGGCTAGTTTGGTTCAGTGGTTAGAGCGACAGCCCACAGACCAGAGTCTCGAGTTCGATTCCCACTAAGGGCACGTACCTCGGATGCAGTTTGTCCCTGGCCCCGGTTGCAGATGTGTGGTTGGCAAACACTGGATGTGTCTCTCTCATGTCAATGTTTCTCTCTCTCTCTTCCTCCCTCTCTCCTCCAGCTCTATCTGAAGATAAATGCAAAAATGTCCTCGGGTGAAGATTTAAAAAAAAAAAAGGATAGTTTCTTGTGTTTTCATTTATAATTACCATTAGTCAACAACTAGTGGAGTGAAGAAGGTAAAAAGCTTTAGGCCTTAAAGTATATGCAGAATATTAGTGTAATTTGTATTCTTCAACTCCTATTTTACACAATGCTTCCTATTGAAAACCATCTGAATCACAACAATTTCTCTTAGCCAAGACTACTCTTACCTGGCTTTGCGCACAAACATCATCCAGTTACATTCATTTTCATCAGTTGTAATGATGCAGAATTCTAGAACACCGTTGTGGTATATCTGCCAACAGAAGGCAAACATACGTGTCAAATGAGCTGACAAGCAGTATAAAACGCTACTAAATTAAGGCTAGTAATCTCATTTAGTTTGCAATCCCTATTTCCTAGACAGTGTGAAAATACATGGTTGCCTTCTCACATGTTTGTCATTTCTTTTTTTTATCCTCACCCAAGGACATTTTTCCATTCTTTGTTCAGACAGTGGGAGGGAGAGAGAGAGAAACATCAACATGAAAGGGACACATCAAGTGGCTGCCACTCGCATGACCAATCAGGGTCGGGGACAAACCGCAACTGAGGTATATGCTCTTAGCGGGAACCAAACCCGGGTCTCTCTGGACCGCAGGCCAATGCTCTAACCGCTGAGCCAAACTGACCAGGGCACATGTTTGTCATTTCAATCGAAGATTATCATAGACCTAGAGTTAGCACTTAGTGTATGGAATGACAGTGTTCTTGATTACTCACATTTTGGCTTGATTGGAAAAGATAAGAATAAAAGGCTACTTGTGCCCTGGCTGGTTTGGCTCAGCGGTTAGAGCGTCAGCCTGCGGTCCAGAGAGATCCGGGTTCGGTTCTCGCTAAGGGCATGTACTTTGGCTGCAGTTTGTCCCCGGCCCTGGTTGGGTCGTGCGGGTGACAGCCACTCGATGTGTGCCTTTCACGTTGATGTTTCTCTCTCTCTCTCTCTTCCTCTCTCTCCCTCCCGCAATATCTGAACAAAAAGTGAAAAAGTGTCCTCAGGTGAGAATAAAAAAAAAAGTCTCTTTGTTTTGCCCTGGCCGGTTTGGCTCAGCGATTGGAGCATCAGCCTGCGGACCAAAAAGTCGCAGGTTTGATTCCAGCCAAGGGCACATACCACAGTTGCGGTTCATCCCTGGCTCTGGTCGGGGTTGTATGGGAGGCAACCAACGTGTCTCTCTCACATCGATGTCTCTCTCTCTTTCTCTCTCCCTCCCTCCCACTCTGTCTGAAGATAAATGAAAAAATATCCTCGGGTAAGGATTTAAAAAAAAAATCTATTTGTTTTCATCACCTGCCACATGGCACAGAATGACAATGAACATTAAGGTCAGAGAACCATATCCTCATGATTTTCCCAGTGGACCTAGCGTTCTTCGATGTTCCCTTTTGGATACCAAAACTGAAGTCCCCAATGCCAGTGGCACCTTACTTTCCAATTATCACAAGACTCGCTTTCCCCTCACTTCAATTTTAAAGCATCATTCCCAACCTACCAAGATTCGATTATAAACATGTTACAGGACATGTTATGTCAAAACCTTGTGTTTTCAGCCCTCCCTTTAGAAAACTAGAGAAGTATCTTACCTTCTCATTCTAGAACTGTTTCCCATGCTAAATATTTGAGGAATGTTTTGATTATAAAATAACTTTCATCATATAAACAAAGTCCACAGCCTCAGCTGTCACAAGTAATTAAAAAGCAGAATCATTTGATTAACTAAATGAAGAATAGAACAATTTATCCTCTATATTCAATAGCTGGTGTTTTCTTATATAACATATTTAAATTGGCTACCAAGAACAGAAAGGATGTAATAATATTAAATAAATGACTGACAGGTGAATGGCACGTATGTGTCATGGCTAATTTTGACTTTTACATCACTTTTAACTATCGCATTAAAATAAAAACATCCAAAAGTCACAAAAAAGTTTCATAAACACTGACCTTCCAGATATGGTTAACTGCCTTGTCTGTCCATTCTGCTACTTCCATGGAGTGACTTTGCTGGCCAATGAGAGGCCCAAAGCAAGTCCGCACAGGAATGGTTTCTCCAGTCCATACACCTGTCAGTGGAAGGACACCAACTACGCAATCAGCAATTTAAACATCTCAGAGGACACAGAAGACAGAGTAGCTTAACTCATAGAAAGAATCTCATTTTCAGTGAACTTAATAACTACTGATATTCCAGAGAGATAGCTAGTCTTAATGGGTATATCCTGTAATATGAAAAATGTAATGAACAGATTAAGTGAGGCTCAGAAGAAATATGCAGAGTAATAAGCATTATATCAGAAATTCCTGCAACAAGTTTTATACGCAACGAACCAAACCGTGTCCCTCTAAATATGTTATTTTGAAGTTATTACAATAAAAGACTAGAAAACATTATTCTATTATAAAAATACAAAGCAATGCTACAAAATAAACTAAAATTGTTTGTGCTTAAAGCACTGCTCTATATTATCTAAGCTGTTTAATGCTTTCTGTTGTTGCTGTTAGTCCTCACCCGAGGATATTTTTCTATTGATTTTTTTAAGATAGAGTGGAAGGGAGGGAGGGAGAGAGAAACATGGATGTGAAAGAGATACATCGATTGGTGGCCTCCCGTGCGACCTGGGCCCAGAATCAAACCTGCAACCCAGGTACATGCCCTTGACTGGAAATCGAACCGACCCTTCGGTCCTCAAGCCGATGCTCTAACCCAGCGGTTCTCAACCTGTGGGTCGAACCCCTTTGGGGGTGGAACGATCCTTTCATAGGGGTCGCCTAAGACCATCAGAAAACACATTTTTTAATAATATTAAATAATGACTGACAGGTGAGTGGCACGTATGTGTCATGGCTAATTTTGACTTTTACATCACTTTTAACTATCACATTAAAATAAAAACATCCAAAAGTCACATTTTTCTGATGGTCTTAGGAACCGAGATACTGCTCCTCTATCCATTTCCCGACGGGTTCGCCCACATGCAGATACACCCACATACAACATGAGGAATTGTATTAATGGGTCGCAGCATTAGGAAGGTTGAGAACCACTGCTCTAACCACTGAGCAAAACCAGCCAGGACTGTTTAATGCTTTCGATTGACATCATACCCAAGCTATAGCTGAAAAAAATAAAGAACTTTGATTTATATTTTCAAATAAATGGCACAGTACTTCAGAAACCATGTTGAAGTCAAATGTGGGTAAGCATACTCTAGAAGTCTACATTCCTTATTCCTTTTGCCTAGGGAGTACTAAGACAATTTACAAACATTATATCTAAATATCTTCTGTAACAAATGGTTATCAGTGGTAAACTCTCCATGTTTCCATAAAAGAACGAAGTTTTAAGGAGTGTTTTGTCACAGTAATTCTTAGTGGATGCTATAGTAAGAATAAAAGTGAAATCTTCAAAGACAGGCCGGGATTCTTTCCTCTATTCAAGTCTGACTCTAAGAAAGGGGAACATTTCCAATAAAGTTTTCAACCTGATTCATTCCTATCACCACTGGACAAGACAAATATTCCCTAAAAGGATAAATCATAAGCCATAAATTGACTTTTGGATCAACCAAACAATCACTAAGTTATACACATCCACTTTTACAACTCTATCTTACAAAAAAAGAAGAGACTTGGGGTTCTATGACTCCTTGGTTCTTACCAACTTCTGCTCCCACAATTGACTGGCGGAGTACAAGCTGCTTTGGGAGAGAAAGCCTCGCTCTGCTCTCTATTGGAGTGTCAGGAACAAAAGTCACTGGTCCATGATCGGGGCAATCTGAGGGATAGGCTCGGTCACACAGTGTGCACCCTGCGGGTGGAAAGTTTGAGAAACACAAATGGGTTTATTTCAAGCAAGCTAAGTTACCAGCGCTAATTAAAGAACTACTCTTACAGCCCTGGCCGGTTTGGCTCAGCGGTTAGAGCGTTGGCCTGCGGTCTGGAGAGACCCGGGTTCGGTTCCCGCTAAGGGCACGTACCGCGGTTGCAGTTTGTCCCCGGCCCTGGTTGGGTCGTGTGGGTGGCGACCACTCGATGTGTCCCTTCACGTCGATGTTTCTCTCTCTCTCTCTCTCTCTCTCTCTCTCTCCCTCCCTCCCACTCTATCTGAACAAAATATCGAAAAATGTCCTCGGGTGAGGATAAAAAAAAAAAGAAAGAACTACTCTTACATTAAAATATGTAACAACTCTTATCTCTCTTTTCAGCAAGATGTGATTTTTTTTCCTTTTGATCCAACCGGACAAATTTCCTATTCAGTGCACAAGAGAAGACTGTTCAAAAAATAACACTATATTACTTCAAAAATCAATATTAGTTATTGTCCCTGGACACATCCCACCATATACTTCAAATTATTTCTAGATTATTTATAATACCTAATACAATATAAACGCTATGTAAATACTTGTTATACTGTGTGGTTTAGGGATCATTATGTAATATTTTTAAATTATTTATTTATTTTTTTCTTTATTGATTTGAGAGAGAGGGAGAGGGAGATAGAAACATCGATGAGAGAGAACATCAACTGGCCGCCTCCTGCATGCCCCCCACTGGGGATTTGGCCCCCAACCTGGGCATTTGCCCTGACCAGGAATCGAACCAGTGACCTCTTGGTGCATGGGTCAACACTCAACCACTGAGCCACACCAGCCAGGCTTAAAAATATTTTCAATCTGCAGTTGGTTGAATCTGCAGATGCAGGACCTGTGGATATGGAGGGCCGACTGTACACTATTCCTAAAATTAAGTAGATAAGTAATATGATGTTCTAAAGCCCAAAATTGGATTCCAATTCTACCCAACTATAAAAGCAAGCTGAGTTGAAATGCTGTTAGTCATACAAGACAGAGACGAGAGCCAGCGGCACCCCTGTTCTCTTTGCTTCACTATAAACAAACTGGTCAACCAGATTTTGATGGCAGATCCTTAAGCCAAAAAAATATTTACAGCCTGCTCTTTGGGACAGCAGGCAGAATACATTCTTACAGACACATCTGCTAAAAATTCTTCATTTCTAACTGTTCATATAATCTTTCTTATTGCACTGTCACAGAGGGTGCTTCCTTCATACTGTTATCTATGCTTACTCTAACTTCACTTCTACAAGCTCCTGAGTGTCCTCCTCCACGCACCTTTTGCTCTATTCTCTTACTTTTCTTTCTCTCTGTGAAGGAATAGTATTCATGATTCTATTAGCCAATGATTGAGTCCAAACTTTCTCAATTTATTCACAAAATAAGTGGAGTCCATACACCTTAGAACCACAGCCATCCAAGTGTCTTTTTCTCCTAAGCAATCCGTTAGAAATTTCTACTTGAATGGCATAAAATATCAGTAAGTTTTCATACTCGGCCAAAACAATAACATATTTCAACTATTGCTTGATTAAAAATTCTCTGAAGCGCAGCTGGTGTGGCTCAGTGGTTGAGGGTCAACCCATGCACCAAGAGGTCACCAGTTCAATTCCCAGTCAGGGCACATGCCCAGGTGGGCCCGATCCCCAGTGGGGGGCATGCAGAAGGCAGCCAATCGATGTTCTCTCTTCCTGATGTTCCTCTCTCTCTCAAATCAATAAAGGAAAATTTCTCTGAATATCTGATTAGAGATCACCTATTCTGGATGAGGATTGATTCTTAAAAAGAAGGGAACCACCTTATATAGAAAATGCTTAGAGTTTCTTCACAGATATGCAAATGGCCAGTAAGTACATGTAACGGCACTCAACATCATTAGTCACTAGGGAAATGCAAATCAAACAACAATGAGATGTCACTTCACACCCAATAGGGTGGTTATAATAAAAAAGAAAATTAGTGCTGGCAAAGATGTGGAGAAACTGGAACCCTTCTACACTGATGCTGGAAATATAAATTGAGGCAGCCACTCTGAAAAATAGTCTGGCAATTCCCCCCAAAAGTTGAACATACAGCAATTTTCCTTTTAGATATACGGGTGGGGCAAAAATAGGTTTACAGTTGTTTCTATGGAAAATAATACAATAATTAATAAATAATACAAGAATAAATTGTTTCTTGTACTCACAACTGCATATCCATTTTTGCCCCACCCTGTATATCCAAGAGAATTTAAAACACGTTCATTCAAAAGCTTGTACAGCCCTGGCCGGTTTGGCTCAGCGGTTAGAGCGTCGGCCTGCGGTCTGGAGAGACCCGGGTTCGGTTCCCGCTAGGGGCATGTACCTCGGTTGCGGTTTGTCCCCAGGCCTGGTCGGTTGTGCGGGTGGCAGCCACTCGATGTGTCCCTTTCACGTCGATGTTTCTCTCTCTCTCTCCCCCCCACTCTACCTGAACAAAAAATGGAAAAGTATCCTCAGGTGAGGATAAAAAAATAAAAATAAAAAAAACAAAAGCTTGTACAGGGTGAGGCAAAGTAGGTTAACAGTTGTGAGTACTCAAAACAGAGTTAGTTTATTCTTGTATTATTATTTATTATTGTATTATTCTCCATACAAACTATAAACCTACTTTTGCCCCACCCTGTATATAAATGTTCATAGAAGCATTATTCATATTAGCCAGAAAGGAGAAACAACACAAATGTCCGTAAGTGATCAATAAGATGTGGTATATGCATACAATGGATTACTACTCATATAAAAAGAATGAAGTACTAATGCATGCCACAGTAGAGATAAGCCATGACAACATTAAGCTAAGGAAAAGGAGCCAGACACAGAAAGCCACATATTGTATGATTACATTTATATGAAATGTTAAGAACAGGTAAATCCATGGAGACAGAAAGTAGATTAGAGGTTACCTAAGCATGGGTAAATGTTTTGGAGTTAGATGGTGGTAATGGTTACACAACCTTGTCAATATACTATAGCCACTAAATTGTACATTTTAAAATGTGTCTGCGAATTATATCTCATTTTTTTTATCCTCACCAGAGGACAGTTTTCCATTTTTTTTGTTCAGATAGAGTGGGAGGGAAAGAAGAGAGAAACATCGACGTGAAAGGGACACATCGAGTGGCTGCCACCTGCACGATCAACCAGGGCGGGGGGGTGGGGGGACGACGACAAACCGCAACCGAGGTTCGTGCCCTTAGCGGGAACCAAACCCGGGCCTCTCTGGACCGCAGGCCAACGCTCTAACCGCTGAGCCAAACTGGCCAGGGCTATATCTCATTTTTTAAAAACACATGTGGAAGCAAGAGATTCTGCGTGCCCACTTAAAAAGGGATCAATAGGCTAAATTAATGAGCCTACATTACATTCCCAGATGAAAATATTTAAAACTATAAATTTGAGACTGAAAAGCTCTCCCCACTGCTTGGCTTCTGCAGCACCAGAAGCTTCACCCTACCCTTTTGATCCTCCTGTTCAGTCTACTGTGGAAGCTTTTCCTCTGCTGCTGTAGCTTAATACCCCAGCCCTGCTGCCATTCCCACTTTTACCAGGTGCCTTTACCCCACTTCCATCGTCATGATTACCACCTTAATGCTGAAGATCCCTACATATTTCCAGACAGATAGATTTCTGAGCTCCAAATTCAACTTCTCATTAGACATCTCTACTGGGTATCTTATGAACATTAAAATCAACATGTCTAAAACTAGTCTCACCATCACTCCTCAAAAAAACCATCTATTCCTCCTCCACCAATCATTAACCTAAGGAGGGTACCATTATCCACCCAGCTTTCCATGCCCAAAACCAGGGTTTTCTCCTAAACTCTTCCTTCCCCTAACTTCATCCACTCAACAGGTTCTTGTAAATATCCTCCACTTTTCCTCATCCTTATTACCTCTACTCTAGGTTGGAAAATCACCTTTCTCTAAAATTATGGCATCATCTTCCTTACCTACTTGCCTCTAACTAGTTATCCTCACATTACTGCAGAATCCCCCACCCCAACCCTCACTCCTTAAAACCTTCAGTGTTCTGGCTCCTACTTCTTTCATCACATACCCCTCTCCTCACCCCCATTTTATGCTTCAGCAATTCTGAACCACTCACAATTCTTTAGTTCTAGGCACTTACGGGAAACCAGCTCCCTGATTCTCAACTGCCAAAATCTTTCTTATCCTTCAGGTCTGAGCTAACACGTATGTTACCTCCCTGGTAAGTTTTCCCTGACTCTTCCATGCCCTGGTTAGATGTTCCCCCCACTTAGGCTCCTTTAGCACCTTGCAATTAATCCCATCTTCGCACTTATCACATGTACAACAATAGCCTGTTTACTAGCCTATGCTTCCCATCCGACTACAAGCGCCCCAAAGGCATGTGCTATCTCTTATAGACCGTTTTCTTCCCAGCATCTAGCAGAGGCTGGTATATAATGAACAATCAACATGTTTCTTGCATGAATGAATCATGTAGTGACACCAACAAATTGTTTTTATACTGCTTTTTGTTTTCACTGCCCCATAACACAACTTTTATATGGTAATTTATATGTATTCTTCTAAGCAAAAACAAAATTGCATTTGTATCCACCTGCATTTCTCCATGGGGTTAAAAAAGTACACATGATCTAATAAATATTGTCTTATGTTGAAAGAGCATAAGGCATGTCACACAAAATACCTTACTGAAGTTTATTCCTATAGTTAACTATCTGTGAAATCTTGCGAAATACCTTACATATTATTGCACTAAGCTTATCTGTAAATTACAGGAATGACTGCTTCCTTACTTCGGGAGGATGTTGTAAGAACCAATGAAACATGTATATATCATTTGGCTTGACAAAAAGGCACCACATTAATATAAAGGACACTACAAAGGCAAAGAAAAGTTGCAAAGCCTAGTTACTTTCTATATTCCTTTACCACTTGACTTTGTGACTATGCCTGTTAGGGATGATGGCCCTTTCCACCACTATTTCCAAAAGAAAAAGTCTAAGCACACTCACAAATTGTAAACAAGGTTGCCATATTTTCCTTGTTTGAATTGGAGTCTTCCATTTGCAGTGAAGGTGGTACAAAAGAAAGACTGTCTGAAGCCACATCTACATGACCTGTCCCCATAGCAACCTCCTGGGTGATGGAGGAGACAGCCACAGGTTCTAGGCTTAGGCCAACTTCATGGAGGGAAACAGATTCTAGGGAGGCGAGGTTGTGTGAGGTAGAGAGTGCCACGCTTACAGAGTTGGTGCTCATGGCCACGGTGTGGATGGAGTCACTGAGGGCACTGTCAGACATCCCATTGACCCGACTTGCAATGTGGTCTGCCTCCATGACCACAGGGAGCTCCAGGCCATTCCCATGAATGGGTATCACACCACCATGCCCTACAGTGTCTGCTGCAAGGTTGCTGCTCACAGAATCCACAGACAGAGGTTCATGACTTCTGGAGCCATTCGGGATTTGAGAATGCTCGCCTGCAACACCGTCCATTGTAAGCTCTTCTGCCATTCCATCTGTAGAGATGGGGCTGGTAACCCTAGAGACATTCTCCATAGTGATCGTTGTGTCCAAGGCCACCTCATGGCCATCACTGGGATGAAGACTTGGGGCACCATGTGTGTTCACAGAGCGAGAGTCTATTGAAACAATGCCTTGTTCTAATCCAACATTTCCATTGGACTGATAGGGATCTAGTGCTGAAGGATTATTGGCGATAGATAATGCTGTATTACCATCAACATTTATAGAGTTGGGGTGGATGTACTGAGGAGGTGGTCTGTCAGCTAAATAAGATAAAATGCCTGGGAAGAGGAAAAGATGAGATAACAGAGACTTTTTAGTACATTTTTTAATTTAAAATTAAAAATTTCAAAAGCTAGAAGCTTAAAATATAATTAAAATAATCTCCCAGCTACTTCTTTGGTTTAATCAATATGTATACTTTATAAATAACAACATACATATGCCACAATTCAGTTTTTCCTGTGAAACTCAGAAATCATTAAAAATTAACTATGTTCTTTTGAAGTCACTAGAAACTAATCATTTAAATGCTACCTTTTATATATATACAGGATTGGAATTCCTGAGTCCTAAGATGCTGAAATTTGCTCTATAAAAGGTAAATAATTTAAGATCTTTCATGTGAAAAATAAAATTTAATTAAATATAACTTATTAAACTATCATAACACACTAGGCTCTATCAAAACAAGTCATTACTGTACCTTATTAAAACAGAAAAAAATATATTTGAACACTCGTGCTTGTGAGGATGTAGTGAAAGGTACCTGCTGCACTGCCAGCAGGAGTGTAAATTACTAAAAGCTCTTTGGAAAGGATACATGTTAAAGAACCTCAAAAACGTTCATACCCTCTTACATTCCACTTATGGTAATCTTCCCTAAATGCCATTTTGTAAATACTATACACAAAGATGTTCATATAATGGTAATTTAAAAAATGGAAAAAACCAAACTGTCAAAAAATAAAGACATATAATAAACTATGAAATATCTATTCAGTAGAATGTAATGTATCATTAAAAAGGACATTAAGAAAACCATGTAGCAGTTGGGGAAAACAGCTATATAAAAATAGAGAAAAATATTACGTAAAAGATACATAATTATATAAGAAGTATAGTCTTAATTACAAAAAAAAAACAGTAAAATCTATACACCAAAATAAAAGACAGGAAGGAAATACATCAAAAATATAGATGATGGTACTATGAATGGTTCCTCTATTTGCTAAATTATCTAAAATGAGTATATAATACTTTTATAACAATAAAAATTCAGTAAACTTTTTAATAAACAGTGACACTGTAGCAGAACATGTGGTTGGCAGGAATCACAAGTGTAGAATTATAAAAACTGAACCAAGGAGATGCTAGAGGAGACAGGAGAAAAACTGATTATGTGCCATTAGGAAATTAAGCTTAGTCAAACTACTATATTAATAATGTGTTATCTGTACATTCTGAGAGGAAAAGCACATAAGTATAAAACAGATAGTTTTTCCAACCTAGTATTAACAGCTCATCGTGACAAACAAAATAGCATTATTCAAGCCTTCATGCACTAAGAGTCTTCCCTAGTCTTTGTTCTAACCTCCCAAAGAACAGTAACACTTACCAGGTAGAATAGTTCTGAAATAACTGCTCTCCAGGTGGGGGTAAGGTGGTGGAGGTAGGGTGTAGTTTCTTTCGGGTAATCCACACATCACCCCTCGATCGCCAATACCCATTGGGAGCATCAGAGATAAAGCAGATGGCAGAGAGCTCAGGGAGGGACCCAGGTTTGGAATTGCCACTGGCAGGCCTACAAAAAAAAAAATACACACACGCTTATCTCAATTAAAAGGAAATAAGCACGTTTAACCA
This sequence comes from Molossus molossus, assembly GCF_014108415.1. Classification (NCBI taxonomy): domain Eukaryota; kingdom Metazoa; phylum Chordata; class Mammalia; order Chiroptera; family Molossidae; genus Molossus; species Molossus molossus. The sequence goes on along the minus strand of NW_023425345.1, from coordinate 9,634,643 downwards.
CCATGCTGTACACCAGAAAGTAATACAAAATAATACTAAATGTTTATAAACTATGCTTGAAAAGTAAAATAAAATAAAATAAAAAGTACTTTAAAATCCTCTCTACAGTCACTGGCTAAACTCTTAGAAAGGTTGTTGCATATGAGTAAAAAATCTCAGAGTAGCCCATCACATCCCCGATCAGTACATCCACAAACAGGTTGTCAAGTTCATTGTCAAGTTAGTTTTAAAATACCACATTGATCATCCAGTTGTCTGTATTGATCTTAGTACCAAACATTTAATTACAACCAAAAACCTAGTTTAAATACAATTTAAGAAATCAAATGATATAGATACAAAAATGGGAAGAAACGTACCAGAGTTCACAGGAGTGGTCTCTGAATACTGATACTATAGGGCTTTTTTTTTTTTTTTTTTTAATATTATTTTTACTTTATTAGTTTCCAGTTTAACAGAGTGAGAATGGTCCAGCCAGTGTGGCGCAGTGGTTGAGCATCAACCCATGCACCAGGACATTGCTGGTTGAATTCCCAGTCAGGGTACATGCCCAGGTTGTGGACCAAATCCCCAGTGGGAGGCATGCCAGAGGTGGCCAATCAATGTTCTCTCTCATTGATGCTTCTCTCTCCCCCCCTCCTCTCCCTCTAAAATCAAGAAAGAAAAAAAAAATTTTTTTAAATAATAATACAGTGAGAATGTTTCACTTTTAAAAATTCAGATATGCATCCTGGCCAGTTTTGCTCAGTGGTTGGAGCGTTGGTCTTTGGACCAAAGAATTGCGGGTTCAATTCTGGTCAAGAGCACATACCTCAGTTGCGGTTCATCCCGGCCCTGGTCAGGTCGTGCAGGAGGCAACCAGTTGATGTGTCTCTTCACATTGATGTTTCTCTCTCTTCCTCTCTTTCCCTCCCTCCCTCCCTCTCACTCTCTCTGATGATAAATAGAAGAATATCCTCGGGTGAGAAATAAAAAACATATATATATATAAAAATTTAGATATGCTTCTAACTTGGAACATAATCTACTTTAAAGTTAGATATAAAACTGTATATACATACTTTCATATAGTCTTTTGCATATATGCTCTACTTGATGATTAAAAGAATATAACCGTTAGGTTATATCTATCTTGAATTATATCTACCTGCAAAGTGTTGAAGTGACTCTTACTGTGCCTAAGTATCAAAATGAATACTCGCCAACTCAGGCAGTGCCGATTTGCATTACTTTTGCCAGTGGCAGTATTTTGCAATACCTTTCTTTCTTAACAAGAGTGTCCAGTAAAGGGAATGCCTAAGAGACAATCAAATAGACTAACAACTAATAAATTTTTAAAAAATTTTTATGGACACTTAAAGGAATGTAAAGAGCCCTAGTTATGATGAAACTTATTTAACTGCTGCATTTTAGTAATTAAGCAGGTAATTCTCTATAGAGAACTATTTAAACAACTTATAGATTAAAATACTCTTAAACATTAACTACTATTTTGATAAAGAATGTCCAATACATTACAATGTCGTAGATCCTTAGGATCCACTAGCTTACTTATTTCAAGAGAAAAAGAAAATTAAACTAGGCAGATAAAAAAGGTTTTAAAAGTATAGTGATAGGGAGAAAGGAGCTTCTCCTACACTATTCTTCTCTCCGAGTATTGAGGCCCATGGGGAATTCCACTTAGGAGCTCCATCTCCGGTGCCTCCTCTTTCCCCATCATTCCAGACCTGGCATATTTGTAGTTGCCAATTTCAGATGTAGTAGAAAATAAAGCTCAATTTCTCATGCTCTCTAAGAACATTTATTAAAGTAACTTTGATTCTCTTCTATTAAGTCAGGGACAGTGTGCCAAGATAAATAGGTAACCTTAGATAAAATGCAAGTCAATTACAGTTCTAGACAAAAGGCCACCAAGTGAAGAAGAGGACTGTCAGAAAAAACTGCTACTCTTATTCACCAGAACTCCAATACTCTACACAAAAATGTTTTCTTCCATTGTGCGACCACATCTGGAACTACCATTCATGCCTGGCTTCTCCCTTCTACTCTTAAAAGGGCTCTGACCCCCTCTGGGCTCTATTTAAAATTGATAATGCAGTAATTGTTAAAATTCAGTCACTGTCCCTTACCACTCACCTGGGGCAGGGATGGCATTGTGAGTGGGTGAGGCAGCCAACCCCAGGTGACTCCCTGAGACTGGCAAGGCATTGCTCACAGAGGATGAAGTCAGCTGCTCCATCCCCACTGGGCTCAGGTTCATATCATTCATCCTAAGAAAGAGCACACAAAACCAGTTATGCAAACAATTAGCTCAGTGACTGTTTAAGGTACTCAAGAACCTGAAATGGGGATGGGGAAATGGGACTTGACCAATTATTTCCTTTTTACGCTCACAGCTCTGAGATAGCTAGTGTCATATTCTTTCCATTGGTAAGGAAACTGGGATTCAGAGATGGTGACTAACTCAGTCAATGTCATACAGCAGAAACAGGATTGTGCCTTGTTTCAAACCCTATGCACATTATCTAAGGCAAAGTCTGCAACCCTTAGAGCACACTGACAATGAGGGTTGGCTTGTTTTTTAAAAATCACCCAAGTTTTTTCTTACAAAAGATTTGTTTTCATCAATCGGCTTATTACTTTAAACCAGGCCTTTTTTTTTTTTTATCCTCACCTGAAGACATTTTTGCATTTATCTTCAGATAGAGCATGAGGGAGAAAGGGGGAATTAAGTGGAAGAGCACAGATTATGCTGCAAAATAATGCTAAAACATTTTTCAATACACCAACTTTTTTTTTTATCTATAGACTTTTTGGTAGGCATAAGAATCTGATAATTTGCCCTGGCCAGTTTGGCTCAGCAGTTAGAGCGTCGACCTGCGGTCCCAAGAGGCCTGGGTTCGGTTCCCGCTAAGGGCGCATACCTCGGTTGCAGTTTGTCCCCGGCCCTGGTTGGTTGGTTGTGCGGGTGGCAGCCACTCGATGAGTCCCTTTCACATCGATGTTTCTCTCTCTCTCTCTCTCTGTTCCTGTCTCTCCCTCCCACTCTACCAGAACAAAAGGGGAAAAATGTCCTCGGGTGAGGATAAAAAAAAAAAGAATCTGATAATTCATGCAATCCATGTTGTACTGCCATTAACAATGTCATTAAAATAAGATTAATACTGATTTGAACAAGACACTATATTGGACATTATCAATAAGTATTAGTTCCTATATCAGACTGTAATATTAAAAATACTGTATTTCAGGAAACTAGCCAATAGGTTATCCAAAGGAGGTCACTAATGACCTTCAGTCCTTATAGTATCACAGTAATGCATATTCTTCTGCGTCTGCCTGTGTGCATGGGAGGGGTGAGGAAATGGGTCTACATATTCCTTAGCCATGAAAGCAAATCTAAATAGGCTTTTACTTCTGAACAACGTCAAGATCAGCTATCAATCAACCTGAAAATAACAACAGCTAACACTTATTACTCTCATTCTGTATGTATTAGGTGAAGGGCTAAGTGATTTACATGTAATTAATACACCTAATCCTTCTAACTAGGTAGTATTATTCTTAATCCCATTTTAGAAACAAAAACTGAGACTCAGAGACTCTAAGAAACTTAACCCAAGATAACACAAGTGGCAAATGGAATTTATATCCAGATCTGCCTATTTAATAAAACCAACCTCTTAACTAAAACTGAAAAACAGTTATAATAAAAAAAAAAACATTTTGTCTTTCACACAGTTCCAATACATTAGGATCTGTGTCTTTACATAGTGGGGTATGCTTAAAGTCCTACACAGATCTATTCCTGCACTACTCTATATCCATCTGCTTCAACCTTATCCCTGCCAGGTATCTCATAAAACTGAGCTCCCAGACACTAATAAAGTACACAAAGCCAACGGAGTACAGTACCTTGTATGGAGCATGCGCTCTTAAATGATGGAGATTGAATGGAGAAGTGTAAGCTCATCCTACTAGAAAGACAACTAGAAGCACACGACAAATGAGGTCACCTGATGAAGCACAGCACCTTTATAACAGTAATTACACTATAAAAAGTGAAAAAAAAATCCTTATCAACTAAATAAATCATAGCTACCTTAATTCTGAAAGTTTCTGGGCTTGGGTTGGTTTAAAACAGACATTTCTGTAAATTTTTATCGCTAGGGTTTTTAGTTAAAACTCAATCACTGGAGCCCTGGCTGGTTTGGCTCAGCGGTTAGAGCATCGGCCTGCGGTCTGAAGAGACCCGGGTTCGGTTCCCGCTAAGGGCATGTACCTTGGCTGCAGTTTGTCCCCGGCCCTGGTTGGTTCGTGTGGGTGGCGGCCACTCGATGTGTCCCTTTCACGTCGATGTTTCTCTCTCTTCCTCTCTCTCCTTCCCGCTCTATCTGAGTAAAAAATGGAAAAATGTCCTCGGATGAGGATAAAAAAATAAAAAAAATAAAAAAACTCAATCACTGGAGCAATCATGACCTACAACAAATTGGTTACAATAATATTTTAAAGTACAAATAAAAGTCTTTTGCTTCGAATCCCAGTCTGGAAATTCCTGAACATTAATCTGTGTACTAATCTTGAGATAAAAATCGAAGTGGTGTTTCTAGGATGACTTCTAGGCCTTCTCACACCAGTTCAAACCAGAGTTTAATGTGAGAGGCTCAGCAGATTTCTGCTGTTGTGAGTCACTAAAATGTGATGACCTCAGCAGCCATAAACCAAAGGTAACTAGTATCCCAGAGAGAGAAAGGAGATGAGGGGAATTTATAATGTGACCCTCATAAGACTCTCATTCTAAAGTGCAATTCTGTTCTAACAACCTTTCTCATATGGGATTCTAGGAAGCAATCTTGGGAAAAGGGCCAGAATCAAGACACCAAGCACTCTCTTCTTCCCTACTCAGTGCCTTATAAAATAATTTCCTTCATACCTCCACGGCTGTGTGTCTCTAACTGACCTATATATGAACCATTTGCCACTTGCTGATCTTATAACTATACTTAGAATGACATATAAGCAGCTAACTGAAATGCAGTCACTTTGCAAAATGCAACGGACAGTTTCAGTAATTTCAATAAATTTGTTTTATTTTCTGTATCCCCAAATACGGCCTATGAAAGGGCTCTAAAAGACCAGCCAAATATAACTATTTCTGCACTGTACCAACATGGTGGGTGCCCCAAAGTACCTAACTTTAAACACCAGCATGAAGTTTTTAGAATTAAGAACTTAATTTCTCCACTTTACCACCTCAGACAGTAATGAGCAAAAATTCAAAGTGATGCACATGGTGATGAACTAAAACTACACTTTGGAACCCAAAGACATTGTTGAACGCTCAAATAACTCAAAAGCATAGGATAAACGTGTCAACGAGCAAACAACAGATGTACCTGCGACAATTATTCATATGTGAAGTAAATTAGGCTGAATGAGAATACATTCAACCGAATACTGGTTTCTGGAATCACTGATGCTTTGGGACACGAATCCACTTGCAAATCGCACCCGTAACCCTCCCAGTGGCACCCAAAACAAAGGCACTGCGCACCCTCCCGTGCCAGGTGTTTGCAGGGACGTCACCAGCTGTGCGCCCACCCCCGACTCACCTGCGACGCATGAGCTTTCGGCCGAGCACCAGAGAAAAGAGCACACGCGTGGCGGGGAACCGGCATCAGGGTTCGCGTTCCAGGTCACGTGCTACCGCATCTTGCTTACAACCGCTGCACAACCGCGGCCGCTCGTCCCCGGGGCCGCCCCGGGCCGCCCCACTTCTCCCAAGGGCCGGCGGCCGCGCACCCCGCCGCGAGATGGGACATGCCGGGGGACGCCCGGGGCTTTTCCTCCAGAGGCTTCGGGAGGGGGGCTGCCCCACCTACGGGGGAGGGCAAGGGCGGTCACCACAACACGGGCAGAAGGCAGTCTCCTCCCGTTGCCGCCCGAGAGCCCAGGCCTGGGGCCGCCGCCTCCCAAGGGCGCCCAACTCGCCCGCCCACAGGCAAGGGGCCCGCAGGCCGCCCTCGCCTCGCCCCGCCCCGGCCAGAGCCGCGCGCAGCCCACCTGCCGGCCGCACGGGGGGCGCGCGCGCCTGCCCCGCCGCTTTGTTCCTCATCCGGGAAGCGTTCGGACCCTCCCCGCCCACTCGACCCCTGCGCCCCAGGGGCCGCCCGCCTAACGTTTCCCGCCCGCCCCAACCCGCAGTCTCCTCAGGGCCGCACCCTCCGAGGCGTGCTTCCGGCTCTTCAGCCACTCTGGGCGCCCGCCGCTCCGCCCCTCGTGCGTGCGCCCCTCCCCGCCGCGGCCCGCAAGCCGCGACCACGCTCCAGCTCGCCCCTCCCGCAGCCGAGCACCTTCGGCGCGTGCGCACCGCAGGTCAGGGGCCGGAACGGGCCCTGCGTCTCAGTCTGGCCAGATCCAATCGAGCGCCGAAGCATCGACCCAGTTGCTAGGCAACCAGGGCTCACGTGTTTGGAGGGAGTAGGTTCGACTGAGCCCCCTAAGTCCTCCAGACTCTGGGTTTCAGTCTTCTAGACACTCGCCTACCAGGGAAGAGTGAGTCCATGCAGGCCCACAAGATTCAAAGTAAGGGACCTAGCCCAGAGGTGGCGGTGTTACCTAGGAGGAATTGGCATTGCATCCCCAATATTTTTCACTGTTCTGATGTGAGAGAACCGAGAGACCACCAGAGCCAAATTAAAGCCAAATAGAGAGCAAAGCCGGCGGGCAACAGATCTTGAGTTCTCGGAGCTCTGCCCCGACTTTCAGCTACTTTTTTATTTTATAGGGGGCTTGTTACAAACTTCTGCAACTGGCATTTCTTGGCCTCGGGGGAGAGCCAGCAAGCAAGTACAGAAGCGGAGGCAGCAATAAACAGGAGGGAACGGAGGTGGAGGGAGCTGAGGCGGAAGGGAACTGGGTGAACTGGGTCATACATCTGTCCTGCTATTCATCCTGCTATTCGTTCTACTTTCTAAGTTCTAAAAACTAACAAATTCGCTTAGAGGACAAATCCACTTAGAGGAGTACTAGTACCAGGTACTTTCTCGGTTTGCCTCTGAAAGCTTCATAGTTGGCCTTTTGTTTATTTAGTCAGGACAAGGTGATAAGAGCAGGCCAGTACATTCACCATGTTACCCCTAAAGGCTGTCCAGTTTCCCTGCTCAAAGTCATAAATGGTGGTGTTTGGGATTTTGTACAAACGTCCTTGCCCTTCTCTCTTTGTCTTTCATTCCTTATTGTATGCCAGGCACTGTGCTAAGCCTTGGGGATACTGACATGGCTTTAAAAGAAAACAGTCCCAGGCTGCCCACCCTGATAGGGAAGGGCTCAGCAAAGGAACAAGGGCTTCCGCCAGCACGTCCATGTGTTGCTGCCTCTCCAACTCTCACCCTGATGTCAAATAACTCAGTTCTTCCCTGTCTGTCTCTGGTGCCTTTCAAGCTGCCTCCCCCACGCTGAAGCCTGGAGGGTACGAGTCCGAGAGAAGTAATCTGGCTTCAGTATAGGTGGAGTCAACCAAACTAAGACCCTGAAAGGATACATTTAGATTGGGATACCATCTCCGTAGCCCACATGAGAAATGACATCTGCTGATCTAAGGTGATGCTCAGACAGCCAACAGGAGCTGGTGACATGGGAGCTCAGTTCAAGAAAGCTGGAGAGCCCTGGCCGGTTTGGCTCAGCGGTTGGAGCATCGGCTTGTGGACCAGAGAGTCCCAGGTTTGGTTCTCGCTAGGGGCACGTACCAAAAGAAAAAAAAAAGAAAGCTGGAGAAGCAGACGAGGGCACCCAAGCAGCAGTGTGAGCCTGTGGTCTCCTGCCCACAGGAAGGAACAGGACGACCAAGAACAAAGTCAAGACAGTGTTGTGTCCTAGAAGAAATAGAAAAGAGACTGTTCCAGCTCTGGTCGGTTTGGCCCAGCGGTTAGAGCATCAGCCTGCGGTCCAGAGAGACCCAGGTTCGGTTTCCACTAAGGCCACGTACCTCGGTTGCAGTTTGTCCCCGGCCCTGGTTGGGTCATGCGGGTGGCAACCACTCGATGTGTCTCTCTCACATTTGTAGGAGACCATTTGCATGGCATCCATCTTGTTAAAGTCTGCTCTGCTGTCTCCGGCCCCGGGGCGGGGTCTCTCTGCGTGCAGTGCCTGCATTCCTCTAGATAATTGTTTACTCCATTCTTTGCTTATTTGTTCCACCTGGGGTATTTACTGGAATTTGCTTCAGGTGGGATACTCATTAACTGTTTCACCTGTTTTTCCCCTATATATTATGTGAACTCCCCCTGAATAAAGGAGACTTGATCAGAATCCTGTCTTGTCTCCATTTCTCGTGTCTCTTGTCCCTCCTCATCCTCACTCCCCCTCTAGAGTCCTCGTTGATCGACCTGCTGGCCGGGTCACACATTGATGTTTCTCTCTCTCTCTCTCTTCCTCCCTCTCTCCCTCCTGCTCTATCTGAAGATAAATGCGAAGGTGTCCTCGAGTGAGGGTAAAAAAAAGAATGAAAATCCAATCTCTTGTAAAAGGGCAGAGGCACACAAAGTTTTGGTCTAGAGCCAGGAGTGGTGTCAACTTACATGTTTCCCTCCCTTTACTTCTCATAAAGAGAAAGCACGTTCCAAATGAGGAGCTAATCACTGAACCTTGACAGGTCACATTGGTCTTGCTTTCTTGTTGACGACAAGTAAGAATCTAAATCAAGAAAGTTACCATATGGTAAGTAAGTGAGATACAACATTCCCTAAAATGCCACTTCAAACCTAGGCCAAAGGAATGATGATGTGTCTGAGAAACTGAATAATTTCACTCTGGTTTTCCATGACAATTCTTTTTGAACAATTTTAGTAATATCAGAGGTGTATATAAAAATCAGGTCAGATTAATCTAAAAGCTAAAACTATAAAACTTATAAACAAAAATATAGAAGAAAATCTTTGTAACCTCGATAGGACACAAAATTCAGGAACCAAAAAAATTAACAAATTGAACTTCACTAGAATTAAAACTTTTGGTCTTGAAAAGACACTGTCCGCAAAATAAAAAGTCAAGCCAGAGCCTGGGAGAAAATATTTGCAAAACAAATATCTGATAAAGGACTTTTACCTGGGATATATATAAAGAACCCTTTAAACTCAAAAAAAGAAAAAGAAAGCAAACAACCCAAATTTTAAAGTGGGCAAAACAGCCCAGCCAGTGTGGCTCAGTGGAATGATCATCCCATCGACTGAGAGGTCCTGGTTTGATTGCTGGTCAGGGCACATGCCTGGGCTATGGGCTCCATCCCCAGTAGGAGGCATGCAGGAGGCAGCCAATCGATGTTTCTCTCTCACATCAATGTTTCTCTCTCTAAAAAAATCAATAAAGCCCTGGCCAGTTTGGCTCAGCGGTTAGAGCGTTGGCCTGCAGTCTGGAGAGACCTGGGTTCGGTTCCCACTAAGGGCATGTACCTCGGATTAAAAAAAAAATCAATAAAAACGTATTTTAAAAATAAAATAAAATGGGCAAAATATTTGAACAGCTACTTCACCAAATAAGAGATGCGGATGGCAATTAAGCACACAAGATGAGGAATATCATTAGTATCAAGGAAATGCAAATCAAAACACAGAAAGGTAACATTAAATACCTATTAGAATAGCCAAAATAAAAAAGAACAACTATAACAAGTGTTGGTGCAGATAGGAAGCAACTGTGACTCTCATACTTTGCTAGTGAGAACACAAAATGCTACAGACATTTTAGAAAATAACTTAGCAATGTCTTATACCCTACAATTCAGTAATTACATTCCAAGGTGTTTTACCCAAGAGAAAATAAAAATATGTGTATCAACAAAGACTTATAAACAAATATTCATAAAAGCTTTATTTGTACTAGCCACAAACTGGAAACCATCAAAAATCTATCAACTGGTGAATTAATAAACAAATTAGAGTATATCTATATATTGGAATACTACTCACCAATAAAAAGAAACAAGCTATTGATACATGGATGAATCTCAAAAGCATTAAGCTAAATGAAAGAAGCCATACACAAAAGACCACATATTACGTGTGTCAAATATATGAAATTGTAGGAAAGGCAACCTTTTAGTAATAGAAAACAGACAAGGGATTATCCGAGATTGGAGATGATTGGGAGAGGACGCAATTGTCTGCAAAGGGGCATGAGGGAATTTAGGGATGACGAAACTTATCTTGATCGTGGTAGTGTTACATGACTGTACATATTTGTCACAATACATAGTACACTTAAAGTACATGAGTTTTATTACATGTAAAAATACCTCCAGAAAGCTAATTTGAAAAGAAATGATATCAGGATTACCAAAAAATTGAAGCATCCTAATCCCATTCCCCAGACTAGAATAGGTCTACTGTATGCTCTCTCATCATTCTTGTCTTTATTGTAAGTAATTGTTTAATTTTCTGGCTTGCCAAGTAGATTTTAAGTTTTGGGGACAAGACTCATGTCTGCCTTATTTAATGCTATATGACATAGCACAGTACCTAGGACACATGAGGTACTCAATAAATGCAAGTCAAACTGGCATGGTTCTAAGCAATGCTTATTGACTCATATCTATTTATTTGGAGATGTACAGCAAAGGGATGCCCAAAGATTACCTGAGGAGCTGATTTAGGGTGACTTGACACTTTAAAAAGACACCAAGTTGCCAGTAAGACAACAAAAACAATGGGAGAATCACTGACCAATCAAACAAGAAATCAAGAGTGTTGCTGCTCTTTTCGTATTAGAGACTCAAGTATTAGGAGACAGTAAAACAAAGATGTAGGGTAGACCTTAGAGATAACTGTATATAAGATACACCAGATAACAACCATTAACAATTTTGCTGGAAAAGACAGATGTAGAGGACAAATTACCTTTAAATATTATCTTCCTGCCCTAAGACAAGGACAGTGATGGGTAAATTTGGGCCTGGATTGGGCTACTCAGAATATCTTTCTTTCAAGACACTGTAATTATGGTTTCAAATCCTCTTCTGATCACTCATGTTTTTTTGTTTGTTTGTTTGTTTTATCCTCACCCGAGGACATTTTTCCATTTTTTGTACAGATAGAGTGGGAGGGAGGGAGAGGAAGGGAGAGAGAGAAACATCGACGTGAAGGGACACATCGAGTGGCTGCCACCCGCACAACCAACCAGGGCCGGGGACAAACTGCAACCGAAGTACGTGCCCTTAGCGGGAACCGAACCCGGGTCTCTCCGGACCGCAGGCCGACGCTCTAACCGCTGAGCCAAACCGGCCAGGGCTGATCACTCATGTTAAGGAGGGTCTGGAAATAGCACTTTTCGTGCTGATAAACCTGTTCTTTGACATTCTTGGGATTCTTCTCAATATGCCTGATACAATGATAATTTATTATATCAGATTCTAACTCATTTATTTATTTACTATTTGCAGAAACCATGGAAAGAATAGAGTTTATTCAACAAATATTTGCTGAGTGCCTACTATGTGCCAGGCATTGCTCTAGGCACTGGGGATATAGCAGTGAACTAAACAGGCATAAAATACCAGTCCTTGTGGGGCTTACATTGTAGTAGAAGACAGATAATAAACAAATGATTAAAATATAAAATATACCAGATAGCAATAGATAGCGATGGAAAAAATGTGGCAGAGAGGATAGCTAGAAAGTGCTCAGGGATGGGGGTTGCACTTTTAAGTAGAATAGACAGAGAAGTCACTACTGAAAAGGTGACATTTGAACCAAAGGTGAGGGAGTAATCCATGTGGATATCTGGAAGAAGAGTGTTTTGCTCAGAGGGAAGGACAAGGACAAAGACCCCAGGGAAGGAGAATGGCTGGCAGCTTTGATGAATTGTTAAGGAGGGCTGGGACACTAAACCGTGTATTATCCAATATGGTAGCCTCTAGCCACTAGCCACATGTGGTTACCAGCCCTGCAATATGCCTGGTTCAAATTGTGTGATTATCTTAGGGTGAGATAGTAAAGTGGAGGGATTGTGTTCATGGCCTCAGTTCTTTACTCTTCCTGGTAATCATGCCTTTGCAAGGCAACTTTACAGGTCATCCCAGGAAGAAGTGGAGTCTCTTCCGGCCCCTGGATTCTGAGTTTGCCACACCAGACATGCTAAAACTCAGTCAAACTCAGCCTACATCATTGCCCCTCGGACTCATAAACTAAATAAATGCTTGTTGTCTTAAGCTACAGAGTTTTGGGGTGGTTTGTTTGATGGCCATTCGTTTCTTGGATACCACTGACTCTCTGCTCGGACCTTGGGAAACTGTTACATGGGTATAAAATATTAGGCATTAGTATTTTGAACATCATTTCTCTTGGGTTAATGTTCTAAGTACCTGGTGTAACTTCTCTGAAGGCTGCAGAATGGCTTGTTTTCTCAACAGAGTGGATGTGGGACTGGAAGTGGGATAATCTCATGTGTTCTGTTATCTCTTTGGACCTAAACAGTGGAACACACATGGTTTTGAACTGCTTCAGTTTCTCATATCTGAAGGAACTAGAATCATTTCAGTGGAGGACCACCCAGGCTATAACTACTGAAGGGACCCTGATTCTGCTCAGGCTTTGGAGTACCCCAATAGTTGAGACTGAGCAGAATTAGAAATTGGGAGAATAATCTGTGGCATTTAACCAAAAAAAAATGTTGATGTTAATATCTTTATATTTTAACCTACAAGGGTAAAGTTATTTAAACTTTGGGTTTTAATTTATCCCTAGTAATTTGATAGCGGTGGGTGTGATTTTATTTATTTATTTTTTTATTTATTAATTAATTTTTGTTACAGATGTTTTTCCTCCCCCCATGATCCCCCCTCCCCCTCCCTCCCCGCCCTGTCCCCAGTTTGTTGTCCATGTCCACTGTTCATGCATACATGCATATAAGTTCTGTGGTTTATCTCTCCCCCACCATCCCCTCTTCTGGGGATTGTCAGTCTGTACCCCACCTCCACGTCTCTGGGACTACCCCATTCCTCAGACTGTTATGTTCATTATATTCCACAAATAAGTGAGATCATATGATACTTGTCCTTCTCTGTTTGGCTTGCCTCACTCAGGATGATACTCTCCAGGTCCCTCCATGTCGTCTCAAAGGATAAGAGATCTTTCTTTCTTATAGCTGCGTAGTACTCCATTGTGTATATGTACCACAGCTTTTTTATCCATTCGTCTACTGATGGACACTTGGGCTGTTTCCACATCTTAGCTATTGTAAATAGTGCTGCTACAAACATGGGGATACATATATTCTTTTTGTTTGGTATTTCAGGCTTCTTAGGATATATTCCTAGAAGTGGAATCACTGGGTCAAATGGAAGTTCAATTTTTAATTTTTTGAGGTAACACCATATTGTTTTCCATAGTGGCTGCACCAGTCTGCATTGCGGTGGGTGTAATTTTAAATTTAGAGTATTGCCCTGGCTGGTTTTGCTCAGTGGTTAGAGTGTCGGCCCATAGACCAAAGAGTCGCGGGATCAGTTCCAGTCAAGGGCACATACCTTGGCTGTGGTTCATCCCTGGCCCTGGGTAAGGTCATGTGGGTGGCAACCAATCAATGTGTCTCTCTCACATTGATGTTTCTCTCTCCCTCCCTCCCTCCCTCCCACTCTATCTGAAGATAAATGGAAAAATTTCCTCAGATGGGGATTTAAATATATAAATATATAAACAAACAAATTTGGAGTGTTACTCTATTGATAATTTATTCAATTCCATAACCTCCGGCCAGCTATATTAGAATGTTCTTCATTAGAGATAGGAAAAGGATCGAGAATGAGTTTTTGGCCTAGGGACCACCAGGCTTTGGGGTTGATTTATTGTAATGTTCTGATCTATTTTAGAGATTTTAAGGCATAAAAACTAAACTGCTCATCTGTGATTCTAGGATGATACACAAAGGGATAGTAGTTGCCAATGAAGGGGGATGAAACCTCAGCAGGGAAATGTAAGAGCATGGCTAAAGGCCTCTTAAATTCCAACAGTAATGAAAGACGAAATTAAAAAGTAACTGAAAATTTAGAATTAAAAAACATCCATGTGGTTATTAGGATGTGTTTTACTAAACCTTCAAGGAATAGATAATTTCAACCTTTTACAAATGGTTCCAGAGCGTAGAAATAGATGAAAAGCTACTCAACTTATTTTTAAGAGTTTAAACTAATGCTGAAACCAAAAAAAGGAGAACACAAGAATATAAAGCCATGAGCCAATATAACTTGGGACCGTAGGAACAAAATCTATCAAAATATTAACAAACTGAATCCAGCAGTGTATTAATTAAATTTTTTTTTTTTTATCCTCAGCCGAGGACATTTTTCCATTTTTTGTTCAGATAGAGAGGGAGAGAGAGAGAAACATCGATGTGAAAGGGACACATCGAGTGGCTGCCACCCGCACAACCCAACCAGGGCCGGGGACAAACTGCAACTGAGGTACGTGCCCTTAGCGGGAACCGAACCCCGGTCTCTCTGGACCGCAGGCCGACGCTCTAACCGCTGAGCCAAACCGGCCAGGGCCAGCGGTGTATTTAAAGAATGATGACTCCAGACCTGGCCGGTTTGGCTCAGCGGTTAGAGCGTCGGCCTGTGGTCCAGAGAGACCGGGGTTCGGTTCCCGCTAAGGGCACGTACTTCGGCTGCAGTTTGTCCCCGGCCCTGGTTGGTCGTGCGGGTGGCAACCACTCGATGTGTCCCTTTCGCATGGATGTTTCTCTCTCTCTCTCTTCCTCTCTCTCCCTCCCACTCTATCTGTACAAAAAATGGAAAAATGTCCTCCGGTGAGGATAAAAATAAATAAAAAATAAAAAAAAAGAATGATGACTCCAGCCCTGGCCGGTTTGGCTCAGCAGTTAGAGCGTCAGCCTGCGGTCCGGAGAGTTCCCGCTAAGGGCACGTACTTCGGTTGCAGTTTGTCCCCGGCCCTGGTTGGTCGTGCGGGTGGCAGCCACTCGATGTATCCCTTTCACATCGATGTTTCTCTCTCTCTCTCTCTTTCTCTCTCTCCCTCCCACTCTATCTGTACAAAAAAAAAAAAAAAAAGGAAAAATGTCCTCGAATGAGGATTAAAAAAAAAAAAAAAATATAAAAAAGAATAATGACTCCATAGGATTTGATCCCAGGCGTGCAAAAAGGCTCAGCATTAGCAAGCCTATTATTGTAATTTACTGCAATAATAAAGAAGAAAATATGCATGATTATCTTTATTATGCATTTCATAAATTTTAATAGCCATCCCTGATAATACTCTTAGCAAACTAAGAGTAGAAGAAAATTTCTTTAATTTGATAAAGAATATCTTCTACATAGTGAAACATTAGAAGCATTCCCCATAAAAAATACATGGATGTTATTACTACTACAATTAGTATTGGATTGATGATTTTAGGCAGTTAAATTCAATAAAAATAAATAAATAAATAAGTTAGCCCTGGCTGGTTTGGCTCAGAGGTTAGAGCATCAGCCTGCAGTCCTGAGAGACCCGGATTCGGTTCCCGCTAAGGGCACGTGTTTCGGTTGCAGTTTGTCCCCAGCCCTGGTTGGGTCATGCGGGAGACAGCCACTCAATGTGTCCCTTTCGTGTCGATGTTTCTCTCTCTCTTCTTCTCTCTCCCTCCCACTCTATCTGAACAAACAATGGAAAAATGTCCTCAGGTGAGGATAAATAAATAAATAAGTTATATTAGCAAGGAAGAAACAAAACTATCATTGTTAGTAGACAATATGATTACAGTCTTAAAAATCCCACAAAATCATCTTTAAAAAAATAACGATTAGAACTATCCTGAGTGGCATGTTGTTTTACAAGTGTATACATTTAGCAAAACTCATTGAATTGCGTATGTAATATATGTGCACTTAACTGTATGCAGATTTTACCTCAAAAACCATTAGAACTAATAAGAGAGATCACAGAAATGTCTGGATTCAAGATTGACATGAAAGCCGGGCTGGTGTGGCTCAGTAGTTGAGCGTCGAGCTCTGTACCAAGAGGTCACCGGTTCAATTACCGGTCAGGGCACATGCCCAGGTTGTGGGCCTGATTTCCAGTGGGGGGCGTGCAGGAGGCGGCCAGTCGATGTTCTCTCTCATCCATGTTTTTCTCTCTTTCTCCCTCTCCCTTCCTCTCGCTCTAAAAATCAAGAAAAAATATTTTTTTTAAAAAAGAATACAAGGCAGCAGAACATTAAAAAAAACGATTAACATGAAATAAATCAGTAGCTATGAAGAACAGAAAAAAAATACCATTCACAACAGCAACCAAACCTCTGCGACATCTTGAGATAAATATAACAAGAAACATGTAAGATCTACATGAAGAAACCTATGGAACTTCATTAAAGGGCAAAAAAAGAAGACCCGAATAAATGAGCTCTGTGTTCACGTAAGAGAGATGCAGTGTTTTTTAAAAAGTCAATTCTCTCCAAATTAATCTGTGTATTTAACACAATCCCATTAGAACCCCAACTTTGTTTCTCCTGATTATTAAAAGAGCACGTCACATTCTTCGCTATTTTTTCCCAAATTTGCGTATCCTTACTCAGTAGTTCTTCCAGATGAATTGTAGTCAGCCATCCATTCTCCAAGCCTTGAGTTTGCTGCCTTTTTCTAATTCACACCAAACTATCGCCATACAGACAAGGAAAGGCCTTGGAAAATGTGTGCTTGAGAAGGATGCCTCGAATAGAAAGAAAAGACAAAGACCATAAGCAAAGAATTAATGTATTTGACTACATCAAATTTTACATTTCTATATGATAAAAGACTACAGAGACAGGGTTAATATGCAAATAGTGTTTGAGAAGAGCAGAAAAAAATAGTACCTAAATATCTGTAGTCTTTAAATCTTGCTATGAATTCTATTATCTTTAAAATAGAACATAGTGATGCGGGTAAAGGATTAATCGAGCTTTTACCCTTCCTCATGACAAGTCGACCTTCAGTTAACTTTCTGTTATCTGTTCCTCTAGAACTTGATAAAGATAGACTTGTCAACTGTGTCATTAGGCAACATTACTTATATTAAAGCAATTACTTGATTGGTAAATTGCATTTGGCTGGCAAAACTATAATTACCTGATGGGAGAGCATAGCTCTGGGCTTTCCTGGGTATGAAAACTCTTTAATTGGGCCCTGGTGGGTCCTAGAAGCCATGTCTGTGAGGTGTGTACAAGAAAGATCGGCTTCTCAGGGCTGTGAGACTTCGAAGTCAGGGCAGCGGCCACAGGAATCGGGTGCAAGTCTTTCCTCGCACCTGAGCTGCCACTTGGCTTCAGGCAGGTTAGGAGGGGGCAGCTGTACCATCACATGGATTATTACAAGCACTCCCGGGGAGGTGAAACCCCTAATTCTGCCCTGTTTCAAGCTGTCGTTCCTGACCTGTACCCTTCCCAATGAATCTTATGCTAAATGTGGACATGGTAGTCTTAGCGAATCTCCATGTTTAGTTGTACCTAAGAAGACCCCTGGTGGATGTTGATAGTTTATACCGGAGCTATATAGAAAAACACTATATAATTGGATAGAATCGTTTATATAATCAAGTTGAGCCCTGGCCAGTTTGGCTCAGTGGTTGGAGCCTTGGCCTGTGGACCAGAGAGTCCTGGGTTCGGTTCCCGCTAGGGGCACGTACCAAAAAAAATAAAATTAAATAACGTAAAATAAAATGTTATATAAGCAAGTTGAGATGTAGTGAGCTACACCTGTGAGGAATATGATTTCTCTCATGAGGTGATAACACTGTATGTATGTTTCCTCATTCCCTCGAGACAGCTATGGGGCCACACGACTATATACACCTCTGTGCCATGAGCCTAGGAAACCCAAATCTATAATGTAATATCAAATATTTCACAAGAGCAGATCAAAGTCTCTTCACCTCACGTTTCAAGCAAGTGACAAAGGACCTGAGTTTTAGAGATGGAGGTTTTTCTTGACCTTAGAAATACCTTTAGCCCTGGTCGGTTTGGCTCAGCGGTTAGAGCGTCGGCCTGCGGTCCAGAAAGACCCAGGTTCGGTTCCTGCTAAGGACGTGTACCTCGGTTGCAGTTTGTCCCCGGCCCTGGTTGGTCGTACGGGTGGTAGCCACTCGATGTGTCCCTTTCACATCGATGTTTCTCTCTCTCTTTCTCTCTCTCTCTCTCCCTCCCGCTCTATCTGAACAAAAAATGGAAAAATGTCCTCGGGTGAGGATAAAAAAAAAAGAAATACCTTTAAATCTAATGAACCTGATCATTTTTAAAATGGATTTGAGAGAGAAAAACATCGATTTGTTGTTCCACTTATTTATGCATTCACTGGTTGCTTCTTGTATGTGCCCTGACCAGAGATCGAACCCGCAACCTTGGCATATCGGGACAATGCTCTAACCAACTGAACTACCTGGCCAGGGCTTTGAACCTGATCTTTAGTGGCTGGCAGATCCACATAGGATTACACAAACCTAGTCCCGGCGTCTTTGGAGGTTTAGCATACCTGTAACTTGATCTAGCCAGTCTTATGGGAAACATCTTTAAAGTTGGAGAGAATGTTGGTTTGGGTCAAAACTGACTGGGGAGTGATTGGGAGTCAGAACCTCCTCTTTTGATCTCTTTTGTCTTGAAGAAGGCAGCTTCCCCACCCCACCTTCAGATCATGTGAGTAAAACGATGCTTCTCACTGGAAAAGCCAATTATTTCCAATGCATGTATGCCTTCAAAAGGCGTAAGAAAAACTCTTATCAGCATTCTTTGTGACTATGTAGATACATCACAACATCACCTGGGCCGTATAAAAAGACCACTATGGGATCGACAATTTTATTTTATTTTATTGTTTTAAACATTTATTTATTAATTTAACTTTTTTCTTCTTTATTGCTTTTAGAGAGTGAGGAAGGGAGAGGGAGAGAGAGAAACATCGATGAGAAAGAGCATCGGTTGGCCGCATGCCCCCCACTGGGGATCGGGCCCACAACCTGGGCATGTGCCCTGTCTGGGAATCGAACCAGGGACCTCTTGGTGCATGGGTCAACGCTCAACCACTGAGCCACACCGCCAGGCGAGATCGACAATTTTAGATTGTGGTATTAGTAGGGGGTGGGGAGAGGAACTTAGTCCTGTGGGTAATTATTCTTCAAATTTATAAAGAGCTTGAAAACCTGGTCCAAGAGCTTTAAATTATAATAAATCTGTTGGTTTGGGTCAGATCAGGGTGTCCTTTAAGCTTTCTTTACATTCTTATTATTTTAAACTTCATTAGATTAAAAAATACAAAAACAATGTGTTCTTTTGTGATGAGTTAAATAGTAGAGAGATCCATAAAGAAAAATAAACACCCTCATCCCCAATGCCAACCTTTTAAAGCAAGCAATGACAAAAATTCAGTGTTTGTCTTTCCACTTCATTTTCTGGGCTCACGCAAACACACGTGAAGACATGTGTCACAAAGAATAGTTTGTTTTGACTTCAAGCTGGATACCATTACTCTGCAGTTTGCTCTTTTTCATTTAACACATTATGGACACATTGCAAGTTCTTACATATAGATGTAACTCATTATTATTATTATTATTATTATTATTTTATCCTCACCTGAGGACATTTTTGCATTTATCTTCAGATAGAGCGGGAGGGAGAGAGGGGAGAAGAGAGAGAGAGAAACATCGATGTGAGAGAGACGCATCGACTGGCTGCCTCCTGCACGACCCCAACCAATGCCAGGGACCAAACTGCAACCAAGGTATGTGCCCTTGACTGGAATCAAACCCTTGACTCTTTGGTCCACAGGCTGACACTCTAACCGGCGAGGGCTAACCCCTTATTTTTAATAATAGCATAATATTCTAAAGTATTAGCTCTTTTCCTATTGACGGACATTCAGGCTGTTTCCTTTTTTAAAATCACGACAAACAATGTTGCATATTGGTGTACACAGAAATCCATATCGGTGCATTTATTTTTGGACAAAATTGTAGGGATCTTCAGGTCAAAGGACATGTGATGCTCACTATTACTTTCAATACTTTCCCAAAAGCTTGTAGCAATTTATGCTTCTACCCCTTCCCCAAATCTTTGCCTGCCCTGGAAGCTAGCAATCTTTGTCATTTCTGCCAGTCTGAGGATAAAAAATATATTTTAACTGTTCTCTCCTTCGCTCCTCCCACCCCAGTCTATTCTCCACTCTGCAGATAGTGATCTTTTTGACAAATACATTTTACTACATCACCTCCCTGCTCAAAATACTCTATTTACTTCCTGTCACTCTTAGAATAAAGGCCAATATCTTTGACATGATGAAAAAAAGCACCTTGTGATCTAATCATCTATCTGTTTCTCTGGTGGGCTCTCCTCCGGACAGGAAGGGACTTCTCCGGATCTAACTCTACTGAGAAATTAAGATGACATATTAGCTTGTTTGCCGGAACAAGCCTCATAGGGAGTTATGCCTTTTAAAACGTGACTAACTTATGCCTGAAAGGAATAATTATTTCTAGTTTATTTGCCTTGATGGAAGTGTTTTTCCAGTTGCTTCGGGCAGATCATTTAGAGTAAACAGGGAAGCAAAGGACTTGTCAAAAAAACATGTTAGGGCGACACCTTGGCTCCCAAGGAATAGGCAGAAAGTCTGATCGTAAATGTAGGGGGTTTTTTGCTTCTCTTGTTTTTAAGTTGGACTTTTAAAGTAGAAGCTGCCTTTAATGTGTTGGTTTGCAGAACAGGAAATCTGATTTTTCAGCGTGATAACACATTCTTTGACATTAACTGGTACAGTGGATTTTTAATGACACTTTCATCTTCAAAGCCCTTCACCAACACTGGTGAATTAATTATTCATTTTTTGATTGTGTGTTAAAAAGAAAAGTCTTCAAAGCCATCATCCTTTCTCCTTGGAACTGGGACTCTGCACCTTTCACTATTGCTTTCCTGCCCCCAAGGGAGAAAATAAATTGCATCTCGAAACACACACACACACACACACACACAAGAATACAATAGAAATATACTCTTTACACTCTGGAAAGATGACGTCCTTATATCCTGGGTGGGATTAGAAGAGGTCGGAAAGCAGTGTTTAAACTGTGTTTACAGTAAGCACTGTGAGATATAACTGGCGAAAAGTGTTTGTTGTTGCTCAGTCTTTTGATGTGCTCCTGAAGAGTAGCACAAATACATAAAGCGCCCTGCGTTCACCATAAGTTGGAGCATACTAGGCAGACCCTTATATTCGTTGCTAAAGTATATTTCATCCCTGTCGCCTTCAAACAATGTCTAATTGGGTTTTTAAAAGATTTGGTTTTGTTGAAGAAAGCCCTCAAGCCTTCCCGGGGGTCTTCCTTGATTTGACACATTTTATAACCACAAGGGAGCAGTCTTTCTTTTGATGAGGTCTTCCCTCCACCTCCCCAGAAAGAGCAAGTGTAAGTTTGCAAACAGTCTAAAAGCCCTTTCCATTAGCCCTGGACGCCGGAAACCACAAAGGGCAGTTCACGTTTTGATTTTCAAGGAGAAAGCCTCTGGTACACTTTTCGCTCAGCCGCCAGGAGGCCTGTTGGTTCCTGGGAGGAGCTCCTCTGAATCCTTGAGGATCCCAATGCTCTTGAAGACCCAGATCAGTGGATTACAGTAATTGTAAACCTTAGGTGGCTTGGGAAGATTACTCTGTTTGGTGTGCGCTCACATTTCCAGGCGAGGGGACAGAGCAGAGGAACCCCCTTTGTTATCTTTTGAAAGAAGAAGATCAGAGAGGAAGACGGGGTTTGAAGTGTGGATTAGGGGATCCTAAATCTTCGCCTAGCACCTCCGTCTGGAACTTTATAAAGAGACTGAGGAGTGCGATGAAGCTACGGAGTCATGCAGTTTCCTTGATGTCTGTTCTGGAACCGAGCTTCCGGAGTCAGACACTTCTCCCGAAACAGGCCTTCTGTGCCAGGCAGTCTGAATGGACCGTCATCTCCACGTTGAAGATTTGCGGCCTCGTTTTCTGCTAAGACATTAGCCTCTTGGTTCATCTGTTGGCTTTCTGGCGTGTGATGGAGAAACGTAAACCGGCTGGACTGCTGACCTTGCCGTACCACCTCCACCCGGTGCCCCTGAGCCTGCCAGGGAGCCTGCCCCGCCTCCCTCTGAGGGACCCCTACCGGGTCTCGCTGCATCTGGATGCCGCGTGCTGCGCCCCGAGACGGCCCTACCTGCCGCTGGACGGCGCCTTCGAGCCCGCGTTCCTCCGCAAGCGCAACGAGCGGGAGCGGCAGCGGGTGCGCTGCGTGAACGAGGGGTACGCTCGTCTCCGAGACCACCTGCCCCGGGAGCTGGCGGGCAGGCGCCTCAGCAAGGTGGAGACGCTGCGCGCTGCCATCGGCTACATCAAGCACCTCCAGGAGCTGCTGGAGCGCCACGCGCGGGGGCAGGAGGGCCCGGCCGGCCCCCCGCACAGGCCCGAATGCAACAGCGACGGCGAGTCCAAGGCCTCGTCCGCACCTTCGCCCTGCAGCGAGCCCGAGGAAGGGGGCAGCTAGCGAGCACGGGGACCCCCGCCCGCACCCGGACCCCGGCGCCGCTGCCACGCGCGCCCATGCCGCCTGGTCTAAGGTTCTCTCCCAAGGTGGTTGCATTTTTAATCTGGGTTTTCCTCCAGGAAAAAATAATCTTAGGAGAAAGAAATGAGTGCTTTAAGGGGGAAAAGATATTCTGACATTCCGATGGATTTTCCCCCTTTTATTGGCTTTGTGCCTGCAACTTAAAGGTGCTTGTTTAAGGAAACTCTTCCGTACTTCTCAGGTGCAAACTGGACGGGATTCTGAGCCCCTCGTTCTAAAAACTCAGTGGGCAGGAGCAGCGGGAATTGCCCATCCTCATTGGCGTGGGTAAATTATGTACATAAAGATTGAAATAAATCCAACCTTAACCAAAGAACTTTCCAAAAATAAATAAAGGATAGTTCTTAAGATGAGAGGAACATTGTCGTGCATTCCCTCCTTTGGGAATCACTAGAAATGTAATCGGCGCCTTGGGTGGTGACCTGGCGGCCGACACCTGAGAACACATCCGCCAGCGGTGCTGCTGGACCAGTCGGTGCTGTTGACTGGATATGCGAACCCGAACCGGGCTCCTGAAGAAGACATTCTACATTTGATACATCCTGTTTTATCAAAAAGTGGCTACTTGGGAACTTCATAGGATTCAGCAGATAACATATTAGTGCCAATGACCTTTTTTGGAAGAGAACTCAGTTGTTTTTGTCAGTTTTCTTTTTCCTTTGCATCGCCCCTTGTACTTCTTATTCAACTTTTGGTTAAAATGGAAGTGACAGTGTGACTTTTTTTTTAAGTAAATGCTTGGATAGTTGAACAGGATGGACTGGGGTTGTTCCATTCTCGGACTATCCTCACAACGAGGGCTTCCAAGAATGTTGAAATTATCTAGTGACTTCAGCTTGTTCTTATTCTTTTAAAAATACTTAATTCTGGCTCACTATTTTTTTTCTCTGAGAAACAATTATAAAACCATAGATAAGTAAAAAAAAAAAAAAAACCTGACATAAGATAAACTTCCTTTCTCTGAAGTTATTTCCTAATATGCTGAATTGCCCTTTTAGCCAGGCAGCTTTGGTGTGGGGGTGGAGACGGGGCTAGGAAACAGACAAGGAGAGGATACTGACCAGGGTGAGCCCTTTCAGGGAACTGGTTCACTTAACCCCCACACTGGCCTCATTAGGTAGGTTTTATTACCCACTTTTTACAGGTGTGTCAGCTGAGGGAGCTGCTATTCAGTGAACATCTTTTACATGCTAGGAATTATGTTGTGTTCGTTTTTACATTTTGTTCTGTTTAATTTTCATAAATCTGTGAGGTGGATAGCGCGCGCACACACACACACACACACATATCCTCACCTGAGGACTTTTTTTTTTTTTTTTCATTTATCTTCAGATAGAGTGGGAGGGAGAGAGGAAGGAAGAGAGAGAGAGAAACATCGATGTGAGAGAAACACATCGGCTGGTCACCACCCACACGACCCCAGCCGGGTGGGGACAAACCGCAACCAAGGTAGGTGCCCTTAGTGGAAACCAAACCCGGGACTCTGTGGTCCTCAGGTCGATGCTGTAACCGCTGAGCCAAACTGGCCAGGGCACACATATTTTGTGGTTAAAAAAAAAGCTCAAAGAGATTACCTGCCTTGCCCAGGTTAATCTTGCTACAATTAGTTGAGCTGAGATCCAGTCCTGTTCTGTCTGACCCCAAAGCCCAGACTTGCTGTCTCCCTTATCATGCCTCCCCTTGCTCTCTGCAAATGTTAATTGACTCGTGGAATGCTGAATCCATGTTAAAAAGTGTAACTAATATTTATAATGATAAGTATAATGATATTCTATTGTTTTCCACTGCACAGATAAATGCTATGCAATGATTCACAACCAAACTTTCCTTTTTCTTAAGGCGAGGGGGGCTTTTGGTTTGAATGAGCAAGATGTAAGAGTGGTCTTCTGTTACCCATTACTTAGTTCCAACCTCACACACTCCAGGCAGGTTGTTATTCCATGTGGGGGTTTCCTTGAAGCAAGCCTAAGTGAGACATATTTACTAATTGAGGCAAGGGGGGCAGGGAGGAGGGTAAACATTCATGTTACCTTCCTAGGGGAGTTGGAGGAAATGTTAATTAACCAAGTTGTTAAGAACCTTGAGAGATTTTTTTAGTAGTCTTAGTGGGCAATAATCATACTTTCCATTCCTGTATTCTACTGTTTTTTCCAAAGTAGGAATAATAACTTGGCTGGGTAGCTCAGTTGGTTAGAGCATGGTCTTGATATGCCAAGTTTTCAGGTTCAATCCCCAGTCAGGGCACATACAAGAGTCAACCAATGAATGTATAACTAGCTGAGACAACAAATCGATGTTTCTCTCAATTTCTCTCTCTCTCTCAAATCAATACATAATTTTTTTTTAAATAGGAATAATAAAAATAAAAGAGTATATTTTGTTTAATCTACACAGACTGTGATTGCTTTTCAACTGCAGGGAAAAATAAATGTTTTCTTCACTTCTTTAAAATAAATGTATAAAATCTGTGGATAAATACACTTTGCTGCGATAAGTGACTTATAAAGAGAAGGACAAGGACAGTTTAAAAACACAAACTTATTCTGGATAAAATGCCTTGCGAGACTTTTAATGTGGTTTTGTTTGAAGCCCTATTGAGAATAAGAATGATTTTGAGAAACTTTTGAAAAAAAATAAAATCTCAGCTCAATTATATAACTTTTTTTAGAGGAATAAAACAAAATCAGGCAGTTTTCATGGAACCTTCCTAATGGCTTACAAGAAGAGCACCAGCCCAGGAATGAGACCTGTTCAAGCGTTCAAGCTTCCCTTTTCCTGTGAGTGAACGCTTCAGTAACCAGAGAACCACCTGACTCTCTAAAAGAAAGTTGGTTCTAGGTACTTTCACGGAAGCATCCTTGTCACAATCATTTTTGCTGCAAACTTCTTTGCCCACGTAACTGATTGGCCATAAGGCAATTTGGCTGTAAAAAAAGATAAAATAACTGGTTGACCGTTTGGATTTTTGTTTGTTTGGTTTCATTTCCCCATTGATGAATCAACCGCGTTCAGCGGACTTAATGTACTTAAACTAGTTGTCAGTTTGGTTTCATTTCTCCATTGACAAGTTTTCACAGTTACTCCCATTTTAATACTAATCTTACCTAGGCCTCATAGTGGTCTATATGGTGACCACAGATATGGTGGTGGTAATGGTCTGAAAATAGCATGTCTTCAGGTGAAGATGATTTGCCCCAAGAGTTGGTTTCTTTTTTTGAAACACACTACATTGGCAGGCGAGAGGCTGAAGGCCCTCTCTGAGGGTGCAGAGTTGAACCCACATTCACCACAGAACAAAAACAAGTGCTTAAGGCCCAGGCTGGTTTGGCTCGGTGGTTAGAGCATCAGCCCTCGGACCAAAGAATCCGGGTTCAGTTCTGATCAATTGTGGTTTGGTCCCCGGCCCTGGTTGGGCTCATGCAGGAGGTGTCGTTTTCACATCGATGTCTCTCTCTCTCTCTCTCTCTCTCTCCCCCCACTTCCACTCGATCTGAAGATAAATGGAAAAATATCCTTGGATGAAAACAAGTACTTAGGTATGATCCACAAAAGAAAATCATTATTTGCATAGTATTAGCATGAATCTACACACATTAAAACATTTTTTCTTCTTTATTGATTTTAGATAGAGAGGAAGGGAGAGGGAAAGAGAGGGAGAGAGAGAAACATCGATGAGAGAGAACATTGATTGGCCGCCTCCAACATGCCCCCCACTGGGGATTAGGCCCACAACCTGGGCAGGTGCCCTGACTGGGAATCGAACCAGTGACCTCTTGGTGCATGGGTCGACGTTCAATCACTGAGCCACACCAGCCAGGCTACACACATTTTTAATGAATTCAAATATTTTATATTTCTCAATAAACTCTTCTTAATTTTGTTATGTCCTTTTTAAGGTCCCTCTTATTTTTCATGATTTTATCCTTTTTACAGCAAAATTTCCATATGGCCAATTATGCGGTGAAAATGTTTGCAGTGAAAATGCTGTGCCAGATATCAATGGCAAAGATGCCACAGTGAAAATACCAGACGGGGACAAATGGATTACCGACAAGCTGTGCAGAAGCAGTAGAGGGGAGTTTTATGGAAATGATGCATTCACGAAAGGAGAAACATTTACATGGCCTGCAAGACCTTCCCTGCTTTTTTTTGGCCACTCAGCTCAGACATATCCATTGACGATACTTTGCTTTTACAATATTCCCTGTGGTTCATAACCC
The DNA here is from genome assembly GCF_014108415.1 of Molossus molossus. Classification (NCBI taxonomy): domain Eukaryota; kingdom Metazoa; phylum Chordata; class Mammalia; order Chiroptera; family Molossidae; genus Molossus; species Molossus molossus. The sequence goes on along the minus strand of NW_023425345.1, from coordinate 9,607,834 downwards.
TAATTCATTGCTGTGACACCCCACCCCACCCCAAGTGTACCAAGGAGGAGCAGCGGTGTCAGGGTGCGGCAGAATGTGCCCTGCTCCAGCTCTGCCACTCACTGACCTGATGACCTTGGACGAGTCCCTAACTCCTGTGGTCTCAGTTCCCTATGCTAGGACACATGAAGCTTAGATTTCACCATCTTTTAAGCCTTCCAGCTCCAAAATGCTGTTCGTCTGACTTGTGCAAAGTCCTAGACCAGGGGAAACAAATGTCAGGAAGACAGGCCCACGTGCCCACTTCCTGCGCAGACCACAGCAGCTGTTTCTGCAGCCTCTTTCCCACTAAGAGATCCAGTCCCCGAGCTGCAGAGCTGTGTTTGAGTTCTAGTTGCTGTTACAATGCCTTTTTTCTTTTTTTAAAAAAGCAAACTGCATAATTTTCTTGTCGAGTGGATTGAAAGAATCTTAAAATCTACACTCTAGATTCTAGAGGAAAAATGGGTCCATTTTGCCTCCACACGAGGAAAAAAAGTGTAAGTGCTGTAACTGACCTCCCAAATGAAGAATGTGTGAGGATACAGAGCAGCTTCAAGTGAGGAGAGAACTAGCGGGGAAGTGGAATGAGAATTACAGGCAGAGGGCCCAAGGGGAACAGGGATGTCTCAAAGGCAGGAATTGTGTTTAGATAGTGGAAGCTGAGTAAGTAATAACATGGCTAAGACAAAGTTCTAGTAGGCATTGAAAGCCAAGTTTAAAAAAAATCTGGAACTTTATTTTTTTAGACAAAAGGGAACTATTGAAAACACCACTTTTTTGTTTGGAACGAGGGTGAACAGTTTGCGCTGTGGTTGCGGCTCACTAATGGCAGGAAGCAAGCAGGCCAATAGGGCAGCTATTTTCAACCTTTTTCATCTCATGACACACACAGACTGATTGCTAAAATTCCGCGGCACACCAAAAAATATACTTTGTGCTGATCTGACAAAAAAATTGGTATAATTTTGATTTATTCACACCAAGCAGCTAGTATTGCGTTGGCTGTTTTCATTTTTTGACAATCTAAGGGAAAAGAGGTCAGGGCTCCTGACTAAATGGTATTGCATGTTTTAAAAATTCTTGCAGCGCACTGGTGCGCCGTGGCACATTGGTTGAAAATCACTGCAATAGGGTATTGCAATGATTAAGAGAGGAAGTGAGAACCTACCAGCCTGGTTCTCCTGTGGCAGGGGGATGGGTAGGAGGGGATGGATTGAGAGACCGTGTGGGAGTAGCATTGGTAGGTCTTGGTAACTCAGAAGATGGGGAGGGAGGATGAGGAAGAGGGAGAAGTGGAAGACAACGCTAGTAAATTCCCATTAAAAGAAATGGGGAATACAGGAAGAGAAGCAGATTAAAAAGGTACAAGTCTTGTTTTGGAGGTGCTGGGTTTGAAATACTGATAGGCTTCCCCTGTCCGTAAACAGTTGGAAGTGCTGATGTCAAGGTCAGGAGGGAAGTCAAGAATAGCTGCAGACTTGAGAGACATCCACACATAGGTAGTCGTAGGAATAGGTGAGATCTCCCAAGGAGAATATTGATGAGAACAAGAGAAGAAAGCTGGGGCAGGCTTCCACTGAAGGGGTGCAGAAGAAATGTCTGAAGAGGATGAAGAAATTAGGAGAACCAGGCTGGTATGAGGTCATGGCGATTAAATGTGGATATCATTTCATAAGGAGGGAGTGGTTGACAATATCCTATGACTCAGAGCTGTCAGGGAGTTTAACGGTGGAAGGGACCCATTGGATTTAGCCGTTAAAAAAATCACTAGAGACCTTTGTCAGAGCTTAGAAGGGGCGGGGTGAGAAAGCAGAGGTGAGGTGAAGACTGCCCTTTCCAGATGCTTCACAGTGAGTAAGAAAGGTGGGCGGATGTGAAGGGAAGCCAGCTGGGGAGAAGGATGGTATATCCAAGATGGTTCTGAGCCTGAGGTCTTAGAGCTGAAAGTTCTCGTTGATTCAGGTGATGAGGCTTCAAGGAGTCTGAAGTCAAGAGGAGGTGAAAGTTCTAGGAGCCGAGAGGGTAACAGGTTCTGGTAAAGACTGAGATAGGTGTGTGAGTCAGAAAGATGAGCAGGGTCTGTCATTTGCAGGTAACAGCAGTGAAAATGAGAAGAGGGTTTCCAGTCCATATTATTTTATATTAGTTTCGGGTGTACGGCATAGTGGTTCAATAACAATATACTTAACAAAGTGTTTCTCCTGACATTTCCAGTACCCACCTTGCCAAGTTAGTACATATAAACATAGTTATTACAGTATTATTGACTCTATTTCCTATGCTGTACTTTACATCTATAACTACCAATCTGAACTTCTCAATCCCTTCACCCTTTCATCTGTAATTGAAACTTTTTTTAAAAGAGAGCAAAAAAAAAAAAAAATATTCTACTACTCAACTACAAGAAAACTGATTAAAAAATGGACAAAAAAAATGAGAAGAGGGTTGTATGAAAAGTATGACTATAGGAGTTTAGTAATGTCTGGTTTCAAAAGTATCGAGTTAACAGTTTTCAATGACTTGGTTAAAAAGTTGGCACAAGTCTCCTCTGTGATGACATAATTTTAAATTATATTCATATTTGTTTCATCTTTTATAGTTTTGTGACAATAGGTAACTCTGGAAAGTTCCACAGTATTTATTACATGAGATAATGCTAATATATGCAACACACCTTGCCCAAGCGTCTGGCAGCAAATAATAGATGCTCAATAATTTACTAATTTCCTTTTGCCTGTGGCTTTTTAGGTTAAAAAAAAAAAAATACTCTTCTCATGTAGAAAAACTTCAACAGAGCAACCAGTGCAGAGGAAGGGTCAATGCTGGAGAGAAAGAGTAAGTACCTTGTTTTCTCCCCTTTGTGGCGTTTCTGGGGCCGGGGAAGGAGAGTAAGATAACCCAGGGGAAAAACAACAGCAGCATTTGGAGGAAAGTACAGTTGAGACAGCCTTCATTCACATAGACCTGGGCTGCTCCTCTGGCCAGCAGTGTCTGATCTGTCAGTAGCATACCTCGAACCCCGGGCAGTTGAGCTGAACCATCATTCTCCTGCCTCCAGGTGCTATGAGCCTTACATTGAATTTGAGAGCAAAGTCCCATCGGGCTGGAAAAGCATTTCATAGGTTGCATCAGCGTCGCTCGGCTATAAGCAAGCCAACCAAGGTGTCAGATGTTGCATTTCAAAAGCTCTCTGGGCTGTTTCTGTCTAGACAAAGGTTTTCTTCAAAGCTCTCAAAGCTCTCATTGTCATCTGCCAAAATGGGTAACCAGCCCACTTGTCACCCCAGGAATGAGACTTGTGATGGAACGGAGGGCCAAGTGATGGAATCTTTCTCTGCAGTGATCTCTAAAAGGGCAGGCTCTACCCCTGGGCCAGCGCCCCGTCGCTTCTCCATGCCCATCGCCAACCCTTCATCCCTTCAGGCGGACAGGCTGTTGGGAGAGGGCAGCGGGCCTCAAGTTGCTTTATATTTTATCTGTCCATGAAACCAAAGAACTATTTCCAGCTCTTTGATTATTATCGCCGAGGTGTATGTGTTTGATGCGCAGGCAGTCTGGGTGGGGAGATTGGTTTTTAATCCTTTCGTAGCTATTTAGCTGCGTCCTTTTGTGAAAACCTGTCAGCAGCCTTTTCATGTTGGGTTACTCGCTGTCATTAACCACGGCCAGAACGAAACCGCAGTTGCTGCAGGAGGTGATACAACTCTCCAAACTGGTTTTTGCCTCCAGAGCAAGCCTTGAGGGGGGCCACTCATTTCCCTGACAGTGAAACTGTCCGAGGGAGGAATCCTGTCTGTCACAGGACTAGAAGTGCCTTGGGTAATGACCTGCTTCAACCCTGGGGGTTTTAGTGAAACGAAGGATTAAACCACGCGGGGCAGAAGCATATCTGTCCTCTTAAAACACCTCTAATGACAGAAATTTCTCACCAGTTAACATTTCCTGAGGGCCCATGAGAAGGCAGGCTGGCCCTTAAATGTATTATTCTCATCTGATCTTCACAACATTTCTATGAGGTAGGTATTATATATCGCTTCTATTTTAAAGATGAGGAAACTGAAGCTTAGAGAGGTTAAGTAACTTTTATATAGACAGGTGGTAGGGTAGGTCTTACCCACCCATCTGTCCATCCACACATTCATTAGTCAGCAAGTCTTTACTGACAGCCTACACGGGGCTTAGTATTAGGAAGAGGAAGAGAGTCAATCAACAAGCATAAATATGTATGTTTCAGGTGGTGGTCATGGTTAAGAAACATAAAGCCAGGCTTTCGGTAACTCAATTACTTCTCACCCTTATTTTCAACTAACATCTCCTTTCACTGTTCTGAAACAGCCCTGTGCAGATTCAAATGACTAGATAACTTTCCATCTTAACAGTGTATTTGAAGACTGACATTAAGTCCCCATTGTAAGCTCCTTGTTTGAGTCCCGTCGTTACCATACTCACAGCTCAATACCCACATGAGAAAAACCAAAACAAACAAAATGAGGGACAAATAGAATAAAGTACATTTGGGGTCCTGGCTATTTAGGGGGTCCCTCTCAATACCCATTTACATTCCCAGGAACCAAGATTGATTTGGAACATCAGAACACTTCCTGACATAATTCTGGTTTGACACCTGAAGGGAGAGCAGTGTTCTCTACAGAGGACCCACGACTTCAGCTGTATCTTGACAAAGTAGCAAGGACCTGGACTCCGGTCCTGACTTCAGCACTTACTGGATGTGCTTCCTTGGGCAAGTGATGTGACTTCTCTGAACTTACTTCTTCATCTGTAGAATTAGGATGATAACGCCTATTCCATCACACAGGCTTATGGTAAAGGTGAAATGAGGCTACGTAAGTATAAGATCTGTATAAACTAGAAAGTGCTGTCATCACTACTAACCCATGTGCAGAGTAATTCTCTAATGGAAGATAGGAACAGCTTTGCAGAGACATACAACTACTCTATTTAGTCTGAGGGAAAATTCTATTCAACATAGTCAGGTGATGTTGATTAAATTCTCAAGTATAATGACAGCAATAGTAACATGCTAGGTTTTCTAATTTGTTTAACGAGCCACTCCAAAACATGTAACAATCATGGTTTATTATTTCTCACAATAGAGAAGTAATTAGAATTGCTGGATGGTCTCAGATGATGTCTTCTCCATGGGGTCCTTCATCAAGGAAGCCTGGGCTCCCTTCAATGCCAATCTCAGGGCACCAGGAGGGCAAGGATGGCGGCTGCTAGGCCTTTGGAGGCCAAAGGCTCAGGAGTCACACAGCGTCTGCATTCTTTTGCTGAAAGCAAGTCACAAGGCCAGTGCAGACAGAGAAGGGAGAGTCCACCTTTGATGGCGGAGATTGCAAAGCCACCTTGCGAAGAGGGACCCAGGATAGGAGAAACTCTTGTGGCCTGCTGGCGAATGACCTGCCATAAATTATATGAGATCATCATTCTTTTTTTTTTATCCTCACCTGAAGACATTTTTCCATTTTTTATTCAGATAGAGCAGCAGGGAGAAAAAGGAAGAGGAAGAGGAAGAGGAAGAGAGAGAGAGAGAGAGAGAGAGAGAGAGAGAGAGAGAGAGAGAAACATTGACGTGAAAGAAAACACATCAAGTGGCTGCCACGCAGGACCAACCAGGGCTGGGGACAAACTGCAACCAAGGTACGTGCCCCTAGCCGAAGCGAACCCAGGTCTCTCAAGACTGCAGGCCGACAATCTAACCGCTAAGCCAAACTGGCCAGGGCGAGATTATTATTCTTTTAAAAAAGTTACCTACGTATTTATTTTTTAAAATGTTTTCATTGATTTTCTGAGGGAGAGAAAGAGAAACATTAATCAGCTGCCTCCTGCACGCCCCCTACTGGGGATGGAGCCCACAGCCTGGGCATGTGCCGACTGGGAATCGAACCAGGACTTCTCAGTCTGTGGGACCACGCTCAGTCCACTGAGCCACACCGGCCAGACCCCCCCCCCCCAATCTATTTTTAATTTATTTCAAACTTACATTACAGTTACCAGTATAGATAACTCCCATACCCTGATTTACCCACATTCCCCTATTGTTTATATTTTACTGCATTTGTCCACTCTGAATAATTAAGTACTAATTATTGTTAGTTTTCTGAATCTTTAAACAAGAGGTCCCATCACCCTTAGAGCATTCACTTCTTCCAAACAAGGTCCGACATTTATTTTTTCCAAGCAGTTCTCAAATTTTTAGAGGACACTGGCTGCGTGTCCAATTTAACTCAATTCTGACACCACTGATCTGGAGATAGACTCAGATCCCACAGGTTAAGGGCTCAGTCCCAAAAGACTTCAGCCACCATCTGAGTCTAGGTAACTGTTACCTGTGCTCTTGACTGAGTTACTATAAATTCAAGGTTCCCGTGATCCCTTCCTTGGGTTTGATTACTTTGCTAGAATGGCTCACAGTACTAAGGAAACCAGTTTACTTAACTAGATTACCAATTTATTACAAAGGATATTAATGTAAATGAACAGCCACATGAAGAGATACATAGGGGTAGGTCTGGAAGGGTCCCAAACACAGGAACTTCTGTGCCTTAAGTGTGGGGTGTGTCACCCTCTGGGCATAGGGATGCGTTCTGGTTCATCAAACTGGAAACTCTCTGAACTTCATCCTTTGGGTTTTTATGGAGGTTCATTACATAGGCACAGTTGATTAAATAATTGGTCACTGGTGACTGAAGTTCATCTCCAGTCCTTCTCCACTCCCTGGAGGTCAGAGGTGGGGCTGAAAGTTCCAACCCTCTAATCACAAGGTTGGTTCTCCCAGCAACCAACCCCTATCCTTAGGGACTTTCCAAAAATCACCTCATTAACATAAAATCTGGTATAGTTGAAAGGGACTTGCTATGAATAACAAGACACCTTTGTTCCTCTTACCACTTAGGAAATTCCAAGGGTTTTAGGAACTCTGCCAGAAACAGGATGGAGACCAAATATATATTTATTATATAATCACAATATCACATAAGGACGCTACCCTACATAACCACCATCAAGAAATCAACTTTGGCATATCACGGCTGACCCATTTATAGAGTCTCTTCCAATTTCACCAAAAGACCCAACAAGGTGTTTTTCCATTTTGGTCCAGAATCCTAACTAGAATATATATTGCATATAGTTGTCATGTCTTTTCAGACTCTGGAACGGTTTGTCTGCCTCTCCCTGGTTTTTCATCTCCTTGTTGGTTTCGAGTGTCCAGGCCTTCAACCTGCAGGATGACCCTCTTCATTCTGCAGGAGGGTCCCTCTGATGTTTGCTATGATCAGACTCAGGCCATGTATTCTCGACAAACATCTCGGATGGTGACGTGTTCCTGTCTGCCTTCCAGCAGGAGACATGGCTCGTCCCACCATTAGTCAGGGTCCTTGTGACCACCGAGCGCTAGGCACTTTGTTCATTTACTACCTCTTGCAAAGTACAACTTAAATCACTATGCACTTCTCGGTGACATTATCTTCTCAGATCACTGGTGTTTCAAATGTTAGTTTTAGAGCAAGACCTTTCTTTTTTTTTTTTAAACACGAGCTTTTTTTTCCCCCTTCACTGATTTGAGAGAGAGAGGAAAGGAGAGGGAGAGAGAGAAACATCATTGATGACAGAGAACATCAACTGGCCACCTCCTGCATGCCCCCCCTTGGGGATTTGACCCACAACCTGGGCATGTGCCCCGACCGGGAACTGAACTGATGACCTCTTGGTGCATGGGTCAACGCTCAACCACTGAGCCACACCAGCCGGGCTAGAACAAGAGCTTCTGAAGATCAGAATCTAGCCTAACAACTTGGCATACTGGATGGTGCCCACATGATAATTAACAGCATCTTCATACTCAACGGATTGAGATGGGCAGTAGTCACACTTTCTGGATAACATAAAATCCCATGTAGTCAGGCACTGGAGCAGATGCAAAAGGAATAAGGATGTAAGTTAAGAAATAAGGACAAAATGAACTGTGTGAGTTGTGCAGAGTTGCAAATGTTTCTGCAAAGTTGCAAATGTTTCTGCAATATTAATGACTCTGACAAGCAATTTTCAGGAACAGGAGAAAAACCTGATACTGAACATAAAAAAAAAGAAGTGTTAAGCAGAAAAAATAGGGAAAGCTTAAAAACATGTTCAGTTATCTTGTGTTCAAGTTTTCAAAGGTTATATGAAGATTAAAGTGGGAGTGTCTTAAGATCTGCAAGATTTTATTCAATATTTAAACCTTCACTTCCTTGTATTTCCAGGAAATAGTCACAAATTAGAAAATTAGTGTCCATATTTTGTCTGTCTCATGAGCTGGTTTTCCTAATCACATGCGGATAAACAGGAACGACACAACCATCATCACTGTGATACAGAATATCAATTACAAACGGTCTGACTTTAGAGGCCTTACAAAGGCATAGGCTTAAGACTCATCTTCACGCCTGAAAGAAGCAGACAGGGCCTATCAAAGGTGTTCCTGGCTGTGCCCACGTGCATATGCTGGGTATTTTTACTCCGGGCATAAAAGCAGCTGGTTACTTCAGCTTCATTTGAACACTTAAAGTGGCTTTTTGCCTCAAATGGGAGAATAACATGTTTAGGACAAGGGAAACAATATTTGCACCTTTCTTTTTTAACTCAAAATAGTGACCATTACTTTCTATGGTCATACAGGGCCAGCCTCACTGAAAATGCTACATATAAGAAAAGCTAATAAAACAGAAACTCCACTGCATAAACCATCCTTCTCCTCACCTGCTCCCCTCTCACTTCCCTGAAGGGTAACTTTTTGTACGTGCCCCTAGCAGGAACCGAACCCGGGACTCTCTGGTCTGCGGGCCGACACTCCAACCGCTGAGCCAAACTGGCCAGGGCCTGAAGAGCAACTTTTTTTTTTTTTTAATCCTCACCCGAGGATATTTTTCCATTTTTTGTACAGATAGAGTGGGAGGAAGAGAGAGTGAGAAACATCGACGTGAAGGGACACATCGAGTGGCTGCCACCCGCAGGACCAACCAGGGCCGGGGACAAACTGCAACCGAAGTACGTGCCCTTAGCGGGAACCGAACCCGGGACTCTCCGGTCTGCGGGCCGACACTCCAACCGCTGAGCCAAACTGGCCAGGGCCTGAAGAGTAACTTTTAAAGAGTGTAATAAAACTCAATATATCTATTTAAGTTAATCTGCAGCATTTCTTGCACTGACATCAGAGTTTTGAGAGGCATCCTCGCTTTCAGTCCGTCTCAAATGACATATCAGGCAAGCCCAGCACAGAAGCCCACACGGACACTCGTGCTGCCTCACCCGCCAGGAGCCTGTTTCTCACCTGTAAAGCCCCCCGCCCCTAGCACTCACCTATAACTCGTACCCTGAAGTCGTCTGTGTACAACAGTCACTGGTCCAATCTGAAGGCATAAGTAACCTATAATTATTGTGTTAAGATTCCTAACTTATTTTTATTTATTGATAACTTTCAAGCTCTACCATAAAAAAAATTTTAAGTTACTGAGTGCTCAGAGTAAAGATGTGCTGTTATTTCCTATCACACATTTCTCAGAGGATGTCGGCTTTTCTCCAGCCTTTCAAATAGCATATAGAAGATATTCTAATGGGAGGAGGGGGTTGTTTTAAGTTGAGGGATAAATTATAAAAGTGTTTAAAAAATTTTAATTTGTCCTCACCCGAGGACATTTCGGCATTTATCTTCAGACAGAGCGCAAGGGAGGGAGAGAGAGAGAAACATTGATGTGAGAGAGACACATCGACTGGTCGCCACCCACATGACGCCAACCAGGGCTGGGGACAAATTGCAACCAAGGTAGGTGCCCCCAGCAGAAACTGAACCCAGGACTGTCTGGTCCACAGGCCGGCACTCTAACCGCTGAGACAAACTGGCCAGGGATATAGGAGTATTTTTTAGGGTGAGCATGCTGGGAGACAATCAGAGACCATCAACACCTACCAAAATGACAGAGGTACAAATACTAATTGTCCTAAGCTATAAAATATTAAGCACAAAATATAAACAACATATGGCAACTTTATTAGAATTTTCTCTTTTACTGGCTATTTGGACTCAACTGAGGAATTGGTAACCTATAACTCTAACATCTTCAAGGTGTCACAGCACATAACATGAAATCCAATTAGGTGGCACAAGACTAGTCAACTTGTCAACACAGCAATCATTAACATCACAGATGTGGTCGTTTCTTGCTTTTGTAACAATTTGATCACCCATGACATGACTGCTGTTGTGCAAGTTATTATTCAAGAAAAGTTTGATTAATGACAGATACCAGCTGATGCTATTTTGCAGGCTAAATCAAAACACTGCTTTATATTTCTACAACAAATTATTTTTTCTTTTGGGTCCCTATTCCTACACTGCCACACACATTCCCCCATCAATGTGTTCCATCACCCAATCATCTAATATCCTGACATGACCCCATGGACACCCTCTGAGTAAGAGTGGTATTTAGGATCTTGCTCAGTGCAGGGGAAGGGGGTAGATGGCGGATGAATGGACAAAGGGACAAAAGGAGGGCAGAAAGAAAACATTCTAAAACCTTCTCATTTGATAGACTGTTCTTCATAACACTCTCAGGATGTAAAGAGAACTTGGTGTAAAGAAGTTCATTCTGATGATTAAAGACTGTGTGACCGAGTAAGGCAGTTTCTTGAACTATTCCCACCCCCTAATAGATTTTCCTAAAACTCTGTGGGATAACCAGGGAGGAAGCATATACATCCCTTTCCACATGGGGACCATGTGACTCCTCCCAGAAGGTAATTTATAACAGTGGCTCCTGGAGCGGCAGCCAGCCTCCCTGTCAGCCATTTCGCTGGGCAGTTACTGCTGCACACGTGGGAACCTGTCAGGTCTCTGGATCTTGATGTCTAAAGAGCATTTCAGTCCACTTCCACTTCAGTAAGGGTCACTGGAGTCTGGTGGCCACAGTCAGGGCTCTACCCTTTGATGACAGCAATCGGTCTCAGTTTAATGGCCTTCTTGCTGATTCCAGCGTCATGGCAGGTGTTCACAACATCTGTCACATTCTTATAGGACTCGGGAGCCTGCAGGGGTGGGGGTTAAACATTGTGAAGTCTACTTAAATTTCACTTGTAATTAAGGTAATGCACATTAAAACAATACTGAGATTCCCTACCCCCAATCACATAAACAAAGATTAAAACGTTAATTAAATTCCGTATTGGTAAAGGGGTAGTAGAATAAATGCTATCGACTTAATATTTTTTTCTGTATTTTGCAAAAGTTCCCGAAAAAACACGTATCACTTGAATAACTTAAAAAAGCAGTAAACGTAATGGAATAAAACATGCACACTAACATTCAACTGGAAGAAAATGCACCAAACCATCCTGCCAGAGGTAATTATCTTTAGAAGGTGGAGTTACTAGAGACTTTGATTTCTGCAGGTGTCAAAATTCCTGGAATTAACATGTATTTTCACAATAAGGGAAAATTATGAGATTCATATATGTAACACTATGTGTGTGTATGCATATATGTGTATATACGTGTACACATAAATTCTGTGGATTTCTAGCAAGACCTCCGTCTTCCCTTCCTACCCACACTCACTGTCTTGCTACCACTCGAATGAATCTCATCACACACACCCTTTATCTCCATTCAAGTCAACCCAGAAAGCTCAGGTCTCCCAGACTGATTCCCATACCGCTCTGTACATGATCCTTTCTGGGCCCTCTCCTGTTATCTTCTGATTTCTGAGACTTTGCCACTGTGGCCTCTGAAACTGCTTCCACTGAGTCGAATGCAGACCCCTTTCCCTCTTCCCTTCCTTAAACATTCCCCTCACCCTTTTGTTCTGGCCGAAACGTGGATTTCCCCCGAGGATGTTACTTCTGCCTCCAACTTTCTGAAGTGGCAGCTGATTTCCCTCTGCAGCTGGGTCAAGCAATTAGGCTGAGAAGTGTGACAGGTGTCCTTGCTCTTCATGGTTCTTTCCAGACCATTCTCCTTCCTTCCTCCCCAAACACTTCCAGGTTTGAATCTTGCAGTCATCATTTATTACCACCTACCCTTTCTTGTTGCAATCATCTGCTTGAGTCTGCATCACTCCCCATCATTACGTGAAGATTTCTAGCTCCAGGCTCACTGTCACTCTCTCGCTATAATTCTGACTGATTTCAGTATCGAGGAAGAGAATCCTTGCAGTACCTTGGCTCCTTGGTTTATTGATTTCTGCTCCTTCAATGCTGCCCCAGCCATTCACTCCCTGGCTCATCCCCCAGAACTTGTCATTACCAATGACACAAGTCCTTCATTATCTGTTTCAAGCACCCCAGGCTGGTGATCACAACCTGGGTTTCCAGCTCACTCCTCTCATGTTCCATCTCTGATAACCCTTCAACCCCATGAGACCTACAATCCCTTAGCAACACCCTCAACAATCTTGCTTCTTTTTCACTGTGCTGTACACTTGCAACCCTGGTTAAAGGTAACCCAACTGTATTTCATGTTTGCTCCTCTCCATCTAAATGTACTTGTCAGCACACAACCACTGAATTTAGCTCAAGTAGTGCTGTCCTGGCAATTACCCAGAATTTCACTAAACCACTCTTTCTCTCAGGCGATTATTTCCTACCTTCTCCTGCATCCTTACTCAGTTGCTGGCCCTACTTCCTATTACACTGAAAAACTAAAAACAACCAGAATAGTCTCCAGACTCTCACTGTAACTTCTTTCCTATATGCATTCATACCTTCTCTCCTTTTAGAAAGATGAACGATCTGAGCTCCTACTGAAGACCAACCCCACCTACTTGTACACCAGACCCCATTTCCTCTCATCTATTTAAGTACACTGCTCAGTAATTCCCCCCTTTTTCTGCATCATCAATTTCTTCTTTAGATTCTTCTCAGCATGGAAACACATTAGCCAGAGTCCATGTTATCTTCTGCTCAAAACTCTCCAATGTCTTCCCATCATCTCACTCAGAGCAAGAGCAAAAGCCCTTTCGTAAAAGAAAACGCAAGGACGCACACAATCCGGCGCCCCCGCCTGTCTGACGTGGCTGCTCACAGCGGCCTCCCTGTTGTTTCCTGACCATTCAAGCACATCTCGCCTGCATGTTTGTACCTGCTGTTCTCTCCGCCTGGAAAGCTGCCCTCAGATGCCACACAGCCGTTCCCTCACGCCTCTCAGCTCTTCACCCAAACGGCACCTTGCTGCACCCTATCTGAAACCGCACCGCTCCCCATCTCTCCGTACCCCTTCCCGCTAGCACTCTGTGGCACTTACCGTCATCTAACGTGCTACGGCTTCACCACTTGGGTGTCACAAGGAGGGATTTATGCTAGTTTTGCTCACTGCAGTATTCCCAACACCGTTAGTACCTAACTAAAGCAGGTGTTTAATAATATTGTAAAACACAAAGTAAAAAATATACCAAATGTTAATTATGGTTATCTCTGGTTGGCGAAATTCTAGATGTTTTCTGTTTTGTATTTTCTAAAACCTCTTAATTAAACATGTGTTGTTCTTAAAATCAGGGGAAAAATTAAGCTGTTAAAAAGTCACTTTGTCACTTACCTCTTCCATAACCAGTTTGGGTGAGGCAACACGAATTGCGATTCCCATGTCTGCCAATTTGTCTAGGACATCCTGGAAATCTAAATTACGTCGAGATTTTGCTCGGGACAGTGCACGGCCCTAGATTGGGAAAGGAATGAACTTCACTTTATAAATCCTGAGCTATAATTTATGTTCAATCCCAGCAATTATTTAAATTCCAAGGATTATATGCCCTTTCCTTGACTTCTTTTTAAACTAAAAAAGGAGTTAAAAGACAATTCTGAACTACTATTTTATCAACCTTACTATAAGCCTTTTGTTATAAGCCCCATCACATCCTTTGGAAAACAAATTTCTATCTATATAAAGCATTTAGTATTTAAAGATTTAGTTTTCTGTTTGTAATTACCACCCATTATCAGTTCAATATAAATATGTTAACATTTAATGGTAACAGTGTGTCTGCTATCACAAAAGCTTTGCTGGCGGTTTCCGTGGTGTGGTGGTTATCACGTTCCCCTCACAAATGCTTTGTACTCTTTGTAATTTAAAACATTTTGTTAACCTTAGTATTACTGACATTTTGAATCACGTAATTTTTTGTTGTGGGGACTGTCCTGTACATTGCAGGGTGTTTATCAGTATGCCTGACTTCCACCCATAGATGCCAGCAGCAAAACTCCCTTCCCCAAGTGTGACAACCAAAAGTGCCCCAAGACATTGCTTGCTTATGTGTGAGACATCACACTGATTCTGATCACTGGGTTAAAATTAGGAGCTGGGAGGCAGCTGGAAATGAAAAAGGACCAGAGAAAAAAGTAAGATTAAAACATATTTGTCACAATCTGTGCTATGGAAAAGTATTCTAGACAGTTTCTATTTTCTACTATATCACTAGCTAAGCACTCTGGTGGATCAGAACAGGGCTTGGTAAACTGGTTTGTGAGCCAAATCTGGCCCACCACAGCTGTTTTTGTAAATAAAGTTTTATTGGAACACAGCAATGCCCATTTGTTTATGTACCGTCTATGGCGGCTTTTTCACTACAATGACATAATGGAACAGCTGCTGCAGAGACTATACAGCATCCAAAGCCTAAAATATTTACTGTCTGGTGCTTTACAGGAGTTTACCAACCCCTGGCTTAGAAGAGGCAATATGTTGATATAGTTGTGCAGTCCACCCAAGGGCTCTGATTTGCAAACAGGGAACATCTCCTAAATCTTGAGTGGACCCACACAGTAAGGAGCAAATTATGCAAATGATTAGGTCTGGTGAACGAGATAACTAGTGAAGTAAATGTGCACTAGTTACACTTGTACCAGCTATGCTACTGTGATAATTTCTCAGCCTGGACTTTGTGGACCTGCAGAGATGAGAAACCGTTACTGGCCTGACAATGACCCTGCTGGTAGAGATACTTGATGACCTCAGTTGGTTCACCAGACAGTATATATTATGGGAATAAATTAGGTAGAAGACAAGACTCAAATGCTCAATCAAGTACATTTACCTGTCAAAATGCAAAACAATGACCAAATAGAAGAGCATTTCTAAGTAAGTTTTTGTTTTCCTTACCGCTCCATGACAGGTTGTTCCAAAGGTCTCAGTCATGCCCTGTTCAGTGCCAGTAAGAACATAACTACAGGTTCCCATGGTGCCACCAATGAGCACTGGTTGTCCAGTGAGCTGAGGATGCACACAAATCAAACATGTTAAAATTTAGAACAGCACGAGCTTCTTATGTCTGAGATTTAAATTTCCTCTTGCACTAGAGGATTGTGGGAGAAATCTGAGCCTCTAAATGCATTTCTCTCACACCTTTATTGACATTATTTTGATTCTTTGACAATCGAGACGGGAGGAAAGATGAAGGGAATGAAAACGTGAGGGCCGGGAAGGCAGAAGGAAGACCATGCAAGGGCAAAGCTTTCAGGAAAGGTTATCTGGAAGAGCCATCCTGAGTGAGCGCCTGCCCTCCTCAGGCTTCAGTTTCCTCATCTGTGAAATGGGAGTAGGTTAAGGGTCTTCCTAACTCCATCAGTCATATACCAAAAGGAGAAAAATGAATAAAACATTGAGTTTAATTTTTTTTCTTTTAATACTCACCCAAGGATATTTTTTTCAATGACTTTTCAGATAAATGGGAGGGAGGGATGGAGAGAGAATGAGACAAGAGAAACACTGATGCGAGAGAGACATCAATTGGTTGCCTCCTGCATGACAGCAACTGGTGTTGGGGATCGAATCTGGAACCAAGGTATGTGCCCTTGACCGGGAATTGAACCTGTGACTCTTTGGTCCAGGGGTTGCCAGTCTAACTGCTGAGCCAAACTGGCCAGGGTTTGAGTTTAATCTTAATCCTATCTTCCAATGATTCAAAGATAATCCTAAAGTACAGATGTTTGAGGGTGAAATCTCTGTTCAGAGATGAGAAATCCCTGTTCTCATGGATGAGATTTCCTTCCCACGAATGCTGCTTTCCTGTTTAAATTCACTGTATTTAGAACTACCCGCGTCATGCACCCACTGCCAGAAACCAGATGACTTAGCACGTACTTGGTAGTCAACGGCAATGAGAGGGTGGTGAGGAGGGAAAGCTCGGGTGGACCCCTTTCGGTGTACTAACAGGGTCCGCTCCTTTCCGTCCACCACATGCTGTTCCACCTTGGCGATATTGTGAGAAACGTCATAGATCACGTGCAGGTCCAAGTCATCAGGGGTTGTGTTGAAGACCTTGGCAAAAGCCTAAGAGAAAAAGTTTAAGTTAAACGCAGCCAGAACCAGCTCTTCCGAATTTATCTTACCGATTCCAGCTAGTCTGTTACTCAGGGGAGTGAGGGATTTAAGAGTTCAAAAATAGCAGTATTATTAATCTTCACAAAAAGGACAAAATCCGTCATTTAGACCACAAAGAAATTACATTTCCTAAATTCCAACTTTGGCTGAAAAGCTGCTTGGCTAATTTTTTTTTATTGTTCAAAGTATTACAGATGTCCCCCTTTTCCCCACTGACCCCCTCCTCGCCTGGCTACTCGACCCCACCCTTCAGAACTGATTCTTCCTCAGCCCTTTGAATCTTAGTGAATGGCACTTCTAGCCTCTCTGCTACTCAAGGAAAATTCCAGGTATAATGTTGCCTTTCTTCTTCCCTCATTCCCACCTGATACTCTGCTTATTTATTTCAAGGAGATACCAGTATTTTGAATATTTATTATATAAAATTTCAAAACCAAAATTTACAGGCTCTGATTTGACTACACTGTTTCAAAGCACGTTAACTTCATCATGCAACTTCAAGTACCTGACGGGTCAAGAAGGTCATGGAAGAGCGGTTGACCCAGGCATAGTTCCCAGCCGCTGCCATTCCCTTTAGGTAGTCCTGACCCTCTGGAGAAGCGATTCGAGCACAAGCCAACTGACGGTCATTGACTATAATCTTGTCTCTCTTCATGGCTTTTTCCATAGCAACCAGGGCATCTGGAACAAGAGAGTAACAAGTCCAAACCAGCCAGATTTCCTTAAATAATTCAGGTTTATTGAAGAAAGCTGGGCTATATTTAAACACATTCTATAAAACAAACAAACAAAAAAACAAGTAAAACACAACTTTCCCTTTGAAGTGTTTCTGGGTTCATCTATTTGTGATGATATATTACTGGTTCTTTTCTGTCAGACCTGCGACACAAACTAAGAGGATAACATCCTCCCTCTAGGAACTGGTAAGGGAAACGAGATGTATATGCACAGCAACAACAAGATTGGGAGTCAGTTACTCCCTTCTTGGCATGTGAATGAGTCAAAACAGAAGAGGTAAATACATTTTATCATCATGGTTTTAAAAAATAATTTTCAGTGACTTAGTGTAAAGAACTGGATACAAGTTGCTAGATCTTCTGCAGGAAAATCAAATCCATGACAAAGTGTAGAGAAGTACTCAGCAAAAAGTTCAGAAATACTAGTCAATGGTCCATATATTTGATAGATGACATGTTCTAATGGGCCAGGCTAGCACAAACAATTAAATTCCCACAGGATGAAATGTGTATACAAGAATGAACTATAATATGCAATTTAAAGTTTATAATAACTTCCATGTCTCTGTAACTTTTCATATATTCATAAACCCTTTCACACAACCTACAAATTATTCAGAGAGATCTTACTATTTCCCTGCCTCCTACTTTTTTTTTTTGGTACGTGCCCCTGGCGGGGACTCTCTGGTCCACAGGCCAATGCTCCAACCGCCGAGCCAAACTGGCCAGGGCCCCTGCCTCCTGCTTTTGTTCATGCTCTCTCTTGGTCATCAATGTCCTTTGTGTATGACTGTCCCAACTGCAAACATTATGTGTTCACGAAACCATCTCTAAATCCCCGAAACGTTTTTCCTTTGTCTCTTCTATAATAACCAATCACTACCTTCTGTCTTTACTCTTTTTTAAATGAACGTTGCATCTCTTTTATGAGACAATGTGAGGACAGAGTCCTTGCCTATTCCATCACCGAATCCACTGTGACACCTAATCAATACAGGTATCTAAGACATATCTGCTGAATTAATGTGTACAACATAAACTCTACAACTTAAGGTTCTTCTTGTTCTTTCTCGGTCAGATAACAGGAAGAGTAAACAAAGTAACTGGAGCCAATATTTATTGAGTACTAATAAGCATCAGACACTGATGTAAGTACTTTACATATGTTACTTCATTTAATCTATGACACCATATGAAATAATTATTATTTCCCTTTTTTTCAGACAAGGAAGTTAAAGCCCAGTGAAGTTAATTTGTTTGAGGTCTAGTTAGAAGAACCAGGGTAAATCTTACACAGTATAGTTTCAGAGCTTTCTTTCTTAAATCTCTATATGGTTTCCCATAAAATGTATGTTTGCACCACACCAAAAATTAGGTCCAGAATATACCTGTGGCTACTTGGTGGCCCAAGCCTCTGCTTCCACTGTGGATCATCACACACACCTGTCCTTTATGGTCAATGCCCATCTTCTTAGCAGCATAGTCATTGAAAATCTCATCCACAACCTGGATTTCTGCATAGTGGTTACCTGCCCCCAGCGTCCCCAACTGCAAATATAATAATGTCTGATAAAATAGATTCTATTCTGATTTTTTAAAAATCCATTTAAAAAGCAAACAGGTAAAAAACAACCAATAACAAAAACAAACAAAAAAGTCATACAAATATTGTTTTATGTACAAAAATACTTCTAAACCTTAGAGATACTTTACTTATTTAAAGCAGTATTTCACACAACAGAAATAAGACAAAGCAGCTCCTGAAGTTTATTGTATCATTATCTGCTTGAGGTACACACATATCAAAAGCTCCATAAACCAAAACCCATAACATTAAATGACTCAAAGGACATTTTAAACATCATTGAGAGAAGGGTCAAATCTTGGGATGAACATCTATGAGTTCACTGACACCATTATCCAACACTGAAAGCGTATGTCCCTTAACTGGAGGTAACAGATAACTTGGGGAGCCAGAGGGCAGTGCTCGAAGAGTTTTTAGGAGTTGCCTAGCTTTAACTATCCCAGTTTTCAGATATGGAAATGAGACCCAGGTAGGCAAAAGAGACTTGCCCAAGGTCACAGTGATTTAATAGCAAAGCTTTCAAAATTAGCTGTAAGTTTAAAATATCTGGTATACTCTTATCTCATGGACATCATGAAATGACAAGGCATCTTTTTGCCTTAGACATGAGAATACTTTCAGCCAAATCTTAGATTGTCAAAGTATGCACATATGCAAGTTTAATATACATTTAATGCCTGATCCCATTTTCTCCCATCCACTTCTAATTCATATCTTGTTTTATCTTATGAACACCGACGAGCTCCTGATAGCTTTTTAAAAGAGTAAGAACAAAGCATAAACAAACAAATTTGTGCTCGTTTTGATATACTGTGAAAAAACCTGGGGAGGTAATTTCTAACACAGAAAACACTTTTCTCCACCACCAAAACCAAATTATGAAAAATATGAACACGTTTCCCCTCCAACGTGAGTGTTACCTGAGGAAGACCTCTCTTTTTGGCCCTCGAAGAGACCTTATTGGGGTCGGCTTGCAGCATTCTTCCATACTCCTCACAGTGCTCCTTGTCTTCAGCCCAGGCGTAGCCTTCTCTTAGCGACCAGTCCACACCCATCTCCAAGGCCTCTTCCAAGTCTCTGAGTGAGTAATAGGGTGCTGGTCATTTCATAGTCAAGGCAGATCAAAACCTAAGCACAACCACATCTCAAAGGGCAGAGGAAATGCTACGTTTATTGACTGTCGCCTGAGTACCAGGCAGTTTACTGACTGTCCCCCGTGTACCAGGCATTGTGCTAGATACCAAGTTTATGCTCTCAACCACTCTAGTCTTCTGAGGAAAGCAGTTACATAAATAATTGCAATATAAAATAGTAAATGCCATATTAGAGAAAATAGTTCTTTCCTGACATTTATCTAGCCCTTCATTTATATTTTTCAAATCTTATTTACATGAAAGTTGCCTCTCTGATCCTGAATTCTATGAGGTGGTGATCCAGCAGCCAAAGAAAACTTATAACCATAATCAGATATCTACCATTAACTTTACTACCTGCCTTCATTAATAATTCATGAAAAATTAGTCAAATAATAAATAAAGCTAAATATCTTCAGGTGATACAGGTTAAATATTAAGTTCTATTCCTACCATCACAGAAGTATTATGTGGCTTTACTGCACCTGCATTTTGAAGCTGAGGTGCACATACATTAAAATCCCCAGAAGGAAAAAGCTTTGATCGTCATCTAAGGTCCAGGCCTCTTCCGAAACAATGCCAGGACAGATTGCAATGTTCAATGTTCCCACCCTGCTACAGCGTATTTCAAACATTATTAGGACAAAATTCCTATCTAAAATATTTATAAAAACGAGTGAAGTTTATTTATACGCTCCAGGTATGCTTTTCAAAGTGGGCTGGCCCTCATGCTTAAAAAACCAATTCATTATCATTTCCTGAAAAGAGGCTGAACAAGCCCCATCTCCTAAGTGTCCTGCATTGGAAATGAGTGTGAGGGTCTTGTGGGTATTATTTCTCTCACTCCATTTATTGCAAACTGTGCTCTTACTTGGCGTTCATTGGGATGACACCCTTTGATCCCACCCCAACAGGAATGTGGTCAAACATAGCTTGGGCAAGCTGCTCCTTCACAGGCTGGACATCACTTTCATCTAAATTGGTTCTTAGCAAGCGAACACCGCAGTTGATGTCAAATCCGACACCACCTACAAAACAGAATAATCAGTTAAATATTAGGAAAACCATTGTTACCTGTGGTGAAGGTTTAAAAGACAGCCATTCTTTAAAAAATAACTTTTATATATAGTAGCCAATAAAGTGGTTCTCTGTGGGTCAAGCCTGATGATCTGAAAACAATTTAAAGCAAAGGACATACTAAGGGTACTTTGTAGGCCAGAGAAGCAATAATGAACAACGAGGAACATCTAGACCAGAGATTAAAATGTGGATTATGTGTTTCTTCTTTTTCTTGATCACTCTTGTTGGAGGTTTATGAATTCTAATAGGTTTTTCAAAGAACCAATTTTTGGCTTTGTTGATCTTTTCTGTTTGTTGTTTCATTAATTGTACTCTTCTCTATGTCCATCTTAATACTTTTTTTGGGTTTTTAATTTGTTGTTCTTTCTCTAACTTTTTGAAATGGATGCTTATATCATTGATATTTCAACCTTTTTCTTTTCTAATTTGTGCATTTAAGGCTATATATTTCTGTCCAAGTATTACTTTAACAGTAACTCAAAATTTTTAGACATAAGTATTTTTTATTAATATTAAGTTATTTTGTATTTCTTTTATTTAAAAAAGTTTTGTTTTCTTTATTGACTTTTTAGAGAGAGAAAGAAACATCGATGAGAGAGAACATCGACTGGCTGCCTCCTGCCTGACCCCCACTAGGGACTGGACCCACAACCTGGGCATGTGCCCTGACCTGACCGGGAATCGAACCGGTGACCTCTTGGTGCATGGGTCTATGCTCTACCACTGAGTCACACTAGTTGGGCTTATTTTGTATTTCCATTATGATTTTTGACCCGTAGGTTACTTAAATGCATAGTGTTAAATTTATAAATATATGAGGTTTCAAAAAAAGTTTTGTTGTTGTTAATGATTTCTAACTTAATTCCACTGTGGTAGGAGTATCCTCTATATCAGTGGTTCTAAAGTGTGGTCCAGAGATCTTTTCAGGTCTAAGACTAACTGTAAAATAATGCTAAGATATTATTAGCCTTTTAAGCTTATTCTCCAGTGTACAGTAAAATTTTCCAAAGACTACATGACATTTGATACCATGTTTTCTCTGATGGATAATGAAATATGTACTTGTATGTTTATTGTTTTAGAAATATCTCAGCTTTGAAATTTTTTTTTGGGGGGGTACGTGCCCCTAGCGGAAACCGAATCCGGGACCGCAGGCCGACGCTCCAACTGTTGAGCCAAACCAGCCAGGGCAGAAATGTCTCAGCTTTAATGTCTAGTAAGGTAAACATTGATAAAAGTCTTTGAGATCAACCCTCAAAACATTTTAAGAGTGTAAAGGGGTCTTGAGTCCAAAATTTCTGAGAACTGCCTCTCTATGATTTCAATGCTTTGAAGTTTGAGACCAGCTTTCTGGCTCAACACCTGGTCAATTTTTGTAAATGTTGTGTGCACTTGGAAAAAATGTGTCTTCTGTAGTTCTTAGACGCACTGTAATGTGTGCACACACACAACCATGCACGTAGATTAGAGGCCAAGGTGCCAAGTTTGTCAACTGCATTGTTCAAATCATCTATATCCCTCCTAACTGAAATCTGCCATCCCTCAAGAGAAAAACAGTGTTAAATGTGCAGCTCATGTATTTTTATTTTCTTTTTCTCTGGATTGTAGCCTCACCAATTCTTACTGCCGTAATAGCTTTCCTATGCCCTCAAACAGATTAAAATTTCTTTTATTCAGCCTTTCTTGTTATTCTCAACAAAGGATTAATCTGAAACAGTCATGCTCACCATTGCCAGAGGCAGAACTCTCAGGATGTAATTTATACTTCTTTTTATCCCCAGACTCTTAAAGCAAAGATGTTACTTCTGATGTAAAATGTTTGCAGTGAAAGCACCCACAGCAGATAAGACATACACCACTGGAGGTGAATAATGATGACAATAAAGGCAACATCTAGTTGCCTTTGTGCCCAGCACTGTTCCAAGTACTTTATACAGCTTCACTCATTTTTTTTTTTTAAACTTTTTTTTCTTCATTGACTTTTAGAGAGAGGGGGAGGGAGAGAGAGAGAGGGAGAGAGAGAAACATCAGTGAGAGAGAAAATCAATTGGCCGCCTCCTGCATGTCTCCCACTGGGGATCAGACCCACAACCTGGGCAAGTGCCCTGACTGGGAATCAAACCGGTGACCTCTTGGTGCATGGGTCAATGCTCAACCACTGAACCACACCAGCCGGGCAACAGCTTCACTCATTTAATCCTTACAATAATGCTCAAATTTGCCCAAGAGGTAACTGGGACATAAAGACACATAATTTGCCAGAAAAGTGTTCCAGTCTGTTTTGTAGCCAATGTCTGAATAGTGCCTGGCATATAGTAAAAGCCTGAAGAATTCTCATAAATATAAGCTTTACTTGGTATTTTAATAGCCTCTGAGTGTCCACAATTAATTCTGTCAGTAAATGAGGAAACGAAATGATAGCGTTAGATGAGGCAGAGATGCACACACAGGAAGCAGTCATGCTCTAGTTCGGAGAGGTGATGACACACTGAGAAGAGCTACAAACTTGACAGCAGCATGCCGTCACCTTACCTGGGGACACCACTGCTTCAGGGTCATTCATATCGAAGGCTGCCATATTCCCAATAGCAAACCCATAACCTGAATGGACATCAGGGAGCCCGATAGATCGCTGAAAGACAATGAGAAAATGAAACACAGCTTTCTCCACCTGGCACTCTGGCTGTCTGATAGGCCTGATACTGATCCTCAAAGAGGCTGCAGGCTAAAGCCTTCCCCAAATCAAGATCCTAGTTTCATCAAGTATTGTCTACTGGTGAAAATTAGGTGTAAAAACTCCTACTCATGAAGGTACCACAGTGGAGGAAATCCTTCTTACAATGTCTGATCATTAACGAAGGAACCCTAAAACAGGAAAGCCTCAGCACAACGCGACACAGGAGGACCCCAGACTAACTTGGATGTATTATCACATTTTTTTTTTTATCCTCACCCAAGGACATTTTTAAAATTTTTTGTTCAGATAGAATGGGAGGGAGAGAGAGGAAGAGAGAGAGAGAGAAACATCAACGTGAAGGGACACATCGAGTGGTTGCTACCCGCATGACCCAACCAGGGCCGGGGACAAACTGCAACCGAGGTGCATGCCCCTAGTGGGAACCGAACCCGGATCTCTCTGGACCACAGGCCGACGCTCTAACCGCTGAGCCAAACCGGCCAGGGCTGTATTATCACATTTTAAAGACATTAAAAGATAGACACTGACAAACTGTGGTCATGTCAGGTTAAAAATATCCAATTTATACAGGTCCTTAGTGTTTAAGCAACCACAGACAAATACCATCCATTTAGTGGTATGAATACTATATACTTTCTAAATCTGGGACCTGGAAAGGGATCCTAACTCAGATGAATGCAAGTCAAACATGGTGAGGATTTATGGAGACACGAAGACACTATGAGTTCTTCATATACATAAGCTATCTCTTTTTATCCCCCTCCCCCACCCCATTGCCCAGCATAGTAACTGGCCTAAAGACCTCAAAAAAAAAGGTCTGAAGAATTGATTCATTTTAACACATGTCTGTAATGGTGGAATCTGAACGTTAGGTTGCAGAGGGAGCCCACTTGTACTACCCAGTTTTATCTCTGTCATCGTCAATCATGTCCAGAATAGCTATACTGTCCTCTCTCCCTCTCCTCAGTTCCAACCCTTAAATTTCTTTCCATTCCTTCTCCAACCATCCTCTTAAATAAGTCACAGTGAAAACTACAATGGTGGTATACTAATCTAAAAAAAATGATATACAACGACACACACACACACACAAAAGAACACATTAAAAACTACTTCAAAGGTTTTCAAGTTCTTACAGACTATAGCCAAAGGCAACTAGAACCTGTGTGTTATTCAGGCGCAATTATTTCTTTATGTCCCATGGTTATTTCTAGATGTTCAAAGGTCGCTGTCTAAATGACACCACTCTCTGTTAGGCATGGCGATTCATCCATTCCCCAACTGTTAGGCTAAGAAAAAATGTAAATGATTAAAACTCTGAACATGGACTCACATGAACAATCCCAGGCAGGGCTGCCACATTGCCAATTTGTTTCATGGCAGGCAGGAAGCCACCAACACCTGAAGGCAAAAATTCAAAATCAGAAGAGCACACATTTGATTTTTATAAGTACATTCATGCATTTCTAGACCACGCTGCACGAGGGAAGGGATCAGGGCTACTGAAACAAAGCACAGACGGATGCTGGAGATGGAAGTGTGAAGGCAGCACGTGTGCAGAAATGTATTGAGGGCAGCCAGGCTGATGACAAACACCTGTCGGTGTTCTGCAAACCAGGAAAGGTTGTCTGCAAATGTACTGGGAGATGTAAAACATAACTATTAAACATTATGTTGTCAATATAAAAAATGTATTCTTTCACAGTTCACATTGTTTAGCAAAAACATCCACATTGGTTTCACTCTAAGTGACAAAGAACGGCAATGTGGAGCTGGGTTAAAAGTCAGGGGACCAAAGGTTCTAGTCCCAGCTTTGTCACTGGTTGCTGTGTCGCTTCAGGCAAGTCAACAAACCCTGGCAGAATGTGGGTGGGATTTAGTTTGTTGATCTAAAAAAATAAAAGAATTAATTTTATTTAAAAAAAATATTTTTCCTTTATTGATTTTAGAGAGAGAGGAAGAGAGGGACAGAAACACTGATGAGAGAGAACATCTGGACTGTGTGCCCCCCACTGGAGACCTGGCCCACAACCTGGGCAAGTGCCCTGACTGGGAATTGAACCGGCAACCTCTTGGTGCATGGATCAATGCTCAACCACTGAGCCACACCAGCCGGGCTAAAAGGGTTAATTTTAGATTTCAATTCCACCATCTCTACTAGAGCTTTGTATAAGAGCTTTCATATATTCATCTCTAAACCTCTCTGTAGTCCTACAAAATAGGTGTAATAAACTCTCTTTTATAGATGAGATAACTGAAATTAGGTGAGGCTAATCAGACTACTGGTTAAAAATACTGACTTTGGAATCAGGTACTCCTGGGTCTGAAACCTGGCTCTGTCACCAAGAAGTTGTGCAACCTTGGACAAATTAACATGACTTAGCCTCACTGAACCTTGATTCACACATCTTTAAAATGGAGACAGTATCTTCCTCTTAGAGTTACTCTAAGAATTACATGAGATAACCTAAATAAAACACCTAGTAAAGTGCCTGGCCCACAGTAAGTGCACAATAAATGGTTGCTCTTACCATTATCCAAGGTTAGCTTAAAAACCAACCAGGTCCATCCAACTCCAAATGGTTTCTACCTGGTCAGGTAGCTAATAATATAACCACAAATAATTTTGTTTTTTAAATCATCACCTGAGGATATTTTTTCACTTTTGTTCAGATAGAGTGGGAGGGAGAGAAAGGAAGAGAGGAAGAAACATCGATGTGAGACACATCAACTGGTTGCCTCCTGCACGACCCCAACCAGGGCTGGGGACGAACCGCAATTGAGGTACGTGCCCTTGACTGGAATCAAACCAGCAACCCGTTGGTCTGTGGGCCGATGCTCTAACTGTCAAGCCAAACTGGCCAGGGCTAGAGTTTTTTGTTTTTTTTTTTTTGGTCTTATTTCAAGTCTTGGTCATTTCTTGACAATGTTTTTGTATTTTTTAAATAATGTACTACCTGAATTATCATATTTCTCAGGCTACAGGGAAGACACTACTTACATTACCACACGTAAAATTCTAATGTACTTACCGCCACCTCGACAGGCATTCCTTAATTCCTCAAACATTAATTTTTCCAGGGCATCATTCACATAGAAAACTCCTTCAACCTGGTACCAAAGAAAATGAGAAACTGTCTGAGTACACGTATATGATTACAGACACTGGATAGAATACAAATACTGTATGCAATATTCACTTTGCTTTACTATTTATAAAGTATTTTCACATTACCTTAAACAAGCAGAAAACTTCTTATCAAAAAGTACAAGATGTTCCCATCCTTAAATACAGTTGCCCCCGAACAATGTGAGGGTTTAAGGCACTGACAACTGGCTCCCTCCCCACCTGCCACGCAGTTGAAAATCCATGTGTAACTTTTTGTTGTTGTTGTTAATCCTCACCGGAGGATATGTTTTCCATTGACTGTTTTTTTAAGAGATATAGTAAGGGAGGAAGGGAGGGGGACAGAGAAAGAAACATCAAGGTGAGAGAGACACAAAGATTGGTTGCCTCTCGCACATGCCCTGACTGGGCTGGGGATCGAAACTGCAGCCCTTCAGTCCATGGGCTGACACTCTAACCACTGACCCACTCCAGCCAGGGCTGTGTATTACTTTTGACTCCCCCAAAACTTAACTATGAATAGCCCAACTATTGGCTGGAAGCCTTACTGATAACATGAACAGCTGATTAACACATATTTTGTACATTATATATCTTCACTTACTGTATTCTTACAGTGAACTAGAGAAAAAAATATTAAGAAAATCATAAGGGCCCTGGCCAGTTTGGCTCAGTGGTTGGAGCATTGGCCTATGGATCAGAGTCCCAGGTTTGGTTCCCACTAGGGGCACATACAAAAAAAAAAAAAGAAAATCATAAGGAAAATACATGTATAATATTTATTGAAAAAATCTGTGTATAAATGGACCCATACATTTCTTTTTTTTTTTTTCTTTTTTCTATTTTTTGTTCAGGTAGAGTGGGAGGGGGAGAGAGGAAGAGAGAGAGAAACATCGATGTGAAAGGGACACATCGAGTGGCTGCCACCCACACAACCAACCAGGGCCGGGGACAAACTGCAACCGAGGTACATGCCCCCAGCGGGAACCGAACCCGGGTCTCTCGGGACCACAGGCCGACACTCTAATCGCTGAGCCAAACCGGCCAGGGCGACCCATACATTTCAAACCTGTGTTGCTCAAGGGTCAACTGTGTATCTTAAAAATGTATATTTTGAAATGTTCACAAATTGTTTTTATTCATTCTCCTACTCTCAAAGCCACATTTAAGAATTTCACAGGTAAAAAACTTTGTATCTGTGATAAAGTCTTCCAATTGCTCTCACTGCCAAAAGGTATTTTGTGTTTCTAAAATACCAATGGATTTAGTGTGGCGATTGCCAGGAGAGAGGTGGGGTAGGGGGAGGTAGAAGAGGGTAAAAGGAGGATAAATGGTTATGGATGGAGACTTGACTTGGGGTGGTGAACCACAACATAGTGTACAGATGATGTGTAGTAGAATTGTGCAGCTGAAACCCGTATAACTTTGTTAACCAGTGTCACCCCAATAAATTCAATAAAAATGGGGGGAAAATCAATGGATTTCAAAAAATCAGATGAATCAAAATTTTAAATTCCAAACATAAAACTGCCGTCATCTAACTTCAGTGTACTTTTTTTGTGCTTAAGACAACAAGCAGCACATTGCACTTTATTGTGTCGTATGGTGATTTATAAGTCTGTACTTAGGTAAATGGTGAGTAAAACAAAATTTAACGTGTAACTATGTAGTTGTGTGTTCAGTTCTATAACTGCTATAATCCTAAGAGGATAAAGAAGTTTGATAAAGGGGCACACAAAAGGCAAATAAAGATACACTTATTAAATTATCAAAGGCCAGAACATTTTTATCAGAGATCAAATATTATGAAGGAACTGGCGAGTAAAGAAGAATCAAAGATTTAACACTCAATCATCCAGACAAGTAAATTTCTTTCATCAGAAAGATGACTTCTACATCTTACCACAGCATGAATAACACCACCAGTTGACAGAAAATATCTTTAGTACAATTTCTTTTTTTTTTTAAATCCTCACCTAAGGACAGTTTTCCATTTTTTGTTCAGATAAAGTGGGAAGGGGGGAGAGAGAAACATCGATGTGAAAGGGACACATCGAGTGGCTGCCACCCACACACACAACCCAACCAGGGCCGGGGACAAACCGCAACTGAGGTACTTGCCCTTAGCGGGAACCAAACCCGGGTCTCTCTGGACTGCAGGCTGACGCTCTAACCGCGGAGCCAAACTGGCCAGGGCTCTTTAGTACAATTTCAAAGGGTAACATTAATTCCCCAACCGTTTACTGAGGACTTATGTGTCGGGTACTACACCGGGCACGAGGGGAGACAAAAAATATGCAAGATCCTGCTTGAGGGGCTTCTGGCTAGGATGCAGCCCAGACAAGGGATTTAAGAGCACAGTGAGGCAAGTGCTGTTAACAGAAGTACACAGTGCTATGAAGAATCTGATGAAGAAGTGGCTCAATGGTTTAGGGAGCCCGGGGAAGCTTCACCCGTTGCACACTTTTTGTTCATTCTGCTATTAGCTGAGTTGGTTCTTTAAAGATGAGCTATCACTGGAACAGCAGCACATTTAGGAGCTGAACACACAGATAACAGAGATTGCAGGGGAGTGGTTTTGGGAGCATGTGAGTCTTGTGGGGGGGAATGGAGATTACAAAACAAAGGACAATTATTCGTGTGAAATTCATGACTCTCATGAGAATGGGAATACAATGTCAGTCTGGCATAGCTGTCAGCAACCTTTAAAAAGCAATTCAAGATCCCAATTCCCCTTTCTCAAGGGACAGACGGTAGTAAAGTGTGGTACAAAGAGGTGAACCAGAAGTGCCTAGCAAAATCCGACTTTCTGTTAGAATGAGTAGCAGTGTGCCTCCAAAGGTAAGCCAGATGGCTGCCAAACAACGACTGTGTGTGTTACCATCTCTTCATGATGATTGTGTCACGGTCATTTTTATTTTCTACTTCTTCATTCAGGGAACAACCATGCACTGAAACCGGCCAGGTGGAAAACAGGAAAAAGGAGGCTTTAGGACTGTGGGCCTTCGCTGGGGACACTCAGTAAGTTTTGATATTGAATAAAAAGATGGAGTGACTATCAAGAACTTCTACCAAGACAGGATGTGCACCTGTATGACCCCTTAAAGGCTTTCAAAAGCCATTTAACAACACACACACCAAAACCTCACAAATGCCTTCCTTGTTTCTCTACTTTAATGGAAGATAATGGGCACAGATGGCAATGAAGCCCCAGAGATGCAGGCAGCCCCGGCTTCCCAACTCTCTGGTTTGGACTCCCCAGTCTCCATCCTATCAGAGGAAGTAGTGACTGTGCCTTAAGGTCCTTCTGCGAAGTGAATATTAAAACAAACAATACCCGCCCTGTGAATGTTCTAGGCTGTTTCAAGGAACAAAACCGTTTTGTCAAAAACCAACGCGGAGCAGAGAGTGTTAAAAACTGGCTCAGCGAACACAGATCTGTAAAGGTCACTTAAATGGCCAGCATGGCTCGCAGGCATGGAGTTCCAGTCCCAGCCACTGGACCCCGGGCTGGCTGTGCCAGCTGGTAAAGGCGGCTACCGTCTCTGAAGCTCGGGAATGCGGCACCTCTCCCGGCCCGTCTGTGACCTACATACGGGGGGAAACGGTTCGCGAACGCCAACTATGTACTTGGAAACCCTAGAGACACATCCCCTTCGCCACCCACGTGATTTGGGGGCCTCTCCTGCGAGCAGCCGAGGCAGCACAGGTCGGGCAGTCCTGAGGCCAGAGAGCAGCGGGAGAAACTCTGCTGCGGGCGGGGCGGCTCCAGGGATAGCGGGGTGTCGGGAGGGCGAGCAGGAGGCTGCGCCGGGTGGCCGCGGAGGCGCCGCGGGCCCCAGCCGGGAAGACCCCCCCACCGGGTCTCGCTTCCCCCCCTCACCTGCATGTTGGGTACGAAGCCCTTCTTGATTCTCCAGCAATTTTTATCGATCTTTTCCAAGAACTGCAGCTCATCGTTGTAATTGCGACTCATGGCGGCGACCACGGTAGCAACTCCCGGCACCGCTTCGAGAGGAGATGCCGCGCTGTCCCGTTGCCTGAAGCACCACCTTCCGGAACTCAACGCGCCTGCGCGGCTGGCTCCGCGGCAGGATGGGCTACGGCAAGTGCCGAGGCTCTAAACGCGTTGCACTACCGCTTTTCTCTCACTTAAGTTAGACTGCCCTCTAGTGTTTACCTTTCGGATATTTACTAGTCATTGTCTTCCAGGCTAAAGCTAAGCTAGCTAAATCCGGTAGTTTTTAGTGTGATCCAGCTATTTTTTGTGTTGGAAATGCTTGTAATACTGAATAACGTGCTGAATCTGGGTCGGGTCCGGCTGCTCTAACGAATAAATCAGATTGGAGTTTCATCCCCAGCAGTGACGGGAGAAAGATGTCTGCAGCTAAGATGAACATGTTTAAATAAATATCACAAACTGAACATCTGTAATGTTTCAGAATGAATTTGCAGATATACCTTGAATAGCTTTTATGGCAGGAAAGAGCACCCCAAAGAATGAAACGTGATGGTTTTATTACAAAAAATACTTACGGGGGCAGCTATTATGGCCAGATGGGTGCTGCAGAATGAGTCCATGCCAGTCTCTGTGGATAGCTGGGGCTTCCCAGTCTGGCATTCCCGGGTGACAGTACTGTATGATCATACTTTACTTCACAGTGTCTTTTGTTCAGAGTAATAAGTGAGCATTAAGTGATTGCAGTTTCTAGTCCTACCTCTCGTAAACAACAGTGACTTTGGAATCAGAAAGACTTGTATTGAACTTCTACCTTTGCTGTTTACCAGCTTTGTGTGGTTAATCTCTCTTGATCTTTGTATCTCATCCATAAAATGGGATCATAATCCTTCATAGAGAGGCTGTGAGAATGAAACGAACCGACACTCCTGAAGTAACTTACATGGGGTCTGGTATGAGGTTAGCACTCCAGTCAAGGCTCTCTTCCACTCCCCCCGCCCCACTAGATTGTAAGTAACACAGAAACAAAGTGCATGGTTTCTATTCATTTCTCACATCACTCATACCAGTTTCCCTTTCCTCTTCTTTTGCCCTAATTACACCCCATTGATTAGGTGCTCTAATGACATTAATGTGATCATCAGCTGTGAGTTATCTAGGGTTAGTGCTCTGCCTTGCCATTTCATTTACTTTGGGAGGGAAAACATCCTAAAACTTAAAGAAGTGATACAATTCTAAGAGTTTCCTATGACCACCCTGTTTCTCATTGGAAACACCTAAGAGGCAAAACCAAGCCTTGAAATCTGCACAACCTCAGTTTTCATCAGCATTAAAGATGCTATATTCTCTTCCCTCTTTTCTGTCTTATTTTATTTTTTAAAAATCTGGGCCAGGAAATTTTGCAAATAAAAGACAAGGTTGACATTGATAGAAAAACAATTTTAATTAAATACAGGGGACAGTAGCAGTAAATATAAAACATACAATCCAATATGCAGGGAGGGGGAGAACCCTAGAGAGCTGAAAGCGCTGAAGGGATCTCCACTGGCAACACCGATTCAAATCTGTACTTGAGATTTGTCATGCACCTCGTCAGAAGTACATGCCTAGCTCTTGGCCACAGAATCTTATAAACACAGGAATACACAACAAGCATTGAAACATGAACACACATTTAAATGTCCTTCCCTACACACACACACACACACACACACACACACACCCTCATTTAACTCTTTAACCCAGTCTGCCTCCCTCTGACCCTGAAGGCTTGGGAAAGAAAACTTTTAGCCTTGGCACTTTAGAAGAACTTTAAGACTCCACTGTGCACTGTCCTCTCCCTCTGGGTTTACAGTAGGTGGGATTAAGGGCGGTTTACTTCCTGGAGTGGACTCCAAACAGGCAATCAGGGGACTGATTTCCCTCTCCACCGTCCACTTATCAAGTTCAGACCTTCCCAACCATAGAAACTTGGTTGCTGTTTTAAGGGCGTTTCATACTTCAGGTCAGTGGAAATCAAAAGAAAATGCTGAAAAAGATGCAACAAGGAAGACAAGGTTAAACTTTAGGCATCTACAGCCATAGGGTGTCTGGGTTTACCTGAGGGGTCAGGGAGAGATGCCTTCTTTACCAGATCCTACTGTGTCACTTCCTCCCTTCCCCCTGCCTTCCAGGCTTGCCTTTTGCCAGCTATATAAGCCCCTTCACCTCTCTGAATCTTACTTTCCACACCTATAAAATGGGACCAGTACTGCCATCCTTATTCGTTGTCTTCGGGCATGAAGGACACAAAGCGCACTGCAGTGCACCTTGTTCTAAGATGTGAATGCATTTGACTGCCAAAGAAAATTGGACCTGGTCTGATTTTCAAAATGGAGTTGAAATGCTTTTCGTGTGAATGGCAAGCTTCAATAGCTAAACGTTTTGTTTATAAAATTCCCTAGGCCGGGAAAAAGACAAAGCAGAACAAAATAAAACAAAAGCAAGCAAATAGAAAGAGGCTTATTCTACGATGAAAAGAAATGAGGCAGTTAAGAGAACATTCACATTCTTACCTCAAGAACTTCAATATCTGAATTGACAAATGAGATTTTGTGTGGGTTGGGCAAAGGAAATCCTTGTTGCAGTTTTGCTAAAATATAAAACAAGATGTAAAATAATTGGGCACAGGCACAGCAGTTTTGGCAAGCTTTTTAGTAAAAGACTAGCAAGCAGCTTTTTAATAAATTATCTTTTCATTCTTTCTGGTTCTGTTTTCATCTTCTCTGATATGTCCCTATCATTTCCCCCCAAGAATGGTTAATTGATCCGTGCTTAATAGAAAGGCACCTGCAATTGTGTGCATTTGGATGGCAAAAAAAAATTCTGGCATCTTATCCAATCTATATTTTGAAAATACCTTACTTCTTAGGTCCTGGTTACATTCTGGTCTCTAATACAAAGCATACTTTAATTAAGTCAAACTCAAGATGCTGCTGTGTGTGAACAATCGTCATTCATATAAACTGTGTCTATCCAGATGGTGGTCTTTGCATAAGAATCACAGAGACATAAACTGCTAAAGAGAATAATGTCACTTCTGGCTGAAGGAGACTCTGTGTAAGGAGAATGTTTCAATCTCCTTAATACAGCCAGAGATAGTCTTTCCTTTTGCGTCTTCAAATAGAGTTGCGAACAAAGCTTGGCCCTGGGATAACAACTTTTGCAACTGTATTGTTAATTGTACAAATGTTGCAAATTCTAGCACTGGCATGGATTCATAATAATACTCTAAAGTACAAGCTTTGGGTGGAAAGTCCCAAACAATCCCCAACATTCAGCCAATGTCAGAGTCACATTGTTTCCCAAGAACCTCTTACCGTTGGCCAGTGGGAGGATGCCAAAGTGGAGAATGAAGGACAGAATATTTTCAAACCTCAAGACCTAAAATGAAAGGGGAAATGAAATCAGTTGCCAAGTCAGGGCATTTTGAATGTACCGTGCCTGGTTTGGACCTGCACTTTCCCAGACCTTATCAGGATAGAGAGCTATAATTAGAATCTCCCCATGGAGATACTATTCTAACTTCCAGACAGTGAAAGCTATTTTGTGGGAAACCATATCACAGAGTTTCCCAATCCTTTTTCCTCCTGGAGGATGAACATTTTGCTTTCCTGTGGCTGGATCATGGATCATGATGGCAACAAAGGCAGAGTGACCACATGTGGGCAGCAAACATGGCAACTTACATATCTACTAAGTAAGACAATCTCAACTAATACATATACCAGTTAGTAATCTTTCCTTAATTTACTGGGAAGCTCAGCCACCGCAGTTCCCTTGTATTATGTCATGCTCCACAGTTAATGGTATCACCAGGTTGCCCAATTTATCTTTAATGAACTATGGTACCTGTATAATCTTAGCAAAGTGGTGGTTACTGGGAAGATCCAGGTATTAAAAATAAATGGACTATGATAAACATGAATTCACTCAATGACTCTTTTTTGAGCATCTTATAGGCTTAGCAATAATAAGGACCTCTTTGCAGCTTAGCAAGGGCTCTGAAGCAGACTTCCTCTTGTTTTTACTTGACTGTGTGATGTTAGAAAAGTTCCTTAACCTCTCTGTGCCTCAAGCTCCTCAACTGTAAAGTGAGGATAATAGTACTAATCTCATAGGGTATTGTCAGCATTACACAAGTTAATATGCCTGGTATATGCCATTGTCCCCCCTCCCCCCCCCCCCCCCGCCCCAGAAAAGTCATGCTTAGTACACTCTGTTGTTGATAGTAAGCAGTTGGTCTGGGTCTTCCTGGAAGACTTGGACTCATTTTTTACTCCTCTGGGCTCAGGAAATATTAATAAGATAGTCAGCTATGCATTCTCATCAGCTATAGTGTGTCATTTACCGAAAGGCTATGCCACAGAGGTGCTAATCCATAGGAATCCTACTTGAGAACCACTGCTCTAGAATATAAGCGCCACGAGAGTTGGACACCAATGAGTGATTTGGCTGATCTTCCTGAAGCCTGGAGGATGGGAGGGTTTTCCAAGTAGCATGTTGGGATATACTCTTCCAATCAGGAGATCACCAGATTGGGCCCCCCAAAAAGGTATCATACAACCAGCCTTGACCTAATTTTAGGAGTTGGCTAGAAAGCATTTGAGGAACAAACTTGATCATAGCCTAATAATTGATACAGAGCCTCATCCTTTGGCAGTCCAGATCTTAAAATTTAAATGTAGAGGGTTGCTTTGTCCAAAAAATAAAATCTTCCTGAAAATGCCTTTTCCCCCAACATTACACAATGCCTTAATAGTCTTTTGAGTTCTTTTTAAAAGTCTGTATGAGTAGACAAAAGTGAATTGGAGAGTTCCCCTCTTGTTTAATAGTTAATGGGCTTGGTGGACCGAACAGTGTCTAAAAAAACAATTTTAAAGTTAGAATCTACATGCATAGGAAGGCCAAGTACTACTCAGAGGCAGAGAAGATAATCATCCAGCTACTATATACAATTCTCATTCTCCCTGGACAGGAAACTCTGGGACTCTGATTCCTACCTCAATATTGCTGCGATTGGACTCTGGCAAAGAGAGGCGGAATCTGAAAACAAAATAAAACAACACCAATAGGAAAAGGTTAAAGGAGGAATATTTTAAAACAACAGTTTAAACAGAAAGAAACAAATAGGATAAGGTTTTTTTTGTTTGTTTGTTTTGGCTCAATAAGTTGCTATTTAAAAGAAAAAAACACACCCAGTCTTGTAAGGACATGATGTTCTCTTTTTCTTATCCTCACTCGAGGACATTTTTGTTCAGATAGAGGGGGAGGGAGAGAGAGGAAGAGAGAGAAACATCGACATGAAAGGGACACATCGAGTGGCTGACACCCGCAATGACCCAACCAGGGCCAGGGACAAACTGCAACTGAGGTACATACCCTTAGCGGGAACCGAACCGGGGTTTCTCTGGACCATGGTCCGATGTTCTAACCGCTGAGCCAAACCAGCCGGGGCAGGACTCTATTACATCTTTACCCCTATATTTGCTGCTTAAGAAGCAGAGCAGGAATAACAGAAGGCTTGGGCTCCCCATATGCATTTACTCTGTGGGACTTACTGTTGGCAACTTGGAATGCA
Organism: Molossus molossus; assembly: GCF_014108415.1. Lineage (NCBI taxonomy): Eukaryota > Metazoa > Chordata > Mammalia > Chiroptera > Molossidae > Molossus > Molossus molossus. The sequence continues at coordinate 9,571,506 of NW_023425345.1, read as the reverse complement.
GAACTATGTTAGGAAATATTTTCAGTCTGCAGCCATACCCCCCACAATGTGCCCAATCTCATCTGATCTCTGAAGCTAAGCAGGGTTAGGCCTGGGTAGCACTTGTTTGGTGGAACAGTTTCAGGTCTTCTTGCTCTGAACTCAATCTCATAACTTCTCTGGTCTAGGCTGCTTTCTTATTAATGAGCATGACAATGATGGTGATAGCAATGATACTATATGACAGCAGTTCTCAACCTGTGGGTCGCGACCCTCTTGGGGGGTCGAACGACCCTTTCACAGGGGTTGCCTAAGACATAACAGTAGCAAAATTACAGTTATGAAGTAGCAACAAAAATAATTTTATGGTTGGGAGTCACCACAACATGAGGAGCTGTATTAAAGGGTCACGGCATTAGGAAGGCTGAGAACCACTGCTATATGACATGTTCTGGCTTAGAAGATTTATAAATATTTATTTTATTTTATGTTTTTTATCCTCACCCGAGGACACTTCCATTTTTTGTTCAGATAGAGTAAAGGGAAGGAGAGAGAGAAACATCGACGTGAAAGGGACACATCCAGTGGTTGCCACCCACATGACCCAACCAGGGCCGGGGACAAACTGCAACCAAGTTACGTGCCCTTAGCGGGAACTGAACCCGGGTCTCTCTGGACCGCAGGCTGGTGCTCTAACCGCTGAGCCAAACCGGCCAGGGCTAAACATTTAACAATTTAATGTTCACAGTAACCCTGTGATAGATGCAATTATTGTTGCCCCTTTTGCAGATGAGGAAACTGATAAGCAGAGAAAAGAATTAAATTACTCAAGTCACAGAGTTAGCAACTGCTTAGCCGAGGCTCTCAGGAGGCTGTATCACCTACGCCATTTTTCATCTGTCCAATCATAACACATCGGGCAACGTTAGCTATGATAGCTGTCTGGCATCAAAGACAATGCAGTGTAATTGTTAAAGGCACTGCTGGAAAATGTGAGGGGATGCCTCCCCCTGGTTATACCAGACCAGGTTAGAAATTAGGCCTACATAAGGTGGAGCACACCTGTGAGTTTTCTTTCTTTCGTCACAGCCCCAAGCCATGACTGGCCTCTTCAGGACCACCTGCTGTGAGCGAGCTTGTCTGGGGTTTCCTGTGAACCGACTATCCTTTTCTCCTAAGGACACCTTATTTCTATCTTGCTCCTCGTTCTCTAGACACACTCACCAGATTAGTTTACTAATGGACACATCTCACTAACAACCCAGAAACAGGTGGAGCAAAGAGCAAACTCTCCTTCCTCTGGTTCTGAAAAAACTCGCAAGTGCAGCTCAGACCACTAGGAGGCGACTGAGTTCACTCCTTTGACCTTTCATTCTCTACCAGGCTCCTAACCAGCTACATAAAGCCTTGACACTAGGAACTAATTTTTATTACAGAACCACATAGTCCTGGGGGAAAACTGGACCTCAAATAGCCCTACCTTGCAGACTTATAAGAGTATAACCTATTTCAAAAGTTTTGGAGAAGGTTTATTGTCCCGATTGAAAACCACAGCTGAAGTGCAAACATTTAAGCACAGCAAAAGGCCCTTTATGGGTCAATATAGCAAATTTGACATAATGAAGGTCAGGTGGACCAAAGCACAGACACAATGCCGTTCCTCCAACCCTGTGGCCATGTCAGACACTGAAAATCAATCAATACCCTATAATAACAGTTTATCTCTTTGCCCTCTGACTGAACTCCTTGAGGATAGAAATTCAGTCTTAACTTTGTATTCCCAGAGCATGGCACATTTAGGTACTTACTGTTCATTCATTCATTCAGCAGATATTTACTGAATACCTAATACATGTCCACCCTGGGACAGGTGCAGTAGATACGATTGTGAGGAAAACCAGACACAGTCACTGTCTCATGTAGCTTATAGCCTAGTGGAGAGACAGGGGCTAATCAAATAACTCCACTGATGAAGGTGTAATTGCAGACTGAGATAAATTCTGTGGTGGAAAAAAATACCTTCATGGAAGCAAATGAGAAAAGAACCTGGTCTTACTTGATGGGTAAAGGAAGTATTTTTAAAAAAAGGAAAATATGTCCTTGAGCTAACATATGAAGGATGAGCAAAGTTAAAAAGGCAAAATGAAGAAGGAAGTGGGAAGGGGTCTGGGCAAAGGTTGCAAAGGATCCATGGAGGGAAGAGACAGCTTGGGAGAGAGTGTAGCAAGATGATGCTAGAAAGGCAGATGAAGTTGACCAGGCTGGATTTCTCAGGCCATGTTAGCATTTTGATATTTACTCTAAGAGCAAGGAATCTATGGAAGGTTTCTAAGAAGGGAGATGAGGTCTATGCGGGTCACTCTGGTTGCACCACGGAGGAAAGACTGGCAGGCCGAAGAGGTTTTCCAGGTGCTCATTCTGTGCTCAGTAATGTGCTATGCAAGGTGCAGAAGTTTATTTATGCGAGGGGTAGAGAGAGCTGTATGTGCAAGAAGCAATTAGAGAGCAATGCAAAGCAGTGTGGATTCAGGTGTTCTTTTGTGAGTTTGCACACCACATGGACTTGCTGCAGGAATTCTGAGAAGGTGTGAAAAGGGAAAAAAGCCAGTGTGGGTTGTGTGTGTGTGTGTGTGTGTGTGTGTGTGTGTGTGGTGATGGGGAAATAAACTGTCTTTTGAAAGAAACGCTCTGTACACTACCACGTCCCTTTGCACCCAGTATTGTAACTGCCTGTTAATCTGAGTGTTTCTCTCACCAGGCTGTGGATCTGGAAGGTAGAAACCACTGTCCTCTCCACACTCTGTATCAAGAGCACATAACAGGTGCTTACTAAACTCTCATTGAATGGACACACGGATAAATGAGCAGATAAAAGAGATGAGTGGGGGAGTGTTTATTGGGATTGAGGTCACTCTGAGGGTGAGCCAGTGTGGGTTTCATTCCACCAGCAGAACGCTCATTTTAGGGAAAGGCAGAACCAATCATTGGAGAACTTGAAAACCCCAATCCAATGATGAAAGGTTTGAGGGGAGGAATATGTTGAGCTATTCCAGTATGACAGGGTCCTCTCGATGAGGAAGAGTTCCTCAGTGTTTTAACTTCCTTGCCTTTTGCAGTTTGGAAATTCCTCCAAAGAGTCATGAGGAAGAAGACATTGGGGTTCCCCTCCTCCAATGGGCCCCCCACAGTGGCATTCCTCTGTTCTGGCGTTAACAGTAGCTAAGAGGAAGGGTGGGGATGGAGGTCAAGCCAGGTGCTAAGTCTGGGCTCTGCTGATCTGTCCAAAACACTGTTCCAACAGAAACTGAATCCATTCTTCCCAGACCTGTTTTCTTTTCTGGGTTTCTCTCCAGATGATGGCTCAGCTGGGGAAATGCTTATCCACCCAAGCTGTGAGGAGTGGAGTTAGGTGGTGATTCTATCTGCTTGTAGTCAGCTATATTTGCATTTTCTGATGGTGTTGCATGGGAGGGGTTGTAGGGCATGTGTGTGTGTGCTGATGGTAGTGGGGTGGGGTGCAGTTTGGGAGCATCCAACGCCTCAGTCATAGTAATGCAAAAAAAAAAAAAAAAAAAGATCTAAAGTTCTAAATGGTTCAACAGTAATGTACATTTGATTGCTTCAGCCTTGCTTGTAATTAAGAGGGTTAGAATTATGCCATCTGGATGATAACCAAATAAGGGAAAGTGTTGTTTCATTGGGCCTCTGAAATAATCTCAAAATGTCTACTATGTGGGCCAACTTGTATTGGGGTTACCTCCAGATAGAACTGTGTTTGGAACAAAATTCTCCATTGTAGAGTAAGAGTCTAGTATATGACACTGAGTGCCAACTCCACACTTTTAAGACCATCCTGGCCTGTCATGTCTCTTGGGACCAATTTCCCCTCTCCTACTTGGTGAAAATTTGACCCTAGAATGGGGAAAGAGGCCCTGGCTGGTGTGGCTCAGCAGTTAGAGCGTTGCCCATGGACCAAAGGGTCTCGGATTTAATTATCAGTTAAGGGCACGTACCTGGGTTGCAGGTTTGATTCCTGGCCCTGGTTGGGGTCATGCAAGAGGCAATCAGTTGACGTGTTTCTCTCACATCGATGTTTCCCTCCCCCCCCTTCTTCCCTCTCTCTCTTCTACTCTATCTAAAAATCAATAAAAAAAATACCTTCAGGTTTAAAATAACCAAAGAGAATGGGGATAGAGAATGAAACACCACTACTAGTGGAAACAGATCTTTCTTGAGCACTGATAATGTGCTGGGCACCATGCTTTTCACACATCGGCTCATCTACCCATGCAACAACTCTACGGAGAGGCACTCTGCTTTGCTGGAGAGGAAACTGACACTCAGAGAGGCTGATTAACTTGTCGAGGTCCCATAGTTCCAAATGACCGAGGTAGCATTCAAACTCACATATGCCCGACCCCAGAGCCTGAGCTTCTAACTAGACATACCCAAAGAGGTCAAGTTTATCATTTGTACTCCCAGCTTTGGCTTTCTTTACCCTTCCTTCACCCAGGTCCTTCATGCAGCGAGAAAAGGGCCGTGTCCAGTGCCAGTCTCTTCTATTCTCTTATCACTGGGAGAGGACGTGCAGCCCGTTTCAGCTCGGTGTGACTCCAGGCTCACGGGGTCTGCTTCTGGGCAAGGGCATCTATCATCCAAGTCTCAGCTCTTCACTACATCAAAGGCACTATAATCTAGTCAGCAAACACTCAAGGCTTTGAAAACAGACTCATGCAGGTTCAAGTTCTGGCTCCGCTACTCAATAGCTCTGTGACTTGAGTAGTTATAGAACCTCCACAAAGTGAAACGTGGAGATAATAATACCTGCCTCCAGGGTTCTCGATTCAGTCTACAGACATTTACTGAGCACCGTGCCAGGTCCTGGAGATACAGCGTTGTACATGAAACAATATATGTGCAGTGCTTGGCACAGGGCCAGCAGGCAGTGAAGGTTCCATAATAAAGAGTCATCATGAATAGCAAAGAAAGGTGATTTCTCTAAGCACCAGCACTAGGCAGGAGACAGGGGAGTGAGATGTTCTCTGAACAGAGGAGCTCTTGAAATGATCCGGTTTGATTTGAGCACCACTTTCTGCTGGCTGAGGCCAGCCCCATATTTTAAGTAATAGCAGTCCACATTCTTGAACACAACATGTACTTTACATCTATCAACTCATGTATTCGTCACAACAAACCCTGAAGCAGGTTTTATTTTATCCTCATTTTATGGAGGAGGAAATGGAGGCTCAGAGAGGTTGAGAAACTTGCCTGAGACTCCACAGCGAATGAGCCTGGGCTGGGAGCTGAACCAGCTAGTCCCACTGCAAAGCCTGTGATCCCCCTAGTCTCTAACCTCACCACTCTGGATGTGCCTCTGATTTCTGCATCTCATGTCTAGGCAGCCCACCCTGAGCAGCTCCAGAAAGAGGCTCCTCCAGGCAGGGGGTACTTAGAAAAACGGGAGTGTTCTAGAGAACTGTATTTGGACACCCTGGGTTTCCCGGTGCAACATTCCAAGTCAGGGATGTTTCACTGATCCCCACCCACTTTCCAGCCCTACCTGCTGTGTCTCTCTGACGTCACCGATGAAACCAGCCCATCTTGAAAAGCAGCGCTTGCCTGCGGAACTCAGGAGTGGAGACACTGGTTGGGGTGTCCTGTGTGGGTGGCGGGACTGCTGCACTTGCTGCCAAAGGCTAACGCTCTTCAGCGCTGCCTCCGCTTTTTTGCAAAGTTTTGCCTTTCACTTTGGCTGCCTGAAGCCTGAGTGAAGCTGGCCCACCTGCCTTGGCCTGAGTCCTCTCACTCTGAGGCTTGCTATGGCACCTCTTGCAGGAGCCACGCTCAGACTCAATGCATGCAGCCTGGCGGTTAGGACAGGGCCTCTGCTCAGAAGGCTGCTTGGCTGAAGACCCTGCTGTCTCCATCTTGAAATTCTACATACTTTTTGAACAAGGGGGTCTGCATTTTCATTTTGCACTGGGTCTTGCAAATTAGGTAGCCAGTCCTGCCGGACCCCACTAAGGCCTCAGGATGCAGGATGCCTCCCCAGCATGAGACTCTGAAGGAGCCTCCCAGAAGGCAGAAGTGCTAATTGCAGGTGTGTTCACAAGGTCAAAGCTTGCTTGTGGACCACAGGAAACTGGAAAATGGATTCACACATTTCTTTGGATGATGTGAATTTAGCAAAGTATTTCCAATTACTCTCATAAGTAAACACAACGCCCACTGACCACGCAGTCTCTTACCAGTAGGAACACTGGAGATTAGGGTCAGCCTGATTTAAGCAGAGAAGCAAACCCAGTCTCTCTGCTCCTTGAGGTCTCTCCTACCTGCCTGCCATAAGCCTAAGGTCCCATCCATATTAGATCCTTGGATCCTGACAGCAAACCAGAATGCATCTTGAGTGCAGCTGTTGTTTCCACCTGCTGAGAAGCTTGCTGCCTCAGTTAGCAGCCCTGCCCCCTTCTCCCCATCATTGCAGACGCCCAGGGCCCCCATCAGCCCTTTCCTCTCAGTCTTCAAACAGATGGAGGGCTCACCTGTCCTCACAGTCCTGCTGCTCAGGCAAACCCCATTCCAAGTCCTCTCCTTCCTCTCGTGGCCTCGCCCAGCTGCTGCCCCTCCTCGCTTTCCCTCTTCCTTCCTCATCTCCTGCTCTCTGGCCCAACCATTAAAATGGCCACCCCAGAGATCACTCATCAAGGTTCCGAGTTTCATAAGCCTTGATCTTCTGGAAAGAGGGCCACATTATGACTTCTTGGAGGGCCTGAGGCACTTTTGCTTTTGGAAACCTTTCCTTCATAAAAAGAGCTATACATTATATTTTAAGACTGTGTTGCATAAAGATAAGTATAATTCATGCTGATTGTCTTCAGTGTTTTTTTGTTTTTGTTTTTTCTTTATCCTCACCTGAGGACACTTTTCCATTTTTGTTCAGATAGAGTGGGAGGGAGAGAAGAAGAAGAAGAAGAAGAAGAAGAAGAAGAAGAAGAAGAAGAAGAAGAAGAAGAAGAAGAAGAAGAGAGAAACATCAACATGAAAGGGACACATCGAGTGGTTGCCACCCGCACAACCCAACCAGGGCCGGGGACAAACTGCAACCGAGGTACATGCCCTTAGTGGGAACCAAACCCGGGTCTCTCTGGACCGCAGGTCGATGCTCCAACCGCTGAGCCAAACCGGCCAGGGCTCTTCAGTATTTTTTTATTCTTATTTTTAAATATCTTAAAACATTTTCATGGATCTCTATGTAGGCTTTTGGCACTGTGCCTATTGAGCCTAATGGAGAAATAAGACCTGTTTTGAAGGGCTTAGAAAAATTGAGTAAAACCTTGGAATCTTTTGTCTCTGGGAAGTCACACTACCTTTTTGGTTTTTTTTTTTTTTTTTGTTGTTGTTGTTGTTCTTTTCATTGGGAAGACAATATACAGTTAAGTCTTGAACAACACAGGTTCAAACTGTGGGTCCACCTATTGCATATTTAAAAAAAAATACCATCAGTCCTCTGTATCCATGGATTTCACATCCGTGGATTCAACCATCCAGTATTCACACAGTATTTTTGACCCATGGCTGGGAATCTGCAGGTGCAGAGGGCTGACTGTATGCATTGTTCTACATCATTTCATATGAGGGACTTGAGCATCCTTGGAGTTTGGTATCCACAGGGTTTTCTGGAACCAATAACTGTCAAATACCAAGGGTCAACTATAGATAAGTTTTTGGAGAGTCAAAAGTCGTTGCTAATTTTTGACCGAATGGGGGAGGTGTATTGGTGCCCCTAACCCCTGCATTATTCAAGGGTCAGCTCTAGTTACAAAGAAAATTTTGAGGAAAAATGCACCTCCCACAATCTATTAACTTAACACAGCTCTTCATTTGCTATCCTCTTCCTTGTCCAAATGGAAAGCTATTCTACAGGCTGACTGATATGTTCCTGCAGTTCTGTATTTTGCTTGTTCCATTTAGTATTATTTTACTGAAAACATCTTCTTGTTTCTACAATTGCCCTGATAACCATCAAGTTGACTGATGGTGAATGACTGACTTTTCTCCTCTGTTGGTTTCCTATTCTTTTTGGACTCTGCCTTCTTTGTCTGTTTTATTCCTTGTTTCTTCCTTTCACAAATTTAATCTGGGCCATCTAATCATTCTATATATCCTCCCTCCAGGTAGCATCTGATTCATGGCTTCAACTATGGGCTTCATAGGGCTGAGGAAAATGGGCCATTCCACCAAATGGCTAATAGTGTTCAATGGTGTGTGTATATGACCTGCTCAAACCCTTTCACACCACATGGCTTGCACCTGAGAGCCAGCTAGGCCATGTGGCACAGGCTCGTCAAACTCTAACTTATGGTAATGGGACCCCGGTGTCAGTTCCACTTCATCATTTCACAGACAAGGACACTGAGACTCGGAGGTTAATGGACTTGGTCATGGTTATGGAACCAGTGAGCAGGGATTTGAAACTTCATTCTTTGGCCTCCAGGTTTCATGCGCGTTCCTCAATGGCATGCTTTCTGCATTTGTTACAGAGGGATTTCAGTTTTATATTGCTGTACCAGTAGAATGGGCATTTATATGAGAGAATTGTAATTATTGTGTTGCCCATTTTAGCTTAGTGTTATTTAATGGGAAGAAAAAAAAATCTTGCAACACATTTTTTTTTTATCCTCATCTGAGGACTTTTTTGCATTTATCTTCAAATAGAGTGGGAGGGAGAGAGGGAGGAAGAGAGAGAGACACACATTGATGTGAGAGAGACTGGTTGCCACCCACACGACCCCAACCAGGAGCAGGGACAAACTGCAACCGAGGTACATGCCCTTAGCGGGAACCAAACCCAGGACTCTCTGGTCGATGGGCTGATGCTCTAACCACTGAGCAAAACCAGCCAGGGTGCAACACATTTTTAAGTCCCTACTCTGAAAGGATCTGACTATTGCAGAAGTCCTTAAATGATTCATGGTCTATCCAATGGCAACTTTGCTTGTTCACTTTATCTTCATGGTCTATGGATTCACTTACAGTCAAATCAATTGACCTTACCTGTTCAGCGACAAGGAGCAGATCAGTCTTTGTCCCAAAATAACCAGGCTGACACTGGTACTAGCAACCTGCAGACAACAGAAGCATTGATTACTAAAGAAGTGACTCTCTCTGGCCACAGATTGGCCATAGATATTATTCCCTATAGTGGAAACATCCTAAATTCCACTTTCCCTCTCATTCTGAGAGGTATTCGAAATGAATAATTCTAAAAATACTGTCTTTTAGGTAAGAAAACGAACTATAAAAACTTTCTGTTTGAGGATCTCCTTTAAACTATGTTTCCATTTTCTCTTAATCTTTTTTCTCTGTGTACGGTGTGTGTGTGTGTGTGTGTGTGTGTGTGTGTGTGGTATTTTGCTTAGGTTCACTGTATTAGTCCCTTTTTATCAAATTGCACTTGGCCTTCATCTGCTCAAATAAACTTGAATTCCACCTTGAGTAACTTACTTCAAGGATAAAGAAGTTTGGCTATCAACATGACACGCAGGAGGGAGGGCACACTGGAAGCAGAGAAGGGTGCAGAGCTATTTTACAATGTATAGCAGTTGAGCACTGGCCTCCCGTTTCTCCCCACAACCCCTGGCTCACCCCTGTCCTCACTCCTAACTGATGTATCACTTCCCACCCCTTCAAGCATTTAGTAGACTGCTGGCCAGCTGTCCACTACAGGAATAGGATTGGTGTCCACAAGCTGCCTGTCTGTCCCCGCAGACTTACGAAGTCCATGGAAACGATGGTTTCGGCAGTCGAGTTCTCAGACTGGGTGAGTATCACGATGGAGGCAGGGATGTCCAGGGTGAAGTTACCCGGTAGTAAACTGATCACAGGAGGCTCTGTTGCCATGATCCGAACCATGAAGGGCTGGGACAAGATGTAGATCTCTGCGATCTGTCCGTGTCAGGAGAAAATGGAGATCAGGAGTTGTGAGTTGATGAGGGAAAATCACAAATTTGGGGTGATTAAATATTACATCATGCAGCAGGAATAGAAAAACAAGTTCTTTTAATAATAACAATAACATGCAAAACCCAAATAATAACAGTTGAGCTTTGTCGAAACACACTGTGTGCCAGGCACCATGGCCAGGGTTACCTGTATTATCCCATTTAATCCCTGCAAAATCCCTGTGAGGAAGGTTAATCCCCATTTTGCAAATGAAGAAAGTGAGTCTTGGAGAGGTTAAGTCATCTTCTCAACGTTCTAGGTGAGTAAGCTGTAGAACCGGGATTCAGATCTAGGTCTGTGTGATTCGAGATCCTTGCTCTAAAACTAGGATGCCCGAAAAAACAGCCCCTCTCTTTGTCCTCAAGGGCAAACCTGAGCCTTTCAGGGCACTATGTCCAACACGTAGGAGCTCCGAAGGCATGACACTCATAGTTGCTTCACTGAAGTCACAAGCGTGGGCACTAGTCCTTTATTTCCCATGTAAGCTAATTATTTCAAGTGTGGTGGAACCTTGTGGATGGAACAGATGATTTATTTTGTGAACTTAAAATGCCTTTAATAGTAACTTGTTCGGTAAATCTTTGTGAATATTTGATTAAAAGAAAGAAAATTCTTTAAAAATGAAAAGATGGACTCAGGCTTGCACCAAAAGGGAATATAAAGAACCCACATGTTGCCCGGCTGGTGTGGCTCAGTGGACTGTCGTCCCATGGGCTGAGAGGTCCTGGTTCGATTCCCAGTCAGGGCACAAGCCTGGGTTGCAGGCTCAGTCCCCCGAAGGTGTGCAGGAGGTGGCTGATAGATGTTTCTCTCTCATATTGATGCTCACATAGATATTTCTCTCTCTCCCTTTCTTTCTCTAAAAAAAAAAAATCAATAAAAACCTATATGTGTGTGTGTAGTTTATTAATACACACACACACACACACACACACACAAACACACACACACACACACACACATGAACCCACAAGTCTTCCATGAATTACTCCAGTGAAATCAAATACACTATCAAGGAGTCAAATCCTGACGACTTACCCGGGAGAGCACGTTGCCAACGCCTTGAGAGTGTCGAACCAAATGGCTGGAGATCTGGAAAATTAAGACCATCATGTCATTGTAAGGTTTTTACCCTGTGTTGTCCTTTCAGAGAAAATGTGGCGTTCTCTATCATTTTTATGAATTATGAGTCTGTTGCACCAAAAAAGGTGTTCGAAGGCGACTTATCATTTTATAGACCAACCACAGGAAATCTGAGGCCCAGAGAAGTAAAGTGACTTGCAAATGGGAAGTCACACAGGAGTTACAGTCCTTTTGAGTAAGTGACTTTCAACCTTGGGAGCACTGTGTGTATTATTTATCTGTGATCCACGTGTAAATATGCTATGGTGGGTAACAATATGTCTGTGCTATTGTTCTCACTTCCCGAGATTATTGAGACATAGAATGCTTGAGGAATTTATCTTCACAGATGGATGGTTTTCAAATCTTGAAGCTAGAAGTGTCTCATTTTTAGCACTGTGTGGTAGCTTGTGCTGCCAACTTAGCATTTGGAACATAAGGTTTATAATTACTTGTTGAATTAAGACCTACAGAACAAAAATATTCATAAGGGATGCTCAGAAAAAGTTGTTGGCTGACTGGCTGGAAAGAGTGCTCTCGGTATATGTAAGAGGCAGAGGCATAGCAAAGAGCAACAAGTGTCTGTACTCTCACGGGTCCTTGTAGGTAAGTCAGTTGCAGTTGCTAATAGGAGAAATCTTTATGTTGGCTTAACATAAAGAATCATCATCATCATCATGATGACCAGCAACACTTATAGAACACTAACTATGCTGGGCATTGGTCTGAATGCTTTACATATATTTAAACCTCTTTTGTTTAAAAAAATTTTTATTAATTAATTTATTTTTGTTATAGATGTATTTAAACCTCTTTAATGTCTATGTCAACCCTGTGGGTACAGAATTATTATTATTCTCATTTTCCAAATGAGGTAACTCTGGCACAAAGAAGTTAAACTGAAATTGCTCAAGGTCACAGGTAATAAGTGATAGAGGAGGTACTGTCATTATTTGAGAGTAATCTAGAACGGGGACTTGGAATGATAAGAAATGGAATTAGAAGAAGTGGAAACCCAAATACTGTCCAACTAATAACAATCATTCCACAACTCCTTCATCCATTGTCCTGATAGCAGGGGTAGTCTACAGGGCTCAGGAATTGAAATGACGACGTAAAAAACCCTGTAATGGGATACTTGTGGTAGATTAAATGTTGGTGCCGACTGTTGTTACCTGTTAACTCTCCTCACCTCTTTTGTGGAGAGAGTGATGTTGAAAGCCCCGGCTGTAAAATGAGCAAAGGATGCAGATTTAAAGAAGTATTCGGAGATTCCAATGTAGAACATAGAGTCACTGCGTTCTGGGAGCACAAAAGGCAATGGGGAGAATGGGGGATCGGTGAGGTTTTCCAGTGGGTAGAATACGCCCTGTGGGAAAAGAGGAAGAGACCAGTGTGTCAGATGAAGGCTCTAATATGCAGGACTAGCTCTGGCCGGTTTGGCTCAGCAGTTAGAGCGTCGGCCCACAGACCAGAGAGACCCGGGTTTGGTTCCCACCAAGGGCATGTACCTCAGTTGCAATTTGTCCCGGCCCCAGTTGGGGTCGTGTGGGTGGCAACCAATTGATGTGTCTCTCTCACATCGATGTTTCTTTCTCTCTCTCCCTCCCTCTTTCCCTCCTGCTCTATCTGAAGATAAATGCAAAAATGTCCTCGGGTGAGGATAAAATAAAAAAAATGTGCAGGACTAAAGAAGGTGGACCCTCTTAGGTCAGAATAAGGAAAATTTCAGAAAATTAACAGGGAAGAAAAAAATGATGAGGCCTTCTGACTCCTTGCCTAGTGCCAATGTTTCAAGGCTCTGATGACTTCTTGAGCAGACATCTGGGCCTGTCTGTCCACCCTGGGGTATAACCGAGTGAGAAGTTCCTTGTTGGTCCTTTTCTCCGAGAAAGAAGGGCAGGTGCATGTAGCTGGAGGTGACAGCTCTGAATAAACCGTGAGGTGCCAGGTAGATATGTCAAACCCTGGACCTTCAAAATCTGTGATTGCTGAGCATCTGGGTTGTCACAGAAAGACTCAGGAGGCCCCAGAACTCTAAATAATTTAAAGCATTTTTAAAACCATTCAACAAATAGTTGTTGAGTTGAACTAAGTTTAACATGGCACCTTGAACTGCAGCTGCATCATGTGTTCATGAATGCATCATGGATTTCAGAAGTATAGGAGAAAATCTGTAGCATTTATTTGCTTTTTGTTTTTGTTAATCCTTACCCGAGGATATTTTTCCATTGATTTTTAGATAGGGTGGAAAGGAGGGAGGGAGAGAGAGAGAGAAACATTTATGTGAGAGAGATACATCGAGTGGTTGCCTCCTGCATGACCCAGTCCAGGATCGAACCTACAACCCAGGTACGGGACTCTAATCCTCAACCCTTCTGTCTGTGGGCTGACACTCTAACTGCAGAGCCAAATCGGCCAGGGCAATCCATAGCATGTTTAATGCTACCCTCATTAGCTATTGGTTATTATTACAAAATGGTGTCTTGTGTAATATTTAACTAATTTGAATGACTTTGAGGGATTGAAATATAAGTCAATATGCATTGAAAATAACAATAATATTAACTTTGAGGCAAAACTAAACATAACTGCAGTGAATCACTTTTTCAGAATCAGCAAACACCATTTTCATGTGCTAATGGGCCCAAGAGAGGTCAACAGCCCTCAGTTAAATAGTCTAATCTGAGAGGAATAGAGGTAGCAATATGTACACTTACAGGAATGATAAATTCTAATAAATGCAGACCACTCTTCTTGCTGCCTCCTAGCCTCAAACCTACTCCCAGAGGCAAAGGAATCATGAGCCTTTTCTTGAAGAAGGCAGACCTGTCTTGTGCAATCCAAATAATCATTTATCAATCAAGGAAATGTTCAAGAGTCTTTTGAAAGAGCACACACATCAGGGAATTGCTTGACAGGAAATGAAATTATTTGAAGAGCATGAAGGTATATTTCCTCTGCCCATGACATTTGTGCAGAGTCAGCTCTCTGTATCTATAGGTTCTGCTCCAACCAACCGCAGATAAAAAATATTTGAAAAAACAGTTAGGTTGCTGCTGATGGGCACTATGTAGTTAGGCCTACTATGATTGTGTACTGAGCATGTACAGTTATTTTTAAACAACTATCTACATAATTTATATTGTATTAGGTTTTATAAGCACTCTAGAGATGATTTAAAGTATACAGAAGGATGTGCATAGGTTAAATGCAGATATTGTGCCATTTGTATAAGGGGCTTGAGTATTGCAGTTATTGGTATGAGGAGGTGTCCTGTAACCAATCCCTGGAGGACACCAAGGGGGCGCTTATACTGGCTGTTGCTGGCCAGGGTGAGGACTCTGATGATGCTAAAGTTACCTTCAAATTCAGGTCAATGTAGTTCTCAGTAATTTCTGGAGAACTCATTAGGGAATAATCCAGCAGGGTATAGTTGTCAATCTTGGTTAAAACTAAATAACAAATAAAGAAAGCAAAAAGAAACTTACATTCATTAAAAGCTTAACATATAATTAATGTATATCCAGAACAAATTTTTAAATAATTTAAATTCTATGTTGTTTAAAATAGTAATTACCCTATTTCCTAAGTAATACATGTTCACTTTTCCCTACTTATTTATATAAATTACAATTGACATTTAATATTATTTTAGTTTCAGGTCATGCTCTCTTTTTAAAACCAAGGAAAAGTAGATATGTCAAAGAAGAAAGTGAAAATCCTTTAGATCACATTACCCTGAGAGAAACTTAAGTAAAATTTTGGTATATACTCTTTTAATCTCAATCTCTCTCTCAATGACCATGTATTACTCTTGTGATCATAAATAGTTTTTTAAAAGAAACACCAAGAGAGCAGATAGACAGACAGGAGTAAAATTCACGACGTTGGAGAGGCTGAAGAAATTCTCACGCACGATGCTACTGGTTGGCATCATTCTTTGTACTATCATTTTCAGAGTGAAGCAGAAGGCCAGGCAAAGGGCCAGAGGCCAGGGAGCAGTGCGTAGGGTTTATAGGAAGCATGGACTTCAGTGTCTGGGACGGTTTGTACATGCAGTCATGCAGTGCTCGGGTTTCTGACCTGGCCTGGGAAGCAGCTGTCTGACTACCCCTGTGCGCTCTGTGATATGAAGACTTCCTCCCTGGCCTAGAAGAAGGTATGCACGTACCACCGCTTCCCTTCTTGCATGCCATATTTGGTTTATTCCAAAGACTGAGATGAGAAACAAGAAGAGATGAAGTGATTTGTTAAGGTGAGGGAACAATACTACCCTATGTCACCATCGTTTTAAAATCTGCTTTCAAATTCACCACCTCAATGGATCCATCACCATACTGTGAACAAGCAGGGCCATGACCATTTTTACAGTGAGGGGAGTGAAGCTCCCGGAGGTGAAGACACTTGCCCAAGGCGAGCGAGGACATGGGAATACTCGACTAGTTCTTTCTTCATCCATCTTCTTTCTCTGTCCCTACCTCCTCAATTCATTGATTTTCTTTCATCCACCTGTATCCATTCATGAATCCATATTTCCAGGCACCCATCCCTTCATCCCTTCATCAGTCCAATATTTATTAACTTAGTGTGGCTTAGGTACTGTGTCTGCTGCTGGGAACACAGAGATGAAGCAAAGTCTCTGCCCTTGTGGAACTCAGAGTCTGGTGGGGGAGACAGACATGTAAACAGGAAATGAGAATACAGTGCAGCTACAGCAGATTTAAAACTGAGCTCTTTATGGTCCTATTACAGTCTCTCTCATTTGGGTAAATGGTCATTCCATTCTTTCAATGTTCTAGTTTCTCAGGGTAAAAACCTGGGGTCATCCTTGACTCCCCTCATGACCCACATTCAGTGTGTCAGCAAATACCACTGTCTCTACCTGCACAGGTATATCCAGGACCTGAACATGTCTCACTGTCTTCATCCAGGCTCATGTGGATCACTGCTGTAGCAGTGGTCTCCCTGCTTCCAACTTTGCCCCACCTCGTCTATTAATAAGAGAAGTCAAAGTGATGTTCTTTTTTTGTTTAATCCTCACCCGAGGACATTTTTTAATTTTTTTGTTCAGATAGAGTGGGGGGTGGGGGGAGACATCGACATGAAAGGGACACATCGAGTGGCTGCCACCCACACAACCAACCAGGGCCGGGGACAAACTGCAACTGAGGTACGTGCCCTTAGCGGGAAATGGACCGGGTCTCTCTGGACCACAGGCCGATGCTCTAACCGCTGAGCCAAACCAGCCAGGGCAGTGATATTCTTTTCAAAAATATATGTTTTTATTGATTTTAGGGAAGGAGAGAGAGAGAGAGAGAGAGAGAGAGAGAGAGAGAGAGAGAGAGAGAGAAACATTGATGTGAGAAAAAAACATTGATTGGTTGCCTCTCACATGGGCCCTAACAGGGGATTGAACTTGCAACCTGGGCATGTGCCAACTTGGAATCAAACTATAGACCTTTTTCCTTTTTTTTTAAAAAAAGTCCTCACCTGAAGACATTTCTTTATTGATTTTCAGATAGAGTGGGAAGGAGGGAGGGAAAGAGAGAGAGAGAGAGAAATCAATGTAAGAGACACATGGACTGGCCACCTCACACACGATCCCGACCAGGGATTGAACCACAACCATGGTATATGCCCCTGACCAGAACTGAACCTGTGACTTTTCCATCCACAGGCCTCTGCTCTAACCACTGAGCAACCAGCCAGAGCAAACTCTTGACCTTTTGATGCATGGGATGATGCTCAACCAGCAGAGCCACACTAGCCAGTGCCAGAATAATATTCTTTTTGTTTGTTATTTTGTTAATCTTCACTCAAGAATATATTTTCATTATTTTTTAGATAGAGTGGAAGGGAAGGCGGGAGAGAGAGAGAAACATTGATGTGAGAGAGACATATTGATTGGTTGCCTCCTGGATGATCCTGACTGGGGCCAGGGATGAACCTGCAACCCAGGTACATGCTCTTGACCAGGAATCGAACTTGTGGCCCTAAAGTCCGTGGACTGACGCTCTAACCACTGAACAAAATCATCCAGGACAGTGAAATATTCTTAAAATATTAGTGAGATCATGCAAACCTTGCTCAGAACTCTCCAAAGACTTCTTACGTGAGACTGAGAGCCAGCCTTCGCAATGACCTACAGAGCCCTGGACATCTATCCACCTACTTTCTCCTCGCTGACCTCATCTCCTGCTACTTCCTTCTTGCTCCCTCTGTTCCCAATATGGCCTCCTCACAGTTCCCCTAGCACACCTGGCATGCTCCTGCTTCAGGACCCGGAGCTGTGGTTTCATCTACCTGGAATGTTTTATGCCCGGATCTAGGAGTGGCTCATTCCCTATTTCATTCAGATTCGTACTCTGTGTTACTTTCTCAGTATCTAAAATAGAACTCTAAAATGGAAACCCCTGGCCACACTATCTAAAATGAAAACCACACCTTCCTGCTTCTTCCCTGCTTTAGTTTTCTTCTCATCACTTATCACTAGGATAACATAGATTTTCTTATTATCTTGCTTGCTGTCTGTCTCCTCCCACCGGTCCCATGAGGGCAGAGATTTCTGTTTCCGAAGCTTCCTGCTGCATTCCAGCACCAAGAGCAGCGCCCGGCCTATGTCATTGGTGAATGAATGGGTGGAGTGGAAAGAGAGAGAGATACTTTCAAAGCATCATGTGGGTATAGAAGAGGTGGAACTTTGGGGTGCGGGCATCAGGTGAGATTTCTTCAAAGAGACTATGTATGCCTCAGCTGAGCCTTTAAAGATAAAGAGGAGCAAACAAGACAGGGAGGGCTGAGGAGTAGGGAGTGGAAGGGACTGCATCCCTTATGGCTTAGCACAAAGAAATAGGCACTTGATAAATATCCATCAAATGAATAAATGGATGAAGGGGAGAGAAAGCTCTTCTAGGCAGAGAGGACAACATGAGCAAAGGTAAGGGGCGTGGGGGCAGGAGAAGCAGTCTGATTGCTGGAGCAGGGAAAGGTTAGAGATGAAGCAGACAGAGGTAAGCAGGAGCCAGAGCATGGTGGGCGGGGCTTGTAGTCCATGTGAAAGCGTTTGGACTTGATCCTGAAGGCAGCGAGGAGCCAACGAAGGGGTTAGAACCAAGGGATAACCTGGCCCAGAGCAGAAAGCACACTGAAGAGGCAGAACTAGACTGTGTGGAAAAGCAAACCTGGAGAGCACCAGAGTGGGAAGGCAGGGAGAGAGCCATCCAGAAGAGACAGTTCAGAGACTCACCCTCCAGCATGCTGAGATTGGCATTCAGTGCTTCCACCTCTCCTGTGATAATGGGACAGAGCTGGCCACAAATAAAGAAAAGGAGGTTATTATATTATATTGGAAACCTCTATTATGGGCCTGGACCATGCAAACAAAGACTAGGAGACATTCTCCCTTTGGTCACCAAGACATTCTCTTAAATTACTTGATGCCTATGGGCCTGAAGTTACGTATGTATGGGTGGCATGTCATTGAATGCTGACTAAACTTCACAGCACTGAGACAACACCCAGTGAGGCCCATAAAGGAGGAACCCTTGCTTTATTTTTCTGTGGCAGGACAGGACATGTGCAGATCCATGCTGGTGTGGTCACACCCGAGGAACCTGCTATGCCTTTCCCCTCCTCTGTCATCATGCCCTGCTGCCAGGAGTGGTTACAGCTGGGGCCTTCACTTCCCCGCTGGGCTGGTTCAACAGCCCATTCGATAAGGCATCTATTTAGATTAGAACCCTGTTTGAAATTAGAAAATCAATCTTGAGTCAGACTCAAGCACATCTTTAGGAAGAAGGAAGGGTCCCAACATTGATGGGCCTGCTGTGTGCCACGCATGTGGTAAGCACTGTGTGGTGGTTACTAGCAGAGGCTCAGGAGCCAGGCTGCCTGGGTTGACTCCCTTGGCAAGTTACTTGTACTCTCTGTCCTCAGTTTCCTCATCTGCAAAATGGGGATGATAACTGTATCTACCTCATCAGGTTTTAAAGAGTAATCATTCGGTATATGTTAGCTGTTGTTTTAACCCCATTTCATCCTTGCTACAGGTCTGGGAGGTAAGCCTGTTGTCCCCTATTTACAAAGAACACTGAAGAAGAGAGCGTACGTGATTCACCAACGAGTCACATCACTAGGATTTGAAATCTTCTCTGACCCAGCAGGTTAGCTGTGGTCTGAGCACTCTTCATTTTCCAGTGGCTCAGAGGGAATCCTAGAGGCAAAGCATCTATGATTTCTAAGTCATATATTAAACTCTAGGCAAACTTAACTACTGGCTTCCTCTCAGAGGCCAAGAACCATGCCTCGTTTTGAACAAAGGAATGATCAACTGTGAGGTCCTTGAAGGTGGCAGCATATTTCCCTGTCACTCTTTAATATACACATTTAATGGCCCCCAGCACCTGTCAGGTAAGATGGAGAAAGACCGCGAAGTCTCAGAGGCCCTTTACCAGCTGGGGAACCTCATTGGACAGGCTGCTTAATGTTTCTACGTGTTGATTTACTCACTGGCATTCATTAAGCAACTCCTGTGCGAAGCACTGAGCTGAGCATGAGGGAGAAGGAGATAGCCAGACCCTGTCCTTACCCTTCCTTTCCAGAAAGGAATCTCCCTTCTTTTCCAGTCCTCCTCATCCCCCTCATTGTCTCCCACAAAATATGGGTCAAGGGTTCAGGGAAGGTATGGTCAGGATTGGAAAGAGGGCACATAGCCAATTCCGTCATTCCCCTTTCTCAAACTCCGACTTCTGGAATCTAGATACTTGTAGCTTTGGAAGCTATCTTAACTTAGACTGTTTCTGTTGGCTGGAAGTATCCTGTCTTCTTTCCTATTCCTTACCTAGCTAAGTCCTACCTATTCTTCAAGGCCCAGTTCAAGGCCTGCATCCTCTAAAAATGTCTCCCAGGATACTTGTGGACTCTACTTATTTAATTTTCCCATTTCTCTAAACCCCTTCAATTCAATCTAATGATCATATAAGTACATACTACATTCAAGTCCTCATTCAGTTATTGTTTCACGAGCCTGAGTTTTGTTTTCCTAAAAAGCTGATGTTTGTTTCTTTTTCATATCCCCATCAGACGCTAGCCTCGTGCTGGGCACACAGTAGATACATGATAAATATATTCTTTTTTTTTTTTTTATCCTCACCCGAGGATATTTTTCCATTTTTTTGTACAGATAGAGTGGGAGGGAGAGAGAGGAAGGGAGAGAGAGACAGAAACATCGACGTGAAGGGACACATCGAGTGGCTGCCACCCGCACAACCAACCAGGGCCGGAGACAAACTGCAACCGAAGTACATGCCCTTAGCGGGAACCGAACCCGGGTCTCTCCGGACCACAGGCCGACGCTCTAACCGCTGAGCCAAACCGGCCAGGGCATAAATACATTCTTGTTGATTGTTTGTCCAGCCTGTGGCATGAATTTGAGGAAGAGAATGCTGTAGGATGATGTGTGTGAAAGAGCCTTGGATGGTGCCTAGCACACAGTAGGTGCTCAAAAAAGATCTATGGACCAAGAATTAATTAAAGCATGGCAGAACTGCTGCTGATGGCATTTTACTGTGGTTGTGTAACCTCCAAAGTCTTACCATTTCATTTAAGTTCTTTAAAATGGGCTTCTCCATGGGCTCAGCAAAGGAGTTATATAGGACACTAGGGAAAAAAGGAAAAAAGGGCTTGCTCAGGGACTGTACCTGTCAGTTATAAACCTCCCCTAGGTGCTGCCCAAGCATCCAGCCCCCCACTAGCCACTGCCCACAGGGCATGCTCACTCACCTGAGTTCTCCAGTAAATGAGACGTGGGCATGGCTCACTTGGGCGTAGCAGTCTTGGAGCTTCAGGGTTGGTTGACCAAAGTCATTTTGGGCCAGGATAAGGATACCGGTGAAGTAGATCCCAGAGAGAAACAGATCAGCTCCTCCTGTGTCTTGGCTGTTAAGAGAAAAAGTGCAAGGTTACCCAGGCCTTGGCAGGGGAGGAGATGGCTCAGTTCTCTGATTACCCACAGACTCTGAGCTCCTGGGGGCAGGACCTTGGTCACCTCTGGATTCGTGGCACCTAGAACAGGTGGGATCAGAGTAGGTGCTGAATGAATATTTGCTCAACAAATGAAGTAGTGAATGATGCGAATGGTGACAGCTTTAGGGACCTTGCAGTTATTTCATCCGGAGTGCTCTGTCCCTCCCACCCCTCCTGGTTGAACACATATTTGAGCACTGTTCATATACAGTGGTTGTTTAGAGAGAGAACATGGCGGGTAAAATTGGCCACACCTTATGTAGGAGGGGCAATGATGGGAAAGTGACACTTAGATGTCATCTGTGAACTCCCTGAGGGAGTGGAGTGTGTGTTACTCATGTCCATGTCCCCAGGACTTAGCTCTTGGCTTGAGGCAAAATAAGCTTGCAATGTAAGGCTGATGAGTACGCAAAGATAAGAAGAATACATGAATCCATTACTTATAGAAGAAAATGTCATTTCTCTTCAGTCTACAAGAGTTATTGGAATTCTTGAGATGGAAATAAATGGTAAATAGTAGGCACTCAATAAATGGTTGTTAAATGACCAAGTGAGTGAATGAATGTGTTACTTTGGGGCACCAACCAAGACAGACCTAAACATTACACCCAGGATAGCAACTTGCACCTGGTGGTCTGTAAATATACCTTGAATTTGATCCCTTCTTACTTTATTTATTTATTTTAAATATGTTTTTATTCTTTTTTTTTTTAAGAGAGGAAGGGGGAGAGAGAGAGAAACATTGATGTGAGAGAGAAACATTAATCGGTGGCCTCCTGCATGCCCCCCACTGGGGTTCCAGCCCACAACCCGGGCATGTGCCCTGACTGGGAATTGAACCAGAACCTCTCAGTCCATGGGACGATGCTCAGTACACGGAACCACACGGGTTAGGCTGATCCCTTCTTTCTAAGAGGGTTCAGAGGCCTTTTGGCAGGGGAGAATCGGGCTCAAGCTGACTATCATCCTCCAACCTCCTTGTGAGGAAGGAAGGCTCCAGGTCCCTCAGATGCCCCACAGATGGGGAAGTGTGTTGAAGGACTGGCTAAGATCACACAGTGACCACTGGGAGGGTCTCAAATGTTGAGCACATGTCTGTTTCTCCAACAGTCTGGGACTTGTAGCTCTTAGGAAATCACAAAGAACACTTTGGTCAGTAGCTCTGCCTTTAAGGTTAAGATGATTTTCAGCCTCTCCCCTCTCTCACCCCCAGCAGAGGTATTCTGATTTACATCTCTCCTGGAAAAAACACTCTTGAGAAAGTGTGTCAGTGGTTGAGAAAAGAAGCCTAACATCAAAAACATTAGCAAATTTATACACTTTGGATTTTTGCTCCATTTCCCCCCCCCAGAATAGCAGCAGACGTTTCAGGGAATACTCACAAAAGTGGAGACTTGACGTCCCAGTTTGTGCTGATGTTGGCAGTGCCGTGGTTGGTCAGTGCCTTGATTCCTACCCCGGGCACAAAGGCTAATGAAGTGTTTGGAAATGAAAAGGCATTGATTTTTATGCTGTAAAACAAGACACAGACGAGTTAGTATGACTCCTCTAACACATCTCTAATTAAGGCAAAATAGGAAATACAGTTGTAGAAATTGTGACTGTGAATTCCCACGGAGCAAGGGACCTCAGGTCTGCGGTGCTGCCTCTGGGCACTGCCTTCTAATTCCCCTCAACCTCTGGGCAGAAGTTCCTGTGTCTTATTAAGGGGGCAAATGAGCAAGTTTAAAAACAAATTTGCAAAAACTCAATCTACAGTTTTTAGTTTCTTTAAAGACAAAAAGAGGTACATTTGCCATCATATTTTTTCCTTCAGCTGTTCCAGTGTTTCTAAACGGGGTCAGGGGGGCATTAGTATTTTGGTGGGACAACTATTTTTTTTGTAGAGAACAGTTATACACATTGCAGGATATTTGGCGTCTACACTAACTAAATGTCCCCCCAAACCATTGGGGCAGTCAAAAGGGCGTCTTCCTCCTCTTCCCAAATGCCTTCTATGTGGACAGTATCTCCCCTAGTTGAGAAACTTATTTTAGAGCATTAACTTTCCGTAGGATCCTCTGAGTTGCCAAACAGGTAACTAGGAGGCAGTGGGTTGCATGTAATCTGCATAGGTAGATGGCCACATGCATTATAAGTTATTGTTATGAACATTGAGTAATTACTCTCAGCCAGGCACTATGGTGAGCACTTCGCATATTTTAGCTCATTTTAACCCTCATAATAATCCTATGAGGCTGTTGCTGTTTTTGCAAATAGCAACTCAAAGATGAGAAGATAAGAAACTTAGCTGCAGCCATATATAAGTGGTAGAACAAGATCTGGAACCCTCCTCAATCCGTCTTCAGACTGTGTTCTTAACAATCTGACTATCCACTTCATTACTGTGCAAAGGGCACTCGACTCGGAGACAAGTTTTTGCTAGCTGTGCAATCTTGGGTAAGACACATAACCTTTTTCTGTTAGTCACTCAGGAAGTGTTGCAGGTAGGTTATGAAGACAAAATGAGGTCACCTGTGTATAATTGTTGCAAAGGAGGAAGGCATTGTTTTGAGCTAAGAACAGGATAAATTTAAGACATAAATGTGATAGCTGATAAGAAATAATTATTTGCTATCTCCTCTACTTTTCTACTTATTCTCTGTGACACATCCTGAAACCCACTGTGGGATAAGAATATCTTAAAAAGATTTTCATTTTTATACATATAGGCCTTATACATTCTTTGTCACTACTGTAGAGTATTCCAAGCTGTGGTGTATCATTAAAAAATAATCATTTCTTTGTTGGTGTCCACCAACAAAGTTGTTTCCAGTGCTTCTCTATTATAAACAATGCCATAGTGAAAATCCTCATACATGCAGTTAATGTATGTGTTTATGGAGGATGCCGAGAAGCAGAATTGTTGTGTCCAAGGGCATGCATAAAAAAAGGTCCCTGTAAATCTGAGTATGATGTGAGCCACATATATAATTTAAAATATTCTAGTAACCACACTTAAAAAAGGGAAAAGAAGTGGGTGAGAGCAATTTTATTTTTTTAACTTCACCCAATTACATCTAAAATATCATTTCAACATATGATCAATATAAAAATTATTAATGAGATTTTTTTCTTTTTCCAAAATAAATCTTCAAAATATGGTACATATTTTATACTCATGATACACCTCAATTTAAACATTGAATTTTCATCAGAAATACATGACCTGTTTTTAGATTAGATAAAATTTTCAATGGAAAAAGTGAACTTACATACCCAAATTGTCCCAAGCACACTTAAAATTTCTCAATAACTGAATTGAGTATCAGCTTTTAAATTAAAATTAAATACATTTAGAATTAAGTCATATTTCAATTGCTCAACAGCTCCTGTGGCTAGTGGCTACTTGTTTGGACAGCACAGGTCTAAAATTCTTGTACCAGTTTATCTGCTCCCACCAGCAATTTATAAGAATACCAGATTCTTCTCATTTTCACTTACCCTTGATACTATATGATTTACTCTGGATTTTTCTGCTGTAGCATTACCATCATTGTAATTAAATAATTAATTTTATAAATATATATTTAATGTCCCTCTCTCTCACTGGACATTAAGGGCAGAAGACTTATCTGTGTCATTTACTACACTATCTCTTATGCCTAGAATAAAGACTTAGTACATAGTAGGTGCTCAATAAATACTCATTGAATGGCTGGCTTTATTACAGACTATAGCATCTGCCAGGAACTTTCCCTAGATCAGTACTCTTGATCCTTCAAAAAAAACTATTGGTTTTATAGAATGTTGTCCTTCATGGCAGGGAAATTACTACTCTAAAGGATTAGAATAGCAGGGAATTACCACCAGATTGATAAAGCATTGGGGAAAATTGTAATGCAGAGAATTGCTTATTAAGACTTGATTCTTCGCTAACCTTTAAGATTGAACTAAGATGGACACAGATATTCTCTCCCTACACTTCCTCTGGGGCTTTTGTTGGCAGCCATGGCTGAGGTTGCCGGTTGCTGTCTGAACATCGTCTTCTTTTCTACACATCCCTGAATTTGTTCAGGATGGCAAAGTTGTCTGGTTAGGAACTAATTTTCCAGTCTCCTTTGCTAATAAATGTGGCCATCTGCCTAAGTTCTGTCCATTATTACATAGGCAGAAACTTACTAGAATGGAGCTTCAGGAACAAAACTCATTGAAGAGGAAACTAACTTAGCCTAAAAGAGCCCTTTCATCCTTGCTCCTTCCTCCTTCCAGGGGCCTGAAATGTAAATTTGATGGCTGAGATGCACTGGCCATTCTGGACCTCGAGACAACCTTGCGGCTAGAAGCCAGATCTGAGGATGGCAGAGCAGAAAAATATAAGAAGGCTGGATACTGATGAAATCATGGGGCTTCTATAGGAATCCTCCATTGTCTCTTTTGAGCTTCTTATTTGTGAGACAAAAATAAACCCCTACGACATCTAAGCCATTGTAATTTGCTGTCATATTCAGCTGAAGTTTATTCCTAATTAATACAGTGTCAAAACTCTGGGCTGGGTGCAACAGGATCTGAATCAGTGTGGCAATTCCATTGTTCTGACAATGATGCCCTTATGCTATCATGATGGATACCAGCGAACACATGTGCAGCAAGCAGTTTCAGTTTCATCAAGTGTCTTCACATCTGTGACATCACCTGGTTTTGACTATTTACTGATTTTGACATTTGATTTTATTGCTATAACATGGCAGAAAAGATTACAGCTGCCATCAGAATTCTTCTTAGGATGAGAAGTTTGTTGGTGGGAAAATGACTTAGAAAAGCAGGTAAGAGTATAAAGGGAGAGTCTTTGGTACCCTGGAGTGGGTGGGGCTGCTTTGCATGAGGCCAGTGGAAGACACTTGTGTTGCTCCAGAGGAAGAAAGATCAAGAGAGCAAGAGGGCAGAAGGCCATGTGCCCTGTGACCTCTGACATCTTGACTAACCTTTACTAAAATAAGAAAATATTTGATGAGAGTAGATTTATCCTTGAGACTGTGGTTGAATTCTGCTTCTAGGTTTAGGAGGTGAGGGTAACAATGGAGTGAATAAGAACTTCCTATGGAATTCGAGGGACAAGGTGGCCACAGCTGACAACTGTGTTGAATTAGGATGCTCATGTTTGGAAGGAGGCAAGGACACAAGGACACCAAAACTCTGAGCAGATACCCAGGTGCACACAGCTAGTATGCAGTAGAGACAAGACCTGGACCCAGGTGTTCTGATGCAAATGCCACACTCTTTGTGCACTTCATGACCCCTTTTTCCTCCGGTCATTTTCTGATAAGCTTCTCACTGAAGGTTGGTTAACTTCTACTCTGCAGGTCTTGATGTTACACCAGGTGGTGGCATATCCACAACCTTGAGAGTTTAAAGGTGAATTTCACTGCTAACAATGCTCTTCTGTTTTACTTACTTTGAGAAATTGTAGTTCACGTAATCAACCTTCAGAAATTCAAGAGATTCAGAACCTTTTAAATCTGGGATGTTTCTTTCTTTGATCATTTGCTCAATCATTAGCACCCCAGCTTGAACACCTACGAAAGAACCAAAGAAAGTGTTCATTGCTAATAGACAAAGATGATAACAGTGTAATATCATTAAACATGCACATAGAATACATTGAGTAAGGCATGCTCTTAGAATTGTAGAAACAGCAATCTTACAAGGTGGGTATTATTGTCCCTGCTTTATATATGAGAACACTGGTTCTCAGAGGGGCTAATAAAATTCCTCAAGACCCCAGAGTTAACAGCATGAGAAATTTTATTTTAATCCTCACTTGAGGACACTTTTCTATTTATCCTCAGATAGAGTGGGAGGGAGGGAGGAAGAGTTGGGGGGGGGGGAGAGAGAGAGAGAGAGAGAGAGAGAGAGAGAGAGAGAGAGAGAGAGAGAGAGAAACGTCAAAGTGAGAGAGATGCATTCCCTAGCTGCCTCCCGCACAACCCTGACTAGGGCTGGAGATGAACCTCAACTGAGGTATATGCCCTTGACCACGATCGAACCTGTGACTCATTGGTCCATGGGCTGATGCTCTAACCGCTGAGCCAAACATGTGAGGGCGCATGAGAGATTTTCATTATTTGGCCAGGGCCAAAGAATGTTATTACAGCAGAGTATGAAAGGAAAAGTATAAAATATTATCATTATCCACATTTTACAGATGAAGAAACTGAACCTCAAGGAGATTAATCCTTGCCTAAGTCACCTAGCAAGACCTGGGGGACCCAATAGTCAAATCTGGGCAATTTGGCTCCAGAATCCATGTCTTATTATAGCCAGTTCCAGAAAGTAATTTCCCCTGGCCCCAGATTATTTTTTTATTTTTTAATTGATTTTTAGATAGCGAGAGAAACATTGATTGGTTGCCTCCCATATGTGCCCTGACCGGGTATTGAACACACAACCTAGGTATGTGCCCTGACCGGGAATCAAACCCATGACCTTCCGGTGCACAGGACAACATTACAGCCAACTGAGCCACACTGGCCAAGGCCCGGTCCAAGATTCTTTAAGCTCAGAAATTTTTGGCCTGAGGTCCATGGACCTTTGGGAACTTTAGAACTTCCTGAAATTCTAATGAAAGATTGATTGTTTCTGCCTGTGCTTACAGGGTTGGGCAAAGTGGGTTTACAGGGTTCGTATGAAAAATGATTAATAAATAATAATATAAGAATAAACTCTGTTTCACATACTCATAACTGTAAACCTATTTTTGCCCCATCCTATATGTATCTCATTTTTCAGGAGAGAGGGTCCACATTTTCATCAGATTCTCAAAGGATCCCAGGACTCCGGAAAGGTTAGAAACCACTAATTTTAAAATTTTATTTGGGGATAGACCTGTCTTGATATGGCAGCACCATAGAATACATTCCTCTGAGTTCAGGGTGAAAGAGAGGCCTCTTCCACATTAAAGAGCTTGAAAAAAATAACGTACACAGTAATGAAGAGTGATCTTTTTCTTTTAATCTTCTCAAGGATGAAGCTTTGCCTTTACCCTTTACTTTGCTGCTCCAGCTCATTTCCACTTAGTCTACCCTTGTTGGAGATGACGTAGGAAAGAGTTTGTCCTCTATAATACCATGAATAATATTGCAATATGGGGATGTAAAGAGAATGAAAAGATGGAAAGATGGAACCAGAGGCACTAGCAGAGAGCTTTCTTTGGTTGGAATCCCAACATTGCCACTTACCAGTTTGTGTGCCTCTGCAAGTTACAAATCTTTTTATCCCTAACTTTCTTCATCTGTAACATGGGGCATTAGTGAATATCAACCTTTAATTAGCTAATCTTAGGCAAAACTTTACAGGTGAAAAATAGGCCCATATACCTTGATACTGAAGTCCCTTCTACATAGTCTGTCCTTATTCCAATGTAGCTCAAAGAAAACCTCAGTTCAACATTTTTCTCTGCCTGTGTTTATAAATACCTCTAAAAAGGTGGTTCTTAATCTTTCAGTGTTTCAGATTCCTTCGTGCATCTGATAAATGCGCGGAGCCTCTCTCAAGAAAAATGCACAATCATCATCCCTGTTAAATTTTGCACACAATTTTAGGGAACTCTGTTTCTTTTGGAATCAAGTCCTTTCTGAAACTCTCAGTTATTACTTCTACTCTAAATCTCCTTTCCTCTATCCTATAATGCATTCTCCTTTAGAGCTCTGAGATGTTCAGTGTGTGTGGGGGTGGGGGGAAGAAAGGAGAGAGGAGGGAGAATGCATCTGTGGCCGTATTTGGATATCTCAACTGTTAAGGTGATTATTTTTTAGGCAACACTTTCTTCCCAGCCATCTTTGCAGCTTCTGCTAAGGGACTAGATTACCTCACAGTAGAGTTTGTCTCAGTTATGACACAGCTCTTTATGAGTTTCTGGGTTTGGGTCACAGACTCTACCAGGGTGGGCTGCAGCCTGGCTTCTGAAAGCACCCAACTCACCATAGTCCAGAGCCCGCTGAGTAGCCCTTGCCTTGATTCCAGGATATGTGGTCTGAGTGGATGAGATGTAGAGATTCCACAGGAGGAAACATCCCCAAAGGACTTGGACCATCTTTGTACACATCTGCAATTAACCAACATGTACGGTTCCTTTTAAAAAAACTTTGTTGTTGAAAGTATTACAGATATCTCCCCTTTTACTCCCATTGACCCCCTCCTCCCTGCTCCCATCCCCCGTCTCTTTCCCCCAAACGATTGGATTGTCTGTGTCCATCGGTTATGCATATATGCATATATGTTCTTTAGTTTATTACTTCCCAACCACCCCCACCCCCCTTCCCTCTGAGTTTTATTAGTGTGTTCCCTACTTCCATGTCTCTGGATCTATTTTGATCGACAGCTTATTTTGTTCATTATATTTCATAAATAAGTAAGATCATGTGGTACTTGTCTTTCTCTGACTGGCTTATTTTGCTCAGCATAATTAATAGGTTCCTTCATGTCATCTCAAAGGGTAAGAGATCTTTCTTTCTTACAGTTTCATAGTATTCCATCATGTAAACGTACTATAACTTTTTTACCCACACATCTACTGATAGTTACTTGAGCTGTTTCCAGATCTTAGCTATTGTAAATAGTGTTGCTATGAACATATTCTTTTGGATTGGTGCTTCAGGCTTCTTAGGATATATTCCTAGAGGTGGAATCACTGGGTCAAATGAAAATTCCATTTTTAATATTCTGAAGAAACATATTGTTTTCCATAGTGGCTGCACCAGTTTGCATTCCCACCAGCAGTGTACTAGAGTCCCTTTTCCTTCACATCCTCACCAGCACTTGTTGTCTGAAGATTTTTGAAGGCAGCCACCTTTATTATTCCCGACTTTCTCATTGGTCAATTCCACCCAGAATTTCTACACTTTCTCATTTTCATTGCTTACTCACTCCGTCCTTCCATCCATCCATCTATCCATCCACCAATCCACTAATAATTTATTTAACACACCAGAACATGTTCTAGATGCTGAGGATGTAGAGATGATCCATGTGTGGCCCCTGACCTGTTTCCCACAGACTAGTAGTGAGTCAAACACACAGAGATGATTATAACATAATACAGTATGATGCAATGCAATACAAGAGCTTTATAGTAAATGTAATGATTGGGATATGCATTGGGAAGGATACTGGGGTGAGGGTGAGTCAGTAGTTTAGAAAGGTAGCCTCAGTGGATGTTAGGCAATCACCCATCTACTTAAAGACACCGGATGACTCCCTTTTGCCTCAAGGATGGAGTTTAAGCTCTTAGCATGGCAATCAAAGTCTTTCACAACTGGTCCAAACTTCTTCCAAGCTCATATCCCTTCTCTCCCATCCAAGTGGCAGTGCTCTGAGCTGGGCACACTAAGCTGTGTGCTATTCCTCAATTTGCCAGTTCTCTCGTGATTGAGGGCTTTTTGTTTAACTCTCCCAATGCAAACACACATGCATATACACATTCTCTGTCTCCCTCTTTCTCTTCCTTCTTTCCCCGCTCATCCCCTCTACCTCTGGATCACATGCCCACATTCTGTCTGGTGAATGCATCCTCTAGGGCCAACCAACTCCAGCATTCACTCTGTGAAAGCTTCCCTCGCCATGTCATTTTCCACTGGGCTCATCGCCGCTGCCTCTGTGCTTCCACTGCACTTGTCCAGTACATCACCATGCATCCGAGTGTTTGAAATGCCAGGAGCGTTCACCACTTCCACCGCGTGCTTCCAGCCGCTGCACAGAGCTTCCCTGCCTCCCTTGCCCGCTTCTGGCCAGCTTTCACACCACAGCCAGAGTAGGCCGTTGAAATGAAAGTCAGGTCCTAGCCGGTTTGGCTCAGCAGTTAGAGCGTCAGCCTGTGTACCAAAGAGTCCTGAGTTTGATTCCCAGTCAAGGGCATGTGCCTCGGTTGCAGGTTCGATCCTGGGCCTCGGTCAGGGTCATGTAGGGGGCAACCAATTAATGTGTCTCTCTCACATTGATGTTTCTCTCTATCTCTCTCTTCCTCCCTCCCACTCTATCTAAAAAAAATTCAATGGAAAAAATATCCTCGGGTGAGGATTAAGAAATAAAAAAATAAAATGAAAACCAGATCTTGTCACTTCCATCCCATTAGAGCCCTTCAGTGGTTCCCCATCTTACTCAGCATAAAAGCCAGAGCCCTTCCACCAGCTGCAGGGCCATTTCCTACCCCACACCTCTCCCTTCCCCTTGACCTCCTTTCTTAACACAGCTGTCCAGCTTCCCTGCCCAGTCTCACTCACCGACTTGACCTTTCTTGAACACTCTAAGCAGCCTGCATCCCCAGGCCTTTGCCCTTGTTCCCTCTGCCTGGCACAGTCATCCTCCAGAGGATCACACGGCTAGGTCTCTCACCTTCTTCTGGTATCTCAGGTGTTATTTCTGTGAAGCCTTTCCTAACCACTCTATACAAAACAAGGACCTTCCCCCACCATGACCCTGATATTCCCTATGCCCCTCCTTCTTTATTTTTCTCCAGGCACTTATCATCATTTAGCGCAGTCTATGGTTACTTATTTGTTTATTGCCTGCCTCTCTTACTGGAATTTTTAGGTGTCACGGGGAAGAATTTTATCACTTCAGCACCTTGAACAGTGACTGGCACACAGTAGGCAATGGGTAAATACTCAATGATTGCTAGATTGAATGAATGAATGTCTCTTCCTGGAGATTGTGAAGTGGGCCAGGTTAGCCTTCTGACTTCTCACAGCACTTGGATCAGTCCTTGACCTTGCTGTGTACCATCCTGTATTGTGATCGTCTTTACTTGTCTGTCTTTCATTACAGGCACTGCCTTACCTTTATATCTCCGAAGCTGGTATAATACCTGGCACAGAGTAAATACACAAAAATATCTTTTTTTAAAAACATCCTCTCCCAAGGATACCTTTCCATTGATTTTTTTAGATAGAGTGGGAGGGAGCAAAGGAGAGGGAGAGAGAGAGAGAAACATTGATGTCAGAGAGATACATCAATTGACTACCTCCTGCATGACCCTGACTGGGACCAGGGATTGAACTTGCAACTGAGGTATGTGCCCTTGACCGGGAATCAAACCCTGACTCTTCAGTCCGTGGGGCCGATGCTCTAACCATTGAGCAACTGACCAGGGCACACAAAAATATCTTAATAAACATCTTCTCTAAGGAGAGGGACTACATCTTCTTTACTGTTATATTGCTAGTGCTTGGCATATATTAAATGTTCAATGCGTATTTGTTGAATTAATGGACTCAGTGAATTAATGTCACCCCCATTTTCTTGATGAATGAAGCACAGGTCCCAACAGCAACAGTGACACGGGTTCCTTTGAATGACAGCCAAGTGAGCAATACATTCACAAGTCTTATTTGTAGCTTTGGGAGTTTATAGCTCAGTAAGCTATCATTGCTGCATTCACACATGGCAAAGACCCACAGGTGACTAATACCCAACAAGTTAACACAGAAATAGGAAACAAATTAGAGAAACATTTGTAGGGGTAATCAAAGAATAGGGAGTGTGGGAGCCATGCATTTAGACAGAGGGAAGGGTGGGGCAGGAAAGGATTCAAGAGGGGTTGGGATTCAGGAACAATCTGGATGAACGTAAAGGGGTCACCGTAAGAGGTGTGTGTGTGTGTGTGTGGGGTGCTTGGTCAAGATAAGGGAGAGCTTTGATACAGCAGCTTGTGTGGGCTTATGGGCAAGGCTGTAGAAGTGGGAATGTGGTGATGTAGACAAAAGAGTGTCCCAGAGGATTTATTTGAAAGAATAAAAAAGTCTGACCAGGGAAGGGAGTACCTGAGTAGGGCTGTTGCTAACCTTATCTTGGGCTTCTGTGTGAAATGGGAAAAGATGCCATCTGACACAAATGGGGCCAGTGAAAAGTGTTCTAGGAAAACCCCACACCTGTGTATCCAGTATGGGGAGAGCAAGGGCTGCCCCACTCACCCCTTGGGCTGGTATTTGTCTAGTGCACAAGCTGCCCAACTCATACAGAGGGCCTAAGCTCAGACTAGTGAATGCTCACGTGGGTATTTTGCTGGAGGGCCATGGGGTTGAGAATTGTGTATCTACTATGTGTCTGTTCTATTTGGCATGAGTCCACCTTCAGGTGTGAGAAGAGGCTGGCTCAGTCAACCTGCTTACATTTCTCACCTCATCTCCCAGGAGCCCTCTCTGTGTATCCCACTGTCCAGACAAATTGACAGTGGTTCCTAAACACATGCTGTGTTTCCTGCCCAATGCCTATGTTTATGTTGTCCCCCTTCACCCAGGCTTGCAGAAACCCTGTGCATTGTAAGATCCATTTTAAACACAGCCCTCTTTCTGAAGCCACTTCTGACTTCCCAAATACACATTTATTCATGTGTGCATGTCCATTTTCTTGCTTATTGTCTGTCTCTCCTACCAGAATGTAAGCACCATGATGGCATGGACCTCATCCAGTTTGGAGGTCCTGGAGCTCGGCTCAGTGTCTTGGACACAGTGAGTGATTAATAAGTATTGGTAGAATGAATCAATGAATCATAAATACCTCACACATTATAGTTCCTCGCAGAGGTGATTGAAAAAGCATCTATACACTGCAGGGCGCATGCACCCACGAGAACAAGTGTTGGCCACAGTCCTGGTACACAGTCGAGGAGATTAGGTCTTGAATCAAGGGGAGGACAGGAGAAGTGTTTGTGGTACTAGGGGTGGAGTGGGGACTCAGAGTAGTAGTGACTGTTTACTATTAATACTTAATTATTTCAATATTTTAACACTGCTGTGGCTGTATGTATTTAGTGTGCTGTTTCAGCCCTATGGAGTTTGTTTGGGTTTTAGAGGACAATCTACAGAAAGAATCTGGGCATCAATGTCAGGCTAGGGCTAGGAAGAGGTGCTGGAGGATGATCAGGGTGCAGACAACACTAAAGAAAGCACAAAGGAATGAGACTAAGAGCTAAAGGGAAGGGACTCGAGTAGGAGAGGAAGGTCTCTGGTCAAGCAATGAGTGACCTGAAAGGTGGAAGAAATGTGAGGCGTGGGTAAGCACGTGTGAACTCTTTCATTTTCTGGGAGGCAGGATGATACTAACATCTTATGCCCAGAATGGACTCAGGAGCTAGGTCCAGCTGACATCTGTGCTAGGCCTTCCTTAATCCTTAGTTTACCTGGGGGGTGGTCAAGGGGTCCTGGACAGGGGGTAGCAGAGATGAATGGGGCCATGAGAGTAAGGGGAACACTCCTGGGGCTCAGGTTTGTGGCTATTCACCAGCTGGTATAGAAGTAGTTCCACATTTTAACAAAGGATGAGGCCATATGAATGTATAGTCATGCTAATATCTGTAGGCAAAAGACTATAAATGAATGTGTCATGCCAAGGCAGGCATAAGACATATTTTTCAAAAGAGGAAAGTATTTTTCATACCAGTGGAAAGCAATGGGAGAGAATGTTAGATCAAAAAATTTGTACCCATTAGACTGCATGCAAATTAAGGTAGAAATTATATCTCTGCTTGGCACATTGGAATACCTCAATAAATATTTACTGACCAACTGACTGGCTTATAGTTCCTGGTTAGCTAAGAAACGTTCTAGAGCATGGTGAAAAACTGAGAAAACCAAACCATCAAACATGTAGCTCTCCATTTCTACAGTGAAAAAGCACGGTCAATCAAAGCAGAGATATTCCTTGCTCATGGAATCACAACTAAAATAATACATTTTTATTTCTTTACTATTTACAAAGCTCAGAACAATTCTTTGAGGTGGATGTTATGCGACCTCCGTTTTGGACACGTGAGCAGAGGCTTAGAGAGTCTGAACGACCTGAGACCACATAGGAAATCAGCCACCTGGACTCAAATCTTGTTCTTCTGGCTCCTGCTTTTAGTGCTTATAATTTTTTTTGTCATTTGATGACTTGATAAATGCTAGAATTATCATTTTCATTTGGGAATTTTAAATAGGAGTTCCTTGATACCATCTTCTATGTGGAAAAAATCACTAAGCATCTGAAAATTTTTAAGCATCAAGTACAAATACCTTTGTCTTTTCTTGGGCAAAAGTGAGGTTTTACATGCCTTCCAGCAGCAAAAACTTGTTTTCCCTTCTTGGTTAAAGAAAGCTTCTGAAGTGGTCCACTTTGATGGAGATCCAGGAACTCAAAATTGCTTACAGAAAAACATTTTTTTCTCTAAAATTTTTATGGGTGAATAAAATTACCGGGCTATAAAGGGATGGATTGTATGTAACTTTTAGTTGAATTGTTTGGTTAGGATAATAATTTGTGGGCTGGGGAGGAAAGGAACCTTGTCAAGCAAGGAAATGACTCCTAAAAGGTTAAGTAATTTGGCTGACAAGTATGGGCAGGGTGAGTTGCCTGTTAAAAACAAGGGATCCAAGATGATTTAAAAACCCTGCCAGCCAAGTTACCCATCTTGTTGCTTCTCAGGAATTGCTTCTTTCTAAGATTCAAAGCCTCAGAACGCATTACATTCCCATGCCAACATATGGACAGAGTAACACTTCTAAATTAGATGGCCCTTGCCTGAGCTATTCCGATGACTAGAAATAGGAAAACTGGTAAAATTGAGAAAATTCCTGAGACAGATCAATTTGCCATTACCACTCATGGGGGAAGAGCTTTGACAGACTCTGGAAAAATGATTAAAGAAGTGATGAATGAATGAAATGTAGCCGTTTAAACAAAGGCAAAGGTTGAAAAATTAAGTTCAATTAGTTTAAAGAAGCCTAGACTATAAGAATACTCCAACCTGCCCTGGCAGAGTAGTTTAGTTAAAGCGTTATCCAATACCCTAAAGTTGCGGGTTTGATCTCTGGTCAGGGCACATACAAGAAACAACCAATAAATGCATAAATAAGCAGAACAACAAATCTCTCTCTCTCTCATATCAGTTAAAAAAAAAAAAAAAGAATATTCCAACCTAATGGCGAAGAAAAAAATGTATGTAAGAAGTCTAAATCAATAGTATGGGATATGGAAAGAACTGAAGAATATTTCAAGAGATTCAGCCTACACATCTGATTTTATATCAAGATCTTTAATGACAAGGGCTTTGAAAATTTATACCGAGTCTTTCTTCCCCAAACTTCATACACAACACAGACAAGTTAAACATTTCAGCACGTGGGAGGGTCATCTGCTCTGGGAGGGTCTTGGCCCCAAAGCAGAGAGATCACAGCAGCTCCTGAATCCTAACTACACTGGTTGAGACACAAGTGGGAATATTCTGCCACTGTGCTGGGTTCCCCATTGAAATGGAAGCAAAAATAAGTCCAGACTCTTGAGCAACCCTCTTAACACTGATGAACAACGCGAAACTGAGCATGTAGTCGACAAATTCTAAATTCTGCTGGGTGAGCACGAATGACATAAAAAACAAATAAACAAAACAGAAAAACCAAGGCAGACAATGCTAACTCAGAGATCTGGGACATCTCCAGTGAGCAGGTAACCCCCATCAGGAGATCGTGCGCTGGCAGAGACTGAAGTTTGTTCGTGATTCTTACCTTAAGCAGGGGAAGAGTCCAAAACTGGGGAGCACCTTCGATTCCCTCTGCCTTTGAAGTCAGTGTGTTCTTCACTTGAGCTTTGAACTCAGCTGCCGCAAAGACAAGATAATTAAGTCTGAATCATCTAGTGGTGGATTTTTTTACATGCCTCTTTCAAAATATGATACATAATTGCTTCACTTCAATTACCCAATGGCATGAATGAACACTACAGTCTCTACCTAGATGAGCAGACAATGCCACCTATGCAATAATTACCTCCCTGCAATGTGCACACACACACACACACACACACACACACACACCACATGTGAAATTGTTATGGTTACTTTATCAGAATGATTAAGTCAAGTCTTCCAACATATTGGAAAAAAAAATGTTGATTTGGAAGAGGAAGAATTTTCCTCTCTGGAATAATAAGCTGGCTTCTCCTGGTCAGGGTGCCTGCCCGAGTTGGTTCCACTACTGCCCAGCATACCTTTTGGACTTCTAGTGAGTCAGATTCAGTCTGAAAGCATGAAGCTTGGTAGCCAGGCTGACCTACTTACCATCTTTATCTTCCAGGGTAAAACCATAAACGGCATCTCTAGGTGTCCGCTCCTTTTCAGAAGGTTATTAATGACTTCCTGTCTCAGCATTCCTTCGAAGTAAGCTGAGTGGGTTCATCAATGAGGTATCATGTAACTTGCTATCTTGAGATTCTAAACCCCATCCCCCATGTTTTAGTCATTGCATTTTCAATGGCCAAGGATCCAATTGCATTAAGTGTCTAGTGTCTTATTTAGTTTTTTGGGGTAAAAAAAGGTGACCAATCATCCTGGTTTTCCCAGGACGCAGGACTTTCAGTCTGAAAACCAAGACAGTCCTAGGAGAACTAGGAGGATTGGTCACCTTAGTAAGAAAAAAGGACATGTTCACTTGGCATCATCTGCACTTCTGACAGCTTATCAGTTTTCTCATCTAGTGTCCCTCCAGTTATATTTACCTGCCTAGCCTGGGTTTCCTTAGGGGTAAAATAAAGATAAAAAAAAAAAATAGGTATCTACCTTGACAGGTTCTAGTGAAATAAAAATGTTGGTAACTGTTTTAGTTCGTTTGGGCTGCTATAACAAAATACTATAGAACAGTGTAAGCTAAACTAAGCTAAGATCATATGCTAAGACCACACAGTTTATAAACAACAGAAATTTGTTGCTCACAGTTCTGGAGGCTGGGAAGTCCAAGGTCAAGGTGCCAGCATGGTCATGTTTTGGTTAGGACCCTCTTCCAGGTTCATAGCTGATGTCTCCTGGCTGTATCCTCATGTGGTGGATACAGTTGGGAGCTAGCTCTCTGGAGCCTCTTTTAAAAAAAATCCTCACCCGAGGATATTTTTCCATATATCGTCAGATAGAGTGGGAGGGGGAGAGAGAGAGAAACATCAATTGGTTGCCTCCCACACGACCCCAACCAGGGCCAGGGACCGAACCGCAAGCGAGGTATGTGCCCTTGGCTGGAATTGAACCCCAGACTCCTTGGTTCTTGAGCTGATGCTCTAACTGTTGAGCCAAACTGGTCAGGGCTGGAGCCTCTTTTATAAGGCACTAATCACATTATAGCATAAGGGCCCACCTACTGATAGCATCACCTTTGGGAATTAGGATTTCAACATATAAATTTTTGAGGGGACACAAACATTCAGACCATAGTAATAACCTATAAGAATGTGCTCATATAACTATCAAGGGCTGCCCTGGTTGGAGCATTGTCCCATGCACCAAAGGGATGTAGGTTTGATTCCTGGTTAGGGCATATACTTGGTTGTGGATTTGATCACTGGTTGGGGTGCGTTCAGGGGGCAACTGATTGGCGTTTCTCTCTGTCTCTGTCTCTATCTATGTCTCTCTCTCAAAACAGTATCCTTGGGTGAGGATTTTAAAAAATTAAAACAAAACTATAAGCGCTGTAAAATCTTGTTTGTTACTATGTGGCCATTATCAATGGTGATATGAGACACTGTAGACTCTGTCCTCATAGAATCATTTATTATCAGTCATCACAGATTAATCTGCTTGTTAAATCAACAGCTATTTTTTTTTTTTTTTAATCCTCACCCGAGGACATTTTCTCCATCTTTTACTCAGATAGAGCGGGAAGGAGAGAGAGGAAGAGAGAAAAACATCGACGTGAAAGGGACACATCGAGTGGCCGCCACCCACACGACCCAACCAGGGCTGGGGACAAACTGCAGCCAAGGTACATGCCCTTAGCGGGAACCGAACCTGGGTCTCTGTGGACCGCAGGCTGACGCTCTAACCGCTGAGCCAAACCAGCCAGGGCTAAATCAACAACTATTTATTGGGCACCTACCATGTACAAGGTCCTCTTCAACAAAAAGGAGAGAATCCCTAACACATGGAGTTTATGTTCTAGCAGATGGAGATGTAAAGTTAAGCAAACAACAAAATAAACAAAAGGTATAGATTGTGCATGAAGGAAACAAGGGGATGTAGTTGTAGGATGGTCTTACGATTGGTAGGGTGATGTAACTGAGGGAGGCGTGCTTACTTTGTTAGGATGGTCCAGGGAGGCTTCTCTGAGGAGGTAATCTTTGAGCATTAGAAACGG
Organism: Molossus molossus; assembly: GCF_014108415.1. Lineage (NCBI taxonomy): Eukaryota > Metazoa > Chordata > Mammalia > Chiroptera > Molossidae > Molossus > Molossus molossus. Next base: position 9,532,252 of record NW_023425345.1, on the reverse strand, counting down.
GGCAGGCAACACCCTCAAGGGAAAGGTGGAGGGAATAGCAAAGGTGGACCGGTGTGTCTGGAACGTAGTAGGGGCATAAATAAAGTATCAGACATCTAAATGGAGATGGCAGTTGTTCTGGGAAGAGGTTGGTGGAAAATATAAATTTCCAAGTCATCATCCTCGAGATGGAATTAAAGCCACAGAAGTGGTGACGTCTGTGGCGGTTTCCGTGGTACAGGTGCTCCCCTGGAGGAGAGGGATGCGGAATAATTTCAGGTGCTACACAGGTGAACACCTGAAATTGTATTGTGATTATCTTTAGTGTATTAGAAAAAAAATACAGAATCAGACATGGAAGAAGATGAATGACATCACACATCACTTGGAAAAAAAGTTATCAAGTGCCTCCCTTTCTGTCCTTTCCTCGGGGTCTTCCTTGGGTGATACCAGTTTTCTCTCTCTCTCTGGTGCTAGGTTTCCTCTTGTCTCACCTCCCCGGAGCCGCTTCTTGGTTCTCCCTTCCCTGCTCCCCCATTCCACCCCATTCCTTTTCTCTGCCAGAAAGATTTAGATCATGTGCAGCCTATTTGCATCTCATATCCATTAATCAGCTGCTTAGGGTCTACTAGGCTTAGAAGGAAGCTGAAAACTGTAAAAGAAGAGTTGTGAATATTTCCTGATGCAAATAGTAATTTTTCTTTTTTGTCACAAAAACCCCCAAAGTTTAACCATATCTTGGTAAAAACCTAAGTTGTTGTGTATCCTGGGACTTTCGGCACAGGATTTGGGTGGAGTTCCTAGGAACGGGGGTGGGGTTCTTAGGAAGGGCGGCCTGGATGAATGAGAGAGAAGGTGAAACGTGGGGACTCTGTCCTGCAGTCCTCGAGGATTCTTGCCTCATATGGACCTGCTCTGCCCTCCCCAAACTCTGGGACCTTGGACAATTTACTCATTCCTCTGGGGCTCAGAGCCATCATCTGTAAAAGTGGAGATCACATTTACTTTGAAGAGTCATTGTGAGAATTAAACTAGCACATGTTAAGTTTTTCATAGTGTCAATAAATTAGACACATTACTTGCATTTCCTCCACTTAAATAAAATTAATCCTCACCTAAAGATATTTTTACCATTGCTTTTTAGAGAGTGTGATGGAGGGAGGGAGGGAGGAGGAGGGGAGGGAGGGAGGAGGAAGAGGAGGAGGAGGAGGAGGAGGAGGAGGAGGAGGAGGAGGAGGAGAGAGAGAAACTGATTGGTTATCTCCCCCACTTGCCCCATCCGGGGCCAGGGCTCAAACCTACAACCCAGGTATGTGCCCTTGACCCAGAATTGAATCCTCGACCCTTCCGTGTGTGGGCTGATGCTTCAACCACTGAGCAACACCAGCCAGGGCACATTTCCTCTATTTTATTTTAAATTCATAATTTAAGATTTTTTAAAAATCCTCACCCGAGGATATTTTTTCAAATATCTTCAGGTAGAGTGGGAAGGGGAAAGAAAGAGAGAAACATCGATGTGAGAGAGACACACTGACTGGCTGTCTCCCGCACGACCCCAACCAGGGCTGGTGACGAATCACAACCGAGGTATGTGCCCTTGGCTGGTCTGCAGGCCAATGCTCTAACCGCTCCAAACTGGCCAGGGCAGTTTAAGATATTTTAAACTACATTTATCGTTAAGAAGTGTAAGTTTAGTTGTCATGGTATTTATTTTACATTTACCCTCTACTTGGAGATTAATAAATGTTTCCCCTTTTATAGCTTTCCCTTTTAAACAAATTTATATACAGTTTAAGAAGTGGGTTGAGCCCTGGCCAGTTTGGCTCAGCGGTTAGAGCGGTGGCCTGCGGTCTAGAGAGACCCAGTTTCGGTTCCCGCTAAGGGCATGTACCTCGGTTGCAGTTTGTCCCCGGCCCTGGTTGGGTTGTGCGGGTGGCAGTCACTCGATGTGTCCCTTTCACATCGATGTTTCTCTCCCTCTCTCTCTCTCCCTCCCACTCTATCTGAACAAAAAAATGGAAAAATGTCCTCGGGTGAGGATAAAAGAAAAAAAAAAAGTGGGTTGATTTACAGGTGAAAAAAGCAAATAACAGTACAGCTTACGAGGGACAATAGAATAATTTTGGAAAAAGGGCTGAAATAAATGAAGTTTAGGAAACTGAGATTGAAGAGAGTGTAGCTAGTCTGTTTTATTTCATTTGAAAGGGGCTATAGATTATTAACCAATGTCACCCCAATAAATTTAATTAAAATAAGAAAGGAGCTATAGAAATCAGCTCATTAGCTTTCCTTTTTGTTCAAGGAATCATTTTAGGGAAAATTTAGCAAATTCATCATTAAAAATAACGACCATAAAAGCCAGCAACACTATATCCAGTTTCATTACTTATTTTAGGTTTTCAGGTTTAACTCAAGATTTGCTGGTAACTCCTGCTTACCCAGCCTACCCACAGTGCAATGTAGAATACAAGATTAATTATTTTACTTACTAATGGCTGACAGTGTATTCGTCTCTGCAGATCAAGGACACCTTTGATTAAAACTTCAAAAGAAAAATCATAATTAACTAGGTAGAATAATTGTTCATTAAAGAGAGATGTCAAGGGTGGGGGGTGGGGCGGGAATGGGAGGATGGTATCAATGAAGGAAAAAAAAGATAGATGTTAAGATACAGTGTTAAGAAACTGAGTGAGCATCCTAGCTCTTGGTTTCTGGAATGTCTGAGCTATTTCCATATAGAAAGAACCTATCTGAATATCAGATGTTTTATGAACTTGGAAGAAAACTTATGACAAAAGTGGGAGGGGACAGGGAGTAGGTATATATGGGGGATGAACCAGATAGGGCAGTTTTAGGGCAAAAGACACTTTGAACTCTGATCCTTTACCCTCCCTTCCCCCCAACATTTTGTGTTGGCAAAATCTGGTTAAAAGCAACCCCTGAAGAGGGATATAAGGGGTAGAGGAAAATAAGAGGTAACATTTATGGAGTGTTTGTTATGCTCTGGGCACCAGCTATAATACGAACTCATTAAATCCCCAACAAGACTGTATAAGGTACTAATAGCATCTCCATTTTATAGAAGAGGAAACTAAGAGGTTAAGTAATTTGCCTAAGCTTAGGCATCCCAGATAGTACGTTACAGAGCCAGGATTCAGGACCCAGGTAGGCAGGTGTTCTGCTTCTGAAAGTCCCTCTTAACCACTATGCTAAGCAGTCTTTTTAGGAAGGTCACTAAAGGGCAGCCCATAGTCCAGGGGATGTGGAAGGTGAGGAGAGAGAAGGATGCTGCTGCCAGGCAACATATCTGGTTTTTCAAGCTGCTAATTGAATTGTGTAATTACTAGTTTGAAATTGCTAGTTTATTCTTGACCAGAGGAAATTGCCTGGCATTTATGTGGCTCTTGAAAGAAATAAGTGACCCTGTAGTTCACTCCAGAAGGGCTGGGGAGACATGTGGAAGAATCATCCCACCACCTGGCAGCATCTCCCCATTTTTCCCAGTTTTGTTCCAGGCCATACTCTCCTGAAGTCTGTGTGATGATGTTTCTGGGCGGACACTGATGACAGATTCAGACCATGGCTTCTCCCACCCACCAGTCATACTCCGGAATGATTTACAGCAGTGACTCCCTCCTGGTTTCGAAAAATAAACACACCCACTTACCTACTTACCTCCACTTATTATCAGTTATCTAAATGGGAGTTACATTTTATCATCTGAAGTTCAAAGTGAACTTAAATTCATGCAAAATTTTAAATGCACACACCTATGATTATTTATTTATTTTACTGACTTTAGAGAGGGAGGAGGGGGGAGAGAAAGAGAGAGAGAGAGAGAGAGAGAGATATTCATTGATGTGAGAGTCACATCGACTATCTGCCTCCTGTATACACCTGACCAGGGATTAAACCCACATCCTAGGTATGTGCTCTGACTGGAAGGAATCAAACTGGCGACCTTCCGGTGCACAGATGAGGCTTCAACTGAGCCACACTGGCCAGGGCTAGATATGACTTTTATAAGAAATGAAGGGTATTGTGAAACCAAGGGAACAAGATAGTGTGATACACTCTGAAATGTCAGAGAGCCACTGATGTGAGCCCAATTCAAACAAATAAGAATTTCTTTACCTTGGTGTTAATGACATTTTGGGCCACATCATTCTTTTTTCTTTTTAATAATAATTACTTTTCATTAAACAATCTCTCTCTCTCTTTTTAAAAAATTACAGTTGACATTCAATATTGGGCCATAAAGGACTTTGTAGAATGTTTAGCAGCATCCCTGACCTCTACTCTGAAGTTGGTAGCACTACTCTCTCCTACCTGAGTTGTGACTATGGCAAATGTCCCTTGACAGGCCTCAGTTGAGACCCAAGGATACAGCAATGTATGTTAAAATATTCTATCTAGACTTAACAGTAGAAAATGGCACTCCTCTTGAGGGTCAGATTCTAATATTCTTTATATTTTTCTTAATTACCCAATAAACATGTGAATACATTATCTTGGTAAAAGATTCAAACAATACTGGTTTACAGATCAAACTGTGAATAGCTGAATGCTCCTCCTAACTTCACCCGTCTACTGTCAGCCTCTTTCTAGTTTGCTTTCCAAGAATATTTTTATTCCTTTCTTCTAATAGATTCCAGACATTTTCATTTGGTCCATGGATAGGATTTTAATAATTTCAACAACTTCTAGAGAATTTTTTTTCTAACTTGCATGGTTCTAATTTCAACTCAAAACATGTTTTTAAGGCCCATTTCAACTTCCCACCAAGCACATCTACATAAATTATTTGAATTTCTTCTGCACAGGAGATTTTCCTATTCCCTATTTATTCAATCATTTGTTTATGTCAGTTTGGACTTATTTATTTTATACTTTGGCTTATAATCAAAGTCTTCATAATAATTCTATAAATCTAAAACCTCAATTCTTTTTATAAGTGTTAAAAAAAGTCCCAAACAACTACAGTAAGACCACATGGTATAGACCAATGGTTCCCAAAGTGTGGTTTCACAATAGTATCACTTGGAAATCATTAAAAATACAAATTCTCAAGCCCCTCTCCAGACCTTCTAAATGAGAGACTCTGGAGGTGGGACTCAGCAATCTGTTTTAAAAAACTTTCTAGGTGATACTGAGACTAAAATGTGAGAACTGTTGGTAAGTAGACAAAAGCTAAAAATTCAGGAAAATAAACTGGATTTGTAAGAAAACCCCCAAACTAAGGCCTACCTGACTTTCCCTGGTAGAGACAGAATGAGGACCTTACTTTTCCAAACAGATACATTAAGGGCTCAGAGACAAGCATGAATATGTCATTTTAAGTCTTGCTTAACCAGTCCTCTCACTGGACATGAGGGTTGAGGGTTGTTGAAGACCTATCATTTCCCATTGAGAAACTCATAATCTAGGACTGGAGAAAGCCTAGTGTACAAGTAATTGCACTGTGATGTGATAGATAACATTGAAAAGTATGTTCCCAGTGCTCTTGGAGCAAAAAAAGGGATAAACACATGGTGCTTGGAAGAAGAGAAGGAAAGTATTCCAGATAGAAGGACTGGCATGTGCAAAAGCACAGAGACATGTAAATCGACTATGTATGTGTATATACATATATATCTCCTCGCTCTGTCAGTTGAGAAGGCCTGGAAGCAACAACACTCCAATAGCAATGAGCACACCTAACACCCAGATATTGGTTTCTAATGAAAAGAACTAGGACTCATTGGAAAAATGGCTGATTCTAGGGTTGGGGCAAGACATATACAAAATGATCCTGTGGCATCTTACAGTGCCAGAAAGTACTCAAAAAACAGAACAAATAGATTACACAAATATCCACAATGATGTCAAATGGATACAGTAACCAGAGAAAGATCTCCCGATGGCAAAAGCTGGGAACAGTTTGAACAACAAAATAAAGTAGTATTGGATTATAAGCCAAAATGTAAAATAAATAAGTCCAAAGTGATATAAACAAATGATTGAACAGAGAATAGGCAAATATCATGTGCAGAAGAAATGAAAATGACGTATGTAGATGCTTCACCCCTGAGGAAGTGAAGGGCATAACTCCCTCTCTTTAAGTGTGGGCTGCACATAGTGACTTTCTTCCAATGGCTGCAACGTGAAAAGGGGGAAAATGGAGTAAATTCACAGTGGAGAAACCAAGTGCTCAGGGTTAACAGCAACTGAGAAGTCATATTGACAGTAGGTACTATTGATATGATGTAGTGAGAATGGTGTTCTACCATAATAGGTTTTCCTCCCAGGAGCACATCACCTCAGTCAAATCGTGAGAAAACACCTGACCAGTGATCCTCAAAACTGTCCAAGTCATAAAATACAAGGAAGGTCTAAAAAACTTACAAACAAGAGGAGCCTAAGAAGCCAAAACAATTAAATGTAATGTGGTATCCTGGAGCAGGAAAAGGACATTAGGCAAAAACTAAAGAAATCCCACTCAAGAATGAGAACTTTAGTTAATAAAATGTATCAATATTGGTTCATGCTTGTGAGAAATCTACCATACTAAGATGTTAATAATACGAAAAATTGGGTATATGGTATATGTCTTCATAATAATTCTATAAATCTAAAACTGTTCTAAAATAAAATGTTTATTTTAAAAAAGCCTACAGGAATGGGCAACGGAGATATGAAAAAAATGTTCAACTTCACTAGCCATTAGTGAATGCAAATTAAAACTGCAATGAGATACCACCTGACACCTGTTAGAATGGCTATTATCAGCAAGACAGGTAATAACAAGTGTTGGAGAGGTTGTGGAGAAAAGGTAACCCTCATTCACTGTTGGCGGGAATGTGGACTGGTGCAGCCACTATAACAAATAGTCTGGCAGTTTCTCAAAAAATTAAGAATAGAGTTACCATATGACCCAGCAATCCCTCTCCTGGGTATTTACTCCTCAAACTTGAAACATTTATTTACAAAGATATATGCACCCCTATGTTCATTGCAGCATTATTCACAGTGGCCAAGACATGGAGACAACCAAAATGTCCTTCAATAGAGGACTGGATAAAGAAGGTGTGGTACATATATACAATAGAATGCTATTCAGCCATAAGACAAGATGAAATACTGCCATTTGTGACAATATGAATGGACCTTGAGAATATTATGCTAAGCGGAATAAGTCAGTCAGGAAAAGCTAAGAACCATACGATTTCACTCACATGTGGGATTTGAAACTAAAAATCATAGACACAGACAACAGTTTGATGCTTATCAGAGGGAAGGGGGTGTTGGGGGGTAAAGGGGAACAAATATATGGTGATGGAAGATGGTCTGACTTTGGGTAGTGGGCACACAATGCAATATACAGATCATGTATCATAGAAATGTACACTTGAAACCTCTATGACTCTATTAACCAATGTAACCCCAATAAATTTAATAAAAATTATATATTTAAATATATATGTAAAAAATAAAAAACATTTTAAAAGGCTACAGGGAGTCAATGAATGGAGTCTTACAGAAGAGTGACATCATCCTTTTGTAGTATTCTATGAAACACGACAAAAAAGAAATTTAAATTTCTGAACTCTTTGAAAGTTGCAGTGGCTGTTGCTTGCAGACATTAAGGTAACCCTGCAAAAAAGAAAACACATCTCAAGGAGAGAGATGGTTGAGAAGGGGTATATAATCTTACGGACCTCTGAAGTGTTGGGGGATAGTCCTCCAGAGTACCTTAAATCCTGGCAGTGCCTTGGCAATGTTCTGGTTCTCTTCTAGGACCCTGGGCCCTCCTCTGGTTGGATCACTTCTGCCATCCCAGTGGTTACACCCTACTGGGCAAAGGATTGCGATAAGGATCCCAGGTGCATGCGATTGCTATTATTGACGCAATAAACTTGGTGGCTTAAAACCAAAGGTGTTATCTCACTGAATCTTTACAGCACACCTGACTGATATATTTTTGTTACTTTTTCATCTTTATAGATAGTAACTTATCCAGGTTTACATAGTATTAAAGAGGTGGTCTGTGGTAGATGATCTCCAAGGCCACCGTGTTAGCCTTGCACTGTTTTCTCCAAAGATGTTATTTCAGAGAGAAATAAACTTACATTTGTTTAGGTCATTATTATTTCAGATCTGTTAGAGCAGCGGAAGCTATATCCTAACTAATATAGCGGATATAGTCATTTTCCAAGTTCTATTATTTCTACCTCTGTAACATGACTCCTGTTCATCTCATTGTCTCCACTCCCACTGTCATTTCACTCACTCCTTTCTTTTCTTAGTTATCAAAAGAGCCCCCTATCTGAGCTGGTCTCTAATCCAGTGGTTCTCAAGGCAATTTTGCTTCCTCAGTAATATTTGGCAAAGTTTGGAGACATCTTTAGTTCTCACAAGTGTGTGTGTGTGTATGTGTGTGTGTGTGTGTGTGGGGGGGTTCTACAGGCATTTTGTAAAAAAAGACCAGGGATGCTGCTAAAAATCCTCCAGGGTACGGGACAGTCCTCCACAACAAAGGCTTACCAGGCCTCAAATGCCAGTAGTGTTGAGGCTGAGAAATCTTGATCTAACATATACACCATTAATCTATCTACCTGTGATAGGTTCGCACTTCATATCTGCCTCTTGCCCCTTGTAGTGTACACCTGGTCAGATTCATGGCTTCCTATAACCTTTTAAACAGCCTTCCTATATTTGGGGAAATTCCAATATTTTTAGAATTTTTGCCTCCTCAGGAAAGGAGTTTGGACCCCAAATTTCAGTCTCCTTTGCAGGCAGAACTCAGACATGGGCCTTGGTCCCCCTTAGTCAGATATATCCCTATGAACCTTTGATTTAGAAGTGAGCAAGATGAAGAAACAGACTCTTTCGGAAGCTTGGCATTCTGTTGGTGCAGGAGACCACAAAGTGTGTGGCATTGGAAGGTGGCAGCCATTCCCCAGTGGTGACTGCAGTTTCCTCCAGTGTGGGGTGGGGTGGTGGCAGCAATCCCAGTCATGACAGTTTTCCCATCAGGCCAGTTCTTCAGCATGGTTCTGAGCTTCATTCCTGGAAGCTTAGCCTGCAGCCACTTCTCTAGTTCTCCCCAGAATTCCCCGAGCTATCCGGTATCATTTTAATATGCTCGTTTTCTGTTTAGTCACCCAAAGTCAGCTTCTATTGCTCAGAACTAAGGTCCCTGGTAGATAAAGACACCCCTGCTTAAAACTCTCCAGTGGCTTCCCATACATTCTACAATGTGTCCCAAATCCTTTGCTTAGCCCAAGGCTATTTTTGATCTGGGGATGTACCCACTTGTCTTCTACCTGGCCACACCCAGCCACCCTAGTCCTGCCACATATGGCTTGCTACCGAAGAACCCTACTGTCACAGCAACCTTCCTCTATGTCCCCTAGCCCCCAGAACTTTCTCTTATCTCTTTCATAAACAAGATATTTTTACACTTTACTACAAGAGTTAATTCACTCATCTGTAAACTCTACACCGGTAGGAACACGACTTTTCAATCTGTGAGTCCTCAGCACCTAGCACAGGTCTGGCACCAAGGAGGCGATCCATACAGGTTTCCTGTGATCAAGTACTGCCACCTATAGGGAGAAACGTTATTCCACCCTTCTGATGTGGGCAACGGCTAGCATACAAAGATGAAACTTGGATACTCTCTCCCTTACCGAAGTTATTCTTCCTCCTCATCACTGTTAGACCGTCTACGGCAGCCAGCCTCCCAGGGGGCTTCCAAGGATCCCTGTCTATTGATTAGTGGTCATGCCATTGGGTCGATCCTCCCCCGCTGAAGGGTTGGTTTGTGATGAACAGAATGTGACAGCAGTGCTGGTGTGTGGCTTCTGCTTTGGTCTCTCCGGGATCACTTGCACTGAGAGATGCCAGGTCATGGGGACTACTCGAGGGGCCCTGTGTGGAGGTCCACGCAGTGAGACACCGCCGCTTCCTGCCAGCAGTCACGCGTGTGGGCCACGCTGGAAGCAGAGCTCCAGCCAAGACCTCCGCTCACTGCCGCCTTGGCCTCCATCTCGACTGTAAGCTCACGAGAGGCCAAGACAGAACCGCCCAGCCCACGCAGGTCCAAATGCCCGACCCGCAGAACCCGTGGGGCAGTACATAGTTGTTTTAGGGAGTCAAGCTTTGGGGTGATTTTACGCAGCAACAGAATACTACTATACTCTCCGACATGGATCACCGACTACATTTTGCTGGAATAGGAGGAGGCTTTTCGGAGCAGACGCCCCAGGAGCTGGGCGCCACTGGGTAAGAACGAGGCACCCCTGCGCCTCGCGGAGCGGCGTGGTGTGTCGTCTGCTGAGTTCTCCCCTCAGGAGGAACCTTCTCCGGAAACACCTGGAAGGAGGCGACGCGGCCACGCGGGCGAGGGAGCCGCGACGCCTGCGCCCCGCGGCAGCCCCGGCGCCTGCGCGGTGTGCGCCTCGCGCTCCCAGGGGACGCCGGGGAGCGCCGAGTCATCGATCGCGAGGCCCCGAGCCGCCCTTCTCGACGCAGGCCGTCAGCCGCCGCTCGCGGGGTGGGCTCCAGAGGGCGCCCTCAAGAGAAAGGCCGAACGGCCCGCTGCAGACACCGGCCGGGAGCGCGGCCGCCGTGGCGAGGCCTTCTCCCCGGGACAGCTCAGCACCCCCGCAGCTCCGGTAGTCGCCGCTCTGGGGCCACCGCCGCAGGCCGCGCCGTCGTCACCGTCACTGCCACCGTCGCCGCCTCCGGGTCCAGGCCCCGGGGCCCTGCCGCCGCCGCCATGAAGCTGCGGGTGCGGCTTCAGAAGCGGACCTGGCCGCTGGAGATGCCAGAGGAGGAGCCCACGCTGGGGCAGCTGCGTGCGCACCTGAGCCAGGCCTTGCTGCCCACCTGGGGGTACAGGTACGCGGCCGCGGCGGGCGCACGGCGGGGAGGCGCTGGGGCGCCTCGGGGCTGCGGGAGGCGTGGCGGCGGCGCGGGCCCGGCCGTCACGTGAGGCGGGCGGCCAGCGGGCGGCGCCGGCCCGGCGTCCCGGGGACTGTCGCGCGCAGGCCAGGCGGTGAGCGGGCGCTGGGTCCGGCTGGCGGGGAACATGGCCCGGCGCGTCGGGGGCTCCGTCCCCCTCCGGGGTGAGCTGCCGCTTCCGTTTTTCCAGTAGACGAGCCCGGGGATAGGCTGGCGCGCAGACCGCTCCCGCCCTGCGAGACGTGCATTCCCGGTCCCGGGGGATGTGACTCCAGCTGCCGGGGTATTTCAGTGGACAAGTTTTGGAAAGTCCTAGGGGGAGTTAGCAGTCGGCGCCCCTCCGAGGCCACCTGTTGCTCGCGTCGCTGCCCGGAGGCTGCAGTCAGTCCGCTGGGCGTCATGGAGTGTTTACCCGCCCGGCGCGTGGCGAGCGCTTCGGCTTTACCGCTGCAAAAATTTTTTGTTTTAAATGTTAATTTATTGATTTTAGGGAGAGAGAGACAGAGAGGAGAGAGAGAGAGAGGGAGAGGGAGAGAGAGAGAGAGGGAGGAAGATCTATTTGTTGTTTGACTCACTTGCGCATTCATTGATCGATTCTTGTGTGTGCCCCGACCCGGGATGAACCCGCAACCTTGGCTTATTGGGGGGACGCAGTAACCAAATGTGCTGCCCGGCCAGGGCCCGCTACAGAGATTTACAAAATACAGCCTGTCAGCGTGTTTCAGATCATTTTATTTTCCTGGGCCAGGTGCTGCTTTTTTGCTAAAACCAAGGTAGACGTTGGCCTTATGATGACTGCAGGCTGGCCGTCCGGGGCAGTGACGGTGAGCAGTACAGGGTCCAAGGCTGTTACTCATCCACGGGCTGCAGATGAGGCTGCTTTGTTCCTCCCCAGGGTATCTTGTGGGGACAATACTCTGGGAGTGGAGGAACAAAAGTAAGGGTGGTTCTCCTCGCGTACTACGCTAACAAATTTGGAATTTGTGCTAAGAAAAAAAAGTTCGCTGGGGCGGTTAAGGGAATTCTTCAAAAGAAAACCTTTCTGGTAATTGTCTCCTTTTATAAAATTTTACAAACTTTCATTTTGTTTTGAGGGAATTCATTAAAGTGAGGCCATATTGTGAACTTCTTATCCTTCCATTTTTCAGGTTAAAAGTAAGCCTGATTTTTTTCCAAATTAAGACATAAACAGAATATGAGGAATTGACATACCCCCCTTTAAACATATTAAGTGGCAAGCCTATTATAATTTCTTAATGTTAAACCTAAGTGTTTTGCATGCTGACTTCATTACCCACCACAGATTTTCAAAATTAACTTCTTTTTTTAAGGTATTTTAATCTATATGTGCATGTTTATTATTATTATTTTTTAATTAGGAGGAGCAGTCTTGAAAGTATGTACAACCCAGTGTGGCTCCTTGTTTACCCAAGAGCCCCAGCTAGTTTCTCTTTCAGGTTTGTTTTTATAGTGGAGGCTGGTTAACTGGGAGGAATGTAAGCTTCAATTTGTGAAAGTAAATTACATTCTTCTAATGTGTTCATTTTATGATAAATAGGCAGTTTTAAAATGTGTCCATAAGACATTATTTTTTAAATGTCTTTGCTGAGCAAGTGGTTCTGGGGTTGGCATAAAATATTTTTTAAAAGGCCTGAAGTTTCTAGGATGGAATTTCCTGATGAGCTTAAAAGTTTTTTGCTGGTGTTCCCTCCACCCCTCACCCCCATTTTAGAAAAGAACTGTTTTTTTAAGCCTCTCCTGGAAAAAACATATATTACTTTAGAAATAGCTCTTTCCTTTTTTGTAGGGAAAGGAAGCTTGATATTTTTATTAGCAGACAATTCTTTACCTTTTCTACAAAAAGATATTTGAATGAACATTGTATTTAAAAAAACACAGTCTTTTGCTGTGATACATAAACAAACACATAATTCATTTGAGGTGTTTTTCTTTTTTTCTGACCTAGTTGGGGTGGTGGTTTTCTGGGCAACTGACGGATTTCAACATTTATCAAAGCATTTGAAATCAGAAGCATAGCTACTCATTTTCTAATAAGCAGGAGTAGTTTCTAAAACCTCAGTAATTTCTCAACCAAAGACACTCTATACGAAAAAATGTATTTACATGTGAAAGAAAAACAATGAATTATTTTGAGCACTTTTGAAAATGCAGCATTGTGAGAAAGAATAAACAGAGTATGATTTTTCAAAGGACTTCATCCTTTGGCTTTTCAAGAAGTTAATGAAGTCAGCATTGCTGGTATAAATGTTGTTTGTTAATTATTGCTCACCACTATATGGTGAAGTGATGGTTCTTTGTTCCAGGTCTAGTACTATGATGCAGAAAGGGTGGGATCACTGCTTCAGGATAATTTGAGTTCTTAGCTTGTTTACCAGTGAGTTTTTCTTCCCCATAAAAGATATCATAACTGGTCATCAGTAAGAAGAAAACTTGGCCCTGGCCCGTTTGGCTCAGCGGTTGGAGCGTCGGCCTGCGGTACAGAGAGACCCGGGTTCGGTTCCCGCTAAGGGCACGTACCTCAGTTGCAGTTTGTCCCCGGCCCTGGTTTGTCGTGCTGGTGGCAGCCACTCGATGTGTCCCTTCACATCGATGTTTCTCTCTCTCTCTCTTCCTCTCTCTCTCTCCCGCTCTATCTGAACAAAAAATGGAAAAATGTCCTCGGGTGAGGATAAAAAAAAAGAAGAAGAAAACTTGTACTTAGTAGGAGGGATGAATTTGCGTTCAGTCATCTACATACACTCATCTAACTTTTTGTGATTATGAATATTTATTTTGTGATTATGAATATTTATTTAGGGCATGGGTCTAGTATTTTGGAACCAACATAAGCTAACTGTCCTGTAAAGACAGTGAATGGGTAGCCTGATTTCAGCTTCGGCTTGATCTTCCCAACAGATGTTAGTTGCATTTATTCCACACTTTTGTTGCCAAGTGCCATAGATACAGTTTTGTTTTGTTTTTTATCCTCACCAGAGGACATTTTTGCATTTATCTTCAGATAGAGTGGGAGGGAGAGAGGGGGGAAGAGAGAGAGAGAGAAACTTTGATGTGAGAGAGACACATCGACTGGTTGCCACCTGCATGACCACAACCGGGGCCGGGGACAAACTGCAACCGAGGTATGTGCCCTTAGCGGGAACTGAACCCGGGACTGTCTGGTCTACAGGCCGACGCTCTAACCGCTAAGCCAAACCGGCCAGGGCGCAAATACAGTTTTGAACTAGACAGACAAGATACCCGATCTTATGAAACTTAAATTCTAATGTAGGAGTTTGGGAAGAGAGACAATAAATAAATAAATATATTTTCAAATAGTGGAGTTACGATAAAAATAAAACATGAGAATGGAATAGGGTGATGGAGACTGGGTGGAAAGGATCTCTGAGAAGGGGACATTTAAGTTGAGATCTGAATGATGGGAAAGAGTTAGTCACTTGAAGAGCTGGAAGAGCAAATGCAGAGGCCCAAAGGTTGCAATGAAATTGATCTGTTTTCAGGATGGATAGAAAGCTCATGTGAATAGAGAAAGTCAGTGAGAGGGAGGATGGCATAAGGTGGTTGAGGTAGAAGCTGGTCGGGGCCAAATGCTAGGCTTGAAGGCCATGTTAAGGACTCTATTCCAAGTTCAAATAGAAGCCATTGGAAGATTTTTGGCAGATGAATGATGTGATATAATTTATATTATTAAAAGACAATATTCATTGAATCTCAGTTGCTGTCACTCTGAAGACATTGTTTTATGTAACACTAAAGGAAAAAATGCTGTCAGTTAAGTTGTGATATGTCATTGATTTTAAGAAGCATCCTTATTTCAAAGATGTCAAAATATAAAAAAGTATTGATAGAAAATTACTGTATCCTTCCCCCTGGCTATAATTTTAGTCCTTAGAAATCTATAACCTAGGTATTTGGTGATAAGACTGAATAATTTGGTTGTTTTCCCAAAACTTTGGCTTCCTTCTTATTTTTGTTTTGTTTTCATTATTTAGTTCATCTAGGGTCATATCATATACCTTATATATGTTCCAAATGTATTGTTGAGGATAATGGTAATAGGTAGCTCTTACCATCCTTATCCATCTTTCTTGGCAGTTCTGATACCCGGTTTGCAATTACATTGAACAACAAGGATGCCCTCACTGGAGATGAAGAGACCTTGGCTTCATATGGGATTGTTTCTGGGGACTTGATATGTTTGATTCTTGAAGATGCCATTCCAGCACCTAACTTACCTTCATCCACAGATTCAGAGCATTCCTCACTCCAGAATAATGACCAACCTTCTTTGGCCACCCCTTCCCGTCAGTCCAGCATACAGGATGAACAGCGGAGTGATTCATTCCAAGGAGAGGCAGCCCAGTCTGATGTCTGGAATGATGAGAGTATGGTGGGTATTAATATTTAGACAGGAAATGGATGGTTGACAAATCATACTGAACACCGTCATTGAATTCTGTACTAGTAAGGGTCATTATCATTAGTAGATTGCAGATTATATTCTTATGGAAAAACATTTTTTAATTAATTAATTAATTAATTTTTTTTATCCTCACCCGAGGATATTTTTCCATTTTTTGTACAGATAGAGTGGGAGGGAGAGAGAGGAAGGGAGAGAGAGAGAGAAACATCGACGTGAAGGGACACATCGAGTGGCTGCCACCCGCACGACCAACCAGGGCCGGGGACAAACTGCAACCGAAGTACGTGCCCTTAGGGGAACCGAACCCGGGTCTCTCCAGACCACAGGCCGACGCTCTAACCGCTGAGCCAAACTGGCCAGGGCGAAAAACATGTTTTTAAAACTGCTAAATGCCTGGATCAATATTGGGTTGACATTCTGAGGAACCCAGTTTTTACCTATTTATTTTGTTCAGACATTCACTCCTTCAGATAATTATCCCTTGGTTTCTATTGTTGCCTTTAAGCTCATGTTCCCAGCGTTGCTTCTCCAATCTACTCCACTCATTAAGCCTATATGCCGTCCAGTTATTTCCAAATGATTTGCTGGACATTTATGCCTGGGTTTTAAAAATTGTTACCACAGATTCTGTATGCCAACATAAATTTGAAAATATGTACACTGATGTTCTCTTCTTCCCTAATCAGCTGCCTCTTTGTCAGTGGTACTGCTGTTTTCCTGAGCTTAAAACCTTGGAGTGATTTTTGACCCTCATACCCAACCCCTTAACAAGCCTTGTCAGTTTTTCTTTTCCATTTCAGGCTTTCATTGTCTGTTCTTCATTCTACTTTATAGGTTCATTTTCTTCTTACAGGTTTTTGATTATGTTGTTCCCTTGCTCTTTAGTTACTCTTTGTCACAGATATACCTGTGCTCATATTTTTGAATTGATAAAGACCAAATATCTCTAGTTCAACCCTGTCATGGTACAGAAAAGGAAAATGTCTATCCTCCTATACCAGTTTTTAAAGCTTTCTCAGAAGTTGTGCCACAACCTTTGCGGAGCTAGTTTCTGTTCTTCCCTCCTGTAAACTGTCATCTCCTGTCAGACTATACCCCTTATCATTTTCCTTCTACCATCCAACACATTCACATGCTCGTATGTGCACATGTATGCACTACCTAGCAACTGCTTCATGCCTTTGCTCTTGCTGTTCACCCAGCCTGTAATCTACTCCCTCTCCTCCCTCGATCTCTAGCCATCCTCCAAGGCCCTGCCAACCACAATCATTTCTTTAATATCTTTTTTTTTATCCTCACCCGAGGACATTTTTCCATTTTTTGTTCAGATAGAGTGGGTGGGAGAGAGAGGAAGAGAGAGAGAGAGAGAGAGAGAGAGAGAAAGAGAAACATCATTGTGAAAGGGACACATCAAGTGGCTGCCACCCACACAGCCAACCAGGGCCGGGGACAAACTGCAACTGAGGTACACGCCCTTAGTGGGAACCGAACCCGGGTCTTTTGGAACCATAGGCCGATGCTCTAACTGCTGAGCCAAACTGGCCAGGGCTCTCTTTATTATCGTTATTGCCTTGTAAATACATCATTTATTATCCTGCCTTTTGATTTCTTATATGGCTGGAGTGATCACTTTTATTACTTAATTTATTAATAATAATATATATGCCATCTTGTTAATTGTTTTGTGTATGTGTACTTATCACTTCAACTTAATTTTTTTGTGTGGGCCTTAAACATTTATGAATATTGTGCCTGTAGTGTCATTCGGTATATACAGATATTAACAGGTCTGTAAATTATGATAATCATCTATGTCCACATTTTTAGTAATAGTATCCAGAGAGATTATGCAAGTTAAAAAAAAACTTTTATAAAGCTTAACATATTTTTACGTTTCTTTTTTTTTTTATCCTCACCCAAGAAGACCTTTCCATTTATCTTCAGATAGAGTGTGTGTGTGTGTGTGTATGTGTGTTGGGGGGGAGACAGACAGACAGACAGACATATCAGTTGGTTGCCTCCCACACAAACCCGACCTGGGCCTGGACTGAACTGCAACTGAGGTATGTGCCCTTGACTAGAATTGAATCCAAGATGGTTTGGTCCTTGGGTCAACACTCTAACCACTGAAGAAAACTGGCCAGGGCTCATTTTTTTAAAATTATGTATTTCTGTGTTTTTGTTGCATAGAGATAATCTACGGAATGAGTAAGAATATTTAGCCACATATTTAAATTACATTTCTGAATTGTTTTTGCTGATAGACTCATTTAGAAATTCTGGTAGAAGGGCCCATTCCCTTTACTTCTGTGTACTATTAAAATTGTCCAGTAAAATGAAACTTTTCATAGTATTTATAACAGTTACTTTATTAGTTTCCTTTTGGAAAATCTTGAGAAATTAATATTGCTTCAAGTTAGTAATTTAAGTTCTAAAAGCATGTTTTGTCCTCTAAGACTTGTATAGGGTGACTGCAAAACCTTAGTGTGGAAACTGAGCTTGAAATCTCATAAATAATGCTTTAAGTACTTGAAACAGTAGAATCTACTAATTAAATGTAGAATTAGAAACGGAAAATAAATGGTAAAACTTGAAACGATAGGAGAATTTTACTCTTGTAGCTAAGTGTAAATTACTTTTCTTATGTCATTATATTTGGGAACTCATCTAGTACCTGTTGAGTCTTTAAAGGGGAACAGCGCTAACTTGGTATCAGATCCTAATATTAGCTCTAAACTGCATTTTAGTCACTTGTTCCAGTCATTTGTAAATGACATATGACAAATGATCTTTTCAGAGAGGTGGTGCTGAACATTTTTTGTTTTCATTTACTCATGTGGGAATAATAAGATAAATATTCATATTATATCAGACTGCTTAAGCAATGTCAGTGGGTCTCATGGAATGGAAGTAAAGTCTGATAAGCTTACCAGAGGATTCTGATATCTTTCTCTTATGCTGTTATCAGTTTAGGGCAACCCTTTTTAATATTTTTTTCACATATATTATCTCCCACACAACTGTCACTAAGTAGTAATGGCCAAGAGTTAGGCATAAATAGATAGGAAAGCAAAGAACCTGTCTACTTTATAATTTAGTTAGGTGTTAAGTGGTTTTTTTTTTTTTTTAATCCTCACCCGAGGACATTTTTCCATTTTTTGTTCAGGTAGAGTGGGAGGGAGAGAGAGGAACAGAGAGAGAGAAACATCGATGTGAAGGGACACATCGAGTGGTTGCCACCCGCACAACCGACCAGGGCCGGGGACAAACTGCAACCGAGGTACGTGCCCTTAGCGGGAACCGAACCCAGGTCTCTCAGGACCGCAGGCCGACGCTCTAACCGCTGAGCCAAACCGGCCAGGGCGTTAAGTGGTTTTAATAAGTAATTTCTATTTGTTCAAAATATGATGGAGCCTTCTTTTTTAGGTAGTGTGAATTGTCGTTGTCCTCTAGGTTTTAACAAGTGAATTTGGATCTTTTCCATACGCCATCAGGTTATTTTAGAACAACCTCATGCTCCTCGACATTCTTCCACCCTTTTACTCATACTAAGTCATTTTAATTTCCTCTGCCCCTTTAATGGAAATATGAACTTAAAAAGAAGAAACATGTGCTTTGCATTAAGAGTTGAGCACATACCTAGGAAGTAAACTTTCTGAGCAAAATTAATATAGTAGCTTAATCTTATTGAGGCAGCGTATTATGTCCAAAAGCCCTGAACTGGGAATCTGGTGAGCTTGGTTCATTTCAAATTTTTATTAGTGGGTAGCCTTGATTGTTATTTAATCTGAGTCACAATTACAGTGTGTATTAAAAGGTGACGTCATTTGTCTGCCTATTTTATAGCATTTTTGAATGGCGCAAATGAGAAAACACTGAAAAAAGCATTATGAAATTGTAAGATACTATCCTTCAGCATTTGTTCAACAAACATTTATTGAGTACCTACTATGTGTTACAAAAATAGGTGGTAATATGTAGTCTGTTCTTTTCTAAGCTTGTAGTCATAGTAGGATGTAGCTGTGTAATTAGAAAATTACAATACAGTATAATGAAGTGCAGTAATAAAGGACTTTGCAAGGTAGAGTGGTAGTCTGTGTCACCTCTGTTGAAGAGGTGGGGATTGCTAGAGTGGGGAGTAAGGGACTGTCAGAAAGTGAACTTGATACAGACAGGGATCAGGTAATGAAGGGCCTTGTATGCTAAGGAGTTTAGGAGTTTGGACTTTATTTTGTAGGCCTCCATTTCTCAGCATGTCCTCTATGGAAAACTTATTTCATGAGATTATAAGTAAGTGTTAACACTCAGCTGAGTGTTAAGGAAGAAGGATAGTGTTTCTTGGTTAAATGTTACATACACGTTATTGAACTTTTCAGAGCTTTGTAATGCCAAAACATACTTTGTGAATATGGAGGGCAAGGTTAGGTGGCTATAGCATGTAGCACTTTCCAAACTTTTTTTTTAATCCTCACCCGAGGACATTTTTCCATTTTTTGTTCAGATAGAGCGGGAGGGGGAGAGAGAGAGAAACATCGACGTGAAAGGGACACATCGAGTGGCTGCCACCCATACAACCCAACAAGGGCCGGGGACAAACTGCAACCGAGGTACATGCCCTTAGCGGGAACTGAACCCGGGTCTCTCTGGATCGCAGGCCGATGCTCTAACCGCTGAGCCAAACTGGCCAGGGCTCTAAACTTATTTATTGTGAACTTTTTTCCTAGGAATATCTAGGGTCACATTCCCAGGCACAATTTAGGGAAATGCTGCTTTCTACATTGGGGAAATATTGGTAGTTTTAAGTTGGGACATAGGACATAATTGGATTCTTAATTATCAGAAAACTGGCAGCAGTGAGTAGAATGTATTGGAAGATAAAAAAGTAAAGAGTCAGGGATATTGAGGAGGTTGTTGCTGGAAGTCAGGAGATAAAGGAGTGTAGAGTACTATTGGAGTAAGAAGGGGCAGATTTTAGAGATACTTAGGAGATAGATTCAGTGGGACTTTGAAGTATGATCATATTGGGGGTGGGGTTTAGTAATGTAGACAGAGAAGTCTAGGAAGATTTCTAGGTTTTTTGCATAACACAGAGTTAGTAGAGATAAAGAATTCAGGACGGAGGAGTAGATTGCAGGCTCATTTATTTAGGCATGTAGGTGGGCTCTCTTTAATGTGTCCCATTTCTGAACCCAGTAATGTGCTTTGCTTTGAGCACTAATCTCAGCTCACTTTAGTATACAAATTATCACAGGTAAAAGTCTAATGAATTAATTCATTGTTTTGTTATCCTTTTCAGGCAGGGCCTAGTCAAAATGTTGAAGCCGAGTCAATTGAAGATGTTGTGGAAATGGAAGAAGGCACAGGTTTCTACCCCTCAGAACCAATGCTCTGCAGTGAATCAGTGGAAGGGCAAGTGCCCCATTCATTAGAGACTCTGTATCAGTCAGCTGACTGTTCCAGCTCCAGTGATGCCTTGATAGTATCCGTACATCTTCTCATGTTGGAGTCGGGTTACATACCTCAGGTAAGATGACAACAGAAAGTAACCATCTTGTTAGGATTTAAGTTTCCTGTTGGGAAAAGGGTTATATTAGTAAATATCACTAGAGTGTTGTGTATTCCAGATTTCTTTATTAAATATGATTGGGTATTAAATGTAATGTGCTGAACACAGTGATGGGCATACAGTAGGCAATCAGTAAATGTTCCTTTCCCTCTTTTTTTCCTCCATCATTTGTTTTATCAGTTTTTAATTAATATTATAGAAGTGATGACAACTCTGGTTTTTTAAAAAAGACAGGTTATGTATGGTAATATGTAGATAAAATGTGGTGAATGAATGTGAATTGGGTGTAACTAAATAAATGGTGGCTTACTAAGTTATTTTTTATGTTAATGACTCTGAATGGCTAGTAACTTAAGATTCAGTTAGGGCCCTGGCTGGTTGCTCAGTGGTTAGAGTGTCGGCCAGCGGACCAATGAGTCGAGGGTTTCATTCCGACCAAGGGCATATACGTCGGTTGTGATTTGTCCCTGGCCCTGGTTGGGGTCGTGTGGGAGGCAGTTGATGTTTTTCTCTCTCTCTCTCTCTTTCTCTTCCTCTCTCCCCCTCCACTCTATCTGAAGATAGATAGAAAAATATCCTCAGGTGAGGATTAAAAAAAGATTCCGTTAGGAAGAGGGGCATTGTTCTTATGCCATAGTTGCTTTCTTTCTTTCTTTCATTCATCCATCCATCCATCCATGCATGCATGCATGCATTCATTCATTCTTCATTGTCAGGTGCAGTGCTTTGTCTTTGCTGTGAGGTTCCTTATAGTCAGAGAGAAAGAGAGAATTATACAAACCATTGTACTGTATTGGTTAAATTTTAGGAGAGACTTCTACATGGATAGGATGCCAGAGATTCACAGAGAACATGTACAGTAGAGTTTCTTAAACTTGAATGTACACAGAATACCTGGGGATCTTATTAAAATGCAAATTTTCATTTAATATAAATCTAGGGTGGAACCTGAGATTCTGCATACTCCCATACAATAACAATACCACAACTGGCTGTGTCATGAGTAATATAGAATATTCCAGTGATCGTTGAATACCTGCAGCATGCTATGTACTGAGCCAGGAATCAGGATATAAAGAGAGTTCTCTTCCTCAGGAGTCCACAAGTGTGGGAGATAAACAAATAAAAAGAAAATTATAATGTGTTATGATAAATAACATAATAGAAGTATATAATAATAGAAATATGAACAGAATGTTAAGGGATAAAAGAGAGAGAATGACACACAGGATTTTTTAAATTCTTTTTTTTTCTTTTGGTACGTGTCCCTAGTGGGAACCGAACCCGGGACTCTGGTCTACAGGCCAATGTTCTAGCCACTGAGCCAAACCGGCCAGGGTGGGATTTTTTAAATTCTTACCGAGGATATGTTTTTACTGCTTTTGGAGAGAGAGAGAGAAACATTGATGTGAGAAAGAAACATTGATTGCTTCTAGTATGCATCCTGACCTGGGATCAAACCCATAACCTAGGTATGTGCCCAGACCGGGAATCAAACCTACAACCTTTTAGTGTGTAGGATGATGCTCCAGCCAACTGAGCCACTGGCCAGATCAGGATTTTTAAAAAAATTTTATTTTATTAAATGTATTGGGGTGACATTGGTTAATAGGGTCATATAGGTTTCAAATGTACATTACTATGATACATGATCTGTATATTGGATTGTGTGCCCACCACCCAAAGTCAGATCATTTTCTCTCACCATATATTTGGCCCTCTTTACTCTCTACCACTCCCCTTTCCTCTGGTAACCACCATACTGTTATCTGTCTACGTCTCTGAGTTTCAGTTTTATAACCCACATGTGAGTGAAATCATATGGTTCTTAGCTTTTTCTGACTGACTTATTCCATTTAGCATTATATATATATTTTAAAAGGCTTCCCAAAGGAAGTGAAATTTGAGCTGGGGTCTTTGAATAATGTTGTGACTTTGATAGGCAGAGAAGTGAGTCTTTGAAGAGAGAAATTAATCTCTGTCTCTGATGTTATTTTATATTTTTGAACAAACATTTTGATGGAGGATAATATAACATTTTTCTATCAAAATTTTATAGCAATATTAATGATTTGAGAAATTTTATTAAGGGGACTGTATGGAATGCTTATTTCTAGACAATTGAGAGGCTTCCTGGATTTTTATTCTTTTTGAGAATAATACCTTTCTTCATTTTTTGTTTCCCTTTCATTTCATTCCCCAGGGGACTGAAGCCAAAACTCTGTCCATGCCAGAGAACTGGAAGTCAGGTGGCGTGTATAAGCTGCAGTACACGCATCCTCTCTGCGAGGGCGGCTCTGCTGCTCTCACCTGTGTGCCTTTGGGAAACCAAGTTGTCATTAATGGTAATTGGAATGCATGGTCTTGGTCATTATTTTACAAATACTTACATGTTTTTCTCCAAATGTTTGATTCGATTGGCTATTATGATATAGTTATGAGTCTTTCTCAATTTTGTTTAATCCCTATACCACTGATAACACGAGTCTGAAAGGTTATAGAATTGCGAGGCTGATGTTCAGGCCAGCAGCCTTCACCAGCAGCCTTCAGTCTTTGGGCAGCCCTACCGTTTTGCTGTCTACAGGTCCCTACCAACTACCAGTGGTCTTTGGAACAGTCTCATAATCACACCTTCTAGAGATCCATTTTAGTGATTAGAATCTTTCATTTTTGTTGCATTTTGATTTTTAAGGTTTATCCTTTTAAGGATAAAATTGGAATGGTGCATTTTTTATTTTTCAGTATATCTTTGTATAGAAAAGGTGGTGGCTGCTTCAATATGTCTTAACTCAGTGTTTTTTTTTTTCTTTTCTTTTTCTTTATTGATTTTAGAGAGGAAGGGAGAGGGAGAAAGATAGAAACATAGTTGAGAGAAAACATTGATTTGCCACCTCCTGCATGCCTCCCCACTGGGGATCGGGCCCACAACCTGGACATGTGCCCTGAGTGGGAATTGAACTGGTGACCTCTTGGTGCATGGGTTGATGCTGAACCACTGAGCCACACCGGCCGGGTTGAGCTCAGTGGTTTTCAGCATGTTCTGCGGTGGCCTAATTTCTGCTGGGATGGAAGTGAGGAGGCTTAGTAGAACTCCTATCTCCACTTAAATCTTGAGCAGCAATATCTTTGTCTGTTTCATTTATTGGGGTTCCTTACAAGATTTTGTTAGAAAATGTTTTTTCTGCTAAAATTTACTTTGAAAGCCACTCACACTGTCTTGATTCTTGAAATGAAAGACAGTTCTAGGTTCCTCATTATGTAATTTCTGCTATTTCCTTTTAATCCCAGATTCTTCAAAATGTTATTTAAAAGTTTCAAAATTTCAGCTTTAACAGCTTTGATGGTATTTCACATTTGTCACGATGTGTCTGTCTGATGACACAAGGACGTAGCAATGTCTTTTAAACAGTTCATCACAATTACAAATGCAACTTTCAGTTGGGCATTCTTATACCCAGAAGGACAGCAGTTTCTGCCTTCATTTAATCATTCTGCTACATCACATCATAACTTGCAAGGTCAAAGCTACCAAATAGTAAATGTGAGGTTGTAATTTTTCCTCAATTTCTTACAAAAGCTCTTTAACGTGTATAATCTCTCTTTACTAGTTTCAAGATACTTAAAAGAGAATAGCTGCTAAATGTTTTATGATATATTAGTTTCTGATATTTTGTTTATTTACCATTCTTGGCAAATAAGCTGCTTGCAGACTTGCATGGCAGACAGCCATTCCAGGCTTGTTCTTTGAAAAGGAGCAGTGTGTCATTAAATCTCTACTTCACTGAAGACATCCTGCTTGGTGCACATGTGCATAAACACATCACTAGCTCTTTCATAGAACGAGATGAAGTGTGCCTTTGTATATGTGATTGAAATTGAATTCTCTGGTGATGTCAAGAATATTGGTCTTTTGGGTCTAGAAAGAGGATTCATTTAATAAACAAGGGAAGACCCATTGCCAGGGTTAAATAAAAAATAAATGGCGTTTTTAGTAACATTGTTAGAAATAATGTTTTTATTGTGTTTAATTGTCTCCTATTAACCTTGTTGCATATCTTCTGATTACTAATGAGCTGCTGTTAATAATATTTTTTATATAAATATTAAATAATGGTGCTCACTATAGCTTTTAAAGGTGGTGTTTTGGAGTGATTTTTAATTCATTTGATGGCAGGTTTACACTTTGGACTTGGCTATGAGGGAAGGAAATAAGAATAGAGCAGTTTGTTTTGTATAATGTGTCCTTTGTATATTGGGGGCAAGGAAATAACAATCCCGAACTGACAAATGAAGGCAAGGGATGAAGTGACAAATTTTCATCTTTCTTATTTACAGCTACACTAAAAATCAACAGTGAGATTAGAAGTGTGAAAAGATTGCAGCTGCTGCCGGAATCTTTTATTTGCAAAGAGGAACTAGGTAATATAACCATGATTTAACATTTGAGATGAAGCTTTGAGAGGTTCACTTTTAAAAACTTGTAATGTTCAAAGGTCTTAAAATTTCTGAATGAGATTATAGCAAATTCAAGACCATGTTGCAGAATTTCTGTTTCCTGTTATTCTTAGGGTCTTGGAATGCTGGATTATATCTACTCGCCATTATGTAATGACATTAGCATGTAATTTATTGCATACTATTGATGCTTCATAATTTGCGTTTTTTTTCTAGCATTGTGTTTAATCAGTATGGAGAGGGTCTACGTTTTGTGGAAACCATATAATGAAATTTCATTATTAAAGCTGTTTGCTTAAAGCTATATAAATTTGGTTGCTATTTGATGCAGATTGGACCTCTACCAAAAGTTTGCATTCTGGGCGTGGTTTACCTTATATTCTGTAGAATTATTAAATATGCAAAGAAATTAAGTTTTCCTTTTTATTTTACTGTTTAAGCCAAAGGATGAGAGGTGGGTAGGTGGTTGGAGAAGAGATGGGGTTGGAGAGGGAAATATCTTTAAGTGCTAGTTTGTGCCTTTATAGATGTTATTGTATTTCATCCTCATAGTAAACTTAAGAGGGTTTTAAAATCCAGATGGAGAGTGGTGAGATGACATTTAAAGTAGTGTCTTTCTAGGGAAGACTACCTAGATCTAGATCTTTGCTTTGAGGGCCTAGAGACTTAGTCTTGTTGGTTCCCAGGGGAGATCAAGCCTTGAGAGTGACCTGTATGAACTAAAACTGATAGATAAAGCAGACATCAGAATATAGTTGACCATTGGACAACTGGGGTTAGGGATGCTGATCCCTCGTGCAGTTAAAAATCCACATATAACTTTTGACTCCCCAAAACTTAACTACAGTTGGCCCTTGATTGGTTCTAAGACTCCTTGTGGATATCAAAACCCACGGATGCTCAAGTCCCTTTTATAAAATAATGTAGAACAATGCATACAGTTGGCCCTCTGCATCCACAGATCCCCAGTCATGGATGGATAACACTGTTTTCTATCTGCTGTTGGTTGAATCTGAGGATTCAAAACTAGAGATAGGGAGGGCTGATTTTGTATTTATGAACAAAAATCTGCATATAAGTGGACTTGTGCAGTAAAAACCTGTGTTCAAGGGGCAACTGTACATATTTATAATGGTCTCCGAACATTTAATATCATACTAGACCTGTGTTTCTTAACCTTTTTCCCTTATCAATCCCCTAATGAGTCTTTGTACACATTTGTTCCCCCTAATTATTCTTCCCCATGAAAATTTGACACTGTAGATAAACTGTGTACTTATTTGTATACTGTGATCTTTTGAAGGGGCACAAACCAATGTAGTAACTAGGATTTTATGTTTTTGCCCTCTAAGAACCAATTTTTGCCCTGTTGGGGGCAATATTGCCCCTGTTGAGAATGCATGAACTAGACTCATAAATCTCTAAAGAGGGTCTTACCATTAGGCCAGAAATTCCATGGCTACAACACTGTATATTCATTTATATGCTATGGGGAGTAGAAATCCTCTGTACTCTATAGCAGTAGAGGTTATTATGCCCATTTTATAGATCAGGAAATAGGTCTAGAGGAGGTTAAATTACTTCAAGGTCACAGAGCTAATAAATGGTAGAATTTAGGATTGGAATAGATTTGACTCCTAAGCCTATTTTTAAAAACAACTTTTATATGAATGTAGCTCAGATTTATATTTTTCATCTAGTTTCTGTTTGAAAGGAAATGAAAAGGAAAAAAGTTAATATAGTTTTATTACAAGTTTATGGGCTATTAAATGAATATTTTTAATGTGATACTTTGTTTTTTTAATCCTCACCTGAGAATATTTTTCTATTGATTTTCAGATAGAGTGGGTGGGAGGGAGGGAGGGAGGGAAGGAAGGGGGAGAGAGAGAGAAACGTTGATGTGAGAGAGTCATCAACCAGTTGCCTCCCGCATGACCCCAACCAGGGCTGGGGATCAAATTGCAACCAAGGTACGTGCCTTTGACTGGAATTGAACCCATGACTCGCTGGTCCACTGGCTGACATGCTCTAACCACTGAGCAAAACTGGCCAGGGCTAATGTAGCACTTTTTTTATTTTATTGATTTTAGCGAGGAAGGGAGAGGGAGGGGGGAGAGAGATAGAAACATCGATGAGAGATAACATCGATTGGCAGCCTGCTGCATGCCTCCCACTGGGGATTTGGCCCACAACCTGGGCATGTGCCCTGACTGGGAATCAAACTGGTGACCTCTTGGTGCATGGATCAATGCTCAGCCACTGAACCACACCAGCCGGGCCTAATGTAGCACTTTTTATGTTGGGTAGGAATATACTAATTTGACAAGTCATTTAAATTAATGTTTACAGCCCTGATCAGTTTGGCTCAGTGGTTAGAGTGTCGACCAGTGGACTGAAGGGTTGTGGGTTCGATTCCCAGTCAAGGGCACGTACCTGGGTTTCAGGTTCCATCCCTGGCCCTGGTTGGGTCATGTGGGAGGCAACCAATTGATGTGTTGCTCTCACATTGATACCTCTCCCTCTCGCCCTCTCCTCCTTTCCCTCCCTCCTTTCCACTCTATCTAAAAATCACTGGAGCCCAGCTGGCCATTGTGGCTCAGTGGATTGAGCATTGATTGTCCCATGGACTGAGAGGGCCTGGTTTGATTCCCCATTAGGGCACATGTCTGGATTGTGGGCTCAATCCCCAGTAGGGGTGTGCAGGAGGCAGCCGATCAATGTTTCTCACATCAATGTTTCTATCTCTCTCCCTTCCTTTCTCTCTAAAAATATCAATAGAAATGTATTTAAAAAAAAAATAATGGAAAAATATCCTCAGGTGAGGCTTAACCAAAAAAATTAATTAATTAATTAATGTTTACTGTGGCTTAAAATACCCAGTATGTACTAAGTACTGTTATTTATCCTTTTATTTATAAGTTCCTAATTATTTTTATTATAGGTCACTGAAGGAAATATTTTGTTTACAGAAAATCAGTTCTCACACTTGTAAAAGACCATTAAACCAAATTGATTTTTAATATATTTTGAAA
Organism: Molossus molossus; assembly: GCF_014108415.1. Taxonomy (NCBI): domain Eukaryota; kingdom Metazoa; phylum Chordata; class Mammalia; order Chiroptera; family Molossidae; genus Molossus; species Molossus molossus. The sequence continues at coordinate 9,503,832 of NW_023425345.1, read as the reverse complement.
TTTGATTTGAACTCAAGATTGTAGTTCATGCAACAAAGATTGAGTTTAGCTGCATATTTTTCTTATTCATTGTCAATCAAGTTATAATGCATGTTTTATTTATTGATAGTGAGATGCATAAATACGGAATGGGGAGGCAGCAAGCATAAACTGATATATATATTAGGCACAGCATGTGGAGCTGTAAATTTTAACCACTCTTCTCTGATGCAGTGGTAGTATCTCCTTTAAACAGGTAAGCAAACAGGTGCAGATCAGAGGGTTCGAGGTATACATTTGGTAAATATATAGCAAAACTAAAGTGGGAACTTCAGGTGCAGTTTGACAGTGTACATGTTGTAATGTACATACAAGTCACCTGGGGATTTTATTAAACTGCAGGTTCTGATTAAGTAGTTCTGTGGTGGGTCCTGGGATTCAATGTGGAAACATTTCCCAGGTGATGTCAATTCAGTTGATCCATGGACCACACTTTGAGTAGCACTTTAGTGCTCTGGAGCCCTACTTAGGTTTGTACCCTGCTCTGCCACTTACTATAAGGCCTTGGATGGGCTCTCTGTATCTTGTCTGTCATTAAAGTGGGAATAATAGTATTTATCTCTTAGAATGCCGATTCTAAAGAAGACTTGAAAACTGCTTGACACATTTGATACATAGTAATCATGTGATAAATACAATTTTATTCTACTAGGATCTAAACTCCACAAGAGCAGTTCCCCACTGTATCCTAGTGCCCAGAACAGATTGGTAGATATTCAGTATATCTTAGCTATGTGTATGAATCTCACACCAGTATTTCCTACCAAATTGTAGCCTATGAGCTATGTAGGTTGGGTACAGCTCAATTAATTTGATATTATAGGATTTTAGTTTTAGATCTAAGATTTAGTTCTCTAAGTCATGCACTGTATACTTCCTCTTCTGCTGGAGATTTTGGTTCGTGTCTTTGTAGGAATTATTTGTGAAAATTTATTTGCTGCTTTGATTTGTTTTGGTTGAAGTAGAGGACACCATTTCAAATTTTTCCACTTGATTTTATGTTTTGATTTTTTATTTAAAAAATATTCTAGGGGAAAATGTAGCCAAGATATACAAAGATCTTCAGAAACTTTCTCGCCTCTTCAAAGACCAGCTGGTGTATCCTCTCCTGGCTTTTACCCGACAAGGTGAGAGAATTGTTACAAGTCAAATGGTTAGAAAAAAATAGTAAGTTTATGTACTGTTTTCATGACTTGTTCCTCTTTTCTCTCCTTAGTGAAATTCTGCTCTGATTTTAAGACTAAATTTAAATATTAATTCCTGAAATGTTATTCACTTCCTCTTTGTATTTCCACAGCATTTTGTACGTATCTTTATTGTAACCCTTTATTCAGTGTATCATAATTGTTGATATGATTTCTCTCCATCTAAGGTTGTGAATACTTGAAAGCAGGGAGTATGTCTTATTCACTTTTGTATTCTCGTGGCTTAGCACAGAGTCTGGCCCATAACATGTTCATTAAGTAAATAATGTATAGCCTGTAAATTGGGTCTAAGTTTTTGTTTTGTTTTAAAACAATATTTATTGGGGCTCTTTGCTAGGTACTTTGGATATTTCAGGTGCTCTTAATGGTAACAACTTTGAAGTAGGTTTTATTCTCCTTTTATAGATGATGAAACTGTAATTCATTGAGGTTTTTAATTCTCTCCAAATCCTTATATTAGTCAGCTTTCTCTTACTTGTGTTGTAAAAAATACTTAAAAATCTCAGTGACTTGCCCTGGACAGTGTGCCTCAATTGGTTGGAGCATTGTCCTGTACACCAGAAGGTTGCAGGTTCGATTCCCAGTCAGGGCACATACCCACGTTGTGGGTTTGATCCCGGTTGGGGCACAATGTGGGAGGCAACCGATTGATGTTTTTCTCTTACATCAGTATTTCTCTCTCTCTCTAAAATAATTAAAAAAAAAAAACCTCAGTGACTTACAGTGAACATTTACTTCTCACTCACGTACATGTTGTGTGTGGGTTAGCTTTGGTTGAAGGAGTGGTCCTTATCGAGGACATACTCTTCTTATGGCCCAACTCTGTGTTGGTTCTTAAAGCTTTTGCTCAGCAATGATATACCATTTCCACTCACATTTCATTGGACAAAACAAGTCAAAATGGCCAAGCCTGAAGTATCATTATACAGTAGAAAATGATTGGGAATCATAATCTACCACAATCCTTTAGTTGGTAAATTTCAGATTTATATAAACAAGATATGTGGTTTTTATTTGCCATCTACATCTAGAGAAATAATATTTTAGGTCTCGTTTGCATGGTGCCGAGGCTGTCATACCATAGTTTTCTTCTTTAATTGGTGGTGAGGGAAGAGAATAATGTGAAATTGTTTTTATTGGTTGCTTTTGAGTGTTTGTTTGTTTGTTTGTTTTTATCCTCACCTGAGGACATTTTTCCATTTTTTTGTTCAGATAGAGTGGGAGAGAAGAGAGAGAGAGAGAGAGAGAGAAACATCGATGTGAAAGGGACACATTGAGTGGCTGCCACCCGCATGACCAACCAGGGCCAGGGACAAACTGCAACCGAGGTACATGCCCTTAGTGGAAACCGAACCCGGGTCTCTCTGGACCACAGGCCCCAATGCTCTAACCACTGAGCAAAGTGGCCAGGGTGGTTGCTTCTTTTTTTAAACATCGATTGGCTGCCTCCTGCACACCTCCTGGGGATTGAGCCCACAACTGGGGCATGTACCCAGACTGGGAATCGAACTGTGGACCTCTCAGTTCATGGGACGACACTCAATCCACTGAGCCATACTGGCTGAGCAATATAAAATGTGAATTTTAAAACCCGTTATTGGAATTTGATTATCTTTGCTAGTGGAGAATACTATCACATATATTCAAAGGAGCTAATAATGGGAAAATAATTTTCATTTGACTTTGGGATATATTATTATCCTTTTCTTGGTTTTGCTTCTGAATTTATCTACCTTTCTTTTTAAAGCTTGCCTAATGGTAATTGCTAACACCTGAGTGCTTATTGTATGCCAAACATTGTTCTAAAAATTTACCTGTAAAACCCATTTTGGAAATTGAGCTAGAGTTAAGTAACTTGTCCAAAGGCACACAGCTAATAAGTAGCAGCATTGGGAGCCAGTTATAAAAGCCAGTGAATTATCCATTTTTTGTAGTTGAGTAGGGAATTTTTTGTTGCACTGAATATTGCTCAAAATAAAAAGTCACTGACTAGTATCTACAACTTGTCACACTAAAACATAAAGGGAACAAGGCAGGGGCTTTGAGTTAGTAGTAATCTAGTTAACCTGGGGCTAAAAATTTGTTGCAGATATGTATACTTGGATAATTGAAACTACCACCTAACTTATTATCTGTTTATAAAGGAACAGGTTGCCAACCTTTGTTAGATGTGTGGGGAAAGCTGCATGTTCTTTACTCAGTGATACTTGTTCTTTTTTTTCCTTTTAGCATTGAACCTACCAGATGTATTTGGGTTGGTAGTCCTTCCATTGGAGCTGAAACTACGGATCTTCCGACTTTTGGACATTCGTTCTGTCCTATCGTTGTCTGCAGTTTGTCGTGATCTCTTTATTGCGTCAAATGACCAACTTCTTTGGAGATGTTTATATCTGCGAGATTTTCGAGGTGATTTCTGTGATGACATGTTAACAAGAAAAGGGCTCTTACTGAGGTCTTAATTCTTTTTTTTTTTTAATCCTCACCCGAGGATATTTTTTTGTTTATCTTCAGATAGAGTGGGAAAGGGAGAAAGGGAGAGAAAGGGAGAGCGAGAGAAACATTGATGTGAGAGGGACACATTGACTGGCTGCCCCCCGCATGACCCTGACTAGGGCTGGGGACGAACTGCAACCGAGGTACGTGCCCTTGGCTGGAATCGAACCCGAGATTCATTGGTCTGTGGGCCGATGTTCTACTGCTGAGCCAAATTGTCCAGGGCTGAGATCTTAATTCTTAATTGTCAAAATCTTGCCAAAAGTTTTTAGTTACAGGTTTTTTTTTAGGGATGCAAATAATCATAACAGATAGCCTATTATAAAGAGATTCTAAGCTTCATAAACCTGTGCCTATGTCCTGAAACCTCTCCTCAAATAGCCTTAGACTAAATAGACTTTTAGGATAGAAAGATGGAAGTAAGACAGGTTTATTCTCTATTGACCATCCTCAGTATCTAACTTAGAAATGTGATGCATTTCTAACTACTTCCATGCTTGTGATCATAATATAAGTTGAAAGAGCCCCTGTGACATGTTGCTGGGGAAGCTGTATTTCTGTATTGTCACATTCATGGTGACCTGATCTTTATTTGCCGCAGTGATGACACTGGAACTTGGGGCTGGGGAGAAGTTATCCATAATGTCCAAGGATTTCCAGATACAAGTCTGTAAGCCTGAGTGTGGAACTTCTTTTCTGCCATCACCATTTTTCTACCTATCAGTGTTTTTTTAAAACAGTGATTTGGCTCTAAGTGGTTAGAGCCCGTGGACAGTAGGGCTTCAGGTTCGATTCTTGGTCAAGGGCACGTACCTGGGTGATCACTGGCCCGGGTCGAGGTTATGTGGGAGGCAACCAATCGATGTCTTTTTTGGCCACCCCTTCCTCCCCCTCCCTTCACTCTATCTAAAAAAAAGTCAACGGAAAAATACTTGGGTGAGGTTTAACAAAAACCAAAACAAAAAACTATAATTTGACTCGGGGTGAGTCATGAAATCAATTTAATGGGTCTTTTACCAAAAAAAGAAAAAAGTCAGCATTTTATAAAATAGGAGTAAACTTGTATTTCATCTATCTATCTAAAAACACACACACACACTGTTACAATGTAAAATATTTGTGGGTCACATCAAAAAAGTTTGAATGATGATGCTATAAAAGATAACATACTACCCTAGCAACTATAAACATGTATAGTAGATTCCCCTTCCTTTTTACATTTTAAGTAAGAAGATCATGTAGAATCATTTGGATTGTCAAAAACTTTTTTTCTTGTACAACTTCAAAATATGAGAAGTGGGAATGACCTGGTTTTTTTTCTTTTCCTTCTTGATTCCTAAGGTCTTTGTTCTTTATTTCTGCCCTCGAATCCAAAGTTTAAAATGTTATTTTGTCCCTGGAGGCAGCAAATATCATCTCAGAAATTTACAAAAATTATAGTCAAAATGAAAAGACAATGACCAACATACATGGACAAATCAACCAAAATAAAAGCAGGCTATGATAAAAATACTCATGAAAGGAACAAATAATTTTTACTTGTATTATCAAGTTCAGGTTTAAAAGACAATCAGTTTTTATCTCATTTCCAGATTGTAGTCCACAAGGTCACTGTAAACCTAGTGTTCAGATTTTATCATGAACTTCCCTGTAGATGCAGTGTTATGAGGCTGGAGCTTTTATAAGTTTTTCTTCCATGGCAGTGTAATAACTTCTAGAGAAGACACTATCTTTTATGCAAACTCTTCATTAGGCTTAAAGGAGTGCTTCTTTTCCTAATTTCTCGGATTTTAAGTAAGTACATTGAAAATTACTTAGGTATGGTCATACTGCTGAGAGTAGAATCATTCAGAACATGGTTGGGAGAAAATCTAACAATTATGGAAGAAAACTTCCAGTAATATGGACACTCAGAGGTCATCAAACAGTTTAGTGTGACATGAGACTTGGGGTCAGAAGCAGCTAACACACCTACATGAAATAGGGGGAAATGAATTAGTGTGGCACAGTTAGTACAGGGAGAGAGCAGCCATGTAGCTCTCCCTGAGGGAGTCCCTGCACTGAACCAGGTAGCACAGAACAGTGATGGCTGCCCTCAGCCACCACGAGAGGATTCGAGTTAGGGTCAAGAAAGTACAAATGATACTGTCTGTGTTAAACCAATGATTCGTTTCTTTTTGTGCTTAATGAGGACCCCTCAATTTCCTTAGGACAAAAGCAAACCTGTTTAATGCTGGATAAATGAAGCATTTTAAACCTTATTTTTTGTTTTTCCTTTGTAGATGGCACTGTCAGAGTTCGAGACACAGATTGGAAAGAAGTAAGTGTTTTTAAATATCAAGGCAAATGTTTATAACACAGAAATAACTAGTGGATTAATACATTATTGGCATGTTTTACTTTATTATGATGTAATTAAACCTGTTATCATTAAATTCATTGCTGATTTTCAGTAAATGGAAATGTTTTTAACTTTTAGTTTAGACTCTCCCTATTTTATTTTAATTTACACAGGAAGAAAATCTTAACACAATTATTTTTCACCTTTACTTAATATAAAACATTCTCCTGTCTTCTGTTACAAAAATTTTTTTAAGTGAGCTGCTTTTGTGCTGGAGTCATCTTCAACTGTTTAGTTAGAATAGTACATTAAGAAAGAGTAAGTGATCTTATTTTATTTGCAGATATCTACTATAACAGACATTGATAGAACTGAGAAAAACTTGGGATGAAGAGACTAGAGAAAAATAAAATTTAATGGAAGTATTCAAATACGTACAAAATATTTCCCATCCTCTAAAATAGACATCTGTTTTTTGTTCTTATTTAAATTGAGCTCAATTAGGGACATAATTTAAGTGAAAAATAGAAATTAGGTGCTGCCCCCTCCCCAGTACCTTAACTTTGTATTTTGTGGCATATTTTCAACAAATATTTAAATTTTCCACTTTCAAAAAAGATTGACTTAAAATTGCATATTAGCTTGAGCACTCTGGATTGTAGTCTTGAAAGTACATGTCACACAGTTATCCCTCTTTTGGATTTATTGTTGCTCCAAGTTGGCACAATTGCTTGGTAGCAGTGTGGTTAAAGAAAATAGTTAATTTGGTATTGTATTCAGAGCCACTACTTTAGAAACTGGTGAAAATTCTTTTTTCTTTTTTTAAATTTGTCTTTATTGATTTTTGAGGAAGAGAGAGAGAGATAGAAACATCGATGAGAGAGAACATTGATTGCTGCCTCCTGCATGCCCCCCACTGGAGATTAGGTCTATAGCCTGGGCGTGTGCCCTGACTGGGAATCAAACCGGCGACCTCTTGGTGCATGGGTTGATGCTCAACCACTGAGCCATACTGGCTGGGTGAAAATTCTTTTCTGTACACTGGTTTCTTTGTCTGCTTTGATAGTGTGGGAAAAGAAAAGTATAGATCTGTACAATGAAAGCAAGTCAGAACTTTGGGGAGACATCCCAGTTACTTACCAGATCTTGTTCTTGTTTTTCTTCAGTTGTACAGGAAGAAGCACAAACAAAGAAAAGAAGCTCAGAGAATTCGGCATATGATATTCCACCCACCACCGTCCCCCCATCCTCCCCCATTCTATCCCAGCCCCTTGCACCCCAGGCCTTTCCCTCCCAGCTCTCTCCTTCCTCCAGGAATTATTGGTGGTGAATATGATGAAAGACTAACACTTCCCTATGTTGCAGACCCAATCAATTCACTCATCCCTGGGCCTGGCGCGGCACCCAGCCAGTTCCCCCCACTCAGACCACGTTTTGATCCAATTGGCCCATTTCCAGGACCTAACCCCATCTTGCCAGGGCGAGGTGGCCCCAATGACAAATTTCCCTTAAGACCCAGCAGGGGTCGGCCAACTGATAGCCGGCTTCCATTCATGTGATTGATTTGAAATCCCACTTCTGGAGCTTGTTTGGTTTTATTTTATTTCTTAAAACTACAGATGTATTTTGTCGGGATGCTGACCTCTAGTTTTTCTGATTGTGGCGGTGAGAAGGTACTCCCAGAAGCCTTTCAGTAGATATAGTTAAGGCTCCAGAGGTGGTGTGGCTCAAAGCTTAATTCATGACAAGGTTGGCCTTAGGAATAGTTGGCTACTGACTCCCCTCCTCAGAATTCCCCTCCAAAATGAAGATTGTTCACCGATAATGCTCTGTACCAGATTTTTAAAAAATTAAGTATAAATTACATGGCAGTCTTGACTTTTATTACAGAAAGATATATAATAAATATTCAGAACAGCTTTACAACATTACTTGGACATTTCAAAATGATCAGAGAACCTATTCACTGTCATTGGATTGTTGTGGGGGATTAAAAAAAAATTGTAATGGCAACTTTTCTTCTAATGAAACATTTGCAGAAGGCTGATTTATAAATTGAATAAAAGCAGAGCTAGTTTGGTTGAACTGGACTTTGGACACTCACCAGCTCAGTCCACCTCCTCCCTGGCCCTGCAGCTCTTTCTCAGGTTCCGGGGTGAAACTTATGGGTTCTGAAGCAGCACTATTTGATGGCCATTGGATTACAGGGGCTCTTGTGTTGTTGCTGGCTTCTTCTGGAGTGGAGTTATGATTTTTTTCCTTGTGTTTTCGACACTTGGTGCCCAATTTGTCATCTAAGTAGGTGACCTCTTTTAATAACAAAGTGTTACTGCTTTGAATGCTGGTCAGGTACTTGTTCTTCAAAGATAGCCTCTTATTAGAAGAACGTTTATTTTTTTTTAAGACTTAAAATACACAAAATTCAATGTTTATTTTTTCTACAAGAAAAAGGCCAAACAAATGTTTTATCATACAAACAACTATGAAACATGCTATAGTGACAAAATCTGAGTCACAACACAGGAACAAAACACTGTTAGTATCTGCAGAAAGTATTTCAGAATATTGCCAATGTTTTCTTGCTTTTTTAAAAAATGTGTTTTGCATATAAGGAAATGGTTTGGAATGTTACGTGCTGCAAGAATATTTTGACTCCTACATACATGTGAAAATTTTTTTTTTTTTGCTATACATGCTAGTCCTTTCTTCCGTCACAGTGAAGAAAATCCAGTTAGTAATATGATTTCCAGAGGCCAGATCACCTTTAGTAGCTTAAGGTATAGGTAATGGATTGGGGCCATTGATGTTTCTGTGGTGTTGGGTGATAACAGCTGTAGGACAGCTTTTTAAAAACGAGTGTCCTCTGGACGCCTTATGGCTTTAGTTGGATCTGGGTTGAGTCATCCTGAAGCTTTGTTGGGTCCTAATATACCCTAGTTCTCCAATAAACCTCCCTGTTCCCTGTGATGTTAGGTTGCACTGTGGTCTGTGTGTGTATAGTGGGGTGGGGGTGGGAGGCAGGGCTGGGGAGGGCATAGTGTTGATCAGAAGCACCAAATACTATAAAGCAATGAGTTTTCCAAATGCAGTGTTTTTGAATGGACCTTGAGAGGTTCATGATGGGGCTGGTGTCCCACAGAGATGGACGGTGCTTCCAGCCCCACCTGGGCCTCACTGGCATGTGTTACAGTCTCTCTGTTTAGGGTATTGGCAGTGTGCCATACGCCTAAATTTGCCATCCTCTCACAATACTTGATTCTTAACTCTCAAAGCTTTTCCTCTTGAATAGCTAAATTTATAGTTAGAAGCTTGTAAAACCGATGTTCTTTTCATTAGACTAGGCTGTTGAGCTTTATATATTGCTGGTGTATAATGAGAAGGAAATCATGGTTTGGCAGTAGCCCAATCACTGATTTTCTGACATCACTTTGATATACTGTAATGGAAACAAGACAGTTTAGAGCACTGTGGTTACACATTTTAGCAAGATGCTGTTCTACATCATTGGCTTGTAGTCATAACGACTTTCTGTGACCTTATTTTCCCCTTTAGTTATTTTTATTAGCAGGAGCTTGCTCCTCCCACCCTCTTGTTTGTAGATGGAAGATAGGGTTTGGCATGACTGGAAATCGAATCATGGGATGTGTCCTCTCCAACTTCAGTTTATGATTCCTTAAAAAGTAATTCTGGCCCTGGCCAGTTTGGCTCCACAGTTGGAGTGTCGGCCTGCAGACCAGAGAGTCCCGGGTTCGGTTCCTGTTAGGGGCACGTACCAAAAAAAAAAAAATTTTATTCTGCCCTCTCTTGCCTGGCTCTAATTCCTGCGATCACTGCTTAGCCTAATATCTCTGTAATTCTTACTCTGATGGAGCTGGACACTCCTCACTTTGCTCCCTATACTCAGGGCCCAGTGTCAAGGTTTGCCTGTAGCCACCCCGGGCAGTAGCTACTGGACCACAGAGACTCGGAGGAGCCATGCAGGTCCTGCTCGGCTGTGCCGAAACCAGGGTTCATGCTCCGTCACACAGTCTCCAGTGGACTCTAGAAGGTGTGGAGTGGATATAATTATTGGGATGTACTGGATAAATCATGTAAAATAGAGATTTAATCTTAAATGTCTCCTGGGATTCCCCAATAGATTATAGCACTTATATTTCTGCTATTCCATAGCAAAACAGGTAAAATGTTAATCAAAAGGCAAGAAAATGTTAACTTTCTTACACTCTAGACTCGGTGAAAGACCATGAAGAGTAGATACTTAAAATATGAGAGTTTGGAAATTGAAATTAAAAGTGAGGGGACCAATTAGAATACAAATGAAGGGTATTTAAAATTTTAAAGGATGAACATACATTGTAGAATGTATGTTTAATTTCAGATTGGTTTTCCCTTAAGGAATGCATCACCAATTTCCAAATGCACTTCCCACCCATTTTCATCTTTGGTCCTTGGCCTACTGCTTGCGAGCCTTGAGCACAGGACCTGAGTGTCAAGGTGTCGTCGGCTTGGCTGCACGTTTGGAAGCACTAGGGAGCGTCTGTGCCCTGTGCGCACTGGGTTTGGTTAATGAACTGATTTGACTTGCTTTTTGCCCAACCTTCCACTTGGTCTCCAACCAAACCAAAAGCGCCGCCTTCTGTGAGTCTAAATATTAGAGTGAAACTGAATTTAATTAGTGACAGCTTAGGAGTCACAGGCAGCTTTGACACCTGTCAGTAGTTAGTAACCAGCCAGCTTGCTCTTCAGGATAAAGAGAAACATTCAAGATGTGTGGATGTGCTCCTAGGCCGTGAGCTGTTCCTCCAATATAAGTTACCGCTGATATCTGTAAGGCTGACCTAACCAGCTTCAACTGACTGCACCAGTTCTAAACACATGAAACAAAATGAGCTACCAACCTGCTTTATGAAGTTGAATAAAGCATGGGAGCTGTCTGCTCTCCAGCTCAGGAGAGGCAGGGCTCCGGAAGCACATGTGCCTCACTGCCTGCAGGGGCTCTAGTCGGGGCGCTGCTGCTGCGGCTTGCTGCATGGTGTGTGGGCAGGACGGGAGTCCCTGGTCCTGGGTCTTCTCTGTACAAACTTCGGTGTTCTGGTCAGCTGACCTCAGCCTCTTCTGACTGCTCTGACAGTGGCACCCTATCCCTTCCCCTGGTCCCCCAGGCCCACCCTCCAGCCCTGTGTGTGGGGAGGTTTCAGGGCCCCCGATCCTGCTTGCTCCCATTCCTTTTTTAGACAAGTCTGAAACTTCTTTCTGAGGGTAAAAATCTGCCATAGGTTTTCTTCAGCTTCTTATCTCATTTTACTAATCTCTATTGGTTTGAGTCTGTCCCTGGGCAAGTGACTTCCTCACATTGAAGCTCTTAGAAATAAAACAGACTTTTTCTTCAATCTTAACATTTTGTTTACATTTTATTAATTCCAACCTGGACATGTCCTGACCACCTTCTGTGTGCCAAGCAATGTGCTCTGTGCGTTACTTGCCTGGCTCACTCAAGAGATACCTGCACCAGCTCGCGTTCCCCTTGAACACCTGTCATAGCAAGTTCACGTGAGAACTGCCAGCAGGTGGTTGATGCTCAGGCTCTTGGGGTTTGCTGCTGTGTTTGTTACCATGTGAATGAAGGCCCATCACCCCTGAAACTTGGAGAGGTAGAACTAAGTGCCCCTTGAGCAGGAACTGAAGGTTGGGAGGGAATGCAATGACGAGAACACAAGGAATTAATGGATGAGAAACTATAGATTCTAGTGTGTCCCTGGAAATCTGACTTGACATTTAATCAAACAACAGGACTATTTTATTATGCTGCTAGAGGATGATCTGGAAGAAGATATTTCATCTGGCTGGCAAAGGTATCTGTCGAGGGTGCATGTTTAAATCCCTACTCGTTGTGCTTTACCATAAAACACATGGATCTTGGTCACGTTTCAGCCTCACCAAGTCAGCCTGGAGGGTAAATGCAAGCCTTTCTTTTGGGTCAAAATGCTGAAACAAAGCAAAAAAACAAACAAAAAAACCTAACCCTTTAGAATCTCCACAGAGCCCTGGCTGGTTTAGCTCAGTGATTAGTGTCAGCCCACAGACCAAAGGGTTGAGGGTTCGATTCCCAGTCAAGGGCACACAACTGGGTTGCAGGTTCGATCCCCGACCTGGAGGCAACCAATTGATGTCTTTCTCTCACATCGATATTTTTTTTCCCTCCCTCCCTTACATTCCATCTAAAAAGCAACAGAAAAATATCCTCAGTCGAGGATTAACAACAGCAAAAAATAGAATCTCCACAGAGTGACTCCCCACACCCCTACTTTTTGTCCTTTCCCATTTAAAAAAGTCAGTTGTTAAATGGAAGGAAAGTGCTAGCCTGTGTGAGGAAGCAGTGCATCCTGGGGACCTGTGTTCTCCACAAGACCATTCTTGGCCTTGACATTCATGCACAGAGCATGGGAAAACGTGTCGGTTATGCATAGTGTTGTCCTGGACCCTTTGTGCATGGCTATAAAAGTCAGATGCTCGGCCTGATACCTGAGTCTGTGCTGCTGTACTTGGACCATCTGGGAAACATAGTTTGAATGTTGAGATGTTTTTAGGGACATGGGACAGGAATAAAGGAAAATGGGAAAATTGAAGCCACACAGTCATTATTTATGGGGCCACTAGTTTTGCTCACCAAAGAAGTGGGACCTGGGTTGTAATGAAGCCGCACCAATACTGCTTCCCATGTGGCAGCGTTCCCAGACGGCTCAGCTCAGGGTGCCGGGCTGACTTCCAGATGCGGTCAGAGCACTTGGGGAGACTGACCCAGACAGAAATTCTGACTCCTGCGGTCTGAAATGCAGCTGTGCACAAGACTATGGCCCATACTTGAAGAGACTGGCTACCCTAGTGTCCCTTTGCTGTGTTTCGAGCTGTATTTTATTACTAAGGAGATTGTTTGAATTCTTCCTATCTTAATCTCTGTATAAGAGTGATGATTACTCAGGTATTTTCTGTGTTCTTAAGATCCTCAGAGAGCGCTTTGTGGTGTTACAACCTGCCCTACAAATCTTCTCGCACTCTCCTATTCAGAATGAAGCCCCAGGCCAAGGACACTCTCATGTCCACTTCCCTCTCTCCCTTTGCTGTGAACAGTGAGGGAGACAAGTCTTCAGTCTCTAAGAGGGCTGTAAAGGGACCACATGGCTGTGTTCTAACACCCTGGGCTCTTTGGGGGACCAGGAGGTGGGTTCTGGCACCTACAATGTTTCTAGCACCAGGTGCTGGGTGATTTGGGACGGTCCTGCTCCCCATCTGATCCTGGGCGGCCACCTGCTGTGGGCAAGGAGCGCTGGAAAGGGCGTCAGGACTGCGCTCTCCAGCTCCGCGGTGAACTTGTTCCTCCAGCAGGTTTGGGTTAAAGACAGTTACAGCTAATGTCTTTACACAGGAATTCCAATACCCTTGGACATGTAATGTGTACTATCAATCTTAAAAAAAAAACAAAAGGAAAAGTGTTTCCCCAAATGTTTGACCATGGGACCGTCTGCAATTGAGTAACCCACGGACAGCTTGCTGTGCGGTCTGCAGTGCCAGCCTAGAGGTTCCTGTCCTTGAGCTTTCTGGCCTGGGCATTACTCCGCTGATTCTCTCTGGTTTCTCATACATCCTCGAGGAGGAACGTTTCTGGTGGGAACCGAGAATTCCTGGTGGTGTAACAGAATGGGCAGGGAGCCCGAACCTCACTCCTTCCTTGGCAAGTTGAGGGCATCGTCTTCTGGGAACTAGAAACGACTCCTAGAAGAACCTGTGGTCTGCACCTGGCTGTCCATTCTGGGCAGCATCTCCAGTTTCCCCTGTTTCTGCTGTGCTCTGGAAGGCCCCACCTGTCAGCAGGACCCAGTTTCTTTCCACTGTTCCCAGGATCTCACCGGTGGCCAGGTGCCGGGCCCTTCCTGCCTGTTTGAGGTGTGGTCTCCGGATGAACTAGCACAGGCAGGTGAGAGGTCCCCGGCCGGGCCTTTCCCCTTCTGTTTGTGAAGCACTGTCGACAGATTATTGCCTGCTCTGCTGCTGAGGTCCAGCTCCAGTGCCTGCATTGGAAGGAGGTGGGGCAAGGTCTAGAGGGGGTCTTCCCTCAAAGGCAAGCAAAACACTAACAAGGGACGTGAAAACGAACTGCACAGACATCGCACTTGTCATCGGAGGCAGGGAAGCAAGCATCGGGGGCAGCGTGATCAGACACCTGCTCTGAGGAACCTGGAGGCCCTCAAAGGCCCACCACTCAGCTGGACAAAGCGGAGTGTCATGGAGAAGGAAAGTGGGGACACAGAGATACTCAGTTCCTGGGCCAAAGGCATTTAGAAAGTATATTCTCAGGCCCTCCATTCTGTTCCCATCAGGAACCAAGGCTGAGAAGGAAGACGAGGCGGGGGAGGGAACTGTGACAGAGCACCCCTCCCAGGCTGGACCTGCTTAGTCGGAGAACAGGCTGGCGAAAGACTTCCTCAGGTTGCGGATGGTTTCGGCCTTGGCCTCGTCTTCACTCGGGGTCCCGCGCTGCGAAGTGTCAGATGTGCTGAGGCTGTTAGTCAGGGACTGGGATTTGCTGAAACGGAAAGGCAAGGGAGTTTGGGGGCGACAAGGCCTGGACTCCTGAGGAAATGAGTCGTGGGGGGCTTGCCTGGAAACCAGGTGGGTAAGCCTAGTCGTAACAAGGATTTTAAGACCAGAAATCAGGCATGCCAACACTTGTGTGATCCTGGGTGCATCACCCACATTATCAACCTGCAAGGTGGCGACCGGCAGCATCCTTTTTTTAGGTACAAAGTTGGGTCACAGCAAGTAACGGGGCACCCGAGGCTCACGCTCTGCCCCTAAAGCAGGCCGCTCAGAGGGCTGGCACTCCTCGAGCAGGCTGACTGCCTTCCTGCCTATGTGCACAGCCCGCTTGGTAAACCACGAAGTGCTCTCAACAGCAGGCTGTGGTGCTCCCCCTGTCCTGCCCAGCACTCTGGGAGTCAGGAGGCCTGTGCTCTAGACCCCGCTCTGCCTGCCATCCGCTCTGGCCGTAGGCAAGTGACTTACTGCTTGTCAGTAAAAAGGAGGGTCATCTGACCCACCCACAGGCTTCTTCCAGCTGTCTCTGGGATTCAATTCCCATCTCTCCTCCGGAGCCCTTACTGCTGATTCAGCCCTTTTGGAATTCTCCTGGTGCCTACTGTTTGAACCTCAGTGTTGGAACTTTTGTCCCAATCCCAGTGCTAGGTGACGGGGGTGTAGAGGTGAGTGCAATTCATGCCCTGCCCTCAAGAGGCCCACGGGCTAGTGGAGGTGACAGACATAGGAAGAGATGACATAGATCTGTCTCCAAGCTTAAGAGATCCACACATGGTCTTGTCATCAGTATAAAAAGTCAAAATCCTCTTCAAAGCAGGGACTGTCGTTTGCCCCTTGCTTATTCTGCACGGGGCCTTATCCAGGACTAGGCACAGAGTCGGCATGTGATAAACACCTGCCGACTTGACTTGAATAAAAAAAATACTTTGGAGCAATAACCCAGGAGATTCAAGTGATTCTAGCTAGATTTCCAGAAGGTCAGTGCCCAATCCTGGCTTAAGGCCCAAAGCCCTCACCGCCCTGTGAGTAGCTGGGCTGCCACAGGGCCCTGTCCGTGCCAGCAGTGTTCTCAGCATGAACTGTGCATAACCTCACTTTAGTCCCTATGATAACCCTGTGGGGTAAGGACTGTTGTCCCCATTTTGCAAGTTAGGAAGCAAAGAGAGGTTAAGTAATTTTTCTGAGGTCATGCAGCTTTTAAGTGGTAGAGCTGGAATTTGAACCCAGGCAGTTTGACTCTAGAAATCTGTGCTTTCAACCACTATGCCATGCTGCTTGAAGGATAACTTGCTAATATCTATCAAACCAAAAATACATTTATCCTTTGACCCAAAAATACCAAATTCAGGTATTTTCTCTACAGCTGATCCTGCACACATAGAAATAGCATGTGCTCAAGGCTATTCATTGCCACCTTCTTTGTAAAAGCAACCCAAATTTCTATTTATGGTGGATTAGTTACATAAATTATAGTACAAGTGTACAGTGAAATACTACACAGGTGTGAAAAGAACATTTCAATGAACTGAGCTCCAGGACTTACTGTTTAAGTGAACGTCAAGGAGCAGAATGGTGTGGAGAGTGAATACAACCACTGGTGTAAACAGGTGTATTTGTATAAGGAAGCACTGGAGGGAGTAACTTCTGGGGAGCAGGAGGCAGGAAAGCACTGGATGGGAGTAAGATTTTCAGTGCATAGCTTTGATATAGTTGATACCTTCTAGATGTCTGAGTCTTGTGAATGTATTACCTATTAAATAATTATGGTTAAAATGATCAGGGACTCGAGTCCTGTGTTCCACCCCAGCTCTACCAGTGGAAATTCTAGCAAGTTATTTCATCTCTTTCTCTTATTTAATACAGGGTGGGGCAAAAGTAGGTTTACAGTTGTTCGTGTGGAAAATACTACAATAACTAATAACTAGTAATACAAAAATAAACTCTGTGTTTCATATGTTGACAACTGTAAACTGACTTTAACCGCACACCCTGGATTATCCTCCTCTGTACATGAAATGGGGGTACTAGCTATTCACTTCTAAGCTTGTGAGAATTAAAACCACCCAACAGGTGAAGTGGTAAAGTGCTTGGCTCATACTGAATAGACAGTGAATGCCAGTGTAAAGCTATGTTGCAACATTAGTGTTTGGAGTTGAAGGAAGGGAGGCACTTTCCAAACAAAAAAAACCATACCCACATTTTGGACCTCTCTTTCGGACCTCAAACCAAGACAAGGGTTTGAGAGGAAAGAGAATGTACATGTGTTACGATGGATTGTTTACAAAAAGGACAGCACAGATTCCTCCTGTCCCTGTAATCCACCCTTCTGCCATGTGACTTTGTAGGTCCTCCCATCAAGAGGCGCTTTTCCTGCCTCTTGAGTCTGGGCTTGGCCATGTGATTTGCCTTGCCCAGAAGCATGGGATGGCATGAAATGACACTATGAAGTTTCTAAGACGGGGCTTCAAGAGGCCTTGAAGCTTCCACTTGTGCCCTTTGGGAATGTGACTCTACCGTGTGAGGAAGCTGGGCCCAGCCCGCTAAGGAGGCCTGTGGAGAGCGAGTCCCAGCCGGCAGCCAGTGCCAACAACCAGATGTGTGCACAAGGCCGCTTGGCCCATCCAGTGCCAGTGAGGCTGCCAAGCATTATGAATGACTGACCCAGGGGGGAGGGTTGCTAGTTCAGTAAATAAAAATACAGGGTTAAATCTGAATTTCAGATGAAAAACAAATACTTTTTTAGTACAGGTATATATCCCATGCAATATCTGAGGGCATGCTTACACTCAACACTATTCACTGTTTATCTGAAATTCAAAGCTAACTGGCATCCTGTATTTTATCTGGCAACCCCACAGGAGACACCTGCAGAAGAACCTCCTAGCTGAGCCAAACTCAGAACAAACTGCTGAACCAAACAATTATGAACAAAGAAAATGGTTGTTTCTTAGGCCACTAAGCTTTGGGGTGACTTGTTATGCGGCAAGAGATAACAGATGCGCATATATCTGGAAGGCCTGGCAGGGCCTGATCCGCACTTTCACCCTGCCGGGCCCTACCTGCCCCCAAGTTTTATGCTCCAGGCCTCCTCCTACCCTTTTCAAGTCTGGGTGAGGCCTCAGTGTGTCTTTCTTGGTCTCTGAGTCCCTGGCCCTGAGTCATCCCAGCTCCACCTGTACCCCCCCCACCACCCTACACCCTTCCCAATCCCGAAGCACTTACTTGAGGTGGGGGTGGGGTGGTGCTGGCTTCTTGGGCTCTTCACCCTGTTGGGAGGTACTGCGGCCTTGCACAGGGGGCCGGGGCTGTGAGGGGAGGGTGGCACCGGGCTTGGAAGCCTGGTTTGGAGAGCTGCCACTGGATGCCCGGGACAGCTGTGGAGAGCCTGGCGACCTCTGCTGCTGTGGGGATCCCGCCTGCGGGCTCAGGGGCTGCTGGCCTTGTGGGGAGAGCCTCTGTTGGGAGGGGCTTCCAGATCTTGGGGGCTGAGGAGGCTGAGCTTGGCGAGGGCCCCCTACAGGGTAAAAAATTATTACATTCAAATTTTTCTTAGGATGACATAGCTGTCAACGTTTCAAGGATGTTCCTTACAGTGTTTTTATAATAGTGGAGAATGGAGAACAATATAAATGGCTAACTGACTAGGAACATTGAGATACATCCACACAACGGCATGTTCTGTGATCATTACGTACGATGCAGAATAATATTAAATTAAATGGGATACTATTGATATATGCTAAATAAACACTGCTAACCTGAACAAGCAGCTACAAAATAGTACATACAGTTTTATTGTTTTGACACATATGTATAAAGCTATGTGAAAAAGAAAGACTGGAAGGTTACACACTGAAACCAATGTGTCTCAACCTTTAATGTGTATGTGAATTACCAGTGGGATCTTGTCAAAACACAGATTCTGATACAGAAGGTCAGGGTGGTGTTATGGACGGAATTGTGTTCCCTCCAAATTCATGTTTCGAAGTCCTAACCTCCTTGTGCCTTTTTTTTGGAGAGAGGGCCTTTAAAGGAGGTCATTATTGATAAATGAGGTCAGAAGGGGGGGCCCTAACCCAATAGGACCGGTGTCCTTATAGGGAGAGAGAGAGACACGAGGGGCAGACACACAGAGGACAGGCCATGTGAAGACACAATGAGAAGGTGGCCATCTGCAAGCCAGGGGGAGAGGTTTCAACCCTGCCGACACCTTGACCTTGGCCTCCCAGCTTTCAACTGTGAGAAAACACAGGAGTGCTGCTGAAGCCACTGGGTGTCTGGTGTCACACGGAAGGGTGCGGGTGGGGTCTGTGACGCGTGCTCACCATGCTTCAGGTCACGAGGCACTGAGCAGGGATTACAAAGGTGATGGGGTTGTGAAGGGTTTTAATTCTCTTCCTTTGCTCACTGATGTTTTCCACACTGAAGATGGATTACTTTTGAAACAATGAAAAGAATTACCCCTTACTTTTAGACAGCTCTCTCAACTTCTCTAAGAACTCTCAAAAGCAAAGCATCGTTTGCTCTAGAGGATGGAGGCTGGTAGGGAAGATATATATATATATATATATGTGTGTGTGTGTGTGTGTATACAGTACAAGCCTTTTAAGTGTTTTTATCACTCAAAAAGTTTCATTTTAAAAATTTGGTTGAGTCTGTGCTTGTGCCTTCAACACTTTGACAACAATTTTCTGCTCCTTAATAAGGAAAGCATGCTTGACCCTGTTGTGGGCACATCTAGCACCCGGGGGTCCACACCAAGCACCCAGGGGTCCACACCAAGCACCCGGGGGTCCACATCAAGCACCCGGGGGTCCACACCTAGCACCGGGGGTCCACATCTAGCACCCGGGGGTCCACACCAAGCACCCGGGGTCCACACCTAGCACCCGGGGGTCCACACCTAGCACCCGGGGGTCCACACCAAGCACCCGGGGGTCCACACCTAGCACCCGGGGGTCCACACCAAGCACCCGGGGGTCCACACCAAGCACCCGGGGGTCCACACCTAGCACCCGGGGGTCCACATCTAGCGCCGGGGGTCCACATCTAGCACCTGAGGGTCCACATCTAGCACCGGGGGTCCACACCTAGCACCCGGGGGTCCACACCTAGCACCCGGGGGTCCACATCTAGCACCGGGGGTCCACATCTAGCACCGGGGGTCCACATCTAGCGCCCGGGGGTCCACATCTAGCGCCCGGGGGTCCACATCTAGCACCGGGGGTCCACACCAAGCACCGGGGGTCCACACCAAGCACCCGGGGGTCCACACCTAGCACCCGGGGGTCCACACCTAGCACCCGGGGGTCCACACCAAGCACCCGGGGGTCCACACCTAGCACCCGGGGTCCACACCAAGCACCCGGGGTCCACATCTAGCACCGGGGGTCCACACCTAGCACCCGGGGGTCCACACCAAGCACCCGGGGGTCCACACCAAGCACCCGGGGTCCACATCTAGCACCGGGGGTCCACATCTAGCACCCGGGGGTCCACACCAAGCACCCGGGGTCCACATCTAGCACCCGGGGGTCCACATCTAGCACCGGGGGTCCACATCTAGCACCCGGGGGTCCACACCAAGCACCCGGGGTCCACATCTAGCACCGAGGGTCCACATCTAGCACCTGAGGGTCCACATCTAGCACCGGGGGTCCACATCTAGCACCCGGGGTCCACATCTAGCACCCGGGGTCCACATCTAGCACCTGAGGGTCCACATCTATCACCCGGGGGTCCACATCTAGCACCTGAGGGTCCATATCTAGCACCCGGGGGTCCACTGTAGGCCCTGTGGATGTGCTTTTTCATTGTAGACAACCTCAGTAGACCTCTAAGACTCACACGGCGAACTCCCTGAAGTCGGCCACCTGCAGATTGCGATGCTTCCCTAAACTTCTGGTATACGGGGAAACAGTGCTGTTACCAGAGGTTCGGGAAGCCTGGTTTAGAGGCCGTACTGTAGGGAAGCCTCTGCTGGCATGTCAACGGTGGGTCGCTCTGAAAGCCCATGGACGCCTTCCCCAGAAGAGGGAAGATACCAGTCTTCGCATCCCACAGGTGGAAACCGAGCCTCATTAATGTGTCGTAACTAAACAGAGCAGCCACAGAAAGCTCACAGGGGATCCTGGCTTCTCTCTGTCACTGCACAGAGCATACAGTTGTCTACAAGCAGAGAGGGGCACCATCAGAAGTGACTTCAGTGGCATTTCCAGGCCCCAAGCCAGCAAGGCGCACTCCTCACCCTCCAATCGGGGTGTCAGGACTGCTCAGTGTGCTGGCTGCCTGCTGCTCTCTGTGCCCCAGGCTCCGGGAGAGTGGCCACCTGTGTTGTTCCCGCCATGCTCTGTGGGAGAGGAGGCTGAGAGTCGAGGGGCTGCAGCCCATTCATCATGTGGCCCCCACTCGCGGGAGCCCCATTAGTCTCTCCTGAGCACCAATCACGCCCCTGGCCTTCGTCATCCTCACAATAGCTCTGAGGATTCGGCATTAGTATTATTATTCTTTTTTTGTTATACATGGAAATTCTGGTGCCCTGACCAGGTATCGAACTGGCGACCTTTTGGGTGCATGGCCAACATTCAACCAACTGAGCCAAACCAGCCACCATGTTTACAAAGAAACTGAGCCCCAGATATACTCTGACTTGCTTTGTAGAACTCATGGCCTGCATGTCTGGTGGCCCTGACACCATACTGGCCTCAGGAGCCCCAGTCCTGAGTCAAGCCTCGCCATCAGCTTGCTATGCGACCGTGGGTAAGTCACATCTCTCTGGGCTCCGGAGCCCTCATCTGTAAAAGGAGGTCACAGGACAAGCACCAAACATTCCTCCCAATCTGAACGTGTCTGTGAGTCTGCACAGCACCTTCCATGCTGGACTGAACAGCAGCACCACGCTAGCAACCGACTGCTCGTGCTGCGATCCGTTCCTCACCTCTCTACCACCCAAGTCCCAGTGGGTGAGGAGACCGCTAATCTCAGAACCAAACACCTACAGGGCCAGGCAGGTACACAAATGAATACAGCAGGCGAGCGTCAGAAAACTCATGTGGCCTTAACATTTTTTCCACTTTAGCTAGAAACACAGTTCAGAGACTTATTTCTCTAAAGAGGTGCAAGCATGAAGAAAACAGCAATTGATGCCGTCTCAGGGGCAGTGACAACGGGAGGAGGAGGACCTGAGGCTGATGGGCGGAGTCCCTGCCCGTCCAGGGTCCAGGGAGCGGCTGTGACTGACTGCCAGGGAGCGGCTGGCTGCTCTGTAGGAATCCAGGCCCACTGTGTCTAGAGCTCCTGCTCCACCAAGAGAAGCTGCAAATCAACATGGTGATGTGAACACTCCTGATTTTATTTTATTATTACTTTGTATTATTTTTATTTTTTGTTAATCCTCACCCAAGGATATTGTTTCTATTGATTTTTAGAGAGGGTGAAAGGGTGGGAGGGAGGGGGGAGAAAGAAAGAGAGAGAGAGAGAGACAGAGACAGAGAGAGAGAAACACTGATGTGAGAGAGACACATAGGTCGGTTGCCTCTCAAGTGCACCCTGTCCTGGGTGGAGGGTCGAACCTGCAACCCCAAGCACCTGCCCTTGACCGGAGATCAAACCCAAGACCTTTCAGTGAGTGGGCCAACCATTGACACACTCGGCCAAGGTAAAGTTCCTGATTTTAAAATGTTGGTTTACTTTTTTTGTTAGACCCACTGCAGGTCAAAGAAAACATCTGTTTTCTACTTTTATCTTAAGTTCCCCCCCTTCACCCCCGCTAATAATATCTGGGAAAATCTGGACACTCACTGATTCATTTATTAACTACTTGCTGAGTCTCCATTATACTCCTGGGATACATCAGGAGACACTCTAGTTATTTCTTTTAGCTTCTTAGCAAAGCAAACAATTTACTATTTTTATTTGCGCCCATACAAAAAATATTAACGTACGTATTTAAAGTATTTGCCTAAGCACAGTATTGGTGCTAAAAAATAACAAGATCACATTAAAAGAAAACTTCACTTTTACTGGGTTGAAAATACACGGGGAGTTCAAAAACAAGTTAATAATGTGATCTTGTTATTTCAGGAACTCAATGAAAGCATTGTTTTTTTTTAAATTAGCCTTGTTATTTTTATTCTGAATGTTAATTCAATGAGCATTTTCTTTAATTATCCTAATTGGTTTTAAATGGATAGTTTTTCAACTCACTAAAAGTGTGTTTAGCCTCATGTCCCTTAAAATAATATCTCTTTATCAAGCATGTCTCTGCTTTGGGCCCCAGAGGAAGCCAGAATACAGTAGCTCAGTGTTTTAAAAGTGCTCTGTTCAGATGTGTTTTAGAAAGTAAGTCCTGAGGCTGAGTGGGAAAGGACAGGGTAGGGCAGAGGCACAGCCAGGAGCAGGGCAGGGTGATGAGTAAGTTGTTTTTGAACATTTATAACTTAGAACCTATGGCCAGGCTGGGGAGCAGTGGGGCTGGATTAGTTACAAGAACTGTTAATGATAATACTCATTAAGAACAACATGGATATTATAATTGTTTGTAAGACACAAGTTATTAGCAGTAAGTTTATTTTATTTTATTTTTTTATCCTCACCTGAGGACATTTTTCTATTTTTTGTTCAGGTAGAGTGGGAGGGGGAGAGAGGAAGGGAGAGAGAAACATCAATGTGAAAGGGACACATCGAGTGGCTGCCACCCGCACGACCAACCAGGGCCGGGGACAAACTGCAACCGGGGTACATGCCCTTAGCGGGACCGCAGGCCGACGCTCTAACCACTGAGCCAAACCGGCCAGGGCAGCAGTAAGTTTTTAATAGTAAAAATTATATAAATTGTTAGTAGTAGTCAACTATTAGCAGAAGGAGCTAACGCCTACTAAGGACCACCTCTGCGCTGGACACCTGGCTAACTGCTTCATCCATGTCATCCCACAGACAGTCCCCATCACTAAGCAGAGAGCTGTGATACCCTCCTTTATCACAGGGGAAACTGAGGCTCAGAGGAGGGATGTAACTTGCCTAAAGAAGGATTCTTTTTTTTTTTTAGATCCTCATCCGAGGATACTTTTCCATTTATCTTCAGATAGAGTGGGAGGGAAGGAGGAAGGGAGGGAAACAGAGAGAGAGAAACATTGATGTGAGAGAGACATCGATTGGTTGCCTCCTGCACGACCCCAACCAGGGCCGCAGACTGAACTGAAACTGAGGTACATGCCCTTGATTGGAATCGAACCTGCAACTCTTTGGTCCATGGGCCGACACTCTAACCACTAATCCAAGCTGGCCAGGGCAGGATTCTTCTTTTTAAAATCCTTACTCGAGGATGTGTTTTTATTGATTTTTATTTTATTTTATATTTCTAGAGAGAGAGGGAAACATTGACGTGAGAGAGAAACGTCAATTTGTTGCCACTTGTTTTTGCTCCCACTGGGGGATCAAACCCACCACCTAGGATTATGCCCTGACCGGGCACTAAACCTGAAACCTTTTGGTGTAAGGCAGTGGTTCTCAACCTTCCTAATGCCGCGACCCTTTAATACAGCTCCTCATGTTGTGGTGACCCCCAACCGTAAAATTATTTTTGTTGCTACTTCATAACTGTAATTTTGCTACTGTTATGTCTTAGGCGACCCCTGTGAAAGAGTCGTTCTACCCCCAAAGGGGTTGTGACCCACAGGTTGAGAACCGCTGGAAGGGATCCTGCTCCCACCAGCTGAGGCCCCGGCCAGGGCAGGGTTCTTCTCTGCTGAAGAAGAATCTCAGTGCTCACTGGTACTGTTGTGCAAAATATGCAGTTTCTCTTTTGTTAAGTTCTTTCTGCTTCTCCAGGAAAAGCACAGGAAAGAAAGATGAATGTAGCATTTTATCTAAGACCTGTGAAACAGGAAGCAATTTAGTGCTCAGGGACGATTTCTCAAGAAGCGATGAGTCTGTTACTTTACAAGGGACGTGAGCCCTGGCCAGGTGGCTCAGTTGGTTGGAATGTCATTCAGTGTACTGAAAGGTTTTGGGTTCGACTCCCAGTTAGGGCACATACCTAGGCTGCAGGTTTAATTTCTGGTCAGGGCATATGAGGGAGGTAACTGATTAATGCTTCTCTCTCACATCAGTGTTTCTCTCTCTCTCCCTCCCTCTCTCTCTCAAATCAATAAAAACAGATACTCAAGTGAGGATTAAAAAACAAAGCCACTTGGGGGCTAGGGGTACAACATGATAGTAAGGCATGCTTTCTTTGTTTTTTAAATTCTCACCTGAGGATATGTTTTTTTCAAATTGATTTAATTTAGAGAGAGAGGAAGAGAGAGAGAGAGAAATAAACATTGATCAGTTGCCTCCCATAGGGGTCCCAAATGGGGACTGAACCTGCAACCTTTCATGTACCGGATGACACTCCAACCATCTGAGCCACCTGGCTGAGGAGGTGACGCGTCCTTTCGGACAGGTTTTACAGATCTGTGAAAGACCGCCGTGAAACTGCCGGGCCTGGCTTCTTTGTGCACGACTGCCCCAAAGCTCCACCAGAGCAGCGAGTGTGCCTGAGGCTTGGGCTGCCAGTGGGGACCCAGGGCAGATTTCCTGCCGGGCCTGTGTGTGCGAGCACCTGACAGCTGCCATTCTGGGCGAGAGTTAGTTATTGCCATGATTTCTTTTCATCATGTCACCAATAGTTTTCCCATTCCCTAACAAATGATGCCATTTAAATAGTAATGCTGGCCCAGCCAGTGTGGCTCAGTGGTTGAGCATCGACCCATGCACCAAGAGGTCACCAGTTTGATTCCCGGTCAGGGCACAGGACCAGGTTGTGGGCCTGATCCCCAGTGGGGGGCATGCAGGAGGAGGCCAATCGATGTTCTCTCTCATCGATGTTTCTATCTCTCTCTCCCTCTCCCTTCCTCTCTCTCTAAAAATCAAAAAAGAAAAAAATAGTAATACTGCAATATTTTTCGAGGAACAATTTCAATCGACAAGGTTATACCTAACGGTCCCTTTTTCTTTCTCTCTGGTTGATTGGCTCGTATCTATAACCGGGCACCAATGGTGGCAAGGAAGCCGACGCTCTCTGGAAGACCTGAAATGGCAGATGTTAAACCTGCCGTCTCCTTGTCACGTGTCCTTGGACAAAGCCTCAACATTCACCTCCAAAAAAAGAAAACACTGATGTTTTCACTGTAGAGTGACTGGGAGGCTAAAAATGAGAAAATAAGTGGGAAAGTCACCAGCACAGTGCCTGGCACATACTAGGTGCTCACTAAAGGTACTTTGTCTTTCCTTCTTTCTTTCCTGACTTTAAGGGGGTGAAGGACCTCCCAGTCTCATTCATTCTGCATAATGAGTGAGGGCACAGATTCTGTGGGTAAAGGATTTAGATGGATTTTTTCCAGTGTGCCTTCTAAAAATCACACATGGGTCCCTCAGTGCCATTTAACACCCTCGCTGAGCGGTTTCTCCGGGTGGCTGGCTGTGGGTCCTACCTTGTGTGGGTGGGCGTGGCTGGGGCTGTCCCAGGGGAGGCCCCAGTTGGGCTGGCCCAGGAGATTTTGCTGGTTTAGTCTGTGGAGCCTAGAGCAGGAGGAGAGAAAAGTAGCCTATTGTGATCATCACAGCTATTTACTTCCTGGGTGGGAGGGCAGGATTTACAAAGATCTTTTCATGATTGAGGTCAAACTTACGTAAAGTGTGCAATTTTGAGTGTACAGCACAATGAGTTTTTACATGTGCACACCCCCATGTGACCGCCACCCCGATCAGGACAGAACACTTCCAGTGGGGAAGGCTGCTCTGTGCCCATCCCAGTCAGCAACCCCTTCAAGTAGAACCGTTATTCCGAAGTCTGTTATCAGATTCATTTTTGTGGGCAAAAGGGGAGCATGTTTTGACATTTGTTTTTCCAGAAAGCGGGGAGGCTAGCAAATTCTTTGGAGAATGATCTGGTAATCCATGGTGAGGACTGTGGAGGGGAGGAGCTATGTGGGAGCTTGTTCAGGTCGGGGGATGGGAAATGGAAGACACAATAGTCTCTATTGACTGGTGCCCTGGGATCACCCAGAGGGCATGTATGTACACCATGTGCGCGCGCCCGTGCACACACACACACACACACACACACACACACCCTGCTCCCAGGGTGGAGGGCACAGAAGGGACAACTGACTTCTTATATTAATAATCTCTGCCCACAGATGCCCAAGCCCATCTGAGATGAGGTTTTCCTCCCCAGGACGGAAAGATGAAGGGGTCCTTGGAGCTCCCAAACTACCGCATCAGGAGCTTGGTGTCTAGGCACTGCCTCATGCCCTGCCTCCGTCCACACCCCATTCCTTTCTCCTCA
Source organism: Molossus molossus (assembly GCF_014108415.1). Lineage (NCBI taxonomy): Eukaryota > Metazoa > Chordata > Mammalia > Chiroptera > Molossidae > Molossus > Molossus molossus. The sequence goes on along the minus strand of NW_023425345.1, from coordinate 9,476,834 downwards.
AGTGGGTTCCTTCCTGGGGGTATCTCCTTTGGACCCAGGGGCCTCCCATTCCCAGACAGCCTGACACTTCTCATGACTACAAAGTGTCTTTTGTTTATGAGGACCTTACCCAAGGCCTCAGAGGTGAGGGCACTGTGCCCCCTGACATCAGGAATTGGCTCATTTTTGAGACAACGAGGTCAGCCATCAGCTGTTTGTCCTCTTCCACGTGCTCTCCAATCAGGGGCATTGAGCTGTCCATCACCTGCAGGAGAGAAATGACGCCTGATGGACACCCACCCATGCCAGGGTAGCAGGGTGGAGCGCTGGCTCACAGTTCAGTACAGGAATGACCGCTAGATGGCGATGTTCTCCACGCAAACACCCAGCCTAGCACCTCCAGTTGGAATGACCTCGGTGGAGACATCCAGTCCCTGCAGTTCAGTCTAAATCAACTCCCTGGATTCAGTTCAATTCAGCCTACATTTGCTGCTCTACAGAAATGTGACCAAGGCCAGGGAGTCTTCACTGACCTTTTCTGCTCTTTTCTGTGGGGAAGTGGCCTCCACCCCCTCTTTTCCCACCTTGGCCTCCAGCCCAAGGTCCGGGCTGGTTTCTTAAATGTTGGTTTAAGGTCAAGGCTTTCCATAAAGCCAGAAGCAGTGAGGTGCGGGTTCAGTTATGACCAAAAAAAAGACATGGGTTGAGTTGACCCAGGGTTCAGAGAGAAGAGGGAAGAGGAAAGGCCTGTTCTCCAGGCCCTGGAGGAACATAAGCCTGTAGTGAAACTCATTCCACAGGGAGTGGGCTGTTTCTCAAAGGAGGCAAAGCACTTGCATTTGGAAGGCCTGTGAGATCATACTGACCCATCCTGCTATTTTTGCAGCTGGGGAAACAGAGGCCCAGAGGCGTAAAGGGACTTGCCCAAAGTCACATAGGCCAAACATCCAGGTGGTTCCCAGGCACGAGCAGCTGTAGCCAGACTGAAGGGGAGTGAGGCCTTGGCAGGTCCCCGCTCTGCTCCTCCACGCCTGCCCAGTCCTCCTCGCCCACCGCACCATCAAACCACTGTCTTGTTTCTCCTGTCCCAAGTTCTGGACACCGGGTTCTTTCTCCTGTCCAAGTCCTTGTGCATGTCATCCCCTCAGCTCACTCTTTACTTGGCTAACTCCCATCCATCAGGAAACAGCTAGTGAGACTTCCTCTGGGAAGCCCTCCCACGGAGCGAGCTCAGGAGCCACCTCTCCCCTGTATTCCCGCTGTCCTCACTTTTGTCACCCCATTGGACAGCTTACCCCACAGCACTGTCATCTCCTGTTTACTTGTCTCACCAACCAGACTATGAGCCCCCGAAGTCAAGGGTGGGCCCTGTGTCCTGTTAAACAGGTATGCCCTCAATACTTACTTACCTGTTGAATGGAGAAATGAAAAGTCCTTGCAATAAGGCCAGCTCATAATAAGAACACTAATAAGTGCTATATTTTATTGAGCATTTACTATGTGCTAGGCACTGTTCTAAGCACTGGGTGTGGATGGTCTCACACAAATCTCAGAATAGCTCTTTGAAGCAGGTACTATTATTATCCTCATCTTAATGATGAGGAAACCTAAGGTCAAAGATGTGGCAAGTTCAGGGGCACATTGCCAGCAAACCACGATCCTTTTATTTCTCACTAAGCACTGAAACAGCTGTCTGCGGTAAGAACCAGGAATAGGAAACGGGTTCCAGGCTCAGGTTCTGCTACAGACTTGCCGAGTGATGTTGGGCAGGTCAGTTTTCCTCTGTGGGCCCACTGTTCTAGTCACCTGTAAACTGAGGTGTGTGGGCAGCTGTGAAGACTCTTCTCGCTGGGCCTTTAGAGGTCTAAGAGTCTAAAGCACCCACTGCAGTTGGAAGCTGAAAAACAAACTCACGGTTGTGAATGTCAATTCTAACATGGTCCTGAAAACTGTCCTCACACTGAGCTCCTCATGGTTTGGGCGTGAGTCCTTGGCATCCCAGAGTCAGTGCCTGGCACATGGACAGGCTCTTGGTCAGCATGGGCTGAGTTATATGTGTAGAGTCTGTGTAAATGTATACAGGCCTGTCCCTTCTTCCCCTGACCCTGCCCACCTTTTTCTGTTCTGGTTTCTGTTTCCTACATTCCCCGTAGTGGAAAACAACCACCACAAGGAACCTGAGGTCAAGCATTTTGGAATCCCCATGGTGGACACAGCCAAAGGAAGTGCACACTCTGGTATCCCCAGGGAAGCATTTTCCCACTGAGCAATGTCACTCCCTGGACAGGTCATGGAGGACAAGTTCAAGGGTCTTTCCCTTGGGTATTTCACTGTGAAGATCTTCACTAAACATGCCACACAAATTTCATGTTCTCACCACAGAGGTGGCTGAAGAAAACAGTATTTTTGGATCTCTTCTGTGTTTTTTGTCTTTTTCCCAGACTGGGGAAAAACACCTTTTATCTTCCTGGTAGCAAGCTCCCCAGCTCCCTGGACCCCACCCTAAACCCACAGCAAGGGAAACAACTGCAATGTTTCTGACAGAAAAACACAATCTGAAAAAGCCATCTTTTTTTTTCTCTTTTTGAAAAAATTGTTTTCTTGTTTTTTAAAGTCCAAACTCACTAAGTTGGCTTTTTTTTTTTTTTTTTTTTTTTTTTTTAATGTGAAAGGTCTTTCATCTCTGACATTCTGAAAGTCTGGAGGCAGAGAGCCTGGGCTTAACAGTACAGATTTTTGTTTCCTAAGGGTGAAAGTTGAGGAAACTCAGAAAGGCAGGAGGTTTGGGGAGCAGAAATAATGCTAGTGCAGGGCGAAGGGGCTACACTCACAGGATGGAGGTGAGGGGAATCCAGGAGTCCCTCCTCTATGGATTGCTGGTCCCCTCTCTGGATGGGAGCTCTAGGAGGCAGTGTGCACTGCTGTCCCCACCACCTGGCTCAGGGGCTGGCACCCAGGATCGGGGCTCAGTGAATGAATAAATGAATGACTGTGTGTGTGCCAAACCTGAGTTCACGCTGGTAGTCCTGTGAGGAGATGCAGAGGCAGGAGGGGTCTCAAGAGATGCAATGCCCCAGGCAGAAGGGCCCGTAGTCCACCCTTGGTCTGGAGCTCGCAGGGCAGCTCGGGAAGCAGACCCGCTCCTCCAGGGAGCAGCCTGCTCTGGCCTGGGAGCCAGTGCGCAGGCCAGTAGTTCTGCACCTTTAGTGTCTCCTCTGGGAAGGGCCACTGGGGGAATTTCAGGAATGGTGGCAGCCAGAGGGAAAGCCATTCCTGGACTTGAGGGGGAGCTGTTTTCTAAAGCAGGACCAAACTTGCAAATATAGAGGCAACTCATGGTGGACCTTCCCGGCCTCTCTGGGGAGGGCGGAGGGACTGTGTCCATCCAGGACCCCCTCGTCTTCGCCTCCAAGGGCGGCCGCTCCCTGGGCAGGGCTGTGAACATCCTCCTGGCACAGCTGGAGAACAGCAGCGGGCCTCCCGCCCATCGGGTCACCTGGTCCTGCCGCGCTGTGGGCCCCAGGGAGTGGTGCAGACACGAGGGACTGGGGGACTGGCTGGCTCCTGCGGTCAGCCCGGCCATGTGCTTCCCATCAGCAGCCCACAGCCCGGGAGGGGGCAGCCGCAGGGCTCTCCCTCACGTGTCTTGGCTTGTGTGAGCACCACCGCCTGCCTCTGCTGCGGTTCGAGAAGGCCCAGGAGGGGAGTCTTCCAAGGTGCTTTCGGAGGGTGGGAGTGCGGTGTGAAGTTGGGGGTAAAAGGAGCACTGAGGCCGAAAGGGCATTTTCAGGGGGAAGCGGGGGAGACTCCTGAACTGTAGTGGGGGCAGGGAAGGGGGCTGAGGCGCAGACGAAACACTGTGCGAGCAGGAGACGGGAAGTCGTGGGGAAGAGGGGATTGTGGGATTGGGAGAAGCACGTCTTTGCTGTGGGGCAGAGGAGGATTGTGGGAGCAGGAGAGAGAGGGGAGGAGTCGTGGGGAAGAGGGGATTGTGGGATTGGGAGAAGCACGTCTTTGCTGTGGGGCAGAGGAGGATTGTGGGAGCAGGAGAGAGAGGGGAGGAGTCGTGGGGAAGAGGGGATTGTGGGATTGGGAGAAGCACGTCTTTGCTGTGGGGCAGAGGAGGATTGTGGGAGCAGGAGAGAGAGGGGAGGAGTCGTGGGGAAGAGGGGATTGTGGGATTGGGAGAAGCACGTCCTTGCTGTGGGGCAGAGGATTGTGGGAGCAGGAGAGAGATGGGAGGAGTCGTGGGGCAGAGGAGGATTGTGGGAGCAGGAGAGAGAGGGGAGGAGTCGAGGGGAAGAGGGGATTGTGGAGTTGGGAGAAGCACGTCCTTGCTGTGGGGCAGAGGATTGTGGGAGCAGGAGAGAGATGGGAGGAGTCGTGGGGAAGAGGGGATTGTGGGAGCAGGAGAGAGAGGGGAGGAGTCGTGGGGAAGAGGGGATTGTGGGAGCAGGAGAGAGATGGGAGGAGTCGTGCGGAAGAGGGGATTGTGGGATTGGGAGAAGCGCGTCCTTGCTGTGGGGCAGAGGAGGATTGTGGGAGCACGAGCGAAATGGGAGGAGTCGCGGAGGAGAGGGGGATTGTGGGATTGGAAGAAGCGTGGAGGGGAAGTAGGTGGTGGGGAGAGGGTAGAGGACAACAAGGGCGTGTAGGTGACAGCCCTGGAGGACGCAGGGGGTTGTGGGCAGGGGAGAGATTCTGGGACCCACGGCCCCTCTCTAGCCTCTCCCTTACTATGGTTTCTCTAGTGTTTCCCTGCGTTCATTTCCCTGCACGGCTGTGCCCCTTTCCTGACCTCAGTGCCTGCCGTTACTTGTTAATCATCCTTCTACCCTGCCAACCCGCACTCCCCGTGTCTGTTTTGTGTCCCCAGAGCCGCGTCCATGCCTGGCCCGCAAGAGCCCAAAGTACGTTTGTCGAATGAACAGACGATGGGAACTGCATGGCGACTTTACACAGTTGGACACCGAGAAAATTTAAGAGGCCCAGTGGCACAGAATCTTGCCAACTCAGCCGGTGTTCTTGCCCTACCCCTAGGCCCGTAGGCCAGGGAATGTTGTCAAACCTCGTGCCTGGAGCTCTTGAGGCCCGGCTCAGAACCCCTGGGCACAAAGGCTTTTTAGATACAGCTGAGGGTGGAAATGGTGATGTGTATGAGGGTTACATGTGCCCAGGCCATGAGTCTGACACAGCAGGCCATGCTGGAGACCACACCTGGCCTCCTCCCCCCAGGCATGCCTGCCAGGGAGCTGGACCAGGCCAGGAGGACCTCGACTTCCTCCCTCACCTCGATGATGTAATCTCTGCCATCCTTGCTGTGGACGGCCTTGACCGCGCAGATGTCCAGGCCGCCAAACATTTCTGAGCAGCTATCCACCCACAACCTGTACCTGCAGGGATGGACACAGACAGCGAGTGAGTGTAGGGGGAGAGAGCAGGGAAGGGGCAGCAGAGGGAGAGATACAGAGAGACACACAGCAAAAACAGGCAGGGAGAGGGACAGTGACACACTCCTATCAGAGCTGGAGAGAGATGTAAGAAATAACAGATATATGGCAAAAAAGACAGAAGAGACAGAGACAGAGGCAGTGGAGAGACAGAATGGTAAAAAATAAAAAAGGCAGAGGCATAGATGGACAGTGGGAGAGAAAGAGAAAGAGAGAGAATGAGAATAGAAAGGGAGCCAGACAGGCAGGAGAAGGAATGATGGGAGATAGCAACAGTAAGAGTGGGGAGAAATCCCCAGTCCCACCCCAGAACCTTGCTGGCTCTGCAGTAGTGGGGAGCTTCCCCTGCCCCCATCCAGAGCCCTTCTGCACACCCAGCCACCCCTGTAGTCCCTTTCCCTTGGGAAAGCTTCTAGGAGGGTTTCTGAAGTCCCTCCCAGGCTGCCCTCCCAGCCCCAGCAACCAGGCTAAACCAGAGCCTGTAGGGGGACAAAGAGCACATTCTGCCCTGAGCCTGGGGCAGGCATGTGAGGGAGCCCAGCAGGCTGCTCTCGGGCTAGGGGCCTGGCCCTCTGGACCTGCTGCTTTTGTTCCCTGTCCAGCCACTCGATGGCTGCGAGGCCAGTTTGCTTTGCAGGGGAAAGAGCTCTACGCTGGACTTTGCCCCTGCAACAAGGGGATGGTTGTATCTGAGACGTTTTCTTGGGCTTGCACTTGGCTTCCCCTGTAGTGGCTGGATTTGGGAGTCACAGGGGACTTTGTGTCAATGTTCTTGCTTCTCTCCCCACTCTCCAGGGTCACACGGGGCACGCCTGCTCTAAGATCTATTTGTGTCTCTGAGCAATAGGCCTGGAATGAAGAGAGAGCATGGCTCAAGTGCTTTTAGAACAACTCTCTCATCTTATCTTCCAATGCCCACTGAGGCCCAGAGAGGGAGAGCAACTTGGCCAGGTCACACAGCAAGATAGTAACAGAGCCTAGATTACCCAGATCTCCTAGCTTCTAGTTTAATTCATTCAGCTGTAGCATGTGAGATCATAGAAGCAAAAGGAAGGATGGAAACTCATGCCTATTAAGCTCCTACTATGTGCCAGGCATTCTTGGGGGGGGGGGGGGTTGACTCTTTATTCTTTCTAACCCTCACAACAACTCTATCAGGAAGGTTTAACCCACTTTATAAATGAGGAGACCGAAGCTCAGAGAGGTTAATAAGTGACTACTGGCTTCCAAACTCAGATCCTGTCTGATTCCACAGTCCAAGAAACCACCCTTCCTCTCAGTCAGAACATCACAACCTATTCTCTCTCTACACGGGAGACCAGCCACCTGGATTCTTGCTGTTACTTCCCTCTATAATTTTGAGTGAGCCTTTCCCTCTTGCAGCCTCAGTTTCCTTATCTGAAAAATGGGAAGGCCTAGGTCTTGTACATCAGAATCGCCAGGAGAATTAAGCAAACACACAGCCAGATTTGGGGGCTCTGCCCTATGTTAGAATAATCTCTAAATTTTCAGTTTCCCATGTGATTCTTGTGTGCAGCCACATTTGGGGATGACCTTTGGTCCTCGGAGCTCTAAGAGCCCCCTGGGGCCTCTGATCTGGGTTCCAGTATTTGGCACCAATGGCTGACTGGTGGAGCATCTCCAGTTTAGGGAGACCCGTGCCCTGACGCACACTCATAAATCAGATTTCTTCTCAATGGAGGACAGACATCTGGATCTAAGCCCAGGGGCACTGGTTTCTAGAGATCGTTTTCAAATGATGAACTTATGGGTCACCTACTGAGTGTACCCCATGGGACACAGCCCCCCTGCAACCCCCAAGGCCAAAGAAGGGACTTCCTGGATGGAGCATTGGGAAAGACTGGAGAACATGGGGTCCATGCTCCCCTCCAGCCTGGCACCCACCAAACCACATCATTGGTTTCGTCCAGGAGTTAGGCTACCTGGCAAGCAGTTGTGCGAGGTGGAGGGAGGGGTGGGGGCCTGTGTGTGTGGGTCCCCAGGGATTTTTCCCCTATGGAGATAGGACTGTGGAGCTCTGTCCCAGGTCCATGACATTGCAGGAAAAAAAGTGAATTCCAGGCCAGGGCCAGAGCAGACCCATCGCCATGGTAGGTTCCTGTACGGATGGCCCATGTGGCCTGAAATTGAGCAGAGCCAGCAACTTGGTGGCTTGCTGGAGACATTTATGAGCAGCTCCTGAGACATTGGGGAAGGCTGGTCTCATATTCTTGAAAAGCTATGGAGGAAAGGACCATGACTGTCCCATAATGCCTCGAATCTCCAGGGACAGAGACACGACATAGGGCTATCCACAGCATTGCAGCTTTCTGAGCCCCAGTGATGGCCATGTGTCGCAAGCCAGGCCGATCGTGAATAAAGCTCAACTCCAGGCTTTGGCTTAGGTGGTTGGGAAAGAGTTTTCTTTATGCTGGAGTTGATGCTGTCAAGATGTAGGCCTTGGAGTCACTGTGGGCCATCGTATGAACGAGCTGGCTGGACAGAAGCCAACATGGAAGATGGCTGAACTGCAGCAGGTAGAACGAGTCCTAAAGTCTGACAAGCCAATAAATCCTCTTTGGGTTCAAACCAATCTGATTTGTGTTCTGACACTTGCAAATGATAGAGAGTTCTTAAAGGGAAGGGTTGGATTTTTTCATCTTGGCCTCGTGGTGCTCAGCACAACATGGCATCCACTGGGCACTCAATTTGTATTCACTGAACTGATCTTTTTGACCCCCAAAGCATATGCTTTGGATGCTCCCATTTTATGCTTGCACGCAGAGGTCGTGGGACACGCAGAAAAGTATGTGTGCGCACGCACGTGTGTGTGTGTGTGTGTGTGTGTTGCTGACCCTGAGAGCCGGTGACTGGCCCTTCTTCAGGTGAGGGTGGTTCACAGCAGTGTTTAAAGGGAGGAAGACCTGAGGGAGCTTTAGCCAGAGCACACTGCTGCCACTTTCATGTTTCATAGGAAATCAACCTCTCCCTCCTCACACTGAGATGGAAATAAGTCTGAGAGAGGACTGGCCCCTCCAGTAGCCCTGGTCCCCTAACAAGGATGTTTCCATGCAGCTCAGAGCAGGGAGGGGCTGGAAAGGACTCCCTGCTCTCTCCCTGTGACAGCTGGGTGGGCCTGGAAAGACCCTTGGATTTGGAGTCAGGAGATCATGGTTCTATTCTCAGCTCTGTCACTGGTCAGCTCTGTGATCCTGGACAAGTCACTTTCCCTTTCTGAACTTTCTTCTTCCATCTCTAAAATGAGGTTATAACACCTGCCCTGCAGGTTGTTGTGAGCAGCAAAGGGCACCATGCCTAGGAAAGTGCCCTGTGGGTAGTGAGGCACTGACCAGAAGGCAAGGTGGCATTTCTTGAAGACTTCTTGTATTCCTCACCCATCTCCCACCATGGCTGCTGCTTCTGCCCAGGCACCTTCTTTGTGTCTTACCTCTCTGTCATGGCCACCTGCTCCAGCATAGCAGAGCCTGTGTTGGCCTTCCAGTTTCCAGAGATGGAGGTTCTCCTGTATTAGAACGAGTAATACAGTGAGGGCATTAGGGACATGTGTCACTGATCTGCTTTCCTTCTTTGCTTTGGCTGTTAGGAGGCTCTGATTCACATATCTGGCTCTCATTAAGACATGTAGTTTTAAGTACATATCTTATCCTCAACTTTATTTTTTATCTTGATTGTCTTATTTCTTGGATCTTTTAAAAAATATTTTTATTGATTTATTTTTTTTTGAGAGAGAAATAGAGAAACATTGATTTGTTGTTCCACTTATTTATGAATTAATTGGTTGATTCTTGTATGTGCCCTGAGAGGGGATCGAACCCAAAACCTTGGCTTATTGGGTAGTTCTTGGATCTTATGTATCTTTTTCAAAGCCACCTTTGAAGTCTGAAAATTAAATTTAAAAAAATGTCTACACTATGAAATCCCACAAACCTTGGCCTCTTTTTTTTGAGAAGAGCTACGGCAGTATGATCCCTGGGGATTCTGGAATTTTTTGACAGCCCCAAAATGTAGGAAAAATGATCCATGGACGGGAGTGATTACTTTTCCATGGGGAGGAGCAGGAAGACCTTCTGGCCTCATCGCGCTCTCAGTTTCCTTGTCTTTCAGCCCGGCAGCAACACCTCCCTCAGGTGCTCCAGTGCCCATGGCTCTTTCCTGTGTTGAAGCCTCCGCACATCTTTCCTTTGCCTGATCCAGTCTTTGTCTCCATCTTGCCTTCCTAAGTCCTACGCCTCCTTCAAGTTTCATCTGAAATGTGACTTCCTGGCAGCCCACCTTTCCCAACAAGAGCAGATCCCCCAAACGACACCCTATACCAGTGTTTAGTAATAATGCTCATCTCCCCTGTAATGACTGCATTAGTGTCCCGTCTCCCCCGAGGGCGGGGACATGTTTGACTCCTCCCCGATGTCCAGTCTGGCATGGAGCAGGTGAGTGAGGCACTGTGTACGCAGAACGCAGACACCCCGTGTCCAGTGGCAAATGTGCACTCAGCAGAGACCGACCGGCTGTGGAAAAGTGGCAGAGGTAAAGCTATTTGTTTTATGGCCGAGGGCAGGCAGGGGGTTGAGATTAAAGGGTGACTGGGGAGTGGAACTGCTACAAAACTATGTCCTTCTAAAAAGAAAAGAAAATGTATCTGAGAACAGTAGACAATAGATGGCGGCCAATAAGAGTCTTAATTGCTAAGGGACGTTGATAAGCAGAGCTATTGATAAGCTTCCTGTCAGTTCAGTGCTGTTCATTTCAGCTCAACTGAACCCAGTTCCATTTGGCAAACACTCCCTGGGCCACCGATGTCCTGGGAAGTGGTCGGAGTACTCAGAGACCACCCCTCCTCCGGCTACTCACTACCTAGAAGGGCGGGCTAGAGCCTAAAACCAGAGGACAGGCATGGTGGGGTTATTGATCTACATAAGGAGTGAGGCACTCTGGGGAAGCTAAGAAGAAACCAGAGGGACTTTCTGTGACCCCGGAAGGTAGCCACTGAGATGTGTCTTGGAGGATGGGCAGGAATTGTTATGGTGGGATCTACATTGTGGTAAGAGACGGTAAAACCTGACTTTGAGTCCGAGAGATGCGAGTTAGAATCTTGGTTCCAGCATCTTCTAGCTGTATAACTATGGTCAACATCTCGGAGTCTTTATTATCTCATTGGTAAAGAGGGAATAGATGAAGTGCCATCCTTACAGGGTATTATGTGGATTGAAGGAACTCTTCCCTCAAATCTCTCAGTACAGTGGGTGCTATTATTGTTTTTCTGTGAGTGGAAACAAGAAAAGAAGGCATTTAAATGCCAGGAGCAGCAGGAATAGAGCCAGACGCTCTCCTTCCAAGAAGATGACAGCGAGAGTCGATATTTAATGAGTGATCTCTACGTGTGAGACATGGGTCTAAGGTCTTCAGTGGCACTGGCGCATTTCAGCCTCACCAGACCTAATGAGATGGACGTTATTTTATTATCATTCCTGCTTAGTGGCAGAGCCACCGAACGGTATCTGAGAAATTCCATGCTCTCGACCATGACTCTCCCTGGCTGAGTCTCTCTCAGGCTTGGGGAAAAGAGTCGGTTGGTCCAAATGCGATACAGCCTCTGGAACGAACAGTGGAATGTGCACTGTGACAGAGAGATCTATCCATCCAGGCTGCAAATGTATAGCATTGACTCCCCCATTGAAGAAGGTGGGGCTGGGGATGGAGAAACCACCCTAAGTAACCTTGGAGACAGCTGGGGAATGTTTGACTTGGTACGAAAGGAGCTGCCCATAAGCCCTGTGCTGCAGTTGGCACAGGGTTTCTCGCAGGCCTGTGGGTCCGTGGTTCGCAGCCGTGCACGTGCACTGGGATTCGCACATCAGTAGATGGACGGCAGGTGGTGGGTGCCAGGACTTCCCCAGTCGGAGTGGGGAGTTTAGATAAGCAACCTGGGAAGGCTCCGATGAACCGTGTGGGACTAGATGAAAGTCTGAGGCATCCATTTGAACTTGACTTTGCTTTGGACAGATAGACAGATGTTGTTGTAGAAATAATTACCGATATGTGTATGCATGGGTTAAGGCACACACGAATCTTTTCTGGATCTGTCTGCCGAGAGGACCTGGAAACAGCCACTCCAGCAGCAACGCGTGCAAAGGCCCGTGTGCAGGGCAGTGAGGGCTCCAGGAGGAGGTGAACGGTCAAGGGCGGACAGGATGTTCTACCCTGAGGTCAGACAGCAACCCCCTCCCTCAGATGTGGGCCCGCTCAGGGTCCAGGAAACACCGGAAGTAATGACAAATTGGAGCTGTCAGGGAAGACAGGCGCAGCATAAAGAATGTGGCAATGAGGTAATTCTCACAAGGAGAAACTGGGACAAGGTGTAGTCAATGTCAAGTGGAACCTCTAACAATGAGGAGAGGAGGGAAGTGATGTCATGACGGACGCTGGCGGCCTCAGGAATGCTCGGGACTGCAGCACAGGAATGTTCCCTGACTCGGGGGCAGGGAGGAGGGGATATCATCACCTCCTGGGGGGCATCTGCGAGCCGGGACAGTATGGGTGGAAGAGAGTGATGGGCAGGACAGGGCAGAGGTGTTCCTTGAGAACTGGCTCCGTCACTTTGGGGGACAGAGGTCAACTGCCTGCACCTTCTCCCGCTTCCCAGGCAGCGGCAGCGTGGAGTTGTCACAACAGAGACTGGAAAGCCTGCAAGGCCCCAAGTTACCATCTGGTCCTTTGCAGAAAAACCTGCTGAGCCCTGGCCCAGGCCACCCAGGTAGCGCGAAAGCAACCCTAGATCATGCATCGATGGCTGTGTGTGGCTGTGATGGACAACATTTTATTTACAGAAACACCTGGCAGCTGGATTTGGCCTGTGGGCTGTGGTCTGCTGACCCTGACCTAGAGCACAAACACCGCTGTGCAGAAGCACAGAGACTTCCAACTGCCCACGGCCAACCACTGCAGCCCTGCAGCATGGAGCCCTTCACGCAGCCAGGGATCCATAAATGCTTGGCCGGCAGGCACTGGTTGGCCCTCTGGGGTCACTTCATTTCAAGTGGAACCAAGAACAACAGTCCAGAGGGAGAGACAGAGCCTTGGAGCAGATAAGCCGTCTCTAGAGACGGAGCCCTCCCACCTCGATGAGAACTCCCTCATCCTCAGAACCGCAGCTTCACGGAGTCACCCTTTGCCCGAGCCACCCCTGGGGTGAAAGGGCTGGGTTTTCTGTCACTCCTTCCTCTTCCCTGTTTCCAGTGGGGAATGTCCCTGCCCGTGTCGCGTGCCATCTTGGCGGGACTCGTGCTGGTTTGCTGCCTTTCTCTAACCAAAGCCTGCGGCCGAAGTTGAACCCATCAGTGCTGTTTCCGTGCAATCGTGGTCTTGACTTAAGTTTGGAAGATGATCAGGGGAGATTCGCTTCCCAGTCGGGGTGCCATGGAGATTGTCTATTGCTCTGGCTACCCAGACCCCTGGAGCTGCCCTGGATCCTAATATTTCTGAAACTGATAATTGAGTGATTTTGTTTGTTTGTTTTAAGTTCCTAAATATCCATGGTTTTCTAATAAATCCTCTTTAAAGAGCTCCATTCAATTTGTCAAGTGTGGTTTCTGTTGCTTGCAGTCAGAAAATTGTGAGATAGTCTCCTCACTGGCCTTATTGGTTCCAGAGAAGGCCCTTTGCGGTCCGGAGCCCCAGGGCCACATTTTTATGAGTTTAGGTCAGATCAGGCCATGTCTCTGCTCAGAAGAAAACAGAAGAAAATCCAAAACCTTCAGCCAGGCATTCAAGGCCCTCCTCGTTCGTTCCCGTTTCTCTCTCACTTGTCTCCTGTGACACACATCCCGTATTCCTTGAGGTCCCCCAAACATGTCACGCATCCTTCTTCCCCTGGGTAGACAGGTTTCCACCCTGGGATAAGCCAGGACGGAACCTCAGCCCTCAACTGACAGACCAGAGAAGGTCAGTGAGGGGACAGAAAGGGGGAGTAGTACTGTGCTGGGGGGGTCTCCGCCGGGGGCAGGGGAGACAGAGCGGACATGCATCTCCAGTCTCCTTTCCCCACACTCTCCTCCCGCCCCCCTCCCAGCTCCCCAGGCCCCGCCAAGGACTCACATGTAAGCCTTGTAGTTGGATCCGATTTTCTGGATGCGGATGTCATACTTGGAGTCGATGAAGGCCTCGGTGGTGGCGTAGGTTTTGGCCATCGCCACCATGCTGGTGATGTCCTGGTAGTCATGCTGGTTTTCCACTTTGATCTGTGGGAGGATGAGGAGGTGAGTGCCACCCGCCCAGCGTTCACTGTGCACCTACCCAACGCCAGGCTCCAGTGCTCCATGTAGAGCGACTCTGAGAAGGTCACCTGCCTCGCAGGGCATACAGACGTCGGCAGTGAGCCATCCACTGCACACCCGTGGGAGAGGAAGGGAACTCCTACCTGGGTGGTCAAGGGGATCTCTATGGGAGAGGTGGGCGCTGAACAGGGTTTGGAAGAGCAGAGTGATTTTCAGACGGACGACCCCGCAGGTGCATTCTCCAGAGCAGACTAGGAGGGCAAAGCGGAGGCAGAAGGAGCCCTGTGGGGGCGGGCAATGGGTTCAGACTGGCCGATGGAACAGGAAGGTGGGGGACAACTGAAACTGAAGGGGCTCATCAGAGAACAGACTGTGGACGGTCTCAATAGCTAGTAAAGGGCTAGAATTTTAGCCCGAAAGTTCTGGGAAGCTACTGGAAGAAGGAGAGGAGTTTAAACTAAAAAGCAGTCGAATTTACGTTTTAGAAAAAACATCAAGCAGTTGTATAGAGGGTTGAATGGAAGGATGTGATATGGGATAGAGACCAGTTAGAAAAAAGGGAGTGTGCGTGTGCGTGCGTGTGCGTGTCTGTGTGTGCACGTGTGTGCATGTGCATGCACTGGCCAAGGCTAGCTCTGCTGGCCAAAGGCACAGGGGAGAAACTCACACTGCTTGCTGGCCTGAGGCCAGGAACCAGCGTGGTGCCCTGGGGTCAGGAAGAGGTCCCAGTAGATCTTCCAAGGCCAAGTGCAGGGTCGAGGCCAAGGTTCTGTGACAGCAATTTAAGACAGAGCAGAGCTGACTCCCAGCTCCTGTGGACAGCCGGGTGAGTTGTCCCCTCCCTCCCCGTCACCTTCACCTGGACAGCAGAGGGGTTCTGACGCTGGGCCAGAGGAGGGTCAGAGCCCAGACCCCCTGGACAGGCTGGGTGGGTGCTGCGCAGTCACCACAGCCTCTCCTTCTAGCCCTTCCCTGCCTCCCTCTGAGGCTCAGCACTGCCCTGGCAACTCCCCTCCCCCACGGCGGTGCCCCCTTCGGTACTTACAACGCTTCCTCACAGCTCCCCTGTGTACCCGAAACAGGGCTGTGAGGCAGGCAGTGTGGGCATTAAAACGGGCACTTAACAGAGAAACAGATTTCTGCAGCTAGGCACAGAGCTGGGTGGAGCCCAGGGCTCCCAGGCTGTTCTTCCACCCCAAAGGCCACAGCGATGGTGGGAAGGGGGCCTGGCGGGCCTCTCTCCTCGGCTCTCGGAGACTCCCAGCCTCTCAGCAGTGACTCTGGGTCCCACTTTGCAGAGAAAACAAGGGTGACCAGGCAGGAGTTCCCTATTTTCCATTCCTTCCCAAGCTCATCTGGCTTCTTTTCCTGGTGGCAGAGACCGCGTGCCTCCTCTCACTCATGGCTGAGCCCACCCCTTTGTTTTAGGACTTCCAAGGCTGACTGCTCGCTGTCCCCTCCTCCTTCAGAAATAGGATCCCTAAGTTTTATCTGGGCACCTGGTCTCCCAGCTAAAGATTGCTTTGTTCCAGCCTCCCTTACAGGCCGATACGGCAGAGTCTCCAAGTCTGCTCAAGGAAAAGGTGAGCAAACTCTGGGTGGTGCCTTGGAGACAAGGGGACCCCTCCCTTTCCCTTTCCCTTCGGCCTGGGTGGGACGCGGACCTGCCAGTGGGCTGGAGGTGCCCTCCGAGACCGCAGGATGGAAGCTGCGTGTTGTGGCACGCAGGATGGCGAAGTGATACGATGGAAGGAACCTGGGTTCCCAGCACCATGGAGGCTCCAGTCAGCCCAGGATCTCGCATGAAATACAGGTAAACCTTAACCGTGTTCCAGCCATTGTTGTTTTGGTCTTTGGTTAAGCAGCCAGACTAAATTTCTGCTGTGTATTGTTAGTCTCTGCTCTCTGTTGATTCTTTCCTTTTCTTTTTAATCCTGAATATATGTTTTTCATTGATTTTAAGAGAGAGTAAAGGAGAGAGAGAGAGAGAGAGAGACAGAGAGAGAGAGACAGAGAGAGACAGAGAGAGACAGAGAGAGAATGGTTGCCTCCTATACATACTTTGACCAGGGATAGAACCCGAAACATGGGTATGTGCCGTAACCAAGAATCAAACCCGAGACCTTTCAGTACAAGGGGAAAAGCTCCAACCAACTGAACCACACGGGCCAGGGCTCTGTTGATTCTTTATTCTTTGGATCCACATGGTCATGGGGCACTCCATGCTCCTCAAATTGTTCCCGCTCTTCAATACCTCGGTTACCCACTGTTTTCTCTGTCTCTTCACCCTCATTCCCCGCCCACTCCTGAACCCAGTCTCCTCAGATTCCTCTCTCCACCACCCCACTGGAACTGACTGGGCAGAGGTCACCTTTGCCTCCTCCTTGGCGAGTCCTGGGACCCTCATCCGGCTTCGGCTCTCTGTGGCATCTGAAATTGGTGAACTCTCTGAAACACGATTCTCTTCTGGTTCTCTCCTTTTTTTCCCTGGCGACTTCTTCACAGTCCATATTGCTTCCCCTTCCTCCAACTGCCCCTTCGATAATCGGTGTTTTATCCCCAGCCAACATCTGGGACCCAGTCGAGCGAGTTCGAGTTACCAACGTGAAAGCCCAGGTGTGTGTGTTTGGGGGGGGGGGGGACTTGCAGTGGCAGCTTCTCTAATTCCGTTTCGTCACTGGTGGTTCTGGGAAGGATCTGAACTTCTCCTAGTTGTCTAGTTGTTCACAACATTCAGTCTCTTCTCCTAGAGTCGTGAAACACCCCGATCTGGGGGCGCATGGCCACCCGGAATAAACAGTACGCTTCTCCCTAGCCCTGGCACTTGGGTGCGGCATGGGCCATGTTTCGATCACTAGGGTGTGAGCAGAAGTGGGTCCGAACTTCTAGGTCTGCTGTTAAAGGGAAGGGCTGGGTGAAGTGCTTTTCACTTCTTCCTTTCTTCTTCCCACTGGCTGGAGTGTGGACCATCTTCGACCTTGTGGCCAGAGAGCGTCACCCCGGGAATGAATGAGCAACAGGACTGAAGGAGCCCGGGTCCTCGAAACCAAAGAGGGCCCCCTCCGGCCCTGGGCTGCTCCTGCCGAGGCCATTGTGTGGTTTGTTTAAGCCACCTTAGGTCTTTGTTACAGCAGCTGAACTTTGCCCCGATTATTAGAGGAACCCAAAGTAAATATTTGAGGAGTGCATCATGCATGCATTCATTTATTCACAGGATAGACCAAAGAGAGAAAGCATAATCATCAGGGTTCGGGGTTAATTAATTAATTAGTTAATTAAATAGTGGTCAGCCCAAGCTCCCTTTGTGAACCCCTCTCTCCTATTGCTGTTTGGTGGTTTGGGGTGGGGATGCTCAGCCTGTTCCCTCCAGGATTCTCGGACGTGGGTTCTTCCAAAACCTCAGGGGAGGCCCAGTGTTTCTAGCCATTTTACGTTCATTTCCTTACAAAGGGCTCCCAAACTGTGTAATATCTGGGTGCATGAAACCCGACTTCACCCCTGCCGTC
Organism: Molossus molossus; assembly: GCF_014108415.1. NCBI lineage: Eukaryota > Metazoa > Chordata > Mammalia > Chiroptera > Molossidae > Molossus > Molossus molossus. Next base: position 9,459,608 of record NW_023425345.1, on the reverse strand, counting down.
GGCCATGCCTGTCTCCGTTAGACTGAGCCTGAGGTCAGACAGTGCGTCTCCTTCCCAGTGGGACCTCCAAGATGTTCCAAACCTGTTCGTGGATCGAACTGAAGAAAATAGGGTACAGATCCGCTCATCCCTTGGGAAGGGGCAGGGAAATAAAAGGAAAAATAAGGGAGCTTGAAAAAAGGCAAAGAAAACATGTTCCAGGAAAACTCAGTTTCTGAAAATGCAGAGTGAATTCTGTGCTTCCGAGTTTAGGGCTTCCGTCATGATGCCGTGAGAACCGACGAGGGCAGGGACTCCGGAAGGGGGCAGGTGGCTGGGACCTGGGTGAGTGGATGCTGGAGGGGCTCCGGCACTGTCGTCAGGCATAAAGGACATGTGGGCTGGGGGTGGTGTTGGGGATGAGCAGCCTCAGGGACGGTGAACCAGCTGCTGGCCCGGGGAGGGAGTCTTGGCACGTAGCTGGAAGCCCCTCCGAATGTTCACAGACACAAGCTGAAACTGAGAAGCCCTGAATACGCTGTGAGTCATGATTACCCATTTGCTCTGGGGACCTGTGATGGGGCCCCGTGAACTCCGAGTCCAGAGCCTCACCCACATTCCCGCCTCCCTCTGCCCTGCCCTACCCTCCCTTCCCTGCCTCTTCTCCCCTTTCCCCATATCTGCCTTCCCTGCTTCGCTCCCTCCCCTCTGCTCCCCATCCTCCCCTCTCCTTACTCCATTGCCCTGTCTCATCCTTTTCCTCTTACTGTTACTGACATCCACCTCCTCTGTGTCTCTTTCCTTCTTCCTCTTTCCCTCGTCACTTCTTCTTCCTCCACTCCTCTCCCTTCTTCTGTCAGCTTTCCTTGACTTCCTCTCAGTGTTGCCTTTCTCCTTCCCTCTGATTTCAGTTTCTTCTTCCTCCCTCTCCCTCGGTCCTTCTCCCTCTTCCCCTCATCCAATCCCAGGTCAGTTACCTCCGCGCGCGCATGCTCCGTCCTGAGGCAAAGTGGGAGCAGAGAGGGAAAGACTCTGGAGGGAGAAGTCAGAATACAATTCCTATCTCGACAGGATTCACCAAATTCCAGCCTGGGACGGGAAAGCCCTCTTCTACATCCTCAACAGATTGTCCGCTATTTGCGTGACCCTCTCCAACGACAGGGCGCTCACTGCCGGCAGTGCAGCGCTGTATCACACCAAGAGTGAATGAATTGTCCCAGTTATTGGTCCCGCAGGGTAAGTCACCACCCTTTGCCTTGTACCTTTTCTTCATCACTTGAAGAGAGCCACCCAGGTGTGCCTGTCACTCTCTTCTTTAATTTTTTTTCTTTATTGATTTTAGAGAGAGAGGAAGGGAGAGGGAGTGAGATAGAGACATTGATGAGAGAGAACACCGACTAACCTCCTGCAGGCCCCCCCCTGGGGATCGGGCCCACAACCTGGGCATGTGCCCTGACCGGGAATCAAACCAGCAACCTCTTGGTGCAGGGTTCAATGCTCAACCACTGAGCCACACCAGCTGGGCTGTCACTCTCTTTTTTAACCCACCCTAACATGACATGACTCCAGACCCTTCACTACCTTGAAATGCTCCCATTTGACAATATCTTGAAGCATGTGGTGCCTGGAATTATACACCATACTCTCCATGCCGGTTCACTACTGAGGCTGGATAACACTGTCACTTGGCTCTACCTGGAATACATCCGCATAATCCTGCCTCAGGGCCTTTGCATTTGCTGGTCCATGCTGACATGGTTCACACCCTCACTTCATTCTATTCTCTGCTCCAGCATCACCTTCTTCTCATGGCTGTCTTCTCCAACCACCACATATGAGGATACTCTCCACCCAGCACTGCTCATCCACCTTAATTTTTCTCCATGGCACATTCATCACCACCTGACACAGCGATCTCCATATTTGTTGTCTTTCTTCCCTGCCATCCCCCTAGAACATGAGCTCTGCGAGAGCACTGCTGTATTTCAGGCACTTAGAACGGCGCCCAGAGAATAACAGGTGCTCAATACATTTGTTTAACGATTGAAAAAAACGCATCAAAGTGTTACAGGTATGTGTTGAGTGCCCATTACATCCAGATAATTACTGAATGTTTTCCCAGATATGATGCCGCAGGCTGGGGATGCAAAAGGGAACCAAAGATTTAGGATTATTATCCCAATGCAGCTTTGAGCCTATTCATTACCTTGCCTATTAGTACAACTTAATACAATGTTAGCTTTTCTAAGATCCATGTGGGGCTTGTTCTAGGTTATACCTCTAGGTTATTTTAAACACAAGATTCCGATAATCCACATCTCTCTGAGCAGTTTTTAATACAGAGGCAAATGCAAAGCTCTCCTGTTTTCATTGATCCTTTCATCTTGCAATACTGATTCTGTCACCCATCCCTCTCAGCTCTGTGTCAAGTATGGTTTGTGCCCTTACTATGTCCAATTCCAGCTGTTCGACCTTATTTAAGTTATTTCTCTGAGCTTTAGTCTTCTTATCTGTCACATGTAATAGTAACAACTACTTTGCAGAATTATGATGATTTTTACATCAGAGTATAATGGATATGCAAGGACCTCCCTAGCATAGTACCTGGCACCTAGCAGCTGCTCAATTAAAGTTGGTTCTCTTTCATTGGATAATCACTGAGACTCTTTGCTGACGTTGATCCAACAGTCCACACATTTTAATACAGTTATTTACACAATTATGCGTCCAGTTACAAATCTACCTCCTGCATAGTCATCCTGATTGAGGAGGAAAAGCTCCAGGTTTTAGATGAATTCCAGCTAATGCACACAGAAGGAGTAAGAGAAGTAGAAGGCCATCCTTCTGCATCAGCCATCCTAATGAAGAACAGATCTAGGCAGGAGTGGTCGATGCCAAGACCGCTGGGGAGGGCTGCTAGGGACTTCCTGATGTGTAGACCAGGCAGGCAACACCTGTACTCACAGATCAGTTATTTTATTTTTATTTTATCTTCAGATAGAGTGGGAGGGAGGGAGAGAGAGGAAGAGAGAGAAACATCTACATGAGAGGGACACATTGACTGGTTGCTTCCTACAACACCTTGACCAGGGCCGGAGACAACCGAAACTGAAGTACGTGCCCTTGACTGGAATCAAACCCGCGACTCTTTGGTCCACGGGTCGGTGCTCTAACCTCTGAGCCAAACCAGGGCTCACAGATCAGTCTTAAATCTGAAAACAGAGGAGATTCAGATGTGACTATGTCTCCAGATACACCAGAGAAACCCCAACTGGAAAGTAACCTTGCCAGACGCGGAACCCGCATCAGACCAAGTGCTCACACCCAGCTACCAGTTTGCAGGGAGATGCAGGCCACAGACACCAGGAAGCGGTAATCAGCCAAATTCAGAACATAGGAAATGCTACAGGAAAATAACCTTTTAATTTCTTCCAAAAGATACATGACAACAAAAAAGAAAACAGAGGGAAGGGGACTGTTATAGATCAAAAGAGACTTGCGTCATACCAGCTATGAACCAAGTCTCTTTCTTTTATTTAAGTTTATTTTTTATTGTTGACATTATTGCAGATGTCTCCTATTTCCCCCCACTCCCCCCTCAACCCAGTCCCCGCCCACCTCAGGCCTTCACCACACTATTGTCAGTGTCCTTGGGCTGTTCCTATATGCATGTAAGTTCTTCGAAAGTCTCTTTTGATAAGGCAATATGAAGGCCTTATTTGGATACAATGAGAAAAAATCAATTAACGGGACTATGGGACATGGACTATGTATTAGATGATATTAAAGAATCATTACTAAGTTTTTAGGTGTAATAATGGCATTTGAATATGTTTTAAAAAGTCCTTATGTATTAGAAATATATACTGAAATATTGACAGAGGAAATGATGTGATCTTGGGGTTTGCTGTGAAATAATCCCATGATCCACAGAGTCACAGTAGAGTGGTTGCCAGGAGCTGGGGGAAACACGGAGGGGAGCGACTGCTAATGGTTAGGGGGCGATGGAAATGTCTTGGAATTACGGAGTGGTGAGGGTTCCGTCTTGTGAATATACTAAAATAAATACACACACTGAACTGTACACTTCAGAAGGGCAAATTTTATAATGTGAAAATTAGATTTCAGCTTTAAACAATGGAAAACTATCTGGTGGTGTTTGAGAGGAAGTATGGAAGGGTATATAAGATAAAACTGGCCGTCAGTGACTAATGGTTGAAGTTGGGATATTGGTACATAGGGATACAGTTGACTATGTTCTCTTCTTTTGTGTGTCTGTGAAAGTTTTCACCATAATGAAAGGTAAAAACAAAACCCCAAAAACAAAAAAACAGGACTAAAGGAGAAAAACAAATAAAGGTCAGGCTATAAAATTGTGCTTAGAGGTTAAAAGTACACTTGGTGATGTCTGGCTACGGGTGCGGCCCCTTTTATGTGTCTGTTTCAGGAAAGGACACTTTGGTCACTAACATGATTCAGTCTTCCTAAGGGGAAAGCAACCAGGTGCCTAAGAGAATTATAGCCATTCTTGGAATTAACATCAGTATGATGTTCTGTACTCTTTCTATGGAGGACACTTTGACATGTAACAAATGTCAACATCCTGGTGACTGGATGTTCCTTATAACACCCCTTAGCATTGGCGCATGTACTCATGTCATCTCCTTGAAGCATGATCTGAAGAAAGCAGTTTGCAGATGACCAATAAAATGCAATCCAATGATCACTTCGATCCATTTTTTACAGTTGATTTTTTATTTGAAAAATTAATATACATGGCAAAAAATCAAAGATATAAAAAGGAAATTTAGGGAAGAGTAAGTATCCCTCTTACCCTACATCCTAAGCACCTTGGTGATAAGATTTTTTGGTACTCTTCGGAAATATTATATGAATATAATAATGTAAGAGAATGTAAGATGTGTCTCCTCCTGTCTGATATATTTAATTTTATGTGTCAACTTGACTCAGCCATGGTGCTTGGATATTTGATCAAACTTTCTAGATGTTTCTGTGAGGGGGGTCTGGGATGAAGTTTATGTTTTAATTAGTGAACTTTGAGTACAGCAGGTTACCCTCCATAATCTGGGTGGGCCTCATCCAATCAGTTGAAGGATTGACTAGAACAAAAGGTTGACTTGTCCTGAGCAAGAGGGAATTCTGCAGCAGACAGCCTCCGGACTTGAAAGGCAACACCGGCTCCTTCCTGGTCTTCAGCCTGCCGGATTCTGGACTTGGAATTGTTTGAGCCAGTTCCGCAAACAAATCTCTTGCTCTCTGTATGTACTCTTTGTAATGCTTCAGTTTCCTTGGACAGCCTTGACGAGTGCAGTCTCAGGGCTGACGCAGGAAGACAAGGATGCTGCCTCCCAAAGTGAGCTGTGACAGAGACCACCATGGCCAAGAACTGGGGGACTCGCTCACGTTGCTGTAACAAAGTGGGGTCGCTGGAGATGAAACATTCTGAGATGATGATTTCTTTGGAAGACATTGTGGCAGCCTACTGCTCCTTGATACGTCTGGTAAGAGCTACAGTGGGACACTCAGCAAGACTGACAGGTGTTTGAGCAGCAAGGCGGGGCTGGTGCCCGGGGACTGAATCCCTCTCCAGCCACCTGCAGCCGAGCATCTCAGCCTTGGGTTGTCCAGGCTAGGAATGTGAGCGCTTCCTGTGGACCACAGGTGGGCTGCGAAGGAGAGGGGCCAGCCTGGAGACATCGAAAATCCCGTGTGGAGGGAGCAGGGGCTGAAAGAGAGGTGCTGCCCCCTTCATTGGTTCAAATCACCCCTCGTTGGACCACAGCAACCATCTCCTTTTAAAATTCCTCTTGCCCAAGCCAAAAACCTTGGACTGATTTCCTCAGAATCTCTGGGCATGGGCCAAGGTGTCAGCATTTTGGGAAGCTCTCCAGGCAGTTGTGTGCAGTCCAGGTTGAAAAGCACAACTCTGTATCATGTGGTCCCTGGTCATCTCTCTTTTATACTCAGCCAAACTTGGCCTACCTCAGTGCCTTGGTACTTGCTATTCCTCCTGCTTGAACAATTTTCCTGAATACCTTCCCGTGGCCGTTTTTTTCAGGTCTCAGCCCAGATGATCCCTTAGTGGAGGCCTTTCCAATTATTGATGTAAATTAGCTACTCTTCCCTGCCCACACTGGGAAGTCTCTACTGAATTACCCTGGTTTATTATTACTACTTTTTTTTCCTTAAGGTCTTTGACTATCTAAAATTATTGGTAATGTGTGTATTGTCTATCTCCTCTACTAAAATGTAAGCCAATATGACCAGGGGCCTCCTGTGTTTTGTTAGAGAGACAATGTAACAGAGTGCTTAGGAATACAAGCTCAAATCCCAGCTCCCTTCACTTACCAGCTGTGTGACTTTGGGGAAGTTACTTAGCCTCTCTGTGTCTCAGTTTCCTTATCAGCAAAATATGAATAACTTGTTGATGTAAAGTAGCTACTCTATATCAAATATGGATAACTTGCTAGGTTATTGTTGGACACTGAATTGTTGTTGAGCATTACATGAAATACTATGTATAAATGGTTTACAAAAACACTTGGCTCATCACAAGTGCTTGGTAAATGGTGACTATTATTATTATCATTCCCTCTTATAACCTTAACCCCCAGCATAGTGCTTGGCACACAGCAGGTACTCAATAAATATTTGCCAAAAGAATGAATGAGGCCACTCATGGTAATAGCTGGTGAATAAAGTCTAGGCAGAGGGAAAGGAAGTTCAAAGGCCCTGGGGCTGATGCTACCTATTGAAAAGAGACACACAAACATTAACAGAAAACTGAACCTTAATGTCGTAGGGAAGCTAAAGGCTAATGAGGATTCATGTTCTTCAATCCAGTTTCCCCTCAGAGATGAACACAGAAAATGGAGCCAAGATCCTTCCCAGATAATGGTTTGGAATTCATCCCAAACAGAAACACATGCGCAACGAAATGAAGTCCGCTGCTCCATTTCAATAGCCCAGGATACTTTTCGGGCAAGTGTGACTGATGCCTCATCCCGTCCAAACGCGTCTCCGTCAAGTTCCCACAGAAGACCAAGTGTGGGGCGTGCTCCTTCCTGGGGGGAGGGCCCAGACAAAGTTGTCTTTTTTCAAAGATAACTGCATGAGGCAATTGGTGAACCAGGTTATTTATGGATAAGCTCCGAGCTGGACGGCTACCTACCAACAACAATAACCGCAGTTTTCGAATACTTGCTCTATGGTCTCTCCTTCTGGCAGGAATTAGCCGGCAGGGCCAGCTGGCCGCTCAGGCCACTCCCAGAGCGAGATAATAAAGCCATGACCTTGGCACACAAATGGATGCTTGTTTTCAGTCTTTATAACAGGAAGATGTTCATCCAGCTCATTCCAAAGCGGGATCTGTTCATGAAAAACGAGTCAGAGGGGTGAAGAGGGACAGGCCTGGCCTCTGTTCTGCCCGGAGGTTCTTCCCAGCCGTGCAGTGCCTCCGGTCTCGGGCTGTTCAGTTCAGAGACAGTTCCTGAGCTCAGCATCGAAAGCTGAGAAGTTGTAAATGGAAGTTGCGAATAACCTAATAATGTAGCAGTTCCCAGACTTTCGGGGTCCACAGCTCCCGTCTCAAGAATTATCTCATGGCATTCCTAGGCCAAAAGAAACACCAACCCCTCCCATGTACTAAGTAGGTAGAAATAGCTCGATGCGTATCTATGTCCTAACAACTTGGTAATTATTATTATTATTTTTTTAATCCTCACCCGAGGATATTTTTCCATTTTTTGTACAGATAGAATGGGAGGGAGAGAGAGGAAGGGAGAGAGAGAGAGAAACATCGACGTGAAGGGACACATCGAGTGGCTGCCACCCGCACGACCAACCAGGGCCGGGGACAAACTGCAACCGAAGTACATGCCCTTAGCGGGAACTGAACCCGGGTCTCTCTGGACTGCAGGCCAACGCTCTAACCGCTGAGCCAAACTGGCCAGGGCACAACTTGGTAATTATTTAAAAAAGAAATACACATACTGTATTTATTTCATTTGAAACAAAGACACTTGCTTACTCGTGTGTGCGCTTGGCGGGCACTGCACACCTCCTCAACCTCAGACTCAGATCGTGTCCTGTTGCACACTGATTTTCACGTGGGCCACGCTTGTCAGCACCACAGCCCCAGAAACCAGCCTTGCCACGCTGCAGCGCCGTGGAAAGGAGCTTACTGTGATCCAACGTTGAAACTGGGAGCCACCTCGGCTGGTGATGAGCCTGTCTGATGGGTGTCGAGAGCTGCTGTTTCTCCTGAACATTTAAAATATGCTGTGCTGCTCCCGGGCATCTGGGTGCAGGGTTTGGGAACTGGGGGCCTACTGTCGTGACTTTTGACGCTCTCCCCTAACAGAAAATACAGAAGTCTCTGGACATATCCCTGGGAGAAAGCCTACCTGGAAATCACAGGTCTGAGAAACTCCCAGGGGCAGAGTATCCAATAACCAGTCTATAGGTTCAACCAGAGCATACGTTAGGAAATTAGAAGACTATTACATTTGTTATGACAGTATAACTCTATTCAAGACTGACTCTTCAGGATCATATCTTAGCGCAAAGGTGGGTTACTGAGAGTAAGCTCACTATTCAGAGTAGTCCCTAAGCATGTCTGCAATAAAGTAAAATGTTCAAGTGTTGTAGTAAACACACAATGAAGGCACAGTCTCGGTCACCGAGGAGTTCCATGGGAGACAGACAGACAGACAGACAGACAATTCAGTAGAGGGTGATGATGCTACCACGGAAGCCAGCACAGGGTACTGTGGGGGTGCAGGACAGGGACCCTGATCTACACTGGGGAGGCAGGGGAGGAAAGTTTACCAGTTGAGGCCGTGGACTCCACCCCAATTTTTTTGGTAACAATTATGGAAAGGAGGATGTATTTACAAGCAAAGCTTCTCTTCCCTTTTACATCACAAAGTAACAATTCACTGTGGGTGCTGTTACGGGGCTTCACCTAGCTTGGTATTTCCATACTCATTCTTTCAGGATGTCTTGCCTATTTTTTTTTTTTCTTTTTGGTACGTGCCCCTAGCGGGAACCAAACCCAGGACTCTCCAGTCTGCAGGCCAGTGGTCCAACCGCTGAGCCAAACAGGCCAGGGCTCTTGCCTATTTTTTAATGAGCACCAACTATGTGCCAGGAAGTGGACTACACAATTGACCTGTATGACCTCATTTACTCTTCAATAACAGCTCTCAGGGCTTCTGGTCACGATGTACTCACACAAGCCCTGTCTCTGCAAACAACTATAAAATTAAAAAAGATTTACGAGGGGATGTTTTTTCTCAGGCGGTGGCAGCAGACAGTGCAAGGCTGTGACCCTTGAGAGGAGGGGACTTTTGGAGGTGAGCCAGGAGCGGCCCTGCCCCTTTCCCACGCCACCTGCCCTGGCTCGGGACACTCGGCATCCTGGGCTCCTGGCGCCTCCAGAACCCCGGCTCTTTCCTGTCACTGGGCTTTTGCACATACTGTTCTCTCTTTCTGGAAGGTTCCTCCCCCCGTCCCTCACATGGCAGGCTCATTCTCATGCTTCATGTCTTTGCTTAAATGTTACCACCTCAGAGGTTTTCTCCGACAGCTCCCTCCTGTTTCTCTCGCTTTAACAACCTGTTCCTCTGCCTAGTGCTGAGCCACGTTTACAGTTCTGTATCTGTTTGCTCATTTAGACGCTGTCTGCCTCACCTACTACTTCTACCCCCAGGGTTCAGTACAGTACCCAGCATGCAGCAGGTGCTCACTGAAGAGCTGCTGAATGAGTGCAGGAAGACAGGACAGATTGGCCCTTTCCCTCCCGGGGGAGGCGGGAGCTTGGGGAGTTAGGAGGCACATGGGGAGGGAGGGAACTCTTCCTCTCCTTACGAAAGTGGATGAAACTGAGACCTTTCAGGGCAGATCTGAGGAACCCTCCAGGGGGCTTGGGACTTGAGGACAGCATACATCCACTCGGTGAATCCTCCAGGAACCTTGAGAGGGAGATGTCCTCCCCACTTCACAGTGCAGGCTCGGAGAAGTGCGGCCGTGTCCGAGCCTGCCCAGCTAGTGAGTGGAGGCGTGGGGACTCAAATCCAGGCCTGGCGAGTTCGGAACCCACGGTCCGTTCACGACCCTGTCCTGCATTGAAAGCAAAGCCAGGAGGCAACGTTCTCTTCTCGCATTTCTCCTCTTTCCCATCCTTTTCCTTTCCCCGCTTCTCCTCCGGTGCTTTTGCAAGTTCTCCTGACAGACGGACTTGACTTTGCTGGCCAAGGGCAGTTCCTGGGACCACAATGGGGCAGGTGTCCAGTCTCGTCCTGGAAGAACCTGAGGAGGGCAAGCTCGGCCAGCCACACTCCATGGCCGAGGTAGCCCCAGCTGAAACTGTGGCTCTGATGACTCACTCCAGGGTCCCTTGGCCAAGACAGCCTGGGCCAGGGGACCCCGGCATGGCTGAGGCTCCGGGCTGACTCACAGGGCAGGCTGCCACCACCTGAATCACCCACTCCACCTCTGGCTGGAGAGAAGAGGCTGGGGGGCTGGGGTGGGGCACTGGGCTGGGAGCCTGTGACTCATCCTGTGAATAAATAATAATGATGATTGTAATAACAACAACAGCTACCTTTAACGAGTGCTTTTCATGTGCCAAGTGCTAGTCCAACAGCTATATATTAATTTGCTTCGTCTTCATAACAGTCTTTCCCCATGTCACACATGGAAGAACGGTGGCCCAGGCAGGTTGTATCATTGGCGGCAGGACTCAGCTGGCACCCGAAGTACTGAGGTGGTAGCCAAGGCCCTTCTCACTGCGACGCCCAGCCATTCACTCAGTATTTATTGAGCCCCTGCTGGAAGCCAGACACTGTTGTAGGGACCAGGGACACAACGCTAGAATTGAGTGAGAAGTGAGTAGACGCGTACATCTGTGCCCCATGAGGCGGAGATGAGTGTTATGGGGAGAGTCAAGTAGGCGAAGGGGGTCAGGGCTTCCAGAGGTGAGGGTGGAGATGGTACTTCAGAGCGAGTTGGCTGGAGTCCTCCCTAACAAATCGGCACTGAACAGACACCTGCAGGAGGAGAAGGAACAAGCCACAGCCTCCCCCGGGCGGAGAAGAGCCAGTGCCAGGGCCCGAGGTCGACCTGAGATCGCTGGTGGTGCTTGATGAGGAGCAAGGAGGCCAAGAAGGACCCAGCAGGTCAGAGCAGTGACCTCCAGGTAATGGAGGTCCTCAAAGCCAGTGCAAAGACTCTGGCTTTTACTTCAAATGAAGTGGGGAGCCAGGGAGGTTTGGGGCAGGGGACGGGCAGGGTCTGACTGAGGGTTGAAAAGCATCACGTTGCTGTGAGAAGACCAAAGCAAGAGCTAAGAAGCAGGGAGACCTGTTGGAAGGCTAGTTCCATAAGACAGGTGAGAGATACCAGTGGTTGAAGCAGCGTGGTCGACTCTAGAAATAATCTGAAGGTAGAGCTTAAGTTTTGCTGCTGGGTAGGATGTGGGGCGTCCGAGGAGTGCAGGAGTAAAGAATGACTTCAGGGTTTTGGCTGAAGCAACTGGAAGGATGGATCCTCTCTCCCACGTTGCCCCCTCCCCAAACAGAGAAGGCTGCGGGAAAAGTGGGTACGGGGGAGGAACCCAGCGCTCAGTCCTGTCCACTGTCAGAGGTCCTGGGAGATATGTGGTCATACGTGTTCAGAAGGGAGGGCTTGCCTGGGGATTTAAATTACAGGTGGTACAGAAAGCCATGGAACCGAATGAAAGAGCCTGTGGAGGAGGATGAGATGGAGAAGGTCAGAGGATGAGCCTGGGGCAAGAGAGGAGACTGGAGGAAACCAGCCAAGGGGCGAGACAGGTGCAGGCAGGGAGGGAGGAGGAGAAGCAGGTGAGTCTGAGCTCCCACCACGACACCATTTGTTTGAGAATCTGAATGGGGCTTAGGATCCCCAGAACAATGGACTTTTTTGTCCAGGAGGACACAGCCGAGTGGTCGTGCAGGAGCCTCACAATTGCTCATCAGCCTCTTCACATCTTTAAGGCGAGTCTAGGCCTTTCCTTCCCTCTCTCTCTCCCTCTCTCCTCCCTCCTTTCTTCTTACCTGACTTCACACCTTCTCTTATGCCCTGCCTTGCCTCCTCCATGCCAGGTGCCACGTTAGTTAAGGAAATGGGCAGACCAACAACTCATCGATATCAAATAGGATGGGGATTGTAGCAAAAGTGTTCCAGAAACTTAGAGGCCAGGGAAGAATTTCCTGTGCTTGTGTGGTTTGCAAAGCACCTTCACCTTCAATTCTCTCCTGCGGTGGTTGAGGGGAAGCGGGGGTTCTTAGAGCAGAGCACGGGGGGGGGGGGGGGGGGGGGCAGGCATGCCATCTCCGGACTCCACCCTGGGTTTCCAGCAGAGACCGCGTGAAGCCACGGCAGATCTGAGATGATGGCAGTCTTCTGCAGTGGAGGCTATAGTGTGCCTCCTGGACCCCAGGACAGAGACGCTCATCGCCCTGCTGTCCAGTGTGGCTGCTGACGGCTCAGAGCCGAGTTCCTCTCCAGGAACTGCCTTCGGCTAAGGGGAGGTGCCTTGCCCAGGCTTATACCACATTCCTAGGGCAGCCCACAGCCAGCGGCCGATTGGTGCAGGAGTTCAAAGGCCTGCCCCCCTTGCCATGATTTGGGACAATTCTGAAGGTGCATCTCAGCTCTTTGCAGCATCAACTGAGGTCCCCATTGTAACTGCATGGTGGCCCCACTTCTCCCTCTGCCCAACCCTCCTTTTCTCACTTCCCAGGACAGCGCCCCCAAGTGCAAACCCCAGTCAACAACCCGCAAGTTCATGCATCGCAGAATCTATGCACCATCCATTCCCCACTTCCTCCACCCTAACAGAACCCCAATTTTGTTTAGGTACCTACCCACCTCCACCCTACCCTGGGCTTCATGAGAACCGATGCCACTCCCAGCACGAGAGGTGGGTCTTGATGATCCTAAGCCAATCAGAACACAGCATTCCTCTTCCAATGGCCCGGGGATGGACACCCGAGTCAATGGGCCCAGTCAGATGTTCAGGAGCCTCCAACTCCACGAGGGGTGTGAATGTCGAAGAAGGAAGCACATTACCCAGAATGCCACTGGCAGCCAGCCCAAGACAGAGGAAGCCACCCATGAACGAGGCTGAGCCTGAGGCCAGCGGCAGGGATGGAACGACTTGACTTCATGGGGACGCCAATCCCAATCCGCAAGGCTTCGGAGTGTTTGCGCCAGTCTGGGCTGGAATTTTCCGTTACTTTGTGCCAAAATAATCCTGATACAGGTGAGTGCATTCACGGGCTACTGGCTGCCCAAACCTGCTTTGCTGGCCCGCCGGTACTCTTGCTGGGATCTTGTTTGAGGCAGAATTTTTCACTCAAAAGGGACTCGGGGGCACAGGGTCCTTGTCTTCAGCCGCAGAGGACCTTCGGGTGTGAAGCTATGAGGGGAAATCCCTTATCTCCAAACTCCTGCAATCTTCACGTGGAGGGTGCCACCCCCCAGCCTGTCTGCCCCTTGTCATTCATGCCTCCTCAGAGGGCGTGACATGTTTGGATTGGGGGGTTCGGAGGAGAAATGGGGCAAGTGCAGTAGCCCAGCCCATTCTCCTCTTCCTTGTCTTGGGGAGCTGTTGTTCCCACAAACAGCCTGCAATCTCTTCTATTTCCCAGACTGTACATTTCAGGTTGGACTGACACGTGGGGAAGCCTGAGGCAACCCAGTTCTGCGTGTGTTGGAGGGGCGATTCTCATTCGGGGGTGCAGTACTGAGAAGCCCACTTGACTGCACATCTAAGCCACATTCTTAATATCTCTGTGCTAATATCTTTGTGATATGTTTGATTTTTCAAACTCCTTACCCTCACCAGACCCCAACAAAAGCCTGCAGCACAGCCTACTGGTTGGAAAAGCCAACGGTAGGAGCAAAGTCAAGCAGGAGGCGGGAGGGGGGTGACCTTGAATGCTTCTTCCGATCTGAGACCTAGACGGTCTCTTATCTGACAAGGGAAGTGCCCCAGTTCTGTCGAAGAAACAATGTTTTTGTCCCCTTACACTTAATTCTGAAAGGCCTTGCGCAATGAGTAGCAGAGAACACCATTAGTAGCGGTTTTATAAAAGTTGCCGAAACTTCCCCGGGCTCATCTGAAACCTCCGTCCGGCCCTCTCCCTCCTTTTCTGCGGGACCCCCTGGCTTGGGGGCTGAAGAGAGGACAGCAGCTCCTCGCAGAGCTCATGAAGGTTTGCTTTTTCCTTGCCCAAAGCCACCCTCAGTGAGTCTCCCCGTTGGGGTCATCTCGGTTGACTTGGAGGGGTATTATTTATTCACCGTGAAATGATCGCCGGCCCTCTTCCAGCCCAGTGACAGGCTCTGACAAAGAGCCTGGCTCCCCCAGGTCTCTGCCCGCACCCCCTGTCTGGTCTCTCCCATGAAGTGCCCTGACCCTGGACTTGACTGGCTCTGCCTCCCGTCAGCACATTTTAGCTAAGCGGCCCCACCCTACTCTCTTAGGAAGAGAATAAAGGAAGGCTTGGTGCCTCCCAGGCGGGATTGAATTCCAGATCATTCATAATAAAAACACACTAAACCAAGCAAACAAAGCAGATGCTCCCTCAGCCTGTTTATTATTTCAGCCTCAGCTTGGACATTTCATGGCTTCGGGACATGTCTGCAGGCAGCCACCCAGGGACCCTCCTTCCCATTGTCTGGGGATGGGGGTGGGGGCATCAGCCTGGGGCTTTCGTGGCAAGGACACAGGAACCACCAAAAATGAGAAAAAGAACGCTGAGGGCCAGGGGGACCAGACTCCACTTCCGGCTGGGAAGGGACCTCATTGGGTGACCTTGGGCGAGGAACTTGCCCTCTCTGAAGTCTTGGCTTCAAAAAGTAACCATGTGCTAGCTTAGGTTATTGCAGTAAATTGAGGGCAGCACTGTTCACATTGGCCAAGTGTCCATCGATGGTGGAATGGATAAAGATGTGATCCAGCCCCAAGAAAGAAGGACATCTTGCCACTTCGACAATACGGATGGTTCTTTAGGACATTATGCTAAGTGAAATAAGTCGGACAGAGAGACAGATACTGTGTGATCTCACTTATATGTGGAATCTAAACAAACCAAACTCACAGAAACCGAGAGTAGAATGGTGGTTACCAGGGTCTGGGAGTGGGGGGTTTGGGGAGAGGTTAAAGGTACAAATACATAACCAGAAGTTGGCCAAGTCCTGGAGATCCAATGCACAGTATAATGATGACACTCAAAATACTGTGTTGCACGCTTCAAAGTTGCTAAGAGAGTAGATCTTGAACATTCTCACCCCAAAGAAGAAATGACAACCGTGTGATGTGACGTCTAGCTGTGCTACGGTGGTCATCATACAGCAACACAGACGTGCATCAAATCAACATATGCCCCTTAAACTTACACAGTGTTAAATGTCCATTATATCTCAATTAGAAAAAGTAAATCAAGATTAAGAGTGTGGTCTCTGAAGGAAGAACACCTGGCTTTGAACTCTGGAGGGGTGTGTGGTTGACTCTACCTCTTTATCTTCCAGCTCCCTCAACCGTAAAGAGGTCATGAGTACAACTCAGGGTTGCTGGAGATGCGAAGAGTAAGTTCCCCGGCAGTCAGTCCTCAGCAAGCACACGGCTCTCAGGGCATGCTCTCAGCCCTCAGCGGATTCGTCATCACCACCATTATCCCTAAGACGTGCGCGGTGTGTGAGAGCAGGAAGCCAACAGAGAGTGAGTGAGTGCAGGGGGGTGGCAGAATTCTGCAGAGGCTCAGTGTGGGCGCAAAGTCGGGGGCAGTCACATCCACTGAGGGGTCGTGAGAAGTTCAGGAAACTCTTGAACTTGAGCTGAGCCTGGTGCTGCTGCGTCTGACGTGGCTGTGGGCGTTCATGGACGAGAACAGAGGGAGGGAACGGCAGTGAAGCACGGGACAGCCTGGCATGTCTGGGAATGGACAGGGCTGGGATGGGGCGGGGATGAGGAGGCCCGGGCTGAGAGGGGACCCCGGGGGACTTGGTGGCTCCTGGTGGGTCTTGCAGGCTTTTCCCATGCACGGCATGGAGCGCTGCTGTGTTTCAGGCAGAGGAGGGAGGTGGCCAGTTCTGCGATTTGGGACTCACACCCCAGCAGCCAGTGGGGACAGGATAGAGGGTCCAGCCAGGAGGCTGTGACGCCGCAGCTTGGACCAGAGTGATGCAGAGCTGACCTGGGCAGTGGGAAGAGACAGCAGGAAAACGCAGTCATAGACGCAACTGGCATGGTGACTACCAGAAGGAAGGGGCTGGGGGCAGAAGAGGGTAAAGGAGGGGTCAGTGGTGATGGAAGGAGACTTGACTCGGGCTGGTGATCACACAGTACAATATACGGATGACGTTTGATAGCACTGTCCACCTGAAACCTATACACTTTTATCAGCCAATGTCACCCCAGTAAATTCAATAAAAATACATTTTGAAAAAGAGACGTTAAAAAGAAAATGCCTGTGGTGGCTACGACGGGAAGCCAAACAACAGAACCATTTGCTGAGAGCTTACCAGGGGCAGCCGCTGCCGGAGTCCTCGCGCTGGACTCCTGTCCTGCTGCAGGGGAGGACGACGAGGCCCAGGGAGGGCCGCGGAGCTCGCACAGCTGGCGAGGGAGAAGGAGGCCTACCCGGCAGTCGGGTCAAAGCGCTCCCCAGCTGTAACGACGGCGCAGGGCTGCCCCCGAGAATGGCTAACTTTACTGAGTGCCGGCCGGACGCCTGGCCTCGTTCTCAGTCTCGCCCAGGGTCAGCCAGTGAGTAAGTGGCGAGCTGTGAGTCAAACCCAGACAGTGGTGTTCCCGGTCCACGCTCCTTCTCACAACGCCGAACTGCCTTGGACGTCCCAGGGGTCCCGGTGGGTGTGGTTGTCCACGGCATTGCTGTCCCCGGAGCCACATGGATAATGCTACATTTTCTTGTGGCCACATTAAAAGAAACAGGTGAAATGAATTTTAAGGACAAATTTTATTTGTCCCGATCAATACATTTAAAAAATCATTTCCACGTGTAATCTTTACTAAAATGATGAATGGCATGTGGGATGCTCTCGTTTTTGTACTCCAGGTCTTTGAAATTGGATGTGTATTTTATACTCACAGCTCATCTCAACCGAGCCACGTGTCAGGTGCCCAGCGGGTATTCGTGGCTAGTGGCCACCTGATTGGGCAGTGCAGGCTTGAGGAATCTACGTACAGCGAGAAGGAGGGGGGCAAGGATGGAGCCCCAGGGCACATGGAGGCGGGAGAGGGGCTGCAAAGGAGGCAAAGGAAGTCTGGTTGGAGAGAAAGCAGGAAGGGGGGTGACAGTGATGTTCCGGAACCTTCAGCGGACAGGTCAACAGTGACAAATGGCCAAGGAGCAAACCAAGGGGCTGAAGACTTCATTAGGTTTGTCCGTCTGGAGGGCATGCACGATCTGTGCCAGGTAAAGTCCTGGGAGGGGGAGCCGATCTAGGGGCTGGAGAGTGAGTGGAGACCGCCGCTGCGAGCTCTTGTGAAACTTGGCCGAAGAACGAGGTCGGAAAGGCATACCGGCTCTGAACACTCATGCACTCCTTTAAAATTCGAGTGAGACCTGAACATGCTTCATGTTGACAAGCTGCCCTTTGGAAGGTAGCATTGAGAACTCGGCCGAGAAGGATGGACAGGCAGCCACGTCCCAGGGGTATGCGGGAACATGAGAGCCAGAGCTCAGAGGCCAAATGAACTCTGAACAGGAGAAAAGACCACGGAGACGGGGAGGAAGGTGTGAGGGAGAGCAGAGATGTACGAGCCAGTCTACAGTGAGCCAGAAGGCCACGAGATGATGTCCGCCAGCCTCACCAGCTCTGCGACATGGGGCTTGAAGACAGCAGTGAAATTCTAGAAACACCACAGTGGGGATGGGAAAGACGCTGATTAGGTAGAAATAAAAGCTTCACCAAGAGGACCCTCTGGGGCCCCACTGAGGCCGGAGACACTGCATCTGTAGCTGCAGCATCATGTCGGTGGTGAGAGTCTTCTCCAGTGTACTCAGCAGCCTTAGGATGTACTGAAGTCATGGAGGTAGGGAACACCACCTCTAGATCCCTGGATGGGACCCATGAGGCTCAGAGAGGGCGTGTGACCAACCTGAGGTCACACAGCCAGGATGTGAGAAGATTGTCGGAGTGCAGAGCCTGCTGCTGCTACTTCTCCATATTCCCGAGTGGATGGAGACGTAAGAATACGTTTGTGGAGCCCCTTGTGGACATGGGTTCCCTGTCTCCCTCCTTCCTCACTTGTCAACCCCAGCTTGGGCCAGAGCCATGGCCATTGTGTACAAGGGGGAGGTCTGGAGGGGGGAGCTGCTAATGAGGGCAATCCTCCGTTCCAGAGGGGAGACACGGTCCGAGGTGAGTGAAGTCCTCTGGATGATCCAAGCTCCTAAGGAGGACGGGGCGGCAGGGTCTTCCTGGGGCTGCAGCAGAAGCACGGACTTTGCTCCGAGCTGCTCTGAGGCAGCTCTGCCTCGAGGTTCCGGATGATGCCAGCCCGTGCTCTCTGTGCCTGTGCCCTGGTCTCTACTTCCTGGAATGCGCTCCTTGCTCCTCTATCTTATACGTACTCACTCATGAAAGCCCTGGAGCCAGTGGCCTCCTCCAGGCAGCCTTCCTGGCTCACTCCAGCTCACAGAGTTTCTCCCTCCTCCTCTGAACTCCCACAGGCCTCTGTGCCACTTGGGGTGTTTACTACTCACTTAACTCTGAACATGTGCTCATTCATTTAGTCTACAAATATTTATTGAGGGCGCTGTGCTAGGCACTGAGAATATGGAAATAAATAAGACAGAGACAAGGGAATTTTGTAGTTGGGGGATGCGGAGAGTAAATAAACAGATAGATAAAATGGAGATTAGATGGATAGGTAAAAGTAGGTAGGAAACAGCAGGTGCTTTGAAAGACAAGCAGGGGCGTGTGATGGAGCATGTACTGCTGTGTGTCGGTTGGATTTGAGGGACCTCCTGAAGCCATCAGGCCGTTTGTAGAATTCCACTGAATGGGATCTGGCTTGACTACACCGCACTTCCTCCCGGCCTCCACGCCACTTGGTTGTCGGAAAAATCAGATGAGATTCCGCAAGCAGCATGGAAAGCACAGACTGCGGGGTCTCGCTGATCTAGGTGCAAACTCTGGCTCAGGCACAGATAAATGTCACGACCAGAAGTGAGTTTGTAAGTTTTTCTGGGGCTCAATTTCCCCACGTGTGAAATGGAGCTGCTACTTACACCCGTTCTCACAGGGGTGGGAGGGCTAGCCTTTGAGTCTCTATGTCTGTGTCTCTCTGTCTGGCTGTCCAATCGACCGATAACCTGACTAGCTCTCCAAGTGACGGCTATTATTACACGCTCAGTTCTAAAAAGCACAAGCCGTGCCGCAGACAGACGTGGTGTTTTGAGGATGGGTCTGGGAACCAGGGTTTGCCGCGCGACCTTGGGAGATTTCTTAACTTCTCGAAACCTTGATTTTCTCATCTGCAAAATGAGGTTAATAATAGCACATTTCTCACAGTTCCTATGAAGATTTAGTGAGATGAACCATGTAAACCCTGAACAGCACCTGGCCCAAAGCAGCCGTCAGCTGCTTGTCGTTAACCATAAGCACCTCTACGGACGAGGTGTCTAGAGGTCTTGTCAAGTCCGATACACGCTGATAGAATTCAAGTTATTTCCTTTGCTTCTTTGGCCCTGTTGGTTTATGTTTTCTGGGCACTGAGGCCTCTCTGGCAGTTGTCCATTGTCCGTAAGAGATTTTAATAGGGGGCAGGGTATGTTAGGTACGGCAATGCTGTACCTAATCGTGCTCACGTGCAGGTTCTGTGGTGACAAAACATGGCATTTAACCCCCGCCCTGCACACATCGCCCTTTCAGGGAGGGTTGGGAGCTGCTGACTGTCCCGCAGGACCTGGGGGCAAGCTCTGCAGCCAGACAGCGGAGGTGGAGCGTGGGGACCAGCCAGGGAACGCTTAGACAGATGCCTTGTCTCTCTGGCTCTCTTGTGAAATATTGAGATAGTAAAGGTCATTGTAAACATTTTTCAAAAACAATAAAGCAATGTGTGTGTGTGTGTGTGTGTGTGTGTGTGTGCTGGGATGTGACTCCCTGGCAAAGGATACCTCTTACTTCACCAGAGTTAAAGGAGGGAGGGCTGAGGTTTGAAAACATTGGGGTGTTTTTCTTCTCATTAAGAAACTTAATTTACAGTTTAGGGTTGGGGCTGTGCAGGCTTCTCTCCCAGTAGCTCAGCCTTGCAGTGGGGTGAGGGTGGAACAGGGTGGGAGGGGGAAGCTTAGGAAAGTGGGGAGAGGGCAGGGGTCAAGAAGCTGGCCATGTGTGTGCTGTCTTTAATGACTCTTCATTCACAGGACAAACAACTCAGAACCTGGGAGTGTGAAAGTATTCAAGAGGGCATCTGGTCAACCCTCTCATTTTGCAGCTGAGGCAAGTGACCCATCAGGAGGGGCAGGTGACTTGCCCAGGTTTCCTCATAGATCAAGGACCAAGACAAGCTCCAAGTCTTTTCAGCACCAGGGGCGCCGGCTTCTCTGCCAAGGAGCCGCAGTGTGGTGTGCGTGGCACTGGCCTCCTGGGTGACGCAGAGGCTACACAGCGAACATTTATATTCTAACAGATATTTATTTCAGTGTGTATTAGGGAAAGTCATGTGGCCCGTAAAAGTCATAATTTATGCTAGTGATACAAAATGTCATTTTGAAGAACATTTCGTTAAGCAAAGACAGAGGGAGTGTGTATGTATGTGAGTTGTGTTAAAAATGCCGGGTAAGGAGCAGCACAGCGGCCTGCGGGGTTGTTACAAACTAGGACTACCGCCCACTCCCTCTTCAGGGCTCAGGTGCTCTGCATCCTCCCCTCCTTTACCAGCATCTTCCTTCCGATTGCAATGCCCGGAAAGCCCAGAAGGCGGGGGAAGGCTGGGCCAATCTGTGCGCTCTCCCCATGCCAGGAGCTGGATCCCTGTGGGGCGCTCCTGCTGGAGAGCGGGGCCTTGGGCCTTTCTCTCGTGCTGTCTTCCAGGAAAGTCTAAGCTCACCCCATGTATTTCCCTTCCTCCCAGAGCTACCTCAGCTGTGACACAACTTAGCCTAAGCTATGAATGGATTACAGCAGACAGACATGTGACCAGCAGCCTCCCCTACAGCCCCTTGTCCATGACAATAGTATGTCAATAGGCCTTCAAGTATTTCAAAGTCTGTTGCCCTGGCCAGTGTTGTCCAGTGGTTAGAGCACAGGCCCACACATGGAAGGGTCCTGGGTTCAGTTCCTGTCAAGGGCACCTACCTGGGTTTTGGGTTCATTCCCTGGCCCTGTCGAGATGTGTATGGGAGGCAACTGATCGATGTGTGTCTCTCACATCGATGTTTCTCTCACTCCCTCTTCCTCCGTCCCTCCCACACTCTCTAAAAATCAATGGAAACATATTTTCGAGTATAATAAAAAAAATAATAAAGTCTATTAAAAAAAAAAAAGACTACAGAGGGTGGCCTTATTTCTGTGCGGGTTCTGTGCTAGGGTTCAAGTAAAATAAAACGAAAGCTCTCCTCGCCAAGTCTTCCGAAGAGCAGTGACCACAGGGCACTATGAGACCATCATTTCATATGTATTGAGTATCTCCTGGAATCAACACCCCCATGAAGGCAGGGCCTTTGTTTTGTTCTCCACTGTAATCAATCTCAGTGGCCAGAACGCTGCCCCACCCATAGGAGGGGCTCAATTCATATTTGTTCAGTAAATGAACAAAGTGTCAGGCCCTATGCTGGGGACTGGGGCTCCAACCACGCTTTCTTCTCTGAAGGTCTAGCCTAGAACACGGATACGCTGCTGTAGACGGTCAGATGGTGCAAAAAGATTGCTGTGCCAGGGCCAGAGCGGGCTCCAGGGAGGGCAGAGGGCAGGAGGGCCGCAGTCGTAGTGCTTGGGCAAGACAGAGAGGGTTTTAAAGCGGCAAAGAGACTTCAGCTGGGATTAGAAGGATGAGCCCCAAGAGGGAGACATCCCAAGGTGTGATCTGAGTACAGGTGGGCTCAGGAGGACCTGGCTTAAGGAGGTGTCACCATGACTGTCCCTGGGGTCATACTCTGGCCAGTTCTGACAACAAACCAGTTGCTGGACTTAAGGACTCCAGCTCCTGTGTCTCTGCTCCCCCGCTCTGCACCCCATTCTAACTGCCCCTCCTTGGTTCCAGCCCAAGGTCTCAGGGCCTCGGGTGCCACTGCAGTGTTGATCTGGGGGTGATGGCATTCAAGACAGCTCTACCCAGAAACACCACCTCCATATAAGGGTTGGAAACAGAGGTGTCCTGGGGCTGGCTTGTTGTTAAATAGTTGGAGATTTTGTGAGCCAGTTATTAAACCATTGTTAGCTTGAAATTGTCCACAGCGGGAATATTTACACCCCCGACATTGGCAAACACGATGAATTAGGCCTTCCCTCCCAGAGCCAGCGTGCCAGCACACCACGGGCGGGGGACCGCACTTGCCTTTTCAATGTTCCACGGGAGGATTTTAAGTGTTGCAACAAACGTTTGGTTACTGTTTTGTTAAAATAAAGGATTTAAAAGCTTGATTTTAAAGCATCAAAAAAACAAACAAACAAACAAAACACACGCACACAAAAACCCAACAACAAAACACACGCACACACACACTCTCGAATGTTTGATGTGCAATTACTTGGGCTGCCTGGGCGATTCTTTTTTGTGAAGCAGTCAGAGTAAGGCTTCCCTTCCACTTGGGTTCTTTGGCGAGGACCTGAGATTGCAGGGCGAGCTGGTGAAACACTGGTGATTTTCCCCAAGCCTGCAGGCACACTAACTGTACAGGTAAGTTGGGTGCTGAGGCTGACACAGGACCAAGTTCATCAAAAGACCCTCCCTGTTCACCTGATGGCCTGGATGAGAAATGTTGTAAATGAAGTTAATGGGATACAATTACCACGAATGTATTTTTCATCTGTTATCATTTCAAGTTTCATGTGGGATTTCACTGGAAAGAGGGTTCTGATGTCACCCAGTATGCATGGTACAGAAGAGGGAATTGAACCATCCCTTCCCCAAGGGATAAGGTCCTTTTGCCTCTAGGAGTGCAGTTTCTGAAAAGTAAAAGGAAGGGAGGAGAGGAACTTTCCAAAGTGAGAACTTCTGGTCCTCGTCATAGTGCCCTTTCTTAGGAGGGAGAGATGTGTGCAGATGTCATCATTTCAGCAGGGAACGAAGTCACCATCCTGCCGCAAACATCTGAACTACACCCATGCCCACTACAGTCTCATGAACGTGCACCTCTGAGGGCTGCTAGCAAGCCTTGGCCCTGTGGTCTCTCTGACCTCATCCCCGACCACCTACCTCTTCCTCTTCCAGTTCCTAGAATTCGCCAAGCTCAACGCTGCCTCAGGGACTTTGCACCTGTTACTCTCTCTGCCAGCAAACTGCTCTCTGCAGATTGACACAAAGCCGGGTCCTTCTCATGGCCTCTATTTCGTCGTCACCCCCTCAGAGGCCTCTTTTGGCCAGTTGGTCTGAACAGCCCTTACACTTTGTCATGTTCCATGACTTCACTCAGCCTCGTTCTTCCTCCGACTCATGGCCTCAGATGATCTTGTAGCTGTCAATACTCCCCACAATATGAACTCCGTGAGAGCAGGGACTCGTCTGCTAGATTCGCTACTGTGTCTCTTGCACATGGCAGGTGTTTGAGAACTATTTTCTGAATGAATAAACGAACACGTGGATGCCAACCATGGTTTCTAGGCACTCTTTTGTCATACGAAGTGGTTTGCAGACTGGACTCCCTGGAGTCTGGAGCTACCTTGGAGAAATCTTGAGGGTGGACTCATGCAAGAGACCAGCTGGGTGGGACTCTAGATTTCCCTTAATTTGCAGCTGCTTCAGATAGACCTGGTTTATATATTGTGCATTTTCATTCTCCATTGGACAGAGGGCTCAGAGACCACAGAGCAAGGCCAGGTCCCTACTGAGGCAGCATCGAGTGGAAGGTCAGGTCCCACACCTTCAACCCGACACTTGGGAGCCTGAGAATAGACACAGGTCGAGTAGGCGTTGCTATGAGGGGTGGCAGACCGATCACCTGGGTCCCGGCACAAGGAAGAGGTCCTGGGGAGAGAAGAGGCCTGATTCTAAGTTTCCTTTCCAGCGGCCCCAGCTCCCTGCCCCTGAGTCATAAGCTACCGATGGGCTGGCTGATGCTTTGTGCTGAGGCCGCGTGTGAGAAGCCAGCATTTCCCAACCACGGCTCGAAACAATGTTTGCTCCTACACTCACCAAGAGAGCAACAGTCTCCTCTCTGTGGCCTCATTAAATGGGATTATATTTTCACAGCACTCGCTTTCAGAACATTCTTATTTGCTGTTCCAGGCTCTCGGAGAGACAGCCCGAGAGGCTCTGCTGATAAAATGACTCTGGGCACGATAGAGACGGGGAGATGCTGAAATGAATAGCAGCTTTGTTTATTTGGCACTGGAACAGGCCAGAGGAGCTGTAGCAAAAAAAAATAAATAAAGTCCCCCTCTCTCCACAAGAATAAACCTACTCCGGCTGCATGGCCAGCAACACAGTTTACTTCACAGAGCAGAACAAAGGCAAGGAGGCCGAGATGAACTTTTGGAGAAGAAATTTATTTATAAAGTAATTATGGGGTGGGCGTGGGATAGGGCTGGAGAATGGGTAAGATCAAAAGGCATTTGAGATGCCTAATTAGAGAGCCAAAAATAAAAAGCAGCAACAGACTGGGCATGGGTCTAGCGATATGTATCTGTACACGCACCAAGGCATTTATATATACATCTATGTGTACACAGGGCTCCTAAATCTGACTGGGTCCCTCTCTGCAGACCTGACCTGTGTTTCCTTCCCACAGTGGCGAGAAGATAATAGTGATGAATAACACTGCCATTTTCTGAGCACTGGCCCTGTGCCCAGCTCTGTGGGAAGTGCCATGGGCACACAAGGACAGATATCACCATCCTTCCCACTTACTTAGATTCTCTGAACTTCAGTTTTCCCTTCTGTGAAATGGGGATAAGCAAATTACCTACTGCATATAGCTGTTGTGACAACTAAATAAGACAGTGCACAGAAAACACAGAGCACAGGGCCTGGCACCTAGTAAGTGTTCAATAAATGGTGTGCAGTTATTATTGTTGTTCTTCCTGGGTACCCCAAACTCAAAATGTTAACAATTATAATTACCCCCCTCCAAGCCTATCCTTCCTGATTCTCTATTTCAGTGAAAGGAATCATCATATTCTCAACTTTCTTCTGCCCAACACCCAGTCAATTCTGGAGTTCTTTCAATTCTTCCTTTCTTGCATCTCTCTTTTTAAAAAAATTTTTCTTTATTGATTTTAGAGAGAGAGGAAGAGAGAGGGAGAGAGATAGAAACATCGATGAGAGAGAACATTGATTAGCTGCCTCCTGCATGCCCCCCACTGGGGATGGGCCACAGCCTGGGCATGTGCCCTGACCAGGAATCGAATCAGTGACCTCTTGGTGCATGGGTCGACGCTCAACCACTGAGCCACACTGGCCGGGCCTTTCTTGTATCTCTTGACTGCATTTTTATCCCACTCCCCACTGCCTTGACTCCTGCGTGGGTTCAAACCCGTGTTTCTTCTCTGAACGGCTACAGTTTCTTCCTGATGGTTCCCAGGGGCTCCAAACTCCCCCTCTCTTACCAAGAAGACAAAGTCCGAGTTTGAGAGTGCAGTGTGAAATACATCTATGATCTGGCCTTGACTTTTTCCCACTCTCACTTATTTTTCCAGCCTCACTCCAGCCCAGAGCTCTGAAATACTGGCTGTACCTCAGCCCACCTGGGGATACAGAAATGCCAGCGCCTGGCCTGTACTCCACGGGGGAGGGCCCATGTTTACTCGTGGCCTCAGCACAGTGACTACACATACTCACAGTCCTGTTGTTGTGTTTTTTTTTTTTTTGACAAGTGAGTAAATCAGTGGAGACGCCTCCTCCATCATGGTTCAGTTTTATCTGGACTCCCTTCTCAGTGCTTGTCTTGCATTTCTGCTATGGGGTTTACTCCGTCCACTGTGATTGAAGCCAATTGTCTACGTGATCTTCTTCTACCACTTTCCCCAACTCTCCGGCTTTATTGCCTATCAATTTCCACCTCAAGCACTCACCCCAGTCCCAGTGGCCATCTGCCTGTTCCTGGACCACACCCAGGTGGCTCCTGCCCCAGGGCCTTTGTGCATGCTGTTCCCTCTACCGTCATGCTCTTCCTCCTATGTCCACATGGCTCACTCTCTCCTTCCTTCACATGTCCCCTCACAGAAGGGCTTCCCTGATCACACCCCTATCACACGCTGTCCCTCTTTTCCTGTTTCATTTGTTTTCAGAGACCTTTGTCACCTTACACATCGCAGTTTTGTTCATTCTTTTATCATCTGCCTCCCTCATAGGCTGTAAGTCAGCTCCATGGAGACAGAGACTTGGTGTTGTTCAGTATTATAGCTCCTGAGTTAGAACAGTGCCTGGCGTGTAGAACACACTCATTAAGTATTTCTTTTTTTTTTTTTTTGTACAGATAGAGTGGGAGGGAGAGAGAGGAAGGGAGAGAGAGAGAGAAACATCGACGTGAAGGGACACATCGAGTGGCTGCCACCTGCACGACCAACCAGGGCCGGGGACAAACTGCAACCGAAGTAGGTGCCCTTAGCGGGAACCGAACCCGGGTCTCTCCAGACCGCAGGCCGACGCTCTAACCGCTGAGCCAAACTGGCCAGGGCTCATTAAGTATTTCTTGAATAAATGAATGAATGAACATGCTTTGCTTTCCAGTGAACCAGTATTTTTTGAACTGCAAGTTTGAAATGGGTCATCGAATCAATGTAATGGGTCACAACCAACATTTAAAAAATTGAAATAGAATGCAGCAGATTATATCAAAATACCTTGTACGTAGAAAGGACAAATACTCTTCTTTCAAATCTATCTATCTATCTATCTATCTATCTATCTATCTATCTATCTATCATCTATCTATCTATCTATCATCTATTTATCTACCTAATATCTGGGAATCAGGTGACAGGCAAAATGTATTACTTATTGTGATTTGCTATGCAAATTTTTGAAAAGCACTGCACTGTGAAGAATACAATGGTAAGTATTTTAGGCTTGGAAAGCCATAACTATTCAACTCTGACCTTTCAGTGTGAAAACAACTATAGACAATATGTACACATAGGAGTAGGGCTGTGTTACAATAAAACTTTATTAACAAAACTAGGTGGGGGGCTGGAATGGGCCTGTGGTGTTAGTTTGCCAAGCCCTGCACTGGACTCAGTCTAGCACGAGCCTGGGTCTTGTGTGTGTCAATTCTGTGCATTCAGGAGCCTTGTCCTTTTCATCTCTGGATCTTAACAAAGAGTCCTCCATCCCAGGGTCTAGCCCACTCCTTACATCTAACCAATATTCATAAGCATTTACCAAAATATTCAATAAACATTTACTGAGTCCCTAACTCAGAACAGCTGGGCACCAAATCCATCAATGTTTGTTGAATGAATACAAGAGCCCTGGCCTTCAATTCTCAATAGCTCTTGCCCCTCCTCCAATCCTTCCAAACGCTGAGACGCAGAGCTCAAAGGATGTCCTTGGCCTGGCTGCCAGGCGTCGGAAGGGGTGGTGGGAAGTAACAAGAACAAGGAGGGTTTGGTGTACTGTGTAGGGAACTGCCTAATTATCCTGTTTATCAGTTTGCTGGTTCCTTTCCTTTGCTCTTCCCTCTCATAAATCAAAGCTCCTTTTGTTGTTGTTGAGCTCCCGGGTCAGCGATTCTTTTGCCCCTATGTTTATAGAGTTACAGTGTGACCGTGAGACCGAATGGAAGGGAAGGGAGGCACCTGACAAGTGTCAGCTCTGAAATGCAACACTTCAGCTTCCCAGGCGCCGCCGGCATGCAGGGTGCCCGCACGGCCGCCTGGGAGGGGCGGGGGAGTCAGTGGGTGCAGCTGGTGCACCCGGAGACTTACAGTCCGGCGGGGCAGGGAACAGATTGTACGATGACACAGAACAGGGGTCTGCAAACTACACCCTGAGGGGGAATGCCGGTTTGTGTGCGGCCCACGAGTTAAGAATTGTGTTTAAATGATTAGGGGAAAAAAATGTGAAAAGAATGACATTCCGTGCCACGTGTATAATTTAGATTTCAGCGCCCATAGATAACGCTGCCCTGGGACAGCCACGCTCGTTCCCCGACGTGCGGTCTACGGCTGCTTTCACACTGCGTGTTGACCAGAGACCGCGCAATCTGGGAGCCTCAAATGTTCCCAGAGCAAGTGTGCCGACCCGACGAGCGTGGCCAGCACAACGAACGGACATCACCTGGGAGCTGTTTAGAAATGCAGACTCCCAGGCTGGCCCCTCCCAGCTTCGTGAATCAAATCTGCATTCTCGCAAGATCCTCAGGTGACCTGCCAGCACCGGAAAGTGTAGCAAACATTTAGGTCCCAGGGGAAGTGAATCAACATTCCTTAAGTATCAACAACATTTTTAAAGTGCTTTATCTCAGTCTGCAGGGCAACCCTTCACCCACTCGGGGATTTATTAGGGCCATTTTACAGGTGAGAAAATAAAGATTCCCAATCCAGTGCTCACCCAAGGTTATATCCCTAAGAAGTGTCTAATCTGGGATTTGAACTCCCCAATCCATTGCACAACCTGTGGCCTTAACTATTAGGCTCCAGCCCCTCGTGCAAAGAGGAGGCAAGACCACACCCAAAGTGCAGGTACCCAACTGGGGCCCCAAGGTGCCCAGTGGCCACCACATTTTTTTTGTTAATCCTCACCCGAGGATATTTTTTCCATTGATTTTTTTTTAGAGTGGAAGGGGTGTAGGGAGAGAGGAAGAATCAACAATGTGAAAGAGAAACATCAAGTGGTTGCCTCCCGCACATGCCCTGACCAGGGCTGGGATTGAACCTGCAACCTAGGTAGGTGCCCTTGACTGGGAATCAAACCCGAGGCCCTTCGGTGGGTGGGCCAACACTCCAACCACTGAGTCCCAAGGGCCAGGGCCCTCCTGCATGTATTTTATCTCACCTCTATGGTGTTTCAAAATATTTTAAAACCAGGAGAATTCATATCAGAAACACAAAGAACTGGCTTCTCTTTTAGGAATCAGAAATTCAGGCCTCATTGGGCCGCGCGTCTCTTGAGACTTTGCCTGTCTGAGTCCCCACAGTTCCCACCTGGGCTCTCAACTCATTAGGGTAACGACCTGGAGCCAGTGGGCTTCTTGTTGAAATGCAGGATCTGGGTCAGCAGGTCTGGGTTCTGCATTTGCAGGGGCTCCCCGGGGTGCTGAGGCTGCCACAGAGCACACCCTGAGGCACAAGGCTGCAGAGGAGCTCAGGCCTGTCTGATGTCAGGAGCGACACTCACTCGGTCCTGGTCCGTCACTTAGAGCCTCCCCACAGGTGCTGGTCCCTATCGCTCAGGGTGCCTGGGAGCCCCCAGGCCCTTCTCTTCAGCGGTTCACAGCCTCCTCCACTGACCCACTGAATCCTCTAAATACAACCATCTTCTACGGGGAATGTCGGGACGTGGAAAGGCCTGAAGTGCACCCACTACCCCACCGCACTGTCTCCCTTGCATCCTCCTGCCTCGCTTCTGCCGGACAGGGTGCTGGTGTGCAGATTCCGTGGCCTGGAGGCCAGGCGTGGAGGGAGGCAAGAGACAGGCTCTGCCAACAGTGTCTCACATGTCTGGATGGAGGCTTAGTAGAAGCTGCTGATAATTGTGTTTAAGACATCTACTCACCCTGTCCCTAAACACACACATGCACACACACACACACACGCACACATGCATGTACGCACACGCACACATGCAAGCACACACACACATGTGCATGCATGCACATGCACTCTGAAATGTAATGAGCCCACTGTTTCCATCTTGCTCTGGCTCTCCCCACAAACAGCCCTGCCACTGCCACCTGTGAGGGGGTGCCAGCTGCCCCCACGTGGAGCTGTTTCCAAGAAGCCAGAGACGTGGCTGCTCTCACTTCTGGGAAGCGTGGCGGGAGGCTGTTCTGTGCTGTGGCCTCAGCCAGGCAGGTGGCCTCTGCTTGTTTCAGACGTTGCCTCTTGCTGGCCCATAGGAAGAACGGGCTCTGCCTCCACACCCTGGCCAAGGACGGCCTCAGTGGACATGCAGGGTGTGCTCCAAACTCTCTGGAGGCTGTCCCCCTCCGGCATGGGCCCCAGGACCGGTGGAAAAAACGCGCAACCTTCACACACCCGATGTGCCACCTTGTGCAAATCATTTCGTCTCCTTGGCCTCTGCTTATCTCATCTGTTAAATGGGTATCATGATATCAATACCCACCCAGAGGACTGCTGGGGCCTACAGGCCCCCATGTGGGTGTAGCTTGTAAACTGCACATGACAGTCTCATGCTGGGGGGAAAACAAAGCTGCTAATCACACCGGGAGATTGTAGAGGGTGCTCCCACCCCAGCAGGCGGTGTGTGCCCTGTCCTCCGGAGAGGGTCCTGAGGGATGACTTCTCTGGTGCACACAATGCAAGAATGGGTCAGCAGGCGTCACCAGGAGAACAGGGAAAAGGAAAAGGAGATGGTCCTGCTTCTCGGTGTTTGCCAGTCCCCAGACACTTTTCCTGGAGGGGCAGTGTGGTCGGTGCTCACTGGAGCAGGTACCTCATTCTTTCTGAACGAGTCTGTCAAATGGACTCTGTCCCTCTTCACAGAAGGGGACTTGTAGGTGGTGGGGCTGCACACCATCTTTAAACACAGTGCCAGGGGTGGTATTCTTCTTTCTCTCCCTCTCACTTGCTTGCAGGAGTGTGCTCAGTCTTGGCTTCGGGCCTGGGGTGAGGTCAGTCCACCAAACACGAGCAGTTCATATGCAAAGGTCGTGCTGGTCTCCAAGGCACTGACAAGTTCCTTGGGCGGAGCCCTGCGAAATTCTTCATAAATCATCTCTCCAATTAAGTTGGCTGGTTGCCTTGTAATGGGGAGAAACGATTCCACCAGGGCAGCCGCGAAGGTCCCAGGCCGCAGGGGGGAAGGGCCAAAGGACCCTTTGGTTCGAAGCCTCTTTCCACCAATTTACCTGTGACCTTGGCAGAATAATCCTCTCAGGTTAGAGATGTTGAAGGCGTGTGTCCTGGTGTAGGGGTGCTCAGGAATTGTTAATCTCCCGCCCCCTCTATTCCTTTGTCCGTCCGACCTCATCTGATTTGAGTTATCCTGGAGAAGTCAAGGAATTCGTTCAAGGTCACGATGCTGGCAAACAGCAGAGCCCAGCTCAGAACCCAGGGTGGAGCTAGTGCCATGCTCACCCTCTTCGCTCACCAGCCCAGCCCACACTTACACAGGGCTTCACACTTTCCAACTCATCCACACTTCCTAACTCGTCTCCGAGGGAGGAAAGTTACGCATATTTCATATACCTGACACACTGCACTTCTGTTCAAAGGACCGGCCCAGGTGGATGCTGCTGACCCCCGGAGCACAGGGCTGGCAGGACGGCTCAGGTTTCTGAAGCCAGACCGACCCTCTTTCCAGTGATCCAAGGCTGGCACAAGGCAGCGGGACTGGCAGAGGAAGTGCCACCAGTGCTTAGGCTTAAAGTAAGAGCCAGCACTTAACCCTAAAGCCTGAACCCTTACAAGAAAAATGAGTTAACGACCCGGGTGATTTGCTTTCAACATGACAAACATCAGGCAAGCCAGAGTCATAACACGGCTGTTTCAGTTTGCTTCTGTTTGTCCGCATGGTCCTGACATTTTGTTATCCAAAGGAAGAAAGAGATCTTCAGAAATCTTTACGGAATATGTGTGTGATCCGACCATTAATTCCTAACTGGGCAGGTCATGGCAGATAATCACGCCCCAGGTCCATAACCTCACAAAAGGTTTCAGGAAGCCCTGCTCATTGTCCTGGGTGTCTAGGCTGGCACACCTTTGAGATGCCAGAAGTAGTTCTCTCCTCCAGAGCCCTGCAGGAGTCTGGTGCCCGCCTTCTCCCACCCTCCTGACAGCTTCCTTACTTTCCCTCCTTAAGTCACATGTATAAAACACACCGAGGAACAGCTATTCCCCAGAGCATTGGAGAGCTTGCTTCCTGGCATTGTCTCCAGTTTGGCGCAAATGAAGTCTTATAAAGATGGGGGGGAAAGAGGGGCATCTGTAATACTTTCAACAATAGAGATACATTTCCAAAAATTCTGTTTTTTTTTTATCCTCACCCGAGGACATTTTTGCATTTATCTTCAGATAGAGCGAGGGGGAGAGAGGAAGAGAGAGAGAAACATCGATGTGAGAGAGACACATCGAGTGGTTGCCATCCACACGACCCCAACTGGGGCCGGGGACAAACTGCAACTAAGGTACATGCCCTTAGCAGGAACCGAACCCGGGTCTCTCTGGTCCGCAGGCCGACGCTCTAACCGCTGAGCCAAACCGGCCAGGGCCAGATTTAGATATTTTTTATGTGGACAGTATACATAGTACACACACACACACACACACACACACACACACAGTTGATTCAGTCAACACTGCCTTGATGAATCCTGAACCATTGTTCCTAAGGGAAAGACAGGGTTAGGTTCCATTAAGCCTCTTGTTACAACATTTTCATCAACTGATCAATATGTAACTTTATGTTGTGTTTCTGTTTAAAGACTATATTTAATATATACTGTTTTCCTGTTTAAAGACACTAATATACATTGTTGATCCATTGACATCGAACTCATCGCCAACAGCGCTGGGACCCGCACCCGAACAGCTGACCTGACGTGCCTCCTGCACAGGCACTGGGCAGCCTTCTTGCCCTTAGGAGCTCTAGACAGCTCTCCAGCTCTATGCCCGGGGGCATCTCATACACTGACGTCGCCCACAAAAAGCACCAGAGCATGCAGGTGTGGCGCTAACTAGAGAAGGGGCGCTTGTCTCCAGGGTGGGAGCTGGACGCAGAAGGCAGAGGTGGGAGGTGGGCGTTGAGAGGGAGGGCGGCGGAGGGGGCGTGGGCCCTGGCCCCTCCTCTTCCTGCCCGGTTTGGCAGGGCCCAGAGCATGCCTTCCCTGGGACACCTTGCAGGCTGGAGCTTCTGCCCGCTCGCACTTGCCGTGGCATCTGCTAGCGTCAGACACAGAGTGACTCTCTTCCCTGGCAGTCTTCCAGATGCTGGGGAAGCTTTGATTTCTTAACGGTTCCCCTGGGCTCCATTCCTCCATTTGCTCATTTTCTAGTCCTCCCTCTCCATTACCGTGTTATTGGGCCACCTACTCCCACTTAGAAATCGACAGTGCCAGGAAAGCTCCCTGAGTGAGTCAGCCCGAGAAGAGCCCCGAGTCCAGGTCGCTCGGAGCTGCTGACAGCGGCGGCACGGGCCGAGCTGGGGTTGCAGGACGCTGGGGCCGGTGGAAACATTGTGTTTAGGAGCTGCCACCCCGACCTCCCAGAACAGACAGGCTGTCTGCAGGGGTGACTCAACCCTGTCATTCACACTCCAGGCTCCTTTGAGGACAACGAACCCTGTGCATGGAGGGGGGTGGCAGGCTCCCTGGGTCTGGGCTTACTGAGCTGTGACCATGGATATGCCCGTCACCTCCCGCAGCTCAGGTGCCGGAGCCAGACTGCCTGCACCCCAACTGCACCACTTACTCCCTGCACCTCAGTTTCCTCATCGGAAAAACTGGGATTCCAACAGCATCTTCCTCACGGGGTGGTTCTGAGGATTGCACTCAACGACTGAATATATATTAAGCACTTAGAACAAGGCCCGCATTGGGTAAATGCTAGAGAACATCCACTTTTGTGATTATTGTGGTTATTGTTAT
Organism: Molossus molossus; assembly: GCF_014108415.1. Taxonomy (NCBI): domain Eukaryota; kingdom Metazoa; phylum Chordata; class Mammalia; order Chiroptera; family Molossidae; genus Molossus; species Molossus molossus. The sequence goes on along the minus strand of NW_023425345.1, from coordinate 9,425,682 downwards.
TACTACTGTTCTTGTCTCTGAAGTTTGGAATGGGACCGAATTATCTCAAAGGTCTTTCTTTCCCTTCCGGTAATTGTTTCTGGGGATGCTCCCCTGCTGTGTGGCCTTGGGTAAGACCCTTCCCCTCTCTGGGCCTTCAGTTCTCGTCTTCTAGGTGAGATGCTGGGACTCAAGCCCTGACAGTCTGAAATAAGGATAAGGCGACCCCCACGGTGGGGTCAGCTGGTTATCACCCTGTCTCCTGGGGACACTGAGATAATCAGTAAGTGATCAAACGATTTATATTTGTAGTGGGTTTTTAAATGCCCATTCACTGAGCATTTCCCTGGCACCTGCCTAAACCTTGACTGGTTTATTGTATCATCATGACAACCCCAGGAGAGAGATTACTGTCTCCCAGTTAGAGAAGGAGACACTGAGGTACAGAGATTAAGCAATTTGCCTCAGGACACACTGCCAGCAAACGGTCAACCCAGATTCAAACCAACAAACCTGACTCCGGATTCTACAGACTTGACCCCACACTAGACGGGCGGCTGGCCTCAACCTGGCTCCTAACCCTTTGATGGTAACATGGTTATGCCATTCCTGTCAATGGACTGCGCTGAGCATTGATTGAAACCATGAATTCTCACTCTTTAAGGTAATGTAGGACACATCTCCGCAATGTCTTAACCTTTGGGAGGGCCACAGGCCCCTGTGAACAGCTGAAAAAAGTTATGAAGCCTCTTGCCCCCCAAAATGTTCACACCACATATATATATATATATATATACACAATTGTCTCCGTTTCAGGGGGTTCAAACATCTCCGGCTAAGAACCTGACACAATGCTTAAATTCTCTCAAAAGTCTCCATGAAGTATTCATCTTTGCTAAACTCTGATCGATGGGACCTCCTACCTAGAGGACCATCCATTCCATGAATTCTCCCCTCTGATTGCTAGAAAGTTGCTTCTTCGACACAACTGACATTTGTTCCACCTAACTTTGCGCCCAGCTTTGCCTGCCAGATGTTGTGTGGAATCGGTCCAATCTATCTTTCCATGACAATTCTCCATGTTTCTGAAGATGCTGGCCACACTGTCTCTAGCCCTTCGAGGCTAAACGTCTCTTTCCTCCTGTTCAGCTCAAATTTCCCTGGACATACTCGTTTGTCGACAGCTGTCTCAACACCCGGGACTGATGCACAGCCCGGAACCGATTCAATCTCTGCTGGGCATGGCCAGACCAGTGCATGTTCTGGATCTCAGATCTTCATTAATATGTCCTGAGAGTGGGTGACATTTTTATTTTATTTTATTTTTTTTATCCTCACCCAAGGACATTTTTCCATATTTTGTTCAGATAAAGTGGGAAGGAGAGAGAGAGAGAGAGAAACATCGACGTGAAAGGGACACATTGAGTGGCTGCCACACGCACAACCCAACCAGGGCCGGGGACAAACTGCAACTGAGGTATGTGCCCCTAGCGGGAACCGAACCCGGGTCTCTCTGGACCGCAGGCCGACGCTCTAACCGCTGAGCCAAACCGGCCAGGGCTGGATAACATAAAAACCATATTTTACTTAAAAATATAACACACACAAAGAACCGCATAGTGCAAAAACGACTGTTCAATGAACTCTCACAAAGCAAACACCCACGTAACACCCGAGTCAAGAACTGGAGGTTGGCCCACTTCCCTCCCCCATGGACACAATGTACTTTTATGCTAACAATGTTCTCGCTTTTAAAAAAGTTTTATCACCTAAATAGGTATCCCCCGTAACACTATAGTTTAGTTTCCTTGGGTTTTTGATTTTACATAAATGGAATCATCTAAATAGGAATTCTTTGTTATCTGACGACGGTGTTTGTGAGATCCATGCATGTTGTTATACATAGTCGTAGTTCATTCATCTTCATTGTGGGACATTTTCCATTTGTCTGAATATACTGTAATTCATGAATCTCTTCTGTTATTAATGGACACGCAGGCTATGCCTGGGTTTCCGTAGTTAGGAAGAAGCTGCTATAAACATGGGCGGGCACATGCCTGCCTTCAGGCTGGGCATACCTAAAAGAACATGTGTGACTTCAGCCGAGTGGACAATATCAAGCTGTATTCCAAAGCAGTTGTACCAATTCACACTTTCACTAGCTGTGTGTGGGCGTGTGTTCCAACTGTCCCATGGCATTGTCAACACTTAGTATTAGTAATCTTTCTAACTTTAACTCTTCTCGTGGTTATATGGTGGCATCTCACTGTGGTTTGTGGTTTTGATTTGCATTTTCCTAATGAGTAATGGGACTGAGCCCATTCTCATCCATTTATTGGGTATTTATGGATTAGAGGTTTTGGCCACTCCTACTCATCTGACTCACACTGCACTTCCAGCCAAACAAACTGAAATCTTTGACAGATGCTATTGCTTAGTCATATCTCCCTTTCTGGCTTCATTTGGATTTTGGACCCCCAAAGTAGGTCTGAACATTTTTATTTTTATCTCCCCCCCCAGGACCCACTTTTGCATTTATCCTCAGATAAAGTGGGAGGGAGAGAGGGAGGAAGAGAGAGAGAAACATCGATGTGAGAGAGACACATCGAGTGGTTGCCACCTGCACGACCCAACCGGGGCCAGGGACAAACTGCAACTGAGGTACATGCCCTTAGCGGGAACTGAACCTGGGCCTCTCTGGTCCTCAGACTGATGTTCTAACCTCTGCACCAAACCAGCCAGGGTAGGTATGAACATTCTTAATAATAATGATGGCCGATATTTATTGAGTGCCCACTGTGTTCCAGGCTCTGCACTTGGTGTATAGTGTCTCTTAATCCTCACAGTTTATGAGGTTGATACTATTATTATCTTCACTTCACATAAGAAGAAACAAAGGTGGGGAAGCTAAGAAATTTACCTAAGGTCTCACAACTAACAGGGAGTAATCTAGATTCACATCAATGCCCTTTGCAACTATAACGTAAGGCCTCCCAAAGATGGAATGGTTAAAAACTGAATAATACAATGAATATGTAACTCTTCAAATGGAGAAAAATAGTTGCAAAGCATGGCAAAGAATTAATGTGCTTAATATACAAAGAGTTTTTTCAAATTAATAAAAGGACAAGTATCTCAATAAAGAAATGGTCAAAGGTTTCTGAGGTCAGGTAAACCTGGGAAATCCCGCTCATTTTTTTTATGTTCTTTTATTCCCTACAATGTATATGAACAAAATTTATGACTCTGAGAAATTCTGCAATAAAACTTATTTTAACACAGAGTTTTCCAAACCTATAATTGTAGCTGTAATTCTTTGGAACAGATTTGGATGCATGTTGAACTCTATAATAGCTACTGTTTCCCTTGGTGTATAGTCTGGCAAAACGTTCAGCAAAGGAAAAAGGAAATGAAATTAGTTTTGTCCAGGGTTTCTCAATCTCGACACCACTGACATTTCGGGTTGTCTGAGTCTCTGTTGGGAAGGACTGTCTCGGGCACACGGAATGTTCAGCAGCATCCTTCATCCTTGGCCTGCACCTGGTAGGTGTTAGATGCCAGCAGAACTCTCACCCGCTGTCATGACAACCAAAATTGCATGTAGACACATCCGGAGGCCTCCTGGGGGCACAATCATCCTCCCTCATAAGAACCATTGGTCTAGTTGGACTGGTTTCTGAAGAACTCATGGTGTTCCCCATGAGTACCTCCTCCCTATGTCTCCCCAGACAGCACAGTGCTCGATTTCTCTGCCTGTGACATCTGCTATTCTTGTTTTAATATAAGAAGGTATCAATTCACCTCTTCCTTCAAGTCTTTCTTGTTTGTTAGGCTTCCTCACATTTCCAGGCACGCCAACCCACCTACAATTCCCCTGATGTGGAAGTTTTTTCCATCTTTTCACCCCCCAGGTGAAATGAAGCTCCTTCCTTCCATCTACATTAAAATTCTCTTCCTTCAATCCCCTACGCCCCGCATGGCCTTCTACCAGAGCCCCCAAACGCATCATACTTAATTATTTATGTGTCTGTCTCCCTAGTTCCTTGAGAGCAGAGACTATTCGTCCTCCGAATCTCAGCGCAGGGTAGGTACCGATCACCATGTATGAACAAGGGGGCATGTAAAAGATGGTCAGTGATGTCATCCACGGGGCGCTCGGTGGATTTCCGGCAGCACTGAGTTCATCCACATTCTCTCTGCCAGCTTCCTCCCAGGCATGTGCTTTTCGCTTGCCTCCAGGCAGACAGTGTTCCTTTTGGAGAGGCTGAAAGCAGCATGGAAGGTACCAGTTTTATTTTACTCCCTCTCAGCCACAAACATGACGTCATCCGCTCAGACCGTTCCGATCGTTTGCTCGTTCCGAACAGAAAGAGAAGAGCCCTCCTCCCTTGATCTCACCGTTTCTGTAAACCTCCGTTTATTCCGCTTGGTGTTTCCCATCCCCGGAGGTGTGGCCTCCTTTCCACGTTTTGTGAGTCCCTTTTGGGTCTGAGTTTCTCAGAGGTGACCCCCTCCCTGCCGAGCATTGTGTCACTCTCTTTAAGTATTTCCTTCCTTTTATTTCCTGTCTGGGATTATTTTAAGTGTTAGAAACAGAATTTAATTCTTGGGAATTCTCTAACTTTCCTGGGATTGTCCAACATGGTGGCCGTGGGTGGAAAGAAAGGGACACATTTGAGAAATGTTAATAACGGGCCAGTGCCCAGACTTGGTGACCATTTGGACACAGAGGAGGAGAGGGAGCAGGCTGTCTGGGGGGGTCTCGGGCATGGTCTGTGGGGTTTCGGAGCCTTCCCGGGGAGACAAGGTGGATGTGTAGGGGACCAGGACGGGAGCCTGGCACTCTCCGTGGGAGCTGTGACTGGGGCTGGCTGCTGGCGTGTGGATGGCCACAGAAGACCTGGGAGCAGACTGGTGTTCAGAGGGCGTGTGCTGGCGGAGTAGACAGCCGGAAGTGTAGACAGCCGGAAGTGTAGACAGACAGTGGAAGAAAGGGCCTTGAAGGAAACTGAAGGGCGGTCAGAGAGAGCGGAGGAGAGCTGGGAGGAGAGCTGGGAGGGGGACCTTAGTGGAACTGAGGGGTGGGAGGAGAGGCCGTGGGGAACAGACACAGAGATGTGTCTAAACAGGGGTTCACTCATCCACACAGGCCACCAACAACCGGAGGGGCCACTGTGCACCAGGGCTCAGTAGTGGGGGCAAACAGGCAGAAGCCCCGCCCTCACGATGTGTACTTTTTAGGGAGCTGTGTGTGGAGGGAGGACTTATTTTAAAGACGGTTATTAGAATTCTCATCACTCCACAGATGGAGAGGCCAAGAGAAGTTAGATGGCAACGGGCTCAAGTTCATACCAACACCAGAGCTGGGGTGGGGCCTGAGCTGCTTGTCCCTTTTCACTCTCTGCTGCTGAGGACATGGAGTGTAGCTGGGAAGTGAGGTGCAGAAGGCAAACGGGGTGGGGAGCAAAGGTGCCAGGAGCAGGGTTATTTACAGCCGGGGGGCCTTCTCAGAACAAGGTTTCTCCTGGCTCGTGCTGTCCATGATCCAGGAGTCCCTGTGTGGGGCCTTGCGCTCGGGCTCAGGTCCCTCCACTGGGGATGGCAAGTGCTGAGATCTCATGTTCTCATGTGGTTCTATTTGTGCCAGAAGTTTGAGAGACGCCTGTGGTAGCCCCTCGCCCACTTCACCACACTCCTACCCTCTTGCTGAGGAGTTCATCTCCACTTCCGGTGGAGACCCTGATCCACATGGTTTTTGGGGGGGCTGAGTACATCTCCATATCACTTGTTAGGGATCAGCACAGGAAGGCTGTTCAGTGTCCCTCCATGAGGTCAGACAAAGAGATGCTGCAAAGAACAGAGCCTTTCTTCTCTTGTATGGTGGCCTTAGGGACCAGGCGGGCCATCCATAGCCCTGCTGACTATCCAAGAAAACACCAAGAGCAGATGAACAGAGTTGACAGCCAGAGGAGACTGAGCTCTGACAATATCATTTGAGCTCCTGGATCCAGCTCTGATGGTTTGAACCAATGAATTCTCTCTCCCCCCAATCTGAGTTGAGTTTCTACATTTGCAATGGAAAAAATCTGACCATTATGTCAGCTGCCCTGGGTAAAATGTATTATTCACTTTTGCAGAAGCGAACAGAACCCAGGGTCCTCCAGGGAGCCCGATGTGTTAGCCCTGCAGGTGTTAGCCCTGTAGGTGACACAGCATACGCTCAGCTGTGGAGATGATGACAGGTACAAAAGAATCACCATTTACAAAATGCTTTACATTCATTACCCTGAAGCCGCGACTTTAGGAAACAATTAGCTAGCAATTTCAGCTTGGTTTTGGCAAGTCCAGACTGAGCTGGAGAGAGGCTCGGGCGGGGGGAGCTCAGAGGAAGGCAGTGGGGAGGAGAGGGAGTGCATTCCCGGCCCCTCCAACGCTGCTCTGGGCGGGGGGCGGAGGTGGGGACAGAGAGAGAGGGGAACAAGGCCTCTGGGGAGCCTGTGTGAGTGTCGACGACGTGAGTGTAAGAGCTGCTTCTCATACCTTTCCCATTCCGGCGTGGGCATGTCCCAGCTTGACCACCACGGGGAAGTGCGGGGCCGCGAGCTGAAAGAGACCAGAGGAAATCGCTCATTAGCATCTCGGCGCATCTCCACCGAGGCTCTGGGCCCTGCCTGTTCTGCAGACAGAGTCAGTCATCTGATAGCACCGGGAAGCCCCACCAGAATGCTTTGACAGGTGGTCATCCTGCTGCGGCTCAAACTACACGCCAACACTTCTGGCTTCTGAAGGAAGCTCCACGCCCTGGCCCGTTTGGCTCAGCGGTTAGGCAGTGGTTCTCAACCTTCCTAACGCCGTGACCCCCAACCATAAAATTATTTTCTATGTAATTTTGCTACTGTTATGTCTTAGGTGACCCCTGTGAAAGGGTCATTGGACCCCCACAGGGGGTTGCTGTGATAATCAAATGAGTTTCTGCATGTGAAGTGCTCAGGGAACAGCAGCTCCGTTGTTCCTGTTGCAGTTCTGCCTTATGTTATTTCCCCAACAACTTCACATATCTGGAAACTCTCATTCCCTCCCCCAGCCTTCTGCAGGCCACTCTGCGAGGTTTCTCAGCCACAGGGGCCACGCTCTCCACCGGCACATGCGTGTATTGCTCACACTGCGTGGAGCACGGTGCCGAGCGACTTCCCTGTGTCATCTCCAACTGGCATGGTGAATGCCCAGCTTCCAGAACACTGCCCGGCCCAGGAAAGGCATTTGACATGGAATGTGTGCTTCTGTCCGTCCCTGAGCAAGGCCTGCAGGCACGCACGCCTCTTCCAGTGATACAGAGGGGAGTGGGGCTGGCCGATCGGGCGTTTGCTCGTGCCCACGGCCACTCTGCCAGGAAGTGAGGGAACCGGGTCCAGACCTGGGCTCTGCATTTCTTCCTCCGTGCTGCTCACATGCTGCCCGAGATGGGTCTGCTTGGTGTCTAGAGGTATATGCAGAGCTGTTTGAGGGCAGAGGTCACTCCTTCCAGTTACTTAGTAATACTATCACTCTCCCAACTTGGATCAGCTCCCAGCCAGGGGTAATCATGTCCCACTCTGGATGCTGCACAGTTGTCCGTTCTGGTCACTCTGTCCTAGATTGTCCTCTGACAGTGCTGTCTGTGCTGACCCTCTGGGTGCCCAGCACCTAGTCTGACATGTTGCAGCTGCTGAAGAAGGGTCTGCTATGGGTCACAAAGCCATTCGATGGGGCTCATCTCATTTCATCTCCGTCATGGCCCCATGAGGCGAGAAGGAAAGACATTTTTTAAAGTAAACATATTGGGGTGACATTGGTTCATACGATGACATAAGCATCAATTGTACAATACTATCATTTATCATCTGTATATTGCAATGTGTGCTCATCATCCAAAGTTTAGTCTCCTAGAGAAGGTATTTTTATTACCATATCGCAGATAGGGAAATTAAGACTCAAGGTAGCCACTGGGAAGGGGGTGAAGCTGGGACTTACACTTGGGTCTGTCAGATCCTAAGCTTGATGTGAACAGTTTTCTCTTAGGTGTAGTGTCTTCCTGCAGTAGCTGGTGGGTAAAAACAATTCCCCCTTATTCAGGCTAGAATTTACCATATCCTGGTGTTTAGAGTATAAGCGCATCTTTAAAAAAAGGCAATATTTGATTTTGATCCCAGAAGCAATATATATACACACTATAAAAAGTTTGGAAACTATAATAAAATACTTTGTAATTATATATAAAGAAGAGAATACAAATTAATCCTCAGACTTTTAAACAGTTTTGGTGTATTATCTGCTGGTTTTCTTCTACTTTTTTTAATCCATATTTTTTCTTTTGATTTGCTTTGTTCTTACAAAATTAGAAGTACTGGGCATATTCAAATTTGTTTTTGTTTTATCCACTTAATGTTATGTGATAACATGTTCCTGGTGGTAATTATTTGTCAGTTTAATAGCTATTATAACATATTTCACATATGAATCAAGACTTGAAAAACAGTATTGTGGACATCACCTCACTTAAGAAATAACCATTGCCCAAGTAGTTAAAGACCCTGATGTACTTTTTTCTTCTTACATTCCCTTCTCTCTCATCTCAGAGATGTCCATGATATAAACCCTGTGTTTATTATTCAGATGCATGTATTCATATTTTAACTATTAGATATGATTCCCAAGCAATATGTATCACATATTTTTAAATTTTATGTAAGTGGTATCAAAAGAATCTATTACTGTCCAACTTTTGTGGGGTATGTAATGTTTGTGAGATTCATGTATGTTGATTATATAGCTCTGATTCATTTTTAACTGCTGCATAGTATTCCATGTTATGATCACATGACTATTTGTTCATATCCTGCTGAAAAACATTTAGGCGATTTCTGTTTGTCCAGTTAGAAATGATACTAGCCCTGGCCAGTTTGGCTCAGCAGTTAGAGCGTCAGCCTGCGGTCCGGAGAGACCCGGGTTCGGTTCCCGCTAAGGGCATGTAATTCGGTTGCAGTTTGTCCCCGGCCCTGGTTGGTTGTGCGGGTGGCAACCACTCAATGTGTTCCTTCACGTCGATGTTTCTCTCTCTCTCTCTCCCTTCCTCTCTCTCTCTCCCACTCTATCTGTACAAAAAATGGAGAAATATCCTCGGGTGAGGATAAAAAAAAAAAAAAAGAAATGATACTAGTACAAACATTCTTGAACATGCTCCCTTCTGCCCATTAGGGGAGTTTCTTCAGGGCCATGCACCGGAGAGGAATTGCTGGGTTGGGGCAAAGCTTGTCTCAGTTTTGCTAGATGTTGTCAAATTGTTCTCTAAAGTGGTTGTACGGCCTTAATGCTCTCATGAGCAGAGAAAGAGCTCCCGACACTTGGGGTTAAAAGGCTTATATTTTTACCAACCTAAGTGGAATGAATGAGTGCATTTTCACCAGGTAGCTTCTGTTCCCCAGCAGAATCGTCACACCTAGCCATCCACTCACAGACACCACGCAGCACGAGCAGCAGTCCGAGAATTGTCCCGGTCACTCGTGGAGCTTCATCTCCATCTCACTTCAAGGTGGATCTTGAGGTGAAGGGAAATGAGTGTGCTCTCTTTTCCCGTCCCCCCTCCCAGCCCGATCATTTCCACGGACACTGACGGGTTCTGGAAAGAACAGGGGTGTCGGGGTTAAACCTGCCCTTCTGTTTAACCTTGGGCTAGATGTTTAACCTCTAAACCTTCATCCTCTAATCTGCAAAATGGGGATAAAGTATCCAAGTCAGGATTGTTAAGGAAAGAAAAGCTGCTTAGTCCCAAGTGGAAGTTCAAACGCAAAGTGTAGAGTAGAACTGGGCAGCGGAAGGAGCTAGCTCCAACTGTGAGCGAGGAGATAAAAGAAGGCTGGATGAAGGAGAAGAGAGAGCAGAGGCCCCAGTTTGGTACTATCTGGTAGTACAGGGTGAAGGGAATAGAAGGCCAACAAAGGAAAATCAAGGGGCTTGACCAGAAGGAGCAATCAGAGGTGGCTAAAGACTGGCTATTTGAATTGGAATAACCTGAGCAATAATCTTGCCCAGTCCCCTTGGTGTCATGATGTGCCAGGTAGAATTTCTTGGAATGCTCCCCAAGATGTCCCACCGTAGTCCTTGGAGCCTGTGACTGTGATGAGATTGTCATATAACATCATGTAACGATTGTTCTATTGTATGGCACAGGCTACCTTAAAATAAGGTGATTATCTGGGAGGGCCTAATCGAATCACACGAGACTTCAGAAGCAGAGAATTTCTCAGGCTGATAGCAGAAGAGGAAGACAGAGAAATTCCAAGCATGAGAAAGACTCAACACACCTTTCCGCTTTGAGCTGGAGGAGGAAGGTGGGCAGCCTCCAGGAGCTGAGGGCGGGCCCTGGACTTCTGATCTACAAAACAAGGAGATCATAAAAAGGTGTCCTTTAAAACTGCTAAATTAGTTAGAGCAGCCACAGGAAACTAATACATGTGTCCTCCTAGAGACGGAAGCCCAAAGAACGAAGTGATTGTTTTCATGTCACACAGAAGCAGAACCAGGACTCCAGGTCCTGCGCGTCCACTCTCTCCACCAAGGCACGCTGCTCTGGGGACCCTGTGAAGATCTGGGGCACAGTACGTGCTTTCCCCAAATCATAATGAGGAGTAAAATATCAGGTCAACGCAGGGGGTGCCCGAGGAGCGAGAACAATGTGGCTGGCTCTGTTCCGTGCTGTGCAGGACTCGGAAGACTGAGGCAGGAGTTCTCATCTGGAAGGATGGGCTGTCCAATCAGGGGCAGCTTGGCCGGCACGTGTGGGTGGGTGGAGTCATGAGCAAGTCTCCATAGGACAGGAAGGCTCCGAGAAAGATTCTGAAGGCCGAGTGGGTCGTGGGTGGGAGGGCTCAGCACTCCTCGAGCGATGAACGATGCGAAGAACTATGCTTTCCCCACGGCGAGTGTTTAGATTCTTCACAAGCTCGACCCACAAGAAGGACTTCTTTTATGATACTTGATAGGAGTTGATCCACCATAAAGCTACTTTGGACACAACTGTTAGATACAATATAGAATTTATAGATAAAATTAAGAATGCCCTTCTTTAGCATTCTTAATTACAATGGAAGGAATATATGTATTACTGTCGGAAGTAGTGGGAATAGAAATTGGTATCTGGGTTTATAGAACACAGAAAGGCAATCTAGAAAAATCTGAGAATTCACAGTCAGGTATTTCAAAGAAAGTATTTTGAAACTTTGTTTGAAGCAATGCATTTTTCTGATACCGGGGGAAAGTTTCCTTTGCCATTTTTTTTTTTTTAATCCTCACCCGAGGACATTTTTCCATTTTTTGTTCAGGTAGAGTGGGAGGGAGAGAGAGGAACAGAGAGAGAGAGAAACATCGATGTGAAAGGAACACATCGAGTGGCTGCCACCTGCACAACCGACCAGGGCCGGGGACAAACTGTAACCGAGGTACGCGCCCTTAGCGGGAGCCGAACCCAGGTCTCTCAGGACCGCAGGTCGACGCTCTAACCGCTGAACCAAACCGGCCAGGGCCCTTTGCCATTTTTTACTTTGACTCGTTGAGAAGAGCATTCTTTTTGGAACCGGCACGCAAGGCTCTGGGTGATGTTGGGGAGGAGGAAGAGGAAATTTTCGGCCATGTTATTGGGGACCTTCAAAGCTGAAGGGAAGAGTATATGTTGCTTCGATGGCCCATGGGGAAATAGCTGTTTGGGGACCAGAAAGTGACCAACCAGCTGCAGGATGAATTGTATCAAGAGAGACTGAAGGGCCAGATACCAACTGGGAATTGATTAAAACCAACAGGAAGTGTCACTGGTCGGGGCTGAACAGGGATGAGGACAGTGAAACTTTTAAAAATGGAAATAGCAGTTTTCGAATGACCATAGAAATTCAAGATGAGGATTGTCTACAACCTCATCATCTAACCTAATCAGTGCATTGGTCCGCAATACTTTATAATTCTCATTGATATGTCCAATTCAAAAATGGGATATTCTGCAACAATATTAGAGATAGAATTTTACACCTATCTCCTCCTTTAACATTCCTCATCAAGTCTTTATTCCCAATTTTGGCCAGTCTTTTTTTTTCTTATATCTCTCCCTAGCTCCGCAGCCCAGCTGACAGATCTCACCTGCCAGGTGTCCTGCCCATCACTCAACATGCTCAACCTCTGCAAACATGTACACACATACATGGTCGAAGCTGACATCTGTGTTTTCAAAAACGGCTCTTTTCACTTAGTATCACACCATGCACCCCTCCCCCCAACATCGACGGGCACATTCCCGCCTCCCAGTCTCCTGGCTTCACAACATTCCACAGGACATGTGTGCTGCACGTCCTCAGCCCCTCTCCGTTCAAGGACACCTGCGTGATTCTCTCTCTGCCCCAAGAGCACGACCGTCGCATATCTGTACACATGTCCTTGTAAACGAGCGTCTTCATTCTTAGAGGCCAGGCCAAGAGCTTTGCAAGGGGAGCATCAGCAGAATTTGGAGACATTCTGATAGGTTTCCAAAGTCATCTGTCAGTGGTCAAGAGATGAAAGGGGGCGCCACGGTGTTGCATCTGGGTGAGTCGGCTCACCCTGTCATCTCCCAGGGTAACAACAGCATGTACTGAGTATCTCGTAAGGGCCAGGAATGGTACGAGGCACTTTATATACAAGGGTGGGCAAAAGTAGGTTTATAGTTGTTTGTATAGAAACTAATACGATAATTAACCAGTAATGATACGAGAATAAACTTGTGTTTTTTGTACTCAGAACTGTACACCTACGTTTTGCTCACCCGTGTGTTCGCTTTCTTTCCTTTCCCTGTGATAGACGAGAAATCAGACGCAAGCCTCTTGCCAAGCTCAGACCGTTCAGGAGCGGTGGAACTTCTCCACTGCCACCCGTGTCTTGTCCCCACTCCCCCCACTTCCCTTCTCAAGCTGTTCAAATGCGTTTCAAAGGTCATTCCCATTTGCAACATGCCAGCCCCTCCCTGGACACAGACAGGTCACAGAGAACAAAAACCATCTTGTCGGCTATTTTCTCTCTTCCCTTCCCAACAATAGCTTGATTAGTTCCCGTGGGGGTGGCGAGCCCTCCACCAGTTTCTCACAGGCTCACTGTCCCTGCTCACATGCCCCGGGGCTCCAGGGTTCAGCACTGCCCGGTGGCACAGAGGCCAACATCCTGTTAGAAGGGCAGATCAATGTTGGAAGCCAGAGAGCTCCACTCAGATAAGGGCCCTATTCAACTCTCCCAAGAAATCAGAACTAGTGAGGGTGGCCCAGTGCTCGCACTGGGCATTCTCCTTGGGGCTGGAGTCCGAGCAGAGTGAGCCCAGCTCAGCCCTGTATCAACCTCATCTTCAAGTCCTGGAATTGGGGCGCTGGGACCTGAGGGGTCTGGGGCCGCTCTCCAATGAAGGAGGTATTCCCTCTACATTCACAACGGTCTGGAGATTTAAATCCTGGCTGAGTGACAGAGAAGGCAAGGCCTGGAAGAGTCTGAAGCGGGAAATCAAGGACCGAAGAAGCCTGGGAAGATTTCAAGGTGAAGCTGGGCCTCCCTTCCATGCCCGAGAGGCTCTGCCTGGTCTACTCTTGCCGATCTCTGTTTCGTCTTGTGTTTCTGCATCCTCCCCATCCCAACCTCTGCCTACCAGTTATGTTCCAGTCCTCAGGCCTTTCGGTTCTTTACCGAATGGGCCACACTCTCTCCAGCCACAGGGCCTTTGCACATGCTGCTCCCTTTCTCTAACAGTATTCTCTAATACTCTTTTCTAGGCCAATCCCTTTCTCGTAACGAGGTCTCAGTTGAAATGCTGTGTCCCCAGAGTGTGCTTCCCTGGCAACTGGTCTAAAGTAGGTACTTCTTACTCGAAACCTATATAGTCTTATTAACCAATGTCACCCCAATAAATTTAATAAAATAAAAAAATTAAGTAGAGTCTTCCTGTTGTCTTCTCTATCGCACCCTACACAGCGCTGGCCACCATTTGGAATTACTTCCTGTGCGTCCACTTCTCTGCTCCCCTGTAGGTGCTCCGAAAAACCAGGTGTTGAACTGGTTTTGGTCACGTACCACCGTGTTCCCAGGCTGCACACAGGCCGGGTGTGCCACAGGCACCATGCATGCAGTAGGCTTCTTGGATGGGTGTGAGACATTGCCTCCCACGACAGGAGGGTGTCATGTGCAAACAGGTAGAGTCAGAAGGAAGTTGGGGACAAGGAATTGTTCACGTTGGTTTGAGTGGAAGGCTGGTTGGGGGATCAGGTGGAAATATGGGAGTGGCAAGCTGGCAGGCCCTGTGCCAGGTAGTAGCGTGGGCTCCATTCCGTGGGCACTGGGCAGCGGTGGGAGAGGTGCACGCAGAGGGTAGGAGCACACAGAGCAGGTTCAGGGAAACTCTTCTGGAGGTAGAGGCAACAGCAGCTCCCATTTCTGGGCACTGACATTGCACCAGGCACGGTGCTGAGCCCTGGACATACATAGCCTCGTTCAAACCTCTTGACATATCTATGAGGTAGCTCCCATTTTGTTTTATTTTACTCATTTGTTTATTTTTTTATTAATGTAAGGGGAGAGGAAGGGAGAGGGAGAGAGAGATGGAAACATCGATGAGAGAGAACATCGATGGGCCGTCTCCTGCATGCCCCCCCCGGGGATTGGGCCCACAACCTGGGCATGTGCCCTGACTGGGAATTGAACTGGTGACCTCTCAGTGCATGGGTTGACGCTCAACCACTGAGCCACACTGGCCGGGCTTTATTCCCATTTTACATACAAGGAAATAAAAGCCAAGAGAGGTGAAGTTCTGGACTAGGATCACTCAGTAAGAAAGAGGAGGGTCTGGAATTTGGCCAGAGCCACTGCGCAGAGCCCCGCCCGGCCACCAGAGCCACACCCCTGCTGCTGGGTAGTCATGCTCGCCACCATCATGTGAGCCCACGTGCTCAGGACTGTGTCCATTCATTTAATTAGATGCAAGTGGGGGGGTGGAGGCCAGCAGACTCGTTCGGACAAGCCGGTGACTGTAATAACCAAGCAACCAGAGCTTGGGGGGAGCAGCGTGGGCTTTGGAACCCAAGGACTCCCAGGGTTCGCTTCTAGTTCCAACACCTATGGCTATGACCTGTGGAGCAGACCATCGCCCACTCTGTGACTCAGTGTCCTCACCCACCAAACAGGAAGGTCACTTGAGAAATCCACATGATAGCAGGTGTCAGTTACTAACTGGCTGTCCCCTGGAGAGGCTTACATTGAGTTAGAGGACGCCCAAGGCCTGGCAAGAAGCAGGAGGCCGTCCGCGCGAGTTCCCACGCCCTCATATCCGCGATCTCAGGGAAACGGTGACCAGGGTGGGTAGGGGGACATCAAAGGCCGAGCAACAAGACTCAGTCAGTTCTCGGACACAGGGCAGGGAGAGGGGAGGGGAAGGAAGCCCGACGCCCAGGTTGCGAGCAGGAAGCACGATGAAGCCTTTGACAGAAAGGGGGCGGCAGCCCGGAGACGGGTTTGTTACAGGCATTTTAAAAAGATAATTCGGAAGGGAGAGCACCCTGACAGCTGCCCGACAAACCTCAACCTTGGAATGCAGCATCTGACAGAGTCGCCCTGGAATGCAAGCCCTGCACATAATGGCAATCCTGTCTGAGGGAGGAGAGCAGACAGATGACCTTTGGCAGTCCTTTCCAATTCTTGAATGTTGTGACAAACCTGCAAAATACCACCTAGATGACTGAAGCATATAAAGAGAAAACAAGGTGGAGACAAAGTTCCTCGCCACAGCTCACAGGGCTCTGTGGATCTGAACCCTGCCTTTTTCCCCGACCCCCTCTTACCCATGGTCCCCATCAGCCTCTCTGTCCCAGCCTTATTGGCTTTCTTTCTGATCGTGCTACTAGCGTGGCTCCCTCTGGCCACAGGGCCTTTGAACGTGCTGTTCTCATCACCTGGAATGCTGTCCCTGGTCCCCTATCCTTGCTTCAGATCACAGCTCCAATGTCACTGCCCCGAGAAGCTGAGTGTCATCTCCTTGCCTGGGCTGTGCCTGCTCACCTCTCTCTCCTTCTTAGCACTTCTGCCATTTTAAAATGTATCTGTGGGATTGCAGGATGAACGTCTGACTCCTCACAGGACGGTGAGCTCTGTGAGAAGCTGTGGGTCTGTCCGTTGTTCATCTTGGAACCTTCAGGCCTCTCCTGAACTACAGACCTGCCTCCTGAACTTGGCCCCAGGTGGTCTCACAGGCACCTCCTCGAACTCCCATCAAACCTGCTTTTTCTTGCCCTGGCCGGTTTGGCTCAGCGGTTAGAGCGTCGGCCCGTGGACCAGAGAGTCCCGGGTTCGGTTCCCGCTGGGGGAGCATACCTCAGCTGCGGTTTGTCCCCGGCCTCAGTTGGGGTTGTGCGGGTGGCAGCCACTCGATGTGTCTCTCTCGCGTCGATGTTTCTTTCTCTCTCTTCCCCCCTCTCTCCTTCCCACTCTGTCTGAAGATAAATGCAAGGATGTCCTCGGGCGAGGATAAAAAAAAAAGCTTTTCTTCTTCTTGTATCCTGACCTCAGGGAATGGTCCCACCACCCACCCCGGTGCCCAAGATAGAGATCCCACCTGCCTTCCCCATCTGTGTGTCAGCCCTACACCCAGCTCTGGCACCCAGGAGGGCCCAGGACATGTTTGGGAAAGAGGTCTGTGGTCTCAGCCAGTTTAACGCTCTCTGCCCTTAGAATCCCGCCTCTGAACCCTCTGCATCACCTCCTCCTACGTTTAGTGTTTCTTGGAAAAATACTGGTAGCCTATTTAGAAAAATTAAACTAAACCTGCCCTGCCAAAATACAAACATTCTTTTCTCTTACATTTCCTGTTTCCCTGAGAAACGGAATAGTCAAAAATAAAACGATAGTATGGCAATATTTGTCTGCAAATACGCTTTTCTTGTTCTGGCCTGTGTGATGTTTATGCCACAGACGGGCTCAGGCTGCCGGCCCGTCTCCCATGAGATTCTCCTGGGTGCCCCTCACAATTCAGACAACATCCTCAGCAAAACGGCACCTCTGGGAGGGTCTGAATGACCCCCGTGCCGAAGCCCACCCTGAATCCCATAGATATATGAGCCCTGGATTTTGAACCCCTTGGGTTTCCATTGCAATAGTCTTTTATTCTTCCTCTTGTCCCGGTTCTAGATGGTGAAAAGCCCCCTTTACAAGTCTGATGATCCCATTATGGGAAATTAGTGTTCCTCTTCTTAGTGACTTCAGAAAATAGCTAAATAATAACAGCAATGCTTCAGTACCCACATTTGTTTGGCTTTATGTTTATGTTTGTATATGTAATTCTTTAAGGTTCAAGTAAATGTACAATTTTGGTTAAAGTTACTCTTGTTGGTGTTGCATACAAACAGCACTGCTTTTTTGGGGCTATAAACAAAGAGAGATATTTCCTCTGGTTCAGAGAAACTGTGTTTGTCGGATGTCCACAGAATAAGGAGGAAGAGAAAATATAGGCTTTGAAGTCAGACAGACTTGAGTTTAAACACTGTGAACATCATTTCTTTTTCTTTTTTATCCTCACCCGAGGACATTTTTACATTTATCTTCAGATAGACCAGGAGGGAGAGAAGGGGGAAGAGAGAGAGAGAAACATTGATGTGAGAGGGACACATTGATTGGTTGTCACCCACACGACCCCAACTGGGTCCAGGGACAAACTGCAACCGAGGTACATGCCCATAGCGGGAACCAAACCCAGGACTCTCTGGTCCGTACACTGATGCTCTAACTGCTGAGCAAAACTGGCCAGGGCTGGACATCATTTCTTATTGGGGCAACCTTGGGCAAATTTCTTAACCTCTTGGGGTCTCAGTTGCTTTATCTGTAAATGAGAATAGACACACCAACAATTAAGGTTACCTTGAAGTTTGTATGCTACCCATGCTACGTATCACTGGATCCTAGCCAGACATTCTCTTGGGATGATTTGAACTAACATTCACTTAAAAGCATTCCCAAAAAACCTAAATTACCACGTGACACAGTTCTGGACTTTGTTTTTTTCTTTTTTAAAGCTTTATTTTTGTATGAGGCATTGTAAAAACTGCTTTGAAATTGTTTTAAAAATTATCATTAGATTCATATAATGGATTGATCTGATATTCCTTATACACAGAATGATTATGTACTTATTTTCCTGTGCAGAAATATACTCAAACTCTAATGATCGAATGTCACCTGGATTTTATCCTGTAGATCTTGTATAACCTTTTATTTAACTTAGTGAGTTCTGATTTACCATAGCTGCAGAGATAGTGCTTGACTTAAAAAAAAAAAGCAGGACTTCGGTCAAGATGGTGGGTAGGTAAACGTGATCTCGCCTCCTCCCACAACCACATCAACATTACAACTAAACTACAGAACAACTATCATTCAGAACCGCCTGAAATCGAGCTGAATGAAGTCCTACAACTACGGAATTAAAGCAGCAGCAGCCACATTGAGACTGGTAGGAGGGGCAGAGGCGGACGGGCTGGTCCCACCCTACTTTCAGGCCCACCTGAGCTGTTTCCAAAGGCTTTACTCTAGGATTGGACTGTCTTGGAACCTGCTTCAGAGTTTCCTAAAATCTCTGAAACAAACAGCATCTGGTCTCAGTGAGCCCCATACTTTACGGTAAGTGGCCCCAGTGCTGGCACTAGGAGCAGCCAGCCTTGGTTCACAACTTGGCTTTTCCTGGGCACCTCCAAGCCCAGTCCAAGAAGCAGCCATCAGCAGATCACTTTTAGCTTATGCCCAGTGGCCCCAGATAGAACACAGGCAGTGGCTGACTTTGCCCCAGAACCAGCACACCCAGTGGACAGCTTCAGACCACACTGAAACACCACCACCCAACCACCTCCACAAGTGACACACTCAATGAGTGAACTCAGTGGGTACCAGAACCCTACTGATGTACTGTGTGGTGGGCCCCTACATAGCCCCTATCCAAGGTAGTCAGAGGCCAGAAGTCAGTGGGCACAGCCAGTACTTGCAGCTGAGTAGATCAGCCTGAGTATATCCCTCCCATTGATGTGCCAACAGCAATCAAGATTCAGTTACAACAGAAGGGTGTACAGTTCACACTAGGGGTGCACCTTGAAGGCCCAGCTGGGGTGATCAGGGAGACTGTGCTACTGAATTCTATAGGACACCTACAACGATAGGCCACCCTATGAAGCCTAGGAGACATAGCAACTCTACCTAATACACAGAAACAATCACAGGGAAGCAGACAAAATGAGGAGACAAAGAATCATGTCCCAAATGAAAGAAAAGAACAAAACTCCAGGAAAAAATGAAACAAAATGAAGATAAGCAATCAATCAGATGCAGAGTTCAAAACACAGGTTATAAGGTTGCTCAAGGAACTTGGTGAGACCTTAAAGGAACTTAAGGAGACCTCCAAGGAACTTAGTGAGAATATCAACAACATCAAAAAGGACCAGCCAGAAATGAAGGATGCACTAAGTGAAATAAAGATTAATTTACAGGGAATCAATAGTAGAGTAGGTAAAGCCAAGAAGCAAACCATCGATTTGGAATATAAGGAAGCAAAAAACACTCAATCAGAACAGCAAAAATAAAAAAGAATAAAAAAAAAAAAATGAGGATAGTGTAAGGAGCTTCTGGGACAACTTCAAATGTGCCAACATTTACATCATAGGGGTGCCAGAAGGAGAAGAGAGCGAACAAGAAATTGAAAACCCATTTGAAACAATAATGACAGAAACATTCCCTAATTTGGTGAAGGAAACAGTCATACAAGTCCAGGAAGCACAGAGAGTCCCAAACAAGATGAACCCAAAGAGGACCACACCAAGACACATCATCATCAAAATGCCAAAGGTTAAATACAAAGAGACAATCTTAAAAGCAGCAAGAGAAAAGCAGTTAGTTACCTACAAAGGAGCTCCCATAAGACTGTCAGCTAATTTCTCAAAAGAAACTTAGCAGGCCAGAAAGGAGTGGCAAGAGATATTCAAGGTGATGAAAAGCAACGACCTATAACCAAGACTACTCTATCCTGCAAAGCTTTCATTTAGAATCGATGGGCACATCAAGAATTTCCCAGACAAGAAAAAGCTAAAGGAGTTCATCACCACCAAACCAGTATTATATGAAATGTTGAAGGGTCTTCTTGAAGGAGAAGAAGAACAAAAATATGAACAATAAAATGGCAATTAATACATATCTAGCAACAATTGAATCTACAAACAAAATGAGCAAGCAGAACAGAAACAGACCCATAGATACTGAGAACTTTTTGTTGCTTGCCAGATGGATGGGGGCTGGGGGACTAGGTGAAAAAGATGAAGAAATTAAGAAGTACAAAATTGGTTGTAAGACTGATGAACCTCAAAGGGAAGCGGGAGGGAGAGTGGGATGAGATAAACCAAAGAACTTCTATGCATACATGCATAAATGATGGACACCAACAATAGTGTGGGGAAGGCTGGAGTGGGGCTGTATTGGGGAGAAGGGGGACAATGGGGAGAAAAAGAGGAGACATCTGTAATATATTCAATAATAAAGATGAGTTAAAACAAATAAATAAATAAATTCTTGCTGCTTTGATAGTTCTCAAAAAAAAAAGCAGCTTTACTGAGATACAATTCGTACATCATAAAATTCACCCTCTTTAAAGTGTGCAATTCAGTGTTCGTAGTATATTCACAGAGTTGTGCAATTACCACTACTATCTCATTTTAGACCCTTTCATCACCCCATACCCATTATCAGTCACTCCCACTCATTTCTCCTGTCTCCAGCAGCCAATGATCTATTTTCTGTCTCTAGGGATTTGCATAATCTGGAAATTTCATATAAATGAACTCATACAATATGTGACTTTTTATGCCTGGTTTCTTTCACTTAGCATATGTTTTCAAGGTTCATGCATGTTGTAGCGTGTAGCAGTACTTCGTTCCTTTTTATTGCCCCGTACTCTTCCATCGTACAGATAATGCCTGACGTTTTAAACATCTTGGAGTGGCCTGCGTTTGTATTTCCAATGACTGCAAACCATGAAGGCAAACGGATGTCTTCGCAATTTTAAGTGAACAAGGATGAGACTTTGGCGATGCCACGGGTCAGAAATACTTACAGTCTCCAGCTGGCCATCTCAGGACTACAGTACTCGGGAGGGAGGAGGGTTTTCACTGGGGAACCCACACTAGCTTGCCAGTGTTTGCAGCCTGTGTGTGTCAAATCTGTCAGCCTCATTCCCCACTGCTTTCAGCCCTTATAAGCAGAAGGCCTGAGCCAGATCATTAGTCCAATTATGGGAGCAAGGAAGATCTCTGATTCTGGTATATTTTTATAAGCTGATAAAGAAAAGGGCTAATAAGAATGTTTAGGAGCCAAAGAAGGAAGTATCAATAAACATCAGCACTGGGTGCCCATGAGCAGAGGAAGAGAGAGAAAACGGTTCTCTCTCTCCCTTACAGAACCATTGCCCCATCCTCCTGAAAGTGACCTTCATTTTCCACAGGCTCATGGCTAACTTTGAAGCCATTCAGAGAGGAAGCTTTGAATGGCGGAGTTTATAATCCTACCAGAAAGCTAAATTGTGATTGCCCTTACATATCTATTTCCATGTTTATTTGTTTGCGCTCCATAAGCCCAAGGGCCGATTCATGTTGTTCATTGTTTGCCCAGCACATAGCAGGTGTTCAATATTTGTTGATTGAATTTACTGAATGAATGTAGAAACAGTACTGAGAGCTGTGCAGATGCTGTGTTATCATTACTACCACCACCAGCATCATTATGTATTGGCTGAGTTACTTTTAGAGGTGCCGTTCCCCTGTGTTGAATCTTCTGTCATTCCAGGGGGCTGGTATTCTCTGAGTGTTCCTGTCCTTATGCAGGCCCACGAGGGCACCCACTCTTTCTTTAGCATCTCCTTCCAGCATCCAGTCGTCTATGGGAGAGGCGCAGAGTGTCGTGAGCATTCAGAAGTTCAGGCAGCCTGGGCTGGGCACTGGGCTCTACCACTGCTGAGCTGTGTGTCCTTGGGCAAGTTCCTTCAGTTCTCTGTGCCTCTGTTTCTGCATTTATCAGCATGGCTAGAAGCAGTATGTTCCACAGAGGTTGTGGAACAGGGTTTAAATGAGTTAACGCACATAAGGCACTTGGCAGGGCACATGGGGAGGGCTAGAGCCACGCTGGCTGTTGGCATTAACGGCAGCCCAGCGCTACTCTCCAAGCACCTGCTCTGTCTCCGGCCTTCCCTGCTCTGCGCTTTCCAAGGTGCCAACAGGAATGCGGGCTTCCATGTTAGAGGCTGGCAGGAGTTTAATAGGTCACCCGTGTGGCCACAGAGCTGCAGCAGACGGATGTGTGTTGGCAGCAGGGAAAGCCATCCAGAGGTGACAGCTATGAACTTGAAGGGAAAGATGGACGAGGGTTCATCCCAGAGCTTTCTTCTGCTTGGACCAAGACCCCGACACTTCTTTACGATGCTATGCCGGAGTCTTCTGCCTGACCCGACAGGGAGATGAACCCTGTCCTACCCCAGGGGGTCTGATATGGGAAGGGAGCCCCAGACCAATCACCACAACAGAGCTTCTTTATTGCATAATGGGGGAAACTGAGCCTGGAGACCCTGCACACGGTCACAGCTCCAGCTAACACCCTTCCCCCCTCCCTGCCCTCTGCCTTCGTGGTTGTTCATGAAATACAGAAGGCAGGCACTGCCTTCCCTTCACAAACAAGGAAACTTGTGCAGAAAGCAGCCATCACCCAAGGCCACCAACTGAAACCGTGAAACCAAGCCTTATCTCCGGGGTGAGGGCCCCCTTCCAGATCAGAATGATTTCGGCCCCAGCCCCTGTCTTCTCCACTTGAGAAAACAACTTTAATGGGACACGTGCTGTGTCCACTCCGTGGAAACAGCCCCTGACCCCGAGGAGCCCTTCTTCTTCGGCTGGGTCCGGCCCTGAGCGCTGTTCAATGAGGACGAGTGGGCGAGCTTAGCAAGTGCGCCACGTCTGCGGGGAGGGGACTGGGGGACGCTGTGCGAGGTGCTGGCGAGCGGCTCCCCGAGGAGCCTCAGCCGGCGCTAATGTAGGAAGGGACGGGTCAGCAGGGCCACCAGCTGCCGGAAGGGACCGGTCAGCAGGGCCACCGGCTGCCGAAGGAACAGACGGGTCAGCGGGGCCACCGGCTCCGGTTGCGGAGGGAGCCGCACAGCCCCCAGGTGGAGGCCTGCTCTGCGCGGGAGCGCGGCGTGGGGACCGCGCACTCCGGTGAAGAACGTCTCAAAGGCTGGCCGGACACCGGGTTAAACCCCGCTAATGTCCCCAGCGTTGGATCAAGATATGACAGTCGCTTCCCCACTTTTCTGTAGGGAGTGGAGGTCTGGAGAGAGGTGGGCTAGTCTGGGGCTGGTTCTCACCCTCCCTCCACACTTCCCGCTGGGACAGAGGAGGCACCCTGGCCCTGGGAAGAGGGGCGGTTGGGCAGACAGGACAGGACAGCGTCGCAGTGACAAAGTGCAGGAGCATAGTGGGGCCTAGATTCTCCATGTGTTCTTCAGGCGAAGGTGTGGAAGTGGATGCAGCTTCAAGCAGAGCCGAGAGACCCACCTGGGTCATGACACCTGCTAAATGACCAGAGTTCTGGGCACGTTCTGGGGGAGAGGGGAGCACTCAGCCCAGTGCCTGTGTGTGTTGGGAGCTGGGCCAGGGTTCCCAGGCTTGTTCTCCTGCATGGGGAGGCAGAGGTGAGGGGCGGGCAGGAGCCCCGGGGGCTGCACTGCAGACAGGTGGTCTGAAGCCCTTTACTGCGAGGGATGAACAGGGAAATTTCCACCGTCTCTCACACAGGGGAAAACTACCAAGACCTGAACAGACACTGGGGCCTGGTGCCAAAGGGTGAGACACATCCCTGGAGGTAGGGACTCCCTTAAAGAAGGAGTCACGCTGGCCACCGAGGACAGAGGCCAATGATTATTCAGTGTCTGCCTGTGGCAGCCTCCACAGCAGCTGAACAGACACGTCTCATTGAATCCTCACGAAAGCCCCGACAGAGTGCTAGTATATCCCTAATTCGCAAATGAGAAAACCGAGACGGAATTAAATATCTTGCCCAGGTTGGCTGAGGCCAGAGTCCATGCTTTAGGACCAGGCTGTTTTTCACACCAGTCCTGGGGGACACACAGAGGACCCAGGCCCTACCCTCAGGGGGCTCACAAGCTAATGGGGGCAGCATATCTATGAACAAATGATGTTAACTCAACAATGTAAACATTCAAGTGAACTATGAAGAAAATGCTGTGGAAGCAAAGAAGATGAGTGGTCATCTGTGGGAGAGGGAGTTGGTGGGAAGTGGTGTCATGGACACGTGGACATTTGCATTGGGTTTTGACGGTCAAGCAGGAGTTTGCCAAGTAGAGGAAAGGGTGATCCAGGCAGAAGTATCCACAAGGGGAAAGGCACAAAAGTGTGAAAGTTCCTGGAGGATTCAGGAAACATCAGGACCAGACACAGGGGCAGCAGGACAGGGGAGGGCCATCCTGGGACAGCGAGACTGGCCAGGGTTTCACATTCAAGAAGGACCTCAAATTTGGACTCTTTCATGCTCTCTCTATACAATCATTGCACTGTGTGTGTGTGTTGAAAACGTCGGTTTGTTCAATGTACAAATTCAAACTGTACCACAAATTTGGTTAACTTGTTTTGGAACTTTTAAAAACAAATCTGGAGCCTCAAAAAAATGGGCTGTCCCCATCTTTCATAAATACATACTGAAGTATTTTCAGATGAAAGGACATAATGTATTGGATTTGCTCTAAAATAATCCAGGGTGGGGTGGGGGAGGTAGAGGTGACAAGATTGGTGATGGATATATTAAGGGTCATTTTTCTCTTTCCACTTTTACGTATGTTTGAACATTTCTGCAATAAAACAGTTATTTTCGAGAGCCCCCCTTACTCTGAGGGGCCCCGGGGAGCCCCAGGATGTCACTCATAGTGGGAGAGAAGTATGAATGAAGGGAAAGGAAGGGATACAGGGCTGAAAAGCAGACTGGAGCCAAATTGTTAAAAGCCTTGTAAACTATTCTGAGAGGTTTGGAATTAATCCCGCTAATGATGGGAAGCCCGGCGCAGAATTTTTAATAGGAGAATGACACCATGTGATTCACATTTGGGAAGGAGTGCTTCTAGCTGGTGTCTGGAAGGGGTATGTGTGTGGGGAGGCGGGGCTGGGTCAGGTGGAGGGCCCAGCCCAAGGCCTGCGGAGAACAGCTCAGTTTCTCCTCCACACTGTCCCTAGGCTGTGCCCCTGCAGGACCCAACTGAGACAGTGGCCATGGGTAGAAAGGAAGAATGGATCTGAGCAAGACCTCTTTTATCTTTGTCTTCCCAGCATCACGCTCTACCGTGGTTACTTATCACAAGAAGTTATTACTTATCATCGTGGTTACTTATTGCAATACGTCAATGAGCATTCTCACAGGTGGTTTCTCTGGCTGGGCTAGGTGTAGCCAGGCAGTGCCTGTCTTCCTCCTTCCTCGTCCCCGGAGCTGGTGCGACACCTGGCGAGAGTCACCTGTTGAGCGAACAGATGAATGGAGAGCACAGGGTGGTCTCTGGTCACCCAGTCAAGAGGGACAAGCAGCATTTGCTGGGGACCAGCTCCGAGCTGAGCACTGCACTTCCATTTCATTTCCTGCCTCATCCCGCCCAGTAGCTCTACAAGTTAGGTATTATTATGGCCACTTTGCAGCTGGAAAAACTGACTCTCAGAGAGATTAATGAGCACCCCCAAGTCTATGCCGCAGGGCACCTGCCCCACAGTAACCCCTCAACCGATGTCTATGGGTTGGACATGAAATCACAGGACACCACTCCCACTCCTGAGGTGGCGAGGAGGTTCGGTCCTCCCTGAGAGACACAGTTTCCTCTCCACACAAGAGCTTCCAAACAGGCAGTGGTTTCTAAGTGGAAGGGGGTGGGGTGGGGGGCAAATCGGGCAAGTTATGTCCATTAACGTGTCACCCTCGAAACGTATGCCTCCATTTTCCCTCTTGGCTCCCTGATGAGGTGCTTCCTCCGTTTCAGATGGATGGTGTGTTTTTCCCTTCTAAAAAAAGCTTCTAGATGCTTTTAAATTAGGCAAATGAGCAAGGGCAACGCTCATTTTTTTTCCTTTCATTTTGAAAGCGTGTGGCGTGCCAAGAGGCCGTTGGACGGAATGTTCAGAGGCCGCATGATAGAATGACGGCGGCTGCCAAGCTCCTAAGTCACTAACCAGACAGGACAGTCTCAGCGCTTGGGACTTGGAGACCCCTGGACCAGCACCCCCGAGTCCCCAACAAGTGAAAGATGGTCCACAGACTGAGGTCTCAGCCGGAAAGGACACCCCTACCTTGAGGAACTAGAGATTCCCAGGGGCCACAGGGGCCCAGGAGGGAGGAAGACGGGCCCTCTTCCGTAAAACTTCAGGGAGTCGGTCCAGTGCCAACACCTCCTTTCTGAACTTCGGGTTACTCCTGGGTCTAGGGCTGTGAATGGTTCTAAAAGCAGGTGTCTCCTGACCATCTCCTCTCCAGGAGAGGTTCCCCCCCCCCGCCCAGGAATCTGTGAGCTTTGACATTCTAAGTGTGGTCCCAGCACCAGCAGCATCCATATCACCTGGACTCTTGTTAGAAATGCGAAATCTCAGGCCCCAGCCCAACCTGCTTCCCAGATTCTCCAGATGCTCAGGTGACTCATGTGCAGGTTCAACTTTGAGAAACATGGGTCCCCTTCCCTCTACAATCTTGGCTAAGTCGCGTTACCTCTTCGCTTTAATTTATTCATTTATACAATGAAAGGCATCGATTTAAATGGCACCCAGATCTGAAGTCCTATAACGGTCATGGCTGCTTAATAAATACCAGCCTTTGATTCCAAAACGTGCATGGGGGCTCCATCCCGGTTCTGAAGCCCCAGCTTCTGAACTGGTCAGATAACCCTCGAACGTGTGAGCAGGGAGGGGCACTGGGCCGAGCCGTGTTGGGGTGACGCGGAAGTGTAAATACAACCTAACGTCCTGGAGGTTCCAGAACAGCCCCATTTGGAAATAGTGGGTCACATGATCAACCCTTGAATCCTGCACTGTGGCTTGGAAAATATAGGCTCTGGCAGCATGAGACACAGTCTCAACTCACCGTACACGACTGCATCGACGGCCCCGATTCATGGCCTGTGTCTCTGTCCTTTCCAATGTGACTTCCAGGTCCTCCCAGCAAGAGGTGGAGGCTGTCCTGCTACCCTCTAAATCTGGGGTGGCCTGGGGACTTTTTGGCCAGGACAGTGCCTCAGAGTGATGTCGGGGTTCTGAGCCCAGCGCCCTGGGCACAGCACGAGTCAGCGGGGAAGTTGCTTTGCTGTGGCACGTGGGCTACAGGATGGGTGACGCTGCTTTAGGACAGAACCGTCTTGAGAGCCTAGTGAGGTTCGGTCCTGGTTACTTTT
The DNA here is from genome assembly GCF_014108415.1 of Molossus molossus. Classification (NCBI taxonomy): domain Eukaryota; kingdom Metazoa; phylum Chordata; class Mammalia; order Chiroptera; family Molossidae; genus Molossus; species Molossus molossus. The sequence goes on along the minus strand of NW_023425345.1, from coordinate 9,398,183 downwards.
GTCTTTTTCTGCCTCATTCCTAGGGCAGGAATGAACCAGAAACTCATTCACACTAGTGTGAAAAAGACTTTCTCCAATTTTAATCCCCCGTGAGGCATCATTGAAAGAGGATCATTGACTTTGCTGAAAGACTGGACCGGTAACAGAAAAAAATCTCAGCCTGAGGGTCAGCAGGACAGCCTGGGTTTTACGGCTGCGTGGGTGGTGGTCTGCTCAAGGGCACCTGGCTGAGCGGGCAGTCTGTGCTCCTGGGCGTGGGTCAGAGTAGGTTTTATGACTCTCCTCTGACACCCGAGGGAACTACAGCCAGGCAACGTCATTTCACAACCTGTAAATTATGTGGGGACTGTTTTCCAGCTTGCGGGGGGCACTGCCTTTCCCAAATCACTTGCCCTGTAAGGCTCCTCCTTCCTAATTCACTCCAGGTCTCCACAGATGCTCCTCTCTCTAGAGAGGACACAGGAGCCATGGGGGTGGCCAGGAGGAGCACGCGTCGCTGCTGGGGACCAGCTCCATGCTGAGCGCTGCCTGCTGCACGTGCACTTCTGTTTCCTGCTTTCCCCTGCCCGGTAACTCCCCAAGTTAGCTCTCAGTAGGGGCATTTTGCAGATGGGAAAACTGAAGCTCAGAGAGATTAAGAGGCCCCCTCAAGTTCACTCAGCTAAGAAGTAGAGGCGGAGGCATCCTGACTCAGTTCTGTGTGACCATCCTGATGCCCAGGAGAGACTTGCCAGGGTTGAGAGTGGCGACAGGTTGGGATGAGTCCTGGACTCAGAGTCAACGTCACCTGCCTGACCTTGACGTCCCAGTCCCTCCCGTACAGAAAGGATGGAGTGAGCTGTGAACAGGCCGGGAGGGGCTGGTTCGGAACCTCCTGTTTACTTATAGTTGCACAGCTGGGCTGGATTAGTTCAGCTTCAGAAATAGCTTTCGAAAACCAGCGGGCTGGAAAAGTCCAATGTGTCCCGGAGAAGTGCAGAGGTCCCACCCACACGCATCAGTGTCCCTGCCATGTACCCGGGCCTGACCTCCATTTCGTGGCCCATCTCCTCGTCCTTCCCTGGGCTTCCATCGAAAAAATTTCTTAGCATTTTCCCCCCACCCCATCCCACCTTTGTCAAACTCTTGCCAGGCCAAATTGGAAGAAGCAGCAGAGAAGAGGAAATTCCTTTTAGGTGGAGCTTGTTGGATTTCCTTTTGCTTCCTGCCTCCTTTCCATGAGGCCGGGTCTTGAGGATACGAAGGGCTGTATTTGGGGCCTTCAGAGAAGCCCCTGCTCCTTCTTTCCTGAGGGGTAGTGAGGTGGGGTGGGGGGGCGGTCTCAGAGGAGGGCAGCCCTGTGTGTTTTCTCAGTCACACTCCGGTTAACATTCCAGAAAGCCAGAGCCTGGAGGGACCTACAAGATCACAAAGGCTCTGACCCTGGGCTGCAAGAGGGCTGTGGACCCCCAGAACCTGGGTGCAGAAATGTGCCTCCATACACGTGAGGGGAGAGGCTGCATGGGTTTCTTCTGTTTCTAGAGGGGGCTGAGATGCTCCCCGCTAAAAGTTAAGCACACTGGAGACTTCTTCTATCTTGTATTTTGTGTAGAAGGGGGACACTGAGGCTCAGAGAGGGAAAGTATCATGCTCAAGGTCACTGATGTGACCAAGCTCAGATTCGAGACCCCGGAAGCACAGCTTGGGAGTGGCGGTGGTGGGGACTTGTTCTTCCTGAACACATTTTCCAGAGTGGAGCCTTTTCAGCAGGGTTTTACACACAAGAGGTTGACCAGATAGCTGTCTTGAGTAAGACGAAAGATGTTAGCAGAAGCGTGAAGGCAAGATTGTGAACCTTGGAGAGAAGATAGTTGAAGGTTGTCAAAGGATAGATCCTTTTGAATACATGGCACACATCTGCACCAATCCATGGCAGCCTCCCCCGCCTCAACCTGCCCACCTATGCCCAGCTGGCAAACCTGGATATGCCCCGGGACCCCGGGAATGCAGGAGTGCTACATCCCAATCCACTGCCACTCATTCAGCCAATATTTACTGACTTCTCAACCCCATACCAGAGGCCAGGACACAGTCATGAACAAGGTTCCTGCCTTGATGAAACTTATTCAAATGGAGAAAACTTTATAATAATAAGTCATCTTCATAATAATGAGAGGGGACTCGGGTCCAGGGTGGGGTGGTACCACTCTGTTGGTAAAAGTCTCTTCCTTGAGCTTGGCGGTGCCCTCTTCTTCCCCAAGAGAGGGTTCAGATGGGAAGAGATGACAGTCATGCTCATTTGTTTCAGATATGACATCCTCTGTCTTGACAGGGTCCCCAAGGTTTGCCTGACTCCAAGGACACTGCAGATGCCCAGCTCATAACAAATGAAGCTCACGAGCAATCCTCAGAGGCCTGTGCCAAGACAAAGTGTTTGGCCTTCTGCCTTGAAAGTTGATCTCTTCCGAGTCTGATTATTGCTTCTCTGAAACGCAGGGACAATGACATCATTGCTCTTTCCCTGGCCTGGGGATTTGGTGGTCAGCATGAAGTCAGGGCTTGGACTGGTGGCTGCTCTTTGCCAATACCCAGGGGGGCCTGGGGTGGGGGCCCTGGGATGAAGCAAGCTTGTGAAAGAGGGGTGGGCTCCATGAGGACTCCAGAGACTGAGGCAGGGGTGGGGGGATCACTTTCCAATCTGATGCCGGCAGCTGGGTCTACCCTGCTGTACACAGGAAGGCAGGATTCTGGCGAGGGCTGAGCTGATACACAGTCAATATGCTCCTGCCTGGCTGCACCGGTTGTTAAAATACTGAAACACATTCACTCCCATTGGTAATCATTTGCTGGGGTGCCTTCCCCCCATCCCACTTGCCCTGGCATCTCCCCTGGGCCAACTCTGCACAGTTCCTACCATCCAGCACCTCCAGGGACCTGCCCGGCAGTCCTCCAACGGCAAAGCCTGTGTGATGCTGCAGGGAAAGCGTGGCTCCTCCTCACAAAGGGAAGTGCAAACCCTGGCTGGTCTGTACGTGGCCAGAACCTGCAGGAAGGCGTTGCCACGTGAGTCAGGGCCAGGTCTGCCCCTGGGTTCCCAGGCCTGCGCCCTGCCAAGAGTGACTCCCTTTGGCCTCCGTGGGGCTGAGTTCTTGCATAATTGAGGGTTAACATTTCCTTTGCCGGAGGCTGGAAGGCACCTGTGGGGTGTTCTAGTCCAGCCACCTTTGCACCCTGGAGACCCTGCAGCTCACAGAGAGGAAGTCATTTGTTCAAGCCAGCAAGTGACCGATGCAGGCCTTCTGACTGCCCTTTAGGTCATGACACCCAAGGTACTATCTCCTGCACCCAAAGGGTCTGACCCAGGGGAAAGATCATGATGTTGATGTGACCTGTTTCTTCCACCCAGAGCACAACTTTCTCAGGAACAAAAAGCAAGGTGGCGAGATGCAGTGAGAGAAGTCTGGGCCGGGATGGCAAGCTCAGAGGGGCCAGCAAATGACCGATGCCAGTGGGGAGGAGATGCCATTGTCACCATGACATCCAAGGGGAACAAAGGTCGTGGCTTCAAAGACCGTGAAGACATTCCAGACATTCTCCTCCCCCTGACTGGCTCCCTTTCTGCACCCATGGCCAGTGTCGTGGAACAGCCACATTTGCTCTAGTGTGAATGATCCCTGCCTGGGCCTCGGCAGGGTCGGTCACACGTCCTTGCTGAGGAACCTGCATGGACCTAAGCAGAGGTTCTACTGGGCAGCACGTGGGTTGAATGTGGCCCGCAGATTTATTCCACTGGGCCTACCCAGCGCTGTTGTTTTTTTAAAAAATTGAATAAGTTGCCAATAATCATGAAGTGGGAGATTTTCTATAAAAACTTGGATACAGGGCTTTTCTTGAATGACTGTTGGGGGTCTGGTTACCTATGCGCCCGTGTTTCTGCAGGCAGAGCTGGCTGCTTTGAGAGGGGGCACCACCCACCCGCTTCTCCCCGGCTGGCTTCGGTCATCTGCTGGCCAAGAGGCCCTCGGACTTGCCATCCGTGGTCAGAGTCTTCTTGCTACATGACACTGTCTTGCTTTTTGGTTCTTGGGAGAGTTGTGCTCTGGATTGAATCAATAGACCACTTCAACATCCATGATCTTTGTCCCCAAGTTCAGGGACAGTCATTGGTTGACCACCTGGCTGCGATTTCTGAGGTTCCCTCCTTCCTCTGCTCACCTCCTTCCCCAGCGGTGCCAGGCTCCCCAGCTCCTGACAGTCCAGTCCTGGAGCCGCACCAGACCACTGCCTGCACAGACGTCCGCGGACCAGAAACTGCACGATTCAAGCACCAGAAAGACACACATTCTGCCCTCTATAAGGACCTCAGTCATGGTGTGGGGAATCGACAGGCTCCGATGATACAATAAAGGCCAAACGTGCTGCACCACACGGAAGGTGTCCAAAGACAGCTCACGTCTGCCGGGAAGGGATGGAGGAGTCGGGAAAGGCTGGGTGAAGGAGGACGTGTTTGAGATGGGCCTGGAAGGTGACTAGGCGCTCAAGGCCGACGGCTGGCTGGGGGCGAGGGGAGGAGAGAGTGTACCAGGCAGACAGGGAATGGCTTGAGCAGAGGCCGGGTGGGGCAGGGTGTGTGCAGAGGGTGTGCACACAGCAGTGTGGCGAGTGTGCAGAGGCAGGCGGGGTGACGTGGGACCTCAGGTGGGAAAGCAGCGTGGGGGATGGTGTCTGGGCGGCTGCGACTGCCCTGTGGGCGCCGGGGTCAGATGGAGGCTGAGGACCTCATCGGAGTGCCCACGAGGGGTGGGTTATCAGAGATCTGCACCTTCAGCTGAGGAGGACGGACGGCAGGCTTTCCGCGGGGAAGGCAGGCTGGCGGGAAAGCTTCCTCCCACCTTCTGAACATCTGTCCAGAGGCAGGAGGGAAGGGGACGCTGTGGACATGCTTGGGTCGTGGGAGGACGAAGACGGGAGAGTGTACAAGAGGGGAGTGGAGAAGCTGCCACACTGAGGATTCTGGGGTTTCCAGTCTGGAAGAGGCTTTGCAGGTACCAGCTCGAACTGCGGTCCCACCGGAGGACGCCGCGAGGCCCCCGTGGCAGGTGAGGGACATGACTGTTGGGGTGGCCAAGAAGATAGTCTGATCTTCTGCGGTGTCTGGCACATGCCAGGTATTCCGGAAACACGTGCTGAAATGGCGGCAGCGTGGACTTCTGCCCGGACTCGCTTGGGGAGACGGACAGGGGGTCCCGCACACCTGGCCGGTTGGTAATAAATTCCACATGAAGGAAGTTCTCTCCCCTTCTCTTCTCCCAGCGGCCCCTCCTCTCTGAAGGGAGCCCTAAAACGACGCGCTTATGCCCCCATGTAGGCTCTCAGTTCATGGGGCTGATGCCGTTTAGGAGTTGGGGTGCCGTGAGCTGCATGGCTCCCCTTCCTGCCCGCCCTCCGCCCAGGCGTGCCATGGACTTGGGCGGTGGTGGCCGCGGGCTGGTGGCTTCCTGCGGCAGTGGCAGGGCTGGGCATCCGCGCTGGCACCGTTCAAGTTCACCGCAGCATTCTGAACATTTGGGAACACAGGAAGGGCTGCGTTTTTAAGCTCCCTTTGTTTTCAAAGAGGGTTCGGAGCCCGCGGGGAGGAGAAAAACAAAACCAGGAAAACAGATGACTTGCTTTGCAAAGACAGTGTGTGTACTGGCTGTGGCTTCTGGAAGTCCTAATGCACCCCTGTCCCTGTGCACACATGCACACCCACACATCCTCACATGTACACACAACCACACATCCCCCCACACAGCCACACTTGCACAGCCACACATCCACACACATGCAGAGCACCCACACCCACACACATCCTCACACATGCACATCCACACCTGCACACACACAGAACTATCCACACCCACATACACCGACACATCTACACCCCCACACACCCACACCCCCCCCACACCCACACATGCCCCCACACATACACATGTGCACACCCATACACAGCCACGCACACACACAAGCACACAGCCACACACATACATAGCCCAGTACTTGCACCTTTCTCAGACATGCAGAGACACAGGCACACCCAGTAGCTGAGACTTGTGTCCATGCAGACACCACCCACACCTAACAACAGAGGGACATCCACACATGCAGACAGCACACAAAACAGACACATGTCTAGAGCAGAGACACACACCAGATCCCCAGATTCATGGACACACACAAAGACACGCTGGGAGACTCTGAGACAGCATTCTCATAGAAAGATTCACAGACTGAACACACACACACACACACACACACACACACTCATCACTTCTTTGTCCCCTTGGCTCCACCTATACAAACACAGGAGAATTTTTACAAGGGGCCAGGGACCAGCTGGCCCCCGGGAGCCTCTGGTCTTTCAAGGAGACACACAGCCCTCATCCCCCCACACCCCTCAGCCTGCTGCCCACTTGACCTTGGCCCTGAGCCCTCTGGAGACAATGGGCAGGGAAGCTGACGCTTCAAAAGGCCCCACGATGCCGAGGGCACAAGTCCTCTGGCCTTTTCCCTTTTGGTGTTTGTCTTTCTAGAATGTTCCATGCACAGTTCTTGTTTAATTTACAAGTTTGAATTTTTCTCCCACAATATGAACTCTTTGTAGTTAAGGAGAGACGAGGAGAGAGAGGCAGGGAGAGGCGGAGGAGGAGGCATCTGGGGCTGGTGGCAACAGCCGTCTCTCCCCCTCCCCTCCCCCTCCCCACCTCCCCCAGCCCGTGGGGGTTTCTGTACATTTCCATGTTGGGCTGATAAAATGAAGCCCAGAAGGGGCTGTGGCTAGAGGCTTGAGGAGATCTGGGGTGGGGTGGGGCCTCCCCACGTCCTCTGGCCGCAGAGCGAGAAGGGAAGGCCGCAGAGCGAGAAGGGAAGATGAAGAGGCGCCGGAACCCTCCGCTCCCAGCTGGGAGCCGCCCGGGTTCCCTCCTGAAACCTGTGCTGTTTCTGGGAGTGTTTCCTCGGGGGTGTGTTCCGTTTTCCTAATTGAAATGGAAACGTGGGGGCCTTTTCCTGGAGGAGGAGGCTCCTGGCTCCCTGAGGACAGGCTCAGGTGGGCTGTGCAACGGTCAAGCTCCCAGACATCAGCTCTAGATCTCAGAGAGGCAGCCAGAGGGGCCCGGCCGGCACCCGGGCGGCACATGGAGACGCCTGGCAAACTCGGAGCACCGCGCAGCGCAGCCACCCGCGCTCCTCGCTGCACACCCCGCGGACATGTTTGTGTTGAGTGGCTGGTCGTTCTGAACGTAGACATGAAAGGCTGGAAAGGGCAGCTGTCCCGGGTCAGAGCATCGGGAGCCAGCTCGGGTAGGCGGTGCAAGGGGGGTGCCGGCCGGAGGGAGTTGGCTCATTTCTTCCATAAGAAGCGAACCTCCCCCTGATGACCGCCCCAGACACCTCCCCCTTCTCTCTATCTTTTCTGTCATCCACAGGTTTACTTAAACACTTTCTGAATGTTTATCTTTATATTTTGCCAGAGACTTGCCCGGGGAGTCTCTGTCGCAATCCTCCTCGTCCAGCTCCCGAGTGTATCTGTTCTCATGTTCTCCAAAGCTACTCCGGCGGAGCCACGATGGAGCCCTGACCAGGCAGGAGGACACACGGGGGTGGCTAGGAACATGCGCCCTGCAGGGGCCAGGCCTGGGTCATCAGGGCCAAGACAAGGGTCAGCAGAGCAAGGTGCTTGCCTCAGTCACATACTTTAAGGGAATGCCCCAAATACAGCAATCCAAATAAATGTGGTAGTGTAATATTTTTGAAAATAAAAATCAGCCTAGCTGCTGTGGCTCAGTGGATTGAGCGATGTCCAATGGACTGAGAGTTCCCGGTTCGATTCCCTGAGAGGGCACATGCCCGGGTTGCAGGCTGGATCCCCAGTGGGGGGCGTGCAGGAGGCAGCCGATCGATGTATCTTTCTCATATCGATGTTTCCATCTCTCTCTCCCTTCCTCTCTCTCTAAAAAATGAACAAATGAACGAATACAAATTACACATATAAAAAAAGAATAGAAAAATCAATGCACATAAGTCCGTGATGAACAAAATACCGACATCTGACATCAGGGCAGGGTCCGACCCCACACGTGTGCAGTGATCGGCCTCGCTCGTCTCACCTGAATCCTGGCCCTCTGTGGATCTGGGTCTTGGCTTTGCCTCTCGTTAGCTTGGCATGCTTATCTTTTTAAAAAAGTGGATGCATAGTTTACATACAGTAAAAGAAGTATATCTAAAGAGTATAGTGACGTCACTGTTTACATCTGTACACAGCTGTGTGACCACCTCTGGATCAAGGTCCAGGACTCTTCCAGCGCTCCAGAGAGCTCCCTCTCAGGATACCCTTTCTTGCTTAAAACCCTTCAATGGGCTTTTACTGCCGCCAGAATACAGCTCAGACCCTCGCCCCTCCCGGGCTGCAGGTGTGTCCTCTACCTTTCCATGGGAAGTCAGATGCAGGTGTGACACCTGAAAACTCATCTGTCCAGCACACCGCTCTGCTGAGCCTCCGAGGCCACACTTGACCCTGAATTCAACAGCAACACTGATCCCAACCCTAACGCTACCTCAAGCTGGAGGAACCTTTTCCCCCTTCCTCCCAGCCCTCCTCCTCTGAGGTTTGTCGGTCTGAACCTACTTCCATGTCCCTGGGTCTATCTGAGCTGGAGAGACATTTTAAGATGCCTTCAAAGATGGGATGATGTTTGACGTGCCCTTTTTTGCACCTGTTTTGAGATCCTCAGTGCTTTGGGCCCTTAAGTCTCCCGAACGCGTCTCTGCACTGCTCTGCCTACGGCTCACGAATGGGGATCCTGACGTTCCTTCTGGGGCCAGGAGGAGAGAATCAAAACCACCCGAAGTCAAATAATTCACAGGTCCTGACGGCAGGGAGGACCTCTAGAAAGCACTCCATACAACCCTGGGCTTTCAAAGAGGGACAGTCTGAGGGGTGCTGTGTCTTTCCTAAGAGCTCAGAAATAGTTATACTTTTTCTTTTTTTTTTTTTTTGGTACGTGACCCTAGTGGGAACCGAACTTGGGACTCTCTGGTCCGCAGGCCGACGCTCCAACCACTGAGCCAAACTGGCCAGGGCTAGTTATACTTCTTATTAAACAGCTGCTATGTGCCAGGCATTAAAGTGCTTTATATTCTATATTCATCATCTCATTTACTCTCCCACCGTGCTAGGAGGTGGGCACTGGGGAGACTGGTTTTGTAGACAAGACCCCGAGGCCCAGCAGGAGTAAGGGACTTGCCTGGGGCCATCCGGCAAAGTGGGGGTGCAGTATTTGAGCGGAGGAGTCAGACTCCAGCACCTCCATTCTAAAGCCTGTTTTGCCTAAGTCAGAGCCCTTTTTATGTCACCAAAGGCAGGAAATGAATAGTCTCTGAGGTGAGGAATTTGCTTTTGGCTCTTATTTTGACTTCCCACAAAAACAAGTCAGATAGTGAAGGGCCAGGATCTCAGTCACCCCTTCTGTTGGTTCACCAGGCGCCAGAGAGACGCTGCATGTTGGCAGATGGGGGCTGCCCTGGGCAGATAAAGGTGTTACAGCAACTCTCGGAGGGGGGGTTGTTACATAAGGCAGGGGTGTCGGCACATGTGAGCGAGCGTGCTCGTATCGCCAGGCACGTCCCGGAGCCCTGGCCGCTCCAGCCCTGACGGCCGGGCCGAGGCGGGAGCAGACGGTGGTTTATCTCCCAGAGGCGGAGACTGGACCTGGCAGCCGGAGCCCGGGCTCTGCTCCTGCTACGGCGGGGGCACTGGCCTGGTGCTTGGAATCCCAGATCTGACATTTTGTAACTATTCTCCTCCTCAATGAGAGTGTGTTTGTGAGTGTGCTGATTGGTACGTTTGGTACTTTCTAAATGAATGGGACTGTGACTGAATTAGCACTGTGACTTGGGCAAGACACTGCCTCTTTGGAGTCTTTAAAAAAAAAATAGCCCTGGCTGGTTTTGCTCAGTGGTTAGAGCGTTGGCCTGCAGACCAGAGAGTCCTGGGTTCGGTTCCCACTAAGGGCACGTGCCTCGGTTGCAGTTTGTCCTTGGCCCCAGTTGGGGTTGTGTGGGTGAGGACCACTCAATATGTCTCTCTCACATTGATGTTTCTCTCCCTCTTCCTGCCTTTGTCCCTCCCGCTCTATTTGAAGATAAATGCAAAAATGTCCTCGGGTGAAGATTAAAAAAAAAAAATCTGGGAACTATTAGAATGGGCCAGATGCTCTCCAAAGTTCCTTCCTGCCCTAAGGTTCGATGACTGTGACTCTGTAGCTCTGTGCTTCAGGGTTTGGGGCAGGACACTCACTGCTGGGGCAGGAGCCCCCTCAGCATTCAACAGCTGATGGGCAAACACCCTCCTTAACCTTCTTTTTCCTATTTATTTCTCAGCTTGGCTCAGGGGTTGATTCTATTACTGGTAGAGAAATAAACCGCAAACCCAGGGCAATCACTGCTTCATTGTGTTTCCTTCGTCTTGTGCCGTCTCTCGGCCTGCTGGGATCGGCGCAATGAACCTACAGGCACACGCTGCTTGGAGTGAGGGGGAGCTTTGCAAGGGAGCAAATGCTCCAGATCTCTGGACGCAGTCCCATTTATTTGCAGATTGGTACCCCCAGATCACAAGTGGATTTAAGTAAATTATTTCCTTGAGATGGCATTACTGCAAACATACACCTAGCTTTGTCTGTTGCTTTTTACAGGAAGAGACCTTGAAGCCAAAAGATAACAAATACGCAATACACCTGGGTGGGCCAGGTCCCCCCCCCCCCCCTCCAGGATTCCGAGATGCATTAACACAAGGTTGAGAGTGCTTACCACAAGGTTACAAAACGTCCATCTTCCAACCCCCAACCCCACAGTCTTGTTTCTATTTATGTAAAATACCCAAGGTTCGCAAGACCCAGGACTGTGGATGCCTTCAGCTCGTCCATTAGTTCACCAAGTCATTAGGAATAGAGGACACGTAACACAGAGGAGGGACTGAGGCAAGGGAGCTGCAGTGGAAAGAAATCATAGGGACCCATGTTCAAATCTCAACATTTCAAAGTGCTGATATTTTACTAGAGGTGTGAACTTGGCACTGAGCTTAACCTTCAAACTGATAAGATGGAGATAACAATGCTTACCTTACAGGACTGGGCAGAGCACTGGAGGGGGATGTGCTTAAGGAAAGAGATGGGACTGATAGTGGGAAGAAAGAATGTTGAAGGAGGAAGCTGGGAGGCAGGGTCAGTTCCTCAGGCCCACCCTGAGTACCTGTCGTGTGCCCAAGCTGTGCTAGGGAGGGGGTGTGAAGAGGAATTTGACTGAGTCACTACTTTTCAGGAAGCCCACAGATTCCTGGGGAGACAAGAGACATAAAGAGACAGTGATATAAGCCCACAGATAGGGCTGGATACTGACTGGAGGGGAAGAGGGAGAGGAAGAGGAGGAAGAGAGAGAGGAAGAGGGAGAGGAAGAGGGGAGGAAGAGGAATAAGAGGGGGAGGAAGAGGGAGAGGGGAGGAGGGGGAAAGAGGAGGAAGAGGGGGAAGAGGTGTAAGGGGGGAGGGGAAGAGAGGAGAGGGAAGAGGGGAGAAGGGGGAAGAAGTGGAGGAGGGGGAGGAGGGCCTGACCCCCAGTCCCAGAAGCTGTAAGTGAGAATAAAGGTCTTGCCCTGGGGCCGTGGGCAGCTCTCCTGTCAGGTGAGTGGCAGGGGCCCTGGGGTGCCCCTCAGCAGGCTCTGGCTCCATGTGGTCCTAACAGAATCCTTTCCAGCCCACACAAGCTGGGGCTTGCCGGGCCTGCAGACCCACACTCACGCCCTTGGACACGTGCACAGGAAGCCCAGGCACCGCGGGCAGGCGATCGCTGGTGACATCCCTCTCCCCCTGCACAGACAGGGTCCTGTGCTGGGCCTGTTGAGAAGTGAGGAACCCCCCGGGGAGCCAGGCCGCTTCTCCGCGGCCCCTCCCTCCCTCCAGTCCTGGGGAGGTGGCTGGGGCCTTGAGGACTTTCTCCTCTTTTTCTGGCTGTTCCTAGGAAGCGGGGGCGAAACCGGGTTCAGGTGTCTGCAATCACTGAGCCTCTGCCCCCCAGTCTCCCCCACCCCCAACCCCAGCTCCATTCCTGAGAGGAATTTCAAATGTCATCGCTGCTCTGAGAGGTGGCGGAGTTTGGGGAGGGGGGCAGAAAGGGTCCCTGATCTGAGAGACACACAGAAAGCAGCTTCGGGAGGGGTCTCCAAGGTCAAAGCAGGTGTTTTGACAGTGACGTTCTTTCCTTCAGATCATTTCTTTACAGAATTAAGAAGGCTAGTCCAAGGGGCCCAGTACCCTTTCCGAAGCCAAAGGTGTTAAGGGCCCAGGAGAGGCAGAAAACGCCTCCTTACATCTCGAACTGGGCCCATCTACCTATGTGCCCTGAGGCTAACGTGTGCTTTCACGTTTGTGAGGCTGGATGAGATTTCTGACTATTTACCGGTCGTTTTATTTCCACTCTGCTTTATCCTCTCTCTCCTGAGAGCCTCCCCCTTGGAGCCCCTTGGCTGTTGTGTGGTCACTGCCTCGGGACAGCGATGCGACAGGAGAGAGCAGAGAGAAAAGGAAGCATCTCCTGGCTTTTGAGTCCTGAGGAAAAGGAAAACGTGTCTGGCGCAGCTGACCACAGACTGGGAGAAACACGGTGAGTAAGAGCAGGGTCCTCCCCGCTGAGCTGGGGAGAAGAATTCCCCTGGCTGGGGAAAGGGGACATGGAGGTAAAACCTTGTACGTGGATATTTCTGGGGGAAGGGGATGGGGAACCGAACCCTAATTCTGGAGCATGAGCCCAGGGGTAGGTGGCAAACCCCAAGGCGGTTCTGTGACATTTAGGTGCAGGGTCACCTGTGCCCTGGGTTCCGGTGGAGCCACAGCGCTGGGGAAGCAGCAGGAGGCCAGAGCACAGGTGGCTGCGTGGCCCGTCTGGGTAGAAGGAGCCGCCAGCAGGGTTTTCTGTCTGGATGAGGTTGGAGAACAGCAGAGAGATTCCTGGGCAGCCAGGAGGGACCCAGAAACAGTGGAGTGGCCTGGAAGGGACCACAGGGGTGGGCTGTTGATTGACGACCACAGGACACTGGACATTTTGATGGGTGCCATTGGGCTGACGGCATTGACATTGGTCCCTCCCAATACCTCAGAACTTTGGTACAACCTTAAGAGAAGGGGAGGGAACCCCAAACTGACTGGGTTTTGTCCACGCTGGTGCTTGAAATGCAAAATAAGAGGAACCCTAGAAAAATCCAGCTCCGTTTCTTGTATCTGAGATTCCTACTCACATGCTTGCTTAGCACTGGCAGGTTGAAAAAAAGTTGTTATCGAGAGGAAGGGAGAGGGAGAGAGAGATAGAAACATCCATGAGAGAGAAACAGGGATCAGCTGCCTCCTGTACGCCCCCTGGTGACCTTCCGGTGCATGGACGCCGCTCAACCAATGGAGCCACATAGGCTGGGCTAGTGTTGATAGTTGCAATAAAGATTTACATCTGAGTTTCAAACATTTCTTGAGCACTCCTCTGCACTAGATCTTTTTGGGATAATAGATGAATAAAGACAGAGCAGAATGTCTCCCAAGAGGTGCTCAGGAGCCTTGCAAATGCAGCACTATGGACACAGGAAGACCTTTCTTTAAAAAAAAAAATTCATCTTTTATCTGAAAGTATTACAGATGTCCTTCCATTTTCCCCTCCTCCCGCTCCCACCCTTCTCCTGCCTTCCCCACACTACTGTCTGTGTCCATTGGTTGTGCATATATGCATATAAATTCTCTGGTTTATCTCTTCCCACTCCCCAACCCCCCTTCCCTCTAAGGTTTATCTGTCTGTTCCCTACTTCCATGTCTCTGGATCTATTTTGATCGTTAGCTTATTTTTTTAATTATATTTATAAAATAAGTGAGATCATGTGGTACTTGTCTTTCTCTGGCTGGCTTATTTCGCTCAGCATAATGCTCTCCAGGTCCCTCCATGTTGTCTCAAAGGATAAGAGATCTTTCTTTCTTACAGCTGCATAATATTCCGTTGTGTATATGTACCACATCTTTTTTATCCACTCATCTACTGATGGGCACTTGGGCTGTTTCCAGATCTTAGCTATTGTAAATAGCGCTGCTATAAACATAGGGGTGCATATATTCTTCTGGTTGGTGTTTCAAGCTTCTTAGGGTATATTCTGAGAAGTGGGATCACTGGGCCAAATGGCAGTTCCACTTTTTTTAAATCCTCACCAGAGGATATTTGTCCATTTATCTTCGGATAGAGTGGAAGGGAGGGAGGGAGGCAGGGAGAGAGAGAGAGACATACATGTAAGAGAGACACATCAGCTGGTTGTCTCCCACACAAACCCAACCAGGGCCAAGGACTGAATTGCGACCGAGGTATATGCCCTTGACTGGAATCAAACCCAAGACTCTTTGGTTCATGGGCCAACACTCTAACTGCTGAGCTAATCTGGCCAGGGATCCATTTTTAATTTTTTTTTAATTTTATTTTTGTTACAGATGTTTCTCCTTTTTTACCCCATTGACACCCTCTTCCCCATCCCCCTCACCCCATCCCCCGCTTTGTTGTCCACATCCATTGGTTATGCGTACATGCATATAAGTTCTGTTTGGTTTATCTCTTCCCTCCCCCCACCACCCCCTCTTCTGAGCTTTGTCAGTCTATACACTACTTCCACGTATCTGGGTCTACCCTATTCCTCAGACTGTTATGTTCATTATATTCCACAAATAAGTGAGATCATATGGTATTTGTCTTTTTCTGCTTGGTTTGTTTCGCTTAGGATAATACTTTCCAGGTCCCTCCATGTCATCTCAAAAGATAAGAGATCTTTCTTTCTTACAGCTGCATAGTACTCCATTGTGTATATGTACCGCTGCTTTTTTATCCATTCGTCTACTGATGGACACTTGGGCTGTTTCCAGATCTTAGCTATTGTAAATAGTGTTGCTATGAACGTGGGGGTACCTACATTCTTTCTGATTGGTGTTTCAGGCTTCTTAGGGTATATTCCTAGAAGTGGGATCACTGGGTCAAATGGAAGTTCAATTTTTAATTTTTTGTGGTAACACCATAGTGTTTTTCATAGTGGCTGCACCAGTCTGCATTCCCACCAGTAGTGCACTAGAGTCCCCTTTTCTCCACACCCTCACCAACACTTGTTGTTTGATGATTTGTTGATGGCGACCATCCTGACAGGTGTGAGGTGATACCTCATTGTTGTTTTAATTTGCATCTCTCTGATGATTAGTGATGTTGAGCATTTCTTCATATGTCTCTTGGCTATTTGTATGTCCTATTTGGAGAGGTTTCTATTCAGCTCCTTTGCCCATTTTTTAATTGGGGTCTTTGTCTTCCTTTTGTTGAGTTGTATGAGTACTCTGTATATTTTGGAAATTAACCCCTTATCTGATGTATCATTGGCAATGATGTTCTCCCATACAGTGGGTTGCCTTTCCATTTTGATGGTTGTTTCTTTTGCTGTGCAGAAGCTTTTTAGTTTAATGTAGTCCCATGTGTTCATTTTTTCCTTTGTTTCTCTTGCCTTAGGTGATATGTCAGTGAAAATTCTGCTGCGTATGATGTCCGAAATTTTGTTGCCTACATTTTCTCCTAGGATTTTTATGGATTCACAAGTCACATTTAAGTTTTTTATCCATTTTGAGTTTATTTTTGTGTATGGTGTAAGTTGATTGTCTAGTTTCATTTTTTTGCATGTAGCTGTCCAATTTTTCCAACACCATTTATTAAAGAGGCTGTCTTTACTCCACTGTATGCTCTTGCCTCCTTTGTCAAATATTAATTGAGTATAATGTCTTGGGTCCATTTCTGGGTTCTCTGTTCTGTTCCACTGGTCTATATGCCTGTTCTTGTGCCAGTACCAGGCTGTTTTGTTTACAGTAGCTTTGTAGTATAACCTGATATCTGGTATTGTGATTCCCACCCATTTTGTCCTTCTTTTTCAAGATTTCTGTAGCTATTTGGGGTCTTTTTTGGTTACATATGAACTTTTGAAGTATTTGTTCTAGTTCTGTGAAATATGTCATTGGTATTTTGATGGGGATTGCATTGAATCTATAGATTGCTTTGGGTAATATGGACATTTTAATGATGTTAATTCTTCCAATCCATGAACAAGGTATGTGCTTCCACTTTTTTATATCTTCCTCTATTCTTTTTTCAATGTCCTGTAGTTTTCTGCAAATAGGTCCTTTACTTCTTTGGTTAAGTTTATTCCCAGGTATCTTAATTTTTTTGCCGCGATGGTAAACAGGATTGTTTGTTCAGTTTCTCTTTCTGTGAGTTCATCATTGGTGTACAAGAATGCCGTCCTTGAGAAGGCATTCATGGGCCCATGAAGCTCTGCGTGAGGCGTGCTTGCGTTTGAGGGAAGGACTGACTGCCTTTGAGTGATGGGACTGCGCTGGGAGCAGGTCTGAGAAACAAGGAGACATGGGAAGAATGGAGGTGGATATTGCAGGAACACAGGGACAGAACACAGTGTCTCCTCTCCCTCTCTGGTTCCGTCTCTGAGGAGACTTGCTCACTGGATATTTCAGGCGAAGCAGCTGGTGTCAGTGGAGACCTGTTAGGCTTGTGGGAGGGGTTTTGGTGAGCGGTTCTAGGCACAGACAGCAAGAAGTCAACAGGACGGAAGACAAGGGCTGACTTCCCTGAGGCCTCTGCCTGGCATGGCTGGGCATCGACTGAACCTTGGACTGGAATCAGACCAGGTCTGCCTATCCCTGCAGCTGCCACAGGCTCGGGGCTGGTCTGGTCACTTGTTTTGCGTGTTTCGGTTTTCTCTCTTCCACTCATTCTCTATGTCATGAGAAGACTGGCCTTTGCCCTTGGAAGATGCCATCAAAAATGCCCCTCCTCAAGTCCGAGACTAAATCCAAGAGGGTCAACAGGTGGAGGATGGAAGGGCCTCCAACAAGGTTTGTTGGTGGTCTTTTCTCAGAACCCACCGAGGGCTCTTTCTCTAAGGCTGCAGGCGTGAGACTGGCCTGGAGTTCGTGGCCCCGCACTGGTTTCTGGGGATGCGTGGATGGAGCGTCAACTAGACTGAAGCACACGGGCAGAAGGGGATTCCACTTCCCAGCAACTTTTAGCCTCCAGAGTCCATCAGGGAGTCTGAGCTTGGTGCTCTTTAGCCCATCCCGGCAGCCGGGCAGTGTCTGGGGTGCTACCCAGCGGTGCCTGTTCACTTCTACAGTGAGTGTGGGTTCACATTCTTCCCTCACAGAGTTTCGATGAGCCTGATGTGAGAGACCAAGAGGGCCCTGGGTGTGGGGGGAGCTGGAAATAAGGAGACAAGTATTTTGTGACCATTTATTGAGGTAGATTGCACTGTTTTTAATTTTCACCCCTTTTTGTATCAATATCTTTTGCCAGGTGACTTCATAGTTTCTTTTCTTTCTTTCTTTTTTTTTTAATCCTCACCTGAGGATATTTTTCCATTGATTTTTAGAGAGTGGAAGGAAAGGAGGGAGGGAGGGGAGAGAGAGAAAGAGAGAGAGAGAGAGAGAGAGAGAGAGAGAGAGAGATAGGGATGTGAGAGAGACACATTCAAGGCTGCCTTCTGCATGACCCTGACCAGGCGGGGAACATGCCTTTGACCAGGAATGGAACCCGTGACCCTCCAGTTCAAAGGCTGATGCTCTAACCACTGAGCAACCGGCCAGAGTCGTGGTTTTTTCCCCTAGAGGATGAGTGTACCTCTCCTGTCATGTGACTCGCTTTGGCCAGCAAGAGGCTGGCAGACGTGATACAGACAGTGGCTTAACATGTGCACATGCACACGGACATGCCCCTGTTCTCCTTCTGCGCCTGCCAAGCTGAGAACACGCCCGGCTAGCTGGCTGGTCCGTGGGGAGCCCAGCCCAGGTCGGCCCGGTCTAGATCCGTCATTTCCCAGTGACAGCAGGATTAATGGTTGTTTTTTAAGCCACTGAGTTTGGGGTGATTTGTGATGTACCATACTTGTGGCAGTCAATGTTGATGGCTCCTGCTCTATTCTGGCACAAGCTCTCTCAGACTTTAATTCGATCGTCCAATGTCCCCATTTGCTAGTAAGGAAACTGAGGCTTCGAGAAAGCCCTTGGTTCCAGGTCAAACACGAAGAAAGAGCAGAGCTCGCAGGCCAGGCTGTTGTCTGATTCCCATGACATCATGGAAGAATGGGGTGGGGGGAGGCGGAACACAGCGTGATTGGTTTCACAGCTGGACTTACGGCTGGTCCCATCTATAGTCATCCCTGAGCCTGCTCTGGCCAACATCATAAATCTAGGCTTGTGACGTCACGGGGTGACTCAGGCGGGAGGTGCAGGACAGGGAAGCCCTGGTGAAGGGCTGGTCAGTTCTGAAACCTCAGTCTAAATAGGGACAGGGTGGTGACATTAGTAGACAGGGCTGGGCCGAAGAACCGGGTGGTTTGGATCAGATAATGACTTGAACTTTATTTTGGAAAATATTTTCCCAAGTGTCTCACTGAGCCCTGTGGGAATGAGAAATTGATGGGAAAGCCGAGAGGGAAGGTTAACGAGGCTGAGAAGGGACTCATGACCAACGGGCCTGGTTTCATAACTTCAGGGCATCAGATGTTCTTGGGGGCAAACTCTTACCCATCCTTTGGAGCCCTTCCAGTTCGCCTGCCCTGTGCTGTCCCTGTCGTAAGGCAGACTCAATCCCAAATCCCTCTCTCCTTCAGTGATTACAGCAGCCAACATTTATTGAGCACGTACTACGTGCCAGACACTGTTCTAAGCACTTTACACCTTTAGTTACTCTCTCAGTCCTCACAACCTGGAGTGGAAGATGCTCCCATTATCCACAAATGAAGGAGAAAACAAGGCACAGAGCAGAAAAGTGAAAGGCCTAAGGTTTAGGCTCACACCACTGCTAAGAGACGGAGCAGGGATTCGAACGCTATGCATACGGTCTGGATCACTTTGCTGTGTGTTTATTACTACGTATTGCTACACGGATATGAATTTTATTTCATTGTAACAGCAGTTTCCATAGTTCGCCTTAGGGAGGGACGTTTTCGTGGGGAAAATACTTTGGTAAGCGGTGGGGATAGAAAGTGAGCCTCCTAAAGGCCTGGGTTTGCCCTGCGTGGGAAGATGGGATCATATGGAGATCCTGGTGAACAGGGAGGGGGGAGGGGGAGGGCAAGGGAGGCGCCTCCTGGGACCTGCCTAAGGAGGCCGGCAAGTCCCCGAAGCACACCTTCCATGGTGGGAGGGATGGTTGTTGACGGTGGGAGAGGGAGAAGCAGCTGCATTTTTTTTCTTTGCATTTATATCCAATCTGAAAATATTTATTCAATTTGTAGCGATTGCGTGCGTTCGGGCTTCAGGGAACAATGATATTCTTTTATCAATTTTTATTTTTATTTTGTTCAATTACAGTTGACATTGAATATTATTTTGTATTAGTTTCAGGTGTAGAGCATAGTGGTTAGACAATCATCTACTTTACGAAAGTGTTTCCCCTGGTATTCCCAGTACCCACCTGCACTGTGCGGAGTTATTACAGTATTCTTGGCTATATTCCCTGTGCTGTGCCCTCTGTCCCCGGGACTGTTTAGTAACTACCAGTCTGTACTCAGGCCCTTCGCCTTTCTCACCCTGTCCTCCATCCAGTCCCCCTCCCCTCTGGCAGCCGTCAGTCTGCTCTCTGTGTCTGTGAGTCAGGAAGTAGCTGAACCTGATGCCAGCGTGGAAGTGTTGGGGGACGATGGCCATGAGGATTCTGGTACCCCATAGGCTGTAGGTTCTGGAAAAGTTGAGCACACCACAGATGAGCAAAACTTCCGAGGAAGGCGAAAGAATTTTCCTTGGATCCCAAAAGGTCAGGAAGTCTTCAGCTCACATCTGGGTAAGGTTGTTATTCCCAACGACACGAACATTCCTGTCTCTCTCCCTAGAACATCCTGGCTTCCCAGGGCCGGATCAGTGCTTGGAACTCAGCGGGCCTTCGGCACACGAGCCCTGAGTGAATGAATGAAAAGGCTTTGAACTCAGGCTCACCGGCGCCGGCTCGGATGTATGCCAACGCAGCCACCCTCAACATCTCATCACAAGAAGGTGCTTCAGCCCTCTCCGTTTCTGAAGTCACAGATCTGCTTGTTCCTTCCGTGCTCTCTGCTGTCCTACGCTGCTGAGGCCACGCCCACCTCCATGTCAGGCTCAGTCCGCAGACTGGGGTTCGAACACACTGCTTTATGGGCCTTATGGCTGCTGTCTTTCCCTCCAACTTGGGCTGACACAGAGCAGTTTCTTCCCCTGCGGTGGACATTTGGCAGTGTCCAGGTGTGTATTTTCACGACGAGGGAGATTGCTACTGGTATCTAGCGGGTAGAAACAGAGATGTTTTTAAACATCCTACATCGCACAGAACAGTGCCCCGTCTTGGTCAGCTGCCAGAACAACATACCTACGTTGAGTGGCTTAAGCAAGAGACATTTATTTCTCACGGTTCTGGAGTCTGGAAAGCCCAGAAAGAGGATGTGGTCAGATTCTGGTGCTTGGTAAGGGCCTCTTCCTCCCGTGCCGACAGCCACCCTCTCTTTGTGTGCTCAGGGGCCTGTCGGGAGTGTGCTGAGTGTGGAGAACAAGAAGGACAACCCCTCTCTCTTTCTCTTCTTATAAGGCCAGTAATCTTATCCGGCCGGTGTGGCTCAGTGGTTGAGCATCGATCCATGCATCAAGAGGTCGCTGGTTCGATTCCCTGTCAGGGCACATGCCTGGGTTGTGGGCCCGATCCCCAGTGGGGGGCATGCAGGAGGCGGCCAATCAATGCTCTTTCTCATCGATGTTTCCATCTCTCTCTAAAATCAATAAAGCGAGGGGGGGGGGAGAGGGCAGTAATCCTAATCTAAACCCTATTACCTTCCAAAGTTCCCACTTCCAAAGACCATCACACTGGAGGTTAGGACTTCAACATACACATTTTGGGAAGACATATCATTCAGTCCATAGCACCCCACAGAGCAAAGAGTTGCCTGGTCTAAAATATGAATAGCACCGAGGCGGAGAGATTGCATTATACTGTTGTGGTTAGGAGCATGCTTACTGGAATGTAAGAGAACTGGTTTGAGACCAGAATGCCACGTTATTTAAGACAGAGACAAAAACTGTATCTACCTCCAAGGTCATCAAGAGGATCAAACTGGGTCTGACCGACAACTGGCTTCTGCCTTCCCCTCACCTTAGTCTCCACTCCAACACACTCCTTTAGTATGGAACATTCGGCTGGATTTCCCCACGGCCCAGGGACAGACCTCGGTGGGTCCAGGTGTCTTCAGGTCCCTGTTGTTACCATGGAGGCCAAGCCTGGAGAAGCTAGTTAGTTGTCCCGTGAACAACGACCTGCCTCAGCCTTTCCCCGTGTCCGAGTCCGGGGTGTGCGCACCTTCGCTGGAAATACCAATTGTTTTCCTTTGTCTTACGTCCTGGGGAGTCTGTCTGGGGACATAACATAACCGCAAATGCAAATGGTCATATGCAACGAGGCAAATGAGATATTTATAAAAATCTGCTGTTACTAAAGGAAAATTTTTTGGGTGGGGTTGGGAAAAACAGGCAGCTCGTTCTGGGAAGCAGGAGCTCAGGATCGCAGAATGGATGCTGTAAACATTTATTGTGCACCGATGGGATGACAGGCAGTGGGAAGTGACGCCGGAGGCCACCGTGTCGTCCCCCTCACTGTACATGTGAGAAACGAAGTCCCGAAAGGGAAGAGAAACTTCCTCAGGGTCACACCCTAGTTACTGACAGAGAAGACATCAGACTCCTCACACCCTTTCAGGCCGGCTCCTACCTTTTGCTAAAAGGAGTAGACGACCCCCGCTGAGCTTTAAATTCAACCTTCACACTAACCAAGAGTTTGATTCTCTGAGTCATCTCCTGCCACGGAGCTTTAATTGCATGTCGTTTTTCTTCCTCAGGCCTGCAGGCAATATTGAGGCAATCCCCGCTGTGGGTGCCTCGCTCCCTAGTAAACACATGTCTACCATACATACACATTTGTCATTCCTTCCCAGAATGACTTAATGATTTCCATGTAACCAATATGTTGCAGCTGTTGGCTTCCTTCAGGCTGAAGCACTCAGAAAACCATCAGTTATCAAGTTGCCTCTGCCCTGCTTTTTCCAGCTGATACCCCTCCCCCTTTTTATTTAAAAAAAGGTAGGCCCTGTTTGGTGTGGCTTAATTGGTTGAGTGTCGTCCCAAGCACCAGAAGATGGTGGGTTCGAGTCCCAGTCAGGGCACATACCCAGGTTGCAGATTTGCGAGGTTGCGGGTTTGATCCCCCGTTGGGGTGCATATAGGAAGCAACTGATCGTTATTTCTCTCTTCCTTCCTCTCTCTAAAATCAATTACAAAAAAAAAAAGGTAAGAGAACAAGTTAAGAAATAAAGATTGGGACCCTACATCCAATCAAATCCAGAGCTGGTGTCCCTGGTGGAGGGTCTGCAGCGACCAGGTTGATCCCACATTTCTGCAGGAGGCTTCCAGTAGGAACCGACTTTAGTTTGCTCACACCTAGCAGACAGTGGCCCGTCAGGGACACCAGGACACACAGGAGCTGTGGGCTGGAGGTCGGGAGGGGGACGTGCTTGGGAGAAGACTGTGTGTTTGGCGGATGTGGTCAGGAAGACTTGGGTGCAGGTTGTGACTCTGCCACTTGCTAGCTTTGTGACCTTGAGGAAATGGCTCTTCACCCTGAGCCATCTGCAGATAGAATCTGTGCCCACGGGTGACTGAAGATTGGAGTGAAAGCTTGATAAAAGGTATCTCGTGGTTCCCTCCGCTTCCTGGCCCACCCCGTGATCTCGGACCGTGGAGAGTGAGAGGTAGGACTGTTCGGTGGCCCCAGGACCCTGAGCCTTCAGCGCTGGCTTTGACGGTCACTTCCTTCAGAGACTGCTACCTGGGCCAGCAGCACACCTTCCTGGGACTTTAGTGCCAGGTGCTGGGACC
This sequence comes from Molossus molossus, assembly GCF_014108415.1. Lineage (NCBI taxonomy): Eukaryota > Metazoa > Chordata > Mammalia > Chiroptera > Molossidae > Molossus > Molossus molossus. The sequence goes on along the minus strand of NW_023425345.1, from coordinate 9,375,166 downwards.
TATGCAGGGGACTGTCGTGCCCAGGGTGTCTCCTGCCAGTCCCATGCCTGAAAGCAAAGACTGGTCACAGCAACCAGGTACGTCAGCCGGGAGCAGCCGGGCCCCGCGCCCCCTTCCAGACTATTTTTGTCTGCTAAGTACACAATAAGTGTTCAGTCGTGGGAAGCGCTTGATACAAGTTAGAGGCTGAAACCAGGATATATTTTTGGAAACATAATAATCTGGAACGTCCTCTCATTTGCATTTCTTTCGGGGAAACTCCCTGCCACATGCCCAGCAGGTGGGTGTCTCCAGGAGCATGAGCAGTGTGACAGCAGCTGACATTTTTTATCCAGCACGTCCCCTGGGCCGAACACTGGGCCTACATCACGCATGTAATCCTCTCAGCAGCCCACGACGTGGCTTCTATCAGCTCCACTTTATAGATGAGAAACTGAGGCTTCCTTAGGCCCGAGTCCAAAGCAAGCACGTGAGAGTTACAGGGGATCAATATTCAACTTTTTTTTTTTTATCCTCACCCGAGGACATTTTTGCGTTTATCTTTAGATGGAGCGGGAGGGAGAGAGGGAGGAAAAGAGAGAGAGAAACACCGATGCGAGAGAGACACATCGACTTGTTGCCACCCACACGACCCAACCAGGGCCGGGGACAAACTGCAACTGAGGTACGTGCCCTCAGCGGGAACCGAACCCGGGCCTCTCTGGTTTGCAGGCCGACGTGCTAACGGCTGAGCCCAACCGGCCAGGGCACGATATTCAACTTTTGAGATCAAGAGTAGGAACTGTGGAGTCTGTCAGAGGATCACAGTATCAAGCACAAACACTCCAGACTCTGCGGACTTACTGTTGCTGTTGTTGACCCTGGGGAGCCGGACGCACGGCTCCTGTGCAGGGAGGGGGCGCGGATCTCATCGGCTATTTGTGCTGAACCAGGAGGCCGAATGCCCGGGGAGGAAGACAGGGTGCAGGAAAGCCCATGCCAGAGAGAGGGAAGAATAGAGTCGGCCTTCGCCTTGGGGATTGGGGGAGGAAGACAGAGACGGAGAGAGAAGCAGAGGGAGGCGAGAAGCCGTCTCTGAGCTGAGTGCCCACTCAGGGGGCCCTGCTGAGAAAGCTGGAGAGGAGCTCGGGGGGGCTTCTGCCCCCTTTTCGTTTGGGATCAGGGAAGAGACCTCTCGCAGGTGCTCTGCCCATGCTCTGTGTCATCTCAGCCTGAGAGGGTCTGCCATTTGCAGCCACCCTCCAGGCTCCTGGGACACAGAAAGGGACCAGAGGCTCTCATTTGCACTTGAGGGGGATTTAGAAGTTAGAGGAGACTCGGGGTGGGGCTGTTGCCGAGGAAGTTTGCTGCCACAGGGCCACGTGACCCTTCAGCCAGGGCCCTCTCACGCTCAGGCTCCCAGGCGGGACACTGGTCTGGCCCAGGTAAGAGTCCAGGCAGACCTCCGGGGAGGGGGCAGCACCAGCGAGAGCCGAGAGGGGCTTGTTCAGAAAGGGGCGCGGGCCATGCTTCCGGGGCCTTGTCTGTGCTCAGAGGACAGACCAGCCCGGAGTCGTGCTCCAGGGTCACTCCTCAGTCAGATGCCCAGGACAGGGCCAGGCCGAGCAAGTCTCAACATGTGCGAGCCAGATAGGGCCAAGTTCAGACCCACATCCCCCAGTGGAGACCAGGCAAGGACCACTGAGAGGTCAGGAGCCCTCCTACCTCTCTCCATTACCACCCCCAATGCTCCAAAGACACAGCTGGTCTCTATAGACCCAGATACCATGTTGGGCAGGAAGGGTGGAAATTGGAAAGACGGAGCATTTATCGAAAGGGATCAAGTCATCTCAAAGGGAGAACCTCCCCCAGCTCTCTGGGGAGTTACACCTGGGACAGGCTCAGTCCCCAGACTGGGAGGAGACTGTGCAAACCCCCAGAGGCCGAGATATCATGAACTGACACGTGTAAATTTCTCCACCATCTGTGCGGCGAGGATGCTTATGAAATTCTAGAAAATGAAGAACTGACATTTCCTTTGCACATCTGAGTGGAAATATAAGCCTGTCACCCTGATACGTGATTGTTATAACAGGTGCACAATAAATCATGTGAGCAAATGGATGCAAGCATGAGCGCACGAAAGAATGCTGGCTGGGTTGTAATGCTGTTTCTTAGTTCACCAAATGCCTCCATTATAACTTTCTGCAGGGTCTCAGGACCAAGCAAACAGAATACACCCAACCAGGACGACTGGCCTTCGAAAACAGCTTTTACTGGAGTGCCAGCCAGTACAGAACATTAGACAGGAGACTAACCATGAGTTCAATTGAGATTAAACTGCAGATTCAGTAACAGATAGGTACTATGTTGGGACAGTTTCTGACAACTCCCTCTCATGACATCGAATTCTTAAGTTCATTACTAAATTCCAGAGCCCACTGATAGTCTCTGTGAGCCCAAGCAACGCAGCGCAATGGGGAAGTAAGAAAGAGTGGCAGGTCTCCTCAGGATTTAGCCCCATGCCTTTGCCAGGCTCAGGGGGGCGCTGGAAGGAGGGATGTGTGCGGAGATGAGGGCATAATGAACTTTCCTTGCAGGAGCTTTTATAAAAGGCAATGCAGGGGACCTTGAAGAATGAGCTATTGTCCATCTCAGGGAGAAGGTAGGAAAGGGAGTTCTAGGTGGACAGGGAACAGCGTGTGCAAAGGATGAAAGCATGAGGAAGCATGCTGTATTCAGTGATAGTAACAGGAATGAGGGAGCATGGTGTATTCAGTGATAGTAACAGGAATGAGGGAGCATGGTGTATTCAGTGATAGTAACAGGAATGAGGGAGCATGGTGTATTCAGTGATAGTAACAGGACGGCAGACTCAGCTAGTGGTGCTGCTATTATACAACGAGTGCTCACAATGAATACATAGCTGGATTTCCCACAATGCCTTGTAGAGAGTATGTGCTTCACACAGTGCTTGATGAGTGCATGAAGGAAGACTTGTTAAAGGGCCTGAGAGCGATACAAGGACATTAAAGCAAGCTGCAGGGGAGGAGGGAGGAGCAAGAGAGAGTGGGTGGGGAGCCTGGAGGGGACCTTTCCATTTTTACTGTAAACACAGTCCAAGTCAGGCAGAGGGAGAATAAAGGCAGAGCCCGGGGGTAGAGGACATCAGTCAGGTGGGCCCCCAGGTCCCAGGAGCAACCAGAGGCAGGTGGTAGAGGAGGAGTGGGTGGGGACTCCCTGGGTGGGCTCTGCTGACAGTGCACCCTGGGCTCCCTGGACCCTTGTGGGCGGGCGAGCAGTTGCCACCAGCACCTGGGAAGCAAGCTTGGGTGAGCAGGGCTGCAGAGTAAGCTGTGTGGACAACAGGCAGGGGGTTCCCGCTGGAGGCTGGGCCTTGGGTCACCTGGGTGGCAGCGAGGGACAGGCTGGCCATGCTCTGACAGGTTAGAAATTGGGCAGCTGACATCTCTTCCATAATTACAAAAACACACATCTCTCATGCTTATCAAGGGCTTCGTCACCTGCGCAGCCTATAGGACTATGAGAGTGCCCATCTGACCCTGAGGCATCATGTCCACAGACACCATTACCCGCATGTGATGGACGGGGAGGTTCAGGGAGTCAGTGGGACTTCTGATGAACATGGAGTAGGGGTATGTACGAAGGTGAAGGCACAACTAACTTCCTCTGCAGCTCAAAAGGGGTCATTGAGCTGGATTTTAAAGAATGAGCTGTTGTCCATCTGAGAAGGTAGAGAAAGACTCAGGGACAGGGAACAGAATGTGTGAAGGGAGGGGAGCGTGAGGAAGCATGGTGTACTTAGCAGCTGTGACAGCAGCTATGGCTAATGCATACTGACTGCGAGACAAGAGCTCTCCATGGCCCTGTGACATGACTGTGGCACCTTCTGCATCACATTGTGCGTGTCCAGTGACTACATGTCAGCTCTGTCTATATCTCTTGGATCGCTACCCATTCAACACACTAACTAGGATTCCTTATTTCCCTAGGAGCACAGGCTAGTCCTGGAGCCTTGGAAAGCATTTCAGAAATTCAGTTGAGAGCTGCTCTTGCAGGTATCACTCTAGACAAGCCCCTGCTCTAGACACATGTGCGGCCTTGCTTTGCTCCTCTGCCAGGCCACCAGTGACCCGTTCATACGTCCCAACTCTGAGACTAGCTGTGTGACCTTGGGCAAGTCACTGTACTTTTCTGGGCTGCACCTAAGAAGAAGTAGGTGCTGTAGACAATACAGAAACATGTATTCTCTTCTAGCAAAAAATGTTTGCTGTTTCTAGAACTCTACTTTCAGGTATCTCATTTCATTCTTGGGTTCAACATCTGTTTAGGGGGCCAGGCGCTGTACTGGGGACACAGTGATGTAAGACAGAGCCCTTGCTATCATTCTGGCTGAATTTTTATACTAACAGTTCCAGTAAGCATCCGTGTAAAGAGCACCTGTTACCTTCCTGACCTCCTGGTAGAGGCGATGGAGACACAAAGAAGATTAAGATGTGGTGACTGTCAGAAGAGGCTTTTTAGTCAGATCCACCTCCTCAAGGGAAGGCTTCAGCCAGCTGAATGTGGACAGGGGGACTTCATAAAAGCTACTCCTTTTACCTTTCACCCGTAACTACAGTCAGATAAGTAGCCATTTCATGTTTCTTTGGGGCATTGCTTCCAGGTCAACCCATCTCTGATAAGTGTCCCAATAGCAGTAGAGTTGTGAAACAGACATGGCTCAGCATGCCCACAAGGTGGTGGCCTTCTAGTGCATTCCCAAAATGCTGGGGCCACTGGGAAATAGTGCCCTCTGTTGGCCTGGAGGAAAAAGACCACTTCATCTCTAACGTGCTGAGGGTAGGTCTCATCTCTAGTGTTCAGTGCTGGGTGGTAGTTGGACAAAGGAGAAGGGCACTAATCCACCAAACCTTTATCTAATCCACCAAACCTTTCTGGATGCCTTCCCTGAGGTCCCCTGTCCCAAGTCCGTGTCGATGATTTCCTCTGGACCTCTCTAGTTGAACACTTGCCATATTGATTTTGCATCATTGATTTGTATTCCCTTTGGTATAGCTGGGACCATGCCCTTGGCTCATGGAATGCCTGGTGCCTACGCAGAATCTGGCCCAGAGTGAGGAATAGAGCTTTGTCAAATGAATAAAGCTTGTTCTACACGAAAACTTAAGACCGATCCTCATTTGCGTGCCACCATCCTGGTGAGGGTGTCTCAGGCCATTAATATGCTTGTGCTCAAAAATGGAAATGGCAGAGGGGAGACGGAGAGTCGCAGCCCAAGACATCCTCATGTGAGTCGTGGGAGAAATGACCAGGATCATCTTTACATCCACCTCCGCCCCAAAAGTGTCAACCTTGTCCACCTCAGCCAGAGAGTCAAGGTAGAAAAGATGGAAAATCCAGATCTGGCTAAAACCTGTGGCTGCTGGAGAAAGCCCTTTAATCTGGGTTTTTACTTCACTTCCATGTCTCACCAGGGAGGGATGCATGCCCGGCAGTGCTGTAAAGGGGTCTACCAGTTGGCGCAAGCCGGTTCAACCTGCTTCTCTGCACCTCCAGGTCCCTGCGCCCGGCACCTGGCCTCCACCTTCGCCGCTGGACTGGCAGAGAGGAAAGCAGGCGGAGGCTCACCCTGGGCCCACCCTCCTCGACCGCGGCCCTGGCCCAGCCAGCCCAGGGAGCAAGTGGAGAGCCCCTCTTGGAGGAAGTGATTCAGAAACCGCGATGGCTTGGCGGCGCGCCGTGACTCACAGCACATCAATGGGGGAATTGTCTGTGGAGGCTGAGAATACCAATGCTCTTTTCTTTCCTTCCTTTCTCTCTTTTTTTTCTTTCTTTCTTGCCCTCCCCTTGGCGGCATTGTGCAACACCAGGGCTGCCTAGAAACATGTGTTTCTCATCAGTGGCTCCAGCAGCCGCCTGGGAAGACTGGGGCGAAAACAAGATCGAGAGGGAACAGGCCACGAGGGGCGCTGCAGCAGTTAGGGGGCCCCCGCTCCTTCTCTGCGCCCGCGTCAGTCCCGTTCACCTTCCTCGTCGACACCGACGTCCCCAAAGAACATCTAGAATGGCAGAGAACAGAATTCTGAATCTGGGAGAAAGCTTAGAGTATGCCTCTTCCAATATCTTCATCTACAGATGAGGAAACTGAGGCCCCAGGAAGGGAAGTAAGTGGTTTGCCAAATATCCCACAGCGAAGTTCCAGCTTGCATCTCGTGGCCGCCACTGCATTTTCCTGTACCCCAGATTGGGAAATGTAGTCTGCTAAAGGATGATTTGTTTTCCATGAATAGTGAAAAATGAGAAGTCGTACTAAGTTCTGCTATAAATCTGTCAATCGTCCCTTTCTCTTACCTACCGGTCTCGGGAAACTGGTGTGCACCAGGGCGCATGTGAAATCATTTGCACAATCCACAGACCTTCACGCAGGCCTCATCTGATTGGCTGTCTCTGTAGTGCGTGACATTGGCGCCCACTGGCTTCCAGGTACCTGTTCTAGGTCCTCTTCTCTTCTCCCTCATCCATGTTCATGGCTTCAGCAACTACCAATTAGCTGACGACTTCCAGATCCTATCCACAGCCCATTTATGTTTTCTGAGCTACAGATAAGTGTCTATAGCTGCCCTCTCCATTCCTTCTTTGGATGTTTCAAACTGAACTCACCATTCTTCTCCCCAGATCTTGACCACTTCAGTTTTATTGCCAAGCAACCATGGGACCAGGATAGTGTTTCAAAGCACCTACTTTGGAATCTCATAGAGCTGGGCTTGGCTCCCAGATATACCACTTAACTAGCCATGGGGCTTTGGCCAAGTTGCTTAACCTCCCATTTTCTCACCTGTAAAGTGTCAGATAATAAAAATGCCCACGTCATATGGCTGACATTAAGAGGAACTGAGTCAATACAATAGTATTAGCACGATGCTGGGCACATAGGAAAGGCTCCATAAATGTTCAGTTGTTATTTTCATTGTGCATCTCAGCACCGTCCCCACTTGAGCCACACTGAACCCTTAGCATTTCTTAAGGACTACAGGCCTTTTTATGACTCTGGGCCATTCATAGGATGCTCTTCATACCCTTCTCTGAGGCAAACTCCTACTCACCCTTCCGACGGAGTCTGTTGCCCTTATAAGAAGTTAGGAGCTCCTTTTGTTCTGAGAGAGCGTTCCGTACCATCACCATCGCGTTCATCACACCGAGTCCTAATCATCTGCCTCTCCAGCCTCATCTCGCACAGCTTCTCCCATCACACTCTGCTTCGACTGCACGCAAGTGCCGGCCAGCCACGGGCTTGCATGCCTCGCTTCCCCTCCTGTCGCTGCTGGCCCTGCTTGGAAGGCCTTGCTTTCAGGGCACGTTATCCTCCAGGGAGACACTTCCTTTGAGGTTAGCTGTCTTTTTTTTTTTTTTTTTGCCTCCCTAGTGTCTTCAGTGAGTTTCTCTAATACAACGCACTGTAGTCCATTTTCGACGCTGAATCATCTGTCTTCTCCACTAGACTTGACTGTGTCTTATTCATAACAACTGTGCACGGGTCACCTACCATGTACGGGCACTGTGCTGAGTGCTGGGTTACATGGACGGATGAGCGACACTCTGTTTCAATGCCTGATCTGCCTCCACACTGTGACCTTCTTGGGGGTACACTGAGGAATGTGAGTATGAGTGGTGATGGGAACCGTCATGGAAAAACCCACTAATGGTCATGGGCTGGGCATTAGCCCATTAGAACTATCCATTCCATGCACATTTATTGAGCATCTACTATGTATCCTGCTCTGTGCCAGGTACTGACAGTGGTACTGGGCAAGATGCCTCACAGTCCAGTGGGGGGCAACCAAGCCTCATGGGCACTGTAACAGGGCCATGGTGTTGACAGAGGAGACTGGCAGCAAGGTCGCCTTTCTAGGCATGTGGCCTGGACAGTTGCATAGGGCCTCCCAGCCAGAAGGGCTCCACGCTTGGTTCTATTCTCTGCTTGTTGCCATCTTGACATTCTTAACCATTTCACCCTTGAACTTGTGTTTCGTAAGTGATGGCTGATAGGACAACGGAACATGTACACGAGTAAAGGAGTGACGTGCCACCTGCATGTCCACTGCGGTTCCTCGTCGCCCGTCCCATACGACCGCCATGATGCCCTATGAGAGCAGAGTCCCGGGGACCTGTGATACGTGGGGGGGCGTTCGGGCCGCACAGCGAGTGCAGAGAAGTGTGTTACGTCAGCAGCTGAGGACGCGGGAGCACCGACAGCCCCGAGAGGCCATGCGTCCCGTCTGAACCAGAGCTGGCTTCAAATGCACGCAGAAGACAGTGGTGCGCTAAGGAAAGTGGACCACCCAGAGAGCCCCTCACAGCCTTCTGACCGCTGTCGGCCTGTGCTGGAAATGATGGCACTAAGGGAGGGGACAGGTGAAGCAACCTGCCGTTCCTTCCTCCAGTCCCGATTCATCAGCAAGCCAGACTGCCTGCACACCTCACATGCAGACCCACGGGCAAATCCTGAGCCAAGTGTAGGGACTGTGGGTGGAAGCACGCATGTCACGGAGTGAAATAAAGCAGCCGAGGCAGCTTTGGGCTGCATCCCCCCTGCTGCGGCACGCGTGAGCTGCAGAAGACCAACTATGTGATGTTGATGCTGCGTGTGAGTGAAATGCTCTTATACTGGCATTTGAAGTGAATTGCACAATGTAAAAATAAATGGCGCGATTCACTCCTGTAATTATAAATCTTATTTATTTACTTTTAGAAAAAATATGTTTTTATTAATTTTTTAGAGAGACAGGAAGGGAGAGAGAGATAGAAACTTTGATATGAGAGAGAGACATCGATCAGCTGCCTCCTGCACGCCCCCTTCTGGGAATGGAGCCTGCAACCAGGGCTGTGTCCTGACCGGGGATTGAACTGGGACCTCTCAGTCCATGGGACGATGCTCACTCCACAGGCTGGGCTATTTATGTACTTAGAATGACATGAAACAGAAAATAAAAAAATGCCGGGACAGATTGAGAGAGACCGTGGAAGAAAGGAAAAGCTTGAAATTTTAGTACCTGTAACAGCACATTTTCCTACATTTTGAACAAGAGAGCCTGTGAATTATGTTGCTGGCCCTGACGAGAGAAGGTGCCTTTGAACCTTAGACGTGAGGAGTGGATGCGAGAAGCATCTCACGGGTCCCTTGGCCAAGCCTCCCCTGCTCACACTGCCCGCCAGGAGCACATGTCCTGTTAGAGAGGTCGCACGGTCCCCAAGACAGAGTGGATACGTCAGGACTGGAGCTAGTTGCCTGATGCCACCCCCTCTTAGTCTGGTGTTCACACGTAACATAGGCTCTCTTTTTTTTTCTGTCAAAAATCTCACCCTACGACTTGGAAATAAGATCCTCTTTTGCCAGTGAAACCACCCAATCAGCACCAGAGGTGTGCTATGCAAGCTACGCTCCTCACCCCAGGCCAGGGCGTTTGGCCAGCCCTCGGCGAAGAGTAATACATCGTATTCAGTGGGGGGTGGGGACCAACTGGTCAGTGTTCTAGTCCTCACTTTCTTGGCTTAGCAGTAGGATTTAGTCACTTGCTCTTCCTTCAAACACTTGATTCTCTTGCTGCCTAAGTTCACCCCCTGTGTGCCCACGGCGGGTTCCTTCCCACCTTCCCCACTTTGTAACACTGAGTGTCCCAGGGTATGTTTTCCAATCTCTTCTCTTGATCTGTCCGCACTCATTCCTTTATTATCTCATCTAGTCCAATGACTTTTTTTTTAATCCTCACCCGAGGACATTTTTCCATTTTTTGTTCAGATAGAACGGGAGGGAGAGAGAGGAAGAGAGAGAGAGAAACAGCGACGTGAAAGGGACACATCGAGTGGCTGCCTCCCTCATGACCCAACCAGGGCGGGGGACAAACTGCAACCGAGGTACGTGCCCTTAGTGGGAACCGAACGGGTCTCTCTGGACCACAGGCCGACGCTCTAACCGCTGAGCCAAACTGGCCAGGGCTAGTCCAATGACTCTTAAAACCACCTGCTTCTGATGACTCAGCTATATTTCTTGCTCAACATCTCTCCGAATTCTTTCAAACACACCCAACTGCCCACTCAACATCTCCACTTTGATGTCTAATAGGAATCACACATTTAATATCCAAATCCAAGCCCTTGAATGACCCCGACCCCCTGCCCAGTTAATGGTGGCTCGATCCCTCTAGTTGCTCAGGTCAAAACCTTAGGGTTGTCCCCACTCCTCATATTTCACACTTCACATTCAATCCAAGGGCAAATCCTAAAGGCTCTGCCTTTGAAATATAGCCAGAATCCAGCCGTCTCCCACCGCTGTGTCTGCCTTGCCTTGGTCCAAGCCACTGTCGTTACTCACTTGGATTATTCCCATAACCTCGGAAATGCTTCTCACCTCCCTTTGAGCCAGGATGGTCTTAAACCCTAAGTCAGACTCTGTCATCCCTCTGAGCAAAACCTTCCAGTGGTTTCTCACCTGACTCTGAAAAGCAGTCCCAACCTTCCAAGGACTGCAGGTCCTGACAGCATCCAGTCCCGGGCCTCTTGGACCTCAGCTTCACTTGTCCCTCTAGCTCACTCTGCTCCAGCCATGTGACTTCCCTGCTGTTCCTCCAGCTCCCAGAGACTCTCTCCCCTAGGACCATTGTCATTTTTGAACCCTACCCCAGAATGAGCATCTTTTATAGGTGATATTAGGGGTTTTCAAAGGTAGTTTTCACCATATACATATTTATTGTCTTATTCTTATACTTTATTTAAAAAAAAATTTTTTCTTTATTGGTTTTAGAGAGAGAAGAAGGGAAAGGGAGAAGGAGAGAGAAACATCGATGAGAGAGAATATCGATTGGCCACCTCCTGCATGCCCCCACAACCTGGGCATGTGCCCTGACTGGGAATCGTACCAGCGACCTCTTGGTGCATGGGTTGATGCTCAACCACTGAGCCACACCAGCTGGGCTTATTCTCATAGTTTAGAACCAAATCCCATAACAATACACAACTCTTCCCTTCCTTTCTTCCTTCCTTCTTTCCTTGCTGTGGTTTTGTCGTTGTTGGAAGCTCCTAGTACATCCAGGAGGCAGACAGCCTCTTGCAGAACGATTGTAAAGCGTTTGACTGAGCACGGAACTAGGACCATGCAAACATAACACACAGCACACAATGCTACAGGCAAGTCTCTGTGGGGATGAGGGCAGGGAAGGAGAAGAGGAACTATGGTGTTTAGCTTCACATTGTCCCTCTGCCCTCCAGGGCCCTCTGCCCGCTCTGTGCAAGGCCTCAGTGTTCACATGCTGCTGGGGACCACGCCCATTGGGTCCACACTGGGGCCAAGCTCACGGTGCCTCATAGTTCTCGGAACCTCGTCATTGCAAGGACCACTCTTGTGTTTCCTACACTCTTAGTCCTGGAACATGCGAGGCACTTAATACACATAGTTGGCATTTACTGAGCTCTCACTAGTATATGCCCAATCTGCATTATTTGATATGTTCTCTCAAAAAGTTTGTAGGGCACGTATGTAAATCTATATTTTACAGATAAGGAAACTGAGTTAAAGGCAGATTAAGTGATTTTTCCAAGCTTGTAGATCTGGGATTTGAAATGAGGTTTTTAGACTCTAGGGTTAGTCATTTTAACCACCACCCTGCCTCCAAAACTATGTGTCTAATAAATAAATGAATGATGGATACATCAGACCTGCCCTGATGAAGGTCCTGTTAGAAGACATTTCTCTAATAAAATGGGGGTGGGCGTACTGTGGGTAGGAGCTCAGTCATTCACACTATCAGCTTGTCATCCCTTATGAGCCAACAGGCTGGCTATGGTTAGGGCCAGAAGTCTCTGGGGAAGAGGCAAACTGAACCATGGGGCCTGTTCCAGAATTCTCTAACGGATTCATTTGGCCCCAACCTCCAAGTGAGGTTCATTGTACTCTCCGCAGCTCTGCAAACCATGAGTGTGGAGTCATAAGCACTAGGTGTGGACAGAGAAGGCGGCGGGACAGCAGAGGCTGTGAGAGGGACTACTATTTCCACTCGCAGTGGAAAAGGGTCATCACTGGAAAGATGGCAAAACCGTTGAAAGTAAAAACAATAATAATGGCGGGCCCATTGTTTTCTAATATCCATTCTCCTCTTCTTTCATGGTTAAAAATGACTCATCTATAGTTGTACATATGGCTGCCAAGAGTCAAGGCTATGTCTCCCAGGCTCCTTTCAAATTAGATGTGGCCATATAACTATGTTCTGGCAAGTGAGATTTAAGTGGAAGTGACATTATGACAGCTTCTGAGGAACTTCCTTAAGGGGGAGCTGACATATATAGATAGTTTCCTCTTCTTCATCTTTTCCTCCTTCCTGCTGGCTGAAATGCAGATGTAATGGCAGGGACTGGAGCAGCCATTTTGGACCATGAGGCAGGTATATTGATATCTATGTTTTGTTGATAAGGAAACTAAGAACAGAATGAAGACAGTGAACTAGAAGGAGCTTGTATCCTTGAGGTCTTCATGGAACAGGGTCATCATACAACCCTGGACTGACTATTTCTGGGCTTCAATGCAAAAGAAAATTTAACTTTCATCATATTTAAGGCATGCTATTTTGGATTTCTGTTACTCATATCAAATCATATACATTATCATGGTTTCTTAGAAGGAGTCTAGAATTGGTAGAAAAAAGACTTGTTGTATTTCCACCTTTGCCTCTAACCTATTATATGCTTCTAAGTTCTCCAGCTCCTAATCTAGAAGTTAGGGCTAAATATAGCTCCTTTACCTGCATTGAGTTTTATAGTACAATATATTTAATAAAAACATAGAGATTTGAAGATGCCAAAAAAGTTGAGGGGATATGGCTACACTGTTGTTCTTTGGCTTTGGGTTATAAGGGGGAAGTGACTCCACTTTAATTAATATAAGTGCATCAGAGAATGCACTAGTTCACAAAATCCAGGAGAGGGTGAAACATTCAAGCTACAGGAAATTCAGAGATGAAGCTGGGCCTCTGAAAAGTTGTAAACGGATTCTCTAGCTCTCTTTACTGCTCTGAATTTCAGATTCAGTGTTTGTTGCTGTAGACTCTCTTCTAACACAAGGGAAGTTTTACATCTTACTGCTTTAGTCATTGGCAAAGGGTGACTCCCTTTCTCCATTCTGCTGTCAAACTCTCAGGGACGAACCCTGATTGGCCCTTCTGGGTTCAGCTGCTCTCTCTGAAGACCAGTCATTGCCAGGACGCGTGCTGTGCAAGGGAACTGCTCCTGCAGAATGTATGTATGTGGATTTCACACAACGTGGACATAGAATTTATACAATGAGTATGCGCCACCTTCATAATGAATGGTGAGATGAATGTTTGGAGTCATGAGATAAGTGTAGAGAGTGGGTAGCAGGAGGGCATAAGGGGATGGACACACTTTCTAAGAAGGAGAAGCTGGACAGCACACTCCTTAGGTGACCGACCACTACAGAGGTTCAAGAATGACAAGATGAATTCTGTGGAAAAGGAGCAAAGCATGGTGGACCAGGTGGAAGTCAGGAGACCTGGTTTCTGGCCCTGGTGACATAAAGCTGTTTGGCACATCTGTTTCTTCAGTGATGAGGTTAACCTAGCTTGAATTTATCCCGCTGTTTTTGAATTTTTTTTTTTTTAGTTTACAGAAGTTAGGGTGCTAGGGATCCCCACTAGATCCTCTTTCCATTCCCTATGAAAACCAGCTGTTCACACCCATACGCACACAGTGGGAACTGTCTGGGGGCTTTGAGCCTTCAGTTCCAGAGAACAGTAGTTGATACAGAGAAAGGTGACAATGAAGACATTCCAAGCACATGTCCAGGAATTTCTACTCTCCTTTGCACTTGTTCTCCCAACTGCTTAGCCATTGGCAAGGTCTGCCCTTCCACTAGGGGGAGAAGACCAAGTGCGGTCTCAGATGCCAGAGAAGCTGCACTTATGAAGGTCTGTACAAGACCTAACTGGACACAATAGCTTGCCCATCTGTGGGCATAGGTAGCTCTATCTCTATAGGTAGATTAGGAACAAAACTGAGATGTATATCTCTTGGTTTAGGGCTATTTTCTGAAAAACAAAAGTAGAGACACAGATGTGTGAGGCTGGAGAGTTTGATGGTCTTGGAGGAGGCTGGAATGGCTTTTCTCGGTTAAGATTCGGGTGGGGAGTCTTCACCCCAAGGGCAGGGTGTGTTTCAGGTTGCCTGCTGCTCGGGGCGGGGACAGCCAGCCACTCTTGGCTGCTCCTCCTGATCCCTCCAGAGGACTCAGTTCTCCCGGGCCTGGTGAGAAGACAGATCCTCCGAGCACAAAGCCGTGCTGTCCTGAGCTGGCACCGTCCTGCGTGGGAACTCGAGCCACTCTTAACAGCTCTTTCTTTCTCTCTGTGGCCCGTGAGCAAGGGCGGCGGCCGGCTGGGCTGTTCCCACATGAGACGCTGGGTGGGGCCTGGGGAACCCTTGGGCCTGGGTTGAGGAGCCGGATGTAGGTCCCTCCCTGGGAATTCCACACAATGTAGAAATGGCCAGAGAAGGGGAGCTTTGTGGAGAGGATCCCCTCCCATCAGGCCACAGGTCATGGACACTGATGTGGGGAAACCGAGACAAAATAAACAAGGCCAAAGGATTTGAGCAATTTACAGCCAGCTAATGAGTCACAAGGTTTTGTCTTCCCTAACCAAGGACGCTTAGGAGCAAATGGTTTACACACTCCAAACCGTCCCGGGACAGAATGCCCCAGGCCCAGTACCTCTTCAATGACATTCTTCAAAAATAAAACTAAGCAGAAAATAACCCTAACATCTCCATACACAAATTTTAAAGAATCAACATATCGAAGGACACACCTGGAAAGCGAATGAGTATTCTGCTCCTAGAATTCCCACCAGCCAAGGAAAGATAAAAACGCCCCCAGGCACAGGACCCACGCATGCTCTTGCTAGAGCTCACCCATGACTTGTCTCTGCTCTTTCTCCTAAACTCTAAGGGTTCCCAGGAGACTTGCAGCCAGGGGGTCAGTGGGCAGTGGCAGCTCACCCCGGGCTTACCCCTGACCCTATCCTTAAGGTCTCCCCTTTCTGTGACCCCGGTGAGCCAAAGCAGCCTCACCTCAGCTCTCTCCTGTTGCTTCTTCTCCCTTCTGCCCTTCCTTCGTTTCAGTCCTCAGCTCTAATAAACACACTCTCAAAATCACCTGGACTCATCTCGTGACATCTTTCCTGCACAAAGTCAAGAACCCACACGCTAACTGCTGGCTGGAGGCAGACCGGCTCCGGGCCCACCCCCCCATCCAGGGACACGCCCACAGCACTTTGCCTCGGCCTGAATTCTTTTCTTTTCTTTTTTTTTTGGTTTACTTATTAATCCTCAGCCAAGGATATTTTTTCCATTGATTTTTTTAGAGAGAGTAGAAGGAAGAGGGTGGGGGGAGAGGAACATCCATGTGTGAGAGACACATTGATTAGTTGCCTCTTGTATGCACTCTGACCAGGCCTGGGGATCGAACCTGCAACCCAGGTACATGCCTTCACAGGGAATCGAACCTACCGCCCTTCAGTGTATAGGCTGATGCTCTAACCACTGAGTCGCACCAGCCAGGGCTCTGCCTGAATTCTTACAATTGTTTTAATTCTAGGTGATTGACGAGGTTGTTGCTTCCTTGTTTGCTCCACTCGATAGCAAACTGCTAGGGGCTATGCTCTGCTTCTCTGTGTTCCCCCTGCCCCAGCACCTGACTCAGTGTGTCCTCTGTTCAGTATATCCTGTTGAGAGGAAGGCGTCTAGCCAGCTACACTCTCATTGCATTGCTTGCACAGACTGGCCAACTGGTTTACCTGCTTGGCCCAACAAAGCCTCCTTAGGTCTAGGTTGACTCCCTGTGAGTTTCTTCCTTTTGGATTCAGATTTTCCTATTTGTTCAGAGTTGTAAATTTCAGTGGCCAAGCGACAAGTCCAACTCCCTTCAATATCCTCTCTCTTATGCTCACGGCATATTTCAAGATCAACATCCAAAGTCAAGACTCAGAGGATTGCCAACTTCATTTTCCCCTCTCTCTTGAGGTTTCTTTCATATATTTAGGTAGTGCTAACATCAAATATCCCAGAATTGGAAGCTGGGCAAAACAATTCCTTCTATTTCCAGAAGAAATAGCTCAGTAAAATGTGATTCTCACTCTTCTCCACACATCTCACGTAAAATTCTGCTCATCCCAAAGGGCTCAGCATAACGTAATCCGTCCCATGTTTCACTTACCACTTTGTTACAACACTCTTAGCAAAGATGAGCACTTACTGTATGCCTGGCGTGTCCCAAACGCTTTTACCGACACAGCCTCTCATCTTCCAACAACCATGGACATACACCTTATCCTTTTACCATATGAGAAAACCAAGACTCGGAGAGACAAGGTGTTCAGCCACGGTTACCGGGTTAGCGCGGCCCAGGGCAAGCTCGGAGCCCAGCCCTAACAGGAGAGCCCACGTTCTCCATTCCACAGCAGCCCACTCCGCCCACCGTCCTCAGCGGCACATCACTTCGTTCAACAGCTATTTATCAAACACCTCCCACGTGCTCAGGACACATTAGTGGACGTAGCCAACAAAAGCCCCTGCCTTCATGAAGGTTATATTCTAGCAGAGGGAGATACACCAAAATGATAAGCAGAATAAAAAAGTTATAAAGTACTAGAAAGTAATAAGGGGTATGGAAAAGACAGTCGAGTGAGGGGGATAGAGGGTCCTGAGGGCATGGGTGGTAAAGGCACTTCCAAGTACAGTGGTCAAGGAGCCGCGTGGAGACAGGGATGTTTAGGCAAAGACTTGAAAGAGGTAAGAGGCTGAGTCACATGGGATTGGGGAGAGTCTGGGAACTCAGCCTGGGAAAAGCACATCCAAGCTGCCAGCCAGCCAGTGCCCAGGCTCTGCAGTGAGAACTCGCCTGGCGGGATCAAGGGATGGCAAAGGCTAACATAGCTTGGTGGGATGAAGCAGGAGAGGGGCTGGGAGGTGAGGTTGAGCTGGGATGGTATAGGGCAGTGGTTCTCAACCAGGGCTGATTTTTACCCCAGGGGTATCTGTCGACATCTGGAGACATTTTTGGTGGTTACGGCTTTGGTGGGGGTGCTACTGTCATCATAGTGAATAAAGTCCAAAGATGCTGCAATGCATAGTACAGCCGCCCTGCCCCCCAGAAAGGAATTACCCAGCTCTGAATATCAATAGTGTTGAAAGTGGGAAACTCTGCTGCAGAGCCTTAGGGGACTTTGGCCTTTGCCGTGGATGAGACGGGGCACCTTTTGAGGCCCCTGGACGGAGGAGGGACACACATGGGCTAATATTTTGAAAGGAGCCTCTGGACGCTGTGTTGGGAATAAATGGGGAGGGCTGAGGGAGCAGGGAGACCAGCTTGGAGGTCACCACCTTAGCCCAGGCATGAGGAATGGGTGACATCTGCCTCCGTGGGTGACTCATCCCATGTCGGGCGGAAGGCCCTGGAAGACAGGTACGAAGGAGCGATCTTTACAGAGCACCCCGAGGGTGCCAAGCTTTCAGTCATTATCGCTTTAGACGCGTCTGATATTCATTAGCCCCAACACTTAGACTGGAGTTTAGTTGTGTGAGTAGTTTGACACCCTTGAATGTAAACAAGGCTTGGAGTAGAAAGTGTGTTTTTATTTCACACCTTCTCATTTAGTATTTGTTCTGGGTGGTGCTGTTTCCCCAGTGCAGTAGATGCCGGGGCTGCAGGTGGGCACACCCCTTCTGGAAGCATACAAAGGAACCTCTTGGTGGATCTCCCTCATGGTCCCGTGTGTTTTCGCTCAGCACATATGCCCTCGGCTGTGCCCTGATGGGCTTGTTACACGTCCTGGGAAGAACAGATGCTGGCTCTGGGCACCCGAAGCCAGGCCGCTGTTGGCATTCTTACCAGCAGAGCCAAGCAAGCCCTTGAAAATGCCTGCATTAGGGTCTTGCCTCCAGACTGAACGGTCATCCATGCAAGAGCAGACGAGTAGGTGGAGGGGGCAGCAGGAGGGCAGGAAACTGAGCCAACACAGCTCGGAATGGTGACTCACAGCCAGTGGGGATGAGAGTCATCTTGCCTCGGCCAGGCCAGCTGAGTGACTGATGGCCCGTCAGCACTGTGGTCCTGCTGTGTCTCTGTGAGGTGAGGACAGGTGCAGGAGACGCGGTCCCTGCATCTTTCCCCGACCCCTCCTGCCCTCCTCCTTCCCGGCAGGTGACCAGGCTGAGCAGCCCCTCCTCCGTGGAAGCCCCCCGTCTGGAGCCCCTCCTCCTTGGAAGCCCCCCCTTCTCGAGTCTTCCAGGCCTTAGTTTTCACGGGGTCAGCCTCTCAGCGCCTCTTCTGCCCGGGATGCCCCCAGCAGCTGCCCAGTGCTGCGGAGAAGAGGGGGTGGCTGAAAGGAGCAGTAATGTGTCGTCTCACGTATTGTTGGGGTCACGTCTCCTTTGAAACCTATGGGGGATCCCTCCTGGCCTCTCACAGCTTCTCGGGGTCCGACAGCGACCGTAGGTGTTCCTTAGCTCGCAGCCCCTCACTCCACTCTCTGCCTTCGTCGTCACGTGGCGTTCTCCCCGTCTGTTTTCACACGACCATCTTCTTACAGCGACAGTCATCCAGATTAGAGGCTCACCTACTCCAGTATTCACAATAACCCTATTTCTGAACAAGTGCACATTGGGAGGTACTAGGGTTAGGGCTTCAACTGATCTGTTTGGGAAACCAACAATCCAGCCCATAGTAACGCCCCTTTCCACTTCCCCCGTGACTGGGAGCACGTGAGCCAGGCAGCCAGCCCTGCTGACCCGGAGGGAACGCTTCGCTCTGGTTATTGGGTCCCCACTGAACGGAGGGGTGCAGATCTCCTCAAACTGTTGTTTGGCTGCATTAGTGGTCTTTGGTGGCTATTATTCACCCCCACCCAATGTAATCCTAATGGGGCATCAAGCATGATGGCCGGTTTCCTGACAAGAGCGGTGGGGGAGGATGTGGCACGGCCTTGGGCACAGACAGGGATCCAGCGGAGGGCAACGACCCAAGAGGGAGCACTCAGAGTCCTTCTGTGAAGTTTTGAAATAAGGTGTCAAGGATGAGTCTCCCTCTCTTTTGAATTCAATTAGCCTGGCAGAGACCTCTTGCTTGTCACCTAAAGTTTTCTGCAGGGACAAGCAGAGCAGGGAGAGGAGAGGGTGACATGCCCACATGACTGTCATTTCAGGCCCTGGATCCAGCTCTGCCTGAGGCCATTATCCTGATATTTGACATACAGGAAACAATGAATTGCCTTTTCCTTTTAACTCTCTGCAGTTGGGTTTTCTGTGACTCGCAAACAAAGGAGTTTATGAATTCCACCGCCTTCCACCACGATCAAGCTCTTTCCAGAAGGAGCAGCCAGATCGTCATCACATGTCACCCTTCCGACCCATTCTCCACTGCACAAGGCACTTCCGTTCACTTTCAGGCACTGAGTTATAGTCCTTTCCTCGAGTCCCTGAGCAGACACGCACTTGGCAAATGCCCTTGGCAGTTTTTTCATTTATTGCTACTTATTTAACTCACCCTATTTATTTAACTCACATTGCTACACATGAAAAAGGTGTCATCGTGGCCTGGCCCGTGTGGCTCAGTGGTTGAGCGTTGACCCTTGTACCAAGAGGTCGCCGGTTCGATTTCACATGCCCAGGTTGTGGGTCAAATCCCCAGGGGGGGCATGCAGGATGCGGCCAATAGATGTTCTCTCTCATTGATGTTCTGTCTCATTGATGTTTCTATCTCTCTCTCCCTCTCCCTTCCTCTCTCTTAAATCAATAAAGAAAAAAAATTTTTTTTTAAGTTTTAAAAAAAGAAAAAAGGTTCATCATGCAGTAGAGAGATCTGTAAATTAGGAGTCAGATCTGGGTTCAGATTATCAGCTTTTCCAGTTACTAGCTGTGTGACCCAGAACAAGTTACTTGGTTTCTCTGAGTTGAAGTCTGTTTTCATAAATACAGTCTTATCAGAACAAGGCCAGTTCCTTCATTCACATATTGTCAACCGCTGCTTTCTCATGACACAGCTAAGTGGACGAGTTGTTACAGAAACTTTATGGTCTTGCAAGCAAAACCTAACATTAACTCAGGGGTATCTACTTACTATCTGGTCCTTTCCAGGAGAAACTCGCCAATCCCGCTCCAAGTGTTCTACAAAAACAAGACTTGGTTTGTACCGACAGCAGGGTCTCCTCACGAGCCTCCTTTTCCCGCCTGGAAAGCGCCTTCCGGGGGTTTTTCTAAAGTGCTAACATGCAGCATTGGCAGGATGTGATGGATGGTGAGCGATGAAAACAGGAACGTACTTTCTGGAGGCAATTTGACAACACTTTTTCTTTTTTGTTAATCCTCACCCGAGGATATTTTTCCATTGATTTTTAGATAGAGTGGAGGGGGGGATCTATGTGAGAGAGACACATCAACTGGGTGCCTTTTGAGCAACTCTGACCAGGACCAGGATTGAACCTGCAACCCAGGTCTGCGCCCCTGACTAGGACTCAAACCCATGACCCTTCAGTCCACGAGGTGACGCTCTAACCATTGAGTGAAACCAGCCAGGGTGACAATACTTTTCAAAAGTCTTAAAAGACACTGTTCCCCTTGATCCCATCATGGTGCTCCCAAGAAGCTGTAAGAAATAATCAGAGTTGAGATGCATCTACAAATTTAAGAAACGATAGTGGAATATTACCTAAATTATCCAGCATATTCTACACTAAACATCTTGTTTCAGATGATCTTGAATACTATGGGAGGATGGCCCCGTTACAGTAGTGAGCGAAGCTTCATAAATAAATGTTATAGCTAGTGTGACCCCAATTTTATAAAACAAGGCTAGCAGACCCAACTTTAATGATGATTTTCTCTGGGTGGTGGAATCCTAGGAGGCTTTTATTTTTTAGTTTCTTTTTGTTGTTGTTGTTTTTTAATGATTTCCTTTTTATTATTTTTTTATGTAAGAAAGGAATAATTTAGCGAGTAATTACTGGTTGAATAATTTGGAGAAGTAACTGATGATGTAAGCTACCTTCTCTCATTACCTAGAAGGGTGGCCCCAGGCACAGGGCGAGGCAGGGTGCAGGAGTGGGAGGGCACTGGTGAGCTTGGGTGGGGGTGGGGGTGGGGGGTGGGGGGGCTGGAGCTGGGCTTGTTCTCTCCACAGAGGCAGCGGCTAGTCAGCTCCGGCGGACCATCACCATGTGGGGATCTGATTCAGGCCCAGTGGTGCAGATTCTTTTTTGTTTTTCAAGACAAGCCTGAAATTTGGACGCGATGCGAATACACCAATGCTTAAACACCATGTGGGTCTAATAAGACCCTCCTGTGGCCTGCATGCAGCCCCCAAGGTGCCCATTGGAATCGCCTGCTCCAAGCCACAGACTTTAGGGCTAGAAGGACAATTGCAGGTAATCTAGTCCAACTGCTACATTTGATTTCGATGCTACAAAATGACTGAGCCAGGGTCACACAACTAAGTATCAGCAGAGCCAGAACTAGAGCAAGGGGCTCTGATTCTCAGACTGGAACTACTTTGGCCGTGCTATTATTACTAACCTGGGATTTCCCCTCCAATCATGCCCTCCCCAGCCTCCCCATCTCAGGGAACTGGCACCAGCATCCCATCAGGTGCCCAGTCTGGGCCTTATCCTTGGCACTGATCAAGCATGGAAATCCATGAACCCTACTCCTAAGTCTATTTAGTATCCATCTGTTTCTCTCCCTTTCCATTGCTCCTACTTAGGTCGGCTGTTGTCTCTCACTGGGCACTAATTTCCTAACTAATCCCTGATCTTGGCACTCACTCCTTTGCTTAAAACCTTTCCTGGGTTCCAAAATTTACAAGACTCTGCATGACCCCGCCTCCCTCGATCTCTGTCCCTCTCACTCAAGTTCCTCTAAGCTGCGTGATCCTCTCCTCCAAAGGCCTTTGTCCACAACATTCCACTCATCTGAAATTCTCTTTCTGTGTCTTAGTGTTAATACCAACCAAACTTCGAATCCCTACAGCCTCAGAACAGTGCCGGCCACCCTAAATGTCATGTAAATATTAGCTACAATGATTTTGATTATCATCTTAGCTCAAATATCACCTTGTTGAGGACTCCTTCCTAGGACAGGTCCTCCTGTGATTCACCTTCATGGCATTTAGCACAGTCATAGCTCAGTAACGAAATGCTTTAAATTGTTTCCTATACACCACCTCAGTGAGGCTTCGGGGCACCCCCAGGATAAAGACTGTGTCCATCTCAGTCAATTCTTTACATCCCCAGTGCCCGACAGGGTGCACCTTACAGCACCCAGAAAATAGGCTTTGACTGATGCTGAGTAAGTGCTGGCTTCTGTCTCTACACCTCTACCAATCAGAACGCCGGTGGAGCCCAGACCACCACTTCCATGTTGACCATTTCACAGAGGGGGAAGCTGACGGCCAGGCGAGCCAGTCGGTGTTCCACGGGTCTGCGGCACAGGAGAACACACGACCCCCATCCCTCGGTCCCCCCTTGCCCCCATCTGATGGCTGGGTGGGTACCTGCCTTCCCTGCTTCCTGATTCAGAACTGGTACACACAGTTCTTTCTGAGGACGCCTTTCTTGCCCAGGGGGACGTTACTTGCTTAGTGCCCAGGGGAAGAGAAATATACCCCTTTGCTAGCTGGCTCTGGGTGGCCTGGAAACACTTGATCCACACTGTCTGCTGCTTGGGAGAAATGACCTGCTTGCCGTCCCTCTTCATTATGGAATCTCTGATTGGAATTTGGAAAACAACTCCGAAGTCATGAGGCTTGGATGATTGCCACGTTTCATCTCCAAGACTCTGTACCCAGTTTTCCAGAAAGACTTTTTATACCTGGCCCTCAGGCAGGACTCTGTCCCACCTGCTCTCATTTCTGACCCCGCCCCAGGGGGCTGTCTAGCCAGGCTCCTTTCCCAGTTTGCTCTTTATCTGGGAGTCACATGCTGGAGGCCCTTGGCCTTGTGCTGAACTGTGTTCTGAGTCCTGTGACTGTCCTGAGGCTGTGCTGCCATCTCCCGAGAGAGACCTTAGACAGTGTGGTCTGGGGGTGAGCAAACCAACTTCCAACCCTTCCTCTTCCTCAAGGTGGACCTGGGGCCTTGGCAATTGACCCAACCCCCCAAGCCTCAATTTCCTTAGCTGTAAAATGGGAATAATGATATCTCTTTTAGGGTTAGTGGTGCAAACACCAGCAAATAGTAGGTACTACATTTTTTGGAATTTTACTTTCCTCCTCAGTAGAGCTGTGGTGGTGGTGTGGTGGGAGCGGAAGGTCAGAGTGATGGGCTAGGGAAGGGAGGGCCTTTGCTAAGACTGCAGCTGAGAAGTCCAGCTAGGGAATGGGAAAGCACTGTTGTTGGGTGTGGTATGAGTGCCAGTGAGGGGCAGAAAGCGAATGGCCTCTGGACATTGGAGCCAGACAGACCTGGTTCGAACCCCAGCTCCGCCACCTAACAGCTGGGTGACTGGGTGACTGGATGCTGAGCCTCCGTTGCGCCTCTGTACAGGAGGAACAATGACCCCCCTTCACAGGGATCAGGGGGCACGGTGTCACTCTAGAGCTGAAGTGGCCATTTTAAAAAAAATTTGTTTTGTTTTGTTCTTTTTTGTTAATCTTCACCCGAGGATAATCTTCCACTAATTTTCAAATAGAGTGAAAGGGAAGGAGGGGGGAGAAAGAAAGAGAAACATCGATGTGAAAGAGACACATCGACTGGTTTCCTCCCATACCCGGACCTGGGCTAGGGATCGAACCTGCAACTCAGGTAGTGCCCTTGACTGGAATCAAACCCAAGACCCTTTGGTCGGCGGGCTGACCTTCTAACTGTTGAGCCAAACCGGCCAGGGCTGAAGTGGCCATTTTTTGCTATTGGTACAGAAAAGCAAATAATAATAATAATAGCTGGTCTGCAGAGAGAGAAAAGAATAAAGCAGACAAGCAACCCAAAACAAGTCTTGACCAAACACACAACCTGGTAGGTCCGTCCTTCTATTCAGAAACTGGGGCAAACACCCCCTCGAGCGGAAGCGCAGTGGGGCCGGGAATCCGCCTCTGCCTTCCTCCTCCGCTGGAGCGCAGAGGATGGCCGACATCTGTCCTCACCCCGGAAACATCCTCCTTTTCCTTTTGCATTCTTCTCCGAGTTCTGCACAGCTTGTCAACGAGGATGCAATGCAGCCTGGAGAGGAGCAGACCCAAGCCTCCGCCGCTCCCCTGGGAATACTCATGACAACTACCAGCGCGTCTCTGCTTCGGTTGCCTCTGCCTTATCCCGTTGCTGTGTGTCTTACAAACGAAGGGTCAGTCTTCAAGGCTCAGCTCGCATGTCGTCTACTTTGTAAAGGCATTTCTAACTCGCGCAGGCAAAATTAGTTACTCTCTCTTTTCACCTCCCCCCGCCCTTTGTATGTCCTGCCACTGTGGCAATTTTCATATTGTGTCATACGTGCTGGATATTTAAGTTACATTTTAGAGTACAGAAGTAACACATGTTTTCTGTATAAAGAGAAGAATAAAATCTCTCTCCCTCTCCAAGTTTTCCAGCACCATCCCCCAAAGATAATCATGATTAGCAATTTCTTTGGAAGGCTTCCAGAAACTTCTATGTATAAGTAAGCACAGAGGAGGACGTTGCTACGTATAGTTATTTGATCCAAAACGGGTCATATAAAGTTATTGTTTTTCAGATTGCACTGTTCTCTTCTAGGACATCTTTTTTTCTTTTTGTAGAAAAGCACATTCTGTTTACATTAATGGTCCATCAATGTGTTCAGCTTAAAATTATTCTCTCTCTTTCTCTCCTGTTTATGAGGTTTCTTTCCCCCCACGCTCTTCTTCTAATTGTTTGAAAGGTTAACAGTGTGTTTCTGGTCCTTGCAGTGGTCACCCTTATAACTTTCAGCAGTATACGTAAACAGCTATTCCTTGATTTATCACTTTTATTTCACATTCCATGCACAAGCGCTCCACCACGAAGATGCAGGAGCTGAGGCATGTGTACGTCTGCTCACATCCCGTCCTCGGCCGCGGCTGCCTGCTGAGCCGGCTCTGCGTGTACTGCTGTGGTCGAAACACTGACCTTCTGTTCCACAGTCACAATCCCACAGCTGTCTAGCCTTCGTTCTATATGTAAATGAATATAATGTAACGTTCGCCACAGATTCATGCATTTCACAGCCTCTCCGTTCCTAAGTTGGTAACTTCGATACATTGTTTGGGGGACTAGAGTTCCTTGTACCCTGACCTTCTGAATCAATCAAGTGTTATGTGCTGTTTTCGCTGAGTCTGTGTTGGTGACTGTCTTTTAGCTACTTTTTTTTTTTTTTTTTTTTTAAATTCTCACCTGAGGATATTTTTGCATTTATCTTCAGATAGAGTGGGAGGGAGGAAAAGAGAGAGAAACATTGACGTGAGAGAGACATATCTGTTGGTCGCCTCCTGCACAACCCTGATCAGGGCCAGGGACCGGCGGGTACGTGCCTTTGACTGGAATCAAACCCATGACTCTTTGGTCCGAGGGCTGATGCTCTAACAGCTGAGCCAAACCAGCCAGGGCACTTTCAGCCACTTTTTATACATGAAAGACAATCAGGCTGGCTATGACATTTGAGAACACACTCATCTCCCTCAGAATTATGTGCCCACTGCTGCCACGTCTTTTGCACTAAAGGATAAATTCGCAGGCTAGCCGGATTGTTCCTTTAGAATATTTCTTGACCTCACTCTCTGAATATTCTCCATTAACGTTCTATGATACATTAAAGCTATTCTTTTATTCTGTAGATTCAGGAATTTCTTTAGTTCAGAAAAAGTTTTCTTCTATAATATCTTTGAATAGTTTTGTGCTCCATTGTTCTGTGTTTTTCTTCAGGAATGCCCAGTACGCTCATCTTTTGTCTTTCATAAATATTGCCTTCTAGTTTAGTTGATTGTCATTATTATTTTTCCTTTTCTTTCATTTCTTACCCCTACTCTCTCTATTACTGGCTCTGCTCTCAACCGATTATATTAATTCTGCCCCTGCTGATGCTAATTTATTCCCTTGGTAAGAGTTTTATTATTATTTTAGAAATTTTTACCCTATGTTGGATCCTGTCTGCTTATTTGTAACTGTACTTTGGGAATGTTCTGTTCTGTTCTGTTCTGAGGGATATCATGGGGTAAGATGGGGAAGTGAGCTGGGGCTTCCAGCAGATTTCTCTCGAGTTTCTCCTCTCAGAATGTACCACCAAATATGCTTTGCCTGTGGAGTGAACCCATCCTGGGTTTGCAAGCACTGGCCCCACCTTGGGATGATGTCAGTGTGGGTCACAAGGAAGATTCCTAGCGGATGGCCCTCTGAAGGGTCACTTAACATTTATGCCTTGTTCTGGTGATTGGCTGCAAGGCTGATTATTGCTTCCCTCTCTCCTCTACCTCACCTCTGAGGAATTTAAGGAATGGGAGCCAGGGTTGGAAAAATAACACTAGCACCCTACACAGTGCTACCTTCAGCCCCGTCTCCCTTGCCCTCCCACCTTGTGGAGCTGAATCACTACAGGGAACCTCACTCTTCATGGTCCACCCACACTGCTGCACCTTTGTTTCCCAGCAAGTTATTTATTCGGTCTTTAGGGATTCGTTTCCTTACTTTCAAGGAAATCTGACAACATACATGACTCCTCTTGTCTTTCTTCGGGGAAATCCAAGCTTGTGGCAGATGTGGGTTTTAGCTTGTTATAGTTAGAATAATATTAGCTTCTGTAGTGAACAGCTCCACCCCAAATTTTCAATGGTTTAGCAAGATACAGGTTCATTTCTCACTTGTGGGAGAGTCCAATGCTGATGTTCCTGGTTAATGGGTAGCCTGCCACATAGTGATTCAGGGTCCTGGGCTCCTTCTATTTTGTAGGGTCTTGGAGGACCCCATATCCAACAAGAGGAAGGGGAGAAGGTACACCCATCTCTTAACCATGTTGGCCCAGAAGTGACACAGATCACTTCAGTTCACACTCCAACCATGAGAACTAGTCACCTGACTCAGTGAAATGTCACGGGGAGGC
This sequence comes from Molossus molossus, assembly GCF_014108415.1. Lineage (NCBI taxonomy): Eukaryota > Metazoa > Chordata > Mammalia > Chiroptera > Molossidae > Molossus > Molossus molossus. The sequence goes on along the minus strand of NW_023425345.1, from coordinate 9,348,037 downwards.
TGGGAATTGTGGCCCCTGCCTGGGCACCTGTTCCCTACACTCTATTCTCTAGTATGACGCAAAGACAAAAATGAGCTCTGGTAGACTCAGCTACTTATTTCAGTCCCATAGAAATCTCCTAGTTTTATTGAGGATGGAATTTTCTTCCCTATTTTCACTCTTTGTGTTGTTTTTCAGTGGGTTTCAGAGAAGGAACTACAGTAAACATCTTTTAGCTTGTTTATAAGTCTGTCTTCCCTACCTGTCTGTGATCTCCTCGAAGTATGGCCATGACTTTACTGTTTGGTATTTTCCTGCACCCAGCATGATGGCTGACACAGAGTAGATGCTCAATAAATCCTTCTTGGGTGAAAGAATGAATGAACTCCTGCCCTGAGTAGGTGAAAAGTGCTCTCCCCACCTTCCCATTCTCAACTTAATCTTTTGATCCCCTGTCCCTTGCAGGGGTGGGGAACGTCAGGCCCACAGGCCATATAACCTTGGGAAATCAATTCCAGCTAACAGCACACGCCTCACCAAATCAGCCTGACCAAATCTAGCAGGATACTTTTTAAGTTGATAGTTTTGTATGGCCCGAGAATGATGTTATAATTATCCAAATAGCCCTTGGCAGAAACAGGGTTCCCCAGCCCGGAGGGAAAGGTAAGAGGAGGGATTGTCGAGCCTGCTCCATTGTTTCCTTTCCAAGTCCTCTTCCCATCACGGTTTGGTCCAAGGTGCGTGTCTCCTGTCTTCCTGCACTGATTACACCCTCCCCGGGTGAGACCCGAGTGGAGCCTGGCCTGTGGCTCAGCAGGCTTCTTACAGGCAAGTCAACATTTAACAACGTGTCTCCTTACGGCTTGGCTGTAAGATCGACTTTGATGAAAGAAAATGTCTGTCTGTCTGGGGAAACGTAACTCACTAGTGAGGAGACCAGGGGCGCTGCCACTCCAGCTGGTATTAAAAGTCATGGACATTAGCCCTGGCCGGTTTGGCTCAGCGGTTAGAGCGTTGGCCCGTGGTCCCGAGAGACCCGGGTTCGGTTCCCGCTAAGGGCACGTACCTCGGTTGCAGTTTGTCCCCGGTCCTGGCTGGGTCGTGTGGGTGGCAGCCACTCGATGTGTCCCTTCACATCGATATTTCTCTCTCTCTCTCTCCCTCCCACTCTATCTGAACAAAAAAATGAAAGAAATGTCCTTGGGTGAGGATAAAAAAAAAAGTCATGGACATTAAGTAGGACTAGGGTGGATCAAACATGTGTCAGGGAGGGAGCCTGACCCAAGAAAAGGCTCTTTCCTGCTTTACACGCCCCGTCTCCAATGGCGACATTCACATCTACTTCCTGTGGAAGGACACTTTTCTAAAGCGGACAGTCCCCAGGAAGGAGTGTCAGTAGAAAAACAGTAGAACAGAGTAGCTAGGAGCTTGATCACTGGAATCTTGCTCTGCTGTTTACAGACGGTACGACCTTGGACATGTTCTTGAAGCAACTGGGGCTTCAGTGTCTTAGCATATAACACGGAGATGATCATCTCTCTCCTGTTGGGTTGTTATGAGGATGAACTGAGTTCAACCTTAGACATGAAAGAGACATTCAATATTTGTTGAATGAATAAACTTCAGAGGTACATAAAATTCTTAACATAGCACCTGGCACATTATAAGCAATCGATATAAAATGGTTATGGCAGTAATAACAGGCTAGGTTCACTAAGTTTACTGTGGTCACAAAACCGCAAAAATCTCATATCTTAAAACAAAGGTTTGTTTCTTGTTCATGCTCCATGTCAATAGAGGGTCAGGTGGGGACGCCGCTCCAAGGAATCCCCAGGCTGATGCAACAGCCACCACCTGGAATGCTGCAGCCACTGTTCCTGAACAAAGTACATTTTCCAAGCCTTGATTCTGCATTTGGTTATCTGACTGACTGTGGCCAGTGTTAAGGGACTTGAAGCAAACAGAGACTTGAACAAGCACTTGCACATTTCTGCTCGAGCTCTCGTAACCACCAACACGAGAACATGCCTGAGCGAGCCTCCTGGAGCAGGAGCGACATTGAAGTGGAGTCAAGGCTATCCGGAACGAGCCCACACCTGGCTGGCCCCAGACACACGAGTAAGACCAGTTATGATCAGAAGGGCCTCTTAGCCAACCCTCGCTGCCCCCAGATTCATAAGCAATAAACAAGGACTACTGCCTATTGAAGTTCGGGGGTTGTTTGTTACACATCGTTATTGTGGCAACAGTTAATGGATATACCCTGTTTTGGCCTCAAGCTCTCCAGTCCATAGGACTCTGGAAGTCTTCACATTTATCAGAAAAAGCTCACATGGTAGATGTTACTGAAGACTCCAAAGGAGGGTCTGAAGGGAGTTGGACATCACATAATTTCACAGATTTCCACTTAACGTGACTGCTCTCCTGTTTCTTTGACTGAGATGGTAACCAGGGCTTCTCCTTTCTGCTTACTTAACACAGGACATTGTTCTTCCTCCTTCATCCGCACTGCTGGCCGCCCGTTCGTCCCCACCTACAATCTCTCACTCCTTCTTCCATAGAACAATTCTGCCTTGTCCCAAATACTTCAGACCCAAGCACTTGGCAAAGTCCTCCTGTTTGTGGGACCCACCTCCTTGTAAGTCAGTGGTTTATAAATCACGATAAATTGTTTTTCTTCATCATTAGAAAGCCTCTTGAGGGCAATGATGATGCATTGTTAGTTCTCCTTAGTACCTAGCAAAGCTCCTGGGCCATTTTAGGCAGTTAGTGAATGGCTTTGGAAATATTCATTGTTATCTGAAGAATTTTAGAGCATACATATCCTTAGTACCACTATTTCCTGAGTAAGTGAGAGCTAACTATGCTCAGCAGATGTTCCTTATCCTCTCTGTGTATGAGGAAAATATGGGACGTTAGACTTCTGTAAGTACTCAGTGACAAAAGATGGGAGAAAGTAGATAATGTGTTCCAAGACGGCAAGGTGACATTGTCTCCATTTTTCCACACAAGGTCACGAGACCCCAATAGGTCATCTAGACCCAAGGTCAGAAAGCCAATAAGAAGTCAACTAGAGACAAGCATCCGGATCTCTTACTTCCTCTGTTGAACTAGACGTTGAGCCTTGGCCCTGGATACGTTGAAACTTGGCCTAGCTTCACACCAAGCTTGGCCCAGGGTCTCCGGTGGCTCCACTGAGCTTGGCAGGGCACAGAGCTTGACAGAGTTGGCCCAGAAAGACTCCAGGGCAACACCCAGACTCAGCAGCGTCCCCACCACAGAGCACTTGTTTGGGGGCCTTTACCTGACAGAGAGCAGTGCGTGAACAGCACCTGGCACGTGAACTGAAGTTGGTTCTGACAACCCAGGGCTGCACATGGGGTGCTGGCTTCCCCTGAGCCAAGGCCTGCTGGGCTCAGTGTGGCAGACAGGCTATTGCCAACGGGAGGGAGAGTCAGCATCCCCCCCCCCCCCCCCGCTCTCCCATCCCCTCTGTGCGGGCACGTTCCACTGCAGAGACAGCAGAGCTTGCAGAGATGAGAGGTGGTGCCCAAAGGGAGGAGGTGGTGAGAAACGGCTTTGTGAGACTTAAGGTGGTGTGTGCAGGGGAAGCTGGATTAGGTTCCAGCATGGGCTCACTGTGCGACCTTGGACAAGTCACAGCCCCTTTTGGAACCCCACTTCTTCATCTCCAAAAGTTAAGGATTGACTAAAAATATATACAAGGTTCATTTCAGAATAAAGTTCTAAGATTCTAAGAGCTGTTTCAGTTGTGAAGCCCAAGGTGAGATTTTTATTTTTAATCAACAAGTCCTCTCCAGATTTCTATATAAGCACAATTGAGGGAAATAGGATATCTTAGGGAGATATCAGAAGGACAGTCCACCCCTCAATTCAATTATAAGATTTTAAACACCCGAGGCAGAGCCCATGACGCATACAACCTAGCAGAGAGAATTCTTCTGAATGTCAAATAGGAGAGCACTTAGAGGTCATCAGTCCAACCTTCTGGATTTCAGATGGAGAAACTGGAACCAGAGATGGTAAGTTACCTTCCCAACATTGTATAATAAAGCTCAGGCCTAGAACTCAGGTTCTCTGATCCCCAGAATAAAACTCTTTCTGGCAATTGAAATTTTGTGCCTGAAATTTTATACAAGGCCTGTGAATTTCAAGGCTTTCAGATGCTTAAGTTTTTAAAGCAGGTTTGGCTCTTTCCTCCTTTGGGCAACTTTCAGGGTTAACTCAGGGCGTGATCATGGAGACGGAGACTATGAGGGTCTTAGTTTTATGTGAAATGTACAAAATTCAAAGGCATAAGTGTTCTCCTGGGAACTTGGAGATTTCCCCCAAGCAGTCCAAGCCTTGGACAACAGCCACCCTGGAAGGGATGTGGCCTCCTGCATAGCTGGTCCCAGCTTTAGCTCCATGATGGGGCATGAGACCCAAGTTGACATGACACAAAAGTTATTGTGAACGAGAGAGTCATGACCTCTGCTGATGACTAACACGCTAATTTGAAAAGCCTGCCGGCAACCAGAAAAACAAACTAGAGCAATGAAACTCCAGGCGACTTTTTAGAAGGTGACTGTCAGCTCAGAGGCATGAAAGGAGTCCTCAACAGTCACTGGCCATTTCACTAACACTCACTAAACCCCTGTCATGTGCCACCAATGTGCCAGGCACTTTGGGGGCTATAAAGGGGAAAACAGACCAAGCCTGCTCCCTAGAACATCACAATTTAAGAGGACTAAATCGAACATTTAAATGGCTAATGCTTCTGGTCAGTAAGTGAAAAATGTCTCATCCATCCCCTGTAGCTTTAAATATTATATAATATTAAGCAGTTTCAGCCTAGATCTCTCTTTTGAGCTCCAGACCAGAATCCTGTACAACATCATTGCTTGAATGTCTCACAGGCAACATAACTTCTGCAAAAAAACTCATGGTCTTTCACCCCAAATTTCCACTGTTCTGGTAGAGTAGATGACATTCTAATTTACTCAGTTGCTCAGTACAGAAATGAGAGTCATCCTTGATAACTACTTCTCCCTCATCAACTCCTCACATTCAATCAATCACCAAAGATATACCTCAAAACACTTAAGATATACCCCAGTGTGTCCCATTCCACCTGCTACTTCCCTGAATGTACATCAACATAATCTCTTGCTTCAACAGACTTGGAATTGGCCACCTAGAATCCACTAATACTTTCAATCCATTCTCCACAGAAAAATAAGATTAATTTTTTTCAAACATACATTTGATTTGGTCATTCTTCTGCTTAAAATGTCTTAATGGAAACTTTGGATTCCACCCATGAATGATTTACTGTTATGGGAATTGCCCTAGCACCACAAATAAGTAGAAAACTGGGAAAAACATATACAACAGTGTTATTCATACACTAGACAATTGGTAGCGCAGAACTGTGATCCCTGGGAGAAAAGAAGCAACCAAGCTGAGCCCTATGATTGCCCCAGCTTACTGCTTGCAGCCAGTTTCCAGGCTCCAGCACAGGGAAGGGAACTAAAACCATATCTGGCAGTCTTACTGAGTTAAGGAGACAGAGAGTGAAGTTAGGAGATACTGAGATAGCTAGAATTTGTGGGCATAACACTGAAGAGGCAGGAACTGCAGAGAGAGAGAGAGAGAAAAAGAGAGAGAGCGCCTTAAAATCCTAGGTCTTTAGAGGGGTACCCTTGAGTCTTTGAATACTGATCTAAGCACACATGAGAGGAAAGTCCCAGACATCAGGGAGAAAACACTGGAAAGTAGTACGCCAAACAATTCTCAGGGCTCACATGGAGATGGGAATAATTTGTGTTTCCAACAGTGAGAGCAGAGAAGCCTGGTAACTCAGAGGCAATACATAGAGTCCTCAGGAGGGTCACACCTTAGTAATGCAGTTAATTAGTTCTCAGAATAAAGGCTGATCTGGATATGTCATGAAAAAGCTTAAAAGAAACCCCCTAAAAGATAAAACTGACTCAATATTACTTAACTGCTCACCAGTACAAAATTCAATGCTGTAGAAATACAACAAAATTCATCACTCAACAACATAATATCTGGTATCCAATAAAAATGTACCAGATATGCAAGAAGCATGAACATCTGATCCATAACCAATTGTACTGAAAATCAATCAGTACAATTAGGTATGGTAATCATAGAGATGGTTAAATTAGTAGACATGAACTATTAAAATGCTATTATAAGTTTTATATATATGTCCAAGGGTATAAAAAAAAACCATAATATGATGAAGAAATAAATGACAGATGTAAGTGAAATAAATGAAAGATGAAACTTATAGAGATAAAAAATACATCTGAAATGAAATACAAACATTAAATGGGATTAATAGCAGATTATAACTGCAAAAGAAAAGATTGCTGAACTTGAAGATATAGCAATAGAATCTAACCAATATAATCACAGAAAGAAAAAGAAAACAAAGAGTGCCTCTATGGGCCATGGAAAAATATCACGAACTCTAACATATGTGTAATTATAGAAATGAGTACAGAAAAACATTTTTAAAGCAGTATACTGAATTTTCCAAATTTGATGGAAATTTTAAACCCAAGAAGCTCAATAAATCTCAAATGGAAAAGACATAAAGAAAATCATACTGAGGAATTTATAATCAAATCGTAGAAAACCAGTGGAAAAAAAAAGAGGAACTTTTAAAAGCAGCCAGAGGAAGAAGGATACATCATTACAGTGGCAAAGACCAGAATGACAGCAGACTTCTTGACAGAAACCACATAGGCCAGGAGAAAATGGAACACTCTATTTAAAGTGCAGAAACAGAAAAAAGTCAAATTAGGATTCTGCACCCAACAAAATATCTTTACAAAATAAGGCAAAATTAAGACTTTTATACACCAGCAAAAGCTGAGATAATTCATGGCCAGCAGATCTGCACAAAAATAAATGGTAAAGAAAGGAGGAAGAGTGACTGAGGAAAAGGAGGGGGCAACTGAGGGGCAGACGGAGGACCTGAGGCGGGAGACTGAGAAGGGATTAATCTGAAGCAAGTTGATGTTAATTTCACTGACTTACAGCCCTTTGGTGCTGAGGCTTTCTTTGGCCTCTGACCAATCATTCTCATCTGCACCCCTGTTTGCTTTTGCCCCTTCTCCAGGAGAGTCCTTCTTCTCTCTGCTCCCAAATCATCCCCTTCACCTCTGTGGCACTTCGCCTTCCTCCCTGGCCCCTGTTATTCCTGGAGGGCCGGACACGTCTCCTGACCTCTCTGCCTCACTTCTCCAAGAGACCGGCTTCCTTCTGCTGCCTCCCATCTCAGCTCACCCGCATCTGAATGCTCGCTGTCCCTTTAAAATCATCCGTGACTTTTGCTTTTCGCTGTCCTTCTTTCATCATGTTTTGAACTTTTAATATGAGCCTATATTACTTCAATAATAATAATGCTACTGATGAAAACCCATGATGGGTAATGAATGAATGAGTATCCCCAGTCTCAGATGCGCTCAGATGCAAGCTTAGAGTTCGTGAGCAGACGTGACACGTTTCTTCACCTCCGCAGGCTCTGTGCGGGAACTCATGCTCGTGTAAGTCAGGGAAAAACCCAGGCCACATGGAGAAACCCTGAGTCACATCTTCCCCCCAGACCTCAACTAGGAACCACTGGTGATTAGGAGAAGCGTGGGCCACAGCGTTCCTTTTCCCAAACACCCTTTGTTCGGAGCTCAGGATCTGCACCCTCTTCCTGTCCACCACGCGGCCAAGCCTTCCCTTCGCTCCAGCCACTGTGATGAGAGGGAGGCCGGATGTTGATCAGGGTTGATCAGGGTTCCCTTTCCATTCTGCCTCTTATTTCTCTTATTTTACATACTTCCAGGTAAGTAAACAATCTTCCTGAGATGGTGCCTTTTCCCGTGAACTCGGGGTAATAGCACCCACCTCTTGAGGCTTCTGTGAGGCGCACATGAGCCAACACGTGGGAGCGGCTGGTATGAAACAGGCCGTTTCCCATTCCCTCTTCCTACCAGTCACCCCGGCACTGACGGGCACCCCGTGTGCTCCCTCCTGAGAAGGTCTGGAGGCAACGCTCTAAGCCTGGGCCCCCAGAGGGCTGGAGGGAAGGGGCTTGGAGGCACCGTGTCTCGTTTCCATAAGTGTCCCTGGGCCGGTCACGTCACCTGCCGAAGCTTCTGTCTCTGCATATGTTAAATGGGCACAGCCGTGCCTCCGTCACTGGGCAGTGTGAGAACCAGGAGGGACCCGCCGTGAGGACATTCTGGGAGTGGCGCGTGCGACACGGCTGAGAAATGGCAGGTTGGAGCCGCAGACGACCTGCTCAGGAGCTCCCCCCTCCAACAGGACCACTTAACATTCACACCTGAGAAATGGGTTCTCAGTGTCTATGAACGCGAGCCGGCCGTACATAGTTGCACACAACATCCGATAAGACAACAGTGCCTGTCGTTGACGGGGCTGCGATCTGTGGCAGGCGTGGTGGGCCCAGCTCGGGGGTGGAGGGGGTGGAGTGGTCATTGTGGATGATGAAGAGTATTTATCACCGACGTTGTTTACAAACGTTGATGTGTGGGGTCCTAGAAGGCCGGCCGGATTTTAGTTCGTTTTATAACGGTTCTGAAATGACCTACAGGCAAGGCGGCCCCTTTTTGCTGCACCCCAGGCAGATCATGGCCATTGTCCTGGGACACACGGGAGGCAGGCTGCGCAGTAGGCAGTTTCAGAAGGATTACTTCACTTAGTACTCATGCCAACCTGGGAAGGGGGTGTGCTTCTCTCTGCTTGTTCTCTAACAGGGAAACTGAGGCACAGCGGAAGACCCTTTCTCAAGGTCACCCACTAGGTGGTTCCAAGGGAGTGCAGCTCAGAAACCATCTGGCTAAGGCTTGGATGGCCCCTAGCACAGCATGGAGGAGCAGGGTGCCACCAGAGCCCTTTGGGGACCCGCCTGGTGGCTGGGAAGAGGCTTGTCTGAGGCAGGAACGGACCTGCCTCACGGGCCTCCCTCTCCACCTTTACGTCTGCTTCTGAGAGCCCTCCACGCGGCCAGGGGGCACACCTTCAAACTCTGTGAAGGAGGAGCAGGAGGCATGCTTTGCTGGTGAGGAGCTCTGGTCTCCACTCACGTCATCCTCGAGCGGCCATTCCCTGGCCCGGGGGGCTTTGGCCGGACAACCAGCTCACGCTGTGGGGCCTGCCTGCAGGCTCTCCGTGACCATGCGTGGGCTTGGCGTGGAGGACGGAAGGCCCCGGGCCTGCCGGGCAGCGGCCCAGCTCCATCCGGAGGGAGCAAGCCGAGGTCAGGGCAGCAGTGCAGCGTGACCACACTGTGGTCAGGGCCAGCAGGCCTCTGGAAACGCCCCAGCTGTGGCTTTGTTCTGTGCTCTGGGGAAAAGGCCTCTTGCAGGCCCTCCAGGCTGAGGAACAGCAATTTTATGGACAATTCAGGCCCCAAACCCCTCTTTGCCTTCATCCCAGTTATTGAGGGTTATTATGGGAATTCTGAGGAACAGCCTCAAACCCCGAGCCAAGAGCAGGAACAAGCCGCTCGACGGACGGGATGAACCCTCAACCCAACCCCGACGTTCATTTTCTAGAAACGCAGTTCAGATGGAATCAACGTTGTTTTTGTTTTTAAACAAAACCAAACCCAAGTGGGTCTGTTGAAACCGGAACCCAACCTCTATATGTTCTACAACTAATGGGCCAGAACAAAATTGGAAAATAAAACCTTTCTCTGAATAAAAACACTGTTTCATCGGGATTGTTGGACCAGGATTTTTTATGTTTTTTAAAAAAATGGGGAGAAAAATCCAAATATGGAAATAATAATTACTCATTGTGAAACATTCAGTAAAATTAAGAGTCTAAAGTTGAATATCACTTGTAACCTCACCACTGGGATATTTCCACAACTTTCTTTTTTACGGCGCCTTTCCCCTTTTTACATAAATGTGATTATTTATGGAATAATAAATATTTAATCACCTCCCTTTTCAAAGAATATTTCATGGAAAGGTTCCATATTAATATTTAGAAACCACATCATTATTTTTAATGGTTGCAAAGTATTCATTGGCTGTATTCTGGTTTATTTCATGAATTCTCTCTTGGTACTTATTTAGGTTACTTCTATGATTTTATTTATACAAATCATGCTTTAATAAATAGCGTTGCACAGGAATATTTGTACACTGAGCTGATCTTTTTTTTTGGATAAATTATCAAAGTGTTTCTAAGTCAAAGAATATACGTATTGTTTACTTTTCATAACAGTCGTCACTCCCACGATCTGTAGCTGTAAAGGCTGATTTCCCCAACCCCTGGCCACTACTGACATGCCGGAGATGTTTGTCGCTCCATCTGTCCTTGCAGAACTCCTCAGGGACCATCCCACCCACATCAGAAGAGTGACTAACTGTCCCAGCTTGTCCAGAACTGGGGAGGGTCCTGGGCCATGAGACCTGGAAAGTCCCGGGGAAACTGGGAGGAGTAGGACCTCCTAAGTCACCATAGCCCTTGGCAGCCGTGTAGCCAGGGTTTCTGTGACGGCCCCACCTGAGGGTTTGGCTGTAACTGATTGGACCAGGAAGGAACACCTGGGCGAAGGACGGCTAGTCACCTGGCATGAAGGGATGATCTGAACCAGAAAGAGCTCTTCTCTGGGGAATAGGCTTTGGGAACCAGGAAAGAATTTATCAGCGGACAAAAGAGGTCCGTTAGCCAAGCGCCAGCTGAAGTAACGTGGGAGAAAAAACCAGGGGTAAGGAAAAACCTCGAGTGTAAGAGGCAGAGAGAGGAGCAGAGGGACTGTGCTGCGATGATGGAGAAGCAAGATTCTCCAATGTCCCTGACCCTCCCAAGGGCTTTCTTGTTCTTCTCTGATTCCTGGGCACGGCCCTCAGAAGGACCGCTCATGCCCTCCCCCTCGCGTTAACTCATCACCACTTGAAGGAATGTCAGCCAAGAGGCCCGTTCCACACTCCTGGGTATTACTCATCATTTCATCTTGGCCCAAATGGACTTCTCATCTCATTTTGTTCAAACTTGCACATATTGAATAAGACCAAGTCTGAACATCTTCTTGGAAGTGCATGCGTCCAGGGTTTAGTCTGTGGGCCAGGGGCGGGTGAAGAGGGAGGTACGGATCCTCCGGTGAGGGGTTCGATGCCTGGTCTTCAGCTTGGCAAGCTGACTCCCCTTTCCAGCCCCGACTCTGGCCTGGCCACCGATCGTGGTCATGTGGACTCCTGCCCTACTTCCTGGTCCTTCTGGTTTCTTAACCTGTCTGACCACCTCACCCAGATTAAATCCATCTCTGTAGCTGAGCAGGAAGGACTTCACCCTGACCCTCCGATCAAGGCTGCCTCTACTCTTGCACTGTAGTCATTCCTGCCTCTGTTCCCACATCAGCTCCTCGGAGAAGCCTACCCTGACTGTCTCACTTGATGTGGCTTCCTCCTCTCTACCTCCCAACGCTCTCTCATAACAGGACTCCTTGATTTTCCACATAGAACTTATCACAATTTCATAATGTCTGATGGACTTTTACTGTTTGTGTCCCCTGCTAGATGCAAGCTCCTTGGGACTTGGCTAGTATGACTTGTCCTCTGCATTCCCAGTGTCTAAGACAAAGCCTTGCAGGTGAGCAGGCACTAACTGACTGAGCTCACTAATAAATGAAGGGAAGGACATTCACTGCAGCGAAGGTCGGTTGGCTCCCTTACCATCGTCATCCTGAGTGGGATAGCTAATGAGTTCCCTAGCTTACAGGACCATGTGACTTGGGGTCTAGATGTATTTCCCAGGACATCTGATGTGGTTCGTCAGCTTCAAACCCCCCAGTGACTTTACCACTGCACTTGGAACAACAGGCCTGCGGGGCTTGACCTCTGCTGCTCTACCCAATCCACCTCCTTCCTTTGCCCCTCTCACTCTGCTTTGCCCCACTTGTCTTCTGTGAGGTTTGTCTGAGTCAAGCTCTGTTCTGCCTCTTGGCCTGAGCATACACTGTACCCTGCCTGGAATGTCCTTCCCTTGTTCCAGCTACAGCCCAGAAAAGTTTCCTGTGACCCTCAGACCAAAGTCTCCTCCCCTGGACTTGGCCCCCACCACTTGCACCTGCTCACTCCCTTCACAGCAGGTGTCCACTGCTGGATTCCTTCATTCACCGGCTCATCTGCTTTTGTATTATGACGAACCCTGCCCCGTGCCCCATGAATGTTAAGCTTCATGAGTGGAGAGATCATCTTTATTTGTTGGTCTATCACTGCACTACTAAACCCATACCAGAAGCTTGGTAAATATTTATTTAATGGATAAATGAGTAAACGAATGACTGAGTTATTTTAAAATCAAAACTGGCCACTACAATAGACTGCCTCCAACATTTAACTGACTTTTGGTCAATAATTCTGTACATCAAATTAACTCATTCGGTCACAGCTAATTTCTGCATTTAAATTATCCTCACGGGTACACTGGAAAGTTGTATGCTCAAGATTAAACACTGTGGACTTTACAGGAAATGTTTTCTGAGCTTTAAGCTTTACTTAAATTTAATTTTTTTCTGCCCCCAACGCTTCCATGGTCTGCAGGGAGTACCCTCAGGGCCGTGCTGCACGTGCCGCACCTTCTGTGGGCCCCAGCTCGCGTTTGAAGATCACCCAGGCCCTGTCTTTGGGACACTTTGATGCTCCTTGCCCAGGTGGACTGGGCCTCCATTCAGACCTGAGAGCTGTTCCAGGGAACCACCAGCACCTGCGGCAGTATCGAAGGCTTCCAGACCGCAGAACCAGTCCCCTCGGGGTGACTTTCCCAGTAACCAGGTTTTTGAGGCGTAGAAAGGGGAATTCCTCCCAGGTGATCACAGGGAACACGAAAAGGCCCTGTGGCCTGATTCTTTCTACAGCTCAGGAGAATGGTCTCCTTGCACAGAAGGGCATCTTCTCCTAAATGTCCTTAGCTGATGAGGTTACCTTGGTAGAAAAGTAGCCAACTCTCACTATGCCAAATGACTTTGGATTTCAGCTGAAATAATCTCTTCTTAAACACAGAGGACTGATGGTCCTTCGTGCTCAGTAGAAAGGGAGCCACGCAGGAGCCAAGAGGCCTAGGCTATCGTCTGATGCTTTGCAGGTGACTGCTATCTGATGCCGGACAGGCCACTTCCCCTCTGCGGGCCTCAGTTTCCCCGTGGTCTTTGAGGGCCCTTGCATATCGGTTTTAGTGGTTCTCAATCCTGGCTGAAGGGTAGAATTGTCTTGGGGTTGATGGATTTCAGGCACTGGTATTTTGTTTTAGGAGACTGTGAAATCTGGGATATTGTGGGGTGCCAGCCCATGGCCGATGACAAGCGGGAAGAAGAGGCTGTGGACCATCTGGGATTTTTAGGAACTTCTCTGTTATTTTCTAGAAGTGCCTCTGGCATCTAGATAACCATTCTAAGTGGAGCTCATGACCCGCCCACTATTTCTTTAACAAACTCTTCTGAAACTATTACCCAAGTCTCCTTGCAAGCACCCTCCCATTAAATATACTCTCTGATCAAGACAGGTTTGTGCTGCCACTTCCTGGCCATGTGAAGCTGGAAAAATTCTTTGATCTTTCATTCCCTCATTTGTAAAATGGGGCTAATATTTACACCTCTTCCAGGGTTGTTGTGAAAATTAAATGACATAATTTACATCCAGCATCTTTATCACACTGGGCATAGTAGATGCTCAATTAATGAAAATTCCTCCCACTCCATCCCCCGTGGCATTTAGTTTGAAGTATGACAACTTTCCCTAAAGTATGTATTGTGGGCTACTACTTCTCCCAAGATGCTTCACACAAGATGATAAGGGCATTTTATTGTCAAATACATTAGGAAAACTCCCATGCTGTAGTCTCTTCTTGAAATAGTATTTGGTTACGAACTGGTAAACTAGCTCTCTGAAAAAAATAAAAACAAAACCCCAGATCTGTAGCATCTGCTGGCTTCTGTGGTATAAGTACTTCCACCATGGCCAATTCCAAGTTACCAGCGTTGCATCATTGAACATGAAATTGGGAAGAGATGTGCAGACTTGGCTCTCTTGAGCTGGGCGGAGCTGCCCGAGTACACTACTGAAACAGTTGTTAGTATGTCATGTCCTGTGATAAAGGAACGTGTGTAGCTTTGCCTAGCTCAGTATTTCCCAAATAATTAGACACTGGAACCCTCTTTTCTCATAATACCTCTTGACATCCTGTGGAACAGGTATTCCAGGGAACACGCTTTGGGAACTGCTGTGAAATATCTTATGTCTTTCCCCGCCCCCTCCCCAAACATTCATCAACATGCTATTGTTTTAAAAAGCAGAGTGTGCTTTGCACAATTAGGGGCAGTGTGCAGAGAAGAAAGCCACAGCTTTCACCTTTAAGGAGGAGACATAGGCTGGTGAACAGCTGAGCTGGAACTGAATAATCCATGGAGGCTTCCATGCTCAGGGCAGCGAATGGGCCCAGGGAGGACCCTCTGCCAGAGGAGTCTACCAGCCAAGGCTGAGGGAGGGCATGGGAGGGCACGGGGCTCTGGGGGAGATCAGAGGAGAGAAGGGTTCCTGCAAGTGGGAGGAGCCTAAACCAAGGCCGGCAACGGAATGAGTGGCGTTGGTCCTGCTGCCCCGCCTCATTGAGCTGCCTTTAGAGTCTCACCTAGAGCAGTTGGAACACCCATCTCCAGAGACAAAAGTTCTCTCTGAGACCACCTCATCCTTTCTGTGGTCTTTCCTGTCTGGTCATGCTTCTCTCCGATACATCTGTAAGCATGTGTATCTAATTGTCTGCAATTCAAAGGACTCCCCATGTAACCAGGTTCCTTGAGAGTTTAATTCACTTCAGTGAAAGAAGGTGTTGAAACCCAGTGAAATCTAAACCTCATACTGGAGGAGATGCCACGTTTACCCTACAGCTCTATGAGCAGCCGAAGGTGGCCCCATCAAGTAATACTAATAATAACTGTTACTTTTAAAAATTGTAGTAACATGCACATACATGAATTTTACCACTTTAAGCGTACAGTGCAGTGGCGTAAAGCACATTCACATTGTTGTGCAACCAGCACCAGCACCAGAGTATTTTTATCTCCCCAAACTGAAGCTCTCTGCTCATTAATTACTAATTCTCTATTCACCTCTCCTGCTATTACTTACTGCCCACTCCTTAGGTCTTAGGCAGTGTTCTAAGAAACTCACATGTATTAACTCATTTAATCCAGACAGAACTCTAGGAGGGAGGTATCTCCACTTTACACAGTGAAGGAAGAGATGAAGAAATGGAGGGTAAGTAACTTTCCCAAGGTCATAGAGCTAGGAGCAGAGGGACCAGCAGTGAATTCAGCCAGACCCGAACCCTGTGCCCACAATGCAATACCTTCCGTCTATTTCACAGCCAAGGTTGGATCCATCTGAGACTCAACAAGAGGAAAGACCTCCTGTGAGGCCCATTGAGGCTCCTCGGTGCCTGAGGGCTGGAACCCCTCAGCCTTTGGGGGGCCAGCACTTGACATCATCCATCCCTCCCATATCAGATGATCAGGCCTCCAGCAGAGGAGCTCAGGGTTAGCCAGACCACCCTGAACAGTGAAGGCTGTGCATGTGGCTGGGAGGGATTTCTGCCTTTCTGAGAGCCATCAGCTAAAAATGTTGGGGTGGAATGGGACCAGGTCTGGAGCCACAGCCTCTGAGGTGGCTCTTTATTCTAGGGGTGGTGATGGGGGGTTACGGGTGATGTCAGACCGGGCAAGCTAAGGGCTGGGGCCAAGGAAGCAATTGGTAAGACAACTTCTTGGCAGAGATGGCTCACTCTGCACTTGAAAACAGCCACCTCTGAGCCACCTCCAGTGTACAAGAATAGTCAAGATGGAGAGTGGGGACAGAGGTGAAGGATTCTTGGCTGTGGAGACACATTTTTGGAATCAGCATGACAAGGCCTGTCAAACAACCTCCCCTGGGGATCTGACTTGAAATTGAAACCTAGGTCTCAGTTCCTGTGTGGCGGCCTGCATGGCCTTACTCTTTTGGTGGGCTCATCCCTCCCTCCCATATCATCTTAAACCTTGCATGCAAACTTGTGTGTATCTTAGTAAGTTCAAAACATCTAGTAATGAGCTATTTCAGACCCAATCATGTCAAGCCCAGACAAAGATCTAAGGTGACTGGCTTGTGTTGTTTCTTTGGCCTTCTTGGAATTTGACTCATAGGTTAGTTTGCACAGCCAGGATGGAGCTTCCCAGCTGGGGCAGGGTGGGGTGGAAAGGCATTGGTGCTGGACTGCCCTCCACATGGCTAGTAGGCAATTACTATGGAGGGGGCCCAGGCTGGAGAGTCCACACCGCTGTCACTCACATTATTCCCTATCTCCTTTCTGAAACCTCCTTGCTTTCCTGCCCTCTCCTTCAGAAATTTCTCACATGCTGCCTCACTAAATAAGTCAATCATGGTGTCCACTATGTCCACCATAGCTTTTGGAGGAATACTGTTCTGCCTTCAATGCTCTGCCAAGGAAAAGACTCTAGGCTACTTTTTTGAGTCAGAAGTGGTCATTGATGGATACCTAATCCAAAGGCAGCCAAGCATACTAGGAGATAAGACCATAGGACTGAAATAAACAAACAAAAAAGGTAGACAATATAAACAGATACATAGGTGATTCATATATTGGTGTTGTCACTCACAGATTGTGTAATAACTCAATATGTTCAACAAAATAGAAGAAAAGATGGAACATTTCTATAGAGATATAAAGTTGACAAAATGTCAACTGGAAATTAATAACTGAAATATGAAATAACTTATTTTAAGTACCC
Organism: Molossus molossus; assembly: GCF_014108415.1. NCBI lineage: Eukaryota > Metazoa > Chordata > Mammalia > Chiroptera > Molossidae > Molossus > Molossus molossus. Next base: position 9,331,215 of record NW_023425345.1, on the reverse strand, counting down.
AAAGAATAGTTTAACATCAGTTTAGACACAGCTGAAGAAAGGACTAGAAAAGAGGAAGATAATTGAGTAAAATACATATGTGATTGGATCCTGCTTGTACTCAGAGATCTCCTAGGACTCTTTATTATTTACCCATGGCACCCAGAATTCCTATAATACTCTCTAGTCTCATCTCATTCCTACATTCATCCTGTTTTTCACCAACATAAAAATGAATACTCTGTGTTCCCAAACACATGCATATTTTTGCTTCTATGTCTCCTCTTATCTCCAGGGAACCTTTCCCTACATTTCTGTCTGATGAAATCATCCTTATCTTTCAATGAACAGACTCAAATGTTACCTTCTCTGTGAAGCCTTCTCCAGTCTTCTCCTGGTTCTTCCCCCATCTCCTCTTTGAGGTACTGTGGGAAATTCTTCCAAAACAGTTCTTAGCACAATGTATTAAAATTACTTAGTATATCTACTTCTCCTTCTAGACTAGACTTTCCAAAGGCAAAGCACATGGGTTATTTATCTTTTTAATCTCAGTTCTTAGCATAATGCCTGGTACATAGGTGGTATTAATAATAATGAATAATGCCAAGAACCAAATTATTTTAGGACCCTATACATGAGTATTTTACTAATCTTTAATAAACCAATCCCAGTGAAACTGTGACTTGATGTTTAATATCTTTACTTACTCATTTGTTCATTGACCCTCCTCACCGCCCCCCCCCCCCATAGAGATTTTCCTTTTTCTGTTCTGTTCACTATTATATCTCAAAGGACTAGCAGACTGTAGGTGTTTAGGAAATGTTTTTGGAGTAGCCATGGGACCACCATGGAAAGGAAGCAGGGCATATAGGACCAGCTGTCCACCCAGCGTGGGCACGTTGGCTCCACTGGAGACTCAGCACAGGCTGGACCTCAGGATGCAGGCAGGCACCCAGAGAGGGGAGAGGGCTTTAAGGAAGAGATGAGTGACTCAGCACATCTTCTGGAGCCCAACTGTCTCTGTTTAAGTCCTGCTTCTGGCTATTTAAGGAAAACAGTAGTACCTGCCCCATGTGCTTTCTGTGAGAATAGACTAAGCTCCTGAGCACAGAGCCTGGGACATTGCAGTCACTCTACTATTTTCCTTTATTGTATTATTTGATCATGGGTCTAGCCTGGGTTTGTCTTCTGGGTTGGTCACAGATCTTCCTGTTCTTTCTAAGGCCTTTGGGCAAAGCAGCTTCATCCTTTCCCTCAAGCATCTACTAAGTGCTCACAGTTTGTGTCTTTCATTTGATCCTTGCCCGTGCCCATGAAGTTGGTATGATCGGCGCCGGTTACAGATGAGAAACCAGAAGCTCAGAGCTGCTAAGTGACTCTCCCAAGCATCTCCACAAAGTGAGAAGGACAAGAATTTGAACTGAGGTCTTTTTTATTATCCAAGGCTCACTGGCCCTGCCTCCCTTGCCCAAGGTCACATACCTAGAAGAACCCGGGTCTTCTGGGCCTCAACCTGATACCACTGTAATTAACCTACTTGTTAATAAGAGGAAAGACATGCCATTTGGGCAGCTTCACCAGGAAGCTAAGCTTTACACTCCTCAGGGAGCCACTGGTCTATGCTTCACAGATCCCTGGGGGAAGAACGGGCCAGGGGGAGACAGATGCATGCACAGTGAAGTTGGGGAGACTAGGGAAGGTACTTGCCTGTCAATCACACCTGGGAACAGGGCACTGGCCTGAATGGGCGTGGCCATTGCAAGGGCAAGAAAGTTGGGATATTTCTTCCCTAAACAATGGAGTTTGCTCTCTTGGTTTCGCTTGGTGCTCTTGGCTGTCTCTGGACTCTTGTTGTAGGGGGTGCGCTATCTTGGCTCCCCTACATTTCCTTACACAGCCCATGTCCATGTGGGCCCCATACATAATGCACTAATGGACTGCAATTAGCCTGATGCTGAACTGGACCCGGCTGCAACACGGAACAGAAACTCTGGACATTGGCCTTGCTTTTGGCTCTACTGAAACCCCAACTACACTTCTATGACTGCAGTGGGACATTAAAGTCACAGAGATGTAATTCCATACAAATAAAAGTCACTCGTTTTCCCACGGGAGTCTCAGAAAATTCTTTTTCTCAAGATATCATAAGGATTCCCCCTCAGCACTCAGTTAGGGGAACGGATATCTCAATTTCCCCAGTATTAGAATGGCAAATGAGAAGGGACCCCACAAAAGTATTAAAGTCTGGAAGACAGCTCCTCTCTGCCCCCTCCCACTCGCAGCCTCCAAACCAGCACTGGGAGGGCCAAACAGCAGAAGAAATAGAAGGTGACTCGGACCGTGGTGTGAAACCCCTCTCTCTAGCCTGGGTTTCTCACACTGTCTCCTGTATTGGTACTTGTCTGGATTTTTTGCTTCCTTTTATCTGCCCTACATCCCTTCTGCTACTTGGAACACAGATCCAGGAGAAGAGGGCACCCTGTTCCCAGTGTGGAAGCCACAACAAACTCCGGAAAATGCTGGTGAATTACACAGACCTGATGTTGCCATAGAGTTTTTGCCTAGAGCCCAAATTCTCCTCCCCTTTTACAAAACTTGTCTCTCCACCTCTCCACATTTTGCCTGCATTTCTGTGGTTTGTCTGCTCTCTCTTTCCATCCCTGCAACTCAGACTGCAGCTTGGGAACACCCCAGGGCAATAAGCACATGGGTGACAGGGAAAATCAGAACGTGAGGGCGACGACCTGGGGCTCTCGCACTCACCGCTGCTTGAAATTTACCCTGGTGCCTGCAACACTGAGCCCCTAGCCAGGGACTTAGGGGTTGGCCATAGCCCAGCACAGTCCCCAGCCAAGAGCACCTCAAGACTCTTGCTTCCCTCTGCCTCCTGTCTCCCCTCCGACTCTGCCCTGATAGTGTGCCAGTCACAGCAGGCTTGAATTTTGCACGTGCACAGCTCCAGGGGGAGGGAATAGCAGTGGCAGCCATTGGCTGAGGTTGTTGCCATGGGCACAGAGTTCTGCTTCCTAGCTCCTGCCCCCCTGCGGGTACCCTAGGCAAAGCACCCCTTAGACCTCGTGGCAGTGTGTTGGGGAGGCAGGAGAGGGCAGCACAGGAAGCCTGGACCCAGAGAAAGCTGCTGCAGGTGTCCTGCCCTCTCTCTGCTTGTTACTACAGGGTGGGAACCACAATGTTGCTATGCCAGAGAGTTCTGTGGCCATGCTGCTTAGGGGCAGAAGTCCTGCTCCCTGGCGTCATCTTGCTTGGGGCAGACTTTGTAAACAAACGGGACTGAACTACTGCAAATCTTTTTAATCTAATGCTTGTTACTAATTCAATGTTTCTTTTGCAAACACAACTGCTAGGTTTTAATTCATGCAAACATTGCTGCTTGTCATTACTGCCTCTTTCACAGGTATAGCTAATAGAAAAAAGCCTCAAATGTACAGGTGCTCAGAAAAATGAAAGGTTTTTGTTTCCTGATTTTGGAAACTCGCTGGAAACAGAATTTGAACTCCAAACCTGAATATTAAAATTTATCCAGCCAGATTAACAGGGAATACTCATTCCTTTCTTAAGGGAAGCTGTCTCACACTGCCAAGCCTCTTAAGGGACCAAGGCTATTAAAAATATAAGAGACAGCCCTGGCTGGTGTGGTTCAGTTGGTTGAGTGTGATCCCATGTACCAAGAGGTCACCAGTTTGATTCCCGATCAGGATACATGCCTGGGTTGTGGGCTCCATCCCCAGTGGGCGGTGTGCAGAAGGCAGCCGAGTAATGTCTCTCCTTCCCATCAATGTTTCTCTCTCTTCTCTCCCTTTCCCTTTCTCTAAAATCAATGAAAACATATTTAAAAAGTATATGAAACAGCAAGATGTTGCTAGCTCAATTATTAGAGACTAGTTAAAAAGGCCTGACTTTTTCTATCCAAGACAGACACAAGAATGAAGACCTCTATGAAGATCAGAGACCTTCAGAATCTTCTGTATGGAGCTGAAGCCCCCACACCTGGACAATTGTATTACCGTTGTATTACTGTTTGGGAAGGGACTTCAGACTGTGGGCAAATGTCATTTCCCCCAGTTGGCTTAGGTTGGACAGCCGTAGGGCCTTGGCAGCTGAGGTGTCATAGGCCCTCAGATTCTGGTCTATGAGAAAGCTAGGGAGCACAGAAGCATTCATGCCTTCCTCAACGACTGAATCTCCCCCTTTTAAGAGAATAAAGGGATGAAAGGTTGTTTATTTTAGATTCTTCTCCCTGAAATAAACAATGATGCAATTTCCATTCCTCCGAAGTGCCTACTCTGGCAAGAAATGTTCTTCTGGGTTTGTCAAAAAAGGGATGGTCTGCCTTTGAAATGTTAATCAATACCTGGTCTCCAAGGACTCTTATCTGAGTCATCTGTTGGAATACAAATTCTGAGAAATAGATCTTATTTAAGCCTAAGCTATCTAAGCCAATCAGTTTAATTTGGTTCACCTGTGAGTTGATAAATCAGTGAGTTTTGCTATATATCTGGCTCCGTAGAAGTATGTCTCTTAAAGTGTCAATGTGTTTGCCAATAAAGAAGTATATGTTTCTTTCTGTCTTAAAAAAAATTTTTTTTATCTTTATTGATTTTAGAGAGAGAGGAAGGGAGAGGGAGAGAGAGAGATAGAAATATTGATGAGAGAAACATCGATTGGCCACCTCCTGTATGCCCCCCACTGGGAATTTGGTCCACAACCTGGGCCTGTGTCCTGACCGGGAACTGAACTGGTGACCTCTTGGTGCATGGGTCAACACTTAACCAATGAGCAACACCAGCCCAGGAAGCATTATGTTTCTAAAAGTTATGGAATATGTTTGCCAATCTAGAGAATGCTAATTATTTACTTTTAGCTTTTTCTCCCTACCTGATTGTGCCAGAATTTGGTAATTCTTAATAAGTGAGTCACGGAAATAAATTTCTTTATAAATCCAATAAACCATTTACAAACTATGTGGTCTTATTAACCAAGACTTTGAGTGGAATGTCATGTCTAAGGGAGATAATATCTGGATTCTAGATATCACCAGAAAGCCTTAAGGAATTGAGATCGACTCTCAATGCCCATCAAATCTGGTCAAAAGCCACTTGCAAAAATGGCTTAATACCTTGCTCAGTCACATGGTTCATGGCAATCTTTTCAGATAAGGAACAAAGTTTGCTTTCCTGAAAGATGGCAAAAAAACAAAACAAACAAAACAAAACCTCGACACTTTGGGGACCTTAAGGACCTGAGGACTTGAATCAAACCTACAGATATTCCAGGCAAGCCCTGATTGCAGCTTTGGCTTCTCTGCCCCGAGGGACTGACTGCTGACTAAAAGTCCATCTAAAGATTCCTTGTGAAAATTACAGCAAAGCAGCCTGTGTAATTAATTTGACCAATTGCTAATCTTGTTGTATATATGCAAATAATCAGGCCAAACTAAAACTGGACTTAATACAGTCTCTTTGAAAGTTAGGGAAAAAATTATATTTCAGTGAAAACCACCATGTCCAGCTCCAGTGCAGTTAACTATTTTCAAAGTTTTGTTTTTAAGGCCGTGTCTGTGTATGCCATAGAGACCTCAGCACCTAACAACATCATCAAAGATGTTCTGACTGAAAACACTCTATCAGCTTATCACTGTGTGATTTCATTCCAGCAGAAGCCTTGCATTTCGCAATCTTCTCAAACTGGATTATAATTTGCTATGTGCATGAACCTTTTTGTTTTGCAGTCTTCTATTTTTATAGATGTATGCCTATGTTCTTATTTACCTGATTGTTTACCCACACAATACAGGCCTCTCTTTAAAAGTCATCTTCATAACCATCTCCTAAAATATGAGTCAATGGTTTGGACTTATGATTGAGTCAATGAAGTAGGGATGGTCTTATGGCTTCACTTGAAACTGTTCTCCCTTTTCTGCCCAAACGGTTCAAACAGAAAAGGCCCACAATTTTTCATGGGGAAATCTTAAAATATTTCCCTTAGCTTAATTTGGGTTAAGTACGGTGGGCAAAAGAGTTTCAGACAGGTGCCACACACCTGTCTCCAGGAAAGCTACTTCTCCAACCTAACTGGGGACACTGTCAGTTAATCTTTCCCTTGTCACATGGATTTTTACCTCTCACTAGGTCTTTAGTTGCTATAAGTCTGCTTATTTTTTAATTGTGCCTTTTAACCTTCTTGTCAAGTTTGTCAATCCTGGACTACAATAAGAACATCAATTTGGCCAATGTGTCATACTCTTGGACATTGCCTAAGTCACCTCCCAGGGACACTACACTGACCTGGACTTTAGAGAATCCCTTCTCCCTACATAAAGACTCCCCTTCCCTTTTGCTCCCCCTTCCTCTGTCAGACAAGGAGAACCTCTGAACCTTGAGACAGGTAGGACTATGTCCTTCTGACAATCTGAAGCAACTACAGAAGATAGAGAGACCTTCATCCATTTCTCCTTTGTAAGAATAAGAGGTTCCGTTTTTTCTCAGGGAGAAATGCTACCATTGTAATTAACCGGTTTTTCACCTACATAGAAGTGAATACTCCGTGTTCCCAACATGCATATTTTTGCTTCTATGTCTGCTCATCTCCAGGGAACCTTTCTCTACATTTCTGTCTGGTGAAATCATCCTTATCTTTCAATGAACAAACTCAAATGTTACCTTCTCTGTGAAGCCTTCTCCAGTCTTCTCCTGGTTCTTCCCCCATCTCCTCTTTGAGGTACTGTGGGAAATTCTTCCAAAACAGTTCTTAGCACAATGTATTAAAATTACGTAGTATATCTACTTCTCCTTCTAGACTAAGACTTGACGAAAGGCAAAGCACATATGTTATTCATCTTTTTAATCTCAGTTCGTAGCATAATGCCTGGTACATAAGTGGTGTTAATGATAATGAATAATGCAAGAATCATATTATTTTAGAAACCTATAAATGAGTATCTTACTAATCTTTAATAAACCGATCCCAGTGAAACTGTGACTTGATGTTTAATATTTTCACTTGCTCATTTGTTGATCCCCCTCCTCATAACACCTCCTCCTAGGCTCCATAAGGACAGAGAATGTTTTTGGTTTTTGTTCTGTAAACTATTGTATCTCAAATGACTAGCAGACTGTAGGTGTTCAAGAAATGTTTTTGAATGAGGGAAATATTCCTCCTAATACCATGGACAGGAAAGAGAGCAAATGGGACCAGTTGTCCACCCAGCGTGGGCACGTTGGCTCCACTGGAGACTCAGCACAGGCTGGACCTCAGGATGCAGGCAGGCACCCAGAGAGGGGAGAGGGCTTTAAGGAAGAGATGAGTGACTCAGCACATCTTCTGGAGCCCAACTGTCTCTGTTTAAGTCCTGCTTCTGGCTATTTAAGGAAAACAGTAGTACCTGCCCCATGTGCTTTTTGTGAGAATAGACTAAGCTCCTGAGCACAGAGCCTGGGACATTGCAGTCACTCTACTATTTTCCTTTATTGTACTATTTAATCATGGGTCTAGTCTGGGTTTGTCTTCTGGGTTGGTCACAGATTTTCCTGTTCTTTCTAAGGCCTTTGGGCAAAGCAGCTTCATCCTTTCCCTCAAGCATCTACTAAGTGCTCACAGTTTGTGTCTTTCATTTGATCCTTGCCCGTGCCCATGAAGTTGGTATGATCGGCGCTGGTTACAGATGAGAAACCAGCTCAGAGCTGCTAAGTGACTCTCCCAAGCATCTCCACAAAGTGAGAAGGACAAGAATTTGAACTGAGGTCTTTTTTGTTATCCAAGGTTCACTGGCCCTGCCTCCCTTGCCCAAGGTCACATACATAGAAGAACCCGGGTCTTCTGGGCCTCAACCTGATACCACTGTAATTAACCTACTTGTTAATAAGAGGAAAGACATGCCATTTGGGCAGCTTCACCAGGAAGCTAAGCTTTACACTCCTCAGGGACACTGGTCTATTCTTCACAGATCCCTGGGGGAAGAACGGGCCAGGGGGAGACAGACGCATGCACAGTGAAGTTGGGGAGACTAGGGAAGGTACTTGCCTGTCAGTCACACCTGGGAACAGGGCACTGGCCAGAATGGGCGTGGCCACTGCAAGGGCAAGAAGTTGGGATATTTCTTCCCTAAACAAAGGAGTTTGCTCTCTTGGTTTCTCTTGGTGCTCTTGGCTGTGTCTGGACTCTTGTAGGGGGTGCGCTATCTTGGCTCCCCTACATTTCCTTACATGGCCCATGTCCATGTGGACCCCATACATAATGCACTAATGGACTGCAATTAGCCTGATGCTGAACTGGACCCGGCTGCAACATGGAACAGAAACTCTGGACATTGGCTTGCTTTTGGCTCTACTGAAACCCCAACTACACTTCTATGACTAAAGTGAGATGTTAAAGACACAGAGATGTAATTCCATGAAAAAAAAAACACCTCTAATTTTCCTTTGGGAATCTCAGAAAATTCTTTTTCTCGAGCTATCATAAGAACTCCACCCCAGCGTTCAGTGGGGAAAGAGACACCTCCTTTTCCCCAATAACAAACCTCATGTGACTCACTGCACAATGGACCAGCATCTGGATTCTCAATCCGGATTCTCAGTGACCACCACCAGTGTGCTCACCGGGCAGCTGAGAAGACCGAGGCCCATAGTCCACAAAGTAGGTCTTGTGGCCCCCAGGCCAGTGGCCTTCCCACTGTGCCACCCCACACCTGGTACCTTGGCCGCCTCCCGAACAAGGAAGCTATTGTTTTCATTATTAGATGTTGCCCAACTTGGCTTCCAGGACTGAGAAGAAAAGAACCCAGCACAACTGGCAGATACACCCGCAGCTCAGCTACACCCTCTCCAAGGCCCTTTTCAACTCTCTGTGTGGACTCTGAATTTTGCCCCCGCCCCCACCTCTCAACAAGCCCTTTTCTCTGCTGTTGAGACAGCTCCGTGGCTCCGGAGAGAGGGGGAGGGAAGGCCCCCACCGTGCAGACGTTCACATCCAGGTTCTTGGGGGCTTTCCTTTGCCTCCTGGGCTCTCAGAGCGGAGGCCAAAGCCAGGAAATCTGTTTCTCATTAGCTGTACTTTTGCTGTGAAATGAAGTGCTCTTTGAACCTGTGGGAGCAGGAAAGCCACTCACAGCCCTGAGAGGACAGGGACAAGGCCCTGCCAGCACATTCCTTTGGCTCCTTTATGTCCTGGGCGGAGCGCTCAGCAGGCGGCGGCCTATCCCTGGTGCGGTGGTGAGGAAAGGTGGTGTGTGGGGTGAGCAGGAGAAGGAAGAGGGGACCATGCCCCTCTCTCTGTTGGGGTTAGAGAAGCAAAGTCCCTCTGGGATTGCCCACCCCTTTTCCCTGTCCCCATCTTCTTCCTGATACCACCTTTGTACCAGGTGACTTCAGCAAAACCTCCAGAAGTCACTCATCTGTCCATCCATCCATCCATCCATCCATCCATCCATCCATCCATCCAGCTGTCCCTCCCTCCCAATGGGAACTTGTGAGGCAGAGGCAGAGCCAGGAGAGTCCTTTGCTATGTAACCTGCCTCCTTCCCCTTCGGCACCGATGGGGAAACGAAAGCTCCAAGAGTTAACTTGTCCCAGGTCACACAGCAAATTCCTGGACTCACTGGACAAATACTTAGAGCACTTTCACAGGCCAGATCCCCGCTCCCTCCGCGACCAGCGGTTCCGTGGTGCCGCCGTGAACACACACGCCTGTCGCCTTCGTGATCATCCCAGGGACGGAGGCAGATGGCAGATGAGGGAACAAATACATGAACATGATAATGTCAGATGATGGTAAATGCTCTAAAATAATAACAACAGAGGTAGCTCTCTGAGAGGAATGGTTGAGGGCAAGGCTACATTTAAACAAAGTGATTGGTGCCCTGGGCAGTTTGGCTCAGCTGTTGGAGCGTCGGCCTGTGGACCAGAGAGTCCAGGGTTCGGTTCCCGCTGGGGGCACGTACCAAAAAAAAAAAAAAAAAAAGTATAAACAAAGTGGTTGGAAGACTCTCTAAGAAAGTAACATTTGCATTTAAACTGAGAGGTGACAAAGGCCAGTCACAGGAACAGGCGAGTGCGGAGCATTGCAGGCAGGGGACCACTGTCCAAAGGCCCTGCGGGGGGACTGGGCTTGGCTCGTCTGAGAGACAGAAAGAGGGCCAGTGTGGCGGGAGCCAGTGAGCAGGGGGAGGGCAGTGGTACCAGATGAGGGCAGATGGACGGGTACCTCCCAATGGGCCTAGAAATCATGTGAGGGGTTTAGCCTTTGTCCAGTTGGAAGCCACGGGGGTTCGAAGCATGGGGCTGACATGGAGGGTTTTGTGTACTCAGAAGAGTCCCTCTGGCTGTGACTTAGGGAGACAGGGGGCAGGTGCACACGGGGACGCGGGCTGGAGGCTGCTCAGGGTACAAGTATTGTGGCTCCCACCCACCCTCACCTGGCCCACGGTGGTGGTAGCCAGGCGGACAGAAGAGGGCAGAAGGAGGTAGCGTCTGGGACAGAGACAAAAAGTTGACATAATCTGCTCCTGGAGCAGGTAAGGGCTGTGAAGGAAAATGAGGGATGGAAGGCTTTTGCCTGAGTAACCTGGGTGGACGGTCCGGGCCCGTGCTGAGGTGGGAAGACGGGGGAGCAGGTTGCGAGGGTCCTGTAGGGGAGGATTGGGCTGGAGATGCCCCGCAGGAGCTCAGGTGTTGCAGAGAAGGCGAATAAATAGCAGGCTCCAGTTAGTGACCGAGGCTGGCCATGCAGCTGCCCACACACATCCCGCAGCTGTCCTCACTGGGCCGTCACTTGCGCAAGGGGCTGTGACAAGGTACTGCCCCTCCCCCCTCCAGCCAGGGAGGGGGCCTTGGAACTGCCAGGATCTCCAGGGGCCTTCCTCCTGGAGTCCCCCCTAGTAGAAGCAGACTAGATGACAGTAGGAGTGGAGGTGGGGGATGGGGAGAGGGTGTGGAGTTCAGACTTCTGTGGGAATAATAATATTAAGAGCCTCTGTCAGAGACTAAGTATCTTGTCCCTGAGGTCTTCATGAATACTCCACAGTCTCTGGGAGATTAGCAGCCTGGGTCCAACAGCCCCATTTTCTAGATGAGGAAACTGAGGACTCAAAGGAATTCTGTGACACCTCTGAGGTCATCCAGATGATGGGTCCAGGACTCACATCTGGGCCCTCTGAGACCAACTTGACTGCACTCTGTTCAATATTAAGCTGTCTGCCCTCAGAAAAGTCTTATTTTGAGAAAGTTAGGAACGTGGGCTCTGCGGCCCAACAGCCAGGGTTCAAATCCTGACTTCACTTTTGTGACCATGGGCAAGAGAATCAACCCCGCTTCTGTTTCCCACCTATAAATGGGGAGAGCAAGAGGACCCAGTGCCGAGGGTTATTCTGAGTGTTTAGAGAATCGATGTTTATAAAGCGTTTAGCACAGCGAGGCTGCTGCTCGTGCGTGGAGCACGGCTGATGAAATCACCGCGACGCAGATGCTCCTCGATGCGGGATGGGCTTCTGGCCCGACGGACCCGTTGCAAGTTGAAAATAGCACACATCGAAAATACATTCAACACGCAAACCTATCAAACGCCATGGCTTAGTCTAGCCTACCTTAACCACGCTCAGAACAGTTATACTTGCCCATAATTGGGCAAGACCATCTAACACAAAGCCTACTTTGTAATAAAGGGTTGAGTGTCACATATAATTTATTATGGGAATCGCTTTTGCACCATCACACAGTTGAAAAGTCAAAAATCACTGCACCGTGAGTTCAGGGACCCTCTGTGCACACGAGTTGTCTAACCCAGAGACCCAGGAGTGCCTGGACCCAGAGAGAGGACCCGACCGCATGTAACAGACGGGGAAACAGATCGGAGAAGGGGAGTGAGGCAGCCTCTCAGCCAGTCGGGCCCATGGATCAGGCCGGCAGAGGAACCTGCTCTGTTCTCTCTGAAAGGCACCACCCTCCAGACGATTTTTTTTTCTCCCAGAGACAGACTTCCAAGTTCTATATGCCCTTAATTCATGTGGAATTTCTGCTCTGGGCTCGGCTCCCAGGAGGAGCCCCTCCACCCCTTTATGAAAATAGAGTGGAGTCATTCGGCAAAACCTCAGCCTAATGCTTTTAAGGAACTGGCAGATTGAAATAGGAAACTGTTCAACCACAGAAATAGCACATGCTGTGGCTGCCCGCAGCGCCTGCATCTTCGGCGGGGGCCCCGGGCGGGGGAGCTGCTGGCCGCGCCACGTGAAAAGGCCTCGGGAGCTGGCCCTGCTGCTGCTGACCGTAGGTGGCCATGTGACGGCAAATGTCACATCTCCTGGGAATGCTATTTTCCGGTCAAAGCAAGCTGAGGTGGTCAGACAGGCTACCAGAATTAGAAACACGGACGGCGAGTGTCGGAGCAAACCTTCTGTTTCCTGCGCAAGCCCCTCGTGTTGTACCTGTTGAAATGGAGGCCCAGAGAGGGGAAGCAACTTTCCTAAGTCACCCAGCAAGGAATGGTGAAGCTGGGAAAAACCCTAGTGCCTGCATCCAATGCTCTTAATAATACCCTCTTGCTAAATAGGGTCCATTCACCCCTGCCACTATAGGGTAACTGTTTCAGAGCACAAACTCTGGGTCAGAAGACCACAGTTCAACCTAGGCTCTGCCTTCACCTAGCTGGGTGACCTTAGGCAAGTTACTTAACCTCTCTGTGCCTCCATAACTCTATTTTTTAAATTAATTTATTTTTTTCTTTTGTGCCTCCCTAACTTTAAAAAATAAAATGGGGGATAATAAGTCTACTTATTTGATAGGGTTGCTGAGAAGGATTCAATGTGATAATTCATGTAGAACTCTCAGAATAGTGCCCGACAAATAGTAAAAACTCAATAAAATTTGTATTTTTAAAAATTTATTAAATGTCCAGTAAGTACCAGCCACTTTGCCCCCAAAGAGCTCGGTGGGGGAGGCAGAACAGTGAGTTTTGATACATTGTTTGAAATGCTGACAGCAGGTGAGGGACCTGAGCCCCGTGAGCAGGGGGACACAGAGGAGTGGGAGGTCAGACACTTGTGCAACATCTATTAGGTGTAGAGATTAGAACCCAGGTCGGGGGCTTCTTTCCACTGCATCAGGCTTTTTTGCTCCTTTTGAGAATGATGCCGAGAGAGCATGCCTTGGTTCCCAGGAGCGGGGACACATTGTACAGAGCCACCTCGACTGTGGCTAGGCCTGGATGTCAGCCGAGGCCATAAATCAGAGCCTAATTATTTCTAATCAGGCCTGGCACAAAATGTAGGTTCTAATCTCTACACGTGAAAACTCACTCCGTGTGGTAGACAGGACAGTGGCTTCCCCAAAGATGTCCACGTCCTAATCCCCAGAACCTGTGAATTTGTTCTTACATGCCAAAATGGATCTTACAGGTGTGATCCATTTAAAGATCTTGAGATGGGAGAGTAACCCGGATTGTCTGGGTGGGCCCCATGTAATGACAAGGGTCCTCCTAAGAGGGAGGCCAGAGAGTCAGAGTCAGAGAAAAGTTGTGATGGCAGAAGCAGAGGTTGGGCGGGCGTGATGAAGGGGTCGTGAGCCCAGGAACGCAGGCGGCCTCTGGAAGCTGGAGAGGACAGGGAAGGATTCAGAAGGAGCCGCCCTGCCGACCCACTGCAGACTTCTGACCTCCACAACTGCAAGGCAATACACTTGTGTTGGTTTAAGTCCCTGAGTTTGTGGTCATTTGTTACAGCAGCTGCAGGAAACTCATACGTTCAGTCAAAATTTGGCCTGACGCCCTCTTAATCTGACCTTGGCCCTCTCGGCCCTGCCCTTTGTTATGTGGAGTTTGGGTTTTCTTTTTGGCACAACTAGGAGTAAGTGCTCCTGAGCATGACACAGAGGCCCTCCCTGATCTGGCTCCTGCCTGGCACTCACCTCCTTACACCGCCCTCTCGTCCTAGCAGAGGGTCTCAGAGAAGACAGGAGTACCTGAGGTGTGCAACGTGAGCCCTCTGCTCCAACCTTCCTGCAAGAGATTCAATAAAGCCCAGATTTCTCACTAGTAACCCCATGTGGATGCTTTTGGGAGTGCTCAGAGGGGTTCTGAATTCTGTGTCCATGTTTACCATCGAATGTCATGTTTGCTGTCACGTGGCTGTGTATGGGCAGCCAGGACAGTCGAGTGTGTGTGTGACACAAGACTGGGAGGAAAGCGAGGTGACAGCTGGGTTAACACTACAATGAGATACTGGTTTGACTGTTGCTGGTACAGCTCACAGTTCCTTCCCTCGCCACATACAACGGTATCCACCTGCATTTTCATATCTGGGAGCTTATGTTTTGGAAGGTGGAGGGTCCTGGGGGAGGACACATTTAGGAACACAGAAGATGGAAAGGCACAGAAGGGATCTGAGCTTCTCAGGTCTCTGGTTTACATCCTCAAAGAAGAGAAGGCATGAGAGACAAACCCAATGGAAGAATTAAGGGCGAATTTGAGACTTGGGTCACAACAGAACCAACCTCTTAAGTGGACTCTGTCTTCCACTCATACCATCCTTCAACTTCTTCTCAACAAAGCACCTGGAAGAAATCTTCTAAGAATGTAAATCAGATGAGGTCGCTCCCCTGCTTAAGATCCTTCAATGCTTCCATTAAACTTGGAATGAAATCCAGGCTCCCTATGATAACCTGCCCTTACCCACCTCTCCAACTTCATCTCCTGCCAGTTCTCTCTGTTCTGGTGCTTGGGCCACACCAGCCTCTCTGTTCCCTGAGCACGTCAGTTCCTTTATGCCTTAGGGCTTAGGCTCCTGTTCTCCCATTTCCCTGAGAAATCCTCCCCTCTAGACCTTTGCATTTTGGATGCTTCCAATAATTTGGGTCACAGTCCAAACATCACCTTCTCATCAAGCCATCCTTGACTTATTGCTCCGTTTGGGTTTCCTCCAACCAGACATCAAAGGAGACTTGGTGCCGTGGGTTCTTTGTGAGGTGATCTCAGCACGCATGAGCAAAAGTGGCAGGAAAATAAAAGATGGGTATGTTAACAGAGTGTGTTACTGAGTTGGTTATTCCTGCGGGAGACTGCTCGATTCTGCCGGGGACCTCTGGGCAGTAGAATGTGCTTCAGCACAGTCCTACCAAGAGAAGGGGAGTGGGAGCACTTATCCATTGGGTCTTGCTGTATTTGGTTAAAGGTTTCCCTGGGGGTGGTCACACTCCTGTGGGGCCAGAGGAAGCCCTCAAAAGGAGAGATGCAGGTGTGATGGTGTCTGTGCCTGGGAACTCGCGGTGGCAATGCCACTGGACTCAAAGTTGGGCCAAGGAAATGGGGGGTATTGCAAGGTCTGACATACCACCCTATCCAGTGCTTCTCCACCCTGGCAATCTTTATCTTCATCATATTTCTTATCTCTATCTAAAATTTTCTTATTTATTTATTCAGCTACCCATTGTTAAGTCTGTTCTTCACACCCTCAACTAGAACATCAGCCACACAGAACCAAGACCTCTCAGCTTTTCCACCTTTCTCTTCCCAGGCCTGAGTACCTGGTACAAAGTAGACCATCAATAAATATGAGATGAATGAATGAATGTGTCGTTTCTGGGTACAAAAGCATGGCATTGATTCACTGGGGAGGTGACTCCAGGCAGCCATGAGGATGATGGACGTGAACAAGAAGAAGGCAAAGACAGCGAGAGAGAAAGAGGTAACTGCTACCCATAAGACTTCCTATCAGATTACAGCTGATAGGAAGTCTTATGGGCAGATGTGAGGCACCTCTGAGGGACCCTCCCGAATGACGGGGGACTACACAAATGGGAGCTACCATGTGTCTGGGAACTTTTAAGCCTGCAGTTATCATATTAGTAAGAGTACTGATGTTTGTACAAACACTTCCTCTTTCAATAAATTAAAGTGGTCTCAAGGTTACCCCTATGATGACATCATTCTCACTGGCTCGCAATCTAATCCACTTTCTTGAGTGGGGGAAAAGCTGAATTTCAAGCACGCGTGTGCTCCGTAGACATGCGAGGCATGAGTCATCTCCGTGCTGCAAAGGGGCTGCGTGCTGAATGCAGTCGGATTCCCTTCTCTCCGCTTGCTTAGTGACTGACCTTGGGCAAGGTGTCCACCTCTTTGAGCCTCAGTTTCTCCTTTTTTCATGCGCAAAATGGCAGTGAGAAAAACTGTCCACAGGGTCATGGTGAGGATTTGATGGGACATCAGCGGTGCTTGGCAGCCTATCCTACACGTGGACAACAGTCTACATAGGGACTGTTTTCCATAGTTCCATTACTGACGATGATGTTGACGATGACAGGAAAGGTTTAGACGGTTCAGGAGGGCAACGTACTCAGGCTCCAGACTACACTCCAGCGTAAGTAACAGTTGCCCTTGGGATCACAGCACATGACCACTATTACCTAGTCTACTGCCCTTAAACAGTGACGTTGTCTAAGAAAAGAACGGTCATCACAACAGTGGCTGCCATTGACTAAGTGGACCTCCAGTATTTTCCATCCCATCTGCCCAGTGGACCTCCCGCAAGGCGGCTGCCTCAGGATGTCTCAGTCCGGTACTGCCAAGCATCGCTATGAGCGCCCTTCGCGCTGACCCTTCGGAGACGCGCCGTGGCCTCCCGCGTGTCCCTGCTCCCAGAGAGACAGTGGGCTAGACAGGCCGATTACGGGATTTTCCCGTTTCAGCTGAGACTCTCATCGTGGATGGAAAGGTTGGCATTCTGACCTCAACGCGATTGCCTACATGGCTTGACGGGAGCCGATGAACTGACATGTCTTTAAGGGTGTTCTGGTCTAAGTGCTAACGATGCCCTCATTTCACTTTTATACAACCATGTTGTAGCCTGGTTAACGTGCGCCCACTCCTGAGTGGTGTATTTGCTTGGGACTTGCTGATAAATCCGGTTTGGTGCCTCCTGACCCACAGAAACTGTGACGTACTACGGCATTATCCGAAGCTGACGCATTTATGGCAAGTTGTTGCTAAGTTAGCACCGAGAACGAGTACAGACCCTCCTCGTCTTGCTTCGGTGTTTCAGCTCTTGAATGAGCCTCTGTCTGGGTGCCTAGTGCACCTCCCTCCCCTTCACCTGAAAAACTCTCCCCATCCTCTGTGTCACAGTCAATGCCACTTTCCAGAACAGGCTTTCATGACCCCCTGGACAAGGAATGCCACTTGATACAGGGTCTCAGAGAGGCTTCTGAGCTTTTCTCTTCATAAGACTCATCACAGTTGTAATTATTTGCCGACCGGCTGTCTTCCCTGCTGGTCTGCGAACTCCGTCCTGGCAGGGACCACACCTGCCAATCCATCCAGCTCTCCACCCTAGTGCCTCCTGCAGCACACAGCAGGCGGTCCGTCAGGGCCCATCGGTGAGAGAGAGAACGGAGTGCGTGCAGCGACGTGGGTCTCGCATTAGGAGTCAGAACACAGACTTCCTGTCTGACCTCTGCCGTGAGACTGGAGGCCTCAGGGCCGTGCATGCTTCCGATGACATTTGGAGAGTAGGATTCAAGCAACCTGGGTGCTGGAGATATCTCTGCACCGAATTGTACTGCGTGACCTAGAAAAGGTCACTTCCTCTTTCTGGAGTCTCCAGCTCCACCATCTGTCAATCTGGGACGAAGCTGCCAGCCACCGCTTCTGGGGCGCTTGATAGAGGACAAGTGAGTAATGGCCAGGAAGTTCTCAGAAAGACACAGCTTTGTAAAGGCGTATGGCCAGGCTTTCAGATTTGGGACACAACCCCGGCTCTTGGCTCGGCCAGCGGTGATGTAAAGGCCGGTGGCGAGGTAACTGCCAAGGCGGGGAGGCCGCGCCGGTGAGCGCCACGCTGCCCGCCCAGCCCAGCCGCCGAGCGTCGTCCTGTCTCAAGTAGGTGCTGGATCGAGACGAGGCTTGATTAGATGACGGAGGTTTGCGGGCTAGATCCCCACACGTAAAGACAAGGCCCTTGACAAGACTTGCAGATGTTTCTAAATATACAACTGAGACTCGAGTCACCAGGGGCAGGGGCAAGGGGCAGCCATACGGTGTGACGTTTCGGGCTGGAGGCTCTGGAGGCAGACCGCCTGGGTTGGAGAACCAGCTCTGCTGTTCAACTGGCTATTACTTACCAACCTCTCTGGGCCTCAGCTTTCTCGTGTGTAAAATGGGAACTAATTGCAATGCGGATGTGCAATGTTTTGAGAAGATTACTGAGAAAATCCAGCCAAAGAGCTTCCCCTAAGGCCTGGCAGAGAGAAAATGCTTAATGCGGGTTAGCTGTTCTTGTTCTTACGATGGGTGTTGTTTAGCTTTTATTGATTCCCTGTGGAGATGCAAGCACTTTTATTTGCTTAATACTGATGACATACCTCTGTCTAGGAAGTGCTTCCAAGGACATGACCTTATTTTCTCATTAGACAGTAAGGCAGGGACCCGCTCGGTGACCAGCTCATGCCTCTTGCTCGAGGCTTCATCCCCAACGTGTAGGACAGTGGCCGCCACACTGCAGGCTGCCAATAGCCACCTGTAGAACCAACGGGTCCAAAGGGATCGATACAAGAACTCCCAAACAGGTGTTATTGATGCCACTTTGCAAATGAGGAAACACAGTGGCCTGCCCACCGTCACCATCAGAGTGAAGTTAGACTCCAGCAGGCCTAACTCCAAATATGACCCTTTTCCCAGGACCATCTGCTTCCTGGTGACGTTTCACCCTCACCTCGCCCAGCAAGGTGGTGCAGGCAACAGCGTGAAGCGACAAGAGCATGAGCTCTGGAGCCAGAAGGGCAGGTTCAAGTCCCAGCAATACCACTCCCCAGCTCTGTGACCGTGGATGAGCCACTCAGTCTCTCTGTGCCTCCTGCTCTTGCCAGTGAAGTGGGGATTAATAGTCCCTACACATCCTACCGGGTAGACCTTATTGCCTGATTTACAGATGGGGCTGTTTCCTACAGGTGGGTCTAATCACCCACCTTTGTGGTAAAGAACCCCTATTTTTATGATGAAGACCAGATGTTTCTTTTTATCCTCACCCGAGGACATTCTTGCATTTATCTTCAGATAGAGCAGAAGGGAGAGAGGGAGGAAGAGACAGAGAGAAGCATCGATGTGAGAAAGACACACCCAGTGGTCGCCACCTACACGATCTCAACCAGGGCCAGGAACAAATCACAACAGAGATACATGCCCTTAGTGGAACTGAACCCAGGACTCTCCGGTCTGCGGGCCAATGCTCCAACCACTGAGCCAACCTGGCCAGGGCTAGATGTTTCTTGAAGGTGAGGACCAGGTCCATTTACTTCGCCCAGTTTGCTTAGGTCCAATGGAGGGAAGCCCTGTTTATTGAGCATCTACTAGGTGTTAGGCAGAGTACTAGGGGCTTTACATATATATGCTTCCTTTAATGCTGACATCAACTCTATGGAGGTGTTTCCATAAGACGTACTTAAATTAACACGTCGGGCAAAAACAAAACAAAGAGGTTCAGAGAGGTGAAGTAAAATGGTCCCTGTGTTCACAGATGGCAGCTGATCCAGACTCAGGGCTGGTGAAGGTCAGCGGCTGTGCCTCCCGCACACAGGGAGGCCTTTCCATGGGGCCTGCCCCCTACCCAGTGAACTGTCACAGGAGGCAGGACGTAGGAGGCGGGCTCGATGGGAGGGAATGGGCCTCAGCTTTCCACCCACTTGGAAGGCTAAATCAAAGGCTGCTGAAGGAAGCGTGATTTGTGGTGGTCACTGCAGCTAAAGCATCAACATAACTTTATCTTGCCTGACCAAGGTAGGGTCGGGGTGGAGCGGAAAGAGGGCGGCCATGTTACACAATTATGATGACGTCCAGACCTTTCTCGGGCCTGACATGCTTCCCACGTCCCAAGGGGAATAGCATGAATACCTCATTGTACCCATGGAGGAGGGGCCCACAAAGGCTTCTTATCTCCCTGCTCATGACGCCAGGGTAAGATTTATCTCTGACATCCCGGGCTCCCGGCATTTCTCTTCTGGCTGTGTGGGCCCAGGAGAGCGGTTCCTTGTGGCTGGCGCTTGGTTGCTACCCAGTGTTCAGCACGGCCAGCGCCTGCCGGAGCTCCCCCTTTGCCAGATCTGTGGTCTCCTTGAAGGCCACAGCTTTCTATTCTTCACCTCTGTGCCCTGTCATCTGGCATGGAGCTCAGTGTCGGGCCCAGACTCACAGAATGCGAAGTCAAAGCCCAAAAGTTTGGCCAAATACAGATGGCCAAGGTCCATGCGATGCTCTTGAAGTTCTCAACATTGGTGTCTCGGATTGGTCTACCCAGGCTGCTGACCACCGGAAGCTGGAGCTTGGTTTTAAGGCAGTGGGCAACGACCTTTCTGAGGAACTAGACACGGAAGGATGCTACAGGATCGCAGGGTCAAGCTTACTCAGAGCCTGGTTGAGAGAAGAGAGATTTACAGCATGGAAACCAAGACTCGACAATTAGTTTCAAGGGCCAGCAGCCAACGCTGAACTGAGCAAAGAGCCAAGACTCTGGAGGAGACGTGATCTGAGTGAGAAAAGGTCCAGAAATAAATGAAGACTGTCTAGAACATTTACTGCCACGTCTGTGGGTATAGAGACCGTGGCCAAATCTGCTGCCTCAACAGGCCTTAGACGGGTCTGATGCCCGAGTGGCCACAGCTCGGAGGCCTCTCTGCACATAGGAGCAATGTGAAAAATCCCCGAGCTTTGAACAGGCCAGTGAACGTACGCCATGGATGGATGGATGCAGGATATGTCTTGAGGAGCATTCTTAGCCCCTGGACCAACAATTCCCCTTACACCACCATCTCAACTGCCCGCCTTTATCTCCAGTGGAAAGAGGGTGGACAGCCGCAGTTTTGTACAACGCTTCCCCCGCTGTCCCAGCCGCACAGGTGACCAGGGGTAGGCGCCTGACCCCAGCTCAGCCAAGTCTCTACCTGGGCACTCGGAAGTTGGTGGAAGGAAAGACAAAGAGACTGACGGACAGGCAGACAACAGCCCTGTAAGGACAGCCAGGCTTCCTGCTGCACGGATCTGACCAGCGGAGGGGCCCCCATCTTTAAGGAAGGAGAAGGATAGAGGTGATGCCAGCAGGACTGAGGCCAGATGTGAAGGGAATGTCTTGACAGTGTTTCCTGTTTCCAGACCATTCCTGGACATATTGTTGCTTTTGGATTCCACGAGATATTCCTCAATGTCCTAGGCCCACTGAGGCACGCTTGCTCACATCGGTTTCTGCTGCTTGCTATCCAAGAGACCCCCAACTACCCTATGCCTCCCCTCCATGGCCTTGGACTCCCTCAACCCAGCTTACCCTTTAGGGTCAATGTGGTCTTCAGCGCCCATCCACTCTCCTTCTAATGTGCCGACCTGTTCTGGAAGAAGAACCGGGAAAGGCTAAAGCTGCGGTCTGAGACTTCTGTGGAGTTCGGGTCCAGTGTGGTGTAGGTTTCTCTGATCAGGGGCACCTGTGCAAGATTTGGGAGGCAGAAGTGGGGGAAGGCCACACTCCCGCTGCCTTCTGTACTGCTCCATGGAACACAGTAAACACAGAGGTCCATCTCTGGCCTCTTGCTTTGTGTGTGCTGAGGGGAAGGATGCGAGGCATCTGCTTTCTGCAGGTTTCTGGTATCAGAAGGACCAGGTTCAAGTCCCAGCTCTGCCACTTCTATCTGGGAGACCTCGGACAAGTTGCTTAACCGCTCTATGCCCCGATTTCCCAACACGGTTAGCCGAGGTCATGAATATAAGTCCTCAAGGAGGTGCCTTGCACATAGTAGATTCTCAGTGAATGCTGGCTCTCGTCACTCTCGCTGTTCGCAGTTCAAACCCAGAACGTTGCAGGGGGAAGGATTTGTGTAAGTCACCGAGCATGGGCTGGATCACCCTTCCTGTCCCCTTCAGCTTCCTTTCATGTCTAGTCCTGGAATTTCATGGCTTTGGGAGTTCTGGTAACCTAAAAGGGGGTGGGAGTTTTTATCTCTTATTCCCGACATAGTTCCGAACAATCAGTAAAAGGCCAGACCCCGAAGCATCACCATCAGCTGCCTCCCACACCAGCTCGTGAATCATGGTCAGCAGACCCCAGCAGCCAGAGGGGTCACTGGATCCCCCAGCCCGGGGGGGTGGGGGGTGGCTGACATTTTCATCCCATTATGAGCTAATATCTGAGGCTCCCACTCATGTCTAGGGCCCAGCCTGCATCACTGTCTGGTTTCCGGACAATGCAGAGTGCCGCAGTTGGCGGGCCTGAGGGCGGAGCAGCTCAGGAGGCGCACAGTGGGGCAGAAGCCCCGAGGAGGGGACCGAAGAAGGGCTCCCGGCCAGCAAGCCCCATGGGGTGGACAGAGCAGGGGGCCATACCTGGCAGGATCTCCTACAAGCCAAGTTAGGACTCATCTAGTACAAACCTCTCTTTTGTTTTATTCTGTTAATTTTTAAATTCACTGACATGTAGTTTGCATGCAATGAAAGCATGCAAGTGTTCAGGTCCAGGAGTGTTGACAAGTGGATACGCCCATGGGACCATTGTTATAATGAAGATATAGAACACTTCCATCATCTCCTAAATTCCACTGTGCCCCTTTATAGTGAGACCCCCGATTAGTCGTGTTCTCTAGAGAAACAGAGGCAGTAGGATACAGAGGGAGATGGAAGAGCAGATTCGGGACAGGAAGGCGAGAGCTCACACGCCCTCCACCTGCAGGCTGGACACCCAGGAAGGGCCGCGCGCTAATTCAGCCTGAGTCTGGAGGCACGAGAAGCAGGGAGCTGATGGCCTAAGTCCCAGTCTGAGTGCGAACGTCTGCGTACCAGGAGCGCTGATGTTCAAGGCAGGAGAAGATGGATGTCTCAGATCAAGTAAAAAGAGGAAATTTGCCTTCCCTCCACCTGTTTGTGGATTGGCTCTGCCCACTGCATTGGGGAGGGTGCCCTTCTTTACCCAGAGGAGTGCACCTTGGACAAGTTACTTAGCCTTGAGAGGGCTGTACTATTGAGTGTTTATCCCCACGGTAGGAGACCCTTCCTGGTATGGCCCCCTGCTGCTCCCGCTGATGCACAAGCTAATCTCTTCTGGAAACAGCTCTCAGACACACCCAGACAGAAGCTCTTGTCATCTATCTGGGCATCTCTTAGCCCAGTCAAGTGAATGCATGAAATCAACCAACCATCACAGAGCCACAGGCCCCAGGACACCATGTACCTGCTTTCTGTCACTACATACTAGTTTTGCCTCTTCTAGAGTTTCGTAAAAATAGAATTATATAATACATACTCTTACGTGTGGCTTCTTTTGCTCAGTACACAAACTTTGAGATTTATCTGTACTGCTGCTTGTATCCATAGCTCATTCTCTTTTGTTGCCGAAAGTATTCGTAGCCTAGAATACCCATCCCCTCAGTTTAATAAGATTATCCAACTTGTTTGGATCCATGTTAGTCAAACAGGGCTAATGTTCTATAAAAATTTTGTCCTGAGTCCTCACAACAATCTTATAAGGTCATTGCCATTAATATGCCCTTTTCATGGATGGCAAGGTGGCGCAGGCCTGGAAAATGCTGCTCCCAGAAGTCTGGGCACTTTTGTCACTAGGCAGAATCCACACTTAGTACATCAAGGAGCAAGAGAAAGAGGGTAGTTATCCCAAAATACACAATGTGTAAAAGTTAGGGCCAATATTTGACCAATGGCTCCAGAGTCTATATCCAAGTCAGAGGCAAAATATTTAGTATTTTGAGAATGCCAGGGGCCCAGATTCCCAACATACCACAAAGCCTTCTCGAAAGGAGGCTCAGAGACTCCGCTGCCCCTTCCTTACTTGCTTGACACCTGCGCATCCTGCAATGCCAATGCACCCTTCAGATTCAAATGGTACCTCATTGTTTATTCACCAAACACACACTGAGCACCAGCTCGGGACCAGGCAACGAGCTAGGCCCTGGTCACACCGGTCAGCGAGCAGACACAGCTCTCTGACAATAAAGCAGTGGATCCCCCAAACCAGCTCCAGACGCGTAGAAAGGGGAAAATTGCAAACAGCAGTTCAGGGTTTTGTGTGGGTAAATTCAATATGTGCAATGATATTCTAAACCCACAGAGCCAATTAGGTCACAGCTCCAGACTCAACTAGTATTTTTCTAGAACAGTCATAACGGCAGCCAGGCCCTGTCATAGTCATCACCCAAACCTCAAAGGTACCCCCATTTTGCCAAAGAGAGAGCTAGGGGTTAATGTTGCCAAGCCATTCTTGGGAATCTTGCCTAAACATGGTCTCATTGCTTCCAAATCCTTTTTGAAGTGAGGTGAGGGAGCAAATCTGTTCCTACCAAATGCCCCAGTGGTTCCTGCCTTTCCCGTCCTCCCAGAAGTCAGGCGTGGGCCCTTGCACCAGGGCTGGCCCCTGGACAGCCAGAGGCAGTCAGGAGCTGATGCACCTCCTTCCTCTTTCCCTTCTTTCTGGCTGTGGTGACTGAGGGGCTCCGTGTTCCAGATGGTATCATTTCCGGAGGGGGGACTGCCGACCCATATCAGATGTCCCACGAGCAAGAAATTAGCCTTCATTGCGGTAAGCCACTGAGATTTCAAGGGTTCGTCTGTTGTAGCAACTGCACATTAATTACCCTGACGAATACAGCAATAGTGACCACAGCTACTACCGCTTATTCCATGTTTACTTTGTGCCCGGTGCTGTGTGCCAAGCACTCTGTATCTGTCACCTCTTTGAAGTTTCTCCTACCTTTCCAGCTCACCTGCAGACTTACAAGCTATGTGGTCTCCAGTGGGCTCTGTCAGTTACTGACCTATGAGGGAAAGACCTTCCCTGGGAGGCACAATGCTCAGGACAGGGCATCTCCATCACCAGATGCAAGTGGCACAGGCCTGGGAAATACTGCTCCCATAAGTGTGGGCACATTGTCACTAAGCAGAACCCACACTTTAGTATGTTAAGGAGCAAGACACGGCTCTGACGGGAAAGAGAAACAGACACACTTGACCATAGTGGGTGGGAAAACAAGGTACCTCAGGGCAGGGCTCTGTCCTCGCTCCCTGCTGGTCAAAGCAGAACGCCAGAGTGGAGTTCCCACCGCATGACTCTGGAGACGACGGAAGTCCTTCCCCATGTCAGGGTTCCATAGGAGCAAATGTCATCAGTTTATTTCTTGCCGGCTCCCCAGTGCCTCCAGGAATTAAGTGTGACATCCTCAGTTTGAGGGTAGGTAGGGTTAGGCTCTGGTTGGGTGGGGGTGGAGGGCAGTATTGATAAGTAGGAAGAAGTTTGTCAATCAGTGAAGGGAAGACAGGAGTCCAGGGAAAAGCAGCATCAGCTCAGCATGGAGCTACCAGAGGGCTTGGCATGTTTAGAAACAGCCAGGGAGTTCAGTGTGGCAGAGACATATAGTGGGACAGAGGCGAGGCTGGGGACTGAGGGGACCACCACACTGTATGGAGGCTGCCCCTGGTCCAGGACAGCCTGTGACCTTGAAGATAAGTGGGTGTACCCCAGGGTTCAGTGAGGAGCCAACCACAGATTCAAGCCAAACCTTCCAACTGAACATTTCTCAGGTAGTAAAGGTGATATTTTCATTCCCATCTGCTCGTTCTTTATTTTTTTTAAATCCTCACCTAAGGATATGTTTTTATTGATTTTTTTTAAATCCTCATCCAGGGATACTTTTTCTATTTATCTTCAGTCAGAGTGGGAGGGAGGGAGGGGGGGAGAGAGAGACAGAGAGAGAGAGAGAGCGCGCGAGAGAGAGACATCGATGTGAGAAAGACACATCGACTGGCTGCCTCCCGCACGGCCCCGACCAGGGCCGGGAAACGAATCACAACCAAGGTACCACTCTTGACTGGAATTGAACCCACGACTCTTTGGTCCATGGGACAATGCTCCAACCACTAAGCCAAACTAGCCAGGGCATTTGTTTTTTTTTTAAGAGCGAGTGGAAGGGTTGGGGGAGAGAGAAACATTGATGTGAGAGAGAAACATTGATCAGTTGCCTCTTGTAAGTACCCAACCAGGAATCAAACCTTCAACCTTTCAGTGCATGAAATGATGCTCCAACCAACTGAGCCACACTGGTCAGGGCCCTATCTGCTTGTTTTTTTTCTTTATTCCTTAATTAGCTCTGAATTTTGTCAGGGAAGAGGAGTGTCACTTTTTGCGTCCCTTCGAAGACCCCCAACAAAGGTACTCCTGTCCACCCCATTTCACAGGAGGACACTGAAGCTCAGAGCAGTGGAGTCACTGGAGTCCAGTGATGGCCAGGACTGACAGCCAGCTGGTATACCCAGGCAAACTGTCAGGTATTTCTGGGCTGGTTGCTAATTTTCTGCGGCCTGGGTGCTTCCTCTCCACTCCCACCCTGTGACCCAGAAACTGGAGGGATGGTAACAGGCACAGGTGGGCTTTCTGACCCTGCTCCAGTGCTAGAGTGAACTGGCCAACTCCTGGGCCATGCCGGGCATTACATGTCCTGAGTCAACCCCTGTGCACACGGCTGACGGCTGCCAGTCCGTCTGAGCCCATGTTCAGCTGGTTCGAACGCCTCTGCTCCATCCACGCTCCGAGACACTCAGGCCTAGAACAGCGGGACAGTCCTGCCACCACGCCCGTGCAGGGCACCTCGGGGACCTAGGACTAAGCTTTGGAAGACACATTGAGAAGGACACTCAAGACCTGACGTGCGTCTGGAGAATGACTGCCGACAGGGGACCAGAAAGGCACCGCGGAAGGAAAGCCTGCAGCACTGGGAACGCCCCCTGGAGACAGTTTCCCGGGAGCACAAGGACCGTCTTTGCCGACTCGAAGGGCAGTCGCACGGGGAGGGATGGGACTGGCAGCAGTGGGTGGCATCGCCAGCCGGTCCAGTCCTCGTGCTGGCGGGGTAGATACCTCCGGGACACCTAGTCTCGCAGGTGCTAAACTGGGCCCGGCGGGGATACAACGACACCAGCGGGGACGCAGACACGCACACAGACAATTACAGTGAACGTGAGAAGTGCTGGAGAAGCCGGGGGAATGGCCTTCGGAACCCCGGGAACCGCTGGGGCGCTGGCGAGCCTCCCGGAGGGAGGAGCGTGGGTGCCAGTCTCGGAGAACGCGCAGCAGGCGGCCACCAGAGGGGAAGGGACAGGAAACGCAGCCCGAGGCCATGGCTTTGGGAACCGGTTGGCGAAGTTTAAAAATAGGTGAGCCGTGAGTGTGGCCGCAGGGCGGAGGGGAGGGGGACAGGCCAGGACTCCTGGGCGTGAGGAGTCTTCGGAGCTGGACGGAAGCCTGGGGCGATGGGGAAAGAGCAGAGGTTAACTGCCCGGGAGATGATCCGACTGGAACTGTCCTGGCCCTGACGCAGAGTGAGCTCAGCTCAGGAAGAATGTTCCTCCGACCTGAGGGGAGGTGGGGGGCCCAGAATGTCGGACATTGTTGTCACTGAAGACACTGGAGGGCAGACGGGAGGGCAGCTTCGAAGGACAGTTAGTGAGCAGAGCCAGGGTCCCAGCTGGCCAGAGATGACCTCGATGGTCTGTTCCCACCTTGGGTTTCTCTGAGCCAGAGCCCACGGCCCGTGGGGGCAGGCACAGGGGTGGAGAGGGAAGATTGGGGCCCACTAGGAAATGTAGAGAAACATTCCCACACGGGCTTCGGTTGATTCTATTCCCAGGTGGCTGGGAGCGAGGAGGCTCTGGCTCGCTAGCCTGAGACCACGAACAGGTTCTCAGCATCTTCCACCCAAACACCGGGAGGAGGGAGACCGCATCAGCCCCAACGGCTGGGACTTAGCAGGAACTTCCTCAGCATTTTGGATGGGTCCTCTCACTCAGCGCACAGTGATATTATTATTTCTTTAGTGACTTCAGAGAGAGAGGAAGGGAGAGGGAGAGAGATGGAAACATCGATGAGGGAGAACATCAATTGGCCGCCTCCTGCACGCCCCCGACTGGGGATCAGGCCCGCAGCCTGGGCACGTGCCCTGACTGAGCATTGAACCGGCGACCTCTGGGTACATGGTCGACGCTCAACCGCGGAGCCACACTGGCTGGGCCACAGTGATATCATTGTCCCTGTTTTACAGATAAGCAAACCAAGGCACAGAAAAGTGATGTCATTTGCTAAAAGTGCCAGAGCCGGGATTCAGACCTTAGGACTGAGACTCCAGAGCCCAGGTCCTAACCATCACGGGGGCCCCTCCCTCGTGGGCCAGGCTTGTGCAGGCTGTTAATCAGAGCCCCCAGCATTAGCACTGCGTCTGCTGGAATTAGCAGGAGACAGTGTTCACTGGTGGATGGGTTTCTCACAGGGTCGCTTCAAGGAACATCCTCTGCACGGTGTGTCATGGACCCGATTATAGCAAGTGCCCCAAACCAGAGGCTCCCAGACTCCCACTGATAACATTAGGCAAATACGAAATTCTATTTTTTTTAAGCCTTTCTTTTTTGAAAACCTTTCATTTTACCAGACAGGAAGTTAAAGCATCAGGCATTCGGCCACACAGCCCAGAATGGCTCTTGGGCCTCTGCTGAGCTCTCCTAGGGTCTTCCGGAAACTTCCAGAAAGGCAGAGGACAGAAGGGCAGACAATCTGACCCAAATCTAACGTCCGAAACTTGCTAGTTCAGCGGCTGAGACGACGGGAGAAAGGTCAGGAAAGGTGGGAAGTGACGTGACAATGGTCACCATGGAAGCTGCTGTTCACTGTGGGCCACGCAGAGAGTCTGTGTGACTCCATAGAAGAGGAAACAGAGGCCCAGAGAAGAGAAGCAATTCACCCGAGGCCACCAACCGGGAAGCAGGGGAGCCGGGGTTTGAACATAGCTCTGCCTGAGGGCAAAGCCCATTTCCCCTTTCCGGCTGATTTTTCGTCTGCGAATGAGCAGTCTTGTCCGCTGCGGCCTCCCAGTACCCAGTGCCCAGTGCAGGACACCAGCAGCACCAACAACCACAAACACAGCCAACAGTGTCAGGTTCCCAGGTGCATGGGCCTGTTCTGGACATTTGAAAATATTAACTCATTTATTCCTCACAAGGACCCTGTGAAGTATGATAACTTCCATTTGTACAGGAGGAAACAGAGACACTAAGTAACTTCCCCAAAGTAACACAGCTAACTGCCTATTAAATGACAATGAATGATTATAAGTCAATCAAATCTTGTGGATTAATCAAAGTGCTCTACAATTACCCATCAGTTGATCAATATGAGATCATCAGCATTTATTTTTTTAAATCCTCACCCAAGGATATTGATATTTTTTCATTTATCTTCAGATAGAGTAGGAGGGAGGGAGGGAAGGAGGGAGGGAGAGAGGGAGAGAGAGAGAGAGAGAGAGAGAGAGAGAGAGAGAGAGACATCGATATGAGAGAGACACATCGACTGGTTGCCTCCTGTATGACCCCGACCAAAGCCGGGACCAAACCTCAACCAAAGTACGTGCCCTTGACCGGAATTGAACTTGCGACTCTTTGGTCTGCCGGCCGACACTCTAATCGCTGAGCCAAACCAGCCAGGGCAGAGATAACCAGCATTTCTAATGCCAGTGATTTCAGTAAGCCCCTGTGTGAGTATGAAGGGATGAGTCACGTGGCCTCAGGATATACAGACATTGCTAATGGAGTGCTAAGGGCTGGTGGGGGTGGGACCGTGCAGGAAGGCATAGGGTCTAAGGTTTAATAGTCCAGTTCTGATTCTGAACATACAGCATCTCACCAGCCGGACAGGACTTACGGGGCAATCCTTGGCTGGCCTCCACAGACAGCTGGGCCATCCTGCGGCCAGGAGGCAGCTCATAGCCGGAGCCCCTTCTAAGTGGGGGTGGAGACCTAGGGGGAGCCAGAAGGAGGCAGAGGAGAGGGAGGGCGCACCAGGGGAGAGAGGGACTGGGGAGAGGCTGCAGGCCGAGCTGTGGAAGATGTAAGGCTCATGGGTTCCATGGATTTCACCAAAGTGGTTGCATGTTTAAAAATGAGAAATGCAGAGACAAACCACTTTCCCAGGCAGACGAAGAACTGTCTGTATCTCTCGGGCTCAGATGACAAAAGTCTCCAGGACCCTCACCAGGAGCTCCAATGAGCACAAGTGGGTTTGAAGGGCCACCTGGGCTGTCAACCTCTTCCATCCCCACCTGGGTTCCTTCCTTCCTTCCTGGAGACAGGCACCCTGAGGCACCCTGGGAAGGAAGTGAGTTGGTCTTCCTGGGGGCCAAGCCTCCTCTCTGGGGCCCCTTTTCTACCCGGTGGCATCCAGAGGCAGCAGGTGATGAAAAACCCAGATCTGGAGTCAGCACCTCCAGTGTGTCATCTTGAGCAAGTGAACTTCTCAGAGAGAACAGGGTGTACGTGGCCAGCGTGGGGAGGGGATACCAACGAGGAGGCACTTCCGTGCCCTCTCAGGCTGCTCTCGCGACCCCTCCTCTTGCAAGCGGCTGCCAGAGAGAGAGGCTTGCTCGTCACTACCTCCCCTCGGGAGTCAGGCACCGACTGTGGCTCAGATGCTGTCCCCTCGTCATTCTATTTATTTATTTTTGCTTTTATCCTCACCTGAGGACATTCTTGCATTCGTCTTCAGATAGAGCCGGAGGGAGAGAGGGAGGAAGAGAGAGAGAAACATCGACGTGAGAGACACATCAACTGGCTGCCACCCACACGACCCCAACCGGGGCTGGGGACAAATTGCAACCGAGGTTCGTGCCCTCAGTGGGGACTGAATCCAGGTTGTTCTGGACTGTGGGCCGGCGCTGTAACCACTGAGCCAAACTGGCCAGGGCCCCTCATCATTTTAATAAAAAACAAACAACTAATAAGTAGAGCAGGTCAAATCCCAGCCTGGGTCCAGCTGACCCCTAGGTCCACGCTTTCACCCAACACTCTGTGGTGAGCATAAGACACTGTCAACAAGCTCCAGTGGCTGGCCGTGTCAGTGAGGAGACGAATGTCACAGAACACAGTCGAGACTGACAACAACAGTGGCAATAGCAGTGACGACACCCCTGTGGCCATGGTCCATGCAGCGAGGCAGCCTGGAGGGAGGACCCACAGGATGGTGAAGACCGACAGAGGGCTGCAGGGAGACGGAGAGGGAGAGTGAGGGGCACTGGGCATGTCCGGGGAGACGGCAGGAGGAGGGAGGGACCCACTCTGGAGCAGTGGCTACGACAGGTCCCATCCCACAGGTAAGGAGTTGAGGCCAGGGAGAGAAACCCAGTGGTCCAGACGCACACCGCTGCACACGGAGGAGCCAGGGCGGGAACCCAGCTATGCTGGATTTCTATTCCTGTCCTTCTGAACTCAGCTCCCAGCGCCCACCTCCCCATCCAGAGCAGACAGAGAGCACGGACGCTGCTTTCCTCTGGTATTGACTCCCAGCTCCCCATCCACACCCTCCGCTCCCCTTGCCTAGGTCGGCTGTGAAGTCTCTGCCAGTCTCTCCTGCAAACTGCTCCAGCCTCAGTCTCAGCATCTGGAGGGCGGGACTCCACCCTTCCTCAACCAGATGTTCGCTGCAAAGGGATTGGGAGGGACTGTCGCTGACTAATGCCTCCTGTCTGTCTTTTCTCTGGAGGTCCCCTTTATTTTCTTTCCAGGGGAATGTGCAGCCTTGGACAGGGGCCTGGTCCGATTTCCCAGCAGCTCACCCATCCCACTGGTCCAGGAACTGGACGCTGGGAACGTGGAGAGGTCTGCAAGGGGCAGCCGAGGCACAGCCCTGGACCAGTCAGGGCAGAGTTATGTGGCACCTGCCAGGACCGGCCTGGCCATCCTGGGAGGGAAGGGACAGACTGAAGAGAGAGGACAGACAGAGGCAGACACATGCACAGAGAAAGTGGGGCGAGATGAGAGAGAGAGAGAGAGAGAGAGAGAGAGAGAGAGAAGGGATGAAGGAGACAATAGTGGAGAGACAGAGAGAAAGGACGGTGGAGACACAGACAGAGAGGCAGACAGGAAGTACTAGAGAGAGAGACTGAGAGAGAAATAGAGAGAGTGTGACAGCAAGCCATGAAGAGAGGGACAAGAAGGACAACTGAGGCAGGACCAAAAAGGAGAAAGATAGAACCAGTCCAGAGACCACACTCCAGCCGCGTGCCCACCAGTAATCCCTGCTTCTTAGAAAGTGATTCCACAAGATGAGAAAAGAGGAGAGGGCCAGGAAAATCACGCACCCCTACTCTAAACAATGAATTGTCAACCTCGAAGTCAAATGACGATGTTGACTTGGGGCTTCCTAACTTCTGAAGTCAGTTTCTTGGTTTCACAGTCACATCTGACGTCTTTCGTCCAGGCTCGGTTTCTTTGGTCGTATGTTAAATGACAGTTGCTTCACAGGTTGCTGGGAGGACTGAAAGGGCCGTGATGGCCTGTAAAGTGTCAGGTGTGCAAGGCTAAGGTTCACTGTGCAGCCTACGGGGCAGAAGAAGAGGGAATTGTTAAGTCCCCTCGCTGGGCTTATTTCTAAGATCAACTAGTGTCCTTCCCAGGGAGTGCGTCTTATTGAAAATGGATGCCCAAGAAGAAACACAGATCTTCATGTAAAAGTTGCCTGATGTTTCCAGCACACCTAGCGGGGTGACCTGAGCAAGTCGCTTCAGCTCTCTGGGCCGCCTTGCAATGATTAGCTGGATAAAATAATCATGTAGAGCCTCCTCTAGCTTGGTGTGTCAACAAATCTATGACCATCAGCACAAGGAGGTTCTAGTATGATGAAGGCTTTCATATTTGGACATAAATGGGTGAGCATCAGCACCTTGCAAGATGTCTCCTCCTCCAGGAAGCCTTCTCTGATTTTCCCAGGCCATGTGCAGTGCCTTCTTCTGGGTCCCCCGTCCCAGGGCTACCCTGCCCTATTGTATCATGCTGTCTTTGTCTGCGATGTGACTAGGTCTCCACTAGACTTTGAGCTTCTGAGGGTAGACATCATCTTGCTCATCCCTAGATCCTCAGTGCCCGGGGCCTGGCACAGAGCAGACATGCAACTGATGCTTGTGAATTCAAATGGGACCTAACCGCCAGCCCACATTCTTTCGCCTCAGCCAGACATTTTCAAGGAGGAAGGGCTGGGGCCATGCTTAGCTGCCGCAGGCTTTGGAAGCAACCTTTGGACACTGTGTGCTGGGCTCCAGATCCTTTCTGGGAGCCAACTGAGATTCCAGGGCTGCCCAGAGCCAAGAGGGTGGGAGGGAGGCTTGCTGGGAGGGAGCCGGGTGGGGAGGGGGACAAAGAGGGAAACCACTTTAACACAATAGCTAGCATGTCTCTAGAATTTTATGCCTTACGTAGTATTTCCACATCCACTATTTTGTTCAAGCCTCAAAGGAATCTTAGGGGCTAAGTAGGGCAGGTTCCAACGTCATCCCTTTCCTTCTTCAGACAAATAGGACGAGACTGAGAGGTGGTATGACGTGCTGGGGGCCACGCAGCCAGAGTGAGGTTGGATCTTTGGACTAAGAAAAAGGTGGGAGGTAGTGTCCATGAGGTCTGGGCTACTTTCCCCATTCGTTGGTGGGTGGATGAATTGCTCAGTCTTTCTGAACCCATGTGTATTAAAAATTACTATAATTGACTAACCGCTGAAAAAGTACTTTGTTCCAAACGTGCTATCACCATTACCTCATTTAATTTGACCAATGACCCTATGAGACAGGTTCTCTTATTAACCCCATTTTACAGACCAATAAAGTGAGACTTGAAGAATGAGGAACTGATTCAAGGTTATACAGGCAGCGAATAGCCTGATCCCAGATCCCAGCCAGTGTGAAGAGGTAGAGAGATGATCAGGAATGATCCGAGGCGACAGAAGGAACGGCTGGTGAGACGAGGGCCAAGTGTGGTGGGTGTTCGAGAGACGCATCTGAGGAAGGACCATTAACCACAATACACAAGGAATCCTTAAACTCAGCAACAAGAGAACAAACTACACAGTTAAAAAATGGGCGAAAGACTGCAATAGACGCTTCACCAAAAAAAAAAAAATTATATACATATGTGTGTATATATATATACACACACACACAAACACACACACACACACACACACACACACACACGGCAAATACAAACATATGGAAAATTACCCCGCATCGTATGTCATCAGGGAAATGCAAATTAAAACGAGATGCCACTACACTCCTATTAGAACGGCCAGGATCCGGAACACGGACCACACCAAATGCTGGGAAGACTGTGGACCAACCGAACTCACACTCCCTGCTGGTGGGATGAGAAATGGCGCAGCCACTTTGGAAGACAGTGTGGCCGTTTCTGACAAAGCTAAACATCCTCTTACCAAACAGTCCAGCAATCATACTCCTTAGTGTTTACCCAAACAGCTAAAAACTTGCATCCACCCAAAAACCTGCACATGGAGAGTGGCTTTATTTCTAATTGCCAAAACTTGGAATTAATGAAAATGGCCCTCAGTAGGTGAATGGACAAATTGTGGTATGTCCAGATAATGGAATATTATTCAGTGCTAAAAAAAAAGAGAGAGAGGGACAAGCCATGCAAACGCATGGAGGAATCTTAAGTGCATGTTATCAAGTGGTGAAGCCAGTCTGAAAAGGCTCCAGGCTGTATGAGTCCAACCACATGACAGTCTGGAAAGGCAGGACTGGAGGCAGGGAAAGATCGGCGGCTGCCGAGGGCGCAGGGGAAGCAGGGATGACCAGCGGGGCACAGCGAGCCCTCGTTCTGCGCTGGCTGTCCACGAAGGGCCTGTGCTCTCCAGTACAGGTCCATGACCCAGGCACTCTGGGCCGCTGACCCGGGTGGGAACATCCCTTTCTGTCCTCATCACCACGCAATTGTTCTCACTCCCAAACCTCGCTCAGTCATGACTCAGCTCCACCACAGACAGCCACTGCTGGGTGAGCTCGCTGGGCCCCGGCCCCAGCCTCCCTGTCGTCCGTCTCCTCAGCACAGGGTGCAGGTCTGACCTGTCCACTAGAGTCCCTTAGGTCTCTTTGTGTTCGTACATTTTATTTCTCTAGCACCTCTCACTCTCCCACAGTGAGTTATAAACACTGCTGCTGCTGCTGCTGTTGCTGCTACCATGACTACCATCACTGCTGCTACCATGACTGCCACTACTATTACTGCTGCTACCATGACTGCCACTACTACTACTGCTGCTACCACCACCGCCACTACCACTACTGCTGCTACCACGACTGCCACTACTACTACTGCTGCTACCACTACCGCCACTACCACTACTGCTACTATCACCACCACCGCCACCACTACTACTGCTACCACCACCACCGCCACCACTACTGCTGCTACCACCACCACCGCCACTACTACTGCTGCTACCACCACCACCGCCACTACTACTGCTGCTATCACCACCACCGCCGCTACTACTGCTGCTACCACCACCACCGCTACCACTACTGCTGCTACCACCACCACCACCACTACTGCTGCTACCACCACCACCGCTACTACTGCTGCTACCACCACCACCGCTACTACTGCTGCTACCATCACTGCCTCTATTACTGCTGCTACCACCACCACCACCACTACTGCTGCTACCACCACCACCACTACTACTGCTGCTACCACCACCGCCACTGTCACTACTGCTGCTACTACTACCATCACCACCACTGCTAGTACTCTATTACTGCTACTACCATCACCACCACTACCATCACCATCACTGCTACTGCCACCAGCAGCAGCACAATTACTATTACTACTACCATCACTGCCTCTACTATGACTATTAGTACTACCATCATCACCGCCACTACCACCACTGCTATCACTGATATCACCACTGCCGTCACCCCCACTAGTATTACTACTACTCTCACCACCACTACCGTCAACATCACTGCTACCATCACTACCACTGTCACTACTACTGCTGTCACCACCACTGGCGTTACTGCTGCCAACACTACTATTGCACTGCTCTGCCGCCTGCCCTGCTGAGCGTGCCCAAGGCCAGCTCTAGCCCCCTCCGAACCTCACCTTGTCCGACCTTCACAGCAACCCCCATCTCACACACAAGCAGGAGTCCGCGCTTGCCCGGTGATGTACACTCCCTCTGCAGTCCGACTCCCTCGTCAACCTCTGCATCCAGGAGCGGCTTCCAAACGGCCACGGGCACGGCAGAGATGCCAGGCCCGGCGATGCCCATTTCCCAGGGCGCATGGGCGCTGGCTTCTCGGCCAGAAGGCGAAGGGAGCAGAGAAATGGAGGGAGGGGAGCCGGAGCCTCAGGACCCATGAATGGGGACCGAGGACTCTGGGGAGAGCTCCGGCCTTGGGCTCGCAGGCTGGGCTCACTGCCAGGCGGAAATCCATGTGCTCGGGGTCCAGCCCGACCACGAAGCAGCCCTGCCCACCCTCTCTCGGCCTGAACCCTCCCTCCTCACAGCAAGCCGAACACTAGAGCCTGGCAGGTAGACGTCAGAGGTACAGAAGGGTCGAAGGTCAGAGGTCCTGCAGGCCTGTGGATGCCGACCTCCATGACTTCAAGTCAGGCAAGTGACGTTTCTTTCCAGTCCCGAGGACCACCCGAGGGGTGGACATCTAGTCACTGCAGAAACTCCCAGTTCCTGACTCAGGCTGTCTCCTGAGGGGCTCACAAAGGTCCTGACCACCCTGTGATACATGGGGAGCTTCCCAGGAGGGGTGTCGGGGAGGGTGGGCACCGCTGCAAGAAGGGCCCGGGTACAATCAGACTCCCCAATAGAGCTTCCACTCTGTGATCCCAGGGCCCTTCAGAGACCTCTCCTGCTCCCCACTATTTACAGAACATGTTTGAATTTCAGGGATCGAGGGTCCCCACCACCCTTTCATCCTCATCCATAGAGTTCTCTAGGAACCCCATGCTTCAAAAGAATCTTTATTCTTGAGCATCTACTTTGTGCCAGACACTTCACTTGTCCTGTGTCCTTCACCCCATCATCTGTTCAGCATGCAGGGCCGGAGGGAGCACGCCCCTTCCACGCGCGGGACCTCAGGTTCAGCGTCATGGATGACGTCACTTGTGCTCTTCCTTGATTATTGGTCTCCACTGGGAGCTGGGTCCCTGTGGGCAGGCCTGTGTCTCCGCAGATCTGAGCCACCAATGTCCAAGGTGACACAGGATCAAGGGCCCAGGGCCTGTCAACGCAACCTCCCCCTTGTCCTAAGACACTTCCCCTGGGCTCAGCAGGGCACGGTTGGCAAACCACTGCCCTGGAAGACAGCTTTGATGCCTTTGAGATACAATGGCTGCTGGAGGAGCTGGCCGAATGGTTGCATGTTGGTGGGCACGAAGCTCTCAGAGAGGCTTGGAAACGGGGAGCCTGGTCCTGAAGGCCTTGATGCCAAGGGGGCCCTGAGGGGAGCAGCTGTCCCGCAGCAGGTGTCTCTGTTTCCCCCTCCTCCCCCACCCGGTCATTCTCCAGTCCCGGACTCGTGAACGTGCCCAAAGCCCATCGGGCCACCATGTGCTGCCGCAGACCTCTGCCACAGGACGATCCAGGCAAATGAGCCCCCCCGTCCCCCTCCCCTCGCTCAGATCGATACTACAAATTCCAGCGGGTTCTGAAACATCCTCCGAACATACACGCAGCGGACGCCTTGACGCTTTCGCGCCTTCGGCCCATGCTGACAGGCCAGGGAGCTCCATCTGCCACTGGCCAAGCCCTTGTGCAGAGTCTCTGGGCTGAGACACCACCATCCTCTGCTTTTCCCAGTGAGTGGGGCCTTGGGCCCGGGCCAGAGAGGACTCCAGAAATTCTTCCTACCTTAGTCACTTATGTCCCCATGGACCCCACAGCTGGCCAGAGAGAGCGGTGGAAACTCCCCAGCGTAGGGGGACTTCTAACCTCGGTCCTGTGTAAGGACAAGGTTGGGAATGAGTTCGACCCCACTTCCTCCCCTCAGAGCCCGGCTCTGAGAGGGAAAGTAGGAGGGCAGGGGACAGAGGCTGGGAACTGGGCCAGGGAGTGGGAAAGGTGGGGGAGGTTGAGGAAAGGAACGCACGTCTGCCATTTATGGAGAATGGCTGAGTTCTGGCACCTTCTGTTAAACCCCAAATGCGACATAACCCCACAGGCAGGACTGTTCTAATTCCCGTTTTGCCAAGGCTACAGCCAAGGCTTAGAGAAACGACATGTCCCGTCCGAGGTGGTGCGCCCAGGTCCGAGCTGGGTGGACGCTCTCATCACCTGCAGCCCGCTGCCCCCAGGCCCACCGCACTGGCTGTTCCGGAAGCACACGGAACCTTGAGGCCTGAGGACTGACCCAGGGCTGAGGAGCGTCACTCGTCCGGTCCAAGGTGCTCCCTTTACCACGGGCAGGGAGGCTTCTGCTGGCTTCAGCATCAGGAAGTGGCAGAACCAAGGTCCAAATCCGCACCTTTTCACACCAACCTCAGTGGTCTTTCCACTCACTGTCTACTAACGACAAGGCGGTTTCTGGGCCAGAAGTCATGCCCCTCGGTCTATTCCAAGTCCCTTAAGCACAGGTTCTACTCTGTCCCCAGGGGAGTGACCGGAAGG
Source organism: Molossus molossus (assembly GCF_014108415.1). Taxonomy (NCBI): domain Eukaryota; kingdom Metazoa; phylum Chordata; class Mammalia; order Chiroptera; family Molossidae; genus Molossus; species Molossus molossus. The sequence goes on along the minus strand of NW_023425345.1, from coordinate 9,292,748 downwards.
GCCCCTTGCCCTTCTGCTGCTGGTGACCCTTCCCCGATGCCGGCCTCACCCCCAGGCCCCTTTCTATGACAATTACCCTGTGATGCCCTTTGTCCCGTGTCAAAACCCAAGTCACAGTTAACCCACATAAACAATTCTTAAAAATCCAGTGTAATAGGAGAAATCGATGAGAACTAATGCACAATAAAGATAAAATGAAGGCATATGTTTCCACTTGTGAGTACCCACGCCTGCCCGGGAGACAATGGAACAAGCGACACGGTGCTTATGCGCTGGGTCCCCACAGCTCCACGCGAGTGAGGCCCCAGCGGTGAGGCTACCACCGTGACGTCAGTTTTGGAAATGACTTTTGGTGAGGTTCAAACAACGGAGTGGAATCTTCCCTGAGTGTACACGGCAGTTGCATTTTCGGGGGGAAAGGGGTCTATTACGCCGTCCCCAGTTGAGAGGCTTCCCGTTGGGGTGTAATGTGGACTAGGTCCTAGGTTCGCATCCTCAGAAACGGGTTTTCGCCTCTCTGGGGTACGATGGGATGAAGGTCAAGGGTCCTGTGGGTGCGGGGTAGCTGCTGGTTGTGCAGGACTGTCCCGCGCACATCACTGTCCCCTCCTAGTAAGTCCCCGCAGTGCCCATTGCTCGTGATGCCCACCCAAGTCTGCCCACCGGTTTCCAAACTGCACCCAGAGAGGGCGCTGCCCCAGGAGAACCGCTGACACGTCAACGCTTCACTCGGAGTTTAGGTCCAACCTCGTCAAATCTCTGCCCGAGCCCTGCGTTCGGCGGGGGCGTCCGACGAAGAGGCAGGAGGGGAGAGGAAAGGGCTCCGGGCCCAGCCGGGCATCGGGGTCCCCGGCTCCGGCTGCGCTCCGGCCCGCCTGGCACTCGAGGTGCTCAGACATGTCTGTGAAATGAAACGATCAGCTGTGTGGCCTGGGGGTTGTGTAACCTCCTGGACCCCCGGAGGGAAGCGGCGGGAGGAGACCTGGCACGCGGGGGAGCCCCACGGGGCTGAGGCCGATGCGGCCGTGGCCCTGCCGCGAGGGGCTGGGAGGCGCCTGGACCAGCCTCCGCCGAGGCCGCGTGACCTTTCGGAAAGACGGTTCCTTCCCACGGAGATTCGGGGTTTGTGAGGCGCTTGTCTAGATGGAGCCGGTGAGGGGCCAGGTCCCCGCCCACACCTGCCAGCGCCTCGCAGTCCTGAGCCCCCTTCCCGCGTCCCCGCATTCCAGGAGGAGCCCCGCCGCTCTGCGCGCTGCCCACTGGTCAGGTGGAGGAGGGGACAGGACGCGCAGGCGGCTGCCGCGACCTCGCCGCTTCTCTAAGCGGGGCCTTACTCCTCCTCCATGGGGATGAGGGGGAGCAGTTCCCCCACAAGGAAACGGGGCTCACAGACGGCGAGACGCTTGCCCAGGGCCAGGGTGAGCGTGGGACAGTGCCTCCCGCAGCAGGCCTCCCCACCACGGTGGGCGGGGTGCTGACATGTGACTTGCAGGGCACCCACTGGCATGTCCTCTGCGCCCCCCCCCCCCACGCAGGGTTAGGAGGGACGGGGAAAGAAGACCAGGAGGTGCTGAAGGGCCTGGGATGCTGGCACACGAGGGGACTGCGGTCGAGGCAATGGGAGGATGCCGAGTGGCACCGAAGGGGTGCTCAGTGAGACGCTCTAAGAAGTCTCTGCCACAGTGATGGACCGGAGACCTCCAGGCTGCTCAGGAGGCTGCAGGGTCTCCCCACCTTTCACCCAGCAGGGCAGTTCTCGGGACACGTGGACCCAGCCAGCTCTCCAACCCAGCGGAGGCGGCTGCCCCCAGCTCTGCAGGCCGGGGCCCACTGGCCCGTCTTCCATTCTGGCCTGGACTCCGTGCCACGGTGCCTTGGGGCTCAGGGTCAGTCACTGCTGCTCCCGGTCTCAGACTCCAGGTCACAGGATGAGGGCTTTGGACTGATTGATTATCAAGAGCTCTGTGTCCTTTTATCTTAAGGGGCGGGGGAAGCCCAGGAAGTAAAGGACATGAGCGAGAGGCAAGGGGTGGCGGATGGAAGCTGTGTGTGCAGGTCCCCGCAGAAGCTCAGCACATTCACAGGGTGTCAGGCTCCTGGGCAGGTCACTCCTGGCTCTTCCCCTACCCCAGGGAGGGCCACTAGAGGCCTTGGGACACAGCCAGCTTGCCCTTGAGCACTGGCACCCCAGTTATTTTTTTAATTTCTCACCTGAGGATACTTTTCTATTTATCATCAGAGTGGGAGGGAGGGACGCGCGAGAGAGAGACAGAGAGAAATATCGATGTGATAGAGCCACATCGACTGGCTGCCTCCCGCACGATCTGACCAGGGCCAGGGACGAACCGCAACCGAGGCACGTGCCCTTGACCGGAATCGAACCCGCGACTCAGTGGTCTGTGGGCCGATGCTCTAACCGCTGAGCCAAACTGGCCAGGGTTTGTTTGTCTAGTTTTTATTCATTGTCTTTTCTAACTCAAATGGAAGCTCCTTGAGGTCAGGGCCCGTGTCTGTCTTGGTAGCTATTGCATTCTCGGTACCTAGATCAGTGCTTACCTAATATTTGTCAAGACAATGGGTCTTGACAACCCAGCGAGCTGGACAGCATTGTCATCACCTTCCAGAGGAGAACACTGCAGCCCGGGGAGGTTTTGAGCACTGTGTAGAGAGGGGGCAGGTTCTTCTCTGGGGGGCACCTCAGGGTGCCCAGGACGCAGAGTTCTCTGGTGAAGACAGCTGCCTCGTTTGGGGGCAGGCAACAGAATTGCTTTTGAGCAAAATTTCCTTCCTCCATGTATTTATTTACTTTCTGTGCAGTGATTCAGTGAAACAACCTCAAAACCAGGCTCCAATGGGAGGCAGGAAGAGCCAAACCCTCAAACATCAGTGTTCCTGTGAGGTTTCTGCCCCTGGAACTTTCCTTAAAATAACTGCCACGGGCGATGGTCAGGGTGGGGGTGGGGGGCTCCCGGAGGACTCAGGGGACGCGAGTGAGGACTCCCAGCAGCCCTCCAGTGTCTCCTGCACAGCGAGGGCTGGCTGAGGCCTCCCCTGGTCCCCCAGCTCGCAGACCCGGAGGGTGCCATCCTCCGGAAGGAACGAGCCAGGGGCACGAACTGCATGCCATGCGGGTAGTGCCGTGAGCGACGGGCACATGGCTGTGGCAGGGACATGCGAACTGGACCCTTCTTGCCTGGCCTGTGCTTTCCTTCCATGCTGTCATCTGTCCCAGGCCCCGAGGCAACAACTTTGGTTCCTTTGATTCAATGGCAACACACAGCAACAGTCTTTCTCTCTGCTATGATGCATCCAACTTGGAAATAGGTCAACAAGATAAACGGCTGCGGAGGAGACAGCGCCAGGCTGAAAGTTCAGGAGATGCGGGTTTTATTTCAGCTTTGGAGACTAAAGCCGCAGGACCTGCATAGGTCGCTCCCCAAGGTCATAGGGATCCCCAGCGTCCAGAAAACCCTGTGTCTGTGACCAGGAAGTCGGGTAGGATCTGAGGACTGAACAGGCGAGGGGCAGAGGAACGTGGGGGGAGCCCTTGCCTGAGATCCCCAAAGACAGGACACATGTCCTCCTCCCCTTACTGGGTGACATAGGGCAAGTCAGCTCCGTCTCTGAGCCTCAGCTTCCCTATCTGTAAAGTGGGGAAAATAGTAGCCATGCAAATGGCCATTGTGACAACAGAAGGTAGAAGAATGCTTGGGAAACTGGAAAGTGTTAGTCAAATACGAGACATTATCATTTTTCTAAATTCTTAGGAGCAAGGAATGCTAGTCGTCAGAGGGAACAAGGTTAAATGAGAATAGCTACTATAACAATAATACGTGTCAATACTGAGTGTTTACTAAGCGCCAAACAACACATGCTTGAACTGTATGGACTTCCTGAAACGCAGGAGCTCATGGAATCTTTTTCTGAAGTATAACATATATGCAGTAAATCGATAAAGTGCTCTAATCTTACGAATACCGCTCGACGAATGTTTTACAGTTGTATATCTCACGTGAACTCCTTTAATTGTCACAAGTGCCCTGCACTATCTATGCCCACTTTGCAGATGTGGGAACTGAGGCGGAGTGGGGCTCAAATCCAGGCAGTCTGCCTGCACGCCGTCAGCCAGGCAGCGCTGCCTGGGGGTCCACACGTCAAGAGAGGGGCTGGGAGACTGAGGTCCCAGGAAGCCACTGGAAGATTCTGCCCCAGCGGGCACCTCCTATTTACTTCTCTTTGTGAGGAAAGCCCAGAATGAAGGGCATAGTGAACACAGCTGAAAGACAGGAGAACAGGAGAACAGGCCTTGGGAAAGACAAGTTCAAACAGTGGAGAAGAATTTGAGCGGTGACCATCGCTGCTGCTGGCCGGACAGGGTTTTGCATGACGGTGCCTCCAAATTGGTGGAAAGGACACAGTTCTTACCCAATTTTCTGATGAACTGACAGACACCAGGACCAAGTGCACACATGGCGTCACCCCTTTTTCTGTCAGAGCTCAGGTCACCCAGCCTGGGGCCCATGACAGGTGGCACACTCATTTTCCTGGGGACCTCCCCTCCCCTCAGAGCCTCCCCTTCACCCTCGTAAGGAGGCAGGTGGAGGCTGGGAGGGAGGAACAGGTGACCTGCTCTCAATGACAAGAAGCAGACCAGGGCCACAGGTGACAGCAGCCGGGTGTCTGCAGAACCCTGAGCTCAGGGGCAGGAGGCCCAGGTTCTGTCTTGGCCCTGGCTCTGGCTTCACAGAACCTCACTCACAGACCGAAATCGGGGAAGTCATGCCTGGTCTCTGGGCCTTAGTCTCCCCCAACCCTACCCCCAGCTGTGGAATTAGGGGCACCGGGAAGATGACATCTGTCTCTGCCGCTTTAAACCACAGTGACATTTCTGCCTCATGGTTCGAGAACCCAGTGGGTCCAGGTCCGAGTGCTGGGACGGGAGTAGTGGCATCTGTCCTCTTCCTCGCCCCTGTCCTCCTCTCTCCTGGTGCCCCTCGGGCTGATGCCAGAACATCATCTCCGTATTTGGCGGCAGGAAGTCGCTCGCCACCCCCTTGGTCCTCCTAGGACTCCCACCCCAGCCCCTCTGCTCAGCTTCCTGCGGCCTGAGGGACCTGGAGCTGGTGGGGCCTGGGTTACAGGTCCTCCTCACGGCTCCAGAGGACGGGGAGAGAGCAGGGCCGCGAGCCCGAGGGCCGGAATGCGCTCGCCAGTGAGGCGGGGGCGAGGGTCACTCAGCACAAGCCCGCCCGAGAACCTAAAATTAGTTCTGGGAACTGGAATGTTAGGGCTCCGAGGAACCGCAGCTGTGGAAAGAAATCACGAGACGAGGAAGGAAAATGCACCCGCCCCACACCCACCACACGCTTAGCCTGCCCACTCCATCTGCCCTTGGGGTCTCCATAGCTTTTAACGCCCCCAGGATCACTCGGGCCAAGTCCCCCCGGCTGGTCCGTGGAAACCCCCTCCCTGCCAGGCTGTCATTTCCCTCCCTGGTGACCACAGAGCGAGCGCCTAGGATTCCTGATAGGATGAGGTTTAATTGGAAACAGGAAGGCGGAGGACAAGTTTGGGGCTGGGGTAGTGAGGATAATGAGAAAATGACAGGCCCGTCCAGGCGAGAGGGTGACAGCGGAGGAGGGTCACATGGCGAGGAGGGTGCACAAGGACAGCGGCCCCCTGGAGAGCTGGACGTGTGGGAGAGAGCACAGGCATGCTGATGAGGGGACACGGCCTGGGAAAGGGCTTGAGGAAGAGGAAGGGGGCGGGGGGCCTAGGGTGGTGCGCCCCTCTGCACAGGTCACGTGCGACTGAGCGTGCGGTCCTGTGTTTCTAAGTGCCTGGAGCTCGGGTTCAAATGCAGGCCCTGGGGAAGAATGTCCGGGGGGACAAGGGACCAAAGCTGAGAGAGGAGCCAGCCCTCAGGCTGGGCTTGAGATTCTGGTTCTGGAAAAGCAGGGAGCCCAGCGCTAGGCTTCCTCCTCTGGCTCCTTGTCTGGACCGAAGAGCTTGGTTCTCAGGGAGTTCGGGGGAAAATCGCGGAAGGTCGCACTTTCGTGGTAAGGAGATTGGGGGGAGGTGCTCAGAGCCATACAGTTCTGCCATCCGCGGGGAGGAGGGCTGGGCCTGGCGGGTGGAGCCATTGTGGAAACCACGGGGAAGGGACAGCGGACGGGACAGGTGTCCAGCACCTTCTGTGCTTTTCACGTCCCAGGCTCGGTGCCCAGGGCTTTCCTCGCCTCCATCGTCTCGAGCGGAAGCTCCAGGAGGAAGGAGCGTGGAGTGTGCTCTTGACCAAGGAATCCCCAGCCGGGAGCCGTGCCTGGCACCCAGCGGGCCCTCCGCGACCCCCTGTGGACTGGGTGTGACACTCGCCAAAGCTCTGGGAGGTCCGCATCGTCATCCTTGGCGATGGACGAGGAAGCTGCGCTCAGAGAAACGGACTCACTCTCTCGAGTCCCACGGAGAACGAGAACCGAGGTCTGAATCTCTCCGTGCCCAGTGCGTACGCAGCCAGCCCCGTCCTCATGCAGTGCTGTTCATAAGGTGACCCGAGTCTGTCCTGGTGCCATCACTGCCTCCACAGGGCTTTCCCACCTTCAGCATGTCACCAAGAACCACACGTCTTGATGCTTTTCCTCAGGTGCCCAGTCAGGGCTTCCAGATGGACAACCCCCTGTGTCCTTCCTTCAGGGGCCTGGGCTCGTTATGCAGCAAAGGATATTAACAGACAGATCCCACACAATGATGCGCCGACGGGGCTCTGATTCCAGAAGTAAATACACGTATACTAAAATAAGTGCTTCATGTATGCAATTCGTCTTTCTTTAATCCTCACCCAAAGATATGTTTCCATTAATTTTTAGATAGAGTGGAAGGCAGGAAGGGGGAGAGAGAGACTGAGAAACACATGGATGAGTTGTGCCTCCCTCATAACTCAGGATTGAACTTGCCACCCAGGTATGTGCCCTTGATCAGGAATCCCATCTCGCGCTTGCACAAAGCCCCGTTCCCTACCAGGAGCTACGAGGTCCCACATGATCTCCCCTCTCCTCCCCAGCCCACCTCTGACCTCAGCCCCGCCCCTCCCTCACTCCCTCTGCTCACTGGCTCCTTAAACACCGCAGACACTCCCACCTCAGGGCCTGGCCGCTGGTATTCTTCCAGATTCCACGGGGCTCTCTTTGCTGCCGCATCAGAGACCTTCCCTCACCTGTGTGTCCAACAGAGCCCCGTCCTCATTCTGTGTGCTTTCTCCCTGTTCAGGGGTTGCTGGGGAGCACTCCCAAGGATGCTGTGAGGGTTCGATGAGTACTCCATGGGAAGCACATTAGGCGGTGCCTGGCATACAGTAAGCGCACAATTAAATGGCTGTTGCTATTTTAGGTAACCAGCCTGTTCCCCTGAAGCTGTCCACCACACAGATGTTAAAATCCTAAAAACTGAGTACCTGAGAGAAACAGCTCATTCACAGGTTCAGTGACAGACAAGTCACCAGAAGCAGCCCCCGGGCCAGGCTCCCGGCACCCTCCACACTACCCTGTTGTATGGTGGGCCTCCCCAGGGCGGTGGAAATAACGCTAGGCGGGGAAGGGGCCCCAGGACCTGACATTAGGCCAGTTGTCTGATCACTCTGAGCCTCAGTTTCCCTCTTTTAAAACTTTGTTTTTCTTTATTGATTTTAGAGAGAGAGGAAGAGAGAGGGAGAGAGAGGCAGAAACATCGATGAGTGAGAGCATCAACTGGCCACCTCCCGAATGCCCCCCACCAGGGACCAGGCCCACAACCTGGGCGTGTGCCCTGACCGGGAATCGCACCGGCGACCTCTCGATGCATGGGTCGACGCTCAGCCACTGAGCCACACCAGCCGGGCAGTTTCCCTTTATAAATGGAGATAATAACATGTGCCTGCCTCCCTTGCAGGGGAGGATCACATAACTTTGATGTCCACACTCTGTGTGTGATTGGCCATTTCAAAAACCCACCGAAAGGTGAGCAACATCCTTTGCTTATTTTCACGCTAGTGGGCTGTACACACAGGGCACATTCCACCTGGAACAGATGGCCTGGGTCCTGGGCCACGCCCAGAGCAGAGGTTCTTTCATCATCACCTTTGTGCTACTTTCAGCAGCCAATGAGGACACGCCTGTCTCTGTTTCCATGACCAAACATTGGAAGGGGAGGGAGAGCCCATTTCTTAGCGAGCTGCTGCTTGGGGCCAGGTCTGGGTGCGGCTTGGGGAGCAGAGCTCCCCCCTCCCGAAGGCTGGTTTTTTGCACGCAGCTCATTATGATGTCTGGAGAGTGTCTTCACCCCAACAGGGTGGGCAAAGCCCTCCGAGGACATCTGGAGAAGCCATCGGGCCTGACAAAAAAGGTGAAGAAAGGATCCCACTCTGGAAAACAGAATGTGCGTGCTAAAAACCGTGCTCATTCTTTCTGTCCCCGCGGACAGCACTGCGCCAAGGGGGAGACAAAAGCAGGACAGAGAATGTTGCAGATGTTGGCGTCATTGCACTATATTTCTTTGCAGGGAGAAGTAGGGCAGGGGTGAGGGAGACACAGGCAGTCCCAGCAGGGTTGACGAGCGGAGAGCCCTGTGTGGACCACGTGGCGGCAGAGTGAGCAGAGGGGCCCCCAGAAGGCAGAACCAGAGGGTGGCACTGACCAGTCTGGGGGTGGCTTCCCGTCCTCCTGGAACAGGGCCAGCAAACTTGGTGTTTTGTAAAGGACTAGATGGCAGGCCGAAAAATGGGCCCCCCCCAAATATCCACCTCCGAATCCCTAAAAGCTCTAAATGTTACCTGATTTGGAAAGACCTCTGCAGAGGTGGTTACATTGAGGATGTGGGGATGAGGGGATTGTCCTGGACTGTCAGGGTGGGCCACAAGATCATCAGTGTGTCTGTGAGAGAAAGGCAGAGGTATGTTTGGCACACACACAGACCGTGTGGAGGAGGGAGCAGAGGTCGGAGAGATGCGCCCACCGGCCAGGAGCTGCTGCACCCACCAGGAGCTGGACAAGCCTGCCCACACCTGGATTTCAGCCCGGGGTGCTGAAGCTGGCCTTCTGGCCTCCAGCAATGAGAGAGGATACATTTTGGCTGTTCTAAGCCGTGCGGTTGGTGGTCCTCTGTTCTGCCAGCGGTGGAAAGTGAATGCCCTCATCATCTCAGTACATCCTCAGAAAAACCTATGATCACCTGACACGTGCCGGACAGTGTTCATCCACTATCCACAACAGCCCTGGGAGGCAGGTGCTGTCATCGTCCCACTTCAGAGGAGAAACGACAGCCCGGAGAAGGGGTCCAGCTTTCTCGGGTTACACAGCAGGCACCTGGTGGAGCTTGAAAGCAGGGATCTGGCCTGAAGCCCGGCCCTCTGGGCCACGGTGAGGGCGCACCCTAGGGCACACCTTGTCCTACAGCAGGTATTCTTCCTGCAGAGCCGCGTGGCCTTGACTACCTGGTTAACACCCTCCCTCTGCACTAACAAAGTGGCCTTCTCTGGGGTCCCCTGGGCCTTAGATGAGACAGAGGACATGAAAAGCATTCAGGAAGCTGTAAAATGTGGTCCTGGGGTGGGGGCATAAGAATTCAAAACGGGCCCTGGCCGGTTTGGCTCAGTGGTTAGAGCGTCAGCCTGCAGTCTAGAGACACCCGGGTTCGGTTCCTGCTAGGGGCATGTACCTCAGTTGCAGTTTGTCCTCAGCCCTGGTTGAGTGGTGTGGGTGGCAGCCACTTGATGTGTTCCCTTCGCATCGATGATTCTCTCTCTCTCTCTCTTCCTCTCTCTCCCTCTCACTCTATCTGAACCCAAAAAATGGAAAAAATGTCCTCAAGTGAGGATAAAAAAAAAAAAAGAATTCGAAATGGAAGCAAGTCTGCTGGCTTGGCAAGGTTGCTGTGACCACCACTCAGGTAGGTGGGGGCCCCAGCAGCAGAAGCCCCCGGGTACACACAGGAAAGTTCCTAACCCTGGGAGTGCCCATGAATGACCTCACGGCTGCCACTGCCCAGAGCCGCTCACAGTGCTGAGCCTGCAGATGGCCACCGGACGTCACGGCGCCCGTTCTTCCAGCCTGAATCTGGCTGCACCCCAGCTTGTCGGCACCTCCCTCCATCAGCCTTCCCCGCAGGTCCCAAAGCCAGAGCCAGCCGCTCCCAGAATCAGAGACTTCCTTTCGCTGCGTTAACTCCTTCATCTGAGACAGGCTCGGAGATACCGAGTGACCTATCCAAGGCCACACCGCTAAGTGTCCGAAGTGTCCTTTGTGCCCTAACTGTGGGTTTTGGGATGCTCAGCAACCCCGTCATACCAGGTAGCTGGACATTCTGTCCTGTGGGGAGGACCCGAGAAGGGGAAGCTGGCATCTGGGCACGTTAGATTTCCTTTCCTGGCCGAGAGCCAGCCCGGCCTCCTTTTATCAGTTGTCACACAGGTACCGGTGAAGAAGGAAAGTCCTCCTTGTGCTCTGTGGCTCCCCTTGTACTGGGCAGGCCCCGCCCCGGTGGATTTGCCGGAGCCCAAGGTACCGCATCCCACGGTCCAGTTAGCCATCCTGTCTACACCCGTGCATCCCACATTCGGGGAATTTACTGAGCCCCTGTGTGTACTGTGCTAGCACCTGGGATATAGAGAATAAGACAGTCTTTATCTCAAAGGAACCTTGAGATAAATGGGGAAGGAGGCCAGAAAATAAACAATTGCTGCATTCCTGAAAATCACACACTAGCTTTTCATGTGCATGGTTTTTTTTTGCCATTTTCTTGCAACACTTTACTATTAATATTTACTTAGTATTTTCTTTGAATCGACTCTTTTTTTTTTTTTTTACTTAAAATGCTAGCTTTGGGTTTATCCCCAGCAGAATATCCATGAATTTGTGGATTTAATTTGTCAGTTAGGGTTTTTTTTAATACTATGGATTGCACTGAGAAGTTAAGCGGTAGATGGAAAAGTTCATGGGGACGCCACTCAAAACCTGTGGGAAGCACGGCAGAGGGGGTGGGTGTGCTGTAAGAGGGCTGCAGGCTGCCACGCCCGGAGGAAAACGCTTTTCCCCTCTCAGGCCCTGGCTGGTCAAGACACAGGAGAGAGGACGATTGATGAGCAGCGTCTCAGGGCAGGAAGTTTATGGCAGGAAGCAGATAACTTTGTGCTTTTGCGCCAGGATCTTAGACACGTGGGCTTTTCAGCATCCACGCCATCCGGGGGAGGGGGGGGCAAGGCCATGCTCATCTCCAACCTTCTGGACCAGAGGCCCAGGCACTGGGACGTCAGACCACAGCGTTCAGCCGCTGTTTCCATCAAGACCCCAGGTCATGACCTCGCCCTGCAGACAGTCTCATGGGATCATGCTGAGTGGAGCATGATCCCCAGGGTTTGCCTTGAACTGTGGCCCCACCCAAGGAAGAATATGAAAAGCAAACAAAGGAAGATGACACTGTTTCGAAGATAATCTTGAACTTGCTTTAGTTATTTCTTAAAAAGAAATTAATAAACTCCAGGGCTTTCACTAACAAGAACAAAAACTTGTAACACCCTTCCAAGTAAATGGAATACACCAGTGTACTGGGGGGGGGGGGGGGGGCTACTTATTTCCTTCATTATTTTACTCTACAAATATTTACTGAGCATCTATTATGTGCTAGGCCTGTGGTAGGCACTGGGGTTACAATGATGGCTCAACACAGACACAGTTCCCAGCTCCATATGGCTAGTTAGGGGAGCAGACATTAATCAAATAATCACACAAATAAATGTAAAGTGTGGTGTGTGTCACAGTGAACTAATGCATGGTGCTGGCGTCTAACAGCAAATTCTGCTCTGGTTGGAGGTCCAGGAAGACTGCCCGGGAGAATGGAATTACTAGCAACGCCTTACGTTTCTCAGAAGCGGGTGTGATTATTCCCATTTGACAGGAGCGGAAACCCAGGCACAGAGAAGTGTGATGACGTCCCCAAGAACACACAGCTGGCTAGTGGCAGAGCTGGGAGTAAACCCAGGCCCAGGTCTGTGGGACTCTCAGGCCATTTCCTCCCCACCCCCAAGACTTAAGTGCCTTCCCAGGAAATGCATTAATAGGAAAAATAGGATCACCAGCTGTACCTGCTTTGAAGGTTACACCTGTGATGTCATCTACATCAACGCCTTAAATCCTCAGTACCAGCGAGGGTACAGGCTGGGCAAATCCCGCTCCATTCTGCAACTGGGTCACCAGGGCAGAAAAGCCAACCAGGGCAGAGGAGCCGGGGCAGAGCACCCTCTCACGGGGGGCAGAGCACCCTCTCACGCGAGGCCGAGCCACCTCCGCGCTCTGCCTCCGGCAAGGCCAAGTGCAGCTCAGGAGCGAACGGCGGGCCCCGACTCAGCGCCCTGAAGCCTCCGCCTTGACTTCTGTTCTCCTTTGCCTGCCTGCCTGGGTACCAATCAAGCAGCTGCCAGCTCACTGGTGTGGGCACCGCATGTGGTTTGTGCTTTGCTGAATGTGAGTGAGATGGTGTCTCAGGAGTGTGTCCTGGGGAGTAAAGTTACAGGTGACCAGAGTCCCACTGCCCAGGATGGAGCCATGCCTGAATGCCACCAAAAGTCCTCTAGCCGTGCACCATCGGCTGCCATGTGTTCTGTTTCACATCTCTGCACACCTGGGCATTTCCCACCCAGAGAAACCCTGGCTGAGAACCCCGGACATTTCTGTTCCCATCTCTACCCTTGGAGACTTCACCACAAAGAGCTTTGTAATCCACCAATTGCCCTGCAGATGGGAGGGATTACACCTTTACCTCAAATATTCAGGTGTTGTCACAGGCTAAGAGCCTGGGCACTAAAATGGCACCACCTGGTCAGAAGCCTGGCTCCCTGGTTTACCAGCTGGATGACCTTGGATGAGTGACTGAACTTCCCGCTCCTCAGCTTCTTTACCCTTCAGATGGAGGTGATGGTATCAACCAAGTCACGGGCTGTTATTAGGAGGGTTCGATGACAGCGTGTGGGTGAAGCACTCAGCAGCACCGGCACAATAAACACTCGCTAAGAGCTGGCTGCTATGGTAATTATTCATTATACTGCCTCCCCCTCCCTCTCCCTCCTTCTTTCCCCTTCTCCATCCTTTGATCAACTGTTTTCTCATTGCAGGACAGCTGAACTGCAGAGACCCGCAGGACCCAGTTGCTCCGTGCTGCCCGAGGCCCCACAGCCGGGAAGGGGGCCAGCGTGAAAGAGTCACCTTGTGGGGCCTTGCTCTTTGCTCGTGCCTCCCTTCTCCTTCCGTCCTCCTGTGACACCTCGCACGATGCCTCATCCACGTCCCTGCTCCATCAGTCCTTGAGGGTCTGACCAAGTCATAACTGAGGGGGCAAATCTTGGAGCAAGACTATATAGGTTTGAATCCTGGCTCTGCTCCTGACCGGCTGTGTGACCTTGGGCAAGTCACCTAACCTCTACGGTTTTCCGTTTTCCCACCTGTCAAATAGGATATGACAATGTATTCTCCCCACTGGTCAGGGTCGAGGCTTAAAGGAATTAATATTAAGGTACCTGTACCGGAGCTTGGGATATAGTAAGGGCTACTTAAGTGTTAGTTCTTATTTATTATTATTTTTTTAATCCTCACCCGAGGATATTTTCCTATTTATCTTCAAATAGAGTGGGAGGGAGAGAGAGAGAAACATCAACATGAGAGGGACACATCGACTGGTTGCCTCCCGCATGACCCGGACCAAGGCTGGGGACGCACTGCAAGTTGCCATACAGTTGAGCGGCCTGTGAAGAGAGTCACGTGGCAAGGACCTGCCGGTGCACTCCGGCCCATACCCTGGGAAACAGAGTCCCCGGGACACGGAGTGTTGCCATAATCACATGATCAAGGAAGTGGAGTCTTCCTTAGTCAGTCCCCAGGTGACACTGCAGCTCTGGTCCGCACTGGACCGTAGCCTCGCAGAGGACCCAGCGAGGCCACGCCCGGGCTCCTGACCCACAGCAACCACGGGATAACATGGTGTGTTGTTTGAAGCCACTAAATGTGTGGCAATACTGTTGCAGCAATAGATAACTAATACAGTCAACTGACCACAGTGGAGAGTCTCCCCCTCCTCCCGTGCTTGGGAAATGCTCTGGTAACTCAGGGGCCTGCTTGAAGCAGGGGTCCTGGAGCAGACCAGTGCGCCCCAGCAGGCCCCAGGGGCACGCTGCATGAGACGTGGCCGTAAACAACGTCGCTGCTTTTCTAGCTGGCATGAGGACACATGCACTTGTTCGTGCACGAGCAGGGCCGGAGCCCCAGCTGTGTGCAAAGCCCCTGGTGGGCTGTCGTGAGGCGGAGGAGACACCTGTCCCCGCCGCGCCTGGCCTCCGAGACAGACACACTTTCTGGCTCGAGGTGTGGTCATGAGCCACACCTGCCGCTCATCTCCTTCCCTCCTACCTCTCTCCCCGCTTTGTGTTACTTTTCAAAGAGGAGGCAGAGGAAGAACAAGACCAGGTGGGGTCCCCTGTTACAGCGGGGGGGCGTCGTGGTGCTAGGTGGATTCAGAGGGCCCCTCCCCACTTTCTCTTTGTTCTTGGACGAGAGGATTTGCTTCTCTGAACCTCAGTCTCCTCATCTGTAAGATGAGGCTCACGGCACCTACCTCACAGGGAGTCAGGGAGGGCTGATGGTTAGCAGATGCAAAGTGGTGAAAGTGTACGCTCCCCTTATTAGGTTCTTATGGGAGGACTGAAAACTCTCATATCCCACCAGGGGGTGCATTGTAGGAAGAAAACATTTATTGAAAACTAAATGGTGTTTGACATTTTCCCAGAAGGCTTTTTCTCAGATTAAAAGGATCTGGTAGAACCCCCGCCAGCCCCTGGCCCAGGTCCCTCGCTTGTCTCCTCCCCGTTGCATTTATGACCCACTGGGACTGTTTCCTCTTTGGCTCCCTGTGCAGACGCGAGGACAGGGGCTGCCGCTGGCCTGCTTGCTGCTGCAGCTCAGCACCCAGAGAAGGGGCAGGCCTGAGGTAGATGCTCAATAAATAATGTGAACAAATGACAGAAACTGTCTTATTTCTTATGAGAACTGACCTTAAGAAGGAGAAGAAGGAATCCAAAGAACTCAAACCACTTCCGAGGAGAAAAAATACAGCCTTCCAGCAAAACACACTCCCGATTATTGTTGTGCACTTTCAAGGTCCCGAGCACATGGCAAGCCCTCAGCATGGGGCATCTCATTTAATTCTCACATCATCCTTCCCAGGCAGGTGCTCTTGGTGCCCCCAATTCACAGATGAGGAGGCTGAGGAGTCAGACAGATCTTGGTGACATCACCTCTTAGGGGATGACCTTGGGCTGGTGATTTAACCTCCCGGGCTGCAGTGTTCTCCTCTGGAAGGTGATGACAATGCTGCCCAGCTCGCTGGGTTGTCAAGACCCATTGTCTTGACAAATATTAGGTAAGCACTGATCTAGGTACCGAGAATGCAATAGCTACCAAGACAGACAGGGGCCCTGACCTCAAGGAGCTTCCATTTGAGTTAGAAAAGACAATGAATAAAAAATAAACAAATAAACCCTGGCCAGTTTGGCTCAGCAGTTAGTGCGTTGGCCTGCAGACCAATGAGTCACAGGTTTGATTTCGGTCAAAGGCGTGTACCTCGGTTGCTGTTCGTCCTCGGCCCTGGTCGGGTTGTGCGGGTGGCCACCAGTTGATGGAAACATCTATCACATCGATGTTTCTCTCCGATTCTCTCTCTCTCCCTCCCTCCCACTCTATCTGATAATAAGAAAAATATCCTCGGGTGAGGAATAAAAATAAATAAATACATCCAAAAATAAACAAATAAGATTTTTTTTTAAAGATCGTGATAAGTACTGAAAAGAAATCTGAAAAATAGGATGATGGGAGTTATGAGTGACCAGGGATGGTTGAGCTACTTCCTCTAGAGCAGCTGTCTGAGAAGGTGACATCTGAGCTGGAATCTGAGTCCTGAGGTGGATTAGCCATGGCAAGACCTGGGCACGGGCTGAGGGAGGGGGCAGGGCAGCCCTGAGGCGGGGGTGGAGCTTGACTGGTGAAAGAATGACAAGGGGGCCAGCAGCGTGGCGGGAACAGCCGAGTTCCCGAGAGGGCGGAGCATCAGGGCGGTGACAGTGGGGGCTGCATCATCCTGGCGTATGGAAGGGGGGACTGGGGTACTTATTTTAAAGGCACTAGGAATCCACTGAGAGTTTGGGGCAGGAGAGTGATGTGATTTGATTTGCTTTCTTGAAATCAGATAATATATGTAACATCATCAGTGCAGGACCTGGCTGGCACAGCGTGGGTGTTTAATGAAAGACAGCTTTGCCATTGTTTATCATTCCTAAGCATCACCACTAATCATTACAGACTTCCAGAAGGTGGGTGGCCCAGGCATAGCTTCCTTCTAGAGGCAGCACACCTGGACGCACCTGACGGAGGCGGGGGAGGGGGCTACTCCTGACATCTTTGACTTCCTCTCCCCCGCCCCAACCTCCACCCCAAGGCAAATGCCAGCGCCATCTGCCAGGCCAAAGGGCAGTCAGGTTAGCATCACTGGGCCCCTCTCTAGCTAACCCCAGCTCCAGGCCTCCTAGCTGCCTCCACTTTACTGTAAAAATGCAAAGCATTCCAGCCATTTTAATTACTGGGCGTTGCATAAGCCAGCAACCAGCTCATACAAAGGAACAACAGACAAAAAAAAAAAATTATTTTTCAACATGCCTTCAGCCTCTCCCTCTTTCTTCTCTAAAATCAGCCTCCAATCGCTGGCTCCAAGGCCAGGTATGTGCAATCTCTTTTGGAGTTGTTGATGTGACATCAAGATCTTTTTTCTTTAATACTTGAGGCAGAGGCAGTTCCAACTAACTTCATGCGGTTTGGAAACTGCTGGTCATGTTCCTACTCGACGTGCTAGGACCAGCACAGGGGCTCCATGCTACACACACTGGGAACTTTGTTATAAACAGAGTTCAGCTGCGGTGGGTCTGTCTGGGCACCAGTCGGGGGGTTTTTAGTTCCTGAAATTCCAAAATGGCTTCATTATAAGGTACTCCCAAGGCATGAACCCCAAACACAGCGTTCCAGTAATGCTCAGATGTGGAAAAGGATTTCTTAAAGGTCTGTGATGTGATTAGAGGAGCCTCCAGGCCCCGAATTCGGGTTTTTCAGTAGCTTCTGAACTTTCTTCACTGACGGTCTAATAAAATCTAACTGGTTTTTGAGGCTCTACCGTGTGTCAGGCATTGTGCTAAGTGCTCAGAAGAGGAAATTCAATTAGACGTTGTCAATTAGCTCACTTTCTAAAGAGGGGAAGTGACATGGAAACTGACAGTCTCAGCAGAGTGTCATGCCTATCAAGGCAGAGACATCTCTGATGGGTGGCAGTGGCTTGGACGGAAGGCAAGGCTACTTGCTGCCTGATAATAATATTGACAGTGGCCGTTCATTGATGGCTGACTCTGGGCCAGGCTTTCTGCTAAATCCTTTCCATCATGCCTCATCGTGTTTATTTCTCACAACTCTGCAGGGTGGGCACTAATGCTGTTCCTATTTTACAGATGAGAAAACCAAGTCACAGAAAGGTTACTCATCCAAGATCACACAGCTGGGAAATGGTAAGCTGGTAAATATTTAACTAGCTCTCCAGGACAAAAAGCTCTGACTTGTAGCATCTGCCAATTGCTGTAGTGTAAATACTCCAATCACGGCCAATTTTAAGTTCCAGTGTGATGTCACGGAATGCAGATTTGGGAAGAACGTGCAGTAGCACACCACTATAAAATATTTCCATCATATAGATCCAATAGCTGGAAGCGACCACAGGAGCAAAGATAAGAGTACAATGTAATAACATAATGAGGAAATGATGAGCTTTAGGTATTTATTACCCTGGCTTTTAATGTAATTTAATTAATTGTATGTTTATATAACTTAATTTTTAATAATGACTGTGCTTAACAACTGACTTGCAGATTTCCAGAAAACTGACCAATCAGCTTTCACAAGCCAGCATGAGCTGGCTCTAACATACCACCAGGGGCTCCAGAACCCCTCCCCCACCTCGAGACAAACGAGGTAGCCAGGTACCGGGAGGAAAGGCACTCCAGGCCAACGGGACAGTGTGCACAAAGATTTAAGGCATGGATATGAGAGAACAGAACAACAATATCATTTAGTGTTTGCAAAATGTTTTCAGCCGATCACTAGGATACAGAGAGTGGCAAAGAGCACAGAACTGGACGCTTAACTTCAAATTCTGGTTCCACCACTTATTTACTGTGTGATCTTGGCCAAACTCCTGAATCTCTTGGTGCCTCAGCTTTCTTTCCTGTAAAATGGGCGTGATAATACAGGCCCTAGGTATAGAGTTGTGAGAATTAAATAAACTGATACCTGTAAAGGACAGAGGACAGAGCCTGGCACGTCATAAATGCTTGGTCACTGTTAGCTATTATTTAATCCTTGAAACTATCTCTGTGAACTAGACATTTGTCCTGACTTTGAGAATAAGTATAAGCTTAGAGAGAAACTTAGCTAGAGGAGATGGGACTTGAACAAATATTCTGAGTCTAGTTTTGTTCTCATTCCAACGGCTGGAAATCACACTGATTCCATTGACTCTCACTCTCCAGGAGGCTGGCTGATATACTCACTGCCCCACTACGTGTCTCTTCTGATGGGACTCTATCTGATTCAGATTCTCACACCCCTTGACCAGTGGGTGCAAGGCATTCTGGGAAGGAAGACCCACCTGGTGGCCAACACTGAGCTGCCCCTTGAATCTGCATGTCCACCTTCTCCATGAAGAGACAGGCTAGCAGGGTGGTGAAGAGCATGGGTTCTTGAGCCAGACAGTTCTGTCCACGTCAATTTGAGCAAATTACATAATCTCTCTCTACCTTTGTTTCCATATCTGAAGAAAAAAGGGATGGTGGGATAATCCCATCTACCTAACAACTTTTGCTGTAAGGATTAGTCTGAATTAACATAGGCAAACCACTCAGAAGAATGCCCAGCTCCCAGTAGGCACTCTGTAAGAATTAGCTAATTCTATCAAGTTTTATTTTCTTTGCCTCTTCCCGTCCCTTCTTTGGCTATTACTTACATGGTCAAGGGGGTTGTGGAAATATGTTTTCCTTAATAAACACAGATCATTCGCTACTTGAGGGCAGAGGCTGGTCTCATTCATCTCTATCCCTGTCAGGCTACACCCTGGCACATATAGGATCTCAGTGAGAATTTACTATGTGCCAGGCACTGTGCCAAGTGCCTTATCCACCATTGCTTGTTTAAGCTTCACAAAGATCCTACTAGGTAGGAATCTCTCCTCCATTTCACCATTGGACATCTGAGGCTTCGAGAGGTTAAGAAGCTTGTTCAAGGTCACAGCAAAAAAGTGAAGAAGGATCGCCCAGCCGGTGTGGCTCAGTGGATTGAGTGTCGCCCCATGGACTGAGAGGTCCCAGTTCGATTCCCAGCCAGGGCACGTGCCCGGGTTGTGGGCTCGATCCCCAATAGGGGGTGTACGGGAGGCAGCTGATCAATGTTTCTCATATCGGTGTTTCTCGCTCTCTCTCAAAATCAATAAAAACATTTTTTTTTTTTTTAAAGTGAAGAAGAATCAAAACCCAGATTTATTGACATCACAAGCCTCTGTCCCTAACCTCCTTGTCAGTCTGCCTTCCAGCATATTCCACTGGGAAGCTTTCAAAAAAATCATAAAATCCAACGTCCTGGTTTTCCATAGGAAGAAAGGGGGTTCATTGATTTACTCAAGGTCACCCAGCTATTGTGTGTGGCAGAACTGGGACAAAAACCTGGTAGATTGCCTCAGCCTCATGTTTGACATTTAGGAGGAAATAAAGCCATAGTCAAGAGCTGTTGAAATGCCCTGGTCGGTACTCTATCAGCTCGCCTCTGGTTTCTGGGCCCTTTCTGTGTAAAACAAATGTAATTTTCCTGTGGCATCCATCCAAATTCTGAGGAAGGAAGGGCACACCCACACCTCCAGAACTCACCTGCCGCGGCGCTCCGGCTGCCCTGCATTGCCAACCAGGAGCAGGACAGGCATCTCTCTGCCTGATGCCAAAGCTCCGTGTCTCCCTCTGCTTAGCTGCACCCTACCGTGATCAAGAGCTCTCAGCACTCAGGGGAACCCCAAAAGACAAAGAGGGAACCACCAGCACTTCAAATGCCCCAAAGACCCTAAAAGCACAGTGAGTCTGCAGTCTCCAGAAAGAGGTCTGTTTTGGAAAAGATGAAACAGAACTGAACCTGAATCACAGCTCTGCCTCTTCCTCGCTTGTACAGCACTGGCCATGAAATTTAACTTCTTTGAGCCTCAGTTTTATTTCCTCTCTCTCTTTTTTATTTTATTTTATTTTTTTACCTTTTCACACCTTTAACCACCCTGCCCCTCCCCCCTCTGGCAACCACTAAAAATGTTCCCTGGATCTATGAGTTTGTTTTTATTTTATTATTTTAAGCTTCCACGTATAAGTAAGAACATATGGTATTTGCCTTTCTCTGTCTCACTTACTTCACTTAGTATAATTCTCTAGAGGTCCATGCAGGTTGTTGAAAATGGCAAGATGTCATTCTTTTTATGACTGAGTAATATTTCATTGTAGAAATATACACCACAATTTCTTTCATTCGTCCATTGATGGACACATCGGCTGTTTCCATACCTTGGCTATTGTAAATAACGCTGCAGTGAACCTGGGAGTGCACGTATCTTTCCGAGTTCATATTTTCCTGGCTGTAAAATGGGCATACAATAGTACCCATTCTTTGGGGTTGTGAGCCTGGGAGGAAATACTGTATTGAAAGTGACCGACCAGTGCCAGTTCCCCTTCCTCGCTCTTGTCTTAGAAACCTTTCCCGGTTTATCATCCCAAGGTCAGTGAGTCTAGCTGAATCCTGAGAGATAAAAGAATCCTGACAGATGGGATGGAGGGGGTGGGGAACAGTGTTGGCGGGTGGATTCCAGGAAAGAGTGAGGGGGAACAGAGCCTCGGAGGCAGGAAGCTGGTGGCTGGAGCATAAAGGGTTGGGAGATGGGAATTAGGGCATAGGTCTGAGACAGCAGCAAGGACAGGCCTGCTGTGTGTGCATACCGTGGAGGGGGGCAGCCCTCCCACTGCAGTCCATGGGAACGGGCCCCTCTGTGGGGCCCTGGGAAGAGCCACGTCACAGAGGGCCTTGGACGCCCTTCGGTGGCGTGTAAGACTTTGTTCAGCAAGCCATGGAGAACAGCTGGACCACTGGCTGCAGAGGACAGCAGGGTTTCAGGTTTACACTTGAAACACGTTTCAGGAGCGCTGCAAACTGAATCTGCCAGAGAAAGACTCTGGGCCGGGGGACCAACTGTGTGACTATTGAAACGGTCAGAAAAGAATCTGTGGGGGCCCAATCCACACCGGAAACAGTGGGAATGGAGAGGAGGGGGATGGTTAGGAGACGTGTGGAGTGAGAACGGAGGGGGCTTGGTGGATGGCGGTGCTCTTGGCGGGCACAGGCGACCCTGCCGTGGGGGAGGGGAAACACAAGGCGCTTGGAGTCTTTGGAGCCCGAGGCAGCCATGGGACCTCTGGGTGTAACTGTCCCGGGGAAGCTGAGGTGCAGACGGGGTTACTGTAGTGCCCAGTCCAGCGCACGTGGCACGGTGGTGGTAGGACCAGGGGAGACGGTGGGGTTAGCCGTGAGAGGGTGGAGGCTAGCAGGAAGGGAAGAGAGGGAGCCAAGGACAGAAAATTCGGAAACACCTACATTTTAGTGGCAGAAGGAGCCCGAAGAGTCCGCCAGAAGACCGGGAAGGTACAGTTGGAGAGGTAGAAAGTGAAAACCCAGTTCCAGGCAGGATGTGAGCAGAGGTGTCAGACGCTCTTTGGCCCGTCTGTAGCCCAGCACAAGTCTGTTTCAGTTCCAGCAGGTTCCACTGAAAAGAGTCCCTGTGCCTCGGCCCGAAAGGGATCTCTAGCCCCGTCTGACAGGAGACCCACCTTCCCTCCGCCCCACTCCCTCCGAGCACGAGGGCAGCGGCAGACAAAGGCATGTGCATCTACTGTGCGAAGCGGCCTTCAACCTTTAAAGAAACCACAAAGGAGCTACTCATTTTTAAAGGAAAAACACATGAACTCCACGGGCATAAGGAAGACATTAGGACTCGGCCGAGAAGTTCTCCCTCCACTGCGCATTAGCCTTTGCAGAAATGATCGACTGAGCACACAGGCATTGAAGACGAAGAGCGGGGATCGCACCACGGTTCCCCATCCCCCACCGCCCCAGAAAACACAGGGCACAACACGTCTGTACAGTGCACATGTGTTTTCTGGCTTTAAATCCTTGGCAGTAGCTGGGGGTGGAAAGAAATGTGAAAACCCCAGGGTTCAGGTGAAGCAACCAGAAACTCTTACTAAGTGGCCTTCACTCCAGGGCGGGGCTGGGCAAGAGACGGGCTGCAATTTGACTGCCATGAAATTGGTTCCAGATGGAAGTAGGGAAAGGTGTTACTCCCTGCTGGTGCCAGACACAGAAAGAACCTGAAGTACCTACCGTCTTAGGTTCCTAATTCCCCGGTGCGGGGCGGCAACCCCACGGACGGTCCGGCCAGGGCTCGTGGTGCTGGGCGGACCGGGGCTGTCTGTTGCTTGGGAAAGGCTGTTTTGAATGTAATGACTTTCAGATGGACTGTGGGCTTGGGGGAAGGCACTGTACTGTGGGCTTGGGGGAAGGCTCTGTGGTTAGGGTCTGGAGAGGAAAAGGCAGGAGAGAAAAGAGGTATTCCTCTATGAGGCAACAGAAACTATCCATGTCTTGTCAGCACCTTCTCCAGGTTAAATTTCCAGAGGCCAGCTCACGAAGAGTGGGATCGTGGCATCCTCTGCTGTGTTCCCAGATCCCGGGTCCCCCCAAACCCATGATTCACAGTATTCCCTCTTCCCAAGAGCACCTCTCCCCATCGAGTGGACGTGTGGGCAGCTTGAGGGTGGGGGAGCTGGGCAGCTGCGGACTCAGACGAGATGCTGACTGGGAGCTTTGTGGCTATTGCAGACGGGAGGGGTCAGCTTCACCCACTCAAAGGCACCCGCACCCCACTGACTAGTGTGGAATCATGCGGCTCCCGCCTTTTCAGTGAGACTGGCCGAGCCTGCTGGCTGAGGGAACGGTGTTCTCTAGCTTACAGCGCCCCCTAGCACTGGCTGGGGGGATAGGGCTCCGTGAGCTCCACCTGCCCACCTGAATACTGGGAAGGGGCTGGAGGGCCAATCAACGGCACTCATCCAACCAATTCTCACTGACTTCTCTGTTACCAACACCTGGTCCCTGTCCTCAGAGGGCTTACAGTCCAGGGAGGGAAGCAGATGGGCAAACAATCACATTACAGTTGGCTCAGTGGTGTGAGACGAAGAAGCACAGGGTGCTGGGGGGTTACACCGAGGGAGTGGATGAAGACTGGGGAGGGCAATTAGAAAAGGCTTCCCGGAGAAGGTGACATTTAAGCTGTAATCTGAACACAGTATAGGAGTTCAATAAACTTTGGAAATAACGTATGGAGACAATAAAAGACATACTTTCTCGTCTTTTAGTGCTTATGATCCAAGAGGCAGACAGAAAAACAACTAATCACAGCAAGACCTCAGTCTCTCCGATGCCTTCACATCACAATCTTCGTTTTCAGTCTCAGAGATCAGAGTAAGAACTCAGTTACTGCTGACCGAGATAGTGGCAGCTGCATTTCCCTCTTTCGATTTGCCTCAAACCTGTTAAAATGGCAAGATCTGTCTTCCCTTCAGTAACACCCACCTTGTCCTTGAGAATTTTCCATGAAATGGTACACTTTTTGAGCCAGGGGTGATCTTGGAGACCACTGAGTCATATCTTTCATCCAATACAGACGGGAACTGAAGCCTGGAGAGGTGAGGTGACTTGTCTACACACACAACTGTCCTGCAGCCACTTTGGGAACAAATCTCTTTTCTGTTTTGTCTTTTTATCTACAGGCATCTTTGGTCCCCCTGAAAGAAACTTTTCATGTGCCTCTTTGCAGCGATGTTTGGAGTGCTTTCAAAAGGTGTTAGATAATAATTTGGAAAGGACAGAAATAAACACACAAGAGAGGAACTTCAGAGGAACAGAGGGCTGTGCTCGTTCCGCGTAGCTCCCCCGGCTGTGCAGGGCAGAGGGCACGATTATCATCACGGACAACTATTTGGTCAGTCGGTGTAGGTGAAATCCTTTACGTCAGTCGCTGTGCAAACACTCTGAAAGAAACTCATCTACAGATCTGAAACGCAGATCCAGGGTTGTGAGTGGCTGGGTTTCCATGGCCAAGGTACAAGCAGTAGGTCGTGTGCCGCAGCAGGGGACCGAGGCCTGTGAGTGTGTGGGAGACAGCCCAGGGGAAGGACCCAGCAGCGGCCACTCTGTCATGGCTCTGCCACTAGCTGACCCCAAGACGTGGGGGAAATTCCTTCACCCATTTGAGCCTTATTTTTCCCACTGATAAGAAGAGGCTGGGACCTCTAAAACATTGACGTGCCCAGAGATTCCAGTGTTCTGTAACTTGATATGAAGAGGGCAGGTGGTCATGGGATCACCTTTTCCTAGAAAAGTTCCAGGAAAGGAAAGCCCAGGTCAGCCTGGTAGGTTTGAAGGCAGGCCAGATGCATTTGGAAACTTCTTCAGTTCTTCCAAGGTTTATAGATTTATCCTTGTTCTCAGATGTCAAGAAAAAGTGGGAGAGCCGGTATCTCCTTGCTTACCATTATCCCCCGGCCCATCTCCCTTATAAAGTGGACTTGAAAAAGCAATTCTTACATATTAGGTCCATGGGCACTGTGATGCTTGGCTGGCGGGCCGCGAGGTCTGCTTGCTGGAGGGGCTCCTCCTGGCAGAAGGGTTCCCCTGCACAAAGATTCCTGGAGCTTGCTCTCCTTCTCCTTAAGACAAGGACTGAGCTGACCTCATGGGTGGGCAGAGGGGAGTCCCCTCAGGTTAGGCATTAGGGAGAATTTCCCAACTGAAAAGGAATATGAACTCCAAAAATGTTGTATGGACTGGTTTAGGGAGCTAGAGGAACGAAACCAAAAGACGCATTCATTATCTTTCAGTTAGAAAAGTCAGATTACTCTTGCACTTACATAATTAAGTAGTTGCCATAATTGAATGCTTCGGATGCTTTCTGTAAAGAACCCGCTGTTTCAAGTTCAGCAAAAGTTATCTGCCTCATACTCACTTTCTGGGCAAAGCCTCCCCTTGGAGAAAACATTGGCATTTTGGACAAAATCGTAATGTGAAAAGCAAAACGAGAAGCATCTTATCACGCAAGTTGCTTATCCAAAGTGGATTTGGTCTGGAAAGACTTATAAAACCTTCCATGTGACTGGCACTGTGCAAGAATAAGAGAGCTCTCAAATCCCACCAAGTATGCCCTCATTCAGCCTTGATCCTGGGGGCGGTTTCCTGAATGCCCACGGCTCAAAACTCAACGGACTGCTGGGACACCAACACCCAAGTCTCCCGGGACCCTAGTTCCTGCTCTGAGGGCTAACAAGCAGTGTGACCAAATGTCTCAGGCTTCAAAGTGTTTCTGGTGTGTTTGGGGAAGTAATACAACCACATCCCATGAAGCAGTGAGTGAAATGCTGGGGTCCATGTCGAGAGAAGAAAGGAGGCGTATGGGTCAGGCTATCGAGTGGAGGTGCGGAAGGTCTTAAAAGCTGGAAGGTGGATAAGACAGAGAAATGTGACAACGAGATTCCTTTCCTTATAGCTAAGAATCTAGAGGGAGAAAAGAATTTTAAAAATGTTCTTGGAAATGCCATTTCCAATGAAATGTTCCGCTTCCATCATCCCAATGTCACTTCTCTGAGGGTAAGTGAAGCAGTTTCTTCTGAGAAAGAGATTGAACGTGCATTTCTTTCTGAGCCGCATTTTCAGTTCTTATTTTGTCCCAAACTTTTAGTTATTTCTCTAGCCAAAGCACTCGAGTCTCTTTCTAAAACGGGATGAGTTGGTAGAGAAAGGCAGAGAGACATGAGCCAAAAGATCGAAGACTCCAGCTGCAAGGGGGAATGGGCGCAGTTAACGCTGGCTGCGGCTCCGGCCCAGTCCAGCCCAGAGAAACAACCCTCCCTCCTAGGGGAGACCCGTGAACTGTGTTCCTGGCCGGCTGCCAAGTCGGGTCACCTTTCTGTGCCAGTTTCCTCATCTGGAAAGTGTGATTAAAACTTCATGTTTCCTCTGCCTATGATTGTGAGGTATAATGAGGTGAAGTATGTGAACTACAAGGCAGACTCAAGATGTCAATTATAAACGTCATCGTATCGGTTATTAGCAATGATCCATTATAGTTCCTAGTCTAGTGTCCTGCACAGTCCTCCAGGGCCTGCTTTTACCCCAGTTTTGGATCTGTTCACCCCCTGATTCCTTGCGGAAGGGTGGAGACCTGTCTGCCCTCGGTGGGGTTACCATCTCCTCCTGCCCTTTCAAATAAGCTCAGGGCCTTTGCACTTGCAGTTCTCCCTGACTGGTGTCCTTTCCTCCCGATTCTCGCATGGCTGAGCCTTCTTCGTGTTCACATCTCAGCTTGGACATCACCTCCTCAGAGAGACTTCTGTCTTCCTAGCCCACAGAAAGCAGCGCCCTCCGAAGCCATTTCTAACCCATTACTGTTGTGGTTTCTTCCCAGTGCTATCACCATGGACAATTACCTATGCACCTATTCATGAGGTTACTGATGTATTATTACCTGCACGTCCCATGGGAGCAAGAACTTTGTTTTGCAGATCCCAACTTTCAGAACAGTGTTTGTTGAATGACTTCACAGTTTACTCCGGGCGAGTGGGGAACTGACCTATTAGAGCTAGCTCCAAAAGGCTTCCTCGCAGCCAGGAAAGTCAGGGGCGGGGGCCGGAGTGGGGGCTGGAGAGGGGAGGGTCATCGATCTGGTCCCCCCCTACCCTCCCGACTCTGCTCTTCCTAGAGAAGGTGGAGAGGCAGTCTTTTTCCTAGTCTCTTATCCAGGTGCGGGCAAGGTCTCCAGGGCCGGGAAGGACCGCCTCTCACCTGCGGAGGGGTTGGTGCTGGGGTGGGTAGTAGTTAATTCTGGTTCGGGTCAGAGGCGCCCAGAGGGCGGGGTGGGTGTGTGGCCGAGGTGCGGGCGACAGGAGGCACGCGGGCGCTGCTCCAGGGCTACTCGGCCGGCGTGGGTCGGAAGCGCGTCCCAGCCCATCCACTCGCGTGCCCAAAGCCTCCTTATTCCCTATAAGGATCTGAACGGTCCCGGGTGGCCCCGCCCCGTCGCCCCGCGCCCCCGGCCCCGCCCTCGTTTCGGAGGGCCGATGAGGTAATGCGGCTCCGCGATTGGTCGGAGGGGCGGGACCCCGAGAGGGGGTGCCGGGGGTACCCGCGCTATATTACTCGGCCGCCCGGCAGCGGCGCAGAGCGGCCAGCGGGCGGGCTCTCGGACGACTTCTCCTCCGGCTCCTCCTGCTCCTCCGCCCGCTCCTCGACCCGGAGAGTCGTGCGCCAGCGCCCAGGCAGCCTCGCTCACCCCATCCCATCCCTCTGGGCTCTCGGAGGGCAGCGCTCCCGAGGTCAGAGTTGCCCGTGCGGTCGGGTGGACGAGCTCCGGCTGCAGCACGGCAACTTTGAAGAGGCGAGCAGCAGTCCCAGCCGCGGCGATGACTCCCTGGCTCGGGCTCGTCGTACTCCTGGGCAGCTGGAGCCTGGGGCACTGGGGTGCCGAGGCCTGCACATGCTCGCCCAGCCACCCCCAGGAAGCCTTCTGCAACTCTGACATAGGTAAGCGCCCCGGCTGTCCCCGCGGGAGCCCCGCAGTGCCCGCTTGCGCGCTGCAGCCGGACTGGGATGCTGCTCGCTGTCGGGGTGGCACGGCGAACCCCGCTCTTTCCCCCTGCCTGTGCCGAGGGGGAGATGCCCTGCAGAGAAACCCCACAGTGGCAGAGTGAACCCTCTGCAGCCTTTGCTCTCCTTGTCGGGTATGAGGTCGCGATCGCTCCTTTTTACATCTGTAAAACTCCCTTCTCACGATGGTGGGAGGAAGGGTTGGGGGTAAGGGGGAAAGGGTTCCTAAAACTTGCAATGCAACTAAACTGCCGGGATGTTGAATAGATTTTTTTTTTTTTTAAGTTGCCAGCAATGTGCACAAAAAGTTGCAGGAGAAACCCGAAGTTTCTGAGTTTGCATTATCTCCTGCGCTTAAGAAGTTTCTTCATTTTTTTCATTGAGACCCAAACCAACCTTGAGTTTCTCAGGCAAGTGCTCATGGAGCTTGGACTCCCAAATGTGGGCGGATTTACGGGCATAAATGAGGAGAAAGCTGAGGGGTTGACCCTCCCCCGGAGAGACTGTATCAGAGTGTTGATAGCCAGCCGAGGAGCGTGTGTGAGGGATCACTTATCACATAGCTGTGAGAATTCACAGGAAGGCTATTTTTTTTCCTTGAATGTGTGTGAGGAGGGGGAGAAGGAGCAGTGGAAAATAGAGTTGTCACCAAAAGAACAAAGATGCCACAGGTCACACAGCAGGGTGGCGATTCCCAACGGGACTTGCGTCTTGATTAGAGAGACTCGGTACAAAGTGGAGTGAGTTGTTAGCGGAGAGTGGTGGGAGAGCTTGTCTGGGAGTGTTCTGGACACTTGTTTGGATGGCGAGAGGTGGAGTAGCAGCTGGAAAACATCTCTCCTCTCCTTTCCAGCTCATAAAGCATGCAAGGCCAGTGGCCCCTGCTGCGCGCGCGCGCCCGCGCGTGCGCGCGTGCCTGTGTGTGCCCGGCGCAAGCTGGGGCCGGGGTGGGACACAGTCTAGCCACTCTGCTGAGTCGATTCAGAGGTGAAGAATGGAGTATGTGTGTTTTAAGTACAGTCATAAAGGAGAAGGAAATTTTCCACTGGGTCCTGGGTGAGGGCCTCCACGAGAGTGCTGTAGGGGAGGAGGCAGGAGCCAGCAGGGGAAGCAGCTGAGTCTGGGAGGGGCGCTGCTGGAGGCCCGGCCTAGGCCAGGAGAAGTCCGGAGGTAGCTGGAGGGGTGACCAGGTCAGCCCTTCAGCAGGCCTGGGCTCACGCTTGTGAGAGGTTTCCTGGGGCCTGAGAGGCCCACCTTCCCTCCAGCGGAGAACCTGGCTGGTCCCTGGGCTCATGGAGTGCCGGGAAGGATTCTCGTGAGCTGCCTGAGGTCTGGAAGGTTTTCTCCCTTCTCTTGTGACTGACCCCACCCAAATTCCACTTGACCTGTTGCTTCCCACCGCATAGGTACATTCCTACCTGTGGTGGCGGGAGCTGCGGCAGCTGGTGGTTTCTGGTCTTGCTCAGACGGCACACACTGGGGCCAGGAATCTGACAGGTGGAGGCAGGGCATTCTCTTTTGCTTGCCAGTGGCTCTGGTGTGTTCCCTTAGACTTTCTGGAACGTGGGGAGAGGGAGACCTCATGCCTTCTCCCCACTCCTGCCCTTCGCATTGGGCTTCCACCCTGCACATTGATCTGGGGGCAGCGGGAACAAGCAAGGAAACCCCACTTCAAAATGGGGGTGTGCCTGACCGTTCACTGCTTAGGTTTCCTGCCGTGGGCCTGGGCTGGTGCAGAAAGTTTCTTGTAATTTCTCTGGATTTATTCAAGAAATACCCCCCCCCCAATAAACTGCCCAGAGAAGAGCTAAGTTACCAGGAGGTACCCAAAGACCAGAACACTGTGGTAGCAAAACTAAAAAAGAAACAGAAAAGTCTTCGCTCGGCTGGCCCCTATCCAGAGCCCTTCTGCCGGGCTTGGTGCACTGCACTAGTGGCAGCGATGAGATAATGCTCTTACATGGGAGGTGTGGCTGTGGGCGCCTGCTGGTTGACCTCCGCTGCCTTACAGTACCCCGCTGGCGTCCAGTAGGGGGCTCCCCGTTTTCCTAGGCACAGCCTTTCCAGTGTCCAGGCTGGGCTGAGGACTGCCCGTTCTTTCCCTGAAGGAGGTGCACAGTAGCGCCCCATTCCCCTTGACCCCTGTGAACCCACTGATCAACACTGTAGCTCATTAAAGAGACTCAAGCCAGCCCACCAGCTTCCTCTTCCAGAACCTTCCTGACTCTTTTTTTTTTCTCTCTGTGGCCCGGTGCCATGTTGCTGGGCGAAGGGCATGGCATGCCTGCCTCGGCCCTCTCTAAGGACCCCCACCCCATCATGGACTTCCCTCTCCTTTCTCTTCATCCACAGGTGTCTCTTTTTGCTTTTCTCCCCCAAAGCCCTGGGGATTGGCACAGTCTTCTGGGTGAGAAGGAGTTCAAAGGTGTTTCTATGGCAACTCCAGGCCCTGCACCCTAGTGAAGTGTTTAGGAGAAGAGTAAACTACACGCTGGCTTATAAAACACACTGTGGGGGAAAAAAGGACTTGGCAGCAACCATGATGTCTGTGGTTCCCTCCCTACCAGTCATGCCCTTGAAACTCCCGATAAAACCTTGACTCTGGAGTAGGGAAGGGAGGGGGCTGGGGATGAAGGAGGCAGGCTTGGCTGGGCAGATCCTGCTCCGGCAGCTCTGTCCAGCTCAGGAAGGTGTGGGCAGTGGGGTGTGTGTGTGTGTGTGTGTGTGTGCGCACGCGTGCGGGCCTGTGTGTGGAGGGGGGTGTGTTTCGGCAAGGGGGCACAGTAGAGAGAGAATTTTGCTTCACAACTCCAAGCCCTTCTCTCTGCTCCCCCTGCCCCTGCACAGGGGCTGTGGGATGGAGTGTTGCGGGCCTGGGGAATCGGAGAGGAAGGCTCCGCTTGGGGCCCACTGCCAGTCTTGGAGGATGGTCCCTGGCTATCTCAGAATTGTTTTGACAGGGACCAGTGCCAGCGGATTCTTTCGGTATCTGATCTGAGGTTGTGGTTTTAGCAAAGAAGCCATTTTCAAAGAAGCCAGATCCATTCCCTCTCACGATCACACATAATGACACTCCATGCTGGGCTTTGTGACTTAAGGGGGAAAAAAAAAATCAGACTTCAGAGAGGAGCCAGCCACTGGGGGAGGGGACCCAGGCTGTCTGACATCTCAGAAACCTTGGAAAGAGGAAAGCTGCTCTGGGAAGGAGGGGAAGGGGCAGCCCTCAGATCCTGCGGGGCACACACACTTCATAGCAACCTGAAGAGTAGGTGTCCTACCCATTTATCAGATGGGAAACACTGAGGCTGAGAGACCTTGTGCTCTCTCAAGGTCACCCAGCGACTAAATAAGGCGGAATACATTGTTAGTTATGCTCTTCTTCAGTAACTTTCATTTACCCTTGACATTCTAAATCAGACAACCCCTCCTAGGACCAAGATGGAATGGACGGTTGACATTTGAAGAATGCTTGACTTACTGATTTGAGAAGTTTTTAAAAATATGAAGACAACCAAATGGCCAGAGATTTCCATTAAACATCATCTTAAGAGAGGGAGAGCTTATTATTATTGTTAGGTATAAATAAAGAAAAAGAAAAGAGAATTTCTGATGTTCTTTGGCTATTAAAACTGGAGGAGACCCTCAAAATGACCAAGTCAAAGTAAAAAAAAAAAAAAAAAAAAAAGACGGCCTCCCTGAGCTACAGGGAGAAGTAGAGCTACTGGATGGAGATGGGACATCTCGGGCTTCACTACTTCCCTCTAGGTGGGGGTGGGCTGGGGCTTCCCAGGACGACGTGTCCAGTTTAGTGCACATGGCCAGTAGTGGACAGAAAACCAGAGAGGCAGGAGACTGGGTCCCGGCTGGCTGGAGAAGGTGCCCCTCCCTCCGTGTGTCCCTTTCACAGTCCCTGGAGAGATAAGGCTAGAAGAGTGGCCCCAGAAGTGGCCTGGGTGGAAGGACTGTTGTTTGTTTTGCAGAACAGCGGGAACCATTCAGCCACACTGCTGAACGGCACATTCCAACAGGTTCACTAATGAAAACAACAACAACACGATTCTCCGTTGCTTTTGGTTTGTACCATTCCAGCCAGTATGGATGAGGCGGCCCCTTCTTCCAGCCTTTGTCACAGTCAACTCCTGGGTGGCCTGGAGAGGCAGTGCGGGGTGGTGGAAAGGCCACGGGGCAGGCAGAGCTGGGCTGAAGTCCTCCAGGGCTTGTTGACTGTGTGCGCTTAGGCATGTTATTGGACGTCTTTAAACTTTAGTTTCCTTATTTATAAAAGGGGAATAATAATTTGTACCACCTCGGCCCTTTAATTTTTATCCACATTTTAAGTTACAAGTATTATGTGAATACATTCTACCTTCATGTGCATGTATATGTATATATTTTTTAACTGTCTATTTATCTATCTATTTAAAATCAGATAAAGGCGAAGCCCTTTTTGATCTCTTCCTCTAATCTAGATTAGATTATGTACTTATATAGGTACATATAGAAAATTTGGATTAACTTTTCCCCTTAGAAACACGAGTAGAACACTATAAATAGTGAGCGATAACATATAGCATTCTGCTTTGCTTTTCATTGGACAATGTGTATTAGAGATTGGTCTCAGTTAACATACATATGGATCTGATATCTACATAATATTCCATAGGGTTATAATTTTAAAAAATCAGTTATGGAACAGTTACTCTGTGCAAAGCATGCATCAAGTCATTTAATCCTCTCGATAGTCCTGTGAGGCAATGAGCTGTTGTCATCTCCATTTTACAGGTGAGCAAATTGAGCCTTAGGAAAATTAGGTCACTCATTCAAGGTTATAGCACAGCCTGTATTTAAACCCCTGCAGCCTGGTTCAAAAAACTATAATCAACTACTGTGCTATATATATGACATTATATCATATTCTATGCCATGTCACATTATGCTATATATTACTGTATGCTATTATATTACTATAATAACATAATATAATATCCCTATAGGCAGAGGTATATATTGATTGAGCCATTCACCTATTGGTAGATTTCTAACAGCTTTTCATGCTTACAAAGAACACTGCAGCCGTCCCTGCCCAATCCTCTCATTCACGGGTACACCTGTCTCTCTGTGGCAAATACACAGTTGGAATTACTGGACACAAGGTATATGCATTTAATGTTTCAGTAGTTCCCACAAGCTTGCCCTCCAGGGTGGCTGTGTTAACCTAGTTCTTTTTGTATGGAAACAGTATGGAGGGTCCTCAGAAAATTAAAAGTGGAGCTGCCTTACGACCCAGTGATTCCACTTCTGGGTATATAGCCAAAGAAACCCAAAACACTAATTGGAAAGGATAGATGCACCCCTGTGTTCATTGCAATGTTATTCCAATAGCCAAGATATGGAAGCAACCCAAGTGCCCATCAGTAGATGAGTGGATAAAAAAAAGCTGTGGTCAAATATACAATGGAATATTACTAGGCTATAAAAAGGAATGAAATCTTCCCATATGTGACCGTATGGATGGACCTAGAGGGTATTATTCTACGTGAAATAAGTCAGTTATAGAAAGACAAATAACATGTGATTTCACTCATATGTGGAATCTAAGGTACAAAATAAATGAACAAACAAAATTGAAACAGACTCAGAGATACAGAGGAAAGACTGATGGTTGCTAGAAAGGAGGGGAGTTGGGAGGATGAGTGAAAAAGGTGAAGGGATTGAGAAGTACAGATAGGTAGTTACCAAATATTTATGGGGATGTAGGTTCAGCATGGGGAATATAGTCTATAATATTGTCATTACTATGTATGGTGCCAAGTGGGTACTGGAAATACTGGGGGGGGGGGTCACTTTGTAAGATGTATGACTGTCTGACCACTGTGCTGTACACCTGAAACTAATACCAAATAATAGTAGATGTAAACCGTAATAAAGAAACAGTTACTTTTGGATGTGCCACGGGTAGAGATGGAGGGACTACTACAGCCTATGTAATACTTCCTTGCTTCTTTCAAATGGGAACATTTTTCTTGACTTTCTAGGGGGTTTTCTTTCTTACTCTTTTCTTTTCTTATCTTATTCCTTTGTCCCTTTGCAAGTGAGCAAAATTAGGGACACTTAGACCAAATTGAGGGAAGCATTTTTATAGGGAGGGCCTTATGTGCCAGGAAAGTGGGGGCCCTTGGTTTGCTGCAGTTGGGGTAATTCAGTGGAAGATGGTTTTATTCTTTGGCTTTCATGGTGAGCCATGGGCCTTTCATTACATCAAGCAGTTTGACGTTGGGGTTTCCCATGAACCCAGATTCAAGCATATGTGCTGTATTTTGAAGACATGTGCACAGGGTTTATTTGCTAATCCAAAGGTGTTCCCTGATTGATTGGCTTTGGTCAGGCTCGTGATGGCAGCAAGGAGACACACCCCTCAGTCCCCTGCTCCCCTTGTCATTGCATTTGGGCGGTACTCGGGCCAGAGGGGGGAGACCGCCTTGGAGACGGACTTCAGAGAGGGAGGCAGTTGGGTCTCAGCCAAGAATGGGGTTGGGGCTTGTCAGTCACTATGGCAGCTGGAAGGGCTGGTTTAAGAGAGACTTTCAGTGCCCTGACGAAAACTCTTCAAGTGTCATGAATTACTCTTCAGGGCCAGTCTGGCCCTTGCTCACCTCTTCATCATCATCTCATCACTGGCCCTTCCAGCTCTGGCTCTACACATTCTGTCTCTGGGTCCGGGCCCATGCCACCCTCCCGGTTCTGAACACCCCTTACTAACTTCTCATTATCCAAGTCTCACTTGGTCCCATTCCCTGCCTCCTCCCCGCATCGCTGCAGAATGGTCGCACCTTGCCCAAAGTGGAAACATACTTAAAAACACCATCTTTAGCAGAAACCAAATTCCCCAACACTGGATGGGAAGTTCCCCGAGGGGATCATTTTGGAGCCGGGCAAAACCTAGGGGCCTGTGCACCACCCAAAGGGATGCATCTAACCCCTCCGAGAGGGAGGCACCTGCCGCGCTGTCTACGTTGTTGGGTAAGTGCAATCTCACTGTGCGCCAGGCACGGCACCAGGCTCCTTGCTTGCACGCCAGTCATGCTGTGAGGCTCGCGCGGTGAACACGCGGGTCCAAGATCACAGCGCCGACAAACAGAGGGCCTGGAACCTACACTTGCTAGTCAGTCTCCAAAACTTGTATTCTGAGTCTGTTTCCAGCATGGACCAAGAGCTAGGAGTCTTTGGACTTGGGAAGATGCATCCCCTTTTGCAACTTCCCCAACATTGGTTTTTGGACTCCCCACTGTTGGGGTTCCCCTTCGGATGCTTCTCTTTGGGTTTCTTCCATAGCCAGCCTCTCCAGTCCCTGTCAATTTTATTATAGAACAGTTCTAACAAACCAATTTTATGACAGTGTGGTGCTAACGAAACCAAGCCTTGACCCTGTTTCTAAGTCTTAACCCGGTGCTCTTTCCATGGAACCGGTGGTTCCCAGCCTTTTCAACGCTGAACACTACTCTGATTAATTTCCCTTCAATGAGTTCCATGTTTGGAAAAATCATCCATCACGACTTCATGTGTTGAGAGTTGATTATTTTTCCATTAAAAATTAAACAGTTAAACTATATCCATCCATCACCGCTGATGGATATAGGCCAAACTTAATATAGCCTGTCTAATATTACTCTGACATAATCAGCTAATACACCAATTAGTTGCAACCCAAAGCAAAGACTCATGGTGTTTTCTCCGTCCTGGGAAGCATTCTCCTGGGTTATGGGATGATCGCAGGGTACGACTTAGTTGGCTTCACGGCAGTGCTGAAAATAGCAGGTCTGTTTACCACCCTGGCCATTTTCTCCGTGCCCACAGGCCTGAGAGTGGGGCCGGCGGAGGCAGCAGCCCACCCGTGTGTCCCGGTTGTGTTGCACACCTTTTCAGAGGAGGTGACAAAGGTTCAGGTATTTATTTTCCTGAATTAGTCTCTGGCAGGCTGGAGCAGAAGAGTATCGATTCCAGCTAAAGGGACGCACTAAACAGTATTTGACAGGAGGCTCCGAGGTGTCGATCCCCACTGTAGTGAACATAGAGGCCTCTTTGTTCAGTCGCTAAAACATCAGTGTCTACAGGCGGGGAGGGGCCCCCTGAACCTTTCCTGACCCATGCGTAAGCCATCTGCCAGGCTGGGATGGTTTGGCTGCCACAAAAGGGACAGTCCATGCTCCCCAACACCCAGTTCTGATTTCTGTTCACCTAAACCTTATCAGCTAACGGTGGCCTTCTCTGCACAGAGAGGAGGGACTTGACGTATTCTCAGGCCTGTGGCCACCTGGCTTTTTGTGGGGGTGGGGAAGGGAAGGAAAGCCATAAGATTTGGCCTCAGAAAGCCCAAGGTAAAGTTCAACTGGTGGAAAAACAGAGCCCTCGGAAGACAGGGAGTGGGGGTGGGGGTGGAGAGGGGAAATCCTGAGCAGACCAGAGCCGTTCCGGAACTAGGGACCTTAAATATTGCATGGCAGTTATCCCCTCCCCCTCCACACATCTTTGCTCCCTCTTGGAATGAGGTCGCCAGGCATCCGATAGCCCGGTTGCCTGCAGAGGAGGACTGTTTTATTCAGAAATCTCAGGGCGCCTGTAATCCCCAGATTAGGGCCTGAGGAAATTGAACCTTGCAGTTTGGGTCAGACTTCATGAAGATGTGGCTTCATTACTTGAGGGGTTCCTGGTGTTTGGCTACAGTCTTGCAGCTGGGGAGTTAGGAGGCTTCTCCTTCTGACCTAGTCTCTTTCATGCTGAATAGACTCACAGCCTTTGCAATTTGGAAACTTAGTAGCTCTTGTGAGCTCTGCTGCTCACAAGCTTGGGCGAGTTCTCTAGCCTCAGGTTTCTCATCTGCAAAACAGGGGAATAATAGCATGCAACACATCGGGTTGGTGATTAAGTGAAACAATTCACGGAGAGTGTTTAGCACAGTTGGCCAAATACTAAAAGCTCAGTAAGTGCTCGTTTGTAGTAGTTGTCCTTACGTGATATGGCAGAGCAGGGGTTCTCGCTTTATCTTCAGTGAGGGGACTGTGGCCCGAGGGGTTATGTGACATTTTTCAGTGTCACATACCGAGAGCTGAGTTTTAAAAATGATGGTTGTTTGACAACCCTCTCCCCAAGTTGAAGGCTTTGTCACACTGCCTCCCACAGGACAGAGAAACAAACAACAAAGTCCCTACTCTATATTTTCATGACTCTCCACATTTCAGAGCCTTAAGTTCACTTGATCTTATTTGGTGACCACAACATTCCGAAGAGGAATGCGGGACGGTGGAGGTCATTGTTCTCTTTAAACAGATGTGACTTCGAGAACTGGCATGTTTCAGGAGTCCGGCCACACAGCCGATGCACAGAATTGGGACTCGAACCCGCGTCTTCTGTGGCCAATCCCACACTCTTTTCCTGAGTGAGCCTCCCTTCCCTCTTTATTCTGCTCCAGCATGTCTGCCGCTGAGAGGCTCAGGTAGGAGATGCCAGGGTAGCCCATGGAAGGGGCTGGGAAATGGATGGGTGGCACCGAACTGGGAGGTCAAACCATTCTCCCTGTCACCACCTACCTTCATCTGCCCCAGGGCTGGATGTGCCGTGTATAGCAGTGAGCACCGGCCTGGAGTCGGGGCACCTGGGTTCTAGTTCTAGGTCACCACCTGAAGCTGGGAATCCGTGGTGATGTCAACTTCCGTGGATATGAGTCTCTTATTGTAAAATAGCAGGATTGGCCTTTTGTGGCACATACACACTCTTTTCACATACATGTAGCAATGGATGTCTTCCTGAATGCCTACTATGTATCAAGTGTTTCTGGCTCTGCTTCCCTTGGAAGGGAGTCTCTCATCTAGCTGAATAATTGAGCACTTAAATCCATCCACACCACCTTTTAGGAGGTACCTTCTTTAGAAATACAGTCTCTTAAGATAAGAGCCAGGATCTTTGTGGTTGTAAAAGCGGATGAGGGCTTTGCCTGAGCAAAACTGCTAATGAGCCGACATACTTGGTCGGATGACATACTCGACCACCAGACTTCCTGTTGCAGCAGAGCCGAATTTTCCAAGCGGATAGCAACCTTGCAGACCCAGTGGATGGCTAGAATGAAACATCAAGGTCACTTCAGTGTCCTCGATCGCTGACGGGCTTGGTAAAAATTTCTTTGAAACCCATTAACGCCTCTACTGAGGGGGAGGGACAAGAGGTGGGACAGAGACTTAGTGTTCATCAAAACAAGGCCTCCCTGATCCATGGTTTCCATCAGCAGCCCCTTGCTCCAGAAAATGTGGCTAATTATTTCGCTCAAACATCTGTAGCTGAGCAGACATCTCTCGTGCAAGACTGGCTCAGAGGACCACCTGGGACGAAGGTGTGTGTGATTTGGTGGAACCTTGTCCACATGAATGAGGAAGGGTTTGGAAGACTCAGATCAAACATACGCCCTTTTGAGTAATCACGATCCACTCCCCTTCCCAACAGTAGGACAGAGACCCCCACAGATCCTGTGCCTCCCTGATCCAGATGTTCACCAGAAGGGCAGGGAGATGTGAAAGGCCCCCGACATGCACACTGTTCTCAGGGTGGACTCCGGAGGCATGGGTACAATGGGAAAGGCCACACCCGAGGAAGGCAGGTATAGTCCCAAGGCCTCCTTTGATTGTTTTTTTCTGGGCCTGGGTCTCCACACCTCTCCACACCTCTCATCTGGGTCAGATCACAAACCCAGAGGCCTGCAGAGGGCCAGTCCCAGAAACTGGCCCAGGGATATGCTTTGTTTGGCCCGTGTGTGTGCGTACATTTAAAAATCAGATTTCACACTAAACATTTGGATTTGTAGCTTATGTTTGCCTATGAAACATATTAAAACATTAATCACTTTCACCAGAAAAGATATATGTGGTTCCCCTACTCTCTTGTGTTCCCACTTTAGAGGGATAAATGGGTACTTAAGCATTTCTTTATTATTAGACAAACCATAAAATAGTGGGAAAATGCGATGATAAATAGCAGCTTGTCTTTGGCTTTGGAATGGGGGCAGCGTAGGGAGTTGGGGAGACTGCGGTGACCCGAAGGGTTCAGGTCCCTTCTAAAGTGGGCTGCTGTCGCCCAGCTCCCATCTGACAGAATGTGAGTCCCATGCTCTCAGATTTCCAGTCCCTTAGAATAAGCCAGAAATCCAAGTTTTTAATGTGAAATCTGATTTTTAAATGTTGGTACAATTAAAAAGAAACACACACACACGAATATGAGCCAAACAAAAATGAATCTCTGGACCAGATTCAGCTCTGTGGGTCCCTAATTTTGGGACCTCGAGTCCAGATGATCTCTTGAATTTCCTTTGGATTTTAGGATCTCCGAGTGAATGAGACCAACTGCTTTTTCAGGCAAAGTAATGTACCCTGTCCTCTGTCCCCAGAGAATACTACTGATGTGCTTGTGATCACTGTCTCCTGTAGCTGGACTGCCCGGTTCAAACCTGGCTTCATTCATTGCCAGCTGGAGTCCCCGGGCGAGTTGAGCCTCCTAGCCTCGTTTCTCTGGCTGTAGGATGGAGTGTGCCAGACAGTGCTGTCAGCCTCCCGGGGCTGTGGGAGGAGCCACTAAGGTGATGGAGTGGCTGGCTTGGCCCACTGCCTGGCATAGAGTAGGGACCTGATAAATGTCAGCCGTCATATTATCACTACTTGGTGTCTCCCCAGATAGCGAGCGAGCTGGAGTACAGGAGTCACGTCTGACTCGCCAGCTCATTGCCTGATGCGTCGTGACGCAATGCAAGTGTCTTGAGTGAACGAGGACATTGGAGGAAGGTAGCATTCCAGCCCTTTCGGGCAACAGTGCACTTAGCTTTGTGTGTGAGTCAGTGTGTGTGTGTGTCTGAGAGGGAGAGAGAGGGAGAGGGAGAGAGAGAAGAAAATCAGTTCTGACATTTTGGGCATTGACCAACCCAATGGCAAGAGGCTGTTATAAGCTGCTAAGACAGTGTGCCAGACAGTGGCGATTGTCTTGGACAAGGACACATAAGCCACCGCTCAGCCTTTGCTGACACGGAAGATAAGAGCCGGCTTGGGAAGCCTGGTGCCGATGTGGCCCGGGTGCTGAGCGCGTGCGGACAGCATGGCAGCCCGGTCAGCATGACGGCTCTATTTGTTCAGGGCTCCTTGCGGCCAGAAGGGCTGCCCCGGGGGGCTCTTACCATTTAATGCCCCACCTGGATAGCCAACATCTGTGTTTTATTTTTTCTTAATGAATTTCACCCTAAATGGTTCAAATTCCTTCTGTATCCCCCCGGAGAAGAGATCCTTGCTGGGTGACTTGGCAGCCGGGAGGCAGAAAGAGGGAAGGCTGGATCAGCACCGTCCCGGGTAAATCACATCGCGAGCCACATACGGGCCACGTATGTCCTTGACAATTTCCCCCATAGCCACGTTAAAACAAGATAGCTAAAACGAACCCGACATATCTAAAATAGTATCACTTCAACACGTCATCAATTAATAGAATTATTAGTGGGGTTTAAACATCTTTAAGTGTTGGAACTCTAATAGGTATTTTATACTCATAGTCCATCTCAGTTTGGACCAGTCACAGTTCACGTGCTCATGAGCCACCTGTGGTAGGTGGCCACCATATGAATAGGACAGCGCAGGAGAGGACCACACTTGCGAATATAGGCATCTTTTAAACTTTCTCCTTCTGGTATTCTTCCAAGCTGTGCAGGGATGTGGGGAAATGGCAGGTGCATTGCTGCCAACCAAGGATTTAGGCTACTGACTGAGGGAACCATGTGCTGTGACACTGTAGAAGCCACCTAACTCCGCTCGCACGTGACAAAAAGGGAAACTGAGGTCCAGAGAGGTGGAGTAGATGGGCCTCAGAAACCGAGCTGGAACTAGAATAAAACCAGCAACATAATATTTGACAATATGTAACATTTATCAAATCATGTCTATATTCTAAGACCTTTTCATGCATTATCTCCGTAAACCTCATAATCACCCCATGAGAAGGTCTTATCTCTGTTTTGCAGATGAGGAAATCTAGGCTTAGAGGAATTACATATTGAAGCAGCTAATGTTTATTGACAGCTGTTCTAAGAACCTGACATACATATATTAATTCTATTATTTGCTAAACCTTCCTATTACGAATTATTATCACCCTCATTTCCCTTTCTAGAGAGGCTAAGGGATTTGTCTCGAATGCAGCTAGTATGTGGTGGAGCCAGGATTTGAGCCCAGGCTGCCTGACTCCAGATTCCAAGCTCTTAATCACAAAATATGCCCGCGGCGGGGCCATGCAGAGGCTCAGCTGGCGTTTGAGCTGCTGTGTCTGTTCCCGGGTCCATGGTATTCCGTCACCATCCCTCCCTCCGGCCTGGATCACGCCCCCTTTTCCCAGCACTTTTTGCTGCCAGTAAGGACCAGAACAGACAGGCTCTGGACTCCAGCACAGGCCTGAGCAGAGCAGGCACATGTCCTCTGGCTTGGCCGACTCCCTGGCTGCCCTAGCCTATGAGGCCAGTTCCTGGCCCCGGTGGAAGAGGGTGGGAAGAACACTTGTCCATTCTGCGTTCCCTGTGGGACGAGATCAGTGTACCAGGTTGGAACTTGGTATGTGTCTAATTGCAGGGGGGGAGGTGGGGGCAGGCTAAGAGGATTAACACTCTTTAAATAGACACCAGAAAACTAAGAATAGCCTTGCTGCCTGGAAATTAATGGGTATTCCTGACCACAAGCCCTCCCACTTAGTAGGTGCTCAATAAATGCTGTTGAATTACTGAAATAAACAAATACTGGAAAATGGGCCACTGGGGGAGCCCTTAGCCGCCAAGACTCTGCCTCTGTATCAAAAACCAAAACTTCAGACCGAGGTTATTTGCGTCCTCCTGCAGGTCGAAGCCCCCTGTGGCCTCACTTCTCTATTTTGGTTGTCTTGAGGCCAATGTCTTTATTTCTGGCCAGGAGAACAGCAGGCAGCTCTAATGCCAGGGAAAGAAATGTTCACTTTGCTTTCCCCTTATTTTTGGCGTGTTGCCTGCTAACCCACCAAGCTAGAAAGATGGGAATAGCCTTCCTTTTGTGCTATTAGCACACTTGGTGTTCCCAGGGTGCTTTGCAGCGTCTACCCCCTTGGAGCCTTAAGGTGGGATCTTCCAAATTGGCCTCCAGGCCATTCCTCGGTCCATCCTCAGTGACCGAGCTCCTGGGTCCTGACTGAAGGCCACTGCCCTCGTTGTGTGGCTCAGAGGTGAGGTTGCCTTTCTGGCAGAAATTCAGCCTCGTCCACTTCTGTGATTCATCAGGTGAGCTGTGAGGACAGCCGAGCGTGTCCTTGCACCTCCTGTGGGAGGACCTTCGGCTGTGTTTCTCAGGGTGTGGTCCTCCACACACCATCCTAGGAAACGCTCTTTTGGCCCATAGAAGACAGCTGTTCACAGTCTTCAGCCTTCCGCCCTCGAAGACGCGCAGTGACCATTAGCATAGTCGGGGCTCTGAGAAGCCCGGCTTCGGAGCCTGCTTAGCTGTGTTGCACCCAGTGTTTCCCAAACCTATCTGATCAAGAAACTGATTTTTCCCAAAAGCACCTCTACATCCCACTGGCGAGATGCCGCCCCGGTGAGGATTCTGAAAACCATGTCTGCCCTCTTGTCGCCCTGTGACTGCTGCGGAGGGAGGGGAAGGGAGGCAGTGGCCTCCGGAGGCGAGGGCACCCCCCTGGGCTGCAGACGGGAAAGGCTGCATTGGCGAGGGTGGCACCTGACAGGGGCTGGAAGGAAAGGCAGAGGAGGAGGGACCTTCAAGGCCAGACGTTGGCCAGATGTAAGGATCCAGCCTGTGCGCATGACTTGTTTGATCATCTTATTTGGCTTCGTTCTAGGCTAACATCAGATCCTTGCATCCCAGGATCTTGTTTATGTCATTGGGGGCATGATGGAGGGAAAATGGCTGGTGCGAAGGTGATGTGTTTTTGACTTCCACGCCGGGGGACAGTCTGTGGAGAGATGAGCAGCAGAGAGTCATCCCTGTGTGTCCTGCCGCGGGTCCCCCGGTTCGTCGCCTGAGCTCTGACCTCTCTGATCTGTGCTTCACTTAGATGGGCGTCTTACTCCTTTTACTCCCAGGAGCCTTGGAGAATCTGATGGGAGCTTCACATACAGGTCTCCAGAAGGCCATCTGTCCCCATCTGCCCCCCCACCTGATTCAGAATCACTGAGCAGGTGCTGGTGTGTAAAACAGAAACAAAACCAAAAAGGATAACCTGACCCTGCGAAATTGTCGGCAAGTTGCTGGGAATGCTCTGGCCAGTGCACGGCCTGGTGTCCTGTCTCAGTCCACGCGAGGTGTGAGGCGGCCACGGGGGATCCATCTGCTGGCTCAGGGCTCTGGGCAAAGCAAGGACGGGCACTCCCAGCCCGCGCAGTGCGCGCAGTGGTTCACCGGTGCCAGAAGAGCCTTGCTAGCCAGGGGCCTGGGGCTCAACGTGGGGTGTAGAAAAAGGGCCCAAGTCCCCAGGGCATAGGGCCCCAGGCTCTGCTCCCTTTGTCTATGTGGTTGTAGGTGAGTAACCTTTTCTTTGAGGACCCTTAATGCTAATGTTCAAGAGAAGTCTTGGTCCTAAGCACTGATCACTGGGACTCTGGCTTTGAGTATGGAAATGAGAGAGGGGGGAGAGAGAGGTGTGTGTGTGTGTGTGTGTGTGTGTGTGTGTGTTGGGGTGCTGCCTGGTCCCCAGCTCCTGTACCTTAACGTGCCGTGGGGCAGACCAAG
Source organism: Molossus molossus (assembly GCF_014108415.1). NCBI lineage: Eukaryota > Metazoa > Chordata > Mammalia > Chiroptera > Molossidae > Molossus > Molossus molossus. Next base: position 9,249,097 of record NW_023425345.1, on the reverse strand, counting down.
GAAGAGGCTCAGGGTAGAGCTGCGTCCACCTGGCCCTGGACCAGGGACTCGGCTGGTGGGAGAGCAGAGGCTGGGAGTCAGGAGGATGTGAGCTGGGGAAAGCCCCTTCGTGGTGCTCTGATGCCACGGGCCAGGCCGGCAGCGAGTCCCAGCCTGCGGGGTCACTTGGCCCCTGATGCTCCTCCTTGCCCCCTCCTTCATAATTTCCTATTTCCTGCCTCCTTCTCCTCTGACACAGTTATAAATAACCTGGACGGTGGCCTGTGGGCCTAAGTTTGGGTGAGCCAGAGGAGGGTGGGGCTAGCTCCTGCCACTTGGCCCGGGGGTCACAGGGTTTCCGATTGCTCAGGGGAATTTTGTTTTCTTGTTTTGCCCACTAGGGAGGGAGACAGTGGATGAGGAAGTGATCTGTGTTGGCTCCAGGAGGCTGGGCCTCAGCTGGGCCTGTGCTGGGTTCTGCCTCGGGGAGCTCCCAGCTGCAGATCCGGGCCACGGGGCTGGGGAGGCTTGGAGAGAAGGCATCTCAGGATGCCCAGAGGGCAGGTGCCGTGTCTGCAGGACCTGTGGCCTCCTCCCCAAGTCCAGTCTGTTCCCATGTGGGGGGCAAAGCACACAGAAGGCTCTGCCTCCCTCTCTGCCTCCCTCCCCACCCGCTGGCTGTGTTGTGCGTGGAGCCCGCCAGGCACGGGCCTCAGCTGCCGTCTGGATGTTTCCCCAGCAGCTGGGGAGATGGTCTGCATGCCTCTGGGGAGTTCCCATGGACACATTCACTAGGAACACATCCTTTCCTGAACAAAGATTTATTGAGCATCTACTATGTGAAGTGATTAGACCACAGTGATGAAGTGGCCATGGCCTGGCCCTCAAGGCCTTGGGTCTACTCTCCCTTCTCCGTGGTCCAGCTCTTTTCTGGGGCCTGAGAGCATTGGGACTTTGGAGGTATTAAAAAAAGTGTGGTATGTGGTGCAGGCTGCTGACACCTAGAGGGGTGCCCTTTTCTGATTCCCACGGAGGGGCAGGGATGGGCCCTGGCTCAGCAAGGGTGGTGAGTCAGGCCTCTCGCCTGGTTAGGCCCTCTCCAAGGTTGGCCCTGTGTCCAAAGCCATGGTCATTCTGCAGCATCCCCTCCTTTCTCCACTGCATGCGCGCACTTTGACCCTGCATGTGACCCTGCATGTGACCCTGCATGTGACCCTGCTTTGCCTGCCCCCTCATTCTACTGAAGCCCCTGGTTCACTTGGGGACCTAGAGAAGCTGAGCCAGGGAACAAGCCCTGGAATTAGGGACAGTGGGCAACCAGCTTATTGGTATTTTTTTTTTTTTTAACCCCATTTACTTTTAGGACGAGGGGCCGTCTTTAGAGTTAGCCTGACATTTCCTTACTCGTGTTTCATTGGAACATCTTGATTCTGCAACAAGCTTGGTGAGGGTGGGCACAGGCCCCTGGGCGTTCAGGCGTCAGCATCCCCAGAATCTGGTTCCTGCAGGCGCCAGGAAGCACCTGCGACCGCAGGGGGAGGAGGAGTTCGGGGTTTGGGTTATGTTCTGGGGCAGAGGATTGCAGAAGCTGGCTCACACCTATTTGTAATCCAAGTCTATAGATGTTTCTAGAATGGAGGAAAGGAAACCTAACTGCTTACTGATTGGACCAGCAGTACGGTGTGAATGATACGCAGGCCAAGAAGGTCTTGCCAGAAATGGCTAATTAATTCTCTCAGTGCTTATTTTGTAGATAATAAAAGTTAGGGAGAAACATGTTAATTGGCTCAA